>NC_085842.1:281549523-282921189 GCF_035594765.1 Anolis carolinensis | reverse complement strand
TTTCTTTCTATAGCCAAATTTCTGTTAGCTTTTAAAGATGTATTTATTCCTTTTAATATTCACTCCGAAGCAGATTGTAAGGGTATATATAGATATGGAGGAATTATACAACAGAAAGAGAAGTTGAGAAAGTGTGAGGTCACAACTAGCCCAAGAAAGGCAATGCAATGCAACTCCTTTTTCTTGAGAGATATAGACAAATTGGATGCCCTAATCCCCCCTCTTTCAGATATAGATAGATAGATAGATAGATAGATAGATAGATAGATAGATAGATAGATAGATAGATGTCATGTGTGTATGTGTGTATACTATACATACATATAGATAATGTGTGGATCTATGCATATGTATGGGAATTTGGGAAATTATTCCAAAGGATGTGGTTGTAAAGACATGCTTTGACCCACACATACATCTCCTGTGCCCAACCTGGATTTTCTCAGTGCTCAGATGTGCTACCTAAGAATGTCCCAGGTGAATATTTATTTATTTACTTTATTTCTACCCTGCCCTTCTCAACCCCGGAAGGGACTCAAGGCAGCTTACATATGGAAACTATTAGATGCCTTAGAATACATACAAACAGAGGCTTAAAATCAGTTAAATTAAAACTAATACATATTATACATTTTGAAACATTACATTCGATATTAAAATCACATCACTATTTGAATGCTCGCCATTTGTCCTATCTCCAGGGGAGGTCTGTTAATGGTGCCGTACCATCAGAGTTGTGTATTTTCAAAACACTTCTCTTGATGCTGGTGTTAGTCTGGTCTATTGACACAGAGTTGGAGCAAAAACGGTGAAATGTGACATTAGGTTAGATCCTGCTCTGAGCATAGGGTTAGACTCAAGGGCCCATGAGCTTCTTTCCAACTCTATCATTCTGTGATTTCAAAGGAACAATCAAAGTTGCTAAACTTTATTCTTCCAAATAGATTCAACATTTTGGATGTGAAGCCCCTGCTTATATGGCAAGTCAGAAAGTGGGGGCAGCTGAAAAGTGAAACCTACGTTTCCAAATGCATTTTGATCCCAAGCAATCCTCATGGGCAAGAAGAACTGATGATGAAAGAGAGGACCCTTTTTCAAAATAAAGGAACCTGTCTGTAAATTGCTGTTGAAGAAATGAGTAATCAAAAAAAATGAGGATGCCTGTTTGGATCTTTTAAAATTTGGACTAAAACTTAGCATGATTTTGTTATCCCACTGAAGTGAGAGCCACTGGCTGCCACTTTGATCCTTCCATGTGAGTTTATTAAATATAGATAAAGTACTCCTAAAGATTTACCATTGAACATCTTTCAGTATAAACTCTCCTCATGGCTTTTGTAAATACCAGTGGCTAACCAGTGCTAGGTGACATTATTCCTATAAACTCCACACATTTTTGGGGTTGTTGTATGTCTTTCAGGCTGTGTGGCCATGTTCCAGAAGTATTCTCTCCTGACATTTCGCCCACATCTATGGCAGGCATCCTCAGAGGTTGTGAGGATGCCTGCCATAGATGTGGGCGAAACATCAGGAGAGAATACTTCTGGAACATGGCCACACAGCCTGAAAGACATACAACAACCCTGTGATCTCGGCCATGAAAGCCTTCGACAACACATCCACACATTTTTGTTAATCACTAGAGTTATACCTCCATATACATTGTAAACTTCACAAAGGCTGTTGGAGCTCTGTCAGTAAGGCTTTTGTTCCATTAAAGCTGAGCTAGACAAACATAACCCAAGTCTCAATGGACACTTAATTCTTCATAGCTGTTCTTTTTCATTGAAAGAATGAATGAATGTATTCAGTTGAAGAAACAAGAAATATCTTCTCTGTAGTATCCACACTCTTCTTGCTGCAAAACAAGCAACCTGATAGCATCCAATGTTGACAAGTTGGCTAGTCTCTTAGTTTTATCTGTGCACTTATAATCTGATAAAGGACCTGTGATAGTGTCTATTAGCATTAATAATATAAACCATCTATCTTTCTTATCAGTGGCATAACACATCTATAAATTTCAGTATATTCATGGTGTCTTTAAGCTTAAGTGCACATTTAAGTACTAGACAGGGCTGACCTAGACATAAACTGACATCAGGTAGGAATTTCAGGACACACGTTTTAGGCGGCTTATTGGGTTCTCCTTTCTTTCATTCAGTTTCCACCTCTAACTGTCATTCAAATGATCTCAAAGCAACAACATATGTGTGTAAGGAATGAAATTGCCAAATGCTGGAAAGTCAGAACACATTTGAATTATTCAACTTTTGGCACTTGTAGAACTTTACAATATTGTAACAAAGGCAATTATAACATAATCCATGGCCAAACAGCCACCATGCTGGATAGTATCATATCAAGCAATGTATTAACATTGTGTATTTCTATGAAGGGGCAATCTCATTCATTTCTATCTGAAAAATCTCTCATTTCTCTGGTTACAAGTTTTGTACTGTTTTCCATACTTGTGCAAAATCACTTTTTAAAATAATTCATTTTTAACATTCTCACACTACATGAAAAATCATGCTTATTTTGAGCATCTTTTCTCCAATATTCAGGTTTGCAGCCCCTTTTCTTGTAGTATTCTAATTTTCAAACAATTTTCCCTAATGTTTTTGTGCATACACTCCCTAATATGTAGCATGTATTTTTGTTTATGACTTTTCTTTCTATAGACATTTTGTTCATTTCAGGGAACTGAGCACTGAATGGCAAAATGAAGGATCGTGAGATGGAAATTTTAGAGAACAAATGTGTTTCACAAGTCCAAATTTGGGGTTTGAATGAATAGTCACATTTAATTTCCCATACACACATTCATTTGAAAGTATAGCACAGAATTCTCACTTGCAAGTTCACATTTGATCCTCACCTTTTCAGATAACAACAATCAGGTCTCTTTACTAGGTCACAATACAGTCATCAATTTCTACAATTTGGTAGTATTCTGCCACTACTCTACATGAAATTTTGATAAGGTCAAAGTAAAGTAAGGCATCTGTATTCATCAATGCAGATTAAGTAGAAATGGAATCTAAATAAACACACTTTTCTGATCCTTAAACTTCCCCCACCAGTAAAATGTTAGGGTATATTTTGCCCCTAAACTACACAGGAAGGTTCCCCAAACATGAAACCATACAAAAATAATCCAACCTATCTCCACAACCCTTCCACCAAATTTCACTGGTTTCTCTGCACATATTGTTACCATTTCAATAGAAACTGCAGATGAATATAAATAAATGAATAGGTCAGGAAGTGACCCTTTATTTTCCTGTGTCTGATCTTTTAATTTCACAGTGGGAATTGAATAGTTCATTATCTTTAATAAACCACATTGACTGCAGCAAAACCTGCTGGGCCAACATGTATAGGATTGCACTTTTTGGTTTTTTTTGGGAGGGAGGAGCTTTCATTTTAAATGGTTGCATAGGGAGGTGAAAAAGTAGCTCTGTCATCAATTTTAAACCCATTTACAACTGCAGGCCTGCCAAGTTTCAAAACATTTAACCAATCTACTGATTTTTAACAATTATTTTAAGTTTTTTACCATAACATTTTAAAAAATAAGATGACATTGCAAGAGAGGGTTCTGAGAATTGTAGCTGCTGATTGTGTCCATTCTCAGCCAATCATAACATGGACACAACTAGGCTTTTTATCAGTTGAGAAACAGAGAGAGAAAAACTTCAACTCCCATCATACTCCGAGAAGAACTCAGAAACTTTTCAATGCCTGCCCCATGCAAGTGCTGCTGGGATTTTTTTTTCAGGAAAAAAAACCCCGGAAAACCCCTGAAAACTCTCTGAAATCTCAAAAAAAAAACTGAGGTAGGTTTCATGCAGGTAGGCCTTAAAATGACTGAGGATTGAGCCTTTAAAGTTTCCTATTGTAGCCAATGGGCCAAATCTATGCCAAATGAAAATGGCAACAAACCCTCCTGATTTGAGTAGCTTCCCGGTAAACAGAATGAGGGGTTGGCTGAAAATGGACTCTGAAACAGCATGCCTTTTGGGCAAATTGCACACCTCTAGTAGATATATACATTGCTACAAAATCCTTGCTGATGTATTGCATGAAATGCATCAGTCTTCCAATAGATACCATATTTTTATAGTTTGTATGTATATAGATATATGCATCTAGATGTTTATTATATTTTAAATAGGATGATAGACTTTGGCTGCTTGTTCGTGTTGCTGGTGATGGATATCGTGTAGCTTTTGTTTCAGAGTTTGGATTTGTGTTTTGTTTTTTATTTTTGAATAAAAAATAAGAGATAAAAATGGAAAGATTTTAATCTATATTCTTGACTGATAGAATCATTGAATTCTGAAGCTGGAAATAAGTTCTAATGTAATGAAGTCCAGCCCCACAGGGAATCCACAGCTACAGCACCCAAACTGTTATCAACATATGTCTAACAATGTGAGCAAAAATCTCTGATATGGGGCAGTCTATTTCTCGATCTTCATCTACCAGCCTCAATATACCAACCTCCAATCCTCATCAAATCAACGCAGGGTTACTACAAACTTATAGGCAACAGTCTCAGCACTCAGCTACCACACTCCAATTAAAGCTGAGTAATTTACAAATCCTGACAAAAGTGTGCATCATGAAGAAGTTTTGTAATATGTATTCAATTTTTTTTAATTTACTTTGAATCTGGTTCTGGTTCTGCCCTCTGTAAGAATAGAGAACAAATTTGCTTCATTATATTTCTGATATTCTTTAAGATGTGTAATAACATGTTATCTGTATGTAATTTCAGGGGAGAAAATCAGGACCCCCAGTGCTGTTCAGAATTCTGAAATACACACACACACACACACACACACACACACACATACATTCAGAATAATGGGAAGATCATAGGCTTGTTAAAATGAAATATATACAGATTACCTGTGAACAGATTCAGAAATACCATTTTATCTTTAGAGACATTAAAACTTTAAAAGAAAATAGTGGCTATGAGAATTGCATGAATTGGTCATTATGAAAACTGTTCCTAACATTAAAAATGCTACTATAGGTCTGGGAAAGCAATAAAGTTTAATGTTGCAAAATATCACTCTTTGAAATGGAGAGTATTTTGTCAACTGTCTTTATTTGTCCCATTGTCTTGTTTTCCTTCCCAGTAGGAAGCAATTTTGTTTAATAAGCTCAAGCTGGATGCAAATGTTTATTGAACGCATATTCAAATCCTGCAGTTTTAGGCAAGCTGCTATAGTATCCACTTACTACTACATAGGTGCCCTAGCAACTTCTTTCCCCAAGGGCTGTCCATAATAAAGAAGTCAATGACCTGTAAATTACAACTAAAACACTCAAGCTGGTCTTGCAGTCGAATGCTTTTGATTATAGCCTATTGTGCACAGAGTTCAATTTCTATTTAAAACAAAGAACTTGGATTTCCCTCCAAAACATGGAATGTAAAAGTATTTTCTTTTAAAAGAAAGGAGGAGTTTACAAATTTTCGAAAGTTAGAACTCATGTTGCATAGCAAGGGAAAGAATACCTTATATATATGAAATATTAAGATGAAAAGAGCACTGAACAGTTATGGGTAAGAATATAACATTTCATGTACAATCAAATGGTACATTCATGCACATTCATATGCAGTACAATAGGTCTTAAGCAGTTATAGTTCTTTATGGGAATATGATATGATGATGAAGACCATGCATCAGTGATCTTGATAGAAAGGTTTTAGATAGCTATAGCCTGAAGCTACATTTTTCACAATGTTCTGGACATTGCACTTCTCAACTTTTGCACATCAAACAATTGTGATTGATCACCTCTACCTTTTCATGTTAGATTACCCTCTTGCCACCCAACTGTTGCAGTTTAGTGAGCCTATAAGTCTCCAGCACGAGACCAGAATTTTGAAGGATTTTCAAGCATGTTTATAAAAAGCCAACACAATGGAACGAACCATAAGTATTTTGATCAGATTAGTATTTAAATTGGTTTAATTTTAAAAGCTCTTTCTTCACATTGGTGTATCATCACTTTGTCTGGTTAAAATATTTATTTTCTTTAAGATTAGTGCTACTGGTGGCTTTTATAAATCAAAGGGATTTTGGATTGAGTGAATAACATGTGAACAATGGGGGTGAGATTTTCTATGTAATTCCTCAATAAGAGAGTGATAGAAAAAAAGAAGATATGGAGAAAGCCAGCACACCCATAGGTGGTAATGGAACAATTAAGGGGAAATAAGTAAAGATGGAAATCATGTCAAATTATGATCAAAGAAATTCTGAGGGGGTGTCAGGAGATCCTAATAAAATGAATCCTAATTAGGGAACAATATTTACAATTCAAGACTTATTCTTTGTGGAGAAAAGAATAACATGCATAGGCTTTGTGCAGAAAAACATGAATGATGTGTAGAAAGTACTGGGTGACAAAAAGGGGTAGCAAAAAAGAAGATATAGGTACAGACCAGTCAGACTCACCTTTATAGCAGGAAAAATCTTAAAACAGATTATAAAGTAGCCTGTTTTCACATTTCAAGAGAAGTTTCATGACAGTTTTCTTCTAACAGTCACCCTGTCAGGAGCTAATTTCTGCTGTCTCTGAAGTTCACCATAAATCATCTTCATGACATCTTGAGGCCAGCAGAGGCAATGGTGGAAAGGTGGCAGTGCAGCTGGATGAACTAATTTTTTCTTCTGGGAAAATAGTTATAAGGGCTGGGGCGGGATAGTGAGAATAATAGGAAAAGCAGGGGTTTTTGGACTAGAACATCATTAGCAACTTTTTCTTGAACTGTACATATCTGAGCAATAAACCCAATTCCAAAGAGAATTTAGTAAGTGGTCTAAGTTGCTGGCTAGATTCTGAAGGGAATTGCATAAAGTAGTGAATCCATTTTTATTGTTGCTCATGCTGAACAACTGCAGTGAGAGCAGGATGTCAGAGACAAAGAAATTACAGGACAGTAGGAAACTGGGCAATTTTCCTCTGCCTGGCACTGCCATGTCGGAGGAGGTAGAGGGGAAGCTGATTTACTCATTTGGTGGCCAAGGAGCAATCATGGCCATGGATTTAACATGGGACCCCAATAAAATCCAAAAGGTGCCGGGAGGGCTGTAAGGAGGAAGAAGAAACCCCGGGGGCCTTGTTGAAACCCCTCAAAGGTGGTGTCTGATAGATGCAAAAGTGTCTTTGATGGAGACAATGCTTCAGCAGATCTCATTCCAAATAGGGAGAGAGACAGAACCAGTAACCCCTACATTCCTTTGGGGTGCAGCAGGGCCCCCTTTGAGAGGGACAAACCAAGTGGCAACATAGAAGGAGTATCTTGGGGGCAGATGCCCTTGCAGGTGTATCCTGGGGATTACCGGACCCCAGGTGACTCTATGGTGTCATATGACCAAGGGCCATGGAGAAGAGAGCTGAGGGTCAAATTTAAAGAGGACCTGCAGGAATTCTGCTGCTTCATCACCAATGTTGAGAACTATATGCAGAATTATGGGCATTTGTTCCCCTCAAAATCAGCCAAAGTAAGAATGGTCGGGATCTTAAAGGCAGGACAGCATATTGGCTGTTGGCTGCATGCAATGAGTGAGTGAATCAGCTGGGAACTTTTTAGAAGCCTTGAGGGCTTTACCCAAATCCTTGGGATCCAAGTCGGAGGAGCCACCATGGAATTGCAAAGATGATGGTGAGATCTCACCAGGAGCTACTACAATTCATAGTGACCCCCATGAAACAATATCCAGTAATTCTGAGGATGATGTGGTTGAGAAGCAGGAATCCCCAGATAGCCTGGAGGTGCTACAATTGCCGATGGGGTTTCCTCCCTTCTTGGTTCCATAGAACCACAAAGGATGAATTTGTGGGAGTGGTAGGCCAAGCGTCGTTGGCAGGAATGGCAGAGATGCCGTCTAGTGGGGTGCTGGAGGTTTACCATGGATATTTGTATGTTTTTGATGAAAAGGAATCAGACCAACTGCCCCCATAGAAAAACTGATTGTGCTATAAACATAGATCCACTGGCCAAACTACCAATGCCAAAAATATATGCTGTCACAGATAGAAAAAGACTGCCTGTGAGACTGCATTGATAAAAACCTGGCAAGCGGGTTAATAGAGCCAGCTAATTCCCCTATGGCTGCTCCTGTGCTATTTAGGCTAAAAAAAAGGATGGGACTCTGAGACATTTTACTGATTTTCAGGAGCTGAATGCCATATGCACCTCCAATCAATATCCTATGTTTCTAGTAAAAGATAATTCTGGGGCTTTTATCAAAGGGAAAGATGTTTACAAAGCTGGACTTGCAGAAGGCCTATTTCAGGATTAGGATTTAAAAGGGTGATGAGTGGAAGACAACATTTAATTGCCCACTGGGAGCCTTACAGTACAAAGTGTTACCATTTGGACTGTCTGAGGCTTTCCAGGTGTTCATGCAAAGGATAAATGAAGTCCTACACTCTTTGCTATACAAGGGAATTCTAGTTTTTCTGGATGACATATTAATGTATTCATGAAAGCTGGAGGAACATGTATCACTGGTGAAACAAGTACTACAAAGTCTAAGAAAGGCACTGTTATATGCTAAACTCTTCAGGTGTGAGTTCCACAAAGAGGGATTGGACTACTGGGGGGATCATATCTCCCATGAGAGAGTGAAAATGAATCCTAATAAATTCCAGGATGTTTGAATTGGAAGGCTCCCCATACCAGAAGACAATTGCAAAGTTTCTTGGGGTTTGGAAATTTCTACAGGCAATTCATCAAAGATTTTGTCAAAATAACAACCCCCTTTACAGACCTATTGAGAACTAGGGGGAGAGGAGAGTCAGCTAAAGTGAAATCCCCAGGAGCCTAACTGCTATGGACTAGGGGATGCCAATTAGCTTTTGATCACTTGAAAACTTGGTTCACCCAGCAACCTATCTTGGCACATCCCAACCTGGAACTGCCTTTTGTGGTTCATTGCAACACTCAGATACAGCCTATGGGGCAGCGTTGTTCCAGAACCCTCCAGGGAAGGGTCTGTTACCATGTGCCTACTTATCAAAAACATTATCTGAAACAGAGAGAAAATGGCCAGTGTGGGAGAAAGAGGCATTTGCTATAAAAGAGGTGCTGCTTGCTTAGAGAGGTCCAGCACCCTTTTATGGTTTGGACTGGCCATAAGAATCTGAAGGTCTTACAGACCTCCCCACCCCACCCCAAGTGACTGAGCCCAAAGGAAACCAAGTGGGTCGAATTCTTCAGAAGATACAACTTTACCTTGAATTACTTCCCAGGCAAGAGTAATTACATGGTGGATGCTTTATCTAGAATGCCACAACAAGACAGTACAGCCCCAGAAGTGTTTTGGATGGGGTCAACTCCTGAACAGTTAGTGTTGGAGGTCTGGACCTGTTTTCAGTCAGAACCACAAGCCCCAGAAAAGGCTGGCAGTAAGACGTTCGAAAATGGGCGGCTGAAAGTTTCAGAAAGGTTATAATGGCTGCCAAATCACAAAGATGAACTGGAGGAGAAAGATGAGCTGTCGTGCCTCGGAAGAAAAGATATATTTCCCAAGGTTGCTACTCCAGAAGGTGGTGGAGCACTCACAAAACATTTGGGCTATGTTAAGACATTACAATTAGTGTTGAGGCAGTTTTGGTGGTCGGAAATCAGGAAACATAAAAAGCTATGTACAAGAGTTTGTCACGTGTGCAAGGGCATATTGGGAAACCAATGGGATTATTACAGGCTAACCCTTCTAGACCATGGAAACAGATTGCAATTGACTTTATTGTAGATTTGCCTGATAGCAAAGGATTCACCACCATCTGGACTGTTTTTCTAAACAGGCACACTTTGTGCGGCTGAAGATTATTTCAGATAGGGGCCCACAGATCACTGCAAAGTACTGGAAGTCATTCCTACACATGATGGGAACTGGAAATAGGGCTGGAGGAAGGCCCATGAGGGTAGCAGCTGGGGCCAGCTGCTGGAAGAGGTCCTATTAGTGCCCGAACTCACTGCTTGCCTCACTCTTCTCCTGGTGCCCTTCACTGGCAGCACCCAGGAAGACACGTCACCCATGAACCCCCAGCTGCAGGTGGCTGGTTATGCCCCCACACAGCACATTCCAGGTCAGCCTGCCTTGCTGCTGCTGCTGTCACTGCCGATGCCCCTCGCACCTACGTGTCAATGTCAGCTGAGTGTTCCCCTTACAGGGCTTCCAGCACCAGCCGAAAGGTGCGGTGCCAGAGAGTGGCCCGGTGCAGCCTTGTATAGGTTGCTAGTGGATCGTGTGGCAGCTGGCACCTGCCAATCAGGTGGCAGAATGATTGGTTGGCCGGCAGGAAAAATTCCTGGTGCAGGGGTCCCTGGGAAGAAGGCACCCACCATGGAAGGTGGACACAAAGTGAAATGACTAGAATTTTTAAAATTGCGTTTATGTTGTCAGAACCTTCTATCATAACTTGGCCCTTATTTGTAGCATAAGTTCCACAGATATTGGATGCCACTACTATGGGACATTTGCCAATTGTAGTCTTCAGACTTTTCTTCACTCAGCTATAGCTTTGACACTGACTGACAACAACTGTCCAGGAATTCCATTTTGGGGAAAGGCAAGATAATCGATAAATAAATATATTTCCAGCACAATTTTTTCTAGTTTGGACTTTCTAAAGATATAAGCTAGGATCTTCTGCAACTCAGGGGGACAGATGCAAAACAGAGCAAACCTCCTGCACCATGAATAATTTTATAGAAGAAGAAAGTTTGGCAAGTAAAGTTTGATATGCAGTGTAGCTCCCCCCCCCCCCCAAAAAAAAGAAAAAACCCCATATTTTTCACAATCTGGTGGCTGTATATCCTTGATGGGTATATGGGAAGACAAGGTATATCAAACAATTAAATAAAATAAGGAGAATCTCTAATCCCAAATAGAATATGCATTACAAAGTGAAGCCTTGTTTTAAGGAACTAGGTTATTACAGATATAATTGAAAATTTACATGCATATGTACCACATTCTAAGAGTGGTGTCTTATAATTTTAAAAATAGAGTAGGGGACCATTCTTACACAATGATTGAAAGGAGGGAAAATACAATTGCAGGGACACACATCAAAATGGCATCTGCCCTTGAAATCTTGGAGGGAATCTTTTTAACAATGACAGTCTTCTGAAGATCTAATAATGGTGCTCTGAGAAATCTGTCAACCCAAGGCACCAACACCTATCAGATTAAATGATTTCATCTACATCAATTATGTCATTAGCATTTACCTAGCAGCAGGAGACTATTAATATCTTATGATAACGTTCCCCTCCACTGACATTTCTCTTAATTAGTCTTTTTTTAATGAAAGTGTCATACGAAGCCAGATTGATAGCCTTGAAATACACAACTAACGTATGGTGTGCGAGCAACACAGTATATTAATGTCACAAATTGAAGAGCCTTTCTCTTGCAAAAAACAATAGAAAGCTATTTATCTTGTTAGAGGTGAAGCAGAAATACTTTGATTCAAGCCTACTACTGACCCAGAGCATTGTTGTGTAAATACTAAGGCACAATACTTCAGCTACCTGCAGAGGCGGTTCAACCACCAGGCCAACTAGGCAGTTGCCTGTGGCGCCATCTTGTTGGGGGCACCATCAAGGCAACTCCTGTCTCCCGTGGCCTGCCTCCGCTGCCAGGCCTCCCTCTGCAAGGAAGGAGCTGAGGTCGCCATTTTGGGGAGCAGAGAAGCTCCATATGCCTTCCTTCTCACCAGGAAGGCGTTTGGGGCTTTGTAAAGCAGAGAAACCGCCAAATGCCTTCTTAGTGAGGTCTTCCCTTTCCACCCAGTGCTCCAGCGAGCACCGGGCAGCCCAACATTCACCGGGTGGCCCAGCACTTGCCGGAGTGCCCGCTCCAGAAACTCTTGTAGTTCAGCAATTGAGGATTAAAGTTGATTTACATTTTGCCATTTTAATGAATAAGCATGTATATTCAAACTTATGCTAGAAGATGTTGGAAAAGTAGCAGTCTGTGTTGCATAATATGTTAAGTGCTCAGAATTCCAATTTGATTGCAAAGCAAAATCTTAGCAGTGGATGAAGAAAGGCTACAATTATTTGAAATACCTGAGAATGCCTTTATAAGGGATGGAAAAACAATTTACATCAAGTGATTTTTTTCCAAAATAACAATTTATGTATTCATGGCCTGTGATTTTATTAATAAAAGCATGAATACATCTTTCAATTTACAAACAGATAGAAGAAATTGCAAATTGTATATTATTTTCTTTTCCTTGTTGTTTTCATTATTTTTAATTACCATCAAGCCAGTTCATCATATTATGAATTTATTAGAGGTTCTCAATACTGTATTATCAAGAGCCCTGTTAGTATCTTGTTAACTCAGGACTGTGGCTTCCTTCATTGAGTCAATCCATCTATAATATAGCCCTCCTCATTCACCATTGCTATCCACAATTAGGAATTATAATCTTTTCTAAATAATTAGAAAAGATCTCTTGGTGTGTCCAACATATGGAACTGATAAGTCATTTTGGCCTTTAGGAAACATTCAGATTTCATTTACTCTAAATCCCATTCGTTTCTCTCTTTTTTGAGATGTCTATGATATCCAGCACCATATTTCAAATGAGTTAATTTCTTTGACACTCGCTTACTGCACTCTTATTGTCATAGACAGAACGCCAGCAAGTGAAACAAAACTCAGTTTATTGAGGTTACAGAACTAAAAAACGCCCGTAAGAAACAAAGAACAGGGCAAACACTTGACTTCAGTGTGTTAAATAACAAAAAGCAGCTCAGTTTGAGCTTAAACAGTTCAAAGGGAAAAACCGGGTTAAACAGGAGAATAATCCGGATTAAATCAAAGAGCTTACTTCATCTTAGCAAACAATGCAAACAAAAGAGGAACAACAGGAGTTGGAATGTAAACAAAAGACTGGCGGCAGATTCCTCTCTGCTACTCAGGAACAGCAGGGGAGTAAACCAGGCTTGTTTACTCCTTCCTGCAGCGAACGAAAGCGTGGTCGTAGTCAAGCTTCAGGTTTAGGGCAACGGCAGTCAGCAGGGTCCCAATCCGGTCCAGAAGATCAATAGCCAAACATAGTCGTCAAGGAGTCCAAAGGTCACACCGATAGCCAGCAGAAGGGTTAATCCGGAATCGTAGTCAGTCAGTCCAGCGTCAATCCAGTGAAAGTAGGTTTTGCCCGTCAAAAAGACGACGGAGGTCCAAGCTATCAAGATTAAACACAAGTTGCACAGAGAAAAACCCCGCACAGTTCCTCCCGCCGTCAATGCCCAGTGTCCTTGGTAAACTTACGTATCCAGTAATGAATCACACCCATCTTCAGGAAATTCCCCAGCAAGAGCCCAAGCGTCCGTCCAGATTACCTTGCCCAACGCAATTAGACATTGGTCCCAAACCCCATTTTATCACAGTTCAAGCTCATCATCGCTGTCAGCTGCCATCCCAATTCCAGACGCCCCAACATCATTATCCTCATCAGAACTTAAGCACCTTCGACTACGCCCCACAGCATCCCCAGCTGTGGATCCCGCTCCATCCCTCCAACCAGTCCATGGGTCTGATCCTGCAACCCGCCAAACACCTCCCATGCTTTCATTGCCTGTTTCCCCAACACCCAAATCCTCCCTCACACGAGTCCATTCCATATCATCGTCCTCCGAGCTAGCCATCTCTTCCTCCAAACCCTGAGAAAAACCCTCAAATGAGTCCTCATCTGTCGGCTCTGCAAACAAATCCCGGAGCCGTTTCCTTTCACGCTCCTCGAGAGTGTCTGACTCTCGAGGAGTCTTACGACCCCTTCTTTCATTACCGGAGCCCGAAGGCTCAACCATAACACTTATGCTTCACTCCCATACACAGAAGTCAAACATCCAGTGGCATTGTCAATCCTGATTTTGGTATTAAATTATATATCTTGCAGAGCCTATCCATCTCCTTCATAGTTGTGCTTCCAAGCCCTAGTCTTCTCATTTGTTGACTACAATCTTACTATGATTAATGACTGAAACAAAATACAGAAAAATATTTGATTATTTTGATGTCTTCGTTGTCTACTTTAAATTATGCAAATCTGTGGTTATTGCTTTTGTTTTTGTCATGCTTAGGTGTACCTCTGCTTTCACCTTTTTTTTTTCTTTTGCA
This sequence comes from Anolis carolinensis, assembly GCF_035594765.1. NCBI lineage: Eukaryota > Metazoa > Chordata > Lepidosauria > Squamata > Anolidae > Anolis > Anolis carolinensis. The sequence continues at coordinate 282,907,006 of NC_085842.1, read as the reverse complement.
GGAGTACAAGACTAAATTGTGTGGGGGGAAAACTAGAGAAATGTGCATAAGCTATACTTTTAGTCATTGAGAAAATACAGAAGAATTGAGGCAAATATATGTCAATATACACATGGATTTCCATGGAGGGGTAACAACATGTAACAGTTTATTACAGAGTAAATAAAGGATAATATTGCTTTCTGAGATCCTGTAAAATATAACAATAATGAAAATAACAAATGTTCACATTTCTGTTTCCTATGGTGCATCTACACAGTAAAATTAACTGTGTTTTACACCACTATGTGCTATGTTTACATTGACCATATAATACAGTTTCAAACTGCATTACACAGACTTCTGCATGTCATTTCATTCCCTAATGAATTATTCATGTAGAAGGCTCTTATCAACCTCATGCTGCCAATTTCAAGAATAGATGAGTCTCTCTCATTGGTTGCTGTTCTTTAAAATTAATTATTTTTTCATTTGTATCCCTTCTTATACCCATGATAGGATTCAAGACAGTGTACATTAAAACTCAATGTGGATTAAAACTCATATATACATTATCTAAAATCTGAAGAATTAGTTATGTGAAAAATGAATATTGTTTCAAATATAACTCGTAATACTTGTTTGTTGAATCTCATTTATTACCTGCATGAATCTCCTTGTGGGGAGAAAAAGCAGGGTATAAATAAACAAGAGCAATAATACTTTTGTTTTCAAAAAATGGAAAACATAGAGGCTTTCCTTTTCTTAAGCATTTTTGTTTGCCAATTTTCTGGCATACGTCCCCATAGGAAATCGCAGTTGCAGGTTTCAGTCTGTCAGTGTGTTGTAAATATTTTAAGCATTTCCCACCATTTCCATCTGGATCTTTGTACTTTGCAGCATTTGAAGGGAATAATTGACATTTTTCCTTCCTCTGAAGTGAATCAGTATATGCATGCTAAGGTTTTAGATTACCTCATTCTCCACCACAAATTAGGTGTGTTTGTTGGCCAAGCGAGTAAAGCCTTCATTTGAAAGCAAGTGATCAGCCTCTTTTGTTTCTTTATCTGCATGCATTCTCTTTCCTGCACATTAAGTTAGGGTAATAAAACTTGATAAGCACACTAATGACAAAATATTACACTTTCAGTTTGATATCTAGCCTAATATGCACAGCTGTTTGGAAGCAAATGCATGATCTAAATAGTATGAGAGTATAAGGGATTTTATGGCAGCAATAGAAAAGTTTCTCTCAGGAAGTCGGAAGACAAAAAATATTAGCAAGCATCTTCCATCTTCTGTCAGAAATGCTCCTCTATGATGCAAAAAGTAATAATTTTAAAAATTCTTTGCTTTAATCATGTCAGGTCAGCTGAAACTATTTGCTTGTGTATTTTGAATATTTCTGTCCCCTAGAGATCTCAGAGTGGCTCACAAAATAAGAAAGAACAATCACAGGCATCCAAGGAGAACCAATGATTGGTTCAAAAAACTTCATCCACAGAAAGGTTTGTGATCTAGCCAAGGCTTCCCGTTCATACATAGGGATAGAAAATATATGCTGAGTTCAGAGCTTTACCTCAAAAGCCATGTTTTTAGTGTTGAAAACCTGACTAAAAATCCTTGTAGTTCAGTATTTATTCTGCATAGAACATACATATTTTTGTACAGAGAATGCCATTTGAAGTGCATCACATCATATTTCTATGCAGATGTATTATTTCCTGTACAGAAAAAAATGTTTCCTGCAAAGAATATCATGTAATTGTGGGTGTATTCTGCACACATTTTGCACCTAGGTTATTTGTATGGAAAAGGGTGTTTTCTGTGCAGGAAACAGTATTTTCTCAAAGATAATATTGATATTTAGGAATATTATTTTCTGCACAAGATTATTTTCTGTACAAAAATTTGCTGTTTTTTGTTCAAAACGTGCATTTGGTGCAGCATAAGTACTTAACTACAAATAGGCTTCAAAACTTGAGCAATTTGCAAAAGCTATGGCACATCTACATGGGCATTATTTATTTATTTATTTATTTATTACATGCATTTATACCCTGCCCTTCTCCCCGAGGGGACTCAGAGCGGCTTACATTCTGCCACGAGGGCCAGCAACAAATATACTATAAAAACAAAACAATTAAAACATGATAAAAACATGATAAAAACATGATAAAAAGTATACAAAAATTAAAACGCTGCAAGGCAGCGATATTGCACCATCCTCAGTCATTCACTACTGCTACAATTACAGATTTGCGACCCAATTACAACAGCCAGTGAGCTTATTCGCTGAATGCCTGGGCGCAGAGCCAAGTTTTTAGTTTTCTTCTAAATCCCAGGAGGGATGGGGTTTGCCGGATATCGCTGGGGAGGGAGTTCCACCGAGGAGCCACCACCGAGAAGGCCCTGTCCCTCGTCCCCACCAGCCGCGCCTGCGAGGCAGGTGGGATCGAGAGCAGGGCCTCCCCGGAAGATCTTAAGGTTCTAACGGGCTCATAGGAGGAGATATGTTCGGATAGATAGGCAGGACCAGAACCGTTTAGGGCTTTGTAGGTCAAAACCAGCACTTTTTCGGTAGCATATCGGCAGCCAGTGGAGCTGGCTTAGCAGGGGGTTGTACGCTCCCTGTAAGCCGCTCCTGTTATTAACCTGGCTGCCGCCCGCTGCACCAGCTGGAGCTTCCGGGCCGTCTTCAAAGGCAGCCCCACGTAGAGTGCGTTGCAGTAATCCAGCCGGGATGTGACCAGAGCGTGGACCACCGTGGCCAAGTCAGACCTCCCAAGGAACGGGCGCAGCTGGCGCACGAGGCGGAGTTGTGCAAAGGCTATCCCGGCCACCGCTGAAACCTGAGGCTCCAGGCTCAGCAATGAGTCCAGGATCACCTCCAGACTGCAAACCTGCGTCTTTAGGGGGAGTGCGACCCCATCCAACACAGGCTGTAACCCTATTCCCTGTTCACTATATTCTGAAGTGGGTAAGAATCAGGTCTGGGGCATGACATAGAGATGATTTTCCATGGCATTTAGATGAAGCACCTCCAACACAGAGCAGGACACTTAACATAGTTGTGTCTCATGTTAGTAAGTCAGGAAATGCTCCAGAGATAGCAGCACTGCTCTTTAGGGTAGTGTGAACAGTTCTGATTGCAAACCAGCATATTGATTTGGAATTGGCTTCCTTCCTACTTTCCTCATGCTTTGTGGTGGGGGAAAATGGAGTGGCATTTACCTGTTTGATGCTGATATCAGCAGAGGAGCCAAGGGGTGGTCAGAAGATTTTTGGAGTTCCATGGTCACAAATATAATGGCGACAACATGGAACAGTTAAGGGTTCCTGCTGCCATGAGAGGTGGGGAGTATAGCTGCCCCTGAGGCTAGTCTGGAATACTTCTAGTCTGGACTAGTCCCATAATCTGTGTAGAAGAGCTCTTGGTCACAGCCAGAAGAAAATAGCTAAAATTACTCTTCTTCTTGAAGAATGCTAACTCTATTTGTACATGGTAGGAAGGACTAATTTCCTAATTCGAATTTTCAATGATTCTTCTTCAACTATTTGAGTTCAAAGATCTGGTAAATCTGCAAATATCACCTCTTCCCCAATTTTATGTGCAGAAACCATATAAAAGTGAGTTGCGTCAGAAACAGTTTCATACATACAGAAGAAGTAGTACTTCTGATGGTTAGTCACAGTGTCCCTCAGCCCTAGTAGGGCAAGGTTGGTTAGAGCCAGGACATCATAGCCTTTGGAATGCTGTGAAGTGGGGCTGTGAGGGATATAACCAAGAAGCTTGCCTGTAAAAGGGATATAATCTGAGAAAAAGTAAAGTCTAATTAATAATAATAATAATAATAATAATAATAATAATAATAATAATAATAATCTTTATTTCTACCCTGCCAGCATCTCCCTAAACGGTGACTAACAAAATTCAACAAAATGCCGCATATAGACAATACATAAATCTAAAATGATAAAACCACAGAATTACAATCACACACATACATGTAAAACACTAAATTCATAAAATGCAGTCATATATGCAGATAAAAACAAGTTGTTTTGATTGACACAGCCCAGTGCCAACATGATACCCACAGTAAGACAGTAAGATTTGAATAGGGTTTGAGGAGTTGAGAATGTAGAAAACATTCAGGATGTTATTGTTTAACCTAATTGTAATATGATCAAAACTTGCTTGTTGAAGCATTTTATACATTTGTTGAAGTGTTTTATTTTAATAACTAAGGGCAACTGATCATGCTTTACCATATTAAATCTACAGCCATTTGTCCATGTTTAGGCCTCAACATTAGAAAAAAAAGGAGGACTCTTTAATGTAAACCAGCAAAATTAGTGATTTGATCCCAAAGGCTGTGATGATTAGGGGTGTGCATGAGTCTGTTTTGTGATACGAGATTCAGGGAAATTAGGCAATTCGGCAGCCGGACTGCCAAAAACGGACCGAGTTGGGGGGGGGGGGCAGCCAAAGACTCAACTGGAATGAACCACATAGTGCCAGTTCTTTGGGAGATCTCAATGACTGATGAGCAACCATGCATGGATTTTTTCCTCATTAGCCTTGTCAGAGCCGATCAGAAGAAGAAAGTGGATCACGTGTCTCTTTGCAAAGCTGATCTATATATATCAGGATGAGCTACTTCATTATTCTGTGGTATCCTGGCATTTGAGAGAGAGAGAGAGATCGTGTGTTTGCTAACTCCATGTTCTATCTCAGTGCTGCTGCTACTGACAGACAATAGCTCTCCCCTACCTTATTGGGACTTTCTGCTGCAAATAGAATTCTGGGAAATGTAGTTTAGGGTAAAGCCTTTTGAATTCTCTGCTACAGAGGTTCTTGCCTTCCCAAAATACATTTCCCAGAAATTTCCCTCCCAGCTCTCTTGCTCTTCCACAATGGTGACAGGCAACATGGCTCTCCTTAATTTAAAAAAGACTATGCCCCACTCAACTCCACTGGTACAGTTTTCTTGTGCTGAAAATGAAAACTGACCTTGGGAGATTTAGGAAGCGTACTGAATGTTAAAAAGTCATAAGCAAGTGTTTTGATTCTTAAGTTCTTTGTGTGCACCCTTCACGTTTCTTAGTATCACATTGTAAATACGAATCTTATGAAATAGATCTGACATATGAGGCACAGACCTAGTGTGTACTCCAGCATTCAAATTTCCTAAAAATCTTTGGATGACCCAAACATTCTCAAACTTGGGGGCCTGCGGTCATAAATGCATCATCTAAGTGTGATCATTATTCGTCCCAACAGCCATAGAAATGATGGAAAGAGGGGACTTGCAAGTTCCCCCATTGTCACCAATGGGTCAGATCTTCCCAGAACATAAATGGAACTTCCAGCTGTCAAATTATGGAATGGCATTTTTCCTCCTCCCAATTTTGGGAATTTCTAATGTATATAATTGGGGCTGCAAATATCTGAGAAATATCTAGGCTGAATATTATGGCATGGCACTGGCTTTTTTATTGTGTCAGAAGCAACTTGAGAACATACTGCAAGTCATTTCTGGTGTGAGAGAATTGGATGTCTTCAGACACATTGCCCAGGGGATGCCCGGATGTGTTGCTGGGAGGCTTCTCTCATGTCCCTGCAAGCTAGAGTTGACAGACGGAAGCTCACCCCATCTGGCGGATTTGAACCAGCAATATTCAGATCAGCAACCCAACCTTCAGGTTAACAGTTATCAAAGGTTTAACCGTGGCTCCTTATGACATTGGCAGGGAACCTGCCACTTCAATGTAATTTTGTAATTCCATTTTTGTCACAAGAAATTGTATCACATGGAAAGGGTGTGTTTCAGTATGAAAAGTGGAATTCACTGCAGTTTTATTCACTTAAATTGAACACTTCACGTTTTTATATAAAGCAAACATAGTCCTTGATTGTTGTACCATCTCTCCTAATAATAGGTTACACATTTATTCCAGTTCTGTTTATTGATGGCAGACATACAAGGTTGAGTGAAGCTGGGTAAATATATAGGTGGAGAAGAGAGACACTAAAACCTCTCCCTTTTTTGATATCCTAAAACAATTTTTTTAAAAAAAAAAATCAGTAGAACAAGTCTCAATATGTCATATATGAAACATTGTGAACTTCAAGGTTTTTCAAATTACAAATCCTTCTATGCATGTCAGTTGATAATTAAAATTCTGTAAGGAAGAGAAATATAATCAATTTCATTAAGTTAATGTATATTATATACAACTGAAATCAATCCCTGCTATTCCTTTAGCATTAATCTACAAATTTGTGACAAACTGATCTCTCCTAAAATGAATCTAAAGATGAAATCCATGCTTGGCAAAACATGCTTATGTGATTCCAAATAAATTAAATGTTCATAGGATCTTTTCTTATTGTTACAACTCTCTAGCTATATATCATTGTTTTATGTTGTCTCACCAAACAGCAAATATGAGAGTAATTCACAACCTTTGTGGCTCAGCTCTATACAGTTAAAGGAAAAAGAGATAACTCTAATTCTTGGTTCCTTCTATTTAAAATGAAGATGGTGGGACACAAAACTGTTGGCAAGAAACTGCAGCAAAACTTGGCGAGTCCAGTTTTATTTCATTTGTAAGCTAAAAAGCAGCAGCTATGGACAATATCCGATATAGGCTCTCCATTCTTCTGTTGAGTATTGGGAGCTGACAACTGAACAGTTCAGGGCTTTGGGGGAACAGCCGTTTCTCTCAATGAATAGCAAAGACAAGAAACAACCTAAAGGCAGCAGACAGGTGATAGCATTCATTTGACCAGGAGGGCAGCATAAAGGATTGTGCTGCTACTTATTTCCTGTCCATTGGGGAATTTTTGCTGAATGTGGAAATGCCTGCCAAATGCATTATTCTTCATTACAGAGCAGCAGTGAAGGTGCTGCATTTATTAAAAGCAGATTCACAGAAGCATTTTAAAACCTAGATTCTATTCACTGAGTCTTCTTCTATGAGTAATGTATTATCAGTGCCTGATAACAAGGCAAGAATTCATTTGCTATTCAACGAAGCCTTTTATTCATTTAAAAAGTTTAGGATGTATCTATGCTGAAGAGTTAATGCCATTTGACACCACTTTAACTGTCATTCTTATGGAATCATGAAGGTTGTAGTTTACAATGCTTCGAGCTGTCTCTGCCAAGTACCTCACCAAACTACAAATTCTAGGATTCCATAGCATTGACCCATGGCAATTAAAGTGATGTCAAAGTGCATTAATTCTACAGTGAGGAAGCACCTTCACATAGCATTAAAAAGATTCTAATGCTAAAACTGAGCAAATGTGCTAGTTTTGTCCAGATTCCCCCTGGTGTTAATCTGCAATGAACTAGCATAGTTTTCCCCCTTTTCCATATTAGTCAGGTATCAGCTGAAAAGTCCTGGTATAAAAGCAAACAGTTTTTGATGTATGACTGCTAGAAAAGTCTTTATAAAATTCATTCTCTTGGGCAAGGACAAATAATTTTGCTATATTTCTTCTTCTTGTGAAACAATCTTTGATACCTTTGCACACTGTTTGAAGATTATTCATTATTCAGGATTTAGTTTATTAAAATTCATTGATGTAAGATTTTGTGTAGAAAGCGATACCTTCTACACAGAAAACAAGTTTACTGCATAGAAAATACAACTGATGTACTTAATTTTACTCTCTATAAAAATTTTGGTTTTTGAACACAAATTCATTGCCACTAGTTGTGATTTCAGATCGTTCTCTGCTCATGTATTTAGTGATCAAATAATGAGGCATACTTTGAACACTTTCTCAAGTTCAGTGGGCTGATGGGAGTCTAACAGGACTTATTCCCATATAAGCATGTGAAGCATTACAGTTTGGAAAAGGCATTTTACATAAATACAAGTATTTGTTCTAGAGCTACTGATTTTTAAAGTGTCAGGTGGTTCCATTTTTATGATATGGCAACTCTATTCTTAGAGGACTCATTAAAATCAGTGGATTGCTCATGGTTTTTAAATTAGTCAGACCCCATGAATCTTTAATAAATCTTATTAAAATTATTAATCATGAAATGGGAAAGATTAGGAGGGTTAATATTTGTATTTTATTTTGAATGTTGCATAATTTTTGGTTTCAACACATCAATTGAAGGATGCATTCTTATAATGCCACTTGGGAAATTTGATGTAAATGAGAAAAAACAGTTCAACCTTGTAGTTGTTGGTATATTAATGGCAATGCTATCCACCAGAAACTGACTAATACCCAGTATGCATATGAAAGTGCCAGTTCTGATAGCATGACTCGTTCAGTGTTCTCCCATTTCTTTCTTGATCTGTTGCAAGAAAAACCATATAGCAATAAACAATCACATAGGGGTTTACAAATAAAATAAATCTTGTTTCTTCATCACCACTGAATAGACTGATTTGCTCTAGGGGTAACATCAAGGAAAAGGGAATAAAGGAATCAACTATGTATCTTGTGATTGCTGCTAGTTTGTAAAGCTAAGACTGATGATCAGCACAAAATCAATGCATTGGTTTATAATGGTCTCTATTTGCATTCTGACTATTTATCACAATAAGTGTTTTAGCACAAAAGAAGTCTCCTCCAAAGACGTATTACAATTTGGGGAAGCCTGTTATTTCTGAACTTCAGGTTACACCAAATTGAAAATGCAAAATGTTCATTGACTTCTTTCCCCACCACACAAAAAAATCTAAGGTTCTGTGGATAAAATAACCGATTCATATGCTACTGCTTTTGTTACCATAACTTGGACCAACCTTGAACAGCTACTTGAAGTTCAAACAAAGCTGAGCCAGATGAACTAACAATTAGACTTTGTATGAAGAAGTTTCTTATGTTACATTTCTTTGGGGGAACTGTTTAATATCATTTATATATTCTAACGGATCTTCTAGCACCTTTGAGACTAACTAAGAGAAAGAACTAGATAGTATAAGCATCCAATGAACTAAACTTAAGTCTACAAAAGCTTGTACTACCAACTTCTTTCTCTCAATCTCAGAGGTGCTACAAGATCTCTTTGTATACTAATCCAGACTAACACCGCAGTGTCTTTGATTTCTACATTTTGTACATGAGATAGCATGCCTTCTCTGTTAAATTTAGACACAAGAGGGATGAGAAAGGCTGAATTGAATCATATAGTGTTGATTTTTTCAAATGACTAAGGCTTCAGTTCTGGTGTCCAGTGATAAGTCTCCGCTGGAGTGACTTTTGAATAAATGTGCATAGGCGTTGACAATAAATATGGCTGCCCATAATGAAACCCAAACTAAATCATAATGAACAAAACTGAAAAATGTATTACTTTATTCTCAAGACTACTGTTAGGAATGTGCTTAACCCTTTTCAGTTGAAAATAGAATTATTCTGCCTCCATGAAAAATCCTCAAATAAAGCTGTGCTATGTTATAAGCTCTTTTTCAAAGACACAGATTATGTATGAACATGGGATGCTACTATGTTATGAAGAATAAGATTAATATAAACACTCACTGTTGGCAAGAAACTTCTCTTCATTCAGTTGCATATAGGTCAACTTACTGAATAATGCATGTTTTCTTGTTCATATTAACATAAGTTATTAATATAAGGTGCTTGGAATCTACCTTTTGAGCAATTAAACTTAAGAATCCAGAAGGAAAAAAATATTAAGTGCATGCTATATAATATTCACTCCACCCCGCAAGAAATATATGGGGAGGAAATCAGAATAAATAAATTAGGCATTTTTAAATTCAAGAATGATCTTAGAGATGCAGGTGACATAATCTCAATGAAAATTTCTCCCTGGAGTTGGGTTTTTTAATTACTCAGACTGTGGAATGGCACCAATTTAAAACCAATCCAGTATCAGCATCCTATGAAATATTTTTCATGTAGTAAAATATACTCAATATAACATTTGTACATATGTATTCAGTGTATAATGTTCAATATTACATGTATATTGATTGAACAATAGAAGAGAAATAAATCCTTTTGCAATAGTGCAATAATACATTAAAATTCTACTCAAGCACAATCCTCCTGCCCCCCCCCCCCCCCCCGGATTCAAATGTCATATTTCAGAACAGGCAGGTGTAGAATTACTGCTGACAATTTTGTCCTGAAATGGAACTTCTTACTTGTCAGACAGAAGGGGATCACCAATTCTGTTGATTTTAGTGAAATTAAGCAGTCTAAAGTGATACAATAAAGATGTATAATTAATGGGCTGCCTGTCACCATCAGCCTCAAGACGGGCCTGAGAGCTCCATCCTTCCTTTCCCCACCACTTTCCTTTCTCAACGTAGTAGACTCTGTGCTTCCATAACCCACCACCACCAACAAACCTGGTTCCCCACCCCAAGCAACTCCAAATCAACAAAGAAAATGGTTTTCATGTCAATAATGAGTGCAAAAATAGTGCTGTTTGTAAAGGTTACTGGATGAAAAAAGACCCTAAAGCAGCTGGCATTGCTATTGGTCATATCACCATGTTATGCCAAGACCTGGTTAAACAAACAAAGGTTTCCCAAGCAACAGTAGACAAAGTCCCAGTACATTAACAGAAACTGCCTCATATGTTAGAGTCCTTGTAGGCTAGCAGTTGTAGGTTGCACGCTCTCATTGGTATTGTAAATGAGACAGTAGATTTAACCCCTCATCAGCCTGCCCTGATGTACTGGCTTCTGCTTATTCCAACTGCTTGGGATATGGTGGTGGCTACTGTCGAGGACTCCTCTTCTGCAATACCTAAGCTAGGCTGGGGCAGGGGGGCTTCTGGGAACTGCTGGACTTCAACCTCACCACTGGCCCTTCCAGCAACTCTCATTCCTCACTCTCAGAATTGGCTAGGATACATATGCAGCTATCATGCCGAGATGGAAGACAAATTCCCATCCCACAGCAGTCTGAAAGCATCCTTCAAAAATCCCCAGTATATGTGTCTATATATGTGTATGTGTGAATATAAGAACTTGGAAATAAGGCATGTGCATTCATCAATAAACAGTGCTAAAATGTAGAGCACTTTGATGCATAGCACTACAGCCTCTGTACAAATCCACACGTCGTCATCATAATTAGCATTGAGCCAATTCTTATTATTTTAATGGTTACAACTAGCATTGAAGTGTGTCCTCTGTAAAGATGGCTCTCTTCTAAAATGATTGCACCTTATAATCAGTCCTCTGGGCTATAGAGATAAAGGCTGGGAGAAAAAATTAAAATGACATGTCAGCCTTCCACAATAATTTCTATCAATAAGGTTTCTCCTCCCCTAAAAATCCAGTCTGCCAGACATTTGCTGACTTAAGAGCCCTCTCAAGAAAGCTTCCCTGTAGCTGTCAGAAGTAGTTCAAAATTTATATACGAACACACACCCAAATCACCAAGCTATTTGCTTCCTTGCTGAATACATTTCCATATATAAGGTATTACAGTGTTCGTTGGTTTGCATGGAATATTGCCTTCTACAAAGGAATGTGTGTGCATTCCTTTTGGGCAACTGTACACTTATGATGATGCAATGCATTTCAGAGGACATTTTAAGAAATTTCAGTCATCATTTTGCCATAACTTTTCACTGAAATGTAACCTACAGCACCTTGTATTCCATGACAGCCTCACACCCATATATAACCAGACCTGGACCTTTGCTTCCATCATGAGATAGGATACAATACATTTACATTATTTAATAATTCCTACGTTATCATTAGGGAACATCTACTTCTTTTCTTTAAAAATTACTCCCAAACCTGTTTTACTTATCCTACATGTTTCTGAACTGAACTCATTGAAGAGGATAAATCAAAATTACAAGATGTGATTGAAAATTAACTATGAGGCCATTGCTAGATTTCCTCATATAAAATAGAATTAGCCCTTACCTTACCAATAATCATCCCTTACTGATGAAGTATATCTGTTGGTTATCTTTCCTAAGGGATATTTAGTGCATGCTTGCATCTATTTCTGTTTCATACTCGTATATGAACATAGAGAAGAGAATGTCCAAAAAAGGATTTCTGCCATGGACCTGTGCTAGTGATATAGACTTATTGACTGAAATTTTCACTTGGAATTGGGCATTGTTAAACCCATCACACTATATCATATCCTTATGTTAAATTCTACTCCTGATCCCACTCTTTTCTCTTGAGAATCAGCCAGCTGCTGTGATAATCATTATTGTCCAGGTGCTTTTCTTGTTGTGGAACCCATCCTATCCCATTCTATTCTATTGTCTGAACTGGAACAGCAGAAATTGTCTATTTTGTTTTTTACCTGCATCCTATTTTTTAAAACATCAGACTCTTTTCTAAATATAAAGACATTTTGGAATTGAATTAAAAATGGTAAGCCCTGCCACCATATTAATCTCCACAAATATGATTTAATGCACAAAGTAACAAAGCCAGACTTTTCTATAAATAGATATACACATACAGAAATAGATCTCTGTCTCCATAGAAAATGAAAACATTGGAGTATTTCAGCAAAATCCCCCCCCCCCTTAAATTAAGATAAACAAATTTAGCATATACTATTCAGTTCTTCCTGCACATGAGAACTGATTGATTACCTTCACAAAACACTTTAAGAAAGTGACAACCTTCTGGTGTGATGGAAAGAATCCAGATCACTTGGAAGGATTTTACCATGGGGGGCATTGGAAGTTTTAACTAAGAAGCTTTGTCTTAATCCACCCTGTCATTGGGAAAAGGAATATACTGTGCATTTGAAGATCCCAACAACAGAGATAAGAAACAATGGTTTTAAGTTGAAATTGTAAAAGTATGCAAAACCAACCTCATTTGCTCCATGTATATTGAAAAAGAGCAGTGTAAAAACTAGAATATGGAAATTTACTTTCAACAGATACAAAGTATAGTTTTAGGTAGGCATGTGCATTTTAGCTGAATCTTGAGCCATTTCTGCTTTCCAAATTCTGGGGGATCTGTTTTTTCACCTCTCCCAAAAATGGGCAGGTGCCCAAATGGGTATTTTCTGTCAGCAGTGGGAAAATGCGGCTCAATCTGACCCATTGGAGACAAAAGGGGGGGGGGGTTCATGGACTCCCCTTTCTGTCATTTTTAGGGCTATGAAGATTAAAATGGCCACACTTGAAGGACACATCTACAACTGCTGGCCCATTGAGTTTCATAACATTGGGGTTATTCCCTGATTTTTAAGATTTTTTCTCTCTAGAAATAATATCTTTAAAAAATTTCCAAAAAGATATCCCCCACTGGCCCCATCCTGTAACTTCTCCAGGAGTAGCAGCAGGGCACCATTCCTTCCTGCCAAATGTCAAAGATGCACTTCCACACACAACCCACTATTACATTTTCGTTGCCAAAAAAAAAAAACCCAGCAACTTCTTCCAAAACTTTTGCACTTCTTGTTCTCACAACATACTGGAAGAGGCTAGCAGCAAGCAAACAAGCAGCATGTCCCCTTATTAGAAAAACACTCCTGTATGACCCAGAAAGTATTAGGTATTGGTGATAAGTTTGGGTAGATTGGTAGTTTTTCTGAGAATGAGACTTTGCTGTTTGCTAGAATTCCTATAATGATTAATAACAATAATCTTTTAAAAGTACAACTTGGATTAAAGAGAGGCGGAAGGAGAAATAAGAGAAGAAGCTAAAGGCTTTAGTACAGGCTAAAGCGTGACTCAAAGCTCAGAGCCACCCTAAAGGAAAAGCATACCCACAAATGCTGCGCACTCACCCACACTATCCAACTCCGAGTCCCATGAAATAAAGAATCCAGAAAATAAAGGAAAATCAAGGAAAATCAAATAGATTCAATGCTAGAGAGAGGCCAATCCATGCCAAAAAAATAAAGCTGAAAGTGAACAGTGGCAGGGGAATTGGATTGAAGCACCTCTCTCTAGAGCCAGGATGAAACTGAGCAATGGAGGAGGTGCTTGACCCATTAAAAAGACATAGCTTGCATAAGATACGTCATGGCTCTCATCTATTGTGATTGGCCAAACAGGAAAGTCTCACAGGGAAACCCTGTGTGAGCATGTGGCAGCCTCTCTGCATACCACATGAGCCTGAATAGAGCAGAAGGAGCCATGACTGGTGGCCACGTGATCCGGCTCTCTTAAAAAAAACCCATGACTGCAGAACACTTGCTTTTATGGCATCTGAAGAAGCTGAAGAAAAATGGCCAAAATGAATCCATGCACAGGTCTAGTTTCAGGCTTCCAAACCAGTTACAAACTGAGATCTTGCATCATTAGATATATCTACTGTGACAGTTATGTTTGACTATACCATCCCACTCCTAATCCTGTATTTTATCCTGGTAACACCTCAATCAGACTGATAACAAACAGCTGGAAATACCCCTGAGGATCATTACTCAACTGTTCATCTCAAGATGCCTCACAGCCAGGAGAGTGCTGCAGATATCTTTTTTTGATGCCCCAATCCACAATACCTCAAAAAGCCTTAAGTTGAAGTAGTGTCATGCTGAAACATAAAGAGTTTAGAGCTCATGTTCAGTCATTACTGAAAATATATGTGAATTTATTGCTGGTGCAAGATTATATATCTGAAAAGTCCATCTTATATTATTGTAATTAGTGAACTGGATACCATGCTCTATGAACAGTGGTTTATGGAGCTGGGTATGTTTAGCCTTGAGAAGAGAAGTTTGAAAGGTGATAAGATAGCCATATTTGAAAGAATATCATATTGCAGATGGAGCCACATTGTTTTATGCTGTTTAATAACTAGGACATGGAACAATGGAATCAAACTTCATGAAAAGAGTTTTCATCTGAATATTATGAAGACATTCCTGACATTAAGAGGTAGTTGACAATGAAAGATACTCACCCATAGTATGGTGGAGTCTCTTTCTCTGGAGCATTTTAAACAGAAGCTGAGTTGTCGTCTGTTGGGAATGCTTTGATTATGTATTCCTGCATGATAGGAGTTTGAAATGGATAGCCCTTGTGGCCTCTTCCAACTATAAAATTCTATGATGCCAACCACAGTTTGGGAAAATAAAGTATCTCTTTATTTTCTCACTTTTTGAAAGTAAGTTTATTATGTTCTTTTTGTCCATTAAAATTTATTGTTATAGGTTTCTAAATTCTGGAACAGAATACATTATTCCCCTACCAATTCATTAACACCTGAAAAATCCTATCACAAGCCTTCCTGTGGGATATTCCCTCTCTATATAATAAAACTGCTTTAATAATAAATGTAATGGAAAAGTGACAATTGCACTGCAAAAAAGTTGAGTGGAGTTATCCCTTAAAATGCAGTCATAATAGAATGAAGTCATACTTAATTATTGGGAAAGGAAACTAATGCTAAATAGGTAGCTCCCATTTCTACCTTACAAATTTTTACCAGAACTTGGAAATAACTATTCCCAGGTTCTGGTAGAAATTCATAAGATAGAAATGCAAGTAGCATTGACATTATGTTTGCATTAGGTGCCATCAGCACACATGAGCCAATATTATAAGTTAGAGGAGAATTCACAGAAATTACATGAGCTTCTTGGAATGTATAAGAAGTGTGAGGCAATTACAAATTGAGATGAGGCAAGTTCATCCATCACTGCTTCACACATCACTAGAACCCCTGAAGAAGGACATCAGTCTGTGATGGGCAATTTACAGGCAGCACACACATATGAAGGAGTTACAGCTTACCATGAATACTCAACAGGAATATTTATCAACTTGTAAACCCTTTTGCAATGCTCAAGTAGATTTTCCTTTAATGCTCAATAAGTCCTGCTTTATACCTCAGTTGATATTCAACTGCCTCAAATGTAAAAAGTTTAAAAGTGCCTGAAGGTTCCTAAGAAAAGCTGCACATGTTCAGTCAACCCATCTATGTGTTCCTACTTTTGAGTCCCTGAAATTACTATGTTTAATGAAAATGTATGCTCAAAGCTCAAGAAATCTAAACTTTATAATCGGTAGGGAAATTTTTCCAATTTCTTAAACAGTTATGATTCTGGCCAAATGTACAAGTTTGGATAAGAGACTTCAAGTCCACTCAGAAACTGATGAGCCATCAACTTAGAATCTAACAATAGCAGTAAATACTCTTTTATAAATAATATAAAAATAATAACTTTATTTTTGTATCTGCCTCCATCTCCCTGAAGGGACTTGGGGTGGCTTACATGGGGACAAGCCCAATCAACATAGTTAAAATATAACACACTAAAATATATAAACAATAAACACAGCAGAATAAAACAATAATGTTATGACAAAATATAGAAGTAAGCATCGAACCAACCAGTTCCTGGGCACAGGTGGGCGAACTGGTGCAAGTAGATTGGGAGGATAGGGCTGGTGGATAAAGTGCGTAGCTCTGAATTATATTTAAGATAAAATACAGATCTAGCAGAAAGCAGACTAAGAATCATTACAGGCATATAAGTACTCCAAACAAATATTAACATGTATGTGCACATGTGTATGTCTGTAACAACCTTATCACAAAGGCCAGGTGAAGCATCTCACTTCGCCACAGAAAAGAAGGGTAGCTGAGTGAATCTTTCACCCTACGTGTTGCTCCCCACACAGCAAAGCTTCCCCTATCACACATGGGAAGCACTGTCTGAGTGGCGAGAATGGGCAGGCTCCCATATTGGGAGTGAAGCATCATATGACTCTTCCGCTTCATTTGTGAGTGGGGCCTCCACTGAAAGTCCAGTGCCAGTGTACCCATTTATTGCTGGACCAATGGGGAAGCCCCTGTCTGATGAGATAGTAAGACATACAGCTAGACAAAGTATGGAAATGCATGGCTCCTGATTGGTTGAAAGGCAGGGCCGGCTTGGATTCATGCAGGGATGGGTCGTAGATTCCCCTGACATCACAGGCAGGAGGAGATCCCAGTGATGACAAGGAGAACAGCTGTGGTTTGGCAGTTTGAAGGTGCAATCCATTGCAAAGACACCCCTTGAGAGGGCACAAAACTGAGGGACGGAATGATGTGGTTATGCAGATGATTCCTTGATTAACTCAAGTGCCCAGTTCTGTGTGAGACAAAGATTCAAGACCCAAAAGACAAAGAGTGGCAGTTCCAAATAATCAGGGGCTTGGCTGCCCATTCAGGAAATTAATGAATTTCTATTTATTGAGCATTTTCTTCCATGGGAGAGGCAAGCTCTTAGCGTCAGTTAAATGGACAAACATTCTGAGCTCATCTTGGTGACAATGGGGATCATCTGTATTGCATGCACATACAAAGGTCCTGATATTATATGACTTTGGAAATAACTGGAGAAATCCTGACCACAATCTCCATTCCCAAGGCATTATGCAAAATGAGGACATGAGCAGGTTGCTGACTTCAAATTTCAATTTGATACATTTAATAAAGGGTTGGATTTAATAGAGTTTTAGGGTACAACTGCTGCCTGGTCTTTCTGGAGTCAGCGGCTTTGACATCTTGGAACTTTGAAACTGCAGAAAATGTTTAAATAATAAAGTCTCTTCATTGTCCATAAACCTTCGTGGAGCGGGTGCCATAGCTTGAAAACAATCAGACTAGCTTTGTGAATTGGTTATTGTTTCCTCTCTTTGCCTTGAAATCTTATTTCAACTATTGCCTTTGATGCCTTTGATGTGGGCTGCTCTGGAGCCTGGACTAATTTGTTTCTAGCTGTGGATGTTTCCCCAAAGCTATGTACTTTCCCATTTCCATTACATTTCTTTTTGTTCTGTTTTTATTATTGTGGTATGTTTTGCTTCATTCTGTACCAGTAATTTTTTAAAAACGATGTTCCTCTCTAAATAACACCCACATCCATTATGACTTTTGCAATTTGTCTTCTTTGTTCTTACAAAAACTCAGATTACTCTTCTTGATTCTGTAACCTGCATGAATATTGTCATCACAATTATTTTATTATTACTCATTTGTGCTTTATATCTTGGATATGAATATTATATTTCTTCTTTCCCCATCTCTTCATTGCTAGTCTCCTCTTTGGGCATCTTTACTGCTGCTATTCTCCTGAAGATATCAGAAGTTATTGCCTAGTTGGAGAGGTTTTGAGTTAATTCTGTATGGTTTACTCCTGGCCTTGACTGTCCTCCAGAGTGACAGGTTTCTTCATTTGCCTTGGCAATTTCTTCCCCTTGATTCAGTGGGATCAATTCTCCATGTGGTTTATCCAGGAAGTCCTCATGTTTTCTGATGTATTGAAGGGAACACAAGATGAGGAGGAGGAGAAGGAGGACCCTTATAGTGCCTTCATCCAAGTATAGAAAATGAAATTGTGCAATAAAGGATAGTTTCACCTTTTGAAGTTCAACACAACCATCAAACAAAAAAAGCACAAGTAGAAGAAAAATAAATATATTCAAGATCTTGTGCCACCTAAACTTGTGTCTTGTGCCATCATTGTGGAAAAACACTTATTTAAAACTTTTCCCTGTTTAAAAAAAAATAGACATGTAAATGTATTTTTTTTCTGTTTGAAGATAATAGTGTAGTCCTCCCACTGTGTCACAGGAATACCGTGTTCCTAACTGGAACCTGAAAATCATTAGTTTTTCAAGGATAGAAGAGAAAACATGAGCAAAAATATCACATAATTTTAAGCTGCTTCTTTTTTCCAATCTTCCACTTTTCTCCCCCGGTGCAACATGGAAATGTCACAATCAGTAAAATATGTGTGTTTCATTTCCTCCAACTCATATAGCAGTTAAGAACATAGGAGCCTTACCAGAAAAACAACAAAAGAGTGGCAACCTCTTGCACTTGTTTAAGCTTTTGACTTTTACATGGTAAGGTGAGCACTGAGTCAGAAATATGGTTCACTCATTTCACAGAGAAGTGGCATTGTTAAGATTCTGCTTCACATCATGTCTGCTGGATTTAGAAATACCAATACTTTCTTTGAAAGTGAGCCCAGAAGGCTAGACATTTCAGGTGCCTTTGGTTGTTTCATACTGGAGATATATTTTCAGACAAGTAGAAATGTCAACAGCACTACATTTTTAGAATAGTTTGCTGCTACTATAAAGCAGTTCTGGAATGACAAGAGGAAATTGTTACGAATTGACTGCAGGAAAAGTAAAGGCATCTTAGACAGCTTTTTGTTTCTATCCTTTCAATCTCAAACTGAAATTATTTTCGTGCTTATTTGAATACTTTTCTAACATTGCCTTTTTATTTTTTAAAATACTATTTTTAAATTCTTATGAACAATCACCTTAAAATAGTTTGATATTTGATATCATTTTGCTAGATACGTTACTGGTTGAATTTCTACTTTGTAAAGCCATTTTTATGAATTTCTTTCATCAAAGAAGAAACATGTTTTATCTTAAGGTTCTCATTAACAAACTTTGACAACTTGATCTTCCAAACACCCATTGAAATGAAGAGTCTGGAGTATACGAATCTGAGTTTTGACAGGAAACATGACAACCTTATCATTTCCTAGCTTGTGTTGTTCATAAGTAATATCATGACATTACATCTGAAATAAAGTTACACTGAATCATCTCATTTTGTTCTACATATTTTGAATGATAAAAAATTGAGTTCAAATTCATGCAACACAAATTTCACTGTAACTTGGCAAAAAAACAGATACATATATTGTGGTCCCGATCTTCAAGAAAGGAAAAAAGGATGACCCAAACCATGTGCCTTTGGGGAGTAAATGTAATATATTGCTCTGGCCATTCCCCTTGGTTTTTATCCTTTAGACTGCTCCACCATTTTATTTCCCTGTTTCCCCCTATTCCTATGTCTCTCTCTCCCGAGTTTTTAATTAAGAGTTCATGTGGCCCGCCCTGTTTTTTACTGTTTTCTCTGATTTGTGCTGTAATGTATATGATTATTTTTGCACTGTTATATTGTGTTATGATATGTTGTTTTATTTTGTTATATTGTATGGTGTCTGGGCATGGCCCCATGTAAGCCGCCCCGAGTCCCCGTTGGGGAGATGGTGGCGGGGTATAAATAAAGTTTTATTATTATTATTATTATTATTACCGTCCAGTCAGCCTCATGTCAATACCAGGCAAGATTCTGGAAAAGATTGTTAAGGAAGTGGTCTGCAAACACTTAGAAACACATACGGTCATCACTAATAGTCAACACGGATTTATCAAAAACAAGTCATGCCAAACTAATCTGATCTCTTTTTTCGATCGAATTACAAGCTGGGTAGATGCAGGGAACACTGTGGATGTAGCGTATCTGGATTTCAGGAAGGCCTTTGACCAGGTCCCCCGTGACCTTCTGGCAAACAAACTAGTCAAATGTGGACTAGGCAAAACTACAGTTAGGTGGATCTGTAATTGGGTAAGTGAACGAACCCAAAGAGCGCTCACCAATGCGTCTTCTTCATCCTGGAAAGAAGTGACAAGTGGAGTGCTGCAGGGTTCTGTCCTGGGCCCGATTCTCTTCAACATCTTTATTAATGACTTACAAAGATGAAGGGTTAGAAGGCATGATCATCAGGTTTGCAGACAGGACCAAATTGGGAGGGATAGCTAATACTCCAGAAGATAGGAACAGAATTCAAACGATCTTAACAGATTAGAGAGATGGGCCGAAACTAACAAAATGAAATTCAACAGGAACAAATGCAAGATATTCCACTTAGGCGGAAGAAAATGAAATGCAAAGATACAGTATGGGAGATGCCTGACTCGACAGCAGTATGTGTGAAAAAGATCTCAGAGTCCTTGTGGACAACAAGTTAAACATGAACCAACAATGGCTCTTTACACAGGCTTTTGAATAAGTACCGCCCATTTGTATGTTAAACTCTCGTACTAGCGGTTACTTTTTGATCGGTTGCACCCGCATGGTTAATTTTTTGATATAACCTCAGGGTTCACCCCCATTTTAAGGTTCTCCTCATGATCTCATAGCACTTTTAACTTCCTCCATGTTTACAAGTCCCACTTAGCGCACTTTTGCCCAGTTCATTTTATGATGTCATTGCTGTATTTTAACCTTTGTTTTATTAATGATTGTGACTTATTTTATGTCTTTTTAATTTACATTTGCGCATTTTTTGTATGCTCGTTTTGTATTTGTAAGCCGCCCCAAGTCCCCCTGGGGAGATGGAGGTGGGGTATAAAAATAAAATTATTTTATTATTATTATTATTATTATTATTATTATTTCAGCTTATGGTTTACTCGAAAAGTAATTTTTATTGTGATTTTCCTCAACAAGTGGTACACAGGCAAGCAAGTATTAGCTGTAGGGATAGGGATAGGGTTAGGGTGGTGGCAGGTACATGGTTATGGGTATGGTGAGATGGGGAAAAAAAAGGGGACTGTGGAACATAGAAGGTGAGGTGGGGATTAGGGCAGGGGGATTGGGGAGGTGGTGTTTGACTTCCGATTTTGTTCTCTTAAGTCCGTTAGTTCAGTCCTTAATTCTTTTGTAGTTTTTTCCTTAAGTAGTCCTCAAAATTAGACCAGTCAGTAGCCTTTAATGGAATGCCATTACTTCTTTTAATCCAGAAGGATAGTTGGTCCATATTCTTGATTTCCATCACTTTTTCCAACCACTGTTCTTTTGTCGGTACTTGTGTTGACTTCCAGAGTCTTGCAATCAGGAGCCTTGCTGCGGTGATGAAAAAGGTGAAAAGTTTGTCGGTATTAATGTCAATTTTGTCCTCGGGGTCATATAAACCTACCAAAAGTAGTTCCGGTCTTTTTACAAATTTTGTCTTTAATATATCATTACTCTCTTCCAGGATTATAGTCCAGAAATTATCTAATTTCCTACACTTCCACCACATGTGGAAGTAGGATCCTATTTGGGCTTTACACCTCCAACATTTATTATTTGCGTCCTTATACATATGCCCTATTTTCTTTGGTGTTAAGTACCACCTATGTATAAGCTTAAGCCAATTTTCTTTCATATCTACTGAATACGTATATTTAATTTTTTTATTCCAAATCGACTCCCATTCACACAATTGAATGGGTCTGTTTATGTTCCTGGCCCATAATATCATGGAATTAGTTACTAACTCTGTTTCAATTTCCCAGGACAATAATTTATTATACAGTATGGATATGCTCTTCCTATCCACATGGATAAATTTGTCCCAGAATCCTGGTTCTTGGTCGAATCCAACTATTTTGTCTCTTTTGTATGCCTCATTAATTTGGAAGAATTGGTACCAGGACACATTTTTATTTAGTTTTTGTATTTCGACTAATTCTTTTAGTTTGGGGGAGATTTTTTTGTCCTTTGCCATAATTAACAGTTGACTATAAGTCGGCCATTTCCTCCAACCTAATAGCCTTCTATGATCAGCTTCAATCGGAGATAACCATAGTGGTGTCTTAGTATGGAAGCGGCATTTGTACTTATCCCACGTTCTCAATAAGACAGATCTAATAAAGTGATTGCCAAATTGTTTATCAATTTTCATTTTGCCATACCATAAATACCCGTGCCATCCTTTTCTTAATTCATGGCCTTCCAAATTCAGAATTTTAGTTTTTTCCAATTTGATCCACTCTTTTATCCAAAGGAGAGCACTAGCATCATGGTAAAGTTTTAGGTTCGGGAGGCCAAAACCTCCCTGCGTTTTTGGTGAAATCATTGTGCTGAATTTGATCCTGGGTTTTTTGCCTCTCCAAATAAATTTCGAGATGTCTTTTTGCCAGTCTTTGAATATCTTGGGACTCCTTATAATTGGTAGATTTTGGAATAAATAAAGTAACTTGGGCAGGACATTTGTGCCGTCCGCCAGACAATAAAAAACTATAAAACTGAAACGTGCTGTCCTTTATCCGGGCGAACTGCAAATCCCTATAAGCTGTCCTATAGATATTGAACGACTGAGTCTAGATAACTTCAAAAAAGGATGTTTATTCATACAAGGTTGTAAACCTGGCACAGATCTTAAAGTTGCAGAAAATGAAACAAATTTCTATAGGTTTTAGTCACAGAATTATCCCTGGTTCCAGAAGGCAAAAGTGATTATAAAACCACTATACCCTAATCACGCTGTCTATATTAGAAGGAGAAACTCTTTCCTTCCCTATCTTTACAGCAAAGATTAGTTCTAGAAGCGATGGAATAACTCTGCTCCTCTAACTAGATTTCCTATTCCAGATCAATATAATTCAATACTTATCTAATTTGGATAGGCTTAGATTGGCCTGGTTTTGAGGATGATTTGTCCCAGTTAGCTTTGCACAGCTCCAGCACGTTGGAAGACTATAGCCAGAATGAAGCTCTAAAATGGAGACTAGACCCTGGTAAAAAGGGCGGTCCTAAGATGTTGCACTCTTTGACCAATCACTGCAAAGAAAACTGCAGCCAGCTCTTGCAGATTCCAAGCCACTTTTCCTGGGCTTTGCAGCCAGAGGCTCAAACAAAATGTAAAGGAGGGAAAACAAACAAACGACCAATAGGTAAGGCAAACCATCGTCCTGGGGGACGGAACACTCCCCGCTAAATTCCCAGGATGTGGGAATTTACCAATCAAAAACATACAAACACCTTTGTATACACAACAATACAAACACTAGAACTTTAAACATCTCCAATAAGCAACACGAGGTCACTAATTGGTCTGTCCAAAATGGACACTTTGCCTCTGTTGCAAGTCTTTAATTGAACTTTCCTGACCTTACCGTCCGGGCAAGGAAAGGTCTTTAATACAATGCCCATGGGCCACGCATGGCGGGGCAAGTCTTTGTCCTTTAACAACACAACGTTGTTAACCTCAATGTTGTCCTGTGGGCTTTGCCAGATTCTTCTAGCTTGAAGCTGGCTTAAGTACTCAGCTTTCCACCTTTTCCAAAAGTGGTTGGCCAAGGACTGCACCTGTTTCCACAGGGCACGGTGAGTTCCGTCCGGAACTGGCAACATGACGTCCTTCCATCCTGGCACCTTTTGTGTCAAAATAAGTGCAGGAGTCAGTGGTTGTAAGTTCTCAGGGTCACTGGTAAGGGGAACCAGCGGCCGGTTGTTGATAATTGCGGTAACTTCCGCCATAAGTGTCACCAAAACATCATGCGTCAATGACCTATGACTCAAAAACATGGCATTAAGGATTTTGCGACTAATACCAATCATCCTCTCCCAAACACCACCCATATGGGAGGCGTGAGGAACATTGAAAGTCCACATAATTTGTTCAGTATTCGTAAAGTTCTGAACCTTTGGGTCTCTCCCAAACCTAGACACACAATTGAGTTCTTTGGTCGCACCTACAAAATTGGTGCCACAGTCCGACCGAATTGACTTAATTGGCCCTCTGAGGGCTATGAACCTTTTCAATGCGTTTAAAAATGATGAAGTGTCCATTCCTTCTATGACTTCTATATGGACAGCTCGTATTACTAAACAAGTAAACAAAACTGCCCACCTCTTGTTATTTACAACACCACCCCTGGTTTTCCTAGTGACAACCTCCCAAGGACCAAACACATCGATTCCCACATGGGAAAAGGGTGGGTCTGTCAAAGTCCTATCCTGAGGTAGTTCTGCCATCAACTGACTTTGACAGTTTCGTCTGAGTCGCCGACATTTGACACATTTGAAAATACAACTGTTGACCAACCTTTTGGCATTAACTACCCACAGACCTTCATTTCTAAGGGCTGCCTCAGTTAGAGTTCTACCCTGATGATGGATCCTTTCATGGTGATGCCGAACGAGCAGCAATGCAGTGTGACTATTAGGGGGTATGATGATGGGGTTTTTTACGCACACCTTGAGTTTAGCCTTGGCTAACCTTCCTCCAACTCTCAAAATACCCTCCTTGTCTAGAAATGGGTTTAACTCACGCAAGAAACTCCGGCTGGGGGTGTCAAGCCCTTGTTCTAACCTGGCTATTTCTAGACTAAACTCATGCCTCTGAACTGACCTGAATATTACTCCCTTAGCCTTCAACATGTCCTGAACTTGCAAAGGCTGACTATCTTTGCAGACTAAGCGATGTATAAGCCTAGCAACTGCTCTAAGAAGACTGTGCCATTCCGAAAAACGTTCAAAATGGTGTCGTTCCAGACAAGATCTTTGGCCCATCTTGATTTCTGTGGTTGATTTGCAGGCTTTCACCTCTGCACTTCGTGAGACTTGAGCATTCATAATGTCCGAAAACCTTTGCTCATCTTTCGAGAGCGCTGTGGCTTCGTCTCTCTCAGAGACTTTGAAGGTGGAGGAATACTCTGGAGTTATTCCTTGGCAGTAGACTGAGATGTGACTTAGGCAACTGCGCACAAGTGTAGGACGTCCACCTTTAAGCACCTGTGCTTGATTGGAGTCCAACGACGATAGTGGGTGCATCTTGTTTATGCACACTGGGCCTATGACTGTCCAGCCTAATGGCAATCGTTGTGCGATAGGTGCACCTGGAGGTCCTTTAACTTGGTCGTTCACACAGAACAAGCTCGGGCAGTCCGAGCCAAGCAAAAGGGCAATGTCCACATCTGGCCGAAAGGCTGGTATAGCATTCTTTAGCCTTCGCAAGTGTGGATGAGCCTCCACGACTTCTCTGGTGACGATCTGCCTTTTGTTCCGGGGAATAGAGGAACACTCAATCAGGTCTGGCAACTTGAACTGTCTCTTCTGGTCGCAAGAGGAGACAACGAAGCCAGATGCTATGCGACCCTGCAACTTCTTTTTTCCTGCACACGTAGTCATAGTGTAGTCGACCATCTTGGTTTTAAGGTCAAACATGCGGAAGAACTCTGGAGTAGCCAGGGAGGCGTCGCTCTGTGAATCCAGGGCCACATAGAGTCTCTTTCTAAGCCAAGGGCTCTTGGCTGGATATACATCCGCTAGGCAGATAGGATGACAAACTCTGTACTGGTGCGAGTCAGAACACAGCTCTGTACAGGCGACTGCTGAAACTTCCACCTGCATCTCTGGTGCGGCTGGCTTGTCGGTGTCTTCGACTGCTGACTTTTCTTTTGGTGAAGCGTTCTCTTTGGGGTGGGAGATGATATTGGAGTTGTGCATTGCGGTGCAATGCTTGAGGCTGTTGCATTTCTCACACTTGATGTTTTCTTTGCAGTTGGATGCAAAGTGTGGAGTTGCTCCACAGCATCTAAAGCAGATTCCCTGCTTTTGAACTAGCTGTTGCCTTTCTTTGTATGTCTTTCTACTAAACTCCCTGCAGTTGGCCAAGCTGTGAGGCTTTTGGTGAATAGGGCAAAGCAACTCTTTTACCTCCGACCTGGGTTCGTCAGTCTTGAGTTGAGTTTCGACTGCCTTTACGCTGACAGGTCTATTGGCCTCTCTAGGTGGTTTCTTGTCCACTTCAGGTGCCTTCTCTGGCTGGGTCCCTTGGTATAAGGTGGGGAGGCCCGTCTGTGGATCATTCCTTTCTCTGGCTGCCCTGGTGATGAACTGGACCAAATGAGAAAATGGAGGGTATGCCTGGGAGTGGGCCTCCTTGTAGTTGAAGACCTCCTGTCCCCAGCGTTCTTGCAAAGTGAAGGGCAGCTTGGTTAAGATCTGCCTCTGGGACAGGTGCTGATCGAGGCACTTCAAACCGGGCAGTTCTGGATTCTCCTTGGCCGACTCTAATTCCGCAAGGAGATCGCTGAGGTCCCACAAGAGTTTGAAGTCTTTGAGTTTTAAAGCTGGGAACCTTTGGAGCTTGTCCAGAAGAGATGCTTCAATCTCTGTGCTGGCCCCATACCTCTGCTGCAACCTGGCCCAGGCCTTTTCCAGGGCTTTGTCGGGATCGGCTACGTGGGCTGCGTAGATCTTCTTAACTTGTGAGGATGAGGCTGGGCCCAACCATGCAGCCAGAAGAGTCAGTTCTTCCTCCGGCAATAACTTTAAGCCTCTGATTGCTCTCTGGAAGGTGGCCTTCCAGAGAAGAAATTCCTCAGGCTTGTCCGAAAACTTTTCGACACCCTTGTCCTTAAGATCTCTTCTGGGGCTTCTGATGATGGAGACAAGCTGGGACTCTGGCGTCGAAGGGAACAATTGAGGAGTTTGCTGTTGTGGAGTGGACTCCCACCGTGTACCTTGCGTCAACCTTTGGCCTCTTGGAGGGATGACATCGACCACTGACGAATCGATGGTTCCCTGTGCAGCTGTCTGTAGGGGCCAACTAGCGCTCGGCCTTGAGGCCCTGATTGACTGACCTAGGGTTTTAGCAGGAGGCACAGGTAGCTCGAGCAAGGGTGAGCTCCCCGCTATGACGCTCTGCTCTGCAGGAAACTCAAAAGTGACTTTGGGGCCCTGCTCTGGGTAAGGAGAGAAGTCTCCCTGTTCCTCATCCGAAAACTGGCTGTACATGCTGCCAAGGTGCGCAAACACTTTGGCAGAAGGGTCCTGTATTGGTAACTGGCTTACATTTTCTTCTGTGAGTGGCTCAATTAGGGCCTTGGCCAAAGTCTCAGCCCTTACCCTTTTGGCTGCGGCATCCATCTTTATTCTAAGCATCTCTATACGAGCCTGTTCTATTTGCATTTCGCTTTGTCTACGGGCCTGTTCTATTTGCATTTCGCTTTGTCTTTGGGCCTGTTCCATTTGCATTTCGCTTTGTCTACGGGCCTGTTCCATTTGCATTTCGCTTTGTCTACGGGCCTGTTCTATTTGCAGTCGTTGCTCTTCTTCTTTAAAGGGAAGGGTGAGATCAGCTGCCTTAGCATCAGCCTCCGCCCCCGCTACCTTGCTCTTTAGCTCCAGACGTGCAGCCTCCTTAATGTGCAAGGCAGCTAGGGAAGAGATGGCACTCCCAGCAGCAGAAGACTTGCTAGAGTGGCTGTGTTTAGACGATGCACGCTCCCTTAGTTTAGATACCTGGCTAGAGCGGTTGGACTTAAGACTAAGTGCCACAGCAGGTGATTTTAAAAGATTGGTCTCATGGCTGCATAAGGAAGCTAGGATTGCCCTCACCCTATTTTCTTTCTCATTAGTGTCAGCTAAAACACTCCCTATTTCTAACTCTGAATCCTTGGCGTTAATGCGCTCGAGGACCTGGACTATCTTAGACACTAAACCCCTCCAAAGACCGAAGGCTTCTTCGAGGTCTGTCTGTAATATGGCTGGCACCCTTGTGATACCCAAGCTCTCTATTCTGTCCATTAATGTTGTGATGCGCTCCCATGCCGAACCTAACCTCACATGGAGGAGCTCCTTTTCGTCTATTAGATGGGCTAGCATTTTGGCTGAAGGGTGCTTTATCCTTTGGGGCCTTTCATTCCTACTTTCAGCCTCAGAAGGAGGTACGCCATCTGTATCATCTTGAAATTGCATAGACATTATGTATTCTTAATAGCAAGTAAATTTACAACAAAGGCAAATGCAATATACCTGCAAGTAAATTTACAATATATAATACAATTCACAGCACTTAACCATAGCAATATATATCACTAAGTAACTATACTTTACAAAGATTGTGACCTTTGGCGCCAGATTTTGGTGGGCAAGTTGCAAAATGTCAACTGACAGCAACTTGCCACTTGATACCTCCCTTGCCCGAGTGACGTAAACTGCCAAAATGGCGACTTCGCCAAATTTTCAAGCACCTCGTGCTCTGCGGCTCGAGGCCTGCCGCCGAAGGAGCACCGAGGCTGGCTTTGGAAAGGAGGAGAGAAGAGACGCCTCCTCCCCGCTGTGAAGGGAGGTCACCACCGCAGGTCGATGAAACAGGTCACCACCGCAGGACGATGAAGCAGGTCACCACCGCAGGACGATGAGGCAGGTCACCACCGCAGGACAATGAGGCAGGTCACCACCGCAGGACGATGAGGCAGGTCACCACCGCAGGACGATGAGGCAGGTCACCACCGCCAGGCGACTGTCCCGGCCGAGTGCTTCTGGACTCACCACCTCCAGGACCTACTGCTGGGTTTTGCACAGCCGTGCAATTGCCGAAACAGCCGCAGGGCTACGCGCACACACGCGAGCTGAAGAGCAGGATACTGCAGAGGCTGAAGGAATGGAGCCCCACTCTCTCACTTGCCTTTCGGCCTGGCAGCAAGCTTTCACTGCAACAGACCAACAAAATCAAAGTCTCTATGGCCGTGCAAGCTAGCTGAAGCGGAAAAACCGCTGATCTACCTCAAAACTGTGCCGTCCGCCAGACAATAAAAAACTATAAAACTGAAACGTGCTGTCCTTTATCCGGGCGAACTGCAAATCCCTATAAGCTGTCCTATAGATATTGAACGACTGAGTCTAGATAACTTCAAAAAAGGATGTTTATTCATACAAGGTTGTAAACCTGGCACAGATCTTAAAGTTGCAGAAAATGAAACAAATTTCTATAGGTTTTAGTCACAGAATTATCCCTGGTTCCAGAAGGCAAAAGTGATTATAAAACCACTATACCCTAATCACGCTGTCTATATTAGAAGGAGAAACTCTTTCCTTCCCTATCTTTACAGCAAAGATTAGTTCTAGAAGCGATGGAATAACTCTGCTCCTCTAACTAGATTTCCTATTCCAGATCAATATAATTCAATACTTATCTAATTTGGATAGGCTTAGATTGGCCTGGTTTTGAGGATGATTTGTCCCAGTTAGCTTTGCACAGCTCCAGCACGTTGGAAGACTATAGCCAGAATGAAGCTCTAAAATGGAGACTAGACCCTGGTAAAAAGGGCGGTCCTAAGATGTTGCACTCTTTGACCAATCACTGCAAAGAAAACTGCAGCCAGCTCTTGCAGATTCCAAGCCACTTTTCCTGGGCTTTGCAGCCAGAGGCTCAAACAAAATGTAAAGGAGGGAAAACAAACAAACGACCAATAGGTAAGGCAAACCATCGTCCTGGGGGACGGAACAACATTCATCTTGATTATTGCTATTCTTCCCACTAAAGAGACGTTTAGATTATTCCATTTTTCCAGATCACTTCGGATTTCTTTCCATTTCCTTACATAATTTAAATCTAATAATTGGTTATTTTTCGCTGATAGCCAGATCCCTAAGTATTTTAATTTGGACACTGTTTTCAACCCTGAAATATCGTGTAGCTCTTTCTGTTTCTTTTTGGACATATTTTTAGTAAGGATCATTGTTTTCTTTGCGTTGATTTTGAGGCCAGCCACATTTCCATATTCTTCAATTTTCAAAAGCCAATTTTTTATATTCTGGATTGGTTTTTCTATAATACATATCACATCGTCTGCGAACGCTCGATATTTATAATCTTGTTTATCTATTCTGGGACCTTGCAAGTTCGAATCATTTCTTATCGCCCTAAGCAGGGTCTCTAATGCCATAATGAATATTAAGGAAGAGAGGGGGCAACCTTGTCTCGTACCTTTGCTAATTGCGAATTTGTTTGTCTCCTGACCGTTTAGTTGTATTTTTGCCCATTGGTCCTCATAAATATTATTGATGCCGTTTTGAATTTGAAATCCTAAGTCCAATTCTTGAAATAACAATTTAAAAAAATTCCAATTTAAATTATCGAAAGCTTTCTCCGCGTCTAATGAGAGAAAGCCCACTTCTGTTTGATTATGTTGTTCATAGTATTCCAAAGCATCAATTATTATTCTTACGTTGTCCTTAATAGACCTGGCTGGGAGGAAGCCCGTTTGGTCTTCTCCTATCCACTCTACAAGGAAGTCCTTCAGCCTATTAGCCAGGATCTTTGTGAAAATTTTATAGTCTGTGTTTAGGAGGGAGATGGGTCTATAGTTCTTCACCTCCGACATGTCTAAGCCCTCTTTGGGTATCATTACTATCGTTGCCTCCTTCCATGAATCTGGTATAACCTTGCTTTGAAGGGCCTGATTCATTAATTTTTTCAAAAAAGAGGTCGCTTCTTTTAATCCTAATTTATAAAAGCCCGCGATAAATCCATCTGGCCCCGGGGTTTTGTTACTATCTAAACTATTGATTACTTTAAGGATTTCCTCCTCTGTAATTTCTTTATTGAATTCGCGTCTTTGTTCTTCTGTAATTTTATCCAGCTTTAATTTACCTAGGAACTCTGTTATGGCCTCGGGATTGATATTATCTTTGGAATATAAATTTTCATAATATCTTTGAAATACCTCTTTTATTTCCTCATCTGAGTTCACTATTTTACCTTCAGTTTTGATTTTAATAATTTGTCTACTCTGTTTTTTCTTCCTTATTAAGCGGGCTAGCCATTTCCCTGGTTTGTTTGCATTATCACAAGCGTATTGTTTAACCCATTTAATTTGTTTTGCCAATTTCTCTAAGTCTCTACTTTCTTTCATCTTATTTAATAAATCTAAATTTCTTTTTATCTTTTTGTTTTTAGGGTTGGATTTTAATTCCTTTTCTTTCATCTCAATCTCCTTATTCAATCTGTTCCATTCTACTTCTTTTTGTTTCCGTTTGATAGCACTTAGTTGAATTAAGTATCCTCTCGCCACTGCCTTATAAGCATCCCATACAATTTGTGGGTTCATTTCATTGGTATCATTAATGCTAAAGTATTCTTTTGTCATCGCTTTAATTTTGTCTATGTCTTGCTTATCTTTTAGTAGATTTTCATTTAGCCTCCATTTCCTTATAAACCTTTTTTTATTGAGTTCCATTACTATTGGGCAGTGGTCCGATAGGTCTCTAGGTAAGATACGTATATCTGATATCTTTGTCATCAGGGATTTAGAAGCCCATATCATGTCGATCCTCGACCATGATTGGTGCCTATTTGAAAAATGAGTATAGTCTTTTTTTGGGGGATTTAATTCTCTCCACGTGTCAACTAAGTCCAGTTCATCTTTTAATGCTAGGAGGTTTTTGGGGAGGGAGGTGGCTTCTTTAACTTTCTTTGGTTGTTTGGTTTTATCTAATTCTTTATCTACTACTCCATTAAAGTCACCGAGGATTATAATATGATCAAATTCTACATTACTAATATTTTCTCTCAGTGTTTTGGTGAACTTTGTTTTGGGGCCATTTGGCGCATAGATATTACAGATTAAGGTTTTTTCTTCCTCCAGGTCAATTAGTATTGCTATGACCCTACCTTCATCATCTTTAAATGCTTCTTTTACTGTAAGATTGTCGTCTACATATAAAGCCACTCCCCTTTTTTTACTGACATCTGCCGAAACAAATACTTTCCCTAGTTGATTGTTATTCAAAAGATTGGAGTGTGTACGTTCAATGTGTGTTTCCTGCAAAGCTATGATACTATAATTTTCTTTTCTTAATTTGTTAAATAATCTTTTCCGTTTAATAGGGGTGTTCAACCCGTTAATGTTGTTTGAGAAACATTTTAAATGGCAACAGACATTACTCATCTTTGAGGATTCCATCGTCTTCTGTTGGTTCACCTGTGTCAGAGTCTTCTTGGTCTGTAATCAAGTCCAGTTCAGCTACTGTTGGGTCGTTGTCTTTCGGCGAATCAAATCTTCTCTTCTTGGTTTCTTTAGGATTCTTACCATTACTTGAGGATAGTGATAGTCTATTTACATTTAAATCTTTCTTTATCATTCTATAAAAGTCCTTTGCTTCATCTTCCGAAGTGATCCATATTCTGTCATCCTTGTATGTGGCCATTAGGCCTTCATATTTTTCCCATCTATATTTTATTTGTCTTCTCTTGAGTTCGTCCGTTAGGAAGTAATACTTCCTTCTTCTGTTTAGTATCGATTTTGGATATTCCTTTAATATGATCACCTTTCTCTCTTTATACCATATAGGATTTGAAGCGTTTTTCCTGAGTACTTCATCTCTTGTGGTTTTCTTCAAGAAGTGAACCATAACGTCTTTAATCACTTTGTTTTTCTTAGTAAAGTTCGATTGAATTCTGTACACCCTATCGATTTGGCCGCAGGCTTCCTGTTCTGTGCATTGTAGAATCTTAGCTGTTATTTGTGTGATCACCCAACCGATATTTTCTTTTTCCTCCTCTTGAATGTTCCTATATCGTAATTGGTATTCCAGTGATTGGAATTCCAATTTTTCCTGTAATTTTTCCAATTTTCTCTCCCTCTCCTCCATGGACTCCATTTTCTCTTGTAGTTTCGTTTGCATTTTGTCGTTCTTTCTGTTCACTAT
The DNA here is from genome assembly GCF_035594765.1 of Anolis carolinensis. Lineage (NCBI taxonomy): Eukaryota > Metazoa > Chordata > Lepidosauria > Squamata > Anolidae > Anolis > Anolis carolinensis. The sequence goes on along the minus strand of NC_085842.1, from coordinate 282,874,042 downwards.
TTTTAATTCATTTATATCATTAGAATTTTTTATAAGTTCTTTTTTCATAGCCCCCATCTCTCCTCTCCACTCTTTTTTCAAATCGGCCAATTCTTCTTGCAGGGTTTTTTGTTGCAAATCTTGCTTTTTAGCTATCATTTGGACCTCATTTTGCAATTGGTCCTGTTTCTCTGAGATTTTCTTAATCTCTCTCAAAATATCTTTTAAGCCCCCCTCCTCTGGAAGGGAGGTTCTTCGTACATTTAGTCTAGAGTCTTTGTTATCTTTATCTGTTCTCCATTTGGGTGTCGCCATTGTTCCAAACTGTTATGGTTCGTTAATACCTCTGAGAATGCAATCTACTGCTGAGGTCACAGGGCTTATGGCTTATGGCTGAGGGGGGCGGGGAGGGACAGGAGAGACAAGAGAGATGGGAAAACTTAGAGACCCACCCGGGGGAGGCCCGAGCTCGGGTGCTTCCTTTTGCTTGATTTATCTCTCCTCCTTCCTACCCCTATTCCTCTGGATCCTTGACTCCTTAGGGGGCTGTCGCTTTCCTTTGGCTTTACTTTCCTTTGACTTCGCTACCCCTTGCTTTCTTTTATATTATATATTTTAATTCTTATTCGGTTTGTGAGTTCCTCTTCGCGTACCAGCCCTGTGTCCTTCGCAGTGTGGTCCCTCCGGAAAACGCTTCCGCATTGAGAGTTCCTATCTCCTCCTCATGCCAGATTGTCTGAAGCACCACTGCTCCCGCTTGCGTCAGATCCTCTTTCAATTGTTTAGAGAAGGTAGCCCGTAGACTAAACAATATGGCGCCAAGGTCGCTTCCATACACCAGCCAAACCCCAGCACTGCAAAGGCTGACACCGGGCTTCTCGCTCTACCCTCTGAGAGACCTCTCCTCCTTCCTTTTCCCTCCTTCCACCTCCGCCTTCCGCCTCGTCCCACTCCTCCCGACCACGCCAGCGGAGTCACCAGTAAGTTGGATTGGATTAGGATGTTTATACTTTATATTGTCTATATTTTAACTAAAAAGACTTCCGAAATGTTTTATCGCTACTGAGATTGACTCACCAAGCGGTTTGGCCTCTCTGGACTACTTGTTATACAGTTAAGCAGACGGCGGCGATTGGTCTGCCCGTCGCTGCTGTTTTTTTTTTCCCCGATGGGTTCGGCGATGGTTTGACTTGCAGTTAGTGCGGTTGCTCCCGCTTCCCGCTGTCGACCCGCCGGCCGAGGTCCTCCGGACCCACTAGAACCTCTCCCTTGAGGGGGGAGGGTCATTGGGGCCCTCGGAGAAAGATCCCCTGAAGCCGGCGTCTTTCCCCAGTCTCGATCCGAGGGGAAAGAGGGAGCTGTTGCTCTACCAGGTCAGACCTGCGGTTGGCACACCAAGAGCTCTCGGTGGACCCAGCCTGTCGCCATTACCCCGCCGCCGGAAGTCCCATTTTATTATTATTAATGTGATGCAAGCCAATGGGATTTTGGCCTGCATCAATAGGAATATAGTGTCTAGATCCAGGGAAGTCATGCTACCCCTCTATTTGCCTTGGTCAGACTGTGTCCAGTTCTGGGCACCACAATTGAAAGGAGATGTTGACAAGCTGGAAGGTGTGCAGAGGAGGACGACTAAAATGATCAAGGGTCTGGAGAATAAGCTCTACGAGGAACGGCTAAAAGAGCTGGGTATGTTTAGCCTGCAGAAGAGAAGGCTGAGAGGAGATATGATGGCCATGTTTAAATATGTTAGGGGAAGTCATAGGGAGGAGGGAGCAAGCTTGTTTTCTGCTGCCCTGGAGACTAGGATGCAGAACAACAGCTTTAAATTACAGGAAAGGAGATTCTATCTGAACATTAGGAAGAACTTCCTAACTGTGAGAGCTGTTGAGCAGTGGAACTCTCTGCCCTGGAGTGTGGTGGAGGCTCCTTCTTTGGAGGCTTTTAAGCACAAGCTGGGTGGCCATCTGTTGTGGGTGCTTTGATTGCAATTTCCTGCTTCTCAGCAGGGGGTTGGACTGGATGGCCCATGAGGTCTCTTCTAACTCTATGATTGTATGATTCTACAATTCTATGACACTTGTGGAAATCATCATGCAAGAAATTGTTCTGAATTCTGATCTTGCACCAACTTTGCATATTTATGTCTGCTCATGTAGTACATGATACAGGCCAAGTTATAATATCAACATGAAACTAACCCCATTATATAAAATGTTGAACTTTTACATGTGCTAGTACTTCTAACTGAGCAATGGTCAAATAAGAATTGCCAATGCTATATAAACAATAAGTCTACATTCTTTTAACATCTTATGGTACCCTATTCTGTACATATCATATTGAGATCTGATAGTACATCAACAAAAGTGATTTTTCATGCTGTGGCCAACTGAGCTTACTAGAGAATGCTCAGTGATTTTACCCAGTAATTGCTTCCATAAATTGCTTAGTATTTGACATCAGATTAACTATGACCCTAAGTAATTAACATTATTGTGAAGAATATCTGCAATGGTATCAGATTCATATCATCCTGATGAGTCTCATAAAGATCTGTGTGTAGCACTTTTCTCTGTTCCGTCAGCTGCTCCCTTCTGATGTCGAACTGCCCTGCATTAGAGTTATTCAGATCCTTGAAAATATGAGGTAGTTGGACAAGTAGTGATTTTTTACTTTTTCATTTGGTAATTGATTCAGCCTACTGAAATAAATGACAATATTTTCCATCAAGTAGATTATATTATCCATAGACTGAATTTGTACATTTGAAGACTCACAGAAAATGATTTTCTTGCATTGGAATCTTTTTTTTTAACAAAATGGAGAAATCCATGATGGTATGAAATATTCTAAATAATAGAAAGCTGAGTATCTGAGACATTGAATCATAGAGTTGGAAGGAGCTCCAGTGGTTATCCACTGCCAAATGCTTCAAGTGCAGGAAACATGGTTAATGCATGTATGACCATCCCACCTATTTAAAAACCTATAGTGAAAGAGATTCCACCATCTTCTGAGGTTATCCTTTCCACTGTTTAGGTTGTCTACCATCATAGGGTTCTTCCTTATAATTTGAATACGTTGGTTTAGGTTATTTCCTCTGGAGGAGCAGATACCCACATGGCAGGATTCAGATATTTGGAAATGTCTATCTTCCCTACCAATGCAATTCTTCACTAATTTACATTTCAAAAAAAGCAGTGAGTAATTTCAGCAATTTTTTTTCCTGTGAGAAATAGATTTTTATTCTATACAAAATTATCACATGGCTGTTTTGTGGAGAAAGACAGCAGTTCCCCCATCTCCTACAGAAAATCGGATTTTCTACATGTAAAATAATATTTCAGCATAAAAGCTTTTATTCCAGCACATACAATGCTGTTTTCTGTGCAGAAAATGCTGTTTCCAAAGCAAATCAACTATGTGTGAATTATACACAAAATAGATCCCCAATTACAACATTTTCTGAATAGAAAACAGCATTTTCTGTTCAAGTATTAATATTTAAATATTTAAATATTATTTTCTATGCAAGAAAAGTTATTCCCTGTACCCAAAGAAATGTTTCTGCGAAAAACAACCATACATACATTTTGCAAATACAGTGTTCCCTCACTTATTGCAGGGGTTACATTCCAGGACCACCCACAATAAGTGAAAATCTGCGAAGTAGGGATGCTATATTTATTTTAATATTTATACATTATTTTAATAGTTATACACTATTTTAAGTCTTTATCAACCAATTGTGTATTGACAAATTGCCTCCTTCTCCTCCCGTTGCCGCTTGGGCTCCTTTTCTCTCCCTTCAACTTCTCCTTCCTCCCTTCCTTAGGCTGTGAATTGTAATTTTTTTATGATTTATAATATTCTTTTAGAGTTTATTGAAAAACCGCAAAACAGCGAATCTGCGAAAAGCGAACCACGAAGTAGTGAGGGAACATTGTAATACCTTTTGAACTGCAAAGATTCTTGTCATTCCAAAGTGCTTTTCATCACACATGAAAACTCATTTTGACCATTTTCTGAATATATGATAATATTCTTTCATCACTAATTAACTTATCAATTTTTACTCCTCCCAGACAGATATATTCAGTCCTCTCAGGCATTCTGCATGGGGCTCTGTAAAGATGTCATGATCATTGTGTTTTATTCATGATTGCTATGTTTAGGTTGACTGTTTAAGGTTATATATTTCAGCTATTCTTATACAGATGCTGGGAGCCTCTAAGGCATGGCCAGGAAAAGGGGTGTGGCTTCACCTTGCTGGTGGAAGCCTTAGAATTCAAAATTTAGCAGTTGGAATTGGGCAGTTGGAGTTTGTCGGTTGAGCAGAGCAGTTGGTTCTGTTCAGTGAGAAAGGAGTGTGATCGAAAAAAAGAGATTGTGGGAGGAAGTTGAGCAGCTAGAGAGTTTTAGCGGAGAAGGGCTAAAATTAAAGTTGCTGAGCCTTTAGTAGAGATAACTAAAGAGCTGAGGCTGCATCCCTAAGTCAAGGAAGACTAGGGTTAACCAGTTAAACCCCCCAATCCAAGTTTGATCGGGTACAGGTCAGCTAAGTTCAAGAAAGACAGTATTCCTAACTGAAAGAAACAAGTAATATAAAGCTGATACCATACTAAGCTCAGTGAAACTATTGAGAAGTCTTGCAACACTTACTGTACAGAAGTAACATCGTTCAACTTAAGTTATAACATTCTTGCAACCATCAAGCTATGTGCTATAAATAAACAAGTTACTGTTTCTTCAAATGTTGCTTATTATTTGAGCAAAGCATCTTTCAAAGGTGGTGGCAGCGACAACATAGAAAAGTGAAATACATAGAGGTAGAAGGTGAATCCTTCGCATTTTGGTGGCAGCGGTGGGATCCAAAAAGATTCCATCCCTGTCATCACATCAAGTCTTCACATATTGGCGGCAAGCGGTGGGATCCGTGTAACAAAGACTGATTCAGTGCCTGGGATACGTGTAACAAAGACTGATTCAGTGCCTGAGATCCGTGTAACAAAGACTGATTCAGTGCCTAGAATCCGTGTAACAAGAACTGATTCAGTGCCTGAAATTCGTTTGGCAAAGCTTAGTTTGGTGCCGGAGATCAGCTTTAGGTAAAAGGGCTGAGGTAAAACTTGTCTGGAAATGGCCACCAGGAAACAGAAGAAGTTAGCAGGAGAGGCTAGTGAATACCAAGGAGATAGTTCGGACTCTGAGCAAACCCCTGAGACAAGGGAAACCCTTAAATATAAAATTGAATTGAGAAAATTAGAATTGGAGGATAAGCAAAGAGAGAGAGAATTGGAATTGAAAAAGATGGAGGATAAGCAAAGAGAGAGAGAATGGGAGGAAAAACGATGGCAACTGCAAAAGGATAAAGAATTAGAGTTGAAGAGAATGGAAATAGATTTGGAGAAGCAAAGATTGACACACTCTCAACCTCATGCTGATACCCAAGAAGGGGATTTGAGAGCTGAAGCACCTGATGTAATTTTAAAAAGGTTTCCCAGATATAACAAGGAAGATGATATAGAAAAGTTCCTTATATCCTTTGAAAGGTGCTGTAAAGATTTTGAAGTGAGTGAAGACAAATGGATGTTATATCTGAGGCCACAAATTAGTGGAAAGCTTCTAGAAATATATAGTGATATGGCTGAAGACACTCACAGAGATTATAAGATGTTTAAACTGCAGGTACAACAAAAGTTTCAGTTGACGCCTGAATTTTACAGATTAAAGTTCAGAACTTTAAAGAGGGACAGACACCAAAGTTTTGCGCAAGTTGCTTCAAAGCAAGCTCAATACTTTGACAGCTGGGTGAGGACTTCTGAAGTAGATTCCTTTCTGCAACTTAAGGAACTATTGAAGCTGGAGCAGCTCTTTCACCTAGTTCCCTCAGAATACAGATGGCTAATTCAAGACCGAAACCCAAAGACAGCCAACGAAGCTGCAGTTATGATTGACCAGCTAATTACCTTGAAAGAAGGTTTTAGGAAGGAGGAAGAACCAAAAGAGAAAAAACCTCTAAAGCCGACGTTTTACCCTCACGCACGCACACAGATGCAAAGGGGAGGTTCAGGAGAAAACACCGCCTATAGGAAGCATGAGGCAGTTGCAGGCCAAGCCAGGCCTGAGGAAAAGATAAAATGTTACCATTGTGGAAGGCCAGGGCATCTTAGATATCAATGTAACTTAATCAAGAAAGACAGGTCTACTTTCTTTGTAAATAGAGCTCCAATAGAACAAGAAGTAGAACCTGAAGTTAAGTCTAGAAGCCCTGATGCGAGGCCAAAAGAAAAACAATGTTTATTTATCCTTTCAAGAGAAATCTCTGAAGACTATTTAGAATCTATTGTCATAGATGAGATACACACGCAGGGATGGAGAGACACTGGGTCGGATGTCTGTATTATACGTCCTGAAGCGGTCCCACAGAGATACCAACATCCCTCTTCAGAGATAAATTTAAAGGGGATAGGCCCGTCGATACCAACCCCTGTAGTATCCTTACCCATCAAGTACAAAGGCTGGGAAGGATTATGGGACTTCGCTGTCTGCGCGGATATCCCATACAAATGTTTGATTGGGAATGATTTAAATGGAAAAGTTAGGAATTGGCAGAAAGAAGCTGATAAACATGAAGGCAACATGGAGGTCCACACTCCAAAGGCCAAGTGTTTGACCATCCAAGCTAGCTCAGAGCAACTTCCTGAGTCTAGTTCGAGCATCATTGAGTTGGTCAGCGGAATAGAGGGAAAACAAGAGATACTGCGAGAGCAGCTAGCAGATGAAACATTACAACCTTTGTTCTTGCAAGCTCAGAGCGCCACAGGAACAGAAGAAAGTAAAACTCCTAAGTTCGTACTTAAGGAGGGAGTTTTATACAGGAAAAGTACAAGCCATAAGACTTTGAATGAGCCAGAAACACGTACCCAAATAGTGGTACCTGTAAACTACAGGAAACAACTGTTAGATGTGGACCATGACAATCCACAAGGAGGGCATTTGGGGGTTAGAAAAACCACCCAAAGAATCAGCAAGAACTTTTTCTGGCCTGGCATGTATCAACATATCAAGGAGTTTTGCAGGTCGTGCGATACTTGCCAAAGGTTTAGCACGGGAAGAGATAAGACCAAAGCACCTTTAGTTCCCATGCCGGTTGTTGGGGAACCCTTTTTCCGAGTAGGGATTGATCTAGTTGGTCCTTTGTATAAGCCCAGTCGGAGAGGATACAAATATATCCTCACAGTAATAGACTATGCAACCAGGTATCCAGATGCAGTGGCTTTGACCAATATTGAAACTTCCACCATAGCCAATGCGCTGTTATCAATTTGGGGAAGGACTGGATTTCCCAGAGAGCTTGTGTCAGACCTGGGGACTCAGTTCACCTCGCGGCTAATGAAGAAGTTATTAGAGTTGTGCGGAATTAAACACCTAACGTCCACACCTTATCATCCGCAAACGAATGGCCTAGTAGAAAACCTGAACAAAACACTAGTGAAAATGATCAAGGCCTATAGCCAGCAGAGACCCCACGACTGGGACACCAAGTTGCAGCAGCTGTTATTCGCATATCGATCAGTCCCACAGGACAGCACTGGTTACTCGCCTTTTGAATTGTTATTCGGAAGGAAGGCTTGTGGACCCCTTGATTTGATCAGAGAGCACTGGGAAGCAAGCCCTACGCCAGATCCTGTTCCTGTCGACGACTACATCAAGGATCTTCAGTCAACATTAAAGATGGCCAGGGACATCGCCCAGGAACATCTTATGACGGCCCAGGAGCAACAAAAGATCCAGTACGATGCAACGTCGAGACCCCGAGACTTCAACGTCGGAGATGAGGTCCTGTTTTTAACACCCAACAAGAACAACAAACTACAGATAGACTGGACTGGACCGTGGAGGATCGTCAGGAAGCAGAACCATGTGAACTGTGACATCCTAGATGAACGATTGGGGATTGAGAAACGGGTGCATGTAAACATGATTAAGCCGTATGTAAATAGGTCGGCAAATGTTTACTGTATAGTATCAGAGGAAGATACAGGTCCTTTTTCATTTTGGGAAGGTAATAGGGAGATACATAGAAACTTGGATAAAGTAACCATAAATTCAGACTTATCTCCATCACAACAAAGAGAGGTTAAAGGAATCTTGGCTAAGTATAAAGTCATGTTTTCGGATTTACCCGGGAGAGTGCAGGGAGTGCAACATAAAATATGCACCGGTGACGCCGCACCGATAGCATCCCCTCCCTATAGGGTAACGGGTAAGATAAGCGAATGCATAGAGCAAGAGGTCAGGGAGATGTTAGATTTGGATATAATCATGCCATCTAACAGCCCTTGGGCTTCGCCCATAGTGTTAGTAAAGAAGCCAGACAAAACCGTAAGGTTTTGCATAGACTACCGGCGGTTAAATAAAATCACCCAAAACGACATGTATCCGATGCCCCGTTTGGATGATTTACTAGAAAGAATTGGAAAAGCCAAATTTATAAGTAGTATTGATTTGACTAAGGGGTTCTGGCAAGTGCCTATGGCACCTGAAGACCAGTCCAAAACGGCCTTTAGAACTCAGGGAGGACTCTACGAGTTCGTCGTTTTACCATTTGGATTAAAAAATAGCCCCGCGACATTTCAGAGGCTGGTAGACAAAGTTCTCTATGGCTTAGGTGAGTTCTGTTTAGCCTACATGGATGACATAGGTATCTATAGTGATTGTTGGGAGGACCATCTTAAGCATCTTGATTGTGTGTTGGGCAGGTTATTAGAAGCTGGGTTGACTATTAAAGCTTCTAAATGCAAGTTAGGAAACCATACGTCTAAGTATTTGGGACATATTATAGGTGGAGGGTGTATCAGACCTGATCCTACCAAGGTCAAAGATATACACCAATGGCCAATCCCGAAAACAAAAAAACAAATTAGATCATTTCTTGGTTTGGCCGGATATTACCGAAAGTTCATTCCGTCTTTCAGTAATTTAGCTGCCCCATTATCAGACCTTACAAAAAAGAAACACCCAAACCAAGTAATATGGTCTTCCAAGTGTCAGGAATCCATGGACAATTTAAAAAGGGCCCTTACTTCTGATTCGGTTTTGAAAGCCCCAAATTTTGATAACCCATTTATTTTAACTTGTGACGCTTCAGACACTGGACTAGGAGCAGTCCTAAGTCAAATTGATGAAGATGGAGAGGATAGGCCCATACTATTCCTCAGTAAGAAGTGGCATTCTAATGAGCTTAGCATGTCCACAATCGAGAAGGAATGTTACTCGATAATTTGGTCCATAAAGAAACTGAAACCATACTTGTGGGGAAGGAAGTTTACGTTACAAACTGATCACGCACCCCTAAGATGGTTGGATAATGTAAAAGGGACCAATAACAAATTATTGAGATGGAGTTTATCACTACAGGACTTTACATTTGATATTAAACATATAAAGGGCAAATGTAATGTAGTAGCTGATGCTCTATCCAGAGCACCTTGATCGGAAGACTCACAGGTTTGTATTTAGAGTTTAAGGTATGATGTTGTGTTTATGTATAGATATGTATTTTGTGTTACTCTCTATTATTTTTGCTTATTCTGGGTCTAGAAAAAGCAAAAATAATCTTTCCGGGTTGGAAGGTATGTAAAGATGTCATGATCATTGTGTTTTACTCATGATTGCTATGTTTAGGTTGACTGTTTAAGGTTATATATTTCAGCTATTCTTATACAGATGCTGGGAGCCTCTAAGGCATGGCCAGGAAAAGGGGCGTGGCTTCACCTTGCTGGTGGAAGCCTTAGAATTCAAAATTTAGCAGTTGGAATTGGGCAGTTGGAGTTTGTCGGTTGAGCAGAGCAGTTGGTTCTGTTCAGTGAGAAAGGAGTGTGATCGAAAAAAAGAGATTGTGGGAGGAAGTTGAGCAGCTAGAGAATTTTAGCGGAGAAGGGCTAAAATTAAAGTTGCTGAGCCTTTAGTAGAGATAACTGAAGAGCTGAGGCTGCATCCCTAAGTCAAGGAAGACTAGGGTTAACCAGTTAAACCCCCCAATCCAAGTTTGATCGGGTACAGGTCAGCTAAGTTCAAGAAAGACAGTATTCCTAACTGAAAGAAACAAGTAATATAAAGCTGATACCATACTAAGCTCAGTGAAACTATTGAGAAGTCTTGCAACACTTACTGTACAGAAGTAACATCGTTCAACTTAAGTTATAACATTCTTGCAACCATCAAGCTATGTGCTATAAATAAACAAGTTACTGTTTCTTCAAATGTTGCTTATTATTTGAGCAAAGCATCTTTCAAAGGTGGTGGCAGCGACAACATAGAAAAGTGAAATACATAGAGGTAGAAGGTGAATCCTTCGCATTTTGGTGGCAGCGGTGGGATCCAAAAAGATTCCATCCCTGTCATCACATCAAGTCTTCACAGGCTCCATGCTTCAACTGAAGTTGCAGTGCCATAAGAGGTGGCAACATGGGAGGCCTCCAATGTTGAATAGGAGACAATGGAGAGAAGCCAGACAGTGATGCTCCCCCCCCCCATGGGATGACTTGAGGGGCAAGGCAGGAGGTGTGAGGTGACAGGTTCCCCACGCCCCCACTTCAAGTCCTGCTGAATTAACCATAATGTGTGGTGAATCCCAGCCTTATTCACGTTCCATTAGACAGTCCTAAACCATCTTCTCTTTCATACCACACAATTGCAAATCACATGTTGAATTTAGTTAATATATAATGTAATCAATGAAAGTGGGACCATAATACTGTGCCATTACATTATTTGCTATAAAATAGACAGGTCACTTGTATTTCTGCTCCACAGTACAGGCATTGTTTCTAATTACAGATGGTTTCTTATATGTCAGAAAAGCTGCTTGACAGATTTTACATGTGACAAAAAATGAAAAGAAATAAAGAAGTTGAAAGATATATATTTTGTTTGTTGGCATCTTGGGATCAATCAAAGAGGCAAACTATCTTTCATAACACAAGTTTTAGTCTTTATGATTTTTGAATTATTTTTATATATTACTAAAAATGAATTATGTGGAATGATAATTGTATAAAAATTGAATCAGCTTCCAATTAAGGATTAAAAATTGTCACTAAGCTCTCAAGAGATGCTATTATGTTTTGTCTCATAAATATATGACAGATGTTGCTCTGATAGAGTATGAAATTCAAATATTCTTCTCTGTAATGTTGTTGTGTTCTTCATATTAAAAATTATTAATTAAGGACCCCCACACTGGCATAGCTATGATGGAAAGGACTCCTTTTGATGATGTTCTGTTGGATGCTTTGCCTTTTGGCAAAGAGCAGGGGGGGATCAAGATGCAGCTAATTTAATCCCCTATTATTTCACCTTGTTCTCTTTTATGCACAGTGTTGACCCACTCTCCAATTTCTGAAGTAGTATGAGTTTTACTGGTCACTTTGGAGCCTGTTAAAGGATCCCTCACCCCACTCCATACTGTGAGCAGGGGAATTGGACAATTGACACTCAGAGCCAGCCCTAGTGTAGGTGAACAGAATTCCCCCCCTCCCCCCAAACCAATCACTGAAAAATAAAAGTGTTGGATAAGCAAAAATGTTGGATAATAATGAAGGATTAAGGAAAAGCCTATTAAATATCAAATTACATTAAGATTTTACAAATTAAGCACCAAAACGTCATGTTTTACAAGAAATCAACAGAAAAAGCAGTCTCAACTGCGCCCCCGTATGTTTTGTGCCACAAGTGACCGCTTAATTCGCCTCATTGTTGGACCGGCTCTGTTGACACTAGGTGGTATCTTAAATAGTTGGCCGCTGGCTGGAAATGGGGAGTAGTATATTGGTGAACACATGAAGCACCACCTTTGGTTAAAAGGGAGGCCTCTAGAATAATCTTTTTAGGTCAAGGGACTGGGGAGACCAATTTTTTCCCAGGCTGTTCTTAGGGTTATGCCTCCAACCTTATGCTATTGAACTTGGGAAGGAGGAAACCTTGGGTAAGCTTTCCAAATGCAGGCTGACTGAGGTATAAAGCCAGGTTTGGGTACACCCTGAGGCTCAGGTGCTTTCTCCCAATAAAAGAGGTAGAGGAAGCTTTATAGAGAACCTCCTGCCATAGCTTTTTCCATGTCAGAATAGTCCCTTTTTATAGAATGCCTCAAAAAGGAAAAATAATTAGGTTAAGATGGCCCAGTTTACCCCAACTTTCAAGTTTGGCCTTATTATATCACAAGTTAGTCATCAATGACCTATGAGGAGAGCAAATATTGTTGCTGCCTCTCTAGAGATGAAATTACTCATTCAATAATGAAGTAGTTTATCATTTGTTATTACTATGTCCAAATTAATTAACAATGGCACATTTGACACATTTTGTCCTTCTTGTAGTCTCATAGTCGATAGTTAATGGATTATAACCTTGTTGCGGTGAGAGTGCTTGCGTGTTCCAATGAACCTGTGGGCATAAATACTGGAGTCATGCACTCCCATGGGGGCCGCAGGATAGGTTCCAGACTGAACACAATCTGAAGACCTAAATGGTAGATCAGGTGGAAGATAACATGGTATATGTTACAATGGCTATGAAGGCGGAAGAAGGCTGCAACAGATTGAGAAGCCACCATTATCATGTTAATCATGCCACTCGTTGGGACCCTCACTCTGTGAAGACTGTGTGTTGCTCGGCTGTACACCGACCTCCACAAATTAAAAAAACTCATGCACAAGTGTCTTCCAAGAACTTGGAAAAGTAAAAAAGTTTGATAAGATTTCCTAGCTTATACAGGAAATATATATGATGTAGCTCTTTCCTGTCATAACATTATCTTAGGTCCCTTTTACACTGCCATATAAAATCCAGATTAACTGCTTTTAATTGGATTATATGGCCAGTGTGGACTCATATAATCCAGTTCAAAGCAGATAATGTGTGTGTATCTGCTTTAATAATGTGAGTGTATCTGCTTTGATAATCTGGATTATATGGCAGTGTAGAAGGGGCTTTAAATAACTAACTATAGTAACTATAGATATGCCCTGAGTCTCACATTTCCAGAATTCAATGCCACTTGTCTCTATGTCTTCAGTGAGACCTAGATCAACTCCAGTAATGTTTTGATGTAACATGAAACAGGCATGAATTTCAAGAGTTCTAGTAAAAAGATAGGTCATTTAGAAAAAAAATTATAGGAATGAAGGCAATTAAAAAAACAGTTGTCTCTCCATATCCATAGATTATGCACCTATTAAGTCAGCCATCCATGGCATGAAAATATTTTTTTAATTTGAAAAGCAAACCTATATTATATAAAGGATACCATTTAACTATAGCATTATATATAATGGGAATTGAGCATCCACAGATTTTGTCATTCATGGGATGTCCTGGAACCAAATCCAGCAGTTACTTTAAAACAGTGTAAATAATCAAATACCCAACAGCACCTGCCCCCTCCCCAACTCACTCTTTCAAACATTCTTCTTTAAAAGTCTTCATGAATAAAAAGGTTTCAGGCTTCCGCCAGAAGGAATTCATAACCTCGATGACAACCATGAGACTATCCCAAGTGGTTTCTTGCCCTACCCATGCTTTTGACCTTGTTTTTTGTGCAGGATAGAATGATGGTGATTGTGGTGTGGGAGGAACTTGTCACAGTCCCGTTGTCATGGACCAATCACAACCTGGTCAAGTTTAGACTTGGTGGGACTGCAAACATCCACAGGTGTGGGGGCCAATTAAGATGGTCTGCCCCAGGAGACGTATGAATACGGATGGATTTCTGATGGCTCTTGGGGATTTTCCTGTCACCTTGGCAGGCAATTCTGTCGAAGTTCTGGCTGACCTCTGGAATGGGGAAATGACCAGGATGGTGGATGCAATCACCCATTGTGAAGAAGTGTATAATTGTATTTTGTTTATAGATGATATGTGTATTTGATTTTGTTTATACAGCCAGGTTTGGCTAAGTTTAAAATGGTGAGTATTTCAGTTGACCATATGTATGGGGGAAGGTAGCCATCTTAGAATGCTAGAACAGGTTACCATAGCAACAGGGGCGGAGCCAACCACCGCTTGGAAAGGAAAAGGGGAATGTTTTAAAACCCAGCAGTCTGTGATATCCATTCACAGGGAAGGAACTGATCCTCGTGTGGAGGATCAGGGTGACTCAGAAGAATTGGAGTCAGGCCTAAAATAAAAGGATTTATTTTAGGAGTTGGTGATTCTCTAGTCATAGAGAAGGATCTGATTCTTGTGTGGAGAATCAGACTGGCTTAAATAGAAAGATTTGAGTCAGATTTAGGTTGGACCAGACTAGGCAAGTTAGGTGATTTGTCTAGGGTCATCTATAGAATCTGTGGATTAGGGAACATTAATCCCAGGGGATCCAGTAGGATCAGGGTTTAGTGTAATCCAGGGAAAGAAGTATTTTGAAAGTTTAACCACCTCATAACCGTTGTAACCATTAAGCGAACATCATCTCTTATAAAACATCTTTATTAAGTGGTGGTATCTGTGTGTGTGTGTGTGTGGGATCAAAAAAAGGGTTCCATCACTGACACACATTCCTGTCAGACACCTCACCTCTGTACAATATTGGTGGCAAAGCTATGCCCAAAGGCTTTGCATTTGTGGCGCCGGGGAAAAAGAAGATCTAACTCACTATCTATTGCACTGCCCTTTGTATAATGATCCCAGAAAAAATCTCCTGGGAACACTCCTTGAAGAAAGGGCAGCATGGCAAGAATCTGCCGTGATTGGTGCCTTACTAGCAGATTATGATAAAAATATAACACTAAAAGTAGCTACATTTGCAATCGCTGCCCAAAAGATCAGAGATAGAGTAGCAAAAACCTCGCCGGAGACCAGATAGGGAAAGGGAGATGGTTAAGGAGGTCACAGACTAGACGCTGTTATTGCTAGGTTTCTGCCAGCAAAATTTTAATGTACTAGTTTTTAAATCTTGAACGGGTTTTACTTTACATTGGAATGTGTTTATAAAGGTTGTATGTTATTGATGTCATGGCCTATGGCTAGTGCAATAAACTTTATTGATCATTGGTGGCAAAGCTGAGGGATTCTATTCCTCTGTCACCTCAGCTCCTTACATTATTTGGTGGCAGCGGTGGGATTCAAGGGGATTCCATCCTCTGCCACATCAAGTTCTCCACACCCATGAACGTCCCCTCTCATGGAGCAGAGCCAAACCAGCACCTTGGTTTTCCAAGGAGTTCACGGTGATGAAGAAAGTGAGACAGAGACCAGAGTGACGTTGGCAGAGGACTCAAAGCGAATCTGACCGAGCATGGGCTAAAACATATTTGATTGACTACTCCATACCAATAGACGCAGCAGAGAAATCATTCCTTGCTGCCACCATTGCATCTGCAAGGAACCATCCAGCTAAGCTATTTTGAGTAGTTAGAGGGCTATTAGCACAACCTAAGTCAATCCCACTGGGACCCTGGCAAATTTACTCAAATCTTATAGGCTCCTACAGTACATTTTAGGTTTTATGGATGTTCCTGGCATTTTCTTATGCATTTTAGTTGTTTTAACTCTCTGGGATACTGTGTTATTAGTGTTACTAGATTTATTTAAATATTAGTATTTCTCATTTTTTATATTATTTCTAATTTTAGTAGTTATAAGTCTATTGATGTTTGCACTGTTTGCCTTTTTTGTATGTAAACTGCTCTGAGTCCCCTTGGGGAGAGACGGAGGTCTATAAAGAACGTATTAATTAATTAATTAATTAATTCCATATTGGTTCTCAAGGAGAAATCCCTACCATTCGGCAGCCCACAGTGAAGAATTGCATTGGATAGACCACATCAGCTCTACTTTCTTATACAGAACATATGCCATCTAGTAACTGCCATCTGCTCACCCACAGATTTTTAAAAATAATATAGAGCTTATGTGGTCTATCTAATGCAAATTTCTGAATCAGCACCCCAAATAACCCCGGGAACAGGCCTATAAATTAAGACACCAAGAAAAAAATTGTTTGGTTGGGCTGTGTTATTATCCATAGTAGTAACAGTGAGGCAGCAGACCATATTTTAGTTCTTGCAGGCCACTGGTGGTCCACGGACCACAGGTTGGGAACCACTGCCTTATATAAACCTGCCTGGGCCCTGAGATCTTCAGAAGAGGTCCTTCTCTTGGCCCCACCTCCATCATAAGCTTGGCTGTTGGGAATGAAAGAAAGGGCCTTTTTATTCAGGTAGGCTTTTAAAGATGAAGATGTTTAAGATCAATTCAGGGAGTGCTGTGGTTTTTAACTTTGAATGTGTTTTTATAGCTTTTAACTGGGGCTTTTAAAATACTGTTTATATTTAATCCTGTTTTAATGTTCGTATGTTTGTATATTTTAAATGGTTATGTTAAGCTGCTTTGAGTTGCCCTTGGGGGAGATAAAGCAGGTTAGAAATAATAATAATAATAATAATAATAATAATAATAATAATAATAATAATAACCGCATTATTCGCCCATACATCACACAGTCCTAGACACTTGGGAAGTGTCCGACATGTGATCCAATACAACAGCCAGCAGAGTGTCTGCTATGGACTCAACTTGTTGTGTTTCAAATAATAATAAATACATTTCTGAGATTTGGTGGATACCATATTATTTTATTCTGCCATCTCCGTGCAAATTATGGGAAGTCAAATTATGTACAGGTGCTGGAGGTTCAGGAAACAGCTCTTCCCTAAATAACTTTCAATGTTGTCATTAGGCAATCTAGCTTCTGAAAAAAAATCAGTGATATACACAATTAAGAACTTACTTGCAATTTTTCTGCTAAATTGTAGAAGATTGATGAAATGTGATTCATAAAAAGCTACAGTTTTCAGGACTACAAAAGCCAAAGTTCATCTTAGTCTGTTGTTGAGGGAGACATGTGGGGTCACATTCCCTACATTATCTAAATGAGACAAGGTCCCATGGTTATTCCAAATTTCGTTATTTCCCGATTAGCCTTTGAAGGTTTGTTGAGAAAATGTACTTCAGAGCATTTCGCTTTCTCAAATTCTTCCTGCAGAGGAAGACTTCAGTGATTCCAACACAACTTTTTATCTCTTGGCGCAAACATCAAAGAAGATATGGTGTAAGCTTTGGGAGACATAGGTTAGCTCTGAAGGCATACTGACACATCGCATTGCTTTGGATCTTATATGCCCTTAGCTTTGCTGCTCAAAATTTTGTGAAATGTTGTCAGTGATCTTCTGATTTGAATACTATTCTGGTACTGGAAGATAATGAAGTAATTTTGCCTGGGAAACAGATTTGAGCAGTAGCAAAGGCTGCTAGCCAAACAGAGGCTTTTAAAAACTGTTTCTTGGGGAGATATTGCCAACAAACAGAAGCAGTGTTCCAGGCACAGCCTCAGCATTTTCTGTCATTCTAGGCCAGCTGCAGGAATATAATAGTATAACTGTTTATAGTTTCCAACTGGTTGTCCCCAAAGGATAGCAATTTGACATTCTTGTTTGAATACACGAAGGCCGTCAAAGTAGGGCAATGTAATACTATGGGGCAGCATATTAGGCAAAGATTTACGCATTAGATTTTACAAACTGCAATGCTAAGGAAAAAAAGGAAGTTGTAAAATGTGCTAACTTGGCCAACATAACTGTAAACATTGCTTGCTGGCAACATTTTACTGGAAGAAAATTTCAAAGATCTTTACAAAGAAGACTAGAAATGCATTTTGTCCATCTTTGTTGTTAAGTCTTGCCTTTGCTATTGCTCAATTTTGCACGGCACCTTTTTTCATCAGTTGCCTACCTTAGTAACCTCTCTTTTCCTTATGACCTCTCAACGGATTTGACAGTATTAGCCATTTACAGCAAAGGTTTTGAAACTTTTTAAGCTGAGGGCTGGATCATAGGCCAGGCTGTAGCGCAGGCTGGTTAGCAGCCAGCTGCAACAAATCACTCTGACCAAGAGGTCATGAGTTCGAGGCCAGCCCGTGCCTGCGTTTGTCTCTGTCTCTGTTCTATGTTATGGCATTGAATGTTTGCCTTATATGTGTGCAATGTGATCCGCCCTGAGTCCCCTTTGAGGTGAGAAGGGCGGAATATAAATACTGTAAATAATTAAATAAATAAATAAATAATCCCTCTGATTGTTGGGGGGTGGCGATGGGGTGGACTATAGTTTGAAAAAAAAAACATGAACAAATTCCTGCACTCACTGAACATATCTTATTTGTAAAAAACAATTAAAAACAATTTTAACCAACATAAACATATCAGTATTTCAATGGGAAATATGGGCCTGCTTTTGTCTGATGAGATCGGCAAGTTAATTAGGATTGTTGTTCTTGTGTGCCTTAAAGTTGTTTCAGACTTAGAGTTACCTTCAGTCTGAAGTTTAGAGTGGGAGCCAGGTAGATGACCTTGGAGGGGCTCATCTGGCTTGCAGGGCTTAGTTTGGGGACCCCTGATCTCTAAATTTTGTTCCTTAGTTACTGTTTCTTATGTTCTCGCTACCCCTTTGATATTGCATTTATCTGCCCAGAGATGAGTTATTTCACAATGGGTTAACTAGGATCATAATTTCATTAATGTTACAACAAAAGACATCTAAAAAATTTTGGGATGTGGAGGGCTGGTTATTTTTGTCTTTGTTCAACTTCTCACAGCACTGAATGTTAGCCAATATCTGTTATAAAGTGCCCTGAGTTCACTCTGGGAGATAGGGTGGGATATAAATAAAGCTTTATTATTATTATTATTATTATTATTATTATTATTATTATTATTGACACAACAACAGAGTATGACACAGCAAACAAGATAGATATGCTGGATTATTATTATTATTATTATTATTATTATTATTATTATTATTATTATTATTTTCAACAAGACAGGCACTCTTAAAATCAGAGGCTAATTTCTCTTTCTGCACTGACTAAATGAGGGTAAATTAGACTTAGGTCATAGTCTACAAAATATCTTTTGCCTGCCTCTGTCCCTTTAAACATAGTGTTGGATGTTAGGTGAGATCCTCTTTAGTCACAACCCCCTGGACTCCAATATCCTAAAGATGTGGCAAAGTAACCTCCCACAGGCATTATTTTCAATGATATCTTCAATGTAGAATTAATGTTTCATACCACTTCAACTGCTATGGAATCATGGTAGTTAGAATTTTACAAGAGGTCTTACTAAATACCACTTTTAGGGCATTCTTTCAGATGAATCTAGCAAGATTTAACTCTGGAGTCTATTTATTTTCTTATTGGGGTCTTTATGGGAAATGGCATGGAACGTAATACTGATACTATTCAACCCATTGGTCAATGGTGCTCTAATGTGATTAAAAACCCATGTTAGCCCCTTCAGGTAGTAAGCTGCTTCGGTTCATGTTAATTCATTCTGTTGTTTCACAAAGGTCCAAACATGTTATCAGAGTTGAGCCTATGGTTGATCTATAGTCACTGTATGATATACAGCAAACTTGGACCTATTTTAGTACTCATTTGGAGTTGAGTAATGAGGCAATTTATGAATGGCTATGAAAAGAGGCCCGAGGTGGCATAAATCACTGCTAATGTTTAAAGTTCATGTTTTTGTAATTTATTTGGAAAGCAATAATCAAAGTGTTAGAAGTAAGGCTTTGTTATTCAATCCTTAGAAGAGCTCCATATCATCCATGCCAGTTGACCTTGTGTACTCTGTTATTGTCTGCTGTTTTACTGCACCAAGTTTAGCAAGGAGAAGAAGATCCATGTTGTTCAAACAGGGATTACAAATGGGTTAAAATGGAAATTAGGAATGTCTTGAATAAGGGGTTGGGCCACTTTTTACCAGTACTGGAAACCATCTTTAAAAGGCTGGAGCTGTACAAAGTGGGAGGCAATATGTTGCTTCCCCTGAAGTGAGGAAAGTGGCTAGACAGTTCCCTCTGTCAATGGCAGATATTGGGGGAGGGGTAGACATTGGGGGTTTTTGCTGAGAAAACACCAGAAAATGTGTGTGTGTGTGTTGGGGGGGGGTGGCTCTCTGAAATTGCCCCCCTTGTTAGTGGAATTCATAAGTACAAGGAGACTTCACTTTCAGTCACAGGCCTGAGAAAGGGAGATTCGCTTGTTGGGCATTTCATCATAAAGTTGTCCAAACAGCTATGCAGTCAGTTGGATTACTTCGGAATCTCAGGTGTTTCACCCAGGGATGACAGAGGCAAAGTTCAAGAAGTGACACCTGCCTCCTGCCTCCAACAGGTATCATGCTAGGTTAAATCCAGGTTAAATAAGATGGTCTATTCAATCAATTGATGGGCCTCATTTAATTATTTTCATAGTTGGAAAGCATTACATTAATGTGTGCATTATGTGTTTATGTATTCTGTGGTTGGTTTTATTTCTATACACTGTTCTGAATTTTTGAATCTAAGTAATTTATAAATAAGTAGGTACATGCATACGTACCTCAGAGAATGAATGGTATTGCCAGTCTCATGATATTCTCTTAAGTCTCACCACAACAAACATGGTTAGTGTGCATCTGAGAGAAGGCCTTCTCAGTAGTCGCCTCTGGGCTCTGGGAGGGCCAGAATGGTGCCCTCACCATTGTCCTTATAATGGCAAGCTAAAACTTTTTTTTATTAAGGAAGGCTTTTAATGCAGGAAGCTTTAAGGCTGACCAGGGGACATTGTATGGTGTTTGACTTATTTTTATATCCTGGTACATTTCATTTTTAAAATAACTGTTGGCTATCATGGTTTTCTATGACCGATCAGATGATGACTGGTACCTCAAAAATTAGAACTGATAGGGGGAAACTGGTGCAATTGTTAGAATCAGCAGGCCAAATATATCAAGAAACAGGCCTAACATTTGAGGCACCAAATGTTTGTTGACTAGTGATAATTCAGGGAGGAAGACAGAGGCATTGCAAGACCAATGTGGTGAGTGTAGATTTATTGCTAAGGATTGTCTCTATGACCTATGATATTTCTATTATATTTTCTCAAAACAAACAATTGGTGTCTCTTCCTTTGCAATAATGAATACATAAATAGATTGCACACTGCTTTATAATAAAATGCTGCACCTATCCTGCTAAGGTTACAGATGTTTCTTAACTGGAACCAGCTAGATAACATGACATTTTCATAATTTTTGTCAAAAGAAAGAACAAATTAAGTGGATGAGAACATCCTTGTTTTGGAAATCCCCAAATTATAGTAGTAGTTCTAGAACAACATTTACTCTAACTGTTCTTCAGAAACTTGGCAGGATTGATCTGCTCAGAGCAGACAATTCCCTCTGTGCAAATTGCTCCAGTTCTGCCAAGAGAAAAAAATGTTATTGAAGGTTTCTTTGGGGGAAAAAAATGATTTTTGCTTCTCATCGACTTAGCATGGGGATTTGGTTAACCAGTTAAAATTCATTAATAAATCAGCTTTTTTTAGCTTGAAATTTTTTAAACCCCCCCCCCCCCCCCCCGCCTTGACTACAGGCTTGCAGTGGGGAAAATTGAGTGAAAACATTTAAGGATAAGAGAAGGATAGGATATTGGGTAAATTGATAGCAGTACTTGTGCGATAGGTAAAAGTTTCCCGTGACGTCAAGTCCAGTCATGTCTGACTCTGGGGGTTGGTGCTCATCTCCATTTCTAAGCCAAAGAGGCAGCGTTGTCCGTAGACACCTCCAAGATCATGTGGCCAGCATGACTGCATGGAGCGCCGTTACCTTCCTGCCGGAGCGGTACCTATTGATCTACTCACATTGGCATGTTTTTGAACTGCTAGGTTGGCAGAAGCTGGAGCAACAGCGGGCGCTCACTCCGCTCCCGTGATTTGAACCTGGGACCTTTCGGTTTGCAAGGTCAGCAGCTCAGTGCTTTAACACACTTTGCCACCGGGGTTCCTTGTGTGATAGACTGTATAAAATGAAGAAATTATGCAATGAGATGATGAAAGATCAAATGCTTAATCTCAGAAAGGAACATTGCCTAACAGAAGGTCAAGAACTGAGACTCAAGCATTACCTAGGCTTATGGCATATGTTTTGTTCTGTTTTTGCTCGAAGGCAAAATTCCTGAGGAATTAATAATGAATTTCCTAAGGGCTGTATCTAGTGTAGTAGGGCATGAATGCCGCCTAAACACACAAATGTACACATGAGGTGGGAGGCTTATGAGTTTTAACATTGTCTGCAACCCAACAATCCTGCTTGTTTGGGATGTTAACAAACTTGAACTGTATTGTCATTGGGACTTGAAAGGAGCAATGTACACTGCTTTGGGGTCATTAGGTGGAAGATTTATTTATTTATTTATTTACAGTATTTATATTCTGCCCTTCTCACCCCGAAGGGGACTCAGGGCGGATTACATTATAACACACATAGGGCAAACATTCAATGCCCATAAACACATCAAACAGAGACTGAGAGACACACGCAGAGGCAAGTTAACCTTCTTCTGAGGGGATGTTCGATTCTGGCCACAGGGGGAGCAGCTGCTTCATCATCCACACTGACGGCACTTCCTCATTCCAGGTCGTAAATTAGTTAATCTTGCCTCCCCACTTTATAAGTGGTACCTTATCTCCTACTTGATAGATGCAACTATCTTTCGGGTTGCTAGGTCAGCAACGAGCAGGGGCTATTTTTTATTTTTAATTGACGGGTGCTCACCCCGCCACGGGCTGGCCTCGAACTCATGACCTCATGGTCAGAGTGAGTTAAGGCAGCTGCTCAACAGCTGCGCCACAGCCCGGCCCCGAAGATGTTAGCATTTTCCAGGGACTCCAAGATTCCACTTCCGCCATATCACTAGAGCCATCTGAATGTGTTTAAAATCTCATTGAAAACTTAAAAGTTAAGGAAAACATATTGGATAGCAACTGGGAGGCTATATTTAAAAAATGATACAGAACTTGGTCTTTATCTTCTACTTCATCCTCCCACTAGAACTTTGGAGCATGGTTGGGCTATTATGTTTTGTTCAAATTTAGATTAAAGAGACTGGCATTTGAACTGAAAGAGAATGTACTTTCTATCTCTATATGCCTGTTCAAGGATTAAGATCTTCTGTGAAGGCCCTCTGCTTTATGGCTGAGCAACTGATGTCTGTCAAGGGACCTTTCAACTCTGACATCCCAGGTGTGAAATCCCCTCCTATTGGAATTCCAGGTAGTTCCTAATCTGGCTTTATTTATTGTTCAAAAACAAAAAATATGGTTAATCACTAAAGCCTTTGAAACCCAACTGATTTACTTCAAAATATCTATGCACATGGTTTTACACTGCTTTAATCTTCTTAAAAGGTTTTAACTGGCCAATTTGTTTTTGGTGCATTGAAACTATTTTTATTGTTTTTAATCTGTATTGTATTGAGTATTGATTTTATTCTACCTGGAGATCCTGCGATATATTATAGGATATAAAAATTCAATACATGATATAATAGTGCATAAAGAAATAAATCCACATAGTCCTCTTGATCCTTATTTCTGCCACATCTGCAGGTGGAGGATGATTTTCTGTAAAAGAGATTTTCCATGTAGCCATTTCACTGCTGAATTTCCAGAATTCTAGATTTTGAGGGGGACATTTATAAACACAAAAGGCATAGAGGTGACAGAAATAAGCATCTTTTTTGCATCTTATTCAACACACTTTTAGAATGCCTCATTAAAGCATACAGTTAATGAAACATGTGAGTTCTTTTCAGTGATGTAAACCCTGTTTATATTCTCATTTTATAGTGCTTAAGATTTATAATGCTCATGGCAGCTATAGCCAGAAAAAATGGAGGGGGGGGGAGGGTTGAAACTTTATAAGTGAATCATGAAGAGTAGTTCCATGACGCAAAATAATTTAGAAATCAGGCTCCATCGATAAGCTTCAGTGGACAATCTAAACAAATAAAATTCAGTGGACACTTATGGGGATTTAGTTAATCAGTTAAAATTCATGAGTAAACCAGGGTTTTGTTTTGTTTTGTTTTTTTAAAAAAACAAAAACCTGAAACATTTCGGGGGGTAAAACCCTACCCCCCCCCCTTGGCTACAGCCCTGCATCATGACTCATGATGGTTCCAGTATCAAAAACTACTGTGCTTCTCAACAGTAGCTTTTGAGCAACATCAGAATGAGGATGCTATCTCTTTCATATCCTGCTTGGGAGCTTTCCATAGACATGTGTTTGGCAGAGTGGGAGCAAAATGGTGAATTTGATAAACTGGGCTTGGTCTGATAAAGCATGGCTCTGTTTTGTTTTTTGTTTTTTTCTTAAACAATGAAATTGTCAAAGCATGGAAATTATTAGTTCTGGCAACATTGTTACTCAGTGCACTTCTGTGAAATTATTATAATTATTACTCATTTATGAATATTCATAATATAAACTGAGGTTGAGAGAGCTATTTTCTTCCATCAAACAATATCCCTCCCTGGCCACTGAAAAAAAGTCTGGAAATTTAACAAATTCCAGGCATCGCTTCAAATTGTTTTGGGGAAAGGGACAAGGAGGAAAGTGTAGGAGAAACAGATGGACACACAGGCAAGGAAGTAAGAAGGAAGTAAGAAGGAAGGAAGGAAGGAAGGAAGGAAGGAAGGAAGGAGAATGAAGATGGTAAGAATAGCTAAGAGAAGTTGGATTGAAAGAAAAAGAGATAAATAGTTTAGAGAGAAAGAAATGTGGAAGGAGGGGAATACAAACAGAATAAGAAGAATTGGAGCAGGTCTGAAGGAGGAGAATGGGAACACCTGAACATTATGAAGAACATTAGGAAAAACTTCCTAACTGTGAGAGCTGTTCAGCAGTGGAACTCCTGCCCTGGATTGTGGTGGAGGCTCCTTATTTGGAGGCTTTAAAACAAAAGCTGGATGGCCATCTATTGGGGGTGCTTTGAATGTGATTTTCCTGCTTCTTGGACTGGATGGCGCAAGAGGTCTCTTCCAACTCTATGATTCAATGAGAAAGAAGAAAGAAAAGCAAAAGACGCTTTGTCAGGAATTATTTGTGGAGGGGAAAGGAGGGCATTAAAAGGGAATGAAAGAAAAGATTAGTTTAGAAAGGAATGGGGGGCAAAAAGAAGAAGAAGAAGAAGAAGAAAAAGAAGAAGAAGAAGAAGAAGAAGGGGAGGGGGAGGAGGAAGAATACTTTATTTTTCTATCCCGCCACCATCTCCCCAAAGGGACTTGGGGCGGCTAATGACCCAATAGGGAAGGTAATAAAAACAGCATCACCATCAATGGATAAAATGGGGGCAATCAGGTCAAATGTGAGTGATTTCAAGAGCATTAATAAGTGCCAGGACAACTGTCAAGCATTTCTTGAGATAATTTGGGTAGGATAGGTAGGAGGGAAAATAAAGTGCAAGGAACAGTATGTCAATGGGAGGGGTCTAACATGTCATTGATTGTTCGAATGCACATTTGAAAAACCATGTTCTTAGCTGTTTAATAAAGGCAGACAGGGTTGGGGCCAGTCTAATCTCCCTAGGAAGGGAATTCCAGAGCCAAGGGGCCACCACAGAGAAGGCCCTCTCCCTCGTTCCAACAAGCCGAGCCTGTGATAATGGAGGGAACAAGAGGAGAGCCTCCCCAGAAGATCAAAGAGATTGTGTAGGCTCATGGGGGAAAGGCGGTCGTGAAGGTAGATGGTTCCCAAACCATTCAGGACTTTGTAGGTGATTATTACCTGCACCTTGAATTACCAGCAGCCAATGGAGTTCCTTAAACAGGGAGTTGACCACTCCCTGTAAGTTGCTCCAGATAACATTCTGGCTGCTGAACATTGGACTAATTGTAGTTTCTGGGCCGTCCTCAAGGGCGGCCCCACTTAGAGTGCATTTCAATAATCCATTCTGGAGGTAACTAAGGCATGGACCATCACAGTCAAGTCCGACT
This sequence comes from Anolis carolinensis, assembly GCF_035594765.1. Classification (NCBI taxonomy): domain Eukaryota; kingdom Metazoa; phylum Chordata; class Lepidosauria; order Squamata; family Anolidae; genus Anolis; species Anolis carolinensis. The sequence goes on along the minus strand of NC_085842.1, from coordinate 282,848,181 downwards.
TCACAAGGTATGGTCACAGTTGCCGCACAAGTCTTAGCTATGCAAAGGCCCTCCCAGCCACTGCCGACACCTGAGCATCAAGCATCAGCGATGAATCCAGGATCCCCAAACTGCGGACCTGTGTCTTCAGGGGTAGTGCGACCCCGTCGAGCACAGGTTGCCACCCAATACCTCGATTTGACAACATGGAGGACCTCTGTCTCGTCAGGATTAAGCTTCAGCTTATTCGTCCTCATCCAGTCCAGCACAGAGGCCAGACACTGGTCCAGAATCCGAGGGGCTTCCTTGGATTTAAGTGGAAAGGAGTAGTAGAGTGTCATCTGCGTAGAGATGGCACTGAACACCAAAACTCCGGATGACCTCTCTCAGCGGTTTCATGTAGATGTTGAAAAGCGTGGGGGACAAGATAGAACCTTGTGGAATCCCACAGGACAATGGCCAGGGGTCCAAGCAGGTGTCCCTCAGCTTCACCAACTCCGAACAGCCTTCCACGAAGGACTGGAGCTACTGCAGAGCAGTGCCCCCAAGACCCATCCCAGAGAGCCGACCCAGAAAGATACCATGGTCGATGGTATTGAAAGCCGCCGAGATGTCCAAGAGAAAATGTTTGCCAAGGAGTTCTTGGGGAGGGGGAAGAGAAGGTGGAAGGGCATGAGAAAAGAGAGAAAGAAAAGTGAAATCATAATGAAAAGTAAATGGAATCAATTGTTTAATAATAACTGAAAAAGAAAGGCATCCATACTTTGCTAACAATGCATCTCAGACCAAGAAAGGAAATTGTATTGTGGGCTTAACTATTGAGGATAAAATAAAGTAGATGGGGACATGTAACAGCAAGCCTTATAGCAGCCCCTTCAATTACTCTCCTATTGACCACTGTCTCCCAATGAACCTTGGTGCTGAGTCATATTTTGAGAAGGGAGATGTGAGGAAGAGACTATTCAGAAGATAAATAGCTGGATGGATGAATGGATAAAAAGATATCTGAAAATCCAGCGTCATACATTGACAATAGTCACCAAAGAGATATCTGTCACCTTCCTTTTTCCACTGGACTTTACCAAAGAAGACAGGAGCTGAAATGTTTGATTCTATAGCTTATCTCACAATAAGAACTAAAGAATAAGGGCCAGATCCTAAGTGTGAAAACCCTGACATCTGGAAACCCTTATCACATACACCCCTGTGAAACTCTCCAAAGATTGTACTGTCTGGTTGTTATTTATTTATGTATTTATGTATTTATTTATTTATTCCTTTATTTTATTGCTTTTAAACTTATTTATTATGCAATGCTTTTGACACTAAATAAATAAAAATATATTTATTTATTTATTATTGCATTTATATACTGCTTTTCTCACCCCTGGGGGGACTCAAAGCGGTTCACAGCATAATCAATGGCAAAATTCAATGCCTCACATATGTAAACATCAAATATCAAACAACAATATATAACAATAGAATAAAAATAATTAAATCTATACAACTATGATAGTAATCACAGACACAACATAAAACATTTAAGCCAGTATGGTCCAACCTTTAGTTACCCAAGGGCCAATCAAACTTTAGTTTAGGAATGTGAGGGCCAGAGACATTCCAGAAAGAAAATGTTTCTTAAAAACGTAAAACAGTAAGAAGGGTAAACAATTTTTTTCCAAATGTCAAATTAAAATATTTTTCCAGTAAGAACGGCAAGGGCCAACAAAAAATGAATTGGTGCCATGAGTTGAACCACACTGATTTAAGCCATTGCATCAATCCCAGGTGTCTTTCCATATTTCTGCCAATCGCCAAATGCCTGCTTGAATAACCAGGTCTTGACATGCTTCTTAAACGCTAGGAGGGAGACAATCTGAAGTGAGAACCTACTTATGGGTAAAAATGCTTAGAATTACTAGTATCTACATAAGTTCATACCTTTTGGCTGATAGAACAGTGTAGTTTTTTTTAAATATACTTCAGGCAGTTTACTAAATTATTGATTCCAGAAAGGTTTCTCTTTGTAGATTCAATGGAATTAAGAGTGTTCATGTGGTTTTTAAAAACATCAGATGGAACCAGACTTAAGACTGAAAAATATTTTTCTCTTGTCTTTATTGTTTAACATCTTCTTCCTACTCTGGATATTTCTTGTCTTGATTATTTTCATTTGCTGCTTGCTCATCTCCTTGCCTGTCATGTATTCCTTATTCAATCAAACCACACTCTTGTCAAAATAATCTTTCTCTCATGTCCTTTGCATAATTTTACACTATTTTTCCTCACATTGACAATGACATTTTATGCTGTTAAATTATTTTCATTTTTAGAAAAACTTCTTCAATTCCCCCCCCTTTTTTTTTTTTAAAAAAAAAAACTGATCATGATTGATTAAAAAATAGGGAGTTTTTCCTCCATATTAACAGGAGGAACCTCTCAGTTTTGTTTCTGCTCAGCCCATACTTTTCATAAAACGAGTCTTTATGATGTTTTAAACCACATGAACGTTCACATGTGCTTTTAACGAAAGTTCCCTATGCACATATGTTTGCATATTTTGAATAGACTCATTTCTATAACCAATTTATTTCAATATAACGTAATTTTTAATTTAGCAATTATGCGCATGATGCATATTTTTGTGCACACTTTTATTTAATATAAGCATGTTTGGTTGATCAGAGGACTTTAGTGTAAACAATACTGAACATCTGAAATAGGATGTGCTAGTATATTTTGGTCTATGTATAACTTTAGGAGGTACACATTAGGAAACGTTGTCTGAATAGGTGTCTTCTTCATAGCCAGTCCACTGAATGTGAAAATGCTGTGGAAATCGGATAAAATCTTTTGCATGAAATTTCTCTACATTGTATCAAGTTTATACAAAGCTTATTCACTTCCCCTTCCTTGTCCTTTTTCTTGATAAGCATGCAATTCATTACTAATTATTTTCTTGAAGGCAATAATGAGTATTTTTTTAAAATTCTTCTCACTCAGAGAAAGACTTTCAAAATAATACAGTTTTTAAAGCCTATTCATTATTTTGAAATTATTTTACACAAGATTCACACCTGGTTGCTTGCAGAGAAAACACTTTTTCACTGGAAGTTTTTTCTGAATAATTAGTAATGTTTTCTATAGAAAATCTATGGAGAAAAAGCTGTTTTTGGTGCAAATCTACCACATATAGATTTGGGATTGAATACCCCCATTTGTACCAGTTTTTGATGGAAGTAATACCTTTTTCTATGAAGAAAACAATCTTTCCATGCAGAGATCTTTTCCCATACAGAAAATTCAATTTCACTGTGCAAAGCAATCAAATGTGGATTTTTGCAAATAATACTTTCTGAATTGTGAAGATGCTAATCAGTCCAGGATTATACTTTTCAGGGTTATTCGGTACTAAAACGAACAAACCACAATCATGTTTTTATTCTCTTTTTAAATTTTTTAAAATAGTTATCCTTGCTGTCTACTTAGTGGTTCAGTAACTTAAAGAAGTTGGCACCATGGAAAACACTGGAGAAAGGGGCTGAGGGTTATGCACTCAATGCAGTCACCAAATTCTTTTTGAGGGCATGAAGTGGCAGCCTGTGTAACAAGTTGGATCAAAATGTCCAAAAGCCTTCTTGTTAATCTAGTTCTAACAATGGAGCTAAGACCAAATCTGGAACAGTCTGATCTTCTGTGTCCTTTTGCACTGAGGTCTGGTTCTATTTATAATAATGTCTTCAACCTCTTCTCTGCTTGATGCTCACGGCCTATGGTCTATTAAGTGTCTCTTTCTTAGCCTAGCCAGTTTACATCCCATGGTCCCTTGGACTGGGCCCAGGGGAAGAACTGAAGCCTTATGAATTTTATTCCTTTTCAGGGTACTGAGATCAACCAGTGTTTTGATCTTAATGATTGTGTTTGGGGCATTAGATTGTTGCCGATCTTTGTAAGCCGCCTTGAGTCCCCTCGGGTGAGAAAGGTGGGGTAAAAATTCTGTAAATAAATAAACTCTCAAAATCAGTTGAAAGTTCATTTTCAGAAGATGAGCCCTGAGCAGGACTTTTAGCTGCTTGTTTGTTATTTGCAGTTCTTTTCTCCTTTTTTCAGACTCATTTTTGAAAGGCAGTTCTAACTGGCATACAAGACTGCATACTATGATTTCAATGCTGATTATATTCATCAGCAGTGGTACCATCTGCTCAGGAGCAGCCCTAGGTTTTTCTAGGTGGTAAGCCAACCTAGGGCTGTGCACCCCCCACCCAAAATTGCACCCCCCCATCCCAAACTTACTACCAGTGGCAGCGGGCAGAGGGCAGCTGCGGCCTTAGCGGCGACCATTGGGTCGCTTGCCGCAAAACCAGGAAGTAGTTTCTATTCTCACGATATCTTGCAAGATTTCTGCGAGATCTCGCAGAAATCTCACAATATTTCGCGAGATCTCGCGGAAATCTCGCGAGAATAGAAATGACTTCCTGGTTTTGCAGTGAGCGACCCAATGGTCACCACCGCCTGTCACCGCCGCCCGCCACCGCCGCCTCGGGTGCGCCCAGGAAGGCGCTACGCCCGAGGCGGGGGCTTCAGCAGCATCCATGACGAACCAGGCCTGCATCCACTAGATGTAACAGTGCTTATTAAGGATGGTAATAATGCTTAAATAAGATACTGTATGACAACTGTACTATCAACAACACAACCAATGTTGGTTCACAATGGCAATGTTGAGACAGAGGGTGTGTATGTATGTGAATGCCAAAAGCTAGGCAGGGCTGGGAATAGGTTGCAATGCTGGTTGATTGAGGGAGATAGACTGTAGTTGCAATGCCAGCAAATAGCAGCCATGCTGAATGAGAGCCAATGTTGCTTGTGAATGTTGGTGTTTCTCCAATTTAACGGTAATGGTTAAGAGAGGAGATGCTACTAGGCTGCTCTATACAACAAGACCTTGCAGGTCTAGGCATCTGTCCCAACACTAACCACCCTGAAACTCAGTTCCAGTTAACTAGGGGCCCTTCTTCGCAGGCTCTAAAATGTGGAAGGAACTGGGATAAAGGGAGGGGGGCTAAATGATGTCTAAGGGAAATATGCACTGATTTGGATTAACAGCTGAAAAACACATTAAAAATATGTTTAAAACCCAATTTCAGCCAAAAAATATGCATATTTACATCACTGTATATCCTTGTATATAAAAAAGTATACTGGGTTTGCAAACACTTTGCTGGTGTCACTAATACACACTTCTGAAGAAGAGCATATGTTTGTCTCTATTTGAAAACATATGGTTAGAGCTATTGAAATAGTGATCAGAACTGTTAATATCATACCTACTAATTGGCAATATGATGGATTATTTTACCCTGAGGAATTCCTAGTGTTCTGTCTACATTACAAGCTTGCATTACTACATCAAATTTATCTCCAAAAACACATTGACTGTCCTCTCTCAAAACGTGCCTTGGCATGCAATAGACTACTGTATGAGATGCATATCAAAGTATTTATATGTATGCATTCTCCTATGTAGATAAGTGCTGAATGGTGAATTCAGAACAGCTCAGCAAAAGACCAATTTGACCTTGTTTTGATCTCCACTGATGCTTTGTCCACTATCCCATTACATAGGTTGTTCACTTAGCTGCGGACCCTGAATATTTGAGGTTTTCATTTAACTATGGGTTTCCCTCTGAACACACACATGGAAGAAGATGTGTACATTATCTTTCCTGATATCACTAAACATATATGACTCAGGGTGGAGTCTGGAAAGTTTATTTGCATAATACATTGAGGCCATCAATGTTTAGCAATAAGTTAGTATTCTGGGACACTGGTGGCCTATAGTCTGAGCAAGGTGGTTCACAACTGGGAATTGAGATCCACACTTGGTATTCTGTGTTCTGGCTGCTGCTTAGAGATCCAAAACTTAACAAATGGTATTTTTAAAACCTCAGCATTGAGTTTATGCAGTAATCTTCTCATCACATTTGATCAGTAGTGTTATTTCCACCTTGTTCATGATTGTTCTCATTCTGTGTCTTTTTTGTAAGTGTATTTTTTAAAAAAGTTTCTTTTGCAAATTTCCATGGCTGTTTCCTGCTGAAAAATTATAAATACATAAGCTAGATGTATACATTTATACATTGATATTAATGGTAACAATAGTGGCACTATTGCAACATTCACAAATGTCTACCATAGTTGTTCTGTGGGTGATCAAGGCCAAACAAGATACATTTCCAGCTAGTTGCAGTGTGGCAGTCAGAAGCAGGACCCCTGTCAAACCCCTTGTCCTAGCACAGATAATTGGTAGGAGGCAGTACTGTACCCTGATTCCCAGAACAGACTTCCATCACTTGGTGCGGCTGCTGAATATTAAGATAGGTTTTGGTCAGGAGACAATATATACTTATGCATATATAATGACATCTGTGATGTAGGCTCTGTATTTTTCCATGAAATCACCAGCTTTGTGAGGAAAAGGTTTTGTGGGGGGAATGTTTGCAAAAACTCCTAAACTAAAAAAATAAACTTGTGGCAATTCACAATTTTTATTCACATCAAAGAGGAGACAAACTGAGACTATTCTTTACATCCCTAACAAACTGCACTTCTGGTGAATTTTGTCTAATAGATATATTTTGATGTTTAAAGTTGTAAATGTTTTAAGAAGTTGTACTTTTTAACTCTGAATGCTGTTGGAGATAATAAGCTGTGAAAATGATAGTCACTAAATTGGTGGTTTTTAATCAGTTTTAAAAGATGGCTGCTTCACGTCCGTAGTAAAATTTGTTTAATGTAAACAATATGTTCTTCTGTTCAATATACAGAATACTTTAAACCCAATACAAAAGGAGTGATTACAAGTTTGAAAATAGATTATTTTCTTTAAAATGAGAAGAATCACCTTAAATGTTAGTTGTATGTCATCAATATGCCTCTGTTTAACAATCTCAGCTGTGCCTGAGCTGAACTAAAGCTCTTAACCTTTTACTGTTCTTGTTCCTTTGTATTTAAAAACAAATATGAACACTAGAATTGCAAGTGCTCCAGAAAGACTACTACCACTATTACCATCACCAATGCAGGCTGCATATTTTACTATGACATTGGTTTACAATAGGATTTTAGCCAGAAAAAAATGGGGGGTGGGTGGGGTTGAAACATTTTTTAACAGAAAACAATTCAAATATGATTAAATCTGTATTTTTATAGACTTAATTAAATCATTTTTTAATTTTAGTTACGAAAAACTGAACATGACTCTTAATTGATATAGTTACAAAAGAATATTGCAACGTTGGTTGAAAACACTTGAAAACTGTGTCAAACACTTTGACAGAAATCAGGCTCCATCAATAAACTTCAGTGGACACACAAGAGTGCAAATCCAGTCAGTCTTTCTTACCCAATTGCGCTTCTTATGTAAATAATACTTTTCAAACATTTAAGAGTTAAAAACGACCTTTCATTTGTAGCTGTTGACACTGGCAATGTTGCAGTTTTTTTCACATTCAGAAAAAAACTGTCCATCACTGACAATGTATGCTTCCAGTGCATTTGATGGTTTTTCTGCAGGTGCAATCTTTTCTCCATTATCTACACCACAGGTCAAATTCTCCCATCAGTGTGTCAGTATCTTGAAGGAATTCATTGTAAACTTCTCTTCACTTGTTCAAGTTGGATTTTAAATGGACACAATTAATAGGAAGGAACACTTGCAGTTCCTGAATGACTTCCTTGTGCCTTGTAAACCTTTATTGAAGATGACTGCAGAAAAAGTCCAGAAATGAGATGTACACATTTACCCTATAATATTCCATTGGTGTTGACTGCATGTTGTTTTTATAAGCCTGCCTTGAAGAGATGCAGAGAAGCCTAACTTCTCCACCTATAGATTACACTACTGATTTTGCTGTGTCAAAGATCTCCTGAAATTCTTTCACAGATTCTGTGCATATCTCCCTGGCTTTTTCTAAGTTACTGTCAATATGTTGCAGACTAACAAAAATGTTCATATCTACTATTTGTAATGTTTGCTAAGCTGAAAGGGTGATGACAGAAGCTTTCTTAGAATGTGTATAGTTACTACAAATTCAACATCCAGAACAGCTAAAAGAATTTGCTTGAAAAAAGTCTCACAGTTGTATAGAGGACTTTCTTTTAGTTCTGCAAGTGTTCTCACCACCACATTGTACAGATCAACAAAATATGTAACTGCATCATGTTGTTCAACCCAACGGGTTTTACAAAGTAGCAACAGGCTGTTTGCTCTTGATTAAGGAAAACAGTCCTTTATATTTTTCTTCAACAGTTCCAGTTTGATGAATGCTGCTCTGAAGAAATTGCACACAGATGCTATTATTCCATGGCAGTTTCTGACAGGTGGAATGCTGCAAGTCTTTGCTAAGGCTAGATTTAGTGAGTGAGCACTGCCGTGGATGTAGACAGCCATTGGATATTCCTGTGATATAATTGCCTGTACTCCACTAATATGGCCATCATAATCCTGACCACACAAATATTGCAAGTTCAGCCCAATTTTTCTAGTGTTTTCAAAATAATGTCTGCAAGTCCTTCACCTGTCATATCACTTATCTTCACAAAGCCTATAAAATATTCTCTTAGTCCTGCAACTTCAACATCAACATAGCTTACTGAGAGTGAAAACTGTTCTGAGGTCCTCACATCCAAAGTATCATCTGCCAAAACAGAGAAATTCTGTGATACATTGCATCTTTTAACAATTTTGGACTATCTTGTCACCACAAATGTTTATTAGTTCATTTTGTATTTCAGGACTAGTATATTGAGCATTCAAACCCCCAGTGGCTCAGCAGGTTAAATGCCTGAGCTGCTGAACTTGCTGACCAAAAGGATGGCAGTTTTGAATCTGGGGAGTGGGGTGAGCTCCCACTGTTAGCCCCAGCTTCTGCCAACCTAACAGTTTGAAAACATGCAAATGTTAGTAGATCAATAGGTACTGCTCCAGCAAGAAGGTAACAGCGCTCCATGTGGTCATGCCAGCCACATTACCTTGGAGGTGTCTATGGACAACACTGGCTCTTTGGCGTAGAAATGGAGATGAGCACCAACCCCCAAAGTCAGACACGACTAGACTTATTTCAGGGGAAAACCTTTATCTTTACCTATATTGGGCATTCATGGCTGCAATTTCGAGATGATTTTCAGGTCAGTGTCTTCTGATCTGACATGAAATCTCAACAAGGTCCTGAAATTACCATCATTGTGCAATGCTTCTTCACAGGTAATAGGTCCTGAATCTTTGCTCCATCTTAAAGCCACTTCTTGTCTGCTACAAAGGACAATAGTTTCCACAATTGGCAGAAGTTTCTTTCAGTTTTCTTCTGCTTTCTTCTTATTTCCTTTATTGTGATGATGGGTTACATTAGGATGTTTTCCACTGTGAATTAGCAAAAAGCTTTCAGAAAAACACAGGTTGTTATGATGATACTTTGGAGTTTGGTGTCAATTGAAGATTTTTTATTGCATCTTTCCATCACGCAAATGGTTTAACAACCAATACAACAAGCTGCTAAAGATCACCTTTACCCTCAACTTCTCCTCCAAACACCACACAGTATTTACAGATTGCACCTTGTACATGAAATGAGTAGACTAATCAGGGAAATCTGCTGAACCATTTGGGTTGAAAACTTAGGTGTCTCTTCTTATCCACAGGAAATACATATCCTGACAATCAAGTCTGTGATTTTGCACTAATTGAGCTTTCAATTGGTCTGGTCATCAGAAGCAGTCTTGTTCATATAATATCCAAGGTCTAACAATGAGACAGTTTCTTGTCTTTGCTCCATTTCCATGGTTTCTTTGGCAAGGCTAGGCTTAGACACCGTTTCCACAGTTTCATCAGTTTTCTGTTTAGGTGTGCATGTTCTGGGGTCTTCATCAATACCAGCTGCTGTAATGGATCTCAACCTGCTGTCCTCTTGGTCTTGGTCTAATGGGGGTATTGATCCTGTGGGGATTCACAGGAGTAATTCTGGAGCCCAAAGGTGCAAGATGGTAGCTCCCCTCCCCCCCCCAAGCTCTCAAAACAAGCTTTAAATTTAAAAAACTTACTGAGATGTCATTATGTAGTCCTTGAGTTCTCCTGACATGTAGAAATGAAGTGCCAGGAGACAGAGGGCAGGAGAAATTTTCCTTCTTGGTACCCACATCTCTTGCCACATCATTTCTGTGTGCCAGAAGGACTTAGGGACCACCATAATCATGGCCTGATAAATTTTTAAAAATTTAAAGCTTGTTTTGGGGGGCTTCTGGGTGGCTGGGCAGTTACCGAGATGGTATGTAGCCTAGCCACCCTGCCTTGGAAAGCCCGGGTTTGAGGCAGCTTGTGGGGACATGCAGGAGCAGATTTTTTAAACCCAGTTTGGTTCAGGTTTTACCCCTGTCTGGAGGTGCCCTCAGTTCAAAGCAGATAATCTGGATTTTATGTGGCAATGTAGAAGGAACCTGTGAAAAAAAAAGGTAACTGTTTTATTGGACCTTTCTTTGGTCTTTAAGAGTCACCTTCTAACTTCTAGAAATCTGTTTTAAATTTTTAATTGTAGACATACAGATATGATACATGTAGCTTTTAGCTCTGTATTTAAAACAGTGTCTTTTCAGTTATGTGTAAATAAAATTCTATTGGGCCATAAAATGAAGAAATAGCCTTGTTGAAATGTTGGGAACTGAACAAACAAGTTGTCAAAACTTGGCCTTTTTATTTTCAGCCTTCTTCCTCTACAGTGTTTAGAACTTTTCAGACTCAGGTTGACACTGCCTTGAATGGTTGTTAATGAAGCTATTGGAAATAAAAAAAAAAACGGTTTCTCTTTGCTTTTGTTGTTGAACTTTGTTCCACCTAAAGACAGAACAAGACAAATGTTTGTGAAGCTCTCAGGAAGATGGGAAAGCAGGAGGGGATGGGGGAAACAAAGAAAAAGTGAATGCCTCCTGCAATAAGTTTGAAAGTACTGAAAACAACTTTCAGGCACTCACTAGACAGCTTTTTGCTGCTTTAATAATGCTTCCTATATTCAAGAATGCGGTCTTGCTAAGTATACACTGAAGTCATTGTTTACTGTCGGCAAAGGGTATATCTACATTGCAAACGTAAGTTTTGTTGCCTTGGCTCAATGATATTAGACCCTGGGATTTGTAGTTTGGTGAGGTGCCAGCATTCTTTGGCAGAAAAAGGTTTAAATCTTTGTAAAAATTCCTGGGATTCCATAGCACTGAGGCATGGCAGCTACAATAGTGTCAAGCTGGATAGGGATTTTTTAAGAAGAACAGAACTTAAATGTAAAAATACCATGTTTAAGTTTTATTTTGTTTTATTACATTTTGCTTTTTCTTGACTGTGTCCAGAGAAGGACAATCAAAATGGTGAAATGTTTGAAAGCCAAGCCCTATGAAGTGCAGCTCAGGGAGACTCCTCATAGAATCATAGAATCATAGAATAGTAGAGTTGGAAGAGACCACATGGGCCATCTAGTCCAACCCCCTGCTAAGAAGCAGGAAATCGCATTCAAAGCACCCCCGACAGATGGCCATCCAGCCTCTGCTTAAAAGCCTCCAAGGAAGGAGCCTCCACCACGGCCCCGGGGAGAGAGTTCCACTGTCGAACAGCTCTCACAGTGAGGAAGTTCTTCCTGATGTTCAGGTGGAATCTCCTTTCCTGTAGTTTGAAGCCATTGTTCCGTGTCCTAGTCTGCAGGGCAGCAGAAAACAAGCTTGCTCCCTCTTCCCTATGACTTCCCTTCACGTATTTGTACATGGCTATCATGTCTCCTCTCAGCCTTCTCTTCTGCAGGCTAAACATGCCCAGCTCTTTAAGCCGCTCCTCATAGGGCTTGTTCTCCAGACCCTTAATCATTTTAGTCGCCCTCCTCTGGACGCTTTCCAGCTTGTCAACATCTCCCTTCAACTGTGGTGCCCAAAATTGGACACAGTATTCCAGGTGTGGTCTGACCAAGGCAGAATAGAGGGGGAGCATAACTTCCCTGGATCTAGACGCTATTCCCCTATTGATGCAGGCCAGAATCCCATTGGCTTTTTTAGCAGCCGCATCACATTGTTGGCTCATGTTTAACTTGTTGTCCACGAGGACTCCAAGGTCTTTTTCGCACACACTGCTGTCAAGCCAGGCGTCCCCCATTCTGTATCTTTGATTTCCATTTTTTCTGCCGAAGTGAAGTATCTTGCATTTGTCCCTGTTGAACTTCATTTTGTTAGTTTCGGCCCATCTCTCTAGTCTGTCAAGATCGTTTTGAATTCTGCTCCTGTCTTCTGGAGTGTTAGCTATCCCTCCCAGTTTTGTGTCGTCTGCAAACTTGATGATCGTGCCTTCTAACCCTTCGTCTAAGTCGTTAATAAAGATGTTGAACAGAACCGGGCCCAGGACGGAGCCCTGCGGCACTCCACTTGACACTTCTTTCCATGATGAAGACGACGCATTGGTGAGCACCCTTTGGGTTCGTTCGCTTAGCCAATTACAGATCCACCTAACCGTCGTTTTGTCTAGCCCACATTTTACTAGTTTGTTTGCCAGAAGGTCGTGGGGGACTTTGTCGAAGGCCTTACTGAAATCCAGGTACACTACATCCACAGCATTCCCTGTATCGACCCAACTCGTAACTCTATCGAAAAAAGAGATCAGATTAGTCTGGCATGACTTGTTTTTGGTAAATCCGTGTTGACTATTAGCAATGACCGCATTTGTTTCTAAGTGTTCGCAGACCACTTCCTTAATGATCTTTTCCAGAATTTTGCCTGGTATTGATGTGAGGCTGACCGGACGGTAATTGTTTGGGTCGTTCTTTTTTCTCTTCTTGAAGATAGGGACCACATTCGCCCTCCTCCAATCTGCTGGGACTTCTCCCGTTCTCCAAGAACTCTCGAAGATAATTGCCAGTGGTTCTGAAATAACTTCCGCTAGTTCCTTCAGTACTCTTGGGTGTAGCTGATCTGGCCCTGGGGACTTGAATTCGTTTAGAGAGGCCAAGTGTTCCTGGACAACTTGTTTCCCTATTTGGGGTTGGATTTCCCCCAATCCTTCGTCCATTCCGTGTTGCTGAGGTTGAAGATGGCTTTCTTTTTCTGAGAAGACCGAGGCAAAGAAGGCATTAAGTAGTTCTGCCTTTTCCCTGTCCCCTGTCGCCATCACCCCATCTTCTCCTTGCAATGGCCCTATCGCCTCCTTTTTCTTCCTTTTTCTACCAACGTAAGCAAAAAAGCCTTTTTTGTTGTTTTTTATGTCCCTGGCAAGCCTGAGCTCATTTTGCGCTTTAGCCTTGCGAACCTTTTCCCTACAGGTGTTGGCTATACGTTTGAATTCTTCTTTGGTGATTTCTCCCCTTTTCCACTTCTTGTGCATGTCACTTTTGAGCTTTAGCTCAGTTAGAAGTTCTTTGGACATCCATTCTGGCTTCTTTGCACTTGTCTTATTTTTCTTCTTTGTTGGCACTGTTTGTATTTGCGCCTTGAGTATTTCACTTTTGAAAAACTCCCATCCATCCTTAACTCCCTTGTTTTTTAATATCGGCGTCCATGGAATGCCGCTCAGTAATTCCTTCATTTTTTGGAAGTCAGCTCTCTTAAAGTCCAGAATGCGTGTTTGACTTGTCTTAGTTTCAGCATTCCTTTGTATTGCAAACTGCAGGAGCACATGGTCACTTGCCCCTAAGGATCCAACCACTTCAACTGTATTGATCAGGTCTTCCACATTTGTTAAGATTAGATCAAGAGTTGCTGATCCCCTTGTTGCCTCTTCTACCTTCTGGACCATAAAATTATCTGCAAGGCAAGTGAGGAATTTGTTGGACTTTGTACTCTTGGCTGAGTTTGTTTTCCAGCAGATATCGGGATAATTGAAATCGCCCATGACTACTATATCTCTTCTTTGTGCCTGTTTGGTCAGCTGTTGACAGAAGGCTTCATCAAGTCCTTCATCCTGACTCGGAGGTCTGTAGTAGACACCCACGACAAGATCTTTTTGAGTCCCGGTTCCCTTGATTCTTATCCAGATGCTTTCAAGCTGGTTTCCCGGATTACAGTCTTGCATTTCTTCTGCAACGTAACTGTTTTTGACATATAAAGCTACTCCCCCTCCTCTCCCCTTTGTTCTATTTCTGTGAAAGAGGTTATAGCCCTCAATGGTTAAATTCCAGTGATGGGAGTCATCCCACCAGGTTTCAGTGATGCCTATGACATCGTATGTGTGGTGCTGTGCTAGGAGTTGGAGTTCGTCTTGCTTATTTCCCATGCTCTGAGCATTAGTGTAAAGACATGTAAGCCCCTGTGACCTCCCCTTGAACTGTTTATTTGGGATTATTGTGCTCTCTGTACTTGGTCCTTGCTGTGTTTGTGCAGCCCTCCGTTTAGCCTTTCGGCGGTTCCCTGTGGTCGTGGGTAATATAGTGTTCGCCAGGCTGTTGTTCCCCTCCCCCAGTGGATCTAGTTTAAAGTGCGCCTGATGAGGTTTGTGAGTCTGTGTGCAAAAAGATGTTTTCCTACTTGTGTGAGATGCACCCCATCGCTTGCCAGTAGTCCATCCTCTTGGAAGAGTAGACCATGGTCAAGGAAGCCAAAATGCTCCTCTTGACACCATTTCCAAAGGGATGACAATGAATCTAGGTTATGAAGGAGCTTTTGCATGTGTTTTTTTCCACAAAGTTTTTATGCATTGCTATCTCCGTGTACTAAATTAGCAGTAGTTATTGTGGCTAAGAACCTCGTCACATTGATGGAGGATTTGCCATGGATTGTGGTGAATCCGGCTGGGCCTGGTGGGGGCAAAGGGGAACCTGTCGCCCCATGCCCTGCATCATCTACATCACCCTTCAATGTATCCCACAGGTGGAAGCATCATCAGCTGGTTTCCCCCCATTATTTTCTATGAAACACAGGAAGCCTCCCGTGTTGCCGGTACTGCTTCTTGCAATGCTTGGACCTCTCTTCAGACACAGAGCCCCACGAGAAGTAGATCAACATCATATGATCAGATCCGGCAGAGTCCGTGCCTGAAGAGAGGTCCATTGACATCATAGGATGGGCAGTTTTGCCAGTCCGATGAAGTCCTAAGAGTCCTTTCAGTTAATCTATAAATTTATTATAGTGAATTCCTGATGAATGTGAAATTTCCACCTGCCATAAGAACTCCAGTACAAAAACATGCCTTACTCAACAGTAGGTATAAAGGTAATAATTGTTATTACAATAATAATTACATGCTTTGCTGGCTTGGTTGACACGTGAAACAACAAATCAGTACCAAGGGACTGTTTAATAGGCTACTGCAGGTGTTCATAGCAGCTGTTCTGTTGAGGAGGTTAAAAAAACATGCTGTAATCATCTCCTTTCCTCCTCTTAATATTTTTGGAAAGTCTCTTTGGGTACAGTCATGCCCTCTCTAGTAATAAGACTGTCTAGGTCATCCCTTTACCTCTGTGACATTAATGACTGACATGAATGTTCTCAATGGGAGAAAAAACCACACTAAAAACCCACTAAAACCCCTTTAATAAAATAAATCTTTGAGAGCATTTGCTGGCAGAAATCTACATAATGATTACATTATTTAGCATATGTTGGGCAGAGCATAAAAGTTACTTTCCAAACATACTTCATTCTCATAACTTATTACAGTATTTGAAAAGTACCATATCAACGCGAGTATAAGCCGCGTTTTCAGCATTTTTGTAGGCTGAAAAGCCCCCCTCAGCTTATACTTGAGTGAGGGTCCTGGCAGGAAGGCATGGGGCTGAAATAAGCTCTTCTTTTAGCTCTATACCTTCCTGCCAGGACCCTCACCTCTCCACACAGCAATCTAGCTGGGTTGCTGCGCCGAGAGGGGAGGGGAAGGCACGTGCTTTCCCCTCATGCACCCTCTCCGCACAGCAACCCAACTGGCAGAGAGAGAGGAGAAGGAGCGCTCGGTTGCTGTGTGGAGAGGGTGTGCTCCTTCCTCTCCTTTCTTTGAGCTCTCTCTCCTCTCTTTCTCTCGGTGCACGCTTCCCTATCCTTTCTCTCTCCCAGCTAGGTTACTCTGCCGAGAGCGCACACCTTCCTCTCCCCAGTTCTTCGTATTTTTCTCCCTTCCCACTTCTGCTTTTCCCCACTTTTAGACCTCCTTTCCCATCCCAGTCTTCCCTTTTTCTAGTTTCCATCTTCCTACCCCAGTCTTTACTATCCCCAGCCACCCTCTCCCATTTTTCCAGCTCTCTTTTCATTCCAGCCTTCCCAAGGCTCCAGCCTCTTTTTACTTTCAGTCTTGCTCCTTTCCCCACCAGTTTTCCACTTTCCCAGCCCCTCTTTCTCACCCTACTCTTTCCCACCTTCCCAGGCCCCTTTCCCACCTCAATCTTTGCCACTTCTTCACTTGCCCCCTTCCCACTCCAATCTTTCCACCTTTTGAGCCCCCTTTTACACCCAAGTCCTGTTCATTTTGCAATCTTCCTTTCCCAATCCCAATAGTTTCAAGCGGTCCCTCTTTCCCACCGCAATTTCCACAGCTTTTCCCAATCCCCCCTTCACACTCTAGATTGGGGTCTTTCCCACTTTCCCAGCTCCCCTTTCTATCCCAAGATTTCCCAGTATCCAGACCCCTTTCACACCTTAGTCATTCTCCCTTCCCCAGTTGAACTCTTCCCACCCCAATCTGTCCTACCTTTCTAGTTACCCTTTTTTACCTCATTTTCCCACTTTTTCAACCACCTCTTTCCATTCCAGCCTTTTCCTGTTTCCAGTCCTTCTTTCCTACCCCCTTCCCAAGCCAGTCTTTAACACTTCTCATTATTCATATACATACAGCATTTTCCCCAAAATGCATAGTTAAAATAAACTATGGTGATTATTGGAAGGCTACATAAACACATTTATATTGAAGAAGTTTAGATTAATGATTTAATCAGAGTTAGACAGTCTTATCTTAAATTACAGTTTTATGTAAATATTCAAAAACATTTAACCTACTGATGCCTCATTTTATTGATATTTATCTTTATTTTGAAATTTACCAGTAGCTGCTGCATTTCCTACCCTCATCTTATATTCGAGTCAATAAGTTTTCCCAGTTTTTTTTTACTAAGACTAAATACCTCATCAGACAGTTCTTCCTTTTAGCACATTACTGGGACAGAGTGGGGAAGGAGTCTGCCAGAGCCCATCATATGACACAGGGCTACTTCTGGTGGGGCTATGTCAGGCTGCCTCCTGGCTGCATCTAAGGATACAGGTAACTAACCATATCCTCATTGAAGAATCCAGGTACAGCATGCGAGGAAGCCGGGGTCAACCAGAAAACATCATGGGATGGCAGCCCACAATCAACCATGGTAAGGGGACAAAGCTGGGAACTGTCCCATGGTTTCTCCCTTTGTCTCAAAGTTTTCCCCACTTTCTCCTGGCTTCTAGACTTCCATCTGATGAGGTCCTAATATGCATCTATCCTCTTCGCAGAGTATCAGATTCTTCAGTACAAGAAAAAAGGGGGAATATTTGGTAACTATATCAAAGAGATTGCAGTATATCTAGTGCAAAATGAGCTTGTGACAAAAATGGGAGGAAAATTCTGGATACTCTTCTAAGATTTTTTTAAAAAAATATAACTTAACATTTATTTTTCAGGAAATCCATATGGAGTAGAAAAGTAGATAGATAAAAGGTTATTTGAATTTCAGTAGAAGATCCCCTAAAGCTGGGTCTCATGTGTGGGTGTAAGCCATCTTGAGGCAGAAGCCTTATAAATGCTTTCTTTCCAAACAAAGGGCCATAACGGATGAACTAACTTTCTGGAAGAAAGAGGAAGTGACCTCTGCAGGTAGGAAGAAAAAAGGCTTGAACACATAAATCAAAGAAATAGAGGGATAAAGCAAAAAATTGCCTGTTAGAGGAGGATGCCTAGACTGTCTACATTTCAGATCAAAAAGTCCTGACCAAACAAATCACTCCCCTCACTCAATGTCACTCCACCTTAATTCCATTGCAAGATTTTCTTCTCAGTTTTATTTCTTCCACTGCTTCATTAATTTTTTTAAAAAATCTCTTCCTATTTTTTCTAACAACAGAGTCATGTAATGATTGATTCCAAGAACTTTATCATATTAGCCTCATCTCATCACAATCAATTCTTTAATCAAAAGGAATACTGTAATTGGAATGATCACTTTTACACCTTGTTGCAATTATGCAGTGCTGGCACTTTGTTGTTGAAAATTTTAGCAATAGGTCTTCTACATGTCCTCTTTCTATTAATGCACACTCTGATTTGTTTTTTTTTTTTGTTTTTTGTTTTTTGTTTTTTGTATTTTCCCTTTCTCACTATTTGGCTGCATTTTTGGCATTCCCACGAGACTCGATAAATAATAATAATAACTTTATTTATATTCTGCCCTATCTCTTTCCTCTGTTCTTTGGGACTTCAGCAGAAGGAGGAGTGAACATTATATCAATCCTGTCTTTCAAAGTCCATGTTTCTGGTATCCTTTACATATGGTTTCCAACAGATTACCTATTAAATGGACTATGCCTCATGTGAAGAACTGCATGCAAAAGGTGGCAGAAATGGGATATATGATTATGTGATGAGGTCCCAAGAGCCTAGATCACAGATACAGTTATTTATGTATAGCTATATATTGTCTCCTGATCTAAGTCACTGAAACCTACCTTAACATAAAGCAGCTGCACCAAGTGATAGAAGTATATTTTACTTGCAATCAGGATACAATAGGATTATGTTTTCAGCCCCCTCATACTAATGAGGAAGAGTGGCAGAAAAAGAGTGATGTTACATTCATTAACAGGCTTTCCCATCAATGAAAAAAGATGTAATCATGATGTAAGTGCACTGTGATGTTATACAGGAAACTCCACCCAAAAGGGTTTTTATCCTGCTAGTATTGTGCTTAATCAACTTCATGTGAAAAAGTTGAAAGGCTTCCTCTGAGGCAGCAAGCATTCCAATTTTACTCAATATGGCAAAGACACCCACTCCCACATTGTAAATAATTTGAATGACCTAATACATTAAACCACATTTTCAACTATATTATTAATTGGGAAAATCTAGTAAGGACAAATTGTTACCAAAATTTGAAAAAAAATCCATAAAACTAATTAAGTACATCTGTACCTTCAAGCTTAGTCTGGATTTGCAACTGGATGGCACAATTTCTCACTTTGCAGGTGCCCCTTCTAGAAGACAGAAGGATAACCAACTGTGTTGAAAGTCAAATAATACACCAGACAGATGAACAAGAATAATAAGTTTATTCAGAAAAGAGTATCTGATATAAAAAAGTTTCAAAATACATCCATGAGCTAGATTCCCAGAAGCTTAACAAAAATCAAGGACCAACTCTGAATAGGAATCCCAAAATCACTTAAGGCAAAAGAAAGTAACTGTAATCCAAGTGTTGTTGCATTTAAACAAGAATTATATCCAAAAGCTTGAAAGCATGAACATGACCATAATCCAAAGGCTTGATACTTGAACTTGACTGTAATGCCAAAGGCTTGAAACTTAAAACAAGATTTATGATCCAAACAGGAGACATGGAACTTAAACGGGAAAATAAGATACAGATCAAAGAACAGAAATTCTAACTCGGAGCTGCCAAGACAGGCAACTTGACATATGAAAATCCAATATTGATCCCCTCCAAACATTGACTCCAATTCTTTAAGAATACTCCCTCTTGCCCATCATATCACTCTGTGTCACACCTATGTTTCCTTTGTTTATCTTTCAGTTTCTGGGAACACTGAATTTGTCTCTGTTTTGCACTATCCAATTGGATCTGTAAACACTGGGTTCTCTATAACCCTCCTGCCTCCTCCACATTCCTTTCAGAGTCAATCTCTGGCTGATTTTCATGACAACAATTGCCTTTTTCCCTGACAACAAATTGGGGAAACAGATCAGAGTCAATCCCTGGCTGATTCTCATGAGAATCATTGCCTGTTTCCCCAGAACATTCCCATAATCTCAAAAACAAAACAAAAACAAAACAAAAAAAAAACCCCACTTTTGCTTTCCCCCACAGAAACACTAGGGTCAACCAGATAATCCTTGTCCTCATCCGCAGAGGCTTCACAGGCCTCAACACATACACATATTAAAGTGTACCTCTATAAAAGCTGCACACCAAAATGTATCTCTATCTATATATATAAAAGAGTGATGGCATCACGGCAATTCACAAAACAACAAAAGTACAGGCCCCCCAACCTCAAAATTTGACAACACAACCCATCATCCATGCCTCAAGGTTGATACAACAAAAAGAAAAGAAAAATAAAGTCCTAATTAGAGGGAGAGCAATAATTGTTTTTTATCCAATTGCTGCCAGTTTAGAGGGCTAATCTCTGCCCACTTGGTCGCCTAGCAATCAGCCTGTCAGCAAAGGGACAGCCAGGGTTCAGTTAGGGGACAGGCAGATTTAGGCCTAATTTAGGCTTCTTCCACAGATTATCTAATTTGCACTGGATTATATGGCAGTGTAGACTCAAGGCCCTTCCACACAGCTATATAACCCATTTAGAATCTTATATTATCTGCTTTGCACTGGATTATCCTGACTCCACACTGCCATATAATCCACTTCAGTGTGCATTTTATACAGCTGTGAAGAAGGGGCCTCATATAATCCACTTCTAAGCAGATAATATAAGGTTATCAATATACAGTAGACTCTCACTTATCCAACATAAACAGGCCGGCAGGATAAGTGAATATGTTGGATAATAAGAAGGGATTCAGGAAAAGCCAATTAAACAAATTAAGCACCAAAACATCATATTATACAACAAATTTGACAGAAAAAGTAGTTCCATGCGCAGTAATGCTATGTAGTAATTACAGTAGAGTCTCACTTATCCAACACTCACTTATCCAACGATCTGGATTATCCAACGCATTTTTGTAGTCAATGCTTTCATTAATATTTTGGTGCTAAATTCATAAATACAGTAATTACTACATAGCATTACTGTGGATTGAACTACTTTTTCTGCCAAATGTGTTGTCTAACATGATGTTTTGGTGCTTAATTTGTAAAATTATAACTTAATTTGATGTTTAATAGGCTTATCCTTAATCCCTCCTTATTATCCAACATATTCGCTTATCCAACGTTCTGCCGGCCCGTTTATGTTGGATAAGTGAGACTCTACTGTACTGTATTTACAAATTTACCACAAAAATATCACAATGAATTTAAAACACTGACTACAAAAACATTGATTATGAAAAGGCAGACTGCGTTGGATAATCCAGAACATTGTATAAGCGAATCTTGGATAAGTGAGATTCTACTTTAATATGAAATAATTACTGGGATAGAATAATGCAGAACAATATAATCTCTAAAACCAGGACAGTAAATAAACAGGGGAATTCCACACAGGAAACAATCAGGGCCAGCTAACACCTCCCAACAAAGTATTCCCATCATCAAAGTCTGGCAAATCCTCAGGGCCACAGACAGTAGAAGCACATAAAATATTGCAAACAACACCACTCTGAAAACAAGGGAATTCCAAACAGGAAACAATCAGGGCCAGCTAACACCTCCCAACAAAAAATTCACTCAGGGAGGAAACAGCCAGGCTTTAAAGCTGCAAGGCCATTACATCCTAATCATTTTGCCTCCAACAGACAAAAAAACCAATCAGAAATATTGTATATTCACAACCTTTAGGAAATAATATCCTCTGATGGCGCAGCGTGTTAAAGCGCTGAGCTGCTGAACTTCTGGACCAGAAGGCCGCAGGTTTGAATTGGTGGAGCGGAGAGAGCCCCCACTGTTAGCCCCAGCTTCTGCCAACCCAGAAGTTCAAAAACATGCAAATGTGAGTGCATCAATAGGTACTGCTCTGGCGGGAAGGTAACGCCGCTCCATGCAGTCATCCCACATGACCTTGGAGGAGTCTACGGACAACGCTGGCTCTTCGGCTTAGAAATGGAAATGAGCACCAACCCTCAGAATCATACATGACTGGGCTTAATGTCAGGAGAAAACGTTTACCCTTTACCTTAACTACCACCAATTCCTCAATACTTTATCTCCCATACCACCAGACTTTGCCACAGCAACGCGTGGCCGGGCACAGCTAGTAAAATATATATTAAAATGCACAAAACAGAGATTAAACAATTGATATACATTTAAAATTCATACTTAAAGAACTGTCTGGGTAGGCCTGTTGGAAGAGATAGGTTTTTACATGGTTTTAAAATTTCAACAGCTCATTTAGCTGTCAGAGTTCTTCCGGCAGGTTGTTCCACAGTCTTGGGGCAGTGGATGAAAAGGTCCTCTGGGTGGTGAGTGCCATTGGGGTCTGGCTGGCTGAAGCAGATGCCCCTCAGAGGAACTCAGTGTGTGGGGTGAATTGTACAGGAAAAGATGATCCTTTAGGTTTCCTGGGCCCAAACTATGTAGGACTTTAAAGGTCAAATCCTAGAGAGAACACACATCCTTCCTGCTTTTTGGTTAATTCTTCATGCCACATTTCTCATTAGTAATGATACACACAAACAGCTTTACGTTAGCTATCTTCCCAAAAAGTCTGTCATGTTCCTATTGCCATATGAACAACAGCTTTGAAATCTAAGTAAGATATAATTCAGTTTATCAGATCTGTAAGGGCTTACAGACCAACTGTTCACATACATCTGATCACAATTTAATTGAACTTTAAATATTGGCCAATTATAGGATTTGAGTATCAAAAAGAATTCATACCAGTTTCTTGGCAGCTGTTCATGTTACTATATTCAGATAAATGTATCTAGTCCTTTAATGTAGATTATACTGTTGGTCACTATTTCTTCTCAGAGAAGAATGTTCTAAAGGTTAACTGCTCATTGTTAAAGGGAAAATGTTTGATTTCAACCTCCTGAGCTTTAATTTAATGTCATGTCTCTGAAGCTAGTATTTGTTTTTGCTACCTACTTGTGATTTTATATAATTCAGTGATAGATTATTTTTCCAAATCAATAGCTGTCTCTTTTCTACTTCAAGGTTTCTGTCTTGAGTGACAGAAGTAATGTACTGTCCAGCCCTCACTGAGAATAGCTAGTGTTGTTATTTTTCCCAGTGTGTTTCACTGTGCACTTGTCAAGATTGAATTTTATCTGCCATTTTATTGTCCATTCTCCAAGTTTTATGAAAGCCTCCTGTAACTCTTCACAGTATGTTTTAGGCTGCACACATTTAACTTAGAGCCATCTGCGAAGGTTTGATACTTCACTGTTTGTGACCTTTAAAAAGACATTTCTGTTTCAAATTCTCCACAGCCAAATGTTCTTATGAGCACATATATGAACAGGGCCTCAGGCATATCCAATCCAAATATTTCAGTATAGTTTTCTTTCCTTTGCAAAGCAGCAAATGAGAGTTTCTGTAAAAGATGGTATCCTGATAATTTAACGTTTTCTGTAAATGTCAGCAGAAGGTTATTGAGTTTCTAGAGGTCACATAGAGTCTTATGTACTATCCAGAATACACAAACTACTAAAGGGGGAAAATCCAAAAGATACTGACCTCTTATTTGCTCCTCACACCAAAACTGGTGGAAAATATGCAATTTTATGTATTGTAAGTTTTAAAATGGTAAGAGGTAGCAAGGTGCAACCTCCTGTCTCCCATAAAATAAATAGCATATTAAAATACATAGAGGGTTCAAAAGGTGAATAAAATATCTTCCAGGCATAATTCTAAAGACAGTTGTCTGTAACTTCCATAGAAATCAATGAGCCATATTTCTTTACTACCTGTTTACTGAACGGTAGCTAGAAAAGAGAAAAAATGAAATCTGATTTCTCAGAAATGACTTCACAAGCCACCAGATCCAGAGATTCACACACTCCCACATATAGATATGGGGAGATACAGTAAAACTGTGCAAGCAAACATTTTATTTCTGAGTTTTCAGTTACCTAAAGGACAAGTTGTGCTCACATTCAAAATACATGGCAAGGTACACATTATTGGGTTTAAACTAAACCCAAAGGTTTATTACCAATTTTCATAGCAGATCAACTGAAGGTTATTGAATTTCTAGAGGTCACATAGAGTCTTATGTATTATCCAGAATACAAACAATCACTGAATATTATGGTTGTAAGAATCCTGTTCTCTTGATTTTGCAGTGTTTCTGTGAATCCCAGCTGCATTTCATCTCATTCTTGTTTTATATGTGAGGTTTTCTTTTTTCTTTTTCTTTCTTACATTGAAATTGATTTCTACAGACAAGGTGAAGTGAATCTTAAGAGATATGGTTGTCAGTTCAGAATTTTACTCAGGTCCTATAATTCCAGGGCCCAAACCTGACCATTTGTTATATGACAGCAGATGGGTCCTGGTGATGTTATTAAGCATGCTATGTTATGTGTCAACCATAGTTGCACAAAATATGCAATTCAGACAACAAACAAACAAACAAACAAAACCAGTATGTGTGTGTGTGTTCTTCAAGGTTCTACTCCTGCACAGATTCCTACTCTTTCCCCTGAGGACAGTAGAAGAGGACCCAGACCACAAAACTCAAGAAATGCAAAAATGGCTATTTCCATTGAGGCTGATAAATCTATGTAGAGCTTTTTTATTCACAAGGCAAATGCTTAGGCAAAATTCATGGTATAAGTTGTCAATGTCATACTTCTTTATATATTGTTGAATGAGCTTGGTCCCAGGTAGGGATATGAAGAGTTCCTTTTGTTCTGCACATTACTCTTTCCGGTTGTAGGTCAGCCTGACTTGGTAAAACTTTGCCTACATCACCCAAAATTGAGCCCCAAAATTTGAAACTTTCCTGAAGTGAAGTAGTTATTCTTCAGTGACGCAAAGTGAAGCATGCTTTTCTTTAAGCTTTGGACCTGTTTTAGAGATTTAAAACATATACCAAAAAAATAAAGGGTCTCCTGTTCCTAATAAATATTACAGACAATCTGGGTTGATTACTGATGGCTGTAGCAACTATCAACTGGAAATGATTTTTCTCCCAATGGCCCACTCCCATGGAGATTGATAAAAATATTTTGAAACTGCTCTAATTGCTTTTGTGTCCTTTTGTATCCAGGAATTTTGGATAATTATTGGTGGATACTAGGGATGTGCGATCAATAAAAAAAATGTTTCAAAAGTCATTTCAAACTGGGGGGTGTTGGCACTTCATTTCTAAAGGGTTTCTAAAGTGTATTTGTTGAAAATTCCATTACTATAATGAGAGTAATAAATTTTCATTACTATTTTGTTACAGTAGTTGTGCAAGTGGGGAAACTTCAAGGGCTCCTTTCTCTCTCATTTCCACAGCTATTGGGGTGGAACTTGCTGCAGTAGTGGAACATGTTTACCACTCTTAACCCACCAAATTTCAGAACATTTCACTTATGCATGGATTTTAGGGATTTTTAAAAAGTTTTTATAAACAACATTTTAAAAAACTACAAGAGATATCTCCTTGAATTTTCTATACAATGACACAAGGTAATAGGGGATCATTCGCCTCAACTTTCAGAAATATTCATACATCTACTGATTTTAGGGAATTATTTAAAAGTTAAGACAACAACCTTTTTTTAAAAAAAGCCACAACATTGAATGTCTTTCATATTAAACAATATAAGAAACCAATATTAACCAATTCTACATTTTCATAGAATACTAGAGTTGGAGAGGACCTCCAAGGACCATCTAGCCCAATTCTCTTCTTTCAGGCAGAAGGGCACCATCAAAACTCTCCTGATAGATTGCTATCCAGCCTCCATATTAAGTAATTATTAATATGCCTCCCAGGGGAAAAGGAGTGGCTGCAAAGGTGAGGCACTTGCTGCTGGCAGGGCATGGCCACTGCGTTGCAGAGGTGAAAGAAGAAGTAAGTGACTTCTGAAATGTGGAATGAATGAGTAAATCAGGATAGCAAAGCTGCCCTTCTGACTTGGTTGACTTGAGAGTCCAGTTGGTGCAGTTTCC
Source organism: Anolis carolinensis (assembly GCF_035594765.1). Classification (NCBI taxonomy): domain Eukaryota; kingdom Metazoa; phylum Chordata; class Lepidosauria; order Squamata; family Anolidae; genus Anolis; species Anolis carolinensis. The sequence goes on along the minus strand of NC_085842.1, from coordinate 282,822,196 downwards.
AGGACAGTTGGGGGTCTGGGGTGGAGTGGTTGGCTGGCCACCCCACCCCGTCCCGCAAGTGTCAAGGCTGGTGGTCAAGAGCCATCATCTCTCCCACACTGTTACACCCCTAGGCAGCGAGAGCACTGAAAACCAACACAGAGGCCAATAACAATATAATATCTTTATTAAAGCAAAAGAAGTTCCAAAAGGAATTAAGCAGCAAAGTTGAACAAGCAATTGACCTTTCAGGAAATATCAAAATTAGTCCAATAAGTGAACGTCTTATGTCCAATATTAGAGTCCAAAGTCCAGAAACTGAAACACACTCAAACTCGGCTTAAGTATTGAGTGGGGGAAAAGGAGCAAAGTGGCAAGAAGAGTTCTCTGGAGTAAATGTCCAAAAGCAGGATTTCAGGGCAAGGCATAAACTGGATGTGCAGGAGCTGAAACGCAGTCCAAACTTGGCAAGGAGGTAGACCGGCACCCGGTCTACTCAAGAGCAGCACACCTTCAGGCCACTTGGATTTCAAGAGCTAGAGACAATGATGCTTCTCAGTTAGAAGTAAAGTTGACACCACAAAGGAAAGTTCTCAGCGCAATACTTTTATTGAAGTTCTTAAGCTCCCCCAAACCAGGTGCCTGACTCCCTAAAACTTCCCAAGAGAACTGAGCTTGTCACAGTCACCGCACCAGGTGTCTAACTCCCAAATTCTTCCCAAGAGAACAGGGCTTAGCCATAGTCACCACGGTCCGCTAATCTGGCGCTTCTCTGCAAGCTTTGTCTTTGCAATCTCTCTGTTTGGACAAATGCCCTACGATCAAACACTAAACCTTCCAGAGAATCTGGGAGAGCCGGCACTGTTTCAAGGGCATCCTTAATTGGCTCTGGCTCGGCGATGTCAACATGAGGCATCTGGAAAGGAGTTGAATCTTGCTGACATGGGAGAAAACCCAAGTCTTCTTCGTCCTGGACAGTAATGGCCACAGGGTCAGGGGCCAAAGGTGCCCTAGGCATCACACACACGTTGGGTGATCTGCTTGGTAGCAGGCAGCTTTTTCCCTAATCTGATCCTGGTGGGCATGCCCCAAAGTTCCGGGGTGGTCTGCGTCTTCTTCCCTCCCCCCACCTATGGCAGCAGGGGAAGTGGGAGTACTCTGACTGCTGCTGCTGTTGCTAGCAGTTTCTCCCTCCAATCTAACCATTGGGTGATGCCTCTTCATGTGCACCCTCAACGCCATGGTAGCCAGGTGCCTCAAGACTTTTTCCCTGCTGACCTTTCCACCTCAATGCTTGCAAACTGCCTGTGTGGCAGACTCAAAATGGACCTGGAAATGATCCCACAGGTATGACGTTGGCCTTCCCACCACAGCAGTGGCTGTGGTTGTGGATGTGGTTGTGGATGTGGACATTGGCATGGGGTAAGGGGAGCACAATGTTGATGGTACAGCCTCTTCTTCAGGCCCCTCATTCAGCTCACTCGCAGCTGGTGACTCAAAGGGAGACCTGAGGAGGGGAAGAAGTTCTATGAGTCCCCCCCTCTTCAGATTCAAATACATTATCCTCCTCCTCCCGTGTTAGCTCTATAGGCAAATCCAGTCCTGCCTCCACCAGATAAATGAGATCTGGCAAGTGGGACTGAGAGGGTTGAATCACAGCAGTTTTACCGTTCCTAGCATCACAACCTCCACCACCCATAGTTGTATGTTGCTGCTGCTTGCTAGGTGCTCCCTTCCCTTTCTTCTCTGCTCAGGAACCACAGGCAGACCCAGAGGATGTACAACCCAATCCACTTCTTCCGGGGCACGTCATATTGTATATCTTGACACAACTTTGATCAGACAACTTGTGTTTGTGTTCTTCTCTGACAGAGAAGGCAATAAAACCAGGCAGTAACTGTTTGCCCAAAAATGTAGCTGTGTGGCGGCAAGCTGGCTGCTGTTATTAATGCTGTAATATTAGACTCAAAGTATCAATTTCCAAGTATGTTTTTGTTTGCTAGATTCAAGATACTGTAATATTTCTTCAATTTCCCAGCAGGGTTGGCCCTTTTTTCCAGGCCAGGTGTGTCAGTCAGTGTACGGCCAGCTAATATAATATTAGACTGAAAATATGGATTTAAGAGTTCTGTTTGCCTGCTTCCTTCGTTTATTAAGGCTTAATCCAAATTAACTTCAAATTATTCCCCAGTCAGTCAGTCAGACACTTGTCTTAGGCTTTGCAAAAGTGGCCCACCTGGCGCCAGGTGCCCAGTGAGTGTGAGACAGTCAAGGCAATAGCTAGAATATTAGACTCCAAAAGGGTTCTGTTTGCTTGCTTGCTTTATTAAGACTTAACCCAAATTAATTTCAAGTTATTTCCCCCAGTCAGTTTTGGTTGCTGCTGCTGTAAGCTGAGATAGTGAGACATTGACAAGAGGCCACACATTTATGCAGATCCGTCTACAATATTAAGATTCCAAAAGGGCTCTGTTTACTTCTTGCTATATTAAAGCTTTACCCAAAGTAATTTTAAGTTATTTCCCCCAATCAGTTTGGGTTACTGCTGCTGTAAGCTGAGACAGTGAAGCACCAACAAGAGGCCACTTATGGCAGCTCTGCCAGTGTCAGTGTTGTGCAGCAGGTTAATATCAATTTCAGGATTGCTTTTTGCTTGCTAGAAAACTCAAAATAATTTCAATGTAAAAAAATGTAGCTGGTTGGCAGCAGCAAATACTTTCCCAGCACCCAGACTTTGGGGCAGCCAGGGCAACTTTCTATTATTAGTGCTATAAAAATTAAACTCAAAATAATTTCAAAGTCCTAAACTCTTGTACAATAACCTCTCTGCACAGGAATCACCAGCCAGTGAGCAGAACTCAAGCCCCAGCACACTGCCCCTGAGCCTACAGCCACTCTCCTCCATTCTTTCTTCATCCACACTCTATGTCTCCCTTCTCTGTCTCACGACTCTCACTTGACTCCCTTCTCCCTTCTTTCTTCGATGTGTCTTCCCTCTACTCTGCTTGCCTGCCTCCCTTCAGCTCTCACTGCCCTCCTCCCTCAATCTAGAGCACAAATGGGTGCTTCGGAATTTAAAGACAAAATGGTGGCCACTCTGCCTCTGCCTCCCTCCTCCATCAGCCCTGATTGGCTGAGAGGCATGCCAACAAGTTTGGCTTTGCCTCTCAGCAGGGCTTGGTTGACCTGTGAATTTTAACTGCATCACAGGGGCCTTATGAAGAAATGGAAACTTAAGAAACGAAGGCATTGATTCGTTTTGATTTCTTAATTTTTGGCTTGGACTGTGTGTGTGCATCGGATATCATATTGTAAGTAGGAATCATACAAAACTGATGTGACTTATGACACTTCTAAAAAAAAATTGCACATGCCTAGTGGGTACTAGAGGAAATTTACTGTGTATTTGACAATTTGATCCCACACTTTCCTAATGTCATTTTCACTATAGCTATTTTCTTCAGTCCTTTCCTATTATTTCCTACAATCCAGTCCTTAAACTTGTATTTACTCACAAGGTTATCTATTTAATTGGTTTTTAGTCAGATATATACATAGATATGTAAATAAGTCTGTGCATGAAAAATTATGGACAGAAATAGGTATGCCACAACATTTGATTGCCCTGACTTGTAACCTGTACTCAGGACAAGATAAAGATAGAATATGGGAAAAAATGGAATGGTTTTGAATTGGCAAGGAGGTCAAGCAAAGGTGCAGTCCCAACCAGCACACCACATGTGGGAGAAGGATGGACACAGTCAAGCATGTTTCTGATTGGCTGAGAAAGAAAAATAAGAAACAGGGCAAGAAAAACCTCAGTTCCTATCATGTCCCAGAAAGGAGTGCAGAGGCTCCTTCAATGCCCATGTTGGGAAAGTGAATTTCTGGTGGAGCCCTCTTTGGAGGAGAGGCCTAGGGAAGCCTTTCCCACCTTAATTGCCTTTAATGGAAGATCCGCGGAGGGGGGGGGAGGGATGGGATGGAGGAGGTTGCTGGGGAAGAAAGAAGAATTATAGTCACTGCTGCCAGGCATCCACTCTTGGCCTGATTGCCAAGGCCACCCACATGCCATGGCCTCTGCCCTATTCACTGAAAGATCTGGCTACCATGATCCATTTCTGGCTGAGCCTTTGGCTACTTCCACCTGGTCCATTTTTGGCAATCTGGCAGCTGGATCTCTGAATTTCATAAATCCAGAATTGCCAAACAGAATCATGCACACTCCTAATGACTCACCAGAAAAGACAATACTCTTTGGTGAGGTAGAAGGCAATTGCAAAAGAGGAAGACCCCATTCGGGATGGATAGATTCAATCAAGGAAGCCAGTGTCCTGAGTTTGCAAGATCTGAGAGGGCTGTTGATGAGAGGGTGACTTGGAGGTCACCATAAATCAAATCTGACTTGACCACAATTAACAAGAAGAAGAATAAATGTGTTGTTGAAGGCTTTCATGGCCACAATCACAGGATTGTTGTGTGTTTTCTGGGCTATATGGCCATGTTCCAGAAGTAGTCTCTCCTGACGTTTCGCCCACATCTATGGCAGGCATCCTCAGAGGTTGTGAGTTATATGGAGAAACTAAGCAAGGAAAGTTTATATATCTGTGGAAGGTCCAGGGTGGGAGAAAAAACTTTTGTCTGTTAGAGGCCAGTGTGAATGTTCTAATTATTTAAGCATTAATTTGTTTAATTATTTAAGCATTAAATGGCCTTCCAAGCTTCATGTCCTGGCCTGGGGGAATCTTTTGTTCAGAGTCATTGGCTACCAGTATTTAAAAAAACCTCCAAAATCAGAACAGTTAATAAGGAGAAACACTCTGAAAACAGAAGAATTCCAGATATGATTCAATTGGGGCAGTTAACAACTCTGAACAAAAGATTTTCCCAAGCCAGGACATGGAAGGCCATTTAATGCTAATCAAGGTGATTCCACAGATATATAAACCTTCCTTGCTTAGTTTCTCCATATACCTCACAACCTCTGAGGATGCCTGCCATAGATGCGGGCGAAACGTCAGGAGGGAATACTTCTGGAACATGACCATACAGCCTGGAAAACACACAATAATTCCAAGAAGAAGAATCTGTAGATAGTTAGGAATTATAAAGTTGAGGAACTTCCCAACTTCCACACTGACCATTTAATGTCATTTCAAAGTGGTTTCACTGTGCAGATGATTACATAGGAAACCCTGAACCAGTCTGAGGTCCTGATGTGATTCCACAAACCACAGAGCACTGATGTGCATTCAGTGCTTTCTTTCATGTGCTTTTGTGGGCTTTTGTTGTCTGGCCACCTAAGACTGAAGCTAACTTTGAATGGCATTAAATGGTCAGTGTAGCTGAGACCAAAGTTCCAAAGATTATTTTTAATTCCAGTGTTATTTGAATCTGTTACAATCACACAACAGAAAAAATATATCAACAAAAATCATTTTCAATTACTTACCATCTTTATGTATATCTTAGCCTTCTCTCAAAATGGGGACTCAAGGTACAAAAGGAATTTCTTGAGTCAATTTTAGGAATATAACACCATTCAATATCATATAGAATAATATACCTTTCTGTGAGCTGGGATACATAGAACATATACACCAACTTAAATTGGGTTACGTAGTGAACTATTAATTTGTATTTGTGTGCTGTTTGTATTCAAGGAAGTGGAAGTAGATCATGGATCACTATGTTCTCAAGACTTATATATCTTGTAGGCATATGGTGTCTACAGTTTCCAAGAACTCCAAAATCAAACACCTTTGAAGGAATTGCCTTACATATATTTTTGCATAATCACAAAGGCACAAGAAAGAGAGAGTTGTTTTGCCACCTTCAATCCCAGGAACTATCTACCAGTTACAGTAAAAATTCTCATCTCTTCTCCCTGTTTTTACCCATGTGTCCTTATCCAGCCAGTGAGCTGGACCACTAAGAACTTATTGCTTTAATGTGATTGGGAAAAGCAAAAAATGAATAGAAAAATGTTTGATTCACTTTACTGTTAGTTACATAACAGCTGCAGGGGTGGATAGAAAATGGTTTAGTTTGTAATTTTAAGATACCAACGTAATTAGCACTATCCAGAATGTAATATGGATCAGAATGCAATTACAATTAATTTGGACTGTGAATTTCTTTAAATCTGGCAAAGCAGAATACTTGGAAACAGAATACAACAAATCCATATATTGTAGGATTTTAAAGAGTCTCTTAAGGAAGAAGTTGTATAAGTATGCAGCTGTTAGGGCAGAACGAAACAAAAATAAATTATAGTTTTGACATTTTAATTGCACATAAAAATAGAAAACTGGAGATAACAGATTTATAATTGAATACATGTGAAACCAGAACAGACAAAAATAGACCGATCGATCACCTACAAAGATACTCTAGCTGGGGGGAAATTCCACCTTGTTTTCTTTAGAGATGGCCAGAAAACACACTTCCATTATGACTCTGTAGAAAGAGAGTTATGATTTATTACAGAAAATGAATCCTGCCTAGAAAATTCTGCAGGTGCCTTAAGCAAACCTGTTCATGCACATATCAAACTGTAACTAGAAAGCCATAATTAATATTATATATGTATTAATTATAACTGGAGAGTTGTTTAGATCATTGATTGAAAATGATAGCAAATATAAACTGTCAGCTTGATTCTTATCTCTGTAGGAGAGCAAGACCATATATGATGCTGTACATATTCAGTGTTTCAAATAGTTGCTTGGATATGAGTAGTTCTATTACCAGCCCCAACCTTTTTTGCTGAAGGCATCTCTTTTCCTGTAGCTGAAAGTGCATTTTCATGTTTAACACGTACAGATCCTCCGCTGACATAAGTGGGAAGCTTCCCTATGAGGAAGAGGTACAAGATAACATGATCTGACAAGAAAAACAATAGCAATCTCACAGGGTTGAAGGCCATTTCCTTGCCATTCTGAGCTTTGCCCATCAGGTGGCTGTTCTGTTCACAAAACTTTCTGACATGTAGGTGAAATACTTAAAAAATATTTAGCTCTGAACAATTACTGGGTAGGAATGTGGCATGGCTGTTGTTCTCATCACACATATCCTAATGGGTGTTCATTTGTTCAGAACAGCCAGAAGAGATACTTGTGAGTTGTGGTGGATAGTTTACTGAGAACATCAACTCAAAGCCCATCTGCCACTGTCAGAAAATGCAGTGAAGATGGTGCATTAGCATGGGCCATCCAAATGACATACCCAGGCTAATGCAGATTAGCCTGGGATAAATCGTTTAATGCTACCTGCAATGTTCTGGATCTTTCTTGAAGATCCAGATCTTTGCAGATATGTATGCTGTGGAGACAACACAGGGATTACTATCTGTGATGCCAGGTGACTGTACCCACCGCCATCCTGGGCTCCCCAGGCTCAGGCAGGCTGAGAAGAGGGGAAAAGGGCTTCCCCACTCACTCCTACCAGCTTCCTTCATGAGTAACAAGAAATGAAGGAAGAAGGGTGGAGGAAAGTCACATTGTCAATACCGTAGCTAGCAGCAACTTGTATTGAGTTTCATCCAACATTGTTGGGCTTTGTAGAAAGAGCCTAAGACATGGAACGATGGATTCAAACTGCAGGAAAAGAGATTCCAGGTGAACATTAGGAAAAATATCATGATGGTAAGAGCTGTTCAACAATGACATATGCTGTCTCAGAGTTTAGTGGAATCTCCTTCTCTGGAGGTTTTTAAACAGAAGCTGGATGGACATCTGTTGAGCATGCTTTGCTTATGGACTACTGTATGGCAAATAACTGGACTGGATAGCACCTATGTTCTCTTCCAGTTCAATGATGATGATGATTGTCATTATTATTAATAATTCATAAAGAAGAGAAATGATGGTAGTTAATGTCACTTTTAATAACTGTCAGGGCTTAAGTCAAGAAATTTAAGCCAGGTTTTGTCATTCTAAAATGCAGTGTTTGTTTTATTCATTTCCCACATTTGTATCCCATCCTTCTCACCCCAAAGGGTACTCAGGGCGGCCTTACAACAGGCAATAATTCGATACCAACAACTATCACACTGAAGATAAGGTTTCTCTATCTAAAGAAGAACCACAACTCGGTCCAGAAGATTCAAGTTATTCAGCCAGGCTTTAGACTTGAGCTGAGCTAAATCCCCCAATAAGCAGATTTATTATAAATTGACAATATCCTTCAAATGGCGTATCTTGTGAGGGAATGAAAACACATGGAATTCCTTCACAAAGGAGGCCCAGATAGGAGTTGGAATGCAGAGAAAGTCTCAAAGATCATGAAACTCATATGGGCATTGGGCTCATATGGGTGGTAGGGATCTATGATCAATAAAAACAAATTCAGAAGTCATTACAAAACTGGGGGGGGGGGCATTGGTGCCTCATTTCTAAAGTGTTTCTAAAGTATCATTAGTGAAAACTTTGTTACTATAATGAGAGTAACACAATGTTGTTACTATTTCATTATATTAATTGTAAGGGTGTGTAAAATTATAATTACTCTTTATAATTCATTAAATTATCACATATGAATCAATATTAGAAACATGCAGGAAATGTGGTGGTATCTAACCACTAACCAATCATTTTAATTAAGACTCTATTTGGATGCCAGGGTGAGTTTAATTTTCAGTATAAGCACCAAACAACTTTGGTAAAGCCAAGTGAACATAAAGAGCTTTAATGAACAATCCTGTTTTTCTTTGGCCAGATAGCCAAAAGGAAAGCCACTGGTGGTGGAACTAGCAAAGTTGGGTAGGAGACTGAGAACACAGTATTCTTGGAAATATAGTTTGGTTTCTTTCCATTTAATTCATAATTGTTTTACAAGAGCTGGGAATTCTTTGTCGTTATGGTGAGGCCTAGATACTTTATTTTATTTGATATTAGAATACCAGAGATCTCTTTTAAATCCTCCTGTCTCTTTTTGTCATATTTTGGTCAAAATCTTTGTCTTCTTATTGATTTTAAAATCTGATAGCTTCCCAAATTCTTCTATTTTATTTATCAATTTCTGTATATTTTCAATGGGATCTTCCACTATACGTATTAGATCATCTAAACCAGGGGTCCCCAAACTAAGGCCCGGGGGCCGGATGCAGCCCTCCAAGGCCATTTACCTGGCCCCCACCCTCAGTTTTAGACTTAGGCTCGCCCAAAGTCTGAAATGACTTGAAGGCACAACAACAACAATCCTACTTGATTATCTCATTGGCCAGAAGCAGGCCCACAATTCCCACTGAAATCCTGATAGGTTTACAGTATGTTGGTTAAAATTATTTTTATTTTTAAATATTGTATTGTTTTTTCATTTACCAATATTGTAAATGAAATATTGTAAATGAATGATATGGTAATAATATAATATATTGTGTATACATATAATATTGATAATAAATATTATAATGTAATACAATATAATATTTATTTATTTATTACAATATTTCTACCCCGCCCTTCTCACCCAATAGGGGACTCAGGGTGGCTAATAATAATAATACAATATAATAATATCGTATAATATAATAATATTAATTATATATTATATATTAAATGTAATATTACTAATAATATTACGGTATAATGGTATAGTACAATATAGTAATATATAATGCTAATATTGTGCTATGCTAATAATATAATATATTGTATGTACATACAACTTGTAAATCGCCCCGAGTCCCCTTCGGGGTGAGAGAGGGTGGGGTATAAATGTAGCAAATAAATAAATAAATAAATGATTGTTGTTGGGTTTGTTTGTTTTTTTGCACTACAAATAAGACATATGCAGTGAGCATAGGAATTTGTTCGGGTTTTTTTTTTCAAATGATAATTCAGCCCCTCAACAACCTGAGTGACCGTGAATCAGCCCTCCACTTAAAAAGTTTGATCTAAACCAACTCCCTTCTTCCAGGCAGAAGGGCGCCATCCAAACTCTCCTGACATCTAGCTAGAGGGGACTCTCAAGGGCCATCCATTTGGGGATTTCTTCCCAGCACAGCGATTTACTTACTTACTAGAGAAATATCAGTCAGTCCTCTTTGCAGATTCAACATTTATTGCAACTGGCTGTGGCTGGTTGCTGTCAGGGAAATACAAATCTCTCTATCCATTATCCTGATTGGTGCTTTCTGATGCTGATGCATTCTGGTAAATATGGTTTAGAGCAGGGCATTTTGAATTCTCTGGCACAGAGCTCCTCCCTTTCCAAACTACATTTCCCAGAGTCTGTTGCTATTGCCTTTCAATAAGAGTACCAGAAAATACTTCTCCCTCTTTTCCCTGCTCCTAATGCCGAGACTCCATTAATTTACAGCAGAAAGGTGGCCTTTTTGGCTTTGCTTTGTTTCTTTGAACTGAATATGAAACTGACTTTGGGAGCCTTTCGAGATTTACAAAAACAAAATGAAAAAGTATGGCGTAAGTTATTATTCTTAAATTTTTGGCATGGGCCATGCCCATATATCAGATATCACCTTGAAAGTACAAATTTAACAAATTTTATTCAAATTATGAGGACAAAAAAAAACTGCAGACCTCCAGTGGGTGGGACAGCAATTTTAATTTCAGACAATCTGGATCTAAGCCATATAGAGCTGATGGCCAAAGCCATCAGTTTGAAAACTATTTCAACAAGGAATTATATGCTCCCTATCACCAGCCCCACTCAACAGTGTAGCCATAACATTTTAGATCTGCTGGTTCCTGAACAGCTTTCAAGAGCAACGTAGGGTGATTATATGAAGATGTAATCCAAGTGTGCATTATCTGACAACTTAAGGAATAGGAACACCTGGCATTAGTTTTAATGATGCAAATATACTTTTGGCCACCATGGAACTTTTTCCCTCATCAGGGGCAAGCAGTGCATCACATCCAGGATCATAATATCCATTTATGGCAGTGGTTCTCAACCTGCGAACTGTAGCTCAGCAGTGGGCTGCAAGAACAAAAATCCAGTCCACGAACCTCCTTCCTCTTTATTTATTTATTTTATTGTATTAATTTTATTTCCCCTACTTTCCACAGAGCTGACCATTGCATTGGATAGACTACATCAGGTCTAGATTATTAAATATGGTTTTCTGTAGGTGAGCAGATGGAGACTAATGAATGGCATGTTCTGTATCAGAAACTAGAGCTGATGTGATCTATCCAATGCAATTTTCTGAATCAACACCCCAAACAATTAAATGAAATCTAAAGTTGACCAAAAATTGATTCACAATCCTTTTGGTGCTAACGTATATCCTCCTATGAGCCAGCAAGATCCCTGAGACCATCTGGAGAGGCCCTGCTCTCGGTCCCACCTGCCTTGGAGGCGCGGCTGGTGGGAACGAGGGACAGGGCCTTCTCGGTGGTGGCTCCCCAGCTGCTGCACACCCTCCCAAGAGAGATGCGTCAAATTCCAACCCTGTTGGGCTTCAGAAAAGCCCTAAAAACATGGCTGTGTGCCTAGGCTTTTAATCAATAAATGGTGAAAATGATAAGGACTGGACTATGGACAAAGCATGAGGAAGAACGGATCTGATTTTATGTTTGAAATGTATATTTTTAATTCATAATGTATTCATAATTCATAGTTTTAACTGTTTTATGTGCTGTTTTATATTGGTTTGTATGGGCATCTAATTGTTGCCACTGTTGTAAGCCGCCCTGAGTCCCTTTGGGTGAGAAGGGCGGGATATAAATGTGAGAAATAAATAAATAAATGTTGGAGTGGTCCCTGGTCAAAGTGGGCCCTGATCAAGTGGGCCCTAGTCAAAATAAGATTGGGAACCACTATTCTATGGGGATGGATAAGAATCATAGAATCATAGAATCATAGAATAGTAGAGTTGGAAGAGACCACATGGGCCATCCAGTCCAACCCCCTGCTAAGAAGCAGGAAATCGCAAACCATAGGTAGAATTCATTTTTAGGCCCCATGTTCTGCCATTTGGTTGAGGAAGTTCTGAATACATCAGCTAAATATCTGTGAAGCTTTGCTCTCTTGTAGACATCTTGTTGCATTCATTTACCACCAATAAAGCTTATCATACAACAGAAATGTGTCTAGGTTTTGGTACAGATCTTAGGACAGTAGGCAAATAACATCTTCCCTTTTTGCTATACCATAAACGTGCTAGGATTTTGCATAGAAATATCACAAACCAATTAAATCTGCCTGTCTCAGATGTAATGTTTTGTTAATCCTGGTGAAATTTAATTTCTATTTGGTGGGCAAAATGAATGCCTTACATCAATAGGAGTAATTATTTTCTCTGCGAAATAAGACACAAACTCACATTATCTACATTGCTTTTAGCATAACATGAAATAAATTTATTTTAATCATAGCATGAAAAACTAGTATTTTTTCACTTGTACAAAATGAGATTATCTCTCACTCCTATATTTTTTTATCCAAAAAATATCTGCAGACACAATCATGCCAGTTAATTTGTAGATTTTCTTTCCTGTTATTTTAATTCATTTCTTGGGAATGATCTGTATTCCCTAGAGATAGTTAATGTGACAAGATGTAGCTTATTTTAACAACAGTGGCAAAGGTCCACCCAGTGCTTTCTGGATATTAGTTGTGGGATCACAAATATCCCTTGTGTGTTCATAGAACTTTATCTATCACAGTTGTCAATAAAATATATTTTCATTTATCTGATCTTTTGTGATACCCAGTTTATATAGCATTTTCCATTGAACATTTTTTTTGAAAAGTTGCTTCTTTTTTTAAAAAAAATCATAGTAACCGTGCTGGCTGGAGGATTGCAGTAGGTGCAGTTCAAAAGTACTGACTGAATTCTGCAAATGTCATGTTCATTTGTGCCCTGTTTTAAAGCAAACAGGTGTTCTGTTTCAAAGCCAATACAAAGCAGTACACATCTACATTACAGGTTGAAAATGGAAAAGCCAAGCTCTTGCTAAACAGTCTTGAATCAGATCTAAAACAAAGAAGGGAGTTGCCACAGACATTAGTCTAAATGCGAGCCAGAGGTCAGAGATTCACAAATTCATACAGTTATTAGGGGATGTTGAATCTATCATCAATAGGACCAGAATGGCCTCCACAAGGCTAAATTATAGACAGCAGTAAATTAGCAGGACTTGCCTAAGTAATTTGACATGGGTTAGTTAAGATGGATGAGTGTTGTCTGGTGTTTCTGTTCTTGGTATTTAATCTGTTGGCATACAATAGGGTATAGATAATTGTCTACTAATATCCTGGATTGTACAAATGTTATCTATTAGTGTCAGACAAACATGAGGCAAGATTAAATCCCAATTACCTTGTGTTAACTATAGGATCCAGGTCAGAGTAGATCTGAACAATTTTATCTACAAAGTACTGAACAAATTGCCCATAGCAGGTTGTTGAATGGTCTAGATCAGTGGTTCTCAACCTGTGAGTCCCCAAGTGTTTTGACCGACAACTCCCAGAAATCCTAGCCAGTTTACCAACTGTTAGGATTTCTGGGAGTGAAGGCCAAAACATCTGGGGACTCATAGATTGAGAACCACTGGTCTAGATTCTACTGTCATGAGTCAAGGTGCAAAAGTCCCCAACCACTCTAAACAATTCTGCTGAATGATTCTTTGGAAATATAACAATTGCCTTTTTTTTACTGCTCACAGTCAAGGAATAAATGTTTTAATGGACTCTGTTTTCTGAAACTCACTCTGAGATTCCTGTCACCCTGGTCTCTATCTCATTTATTTTATTGCCGCAATCTCCCGAGAGAATCAAGGGACTGATTTAGCTCCACTTCATGAAAGATGATAGTTCTTTTCCCAATCCCTTCAGAGAATGGGAGAATTTCCCATGTTAACTTCAAATGTCATTGTTAATGAAAATCTTTGTTTCAATTCACCGATCATCACCCTGATCTTATGTCTCTATTTTGATAGGACCAACATCTCCAGCAACACTTTGTTCAAACAAGCTAAATCAGTGGGGATAGTTTCCTACTGACCCATTAAGAATTTCTGTAAGAAGACTATACAATGGCTGTGCATTTCTTCAACCTACAAATGAAGAAAAATCAGTGTGAAAAGAACTTTTGCTGCTTTCCACTTTGTAAACATGTCTTAGGATGACAGAAGATCAATACATCACCAGCTGGATTTTTCCTCTGTTGTGATACCATAAAAATGAAGTGGAGGGGGATGAGAGACATTCTCAGCTAACTCATCATCTTAATATTCCATTTCAATAATTTTAAAGTCTATGAGGTAGTAATGAAATAACATGACTTTTTTCCTTGAAAGGTCATGCCAAATAAATGGATTTAGAAATAATAATAATTTAGAAGTACACTTTTAACCAAAAAAAACCTTGCTTTAAATGCAATCACTAAATCTACTGGCCCATCTGTTTGGATTGGAATTTTCTTGGGTAGCATGAAGTCTTTCCAGATAGTTTCCTAGACCTCGCTATTTTCTACAGTGTCACTGAATTACTCAGCACTGACCCTTGTTCTCACACGCACTCCACATTTTAGTCACAGGTTCTGGCTCTGTATGGGATATACATTGACCAGCTTCAGTGAATTTTATGGCTTGGATCAAATTTCCAGTGAGGTTTTTTTTATCACACAATTTCCTGCTGGACGCATACTGCAACACACACTGGAGGTGTAGGTTTTGTGAATACCCCGACCAAAAGCTGGCTTGGAAACTAGATTTTATTTCCTTTGTAGGAGGGCCCTCAGTAACACTGTTGGAGTCATGCAATTTGCAAAGATAATTCTTGCCAGATCTTCCCAGAGTCACACTCCATAAAACACAAAGGGAGAGATGCTGCTCTCGGAAGTTTCAACAGGCAGCTATTGTCCACTAAAGCAAGGTGTAGAGGTCTCACACTAGCCTATAGCATAAAGTTTTGTTTTTTTCTACTGCCATTGTCCAGACTACCTTCTGGTTCTTGTGGAAGGGCTGATACAGTTCCTCAATAGTCCTGGAGCCAGAAAATATGCCCCTGGTTCAATATGATGCTTTTATAAAACCTCTCTCCTGCCATTAAATTTTTTTATGAATCATTAAGCAAAACATACATGAATAATATATGTTATGATTGAGCCTCATGGCTCTGTTACTGACAGACGTGGGCGTAAGACTCCTCGAGAGTCAGATACTCTCGAGGAGCGAGAAAGAAAAAGACTGCGAGACATTTTTGCAGCACCATCTGACGAAGAGTCTTTTGAGGGGTTTACGGAGAGAATGGAGGAGGGGCTGGTTAGCTCAGAGGAGGATGAGATGGATTGGACTCGGGTGAGGGAGGAATTGGGTGCCACTGGTCATGATGGGATAGAAGATGAATGGGGACCTTCAGGATTAGACCCATGGTATAGCTGGAGGGATGGGACGGGATCCACAGCTGGAGATGCTGTGGGGCGTAGTCAGAGGTGTTCCAGCTCTGATGAGGAAAGTGATGAGGAAATGCCCGGGTTAAGGAGGACAGCTGACAGTGATGAGGATTTGTAACTGGCATAAAATGGGGCTTGGGAGCAATTGCAAATTGCGTTGGGCAAGGTAATCTGGACGAACGCTTGGGATCTGTGTGGGACGCTTTCCTGAAGACTGGTGTGTTTTCGTGTGCTGATACCTTGACCTTCCGTCGTCTTCTTGACGGACGCCATCTCCTGCTTTGAAAACTCGGACTGAACTGACCACGGCTTGTCTTCCCCCTTCTTGGACTTGGAATCTACAAACGTCTGCTTCTGGCTTTGATCTACGGAAAGGAACTGGTCTACTCTACTGCTACAATCCTTGGCTGATCTGTTCGTGTTGGAAATCCTGTCTGCTGTGTGTGTGGGAGCGACGCAAGTTACTCTAAGCACAGTGTTGGCAGCAGAGAGGAATCTGCTGCCAATTAGTTGCATTCTTTTGTATCTTTTGTTCCTCGGCTTTGTTTTGTTTATCCCCAGGCTGAAGCAAGCAGTTTGTTTTTACCCGGATTAAACTCCGGTTTAATCCGGTTTATCTTTTGAACGTTTTTCTTTGTCCCTTTTTGCTCCTAAAGGCTAATACTGCCTGGCCCTTGTATTTTACGGGCATTTTTGAGTTCTGTAATCCAATAAACTCTGTTATCTTGAACCTTGTGGCGTTCTGTCCTTGACAGATTGCCCAACGCCCATAAAAAGTTTATTGCAGTAATAAACCCGTCAGGAAGACGATGGAGGAGTTAAGGGCCAAATTTGACCAATTACAAACGGCTTTTACCGTCAGCCAAGCAGCTCATGCTGTGAAAGGACATGTTTTGACTCCTGAACGCTTTGACGGAACCAGGTGCAAGTTGCCAACCTTTTTGGCACAAGTGGAGCTTTATTTTTCCCAGCTCAGTGCTCATGCTTTTCCTACAGACACTAGCAAGGTGGCATTTATTTTGAGTTTGTTGACCGGTCCCGCAGGACAATGGGCCACTAATTTAATTTTGGGAAATGACCCAGTCAAGGACAATTTGAATGATTTCAAAAAATTATTAACTTACACTTTTGGGGATCCTCTCCGCACGGAGAATGCTGGGTGGGCTCTGTATCGGTTGAAACAGGGAAAGGGGACTGTTTTGGATTACTTAAATAAGTTTAACTTGTATCGCCACCAGCTGGATTGGGGGGAAAATGCATTCATGCTTTTATTTACTGCCGGGTTAAGTGATATGCTCCAGGATGAATTAGCACGCTTGGAGCCGGCTGAAAACTGGGACGCCTTAGTAGCTAAGGTGCTGTGTTTAGACGCAAGGTTCGAGGCTCGTAACCACTCGAAAGCAATGTGTGCGCCACCCATGCATATTACCAGGGCACCTGTGGTGATGGGGGAAGAGCCTATGGAGCTTGGGGTCTTTAAAAAGCTGTCTACAGAGGAAAAGAGCCGTAGGAGGCAGCTGGGGTTGTGTTTATATTGTGGGAATGCTGGGCATTTTGCCAAAAACTGTAATGTGAAACCTTCTCAGCTTTCGGGAAAAGGCCAGCCCTAGTGCGACGTGAGTCCAACGCACTAGGGCTCCTCAAGCAGTCAACTGAGGGGAGGAAGCATGTTTTCGTACCCATTACATTATCTGTTGGGGGAAGGGAACTTGTTTCTTCTTTGGCACTGCTGGACTCAGGGGCTACGGTCTCTTATGTAGATATTGAGTTTGCTAAGAAGCATGGCATTCCTAGAGTGCGCAAGGCATGCGACGTGTGGGTGGAAGGAGCAGATGGGAGACTGCTGGAGACTGGGGTGGTTAACCATGAAACCTCAGCAGTAATGTGGGAGGTGCAGGGAGTAACGGGAACGTTTGTGTGGGATATTACGAGCTTGCCTAGATATGATGTGATCCTGGGGATGGATTGGCTAGCTGTAGTAAACCCACAAGTAGATTGGGCGACACGTAAAGTGATCTTAAAGAGGCAGGATTGTTGCACTCTGAATGTTACTCAATCTGATATGGAGGGAGTGCCTGCTGAGTATGGGGAGTTCTCTGATGTATTTTGTAAAAGAGAAGCGGACAAATTACCACCGCACAGGCCATATGATTGCGCCATCAAGTTAGCAGAAGGTGCGAAATTGCCAGCAGGAAGGCTGTATGCCTTGACTGTACCGGAAAGGCAAGCTTTGCGGGAGTTTCTAGATGAAAATTTAGCCAAGGGGTTTATTCGCCCATCTAGCTCTCCAACTGCGGCACCAGTATTCTTTGTAGCCAAAAAGACTGGGGAACTTAGGCTGGTCTGCGACTATCGGATCCTAAACAAATATACCATTCGGGATAGGTACCCGCTACCTTTAATATCGGAACTGTTATCAAGGGTGCAAGGGGCCAAGGTCTTTACCAAGCTTGACCTGCGGGGGGCATATAACTTAATCCGTATACGGGAAGGGGATGAATGGAAGACGGCATTTAACACGTGTTTCGGATGCCACGAGTTCCGAGTCATGCCTTTCGGACTTTGCAATGCTCCTGCGGTCTTCCAGAGGTTCATGAACGATGTGTTCAGGGACCTAATTGACCAATTTTTAGTGATTTATTTGGATGATATCTTGATTTTTTCTAAGGACGAGAAAGAACATCGTCAACATGTCAAGCAGGTTCTGCACCGTCTGCGGGCTAATGGGCTTTTCGCCAAGGCTTCCAAGTGCGTCTTTCATGTGCCTGAAGTGGAGTTCCTAGGTCATGTAGTGTCAGGTAGGGAACTTAAAATGGACCCACATAAGGTTGACGCCGTCAACTCATGGCAGGAGCTTAAGACTAAGAAGGATGTACAAAGGTTCTTAGGTTTCGCTAATTACTACCGGGAGTTTATTCCGAACTTTGCAAAGCTCACGGTACCTCTGACGCAGCTCCTGCGTAAGAAACAGCCATTTGTGTGGGGGCGGGAAGCTCACGATGCGTTTCTACAACTTAAGTCTAGTTTTCAATCGGACAACATACTAACACATCCTGATGTTGACAAACCGTTCGTGGTAGAAGCGGACGCTTCTAGCTACGCGTTGGGGGCTGTATTGTCTCAGAAGGATTCCTCAGGGACCTTGCGTCCCTGTGGATTTTACTCGCGGCAACTAACACCCTTCGAGCAGAACTATACCATATGGGAGAAGGAGTTGTTGGCGATTAAGGTGGCGTTTGAGGTGTGGCGGCACTGGCTTGAAGGGGCGCGGCACCAGATCGTGGTCAGATCTGATCACAAGAATTTAGAGCACTTGCAAACAGCAAAGAAGTTAAACCAGCGTCAAATCCGATGGGCTTTGTTTTTCTCCAGGTTTAACTTCAAGGTGCAGTTCGTGGAGGGGAAGGCAAACTTGCGGGCCGATGCTTTATCCCGCAAGCCGGAGTTTAAGACCAATGAGCAGGTAGTCTGTCAGACCATCTTGCCTACTGCCTCTCTATGTGTTGTAGATAATGAGCTCGGGCTACATGACCAGATCCTTGAGGCTCAGAGGGATGATGTGTGGACTCAGGAGCAACTGATGCTGCTATCAGCAGGTAACCGTACAATACTGCCGCATCTACAAGATCAAGACGGAGTATTGGTACGCAGGGGGCAGGTCTACGTACCAGTGGGGGCCCTCAGGTTGGAGGTGATTAGAGCCCACCATGACGAACCCATGGCTGGGCACTTTGGCAGGTTCAAGACCGTACAGCTTATCACCAGGAGCTACTGGTGGCCAAAGATGCGGCAAGACATTCTGCGCTTTTGTGACAGCTGCGCTGTCTGCCAGCAGAGTAAGACGCCTGTTGGGCGCCCTAGAGGGTTGTTGTCGTCTCTACCTGTTCCTGAGAGGCCATGGCAAATCATTTCCATGGATTTTATTTCGGATTTGCCTAAGTCTGGGGGTTATACTTGTATTTGGGTGGTGGTGGATTTATTTAGCAAACTGGCTCATTTTATTCCTTGTTCAACCATTCTGGCGGCCCCTACGTTGGCCTTACTATTTACCAAGCACATCTATCGTTTGCACGGAGCACCCGAGGTGATTATTTCAGATAGGGCTCCGCAATTTGTGTCACGCTTTTGGAAACACTTCCATGAGTGCTTAGGGACTA
Organism: Anolis carolinensis; assembly: GCF_035594765.1. Taxonomy (NCBI): domain Eukaryota; kingdom Metazoa; phylum Chordata; class Lepidosauria; order Squamata; family Anolidae; genus Anolis; species Anolis carolinensis. The sequence goes on along the minus strand of NC_085842.1, from coordinate 282,802,690 downwards.
AGTTAAACGTTTCTTCAGCCTTTCATCCGCAAACGGATGGACAGTCGGAACGGGTTAATGGGCTCTTAGAGCAGTATTTGCGTTGTTTTTGTTTAGATCAACCCACGGCTTGGGTGAAGTGGTTACCGGTGGCGGAGTTCGCTTACAACAATGCGGTGCACACGTCTAGTCAGCATACGCCATTTGAGCTAACTTATGGTTTTCACCCACGGGGAGGTGTGGCGCCGTCGACCAATGTGGTCTCTTCGGACCCTGTGTACCGCTCTTCGGAAATGGCTGCATTGCATGATGTTGCCCGTCGCTTACTGTTGGAAGCTAAGGCAACGCAAAAGACTCAGGCTGACCGCCACAGGCAGGCAGGGGAGGAGTTGGAAGAAGGGGATTTGGTGTGGTTATCTTCCAAACATATTAAACAGGCTGGGGGAAAGTTTGCACCTCGGTATTTGGGTCCCTTTCCTATCGTTAAAAAGATTTTTTCCGTTGCGTTTCGTTTGCGTTTACCGTCTAGTTTAAAGGTCCATCCAGTCTTTCATCGTTCGCTGTTGAAACTCGATACCTCCAGTCGTCGTGGTGCTATAGCGGAGGGTATCACTGCCACTTCTCCGCCATCGGGGGAGGAGGCCTTTGTGAGAGGGGATAGTGTTATGATTGAGCCTCATGGCTCTGTTACTGACAGACGTGGGCGTAAGACTCCTCGAGAGTCAGATACTCTCGAGGAGCGAGAAAGAAAAAGACTGCGAGACATTTTTGCAGCACCATCTGACGAAGAGTCTTTTGAGGGGTTTACGGAGAGAATGGAGGAGGGGCTGGTTAGCTCAGAGGAGGATGAGATGGATTGGACTCGGGTGAGGGAGGAATTGGGTGCCACTGGTCATGATGGGATAGAAGATGAATGGGGACCTTCAGGATTAGACCCATGGTATAGCTGGAGGGATGGGACGGGATCCACAGCTGGAGATGCTGTGGGGCGTAGTCAGAGGTGTTCCAGCTCTGATGAGGAAAGTGATGAGGAAACGCCCGGGTTAAGGAGGACAGCTGACAGTGATGAGGATTTGTAACTGGCATAAAATGGGGCTTGGGAGCAATTGCAAATTGCGTTGGGCAAGGTAATCTGGACGAACGCTTGGGATCTGTGTGGGACGCTTTCCTGAAGACTGGTGTGTTTTCGTGTGCTGATACCTTGACCTTCCGTCGTCTTCTTGACGGACGCCATCTCCTGCTTTGAAAACTCGGACTGAACTGACCACGGCTTGTCTTCCCCCTTCTTGGACTTGGAATCTACAAACGTCTGCTTCTGGCTTTGATCTACGGAAAGGAACTGGTCTACTCTACTGCTACAATCCTTGGCTGATCTGTTCGTGTTGGAAATCCTGTCTGCTGTGTGTGTGGGAGCGACGCAAGTTACTCTAAGCACAGTGTTGGCAGCAGAGAGGAATCTGCTGCCAATTAGTTGCATTCTTTTGTATCTTTTGTTCCTCGGCTTTGTTTTGTTTATCCCCAGGCTGAAGCAAGCAGTTTGTTTTTACCTGGATTAAACTCCGGTTTAATCCGGTTTATCTTTTGAACGTTTTTCTTTGTCCCTTTTTGCTCCTAAAGGCTAATACTGCCTGGCCCTTGTATTTTACGGGCATTTTTGAGTTCTGTAATCCAATAAACTCTGTTATCTTGAACCTTGTGGCGTTCTGTCCTTGACAATATATGTTTGACTAAATAGTCACAGAGTCACTGTGACATGCACAAACACATACTGGTAAACAGGCATTTAAAAGACACTGACTAATTCTCATTTCTGTCATGTTAGAAATCATCAAACAAAGTGGAATCACTCTCACTTGGATTCATGCTCATTTTGGCACTTGTCCGTGATCTAAAATATAGGTGTTATAAATCACATTCATTAAGTAATTAATAATGATTATTCATAGAATGACTGGTAGAATTTTTTTATTATTGTTGTGGAGAAGAATCATGCATTGATCACTTCCTTGGAATTATTGCTTACTGGAGCTTCTATATTAAAGTAACTTTTTACCCAATCATTTTGCCTCATTTCCAAGTGTCAGTGGTTGATAAAGTCATTGTTTAATTTTTCTAAGTTACTTTATGTTGTCCTATGGATGTAATTCCAGGAGATATTGATTTAGAGATCTATTGACTGCATGTTGGCTTGACCTTACCTCCAGCAGGTTATCCTCAATGTATGGAGGTTATTCCCATTTTATCAGCACAATAGGTATGAGACACTTCAGGCTATAGCTTATTAGGGGTTATCAAATGGATGTCATGATTATTAGTGAAGATTTTAACTCGGGTTTTTCTACAGCACACTAGTCTGTCAATCCTAATCACACTTTTAAAAAGTTTATGTTTCTCTGATTGTAATAACCCCCTGTAAAAGGTTTTCTGATAAATCCTTCATCAGTACTAATATGCTGCCACATCTATGGATCTGATGTTATATATGTCAGCATAGACTGATATGTTCATATTGCAAATCTGTCATTATTTTTATTTACTTTTCTGTATCATCTTGGCAAAAAATAAAATAAATAAATATGGAAGCAGACTCTCCTTTGGGTGACTGTCCTCCTCAGAGAGCTCGATGGGGGAGTGTGTCCTGGTTGCTTCTCTTTGACATCTCAGCAGCTTTTGACCATGGTATCCTTCTGGGACGGCTCTCCGAAATGGGTATTGGGGGCATTGCTTTGCAGTGGCTCTACTCCTTCCTGGAGAATTGTTCCCAGTTGGTAAAGCTGGGAGATACCTGCTTGGACCCCTGGCCTTTGACCTGTGGGATCCCGCAAGGTTCCATTCTATCTCCTATGCTAACATCTACATGAAACCAATGGGTGAGGTCATCTGGAGTTTTGGAGTTTGGTGTCATCTCTACACAGATGGCACTCAACCCTACTACTCTTTTCCAACAAACTCCAAGGAAGCCCCCCGGGTCCTGGACCAGTGCCTGGCCGCTGTAACGGACTGGATGAGGGCTAACAAGCTGAAGCTCAATCCTGACAAGACAGAGGTCCTCCAGGTCAGTTGTTCGGCCGATCGGGGTATAGGGTGGCAACCTGTGATGGAGTTACACTCCCCCTGAAGACACAGGTCCGCAGTCTGGGGATCCTCCTAGATTTAGTGCTGATGCTTGATGCTCAAGTGTAGGCGGTGGCTGAGAGGACCTTTGCACAATTAAAGCTTGTGCACCAGCTGCAACCATACCTCGAGAAGCCTGCCTTGACCAAGATGGTCCACGTCTTAATTACCTCCAGACTGGATTACTGCAATGCACTCTATGTGGGGCTGCCTTTGAAGACGGCTCGGAAACTACAATTGGTTCAAAGATCAGTGGCCAGGTTGCTAACCGGAGCCAGTTACAGGAAGCGGTCAACCTCCCTGTTCAAACAGCTCCACTGGCTGCCGATAAGTTTCCAGTCCCAATTCAAGGTGCAGGTTATTACCTATAAAGCCCTAAACAGTTCATGATCTGCCTATCTTCATGACTGCAATTTCCCCTACGAACCTGTGCAATCTCTAAGATCTTCTGGGAGGCTCTTCTCTTGCTCCCTCCCCCTTCGCAAGCGTGGCTGGTGGGGAGGCAGGAGAGGGCCTTTTCTGTGGTGGCTACCCGACTCTCCCCAGGGAGAAAGCACCCAGCCTTTCCATCTTCTGCAAAGAGTTAAAAACACGGATGTTCTGCTCTGCATTTGATTAGACAATCTCCTATAATCTGGCTCCTATTAAGGAAATCTGTCCTGGCACTTTACTATTGTTCTCCATCCCTAGTTCATTTCCCCATACTATTTCGCCCACCCCATGCACTTTATACTGACTCATGTACTTTATTCATCTGCCTTAATTTAAAATGAGTTGTGCCAGTCCACCCATTCATGCCTGGGATTGGACCTTTCACAGGCTTAATGATGATTAGGTTAAGATTGTTTTTTATGCTTTATATCTGTTATTTTAAATTGTTGTTGATTATCATGTTTTATGTAATGATGTATGTTTATATTCTTGATTTTATGATGTTATGATGTTGATTGGGCTCGTTTCCCATGTAAGCCACTCCGAGTCCCTGTGGGGAGATGGAGGCGGGATACAAAAATAAAATTATTATTATAAAGTTATTATGGCAACACCTTATGGAATCCTCGTATTTGAGGATGGGCAGTTTGAGGATGGACATTTAGAAATCCCACCAAGAGCACTTTGGTGCCCCATCAAACTACAAACTACTAGATTCTAGGATGTAACCATGGCAGTAAAACTGGAATCATAGTGCCAGGAACTATCCATAAACTTGTGTAGTATTAGAACCTTCTGCCCACGTCATCATTTTTAATATACCACATTTCAGAATCATGTACATACATGGTTAAGAAACCTAAAACATAATTCAGAATTTGTTACTGGATATAAAAGTTATTCTCGCCACATTTTTTTTCAAATATTGTACTCTAGAAACTATACACATCAAAGTATGATATGCGGTACACAAGACAATAAGCTTTCTTGAAGGACAATGCCAGTTCTCACCTTGAGGAAGTTCAGCTAGTGGCTACTGATTAATACATCTATAAAGCAGATAGTGCATGGGCGTTTGATAAAGCAGATTATTACCGTATCAAATAAATGGCTCATTTATCAGCCTTTGTGTAGCCAGGCTATGTCTGCATGCATGCCACTGAAAGATAATTGTAAACTGCTTGGAACAAAACAAAATTGGCTTGTTCTAGCTGGTGTGGTAATTAGGAAAAATTGGGTGGAGGGAGATCAAAGGTTCATGACTAAGAAATGTTCAGTAGTCAACAATGGTGCAGAAATAAATATAACCGTGTCTGATTAAAATGCTTTGTTGGACAAAAAATCTTAAGCATAACAAAAAATTTAACAAGCACTCAGAAAACTATACTTTCTGCTTGAATGTATGACTAATCTTCAAGATTATTTGTTACATAGATAATTAGAAAATGTTGGAGCATTTGTTGTGATCTCTAATTTGCAAAATATAGACTGGTTTTATCCTGCATTTCCTCCATGGACTTTCGAAGAGCAAATACTGTTCCTCACTTCCATTTTATTCTCACAGTAATCATTTGAAGTAGGCTAAGACTGAAACAGTGGCCTCCCTGAATTTCAAATATCTACATTCCACAGAACATTGTCATTGTAGTTAAAAGGGCTAATCATAGTACCATATTTGTGTAATGTGAAATGGCTTCAGGTTTGAAAATGACTAGTTTCTTTCTGTTTTATATCGTTTGGTTGTGTTATTAATTGTTTATTCCTCTTTATGTATTTTATTGCATTGCACTTATTATATTATTTATGAGGTAAGCTGCCCCAAGTCCCCTGGGGAGAGGAGGCGGGATATAAATAAACATCATTATTATTATTATTATTATTATTATTATTATTATTATTATTATTATTACTAGCTGTGCCCGGCCACGCGTTGCTGTGGCGAAGAATGGTGGTATGGGAAATAAAGTATTGAGGAATTGGTGGTAGTTAAGGTAAAGGGTACACGTTTTCCCCTGACATTAAGTCTAGTCATGTCTGACTCTGGGGGTTGGTGCTCATCTCCATTTCTAAGCCGAAGAGCCGGCGTTGTATGTAGACTCCTCCAAGGTCATGTGGGATGACTGCATGGAGCGGCGTTACCTTCCCACTGGAGCAGTACCTATTGATGCACTCACATTTACATGTTTTTGAACTTCTGGGTTGGCAGAAGCTGGGGCTAACAGTGGGGGCTCTCTCCGCTCCCCCAATTCAAACCTGCGGCCTTTCAGTCCAGAAGTTCAGCAGCTCAGCGCTTTAACAGGCTGTGCCATCAGGGGATATTATTTCCTAAAGGTTGTGAATATACAATATTTCTGATTGTTTTGGTTTTTTTGTCTGTTGGAGGCAAGTATGAATGCTGCAATTAGGAAAAATGATTAGGATGTAATGGCCTTGCAGATTTAAAGCTTGGCTGTTTCCTCCCTGAGTGATTTTTTTTGTTGGGAGGTGTTAGCTGGCCCTGATTGTTTCCTGTCTGGAATTACCTTGTTTTTAGAATGGTGTTGTTTGCAATATTTTATGTGCTTCTACTGTCTGTGGCCCTGAGAAAACAGAGGATTGACCAGACTTTGATGATGGGAATCCTTTGTTGGGAGGTGTTAGCTGGCCCTGATTGTTTTCTGTGTGGAATTCCCCTATTTTCAGAGTGTTGTTCTTTATTTAGTGTTCTGATTTTAGAGATTGTATTGTTCTGTTTTATTATACCACATTAATTTTTATATATTCTGATTTTAGTGTTTTTGAATACTTGGAGCCAGATTGTATTCATTTTCACGGTTGACCGCAACACAATAATAATAATAATAATAATAATAATAATAATAATAATAATAATAGTAATGATAGTAATGATAGTAATAATAATGACTTTGGTAATACACAGTGCTTCACTGCCTTCTCAGCTTCCTTTCTGGAAGAATCCTTTCTTGGGAGGTGTTAGCTGGCCCTGATTGTTTCCTTTGTGGCATTTCCAATTTCCTTGCTTTATTTACTTTCTTTATTTCTTTATTTCTTTATTTACTGTCCTGGTTTTAGAGATTATATTGTTCTGCATTATTCTATCCCAGAAATTATTTCATATCAAAGTAGAATCTCACTTATCCAACATTCGCTTATACAATGTTCTGGATTATCAAACACAGTCTGCCTTTTCATAATCAATGTTTTTGTAGTCAGTGTTTTAAATTCATTGTAATATTTTACTGGTAAATTTTTAAATACAGTACAGTAGAGTCTCACTTATCCAACATAAGCAGGCTGGCAGAATGTTGGATAAGCAAATATGTTGGATAATAAGGAGGCGTTAAGGAAAAGCCTATTAAATATCAAATTAGGTTATGATTTTACAAATGAAACACCAAAACATCATGTTAGACAACAAATTTGGCAGAAAAAGTAGTTCAATACGCAGTAATGCTATGTAGTAATTACTGTATTTATGAATTTAGCACCAAAATATCACGATATATTGAAAACATTGACAACAAAAATGCGTTGGATAATCCAGAACGTTGGATAAGCGAGTGTTGGATAAGTGAGACTCTACTGTAATTACTACATAGCATTATTGCGCTTGGAACTACCTTTTCTGTCAAATTTGTTGTATAATATGATGTTTTGGTGCTTAATTTGTATAATGATTACCTAATTTGATGTTTAATTGGCTTTTCCTGAATCCCTTCTTATTATCCAATATATTTACTTATCCTGCCGGCCTGTTTATGTTGGATAAGTGAGAATCTACTGTATATTGATAATCTTATATTATCTGCTTAGAACTGGATTATATGAGGCTCCTTCTTCACAGCTGTATAAAATGCACACTGAAGTGGATTATATGGCAGTGTGGAGTCAAGATAATCCAGTGCAAAGCAGATAATGTAAGATTTAAAATGGATTATATAGCTATGTGGAAGGGCCTTGAGTCTACACTGCCATATAATCCAGTGCAAATTAGATAATCTGTGGAAGAAGCCTAAGTGAGGCCTAAATTTGCCTGTTCCCTAACTGAACCCTGGCTGTCCCTTGGTTACTAGGCAACGAAGTGGGCAGAGATTAGCCCTCTAAACTGGCAACAATTGGATAAAAACAATTATTGCTCTCCCTCTAATTAGGACTTTATTTTTCTTTTCCTTTTTGTTGTATCAACCCTGAGGCATGGGTGATGGGTTGTGTTGTCAAATTTCGAGGTTGGGGGGCCTGTACTTTTGTTGTTTTGTGGGTTGCCGTGATGCCATCACTCTTTTATATATATAGATTATTTTATACATAACAAGATTAGTACACAGCAAACAAGATCACTATGCTGGCTTTTGTATTCAATCACATGTCGAACACTTCCCAAGTGTCTAATTTGCCAAATAGTCACTGTTGAATGTTTTTATGTTGAATGTTTTTATGTTGCATGGTTTTATATTGTGGAATGATATTTTAAATTGTAAGTCGCTCAGAGCACTCTGGTGGAGAGCGACTAATTAAGAAATAAAGTGAAGGGAAGTGAAGTCTAGAACTGTGTGATATATTAGCTAATAATGCGTGCAGATCCGAGTAGAGTGGCCTTTTGCAGCTGACAGATGGTAATTTTGTGAGCACTGATTGTTTTTAAGTGCAGGCCAAGGTGTTTAGACATTGCACCCAGTGTGCCGATCACCACTGGGACCACCTTTACTGGCTTGTGTCAGAGTTTTTACAGTTCTATCTTTCAATCCTCATATCGTGTAAACTTTTCCAGTTGCTTCTCCTCAAATCTGCTGTCACCTGGGATTGCAACATCGACAATCCATACTTTGTTCTTTTCCATAATCATGAGGTCAGGAGTATTGTGCTCCAAAACTCTGTCAGTCTGAATTCAGAAGTCCCAGAGTAGTTTGATGTGCTCATTTTGTGTAATGTTTTCAGGTTGTGATCCCACCAGTACATTGTCACAGACAGATGGTATTTGTGGCACAAGTTCCAGTGGATCATCTGAGCAACAGTATTATGTCTCTGCTTATAGTCCGTCTGCACAATCTTCTTGCAGCAGCTGAGTATGTGATCCATCATTTTGTCTGCTTCCTTGTAGAGTCTGCACTTGGAATCTGTCATCAACTTTCCAATTCTGAATTTGATGGCATTGGTTCTAATTGCTTGTACTTGGGATCAGGCCCTCGGTCTCCATTTTCAACGTTCCATCTGTGAGCCACATCCATGTTTTTTTCCTTATCAATTTTGCTCTTCTTTTTTTTTTTTTTTCAGAAACTGTCCATGGAGAACCTTCTTTTTCCGGTTTTCTCTTCTGCTCTGCATTGTATTTTTATGGTGCTCACTCTGTCTTTTGCACTTTAAGTAGTTATCAGGCAAGCTCCCACCCTTTTAGCTTTTAGGAAAGACTTGAAAACATGGCTTTTCTACTGTGCTTTCGGTGAGTAATTTCTGTTATATATCTCTGTATTGCTCCCCCCTTAACATCTACCCTCTAGATTGCCCCACTATCATGTGCCCGTGTCCGCAGTGGAGTACTCCTCTGTTCCTTGTGTCCATGCGGCCTGCCCTGTTTTTACGGGGTTTTTTTCTGATTTAATGTTTATTATCATCTATTCTATTGCTTTTAATTTATGCTCTGGTATGCTGTTTTATATTCTATTATGTTGTATTGCTCTGGATGTGGCCCCATGTTAGCTGCCCCGAGTCCCCGTTGGGGAGATGGTGGCGGGGTATAAATAAAGTTTTATTATTATTATTATTCTACTATTGACTTCCATCAATGTTGATTCTTGAGTGTCCTTCAGATAATCTGCCAGTGCGTGTTTCTCTTCTTCTACCACTTGTTTCATTTTGAGAAACTCTCTGCCTCCTGATTTTCTGGGCAAGTAAAGTCTGTCAACATCACTATGTGGGTGTAATGAGTAGTGGATTGTCATTAGTTTTGTTTTTCTGTCCAGATTTTGTATTATTATTATTATTATTATTATTATTATTATTATTTTCAATGTTATCTTGTGAGACACAGTATTAAACACTGTGTAGACTTTGCATGAAATGAGGCTTGGCTCTGATCCTTCCTGGAGGGTCATTCTCAGAAGGTATTGCTGGGGGACACCTGCTCAACCCCACAGCTGTTGTTCTGTGGGGTTCTGCAGGATTCAGTACTGTCCCCCATGTTGTTTAACATCTACATGAAGCCACTGGGGGAGATCATTGGGAGTTTTGGAGTTTTGATGCCAGCTGTACGCAGATGACGTCCAACTCTATCACTTCTTTCCATGTGTGGCTAAGGACGCTGTTAGAGTCTGGAATCGGTGCTTGGCAACTGTGATGATCTGGATGAGGATAAACAAATTGAAATTGAATCCAGACAAGACAGAATACTCCTGGTCAGTCAAAAAGCTGAACAGAGTACAGGGTTACAGCATGTGCTGGACTCCCCCTGAAGACACAGTTTCTCAGAATAGGAGTCCTCCTGGATTCTTCGCTGAGCCCTGGAACTCCAGGTTTTGATGGTGACCATAGGGCTTTCACATAATTAAAACTCACACATCAGCTGCTCCTGTACCTTGAGAAGCCAGACTTGGCCATGGTAGTCCATGCTCTTGTTACATCTAGAATAGACTACTGCAATGTACTCTATGCGAGGTTGCCTTTGAATACTGTTTGGCAGCTTCAAGTAGTCCAACGGCCAGCAGCCAGATTACTCACTGGAGTGGCGTACAGGGAACATACAACCCCCTTGTTGTCTCAGCTCCACTGGCTGCTACCAAACACTCACTGATCTGTGAGTTCTGCTTGGAATAAATTAGGCTCTACTTCTGCCAGTGCCATGGCATTCCTTTCAGCCTCCTCTGGTTTTGAATGGGGTCTGTTATCTTTAACTCATATTCTCCAACATTTCACAGATGAAAACTGGGAGGGGGGCATCTCCTCTGTAGAATGAATGCTGTTTGACACCACTTTAACTGCCATGACCCAATGCTATAGAATCACAAGAGTTGTCATTTTCATGATCTTCAGCCTTCTATGCCAATGACTGCTGGTACCTCACCAAACAACACCTCTCAGGATTCCATAGCATCCAAGTGGTGTCAAACGGGATTAACTCTAAAATGTAGAAGCACCCTTAGATATGTGTGAGGTTGTAACATCAGAGTACGGTCAAGATTGTAAAGATTATTAATGAAGGAAAACACACAAGCTAGAGGACCTGCAGAAGTTTACTTTTCCTGGGCCTAAAGGGAAGGGCAAGGTTCAACTTCTCTTTCTACTGAGTTAACTGACTACAAACTACTTTTTTACATTGAACTCAGTTTGCAACAGTTGAAATAGGCTGAGAATACAAAATAGAACAAGAGAAGTCATGAGGCTGTTCCTGTAAAATTGGGACAGTTGGAGGGTATTATCTCCTCCTTCTCTTTCTCATCCAAGGAGGTAGAACAAGAAACTTGCAGGATGAGCTTGTCACTAAAAATGGATAGGATAGGGAGAATCCCACATGGTTAGGAACTTCAGTTTAGTCACAGGCATTCACAGCCTCTTGCTAAGAATTATTATTCCAGTCTTGCAATACCATGTCATATGTTTCATTTTCAGGTGCATGTGTCAGTTGTTCATAATATAAATGCCTGTTGCCAATATGCCAATGCTCAAGAAGAGTTTCTGTAACATGTTTGGAGGTTAGCACTAGGATTGTCATATAATAAGTCACACTTCATGCAAGATGTACAAGGTGCCCCTTCCATTTAAAACAGAATGACAAAAACAGATTGCATGTGTCTGAGGTTCTGTCAACCATATAAATATTGCGTGAGAAAAGCCTGTCAAATCTAAAGGTGCCCGGGCATTTACCAAAATATAGGTCAAGCCAATTCCACCTGGAGAAAACCAGACAGACTTGCTCTACTTTTAACTCCATGTTTTTCTACTGAATTATTTATGCCGTACAGCTATTTTAATCCCATTTTATTTAATTAGCTGTTGGCAAAACAAATGTATCTTCCTGACAGGTTTAAATATGTACTGTGAACGGGGAAGGGAAATCTGTTAAAACAGAAATTAAGCTTTGCTGCTTCATTTGATAAGGAGGTCCAAAATGAGTTGGCTCTGGATGCTCAGACTGCATCATTCCAAAATCATTACCTAAATTATCTCTCTTGATCTCATCAAATAAATTACTCAATTATTTTACTTGCTAGAACTTTCTTTTACCATGTGGCTGTTGCAATCTTGTGTGGTGAAGTGCAAAGTTTCTCCTGCTCCTTTGATATTTTGAAGATTTATTTTAAAACATTTTTATTTACAAGGTTGCATGTTACTTTGCTATATGCATTGACCTTGTTTGTCATTGTGATTCTTATCTGAGCCATGGTATGATCAGAATACAAACTTCTGAGATGTGACTTCAAAAGTGGCCAATTGGAATCACATCCAATTTTAAGGACACCCCACAAAGTTTCCCTTTCTTATTGATGGCCAGAAAGTTGTAGATCCAGTAACTCTTTAAATGAAATCAAAATGACAAGTTCTAAGCAGTTTTCTAAACTCAGTCTTGGGATGAACTATAAGAAAACAATAGATGAAGGTAGGAACTGTTAAGTGAATGATTTAACAGGTCCCTTTAAAACATTGACCATGGTGAAAGATATGCCATTTTAATTCTGCTTATGCAGCAAAGTGTCTTGGACTAACATTTTGGCTCTAAATATATCTGAGCCATTTCTGTTCAGTTGGCATGTCTTAGATGATAATGTATGTATCATATCCAAAAAAGGGCAGAAATTGGCATAGGATGTACACAGGCTAACCTATTGGTTTAATATGATAATGGGGGACATTGTTATAATTTAGATAGAAATACTATAGATTCCAAATAATTTGTGATTAAAAAAAATATGAGTTGTAATATCCTTTTCTAAATCTCTACGTTAGATAGGGCGCAACTCTATTTGCCTCTATTCAAAGGCAGTTAAAAGTAATGTTAGTTTGCAAAACATTCAGAACTTAGTTTGTCATTTTCACATGAAAAGATGTGACATAATTGGTAAAAGTAATTAAAAGGTAATCATGAGTGTTAGATGAAGTTGTCAGAGCAAACAATGTCTGTAATGAACATAAGAGATTTGCATTGTTTGAAAAAAATTACCTGTGATGCCATGTCAATATTTTTTAAAATTACTCTATTATCTGTCATTGTTTCATGATAACATATGCACAGTCATGCACCAATCTTGATGAAGCTAAACAGATCTGATTGAGTGGAGTTCCTAGATGAAAACCTCATGTATATTGTTGCTACAGGAAGGCAGGATATAAATGTAAATCTTATTTATTCATTCATTTATTTGATTTATGTCCTCTGTCTCTCTCAGAGTTGGGAAGCAATGTGACTTCCAACATAATTGTAAAAATTTAAATAAAACCCAGTAAATTGTACATATTAAAATACACATTAATTATGCCATCAATAAAATGCAAATTGAAGAGAAAACAATTTAAACTACACAGTAATAATAAATAGATATCAAAAAATTAAAATGTCCAGCACATTCCTTTAAGACCTCTGACCTCAAGAAATAGTCAATAGTTGATGCCCTCAGGTAGTCACCTGCTAACAAAGAATAACAGGGATAATACAGGTGGTCCCCAAATTATGAACAAGATAGGTTCTGTAGTTTTGTTCTTTAGTTGAATTTGTATGCAAGTTGGAACAGGTACATTTTAAAAGTTTAATTCCAGTCAAATTATCTATCTATTTATCTATCTATCTTTGGATAGCACAGGAAAGGGTTGACACTCCTGTGGTGTTTGCTTTACTATCTATGCCTTGACTAAAAAGATTTCACTTCATTCTGTCCCTGTGATAATTGGATTCTGGAAAATTTGGCTCGTTGTGTAAACAAGAATTGGTTACAAAGCTTCAGTTGAGATACCTTTTGCACAATCAGGGAAAGGCGAACTACGCGGTTGCGGAAGGCGCCATCCTCTTGGGGGCGCATTTGAGGTGCCTTCTAGCAAAGTTTGTGGTCTTTGTCATTGCTGAGGGTCCCCCGGGACAACTTCCACCCAACAACTCGCCTCCACACCACGAAGGGATCCCCTGGAAGCTTCACCCTTCGCAGCCACTACCATTATCTCCCAGCGTCCCAGCAGCTTCCTGCTGGGTGAAGCAGCTGTCGAGCGTGCACACCGCTGCTTCTGGCAAGGCTGCCTCCTGCTGGGTGAAGCGGCTAGTGACCATGTGCGCTGCCCCTTCCAGTGAGGCTGCCTCCCGCCAATTGGACACTGGGAGATAATGGTGACGGCTATGGAGGGTGGAGCTTCCAGGGGATCCCTTTGTGGTGCTGAGGCAGAGTCGTTGGGTGGAAGTTGTCTCGGGGAACCCTCAGAGATCACAAAGACCACAAACTTTGTTAGAAGGTAACTTGCAAACTCAAGCCTTCACATGCCCTTATTTTCTGGCTTTGGCTCTTGTCAGTCCTTGCATTGCCTTCCTTTTCTATTTGTTGTAATGGGGTCAACACCTGCTGCTCAGCCATGTTCAGATTTATGCACATCTTTCCCAGGAGCCCCAAATGGAGCAAGAGGGAAAGACAAGCTTGCATCATGCTGGAGAATATCAGGGACCCCAAATTATTCTGCACGCTTACCTTTACAATCTCTTTCTCATTCTGTCAAACTGCACAGACATATATGTACAGTTTTCTCTGAGAGAGGGGAGGTAGAGAGAGAGAGAAAGACACAAAATTTCAGGAATTTCTAACTCTTAAACTAGAAATGTGAAGGGGCCTGGGCAAAGAGTGAGCCAAGGAGAAATGTTGTCCAAAGGTGAAGATACACCACTTGCTAGTAATATCGGCATATAGCTCCAGAAAAAACTGTTAGCTAGCTCAAGAGTGATGTTAATTATGAAGATGGACTATGAAGAGAAGTCTTGGAAATTTAACATAAATTACTCTGTAAATCTAGTGTAGTTACACATACAAAGGTTTGAGGTGGGAAAAATGCAAGGTGGAGAAATCTATTGTACCATGTCAGAACATCAGTTTTGAATGTTCTGCCTTCTACATCTGGCATGAACATGACCTAGTAACCATCCAATCTGAAAGGCTTTATCCCCCTAGACAAACATGCCAAAGTTTCAGGATCCTCAGAGGAGGGCTTTGTCTCAATTCTGGGAGCATTACAGGCCTCTCTGGTAAGAATGCTTGTTTGGAAGTTCTAGCGGGGAGTGCAGCTATCATATGCCTGGGACTGAAGATTTCAGTACACACTCCTATACCTCAGATGTCACTGTGTGGAAGGACCCCCAGTGCTCTTCCACACAGCCATATAATCCAGAATATCAAAGCAGAATAACCCACAATATCTGCTTTGAACTAGGTTACCTGAGTCCACACTGCCCTATATCCCAATTCAATGTTTGGTGCTAAATTCACAAATAGAGTAATTCCTACATAACATTACCATGTATTGAACTGCTTTTTCTGTTGATTTGTTGTAAAAACATTATGTTTTGGTGCTTAATTTGTAAAATCATAATGTAATTTGATGTTTAACAGGCTTTTCCTTAATCCCTCCTTATTATCCAACATTTTCACTTATCCAATGCTTTTATTTTTCAGTGATTGGTTTGGGGGGCACCAAAATTCAGTTCACTTATACTTGAAAATTACCTAGGGTAATTTAAAAAGCAATAATGTCAAAATATAAACTTGAATAACTTTTTAAGGATTCATGTATTACATAAAAACTAAAACAAAGTGAAGTAACTAATCCGCAAGATTTGTCCTTTATGGGCATTTTTGGTCAAAACCTTAACTTAAGTTAACTTTAACATTTATTCTGTAGAACTAATGCAGTTTGACACCACTTTAACTGCCATGGCTCAATGCTATGGAATTGTGGGATTCATAGTTTGCTGAGGCACCAGGACACTTTGAAAGAGACAGCTAGAGATGACATGAGACTACAACTCCCATAATTCCATAGCATTGAGCCATAACTGTTAAAGTGGTGTCAAACTGCAATAATTCAAAAGTGTAGGTAGGTACACCCATAAATGTAACAATCAGAGTAGTGAACTTGCCCTCTGATATGTAACAATTTTTCTGTGTCTGATGATAGATGTTCTAAAATAGGTTGAGGAAAATTTTTTGCTTAGACAAAATATAAGATAACAAACTATTACATGCATTAGGTTTTCAACAAACTCATCACAAAGACAGATTCCTTTCATTATAAGAAATCCAGTTATAACAGCCTTCTGGTTGGCAACGTGTTCAAATGAACCTATGTGAAAGTCTTTCTGTAATCAAAGTTTGCAATAGAAACAAAATAGATGAAAGGGTTAGAAGGAAAGGTATAATCCATTTATAAAAATTAACAGACCCCATGGTAGGTAATAATCTACTTATATTATAATATCCCTCAGAGATTTGCAGTGCAGAAACCCATACTCCTTGAATATTGTTCTTTAAGCTCAGACTTACCAACTAAATTTAATGCAAAACTCCTCCATGTGTTGAGTTTCATCTCATCATATGTGAATATTAAAAAGCTTGAAGGGCTACAAACTAAAACTATCAACCAGCAATTAATGAAGTCATTACTGATTTTTTTTTTCCGTGTCAGGAGCAACTTGAGTTGCTTCTGGAGTGAGAGAATTGGCCGTCTGCAAGGACGTTGCCCAGGGGATGCCCGGATGTTTTTTGATGTTTTTACCATCCTTGTGGGAGGCTTCTCTCCTGTCCCCGCATGGAGCTGGAGCTGATAGAGGGAGCTCATCCGCACTCTCCCCGGGTGGGATTCGAACCTGGCAGCTTTCAGGTCAGCAACCCAACCTTCAAGTCACAAGGCTTTAACCCATTGCGCCACCGGAGGCTCCATTACTGATTATAGTGATTGCTTGAATCTGATTAAAGTTGTCATTGCTGAGAGGCACAGCCTGAAATCAGTGGGCAATTTTATTTTGTACAGCTTCTAGTAATTGTAACTTACAAAGCCCTCCAAACTTCAGTTCCATATAACATCTCAAGAAGAAGTATCATTTTTATTTTTTTAAAATGTTTTTAAATTAGTGAAATAACATGCATAATGTAGTACAACAGGAAAAAAAGAAATACTGTTTCTAGAGGGTTTCATATAAATGTAATTTAATGTATGATTGCTTCTTGAAGAACTTAGGAATGCTGTTGTGTTCTTAGACTGCCAAGATATAAAGCTGAGAGAAATTGAAAGCATATAGTTGAGGATAAGATGTGCCTCAATGATGCTAGACAATGGGCTTTAGTACAGAAAGTCTTTTTCTTGTTGCAGAAGTGTGACAACTTTTATGTCTGAAGGTAATATTTGAGGTGGCTGTTCCTTTTACAGGCATGTGTGCACTTAAACCTGAGTCAATTGAAATGCCCTTCATTTCTGAGGTGGAAACATCATGTACACATTGTTGACAATAAATTGTAGGTAATGGACATGAAAGTCACTAAAGTATGTAGCTCATTTATTTCTTAACGTTCCTGCCACTCAGTTCCCCAGATGTTAAACCAGGAATTAGACAGCAAACTGAGATGACAAGTAGCATGAAAGTAATCTTTCATGTTTAGCTTTTCCAAAATTTGCAATATTTTTCCTTTTTGACTGAACATAAAACCTTGTTCAGTTCTCATAATTTGTACTCCAAGAAAATACTGTATTGGACCTAGGTTTCTCAGTTTGAAATGTTTGCCTAGTTCTTCTGCAAACTGATCAATTTCTGATTGACTCTCAGCTGCAAAACATAAGTCATCTACATATACAAAAAGTATTTGATAGTCGTGCTGTATATTTCTTATATATACACATGGGTCTGCTCGGCTTCTCTGAAAACCCATTTTGGTCAAAGCATCATTCAAACAATCATTCCAGGCAAGCCACGCCTGTTTAAGACCATAAAGTGCCCGGTTTAATTTGAAAACTGTGTTGGTATTTCTGCACTTAGAACCTGGTGGAGGTATTATATATAAGTTTTCCTTTAAATTAGCATTCAGATATGCTGTGCTTATATCAAAATGATATGTTTTTAAATTTAGACGCGCTGCAAGACTTAAAATTAATCTTACAGAACTGGGGCTCACAGTGGGTGAGTACACCTCTGTATAATCTATGTCCCTGATCTGTGTAAACCCTCTAGCTACAAGACGCGCTTTGTAGCGTACCTTACCATCAGAATCAATTTTCTGCTTGAAAACCCATCTTGTATCAATAGGATTACTTCCTTCTGGTAAAGTTGCAGGTTCATATACATTTAACCTTTCCATACTTTTTAATTCTTCATTTATAGCCTCTAACCATTTTTCTTTCTCCCCTTGTGGCAAACTCTCTATTTCCTCAAAAGTCTGAGGTTCATGGTTGACCAAACATACTCTTACATTTTGAATTTTAAATCTGTCAGGTTTCTTCCTGGTTCTTTCACTCCTTCTGAGACCTATGCCTGACTAGTACTTGGCATGGCATCTTGTTGCTCATTTACTTCTGGTCTTATATCTACTTCTTCAGGTTCACTTACTTCTATCTTGGGATGCCTAGTTCTGACTAGCTCAGGCTGAGTAACTTGACTACTTGAGAGTTGGTGACTAGCAGATGTTGGCTTTGCAATACTACCCTGCTCTGATTGTTTACCTTGCTCACGAGTTTTCTCATTTGAAATTGGAAGGAAAACTTCATGATTAGCATGTATTTTATCCCAGTTTTGGCTATGAGCAAAATTTGCAGATCTAGATATTACAATTGTACCATCTTTGTCTAAAAACCGCCAAGCTTTGGCTCCTTGAGCATACCCAACCATGGTTAACCTCCTAGCTTTGTCTTGTCCTTTCTTTCTTATTGCTTTGGGTACAAAAACCCATGCCTGTGTTCCAAAAGTTCGTAAATGCCCTAATGGAGGTTTCTTACCATATAACAAAAAATAAGGTGTGTTCTGAATAGGCTCACACCAGAGTCTGTTTATAAGATAACATGCACTTAACATTGCTTCTCCCCAAAGATTTTGTGATAACCCTGAATCTTCTAATAATGAATCTTTCACTGTTTGTATTTTCCTTACAAATCTTTCTATTTTTCCATTTTCTGCACTCTGATAAGCACATGTAAGTTGGTGCTTTATCCCCTCCTGCTTTAGCAAATGTTCCAAATTGTGTGAGGTAAATTCTCCTCCTCTATCTGTTTGTAGAGCTTTTACTCCAGCTCCAAACTGCCTCTTAACATATGCCACCCAATTTTTAAAAATTTCAAAAACCTCACTCTTTTGTTTTAACAGAAAACTCCATGCAATCATCTAAAATACACAAAACATAAATTGCTCCACCTTTACTCGGCTGAAAAGGACCAATTAAATCAGCATGCACTAATTGAAAAGCTTATTCTGAGTTTCTTAAGCTTTTCTTACTATTTGGAGCTGACTGTGCTTTTGTTTTCTTACATACATTGCAATCCAGAAAGTTCTTGCAATCTTTCAAAATAATGCCTTCACTGAAATCTTGCATTTTATATAATACTTTGAAACTTGGGTGACCTAGTGCTCTATGTAAATCATGAATGCAACCTTGATGTAATGGAGCATTCTTACTAATTACATTTACCTCATTTGTATTACCTCTTGGGGTTAAGACATACAAATCTCCCTGTAATACTCCAATTCCACATAACTTATTCCCTTTCAGAATCCTGACCTTGCCTCCAAAAAAGTTCACTGCATACCCTTCTTTATCTAGTTTCCCAACAGATAAAAGATTATAGTCAATTTCTGGAACTAAAAATACATTTCTTAATGTTCTCCCCAAATGTTTAATAAAAACTTCCCCTTGACCTTGAACTGGATAAAGCTTTCCATCTGCAAGGGTAACATTTGAGCATTCAGGATCTACAGGATTCTGAATTAAATTTTTGTTGTTCACTATGTGCTGTGAACACCCAGAGTCCACATAAAATATGTCCTCATCTGCTGGACTTCTTTGGGACTTTACAATTCTTACATGCGAGGAACCCCTCCTTTGGTTCACCTTCTTCCCTTGCTTCCCTTGTTGCTTTGGACAGCTTCTCTTTAAGTGGTTTGGAGACCCACAGTTGAAACACCTTTTCACCACACAGACTCTCTCTGTCTCTTCCTCGTGTGCAACTCCAGATGACTGCTTCTCCTGGGAACGTCCTGCTGTGTTTGCAGACTCCAGGCCACGATCTCTCCTTCTCTCCCAATCTGCCAAAAGTCTCGCACAAATGTATTGCAGGTTTAATTGTGATTGTGGGAGCGACTCTAGGGAATTCACTATTCCGTCAAAAGAATCATCCATTGAGGACAACACAATAAAACATTTGTTTGCCTCTGTAAGTTTAAAGTCTCTCTCCTCTAGCTGCAAAAACAAACTCTGCAATGTCTGCAAATGGTCCTTGAGACTTTCATTTCTCTTCAGTCTCTTTCTATATAGTCGTCTCGCTAGTACAGCCACTGTTGCTGCTGAGTCTGAAGCATGCACCTTTCTCAGTCTTACCCAAATCGCGTTGGCAGTAGGCAGGCTGCATATATGGACGAGCTGGTCATCGTCAACACCCAGGATAAGTGTTGCTTTGGCCCTTTCCTGTGCTCTTTGTTGCTCTGCTCTAGCTGGTTGTTGGACTGGGTTCTCTGTACATTCCCGTAAGGATTCCCTCCTTAAATAACTTTCCATTCTTACTTTCCAAATGGAATAGTTATTGCCATTAAGCCTGGCCATTGGGAAAGCTGCAAGATTCACCCCAGGATCCATCTTCCTTGTTTGCAAGTAAATTCAAAATGCAAAACAAAACAATTTCTTCTTGCTACAGTCTTTTGTGGATTACTTCTGGAACTGGTCTGCAACTGGACCTGAGACTGGGCCCATAACCTGTTACGGGTTTGTAGAAAAACAAACTGCGTGCAGTCCTGTCCAGACTTATCCAGTCCTTTGTTTTATCCACAATGAGCAAAAGAGAAAAAAAAACAAGCCACGAAAATGGAAGAGAAAATCAAAATTTACTCTTAAGTAGCAGAGTCAAAAATCATAATAAAACTTCCAGCAACAAAAACTCACATAAAGTCTCTTGCATTAAATTCATGCATCTTCATAGTAGGCTCTCAGCAAGTATTCAGTAAGTCCCCCAGTAAGTCCCCAAAAGACATTGCAAACATTTCCCAGATATACCCCATTCAGGGAGTGGCTCAAGCCTGTTAGCCCTGATTGTTCCAATTACTCAACCATGAGTTGTAATTAACCAGGTGTTTTTCTCTTAACACACACTTACATAAGTAGTGATCCCACAGAAACTTAGTCACATACATGCATATACAGTAATACATAGCTCAGTAGCTGAGCACATGTTTTGCATGAAAAATATTCCAAGTTTAATTTCTGTCATTTTAAGGTAGTACTAAAAAAGGCTCTTGTCTGAAATTCTGGAGAATCATTGTCAGGAAGTGCTAAGCAAAATGGAACAGTGATGTGACAATGTGGCTTCTTACAGTGCAAACATAGAGTTATTCTTTAGATGGGGAACAAACCACTAACAATTGAACAAAATTGTTTCATTCGGTTTCATTCGTAAGAATGCTGCACTCACAGAGCTCAGACAGTATTGTATTTCAGTGTCAATGTGAACTTTTGTGGAGAGGTGGCTGCCAAGGTAGTGGAAATAATCAATATTTTCTAATGTTACACCATTAAGCTGTATTTCTGGCACTGCAGAGGGATTGGTTGTTGTCTGGTGATAGAGCACTTTGGTTTTCCCAACGTTCAGTAAGAGGCTAAGCTTTTTGTAAGCTTCTGCAAAGGCGCTTAAAGTGGCTTGTAGGTCTTCTTCTGAATTAGCACAGACTACATTATGATCAGCATATTGGAGATATTAAAGATATTGTCATGACCTTGGTTTTGGCTTTCAGTGTGCTGAGGTCAAATAGCTTGCTATCTCTTCCTGGGGAGCAATGACCTGGGCCTGTTAAAAGGAAAAGCAGGGACAATACAGACGTGGTCTGAGGTTTGCATTATTTGGTCCACTATACGGTCATGTTTAGTGTGGAGGGGTGAAGGGGACCCTAGGGCTAGACAAAAAGTAAATAGGGAGCTTAAAATGATATAGAGAAGTTATTGGGCCAATACCTATCTCATCCAGATATTGTATTCAAAAGCCAGAGCTCTACGGGACAGATGGCATACAATTGTCGGTTGAAGGGAACAACATACTGCTGCTATGAATAACTTTTCAATAACTTTAAAGCATAGGTTCTTTTTATTGCAAGTTCAGTCTGAGAGGTATAGCAGAACTTGTACAGAACAACAAACAACATTTAGACATACAGACATATAGATTCTATGCAACTAAATTGGATTTACAAACAACCTACAGTTACATTGGCTAAGAAACAAAGAGGGGGGGGGTTACATTTTCATTCAGCATTCACACACAACATGCATCCATCTTCATGCACACAAATATTACCATATTCTTTCTCCTTTCTTGAAGAAGTACCTGCTTAGGCCAGACCCAGCTTCCACTTTTGCCTGCCAAGACATAGTTCCAAAATGCCACAGCGCCAAAACTTCAAAACTTCGAAAAGACCATGACTTCAAAATGCACTCCTTCCTCTTTCCCTGAGAAAAGGAGGCCCCAAAAAGTGAACAGAATCCTGTTTTCCCGTAGCAGATCTGCCACTCCCAAGTACACTATTTCCACTGAGCATAGCGGGTGAACAGCGTTGCTGTCTGTCACACTTTCTGGATTGTCATGAGGTAACTTATATAGCAACATTTTGCTGATGTTGTCCCAAAGTTGTAAATGAATGATAGATGTCTTCCATCCTGGAATATCCTCAGTTTCCTGGACCAGATGTTGATTCCTCTTGATTGGTGTTAGCAAACACAAGCAGCTCTGCCACAAAAGTTCATCAAGTCAGCAAATGTTGACAGATGTTAACAGATGTAAACATTTTTCTTATCATTGTCACAGTTCTTATCACAGTTTACCAGGCAGGTCAACAATTTCAGGTCTTCTTAGCAGGTTTTAATTACAATTTAGTTAGCAGGTTGTTAATGGTTTGCAGGCCTTAGTCTACAGACTGATATCTTCAAATTTACTCTCTTTCATTCTTCCGTTCATACCAAAATATAATAAATCCATATTTTGGTCACACTGCTAGCAGACTTTAAAAGGGGTTCGGAGGCCACACTGGAATTTTTTATGGGTGAAAAACACTAGGCAGATGCCTGACTCTTTCTGTGGCAAAAAGTGGAAGAAGTACATGGATCAGTGTGCACCTTGGCACCCCCTTTTGGGGTGAAGGTTGATGTTTAGGATATCCTCTGTAGGGCTTAGGGGTTTTCCCAAACGATCCCTCTTAGGGCTTGCCGGGGGGGGGGGTTACCTCTCTCCTATTGGGTTATGGGGCTTGAGAGGGAGGACCCCTGGGATGGTCTCCCAGTAATGACTGGCTGTGGATATCAAACCATCACTATGAAATGCCCCCGGGGTCAGGCGCTTTGCCCGAAAGTTGGCTTGGCAGGTAGTCAGAGAATGATATCTGACCCTATACCATTGTCCATGTTGCAGTGCTCCCTCCATAAAAGTAACTTAGGGCCCTTCCACAGAGCCATATAACCCAGAATATCTGCTTTGAATTGGGATATCTGAGTCCACACTGCCATATATCCCAGTTCAAAGCAGAAAATGTGGGATTTTATTCAGCTGTCTGGAAGGGGCCTTAGTTACATTTCCAATTTAAATAGGTCAATAAATGGCCCTTTATTTCTCCATACCTTTGTGTCTTGTCTCTTTATTTTGTGGTGGGGATTCAACATTTATTACATACACAAGAAAGGTCTAACGAATTCTGGGGAAAGGGCCATGAATACCATCTTTGTACTTTTAAGCACTGAAGAAAATACATCATTATTGGTGGGGATGACTTTTCTGATTTTGTTTATTGTTTAGCACCTTGCAGTTTTTTGGAAACTCAATAATTTACATATATGCAAAATATATGTAGCCACTTAATTGACAGTAAACATTAGGTCAATGCATGCTTAATATTTCCACAATTGTCAATATAAGAAACACTATTAAAATGGCAAAAGACTTATTTGAAAAAAGTTTTTGGTGTGTTTCTAATGTGTGCCTTCACTTTTCTTTCAGTATTTTCTATAAAAGAAACATTCAATTTTTAAACAACTGTTTCAGAAAAAAATTACTTTCTACCCATCCCCTTCCTGTTTCCCCCTCTTTCTGAAAGATTTATAGATGTTTCTCAAGTTCTGTTTTTCAAAGTTCAACAGCAAAAGCAAGGAGAAACTGCCTTTTATTTTCTATAGCTTCATTAGAACCATTCAAGACGGTGTCAAGCAGGAGTCATGATCTATGAACAGTTCTAAACATTGTGGAGGAGAAAAAGTGAAATGAAAGAATTCTAACAGAAACATTTACTTCATTTCTACAGTTCTTCATATTTCAATAGGTTTAAAAAATATTTACAGAAGTTCCCAAGAATCTTTTTTTAAATATAGGAGTACATAACTGAGTGTGCCCATTGCCCTAAAGGTTGCCCCAATATAAAATAAAAAGACCTCAAATTTAAATCCTTCCATCCTCCTCAGGGACAGGGCATACTTCAACTCTTATAATTCCATAGCTTTGAGTGATGGCAGTTAAAGTGGTGTCAAACTTCAACAGTTTGACACTTAATTCTACAGTGTCGATGAGCATTTAGATTCGTAAACTGAGATAAACCAGAAAGGTTTGTTTCAATAGCGGCTAGTGATTTTCATGTTGGTGGGCTTGTAATTCTGCTCTTGGTCTAGTCAGAACTTCCTTTAATGTTTAAATATATAGTGGATGGAGGTGTGCAAATGGCTGAAATCCAATTAGTAATTTGGTTTGGAGATTCAATCAATCTTTCTTTATTACGGTCAATAACAATACAAAGTGGGCATAGACGCCCTGGGAAGGGGAAACACAATTCTCTAGCAAAGCAGTTATTTAAAAAAAACCAGATTAGAAATCAGTTTGAAATCACAGTTTCAAAACACAGGTTAATGTAGCAGGTGTGGAACTGGGGGTGGTTGGGCAGGGAGAGACTGATAGGGGAGGGGGTTAGGAAAGAACCTTCAGAAGCTACCTGAAGAAGCGATTTTGATCCAGAAACAAGGGTGAAAAAATACCTGGGAATCCTTGTTGTTTTTACATTTCTTTGTTCTACATTCCTTTATGGTTTACATTCCTTTTGCGCATCTCCAAAACATTAACTTACATGGGACTATGATAAAGTTATCTAAAGTGTGAACCACAATACACAGTTGTTTACTCCTTTGACCAAGCATTTCTAAGACGTTTATCTACGTGGGACAATATTGGAATTTAAAGTGTTGTACTCAGTTATTGAACAGACTTATTTGTTACTGAAAAAACATACAAACATGAAAATAATGTTTGATGTAATGCTGTAAACAGTTTGTATTTGTGTTTTACTCATGCGCCTGTAAGGATTATAATTTGTCTGTTACCATTGTTCCATTCTGTATATTAGTTAGTAATAGGACAACTGTATCTTTACATGCTAATATTGTTCAAAGCTACACAAATATCATCACTTACTTTCTATTGATTCCTGGATTTGTTTTTAATTACCAGCAAAGCAGAAAACACTTGTTTGCATAAATAAATTGTGAAGAAGAGCATAAGATAACACAAGGCAATTTCTCAAATTTTGGTATAAAATTGCTTTTTTACACCAAAACTCCTCAATATCAAAAGAACAAAACCTCCTGCAAAAAAGCCCTTTCCTGGGGAAACCCTCTGAAATCCATGGGATCACCATAAAAGCCCAGGTTTTGAAACATTTTTAAAAACAACACTGAAAAGGAGGGAAGAAAAGAAGCCCTCTGTTAAATATGAGGGGCTTTCCATATTTAAGAGAAGGAAGGAAAAGAAGAAAAGGGGGAAGAAGAGAAAGAAAAGGACAAGAATTAAGAAGAGCCAAAGAGAGGGAAGGAGTAGTTAGAAGAAGAAGAAAAGGAGGAGGAAGGATAAAGAGAATGAAGAAAAGAAGGAAGAGAAAAAAAGTAAAAGGAAGAGAAGGGGAAGGAGAAAAGTAGAAAAAGGAGAAGGAAGAGGAGAAGGAAAAGAAAGAGAAAAGGGTAGAAGGAGCAGGGAGAGGAGATGTCACTCATCCCCAAGGAGACCCAGTGCCCCTCCTTTGAGCCTGGTGAAGGGAAGGCACAAACGAGGGGCCCTTACAATGCAGTGCAGCCCCAAAGCAGGAGACGAGCCACCTTGAGGGGCCCACCTGCCGCCTGCCCGGACTCCTCTCCATTGGTAGCATCTCTGAAGGTAGGGAAGGAGGGCAGCCCGGCTGCTCTCAGGCCTTGCCCCTGTTTTCCGTGCTCTTGGTCACCAGCGACAGGACTTCTGGGAGTTGGAGTCCCCAAACACCTGGGGGGGGGCATGTTAAGTATATATTAAGAATTTTAAATGTTTCACAAACCAAATTTGAGTTCTCGCAGACCACCAGTGTTTGGGAACCACTGTTGTACAGTATTCAGAATCAGGAGATCTTCCCACAGCATTCAGCATATATGTATCATACAGCCTATGCGCAGAAGAATATTAGAGATGGTAGAGCTATTATTTTTCCCTTGTCATGGCAACAGTCCTTTGAGTACACTGAAATGTCATAGACACAAGACAGCTGTTAATGGCTCCTTTCTAAATGAACGTATAGGATTGCAGCTTTAAGCTACAATTTATAAGACAGGCATAAAAGACATGAAGGTAACATATCCTGTATACTCTTGGAGGTTAAGCAGGGTTAGGCCTGGTTAGTATTTGCATGGGGGACCACCAAGGCAGACCAAGTGCAGTAGCTTATGTTTCAAAGGAAGGAAATCAGAGGCAATCTTTCTCTTTTTAAGAAAAAAACCATTGAAAATATGACATCACCATATGTCAACAAATTACTTGAAGTCTATTTCTCACACATGCACATTTGAATTATAAGTGGACATCTAGAAACATTCACAAATCTCTTATTTTAAACAGTTTGCATTATTTAGTCCATTTCCAGAAATAATTACTACTATACAAATACTGACATATATAGAAATATTATATGATGATATTGAGCAAATCCTTGATGCATCACAACAGTTTTGATTTAGATTGATAGGTATAGACAGGGGGAGATAGCACATAGACATAGTGTACATATTTGGTTCACTGTGAATGGTTCTACAGTGGTTTGATGAAGTAGTTCTAGCAAAACTGAAATGCTTCACAAGTGATACTTTTATTCCTCTTCAATCATGCAAAAGAGCCCCAATCCAAGTTTTGTGTGCAAAATAAAGTTGAGATTATGTTATTTGTCAGAGCAATGTACAATGGCAAAAAGAATTACAATGCCTGACAATTTCTTCCTATTTAGGGGAAATACACCCCTGCAGTTGTTTCCTCCAGTCACTTCAGTAAATTAGGTTTGACTCTTCTGGAATAAGAAGTCGCTTAATCATAATGGCTTTTCCTTGGCAAGTACCTCTAAATTTGATTCCTGCTTCATAGGGGAAATGACAATACTTGCTTCTGTTTGGGAGATGATTTTGTCACACCCGATTACCACAAAGAGAACTCTGATCAAAATTCCATTTCCAGATATCTAATTGCTGTCATATTGGATCTTGAGAAAGGATAAATTTGCTCTCGGAGACAATTTTGGAAAGATTTCTCCTGGGCTTTGAATTGTTGCATTTAAGGCATTTTTGGACCTGATCGGTTAAAGATCTAACAGTTCTGATTGGTGCCAATACATGCTATTTTTCTGCTAGAGGTGAAGATAAATGCCTTCTCTCCATTTTTCCCCAAATAGATATGCAGACAAAGGATTTCGGAATACATCAACTATGATAGCTATTAAAACAGTCATCCAGCTATTATTTGCACCATATTTTTGTGTGCTTTATAATACAGTCTTCCTTGGAAAACTGAACTGGAAAACAGTGCATGCTCACTCACAAACTGATGATTTTTATCTATGCTCCTTCAGCTACAGCTATGCTACAACACTTTTGCACTTTGGAATTACTCACAAAGTATCTATGAAGCTCTTTCCACTTTTAAGTATTAATTTCATTTGTATGCCACCTTTCTCCCAGAGCAGGAGTCAAGGGAGCTCCTAAAGAAAACTGATATATACACACACACACACACACACACACACACACACATACACACACACACACACACACACACACACACACACACACACACTAGCTGTGCCCGGCTACGCGTTGCTGTGGCGAAGTATGGTGGTATGGGAAATAAAGTATTGAGGAACTGGTGGTAGTTAAGGTAAAGGGTAAAGGTTTTCCCCTGACAGTAAGTTGAGTCGTGTCTGACTTTGGGGGTTGGGGCTCATCTCCATTTCTAAGCCAAAGAGTTGGCGTTGTCCATAGACTCCTCCAAGGTCATGTGGCATGACTGCATGGAGCGCCGTTACCTTCCCACCGAAGCAGTACCTATTCATCTACTCTCATTTGCATGTTTTTAAACTTTAGGATTGGCAGAAGCTGGGGCTAACAATGGGGGCTCTGTCCGCTCCCCCAATTCAAACCTGAATGAATGCTGTAATTAGGGGAAATGATTAGCATGTAATGGCCTTGCAGCTTTAAAGCCTGGCTGTTTCCTCCCTGAGTGAATTTTTTGTTGGGAGGTGTTAGCTGGCCCTGATTGTTTCCTGTCTGGAATTCCCTTGTTTTCAGAGTGGTGTTGTTTGCGATATTTTATGTGCTTCTACTGTCT
The DNA here is from genome assembly GCF_035594765.1 of Anolis carolinensis. Classification (NCBI taxonomy): domain Eukaryota; kingdom Metazoa; phylum Chordata; class Lepidosauria; order Squamata; family Anolidae; genus Anolis; species Anolis carolinensis. Next base: position 282,774,340 of record NC_085842.1, on the reverse strand, counting down.
GTGGCCCTCAGAAAACAGAGGATTTGCCAGACTTTGGTGATGGGAAGACTTTGTTGGGAAGTGTTAGCTGGCCCTGATTGTTTCCTGTGTGGAATTCCCGTTTTGAGAGTGTTGTTCTTTATTTAGTGTTCTGATTTTAGAGATTGTATTGTTCTGTTTTATTATACCACAGTAATTTTTATATATTCAGATTTTAGTGTTTTTGAATACTTGGAGGCAGATTGTATTCATTTTCACGGTTCACAGCAACACAATAATAATAATAATAATAATAATAATAATAATAATAATAATAATGACTTTGGTAATACACACTGCTTCACTCCATTGTCAGCTTCCTTTCTGGAAGAATTCTTTCTTGGGAGGTGTTAGCTGGCCCTGATTGTTTCCTTTGTGGAATTCCCAATTTCCCTGCTTTCTTTACTGTCCTGGTTTTAGAGATTATATTGTTGTATATTATTCTACCACAGTAATTATTTCATATTACAGTAGAATCTCACTTATCCAATGTTCTGGCTTATCTGTGATGACTCATGGGCCTTGTAGTCCTGCTCATGACATTGTAATGCCTGATGAAGAAGAAAACTTGGGTTTTTTACCTTCCCAGTCAGAACTGGAATCTTCTCAGTCAGATCTTTCCCAGGCAGATCTGGGAACCTTGCACCTGCAAGAAAGTTGTGTCCCAGAAGTATGTCAAACAAACCCTGAGCCTACATCTCCCGTGTTCTCTCGCCATGAGTTTTGTAAACAACAGAGGGGTTTGGAAGCAGCTTCGCGCAGGAGTGCGAGGATAGCAGCTAAGAATGTACCCAATTAAGTCTGCTTTTCGTGAGAATCTTTAAGGAGTCAAACATCTGGTCTCAGAGTTTAGCTTTCGTTTCTGGTTCCCAGAGAACTGCTTCGGTGGGAAAGTTAGACTCTATATAGGTGTTTTACCCGCGTAGTAACTTCGCGGAGTCAATTCGTCAGCCTCCGGAGCGAGTTGTGTTTGGACAGCGCGCTCCGATTCAAGCCTCGTTCCTGCTCAAGCCTTGCCTTGTTTCCAGCCTTCGCTCCTGTTTCCCAGCCTTTGTTTACCTACGGACCTTGCCTTGTTTCCCAGGACTAAACCTTGCCTTGTTTCACGGATTTTACCAAGTTATTCCACGGACCTTGTTCTTGTTCCTCGTTACCTTGTTCCACGTTTCAAGCCTTGTTTCAAGTATCAAGTTATTTCCTAGCCTTGCTCAAGTTCATGGACTAAAGGACCTTGTCATCTCCCCTCACTTTGCCTGGCAAAGTGAGTGTTTCGGTTATTGGATTACAACTTTGGACCTTAATATTTCATATTGGACATTGTTTCTTTGGACTAAATTTGACCTTTCCTGAAAGGTCTGCTTCTGGACTAACTTTTACATTTGCTTTTACTAACTTTATATATTTCCTTAATAAAGATATTAGATAGAATCTGGCCTCTGCGTATGGTTATTGGTGCTCTGTAGCCTGGGTCGCGACAGTTTGACTCCGCCACCCTAAGCACCAATTAACCTCGGCCAGGATGTCCACCGGAACCGTACCTGGGCCGAGCGGCCAGCCGATTACCTACACCATCGACAAGGATGAGGTGGACCGAATCCGTGATAAGCTCAATGCACAGGATGGGGAAATAAAGGGTTTGAAGGAACGCGGAATCCGTCTTCCGGCCATGGCGTTGCCAACCAAGTTTACTGGAGAAGCTTCTAAGGTTCATGTTTTCCGTCGCCAATGCCAAGCTTATCTAGAGGCCCGTGATGACGAGTTTCCCCAGGAAGACATCAAGGTGGCGTGGATTTACAGTCTCCTAGACGGGCCAGCGGCTAACTGGGCGACGGCTCTGTTCGACCAAGCCTCCCCACATCTAAGGTCAGCGCAACACTTCTTGGACCACCTTAAGGCGACCTGGGGAATCGAGGACAATTTGGAGGCCGCCGGGCACAAACTCCGCCGCCTCTTCCAAGGAGACAGACCCATGTCTCAGTACATAGCCGAGTTCCGAGTGCTGGCCCACAACACCGGCTGGAACGATGTTGCCCTCAGAGGACAATTTCGGGAGGGTCTCAACATTGAAATGCTGGAGGAAATCTCCAAGGTGGATCCTCCCCAAACGCTGGAAGCACTCATCGATCAATGTTTACGGGCTGAAGTCATGATTGCCAACAGAAAACAGTGGGTACGAGGCCAGAGCGGTAGAGCTGGGGCAAAACCCCCCGCTCCCGCCAGCGTTCAGCCGCGTCCAGTGTGGAGACCCCCACCACCATCCCCATACCCCAGAGGGAGCGAGGAGGTGCCGATGCAGTTGGGCAATGTGCGTCCCAGATTAGATGCCGCCGAGAAGGCCCGCCGCCAACGCCTAAATCTCTGCTGGTATTGCGGGAATGGGGGCCACTTCGCCAGAGAGTGCCCAGCCAAAGGGAAGCCCGCCGCCCGTCTTGCGGCGGCGTCCTCCACGGAGACGAAGGCGTCTGAGGCGGCTGGCACACAGCCGGCGGGGGAAGCCAACGACCGGGCGTAGAGAGGCTCGCCAACCCGGTCAAGAAACCCGCTCAAGAGCCGCCAACCGGGGTCCTGTTCCTTCTAGTGGTCACCTTATGGTCAGCAAAAAAGGGACCCGTCATGATCCACGCCATGATAGACTCAGGAGCTACCAACAATTTCATTGATAGAGAGTATGCCGACTCTCTGGGATTACAATATCATGACTTCAAGAATGCCCGTGTGGTGCAAGCCATCGATGGCCGCCCTCTCAAGACGGGCCCCGTAAGCCAGTGGTCGGAACCCACCAGGATGTGGATAAGGGAACATATGGAAGAGATTTCCTTCTTTGTTACTGAGGTTCCCCATTTCCCTGTGATTTTGGGGATTCCATGGCTGACGCTTCACGACCCAAGCATCTCCTGGTCCAACAGAGAACTGCAGTTTGCTTCAAAGTACTGCCAAAACCATTGCCTCGTAGCCAAGGTCTGCCATGCCACAGACACCGAGCCCATTATCACCTTGCCAAAGAAGTACTCCGAGTATTGGGATGTATTCAATGAAAAAGAAGCCGAAAAGTTACCCCCACATAGACCTTATGACTGTGCCATTGACTTGGTGGAGGGGGCCCCGATCCCGCGAGGGCATCTCTACTCCCTGACTGAACCAGAGCAAGAAGCTCTCAGGGAATTCATAGAGACAAACCTTCGCAAGGGATTCATCAGACCCTCTCAATCCCCAGCCGCCTCCCCAGTGATGTTTGTGAAGAAGAAGTCAGGGGAATTACGCTTGGTGGTGGACTACAGAGCATTGAATAATATCACCAAGCGGAACAGCTATCCCCTGCCCTTAATCTCGGATCTACTAGACCGACTTCGAGGAGCCAAGGTTTACACCAAGCTGGATCTTCGGGGAGCTTACAACTTAGTTCGCATCAGAGAAGGGGACGAGTGGAAGACCGCCTTCCAGACCAAATTCGGATTATTCGAGTCCCGAGTTATGAATTATGGATTATGCGGAGCTCCCGCAACGTTCCAGCATTTTGTCAATGACATTTTCCAGGACCATCTAGATAGGTTCTTGATAATCTACCTGGACGATTTTTTGGTGTTTTCTAGATCACAATCAGAACATGAGAACCACGTCAAAATGGTGTTACAACGATTGCGGGATCATGGACTTTATGCCAAGCTGGAAAAATGCGCTTTTGATCTACAAGAGGTAGATTTCCTTGGATACTGTATCTCGCCTCTAGGGCTCTCCATGGATCCAGCCAAGGTTTCAGCAGTATTGGAATGGCGGGCGCCAACTAACAAGAAGGAGGTGCAGCGATTCTTGGGGTTCGCGAACTATTACCGCAAGTTCATTCCAGATTTTGCCCGCTGGTCTGACCCAATCACTAGCTGCATCCGTGGAAAACAGCCCTTCCGCTGGACTGATCAAGCAGAGAAAGGGTTCCAGCAACTAAAGAAATTATTCACATCCCAGCCAATCCTTCAGCATCCAGATCCTGAAACCCTTTTTGTGGTGCAAGCGGACGCCTCTGATGTGGCAATTGGGGCTGTGCTCCTACAACCGGTGGGAGATCACCTTCATCCTTGTGCCTATTATTCTCGTCAACTAACCGCACCAGAGAGGAACTATACCATTTGGGAAAAAGAACTATTAGCCATAAAGGCAGCTTTTGAAACTTGGAGACATTGGCTAGAAGGGGCCAAATTTCCCATTGAAGTCCACACTGATCATCGGAATCTAGAACATCTAAGAACTGCCCGCAAGCTAAATCAAAGGCAGCAACGTTGGGCTTTGTTCTTTGAACGTTTCAACTTCCAGATTCATTATGTGACCCCAGCCCAAACCAAGCAAGCTGACGCCCTGTCACGTAAACCGGAATACGCTGCAGGACGCAAGGAGACCTTTGAATCCCAACTACTACAACCCGAGAACTTTGCCACGCTCACAGTGGGGAACACCAAATCCACTCCCATTGATTCAACTCCCTCTACTCCAGGGCCCATCTGTGCTCAAGAAATCAGGGCTAGTCAGCAAGCAGATGCCTGGGCGCAGGACCAACTTCGTCAAGGTCTGCATTTTCCCTTTTCGCTTAAAGATGGACTGCTTTGCTATAGAAATCATGTTTATATCCCACCCGGACCGGGCAGGGAAAAAGCACTTCGTCTGTGTCATGACTGCAAACCAGCAGGGCATTTCGGACTATTTAAAACCATGCATTTGATCCTAAGAGATTTCTGGTGGCCCAAGATCCGCAAGGATGTGGAAAAATATGTTAACACCTGCCCAGTATGCCAGCGCTCCAAGATAAGAAGGGAGAAGCCCTCAGGGCTTCTACACCCCCTTCCTAACCCATCTCGCCCATGGGAAATAATTTCTGCGGATTTTATCACTGACTTACCACCTTCCTGCGGATTCACCACGATCCTAGTGGTGGTGGACCTTTTCACCAAGTTAGCCCATTTCATTCCCTGTGAAGGTCTTCCCACGGCCCAAGAGACTGCAGATTTATTCCTCCAACATGTTTTCAGACTACATGGATTGCCCAAAAGTTTGGTCACAGACCGTGGATCCCAATTCACCTCTCGTTTCTGGAAGGCACTACAAAAACTATTGGGCATAGACTCTCGTTTATCTTCAGCTCATCATCCCCAAACGGATGGGCAAACGGAGCGCACCAACGCCACTTTGGAACAGTACCTTCGCTGTTATGTAAACTACCAACAGGACAATTGGGCTTCTCTGTTACCACTGTCGGAATTTGCCTACAACAATGGAGTCCAGGCTTCTACAAAAGAAACGCCGTTCTTTGCAAACTACGGCTTCCATCCACGTTTCTTTCCCCCTGTCATTGAAACTTCAGAAGTTCCCGCAGCAGAAGATTGGCTGCAGGAACTCACAGCGGTGCAACAACTTTTGCTCCAGCAACTGGAACAAGCCAAGGAGGACTATAAACGTCACGCGGACAAACATCGCCAGCCGGGCCCCGAAATCAAGGTAGGAGATCGGGTTTTTCTGTCCACTCGCTTTTTGCCCTCCCATCGCCCTTGCCGGAAGTTAGATGCCCGTTTCATTGGCCCCTATCCAGTGGTGGCGCAATTAAACCCCGTGACTTTCAAACTCCAACTTCCGCGTTCAATGCGCATTCACCCAGTGTTTCACCGCTCCCTGCTCCTTCCGGCGGATGGTGTGCGGCCAGATGTAGACCGGCCGGCCCCTGTCCCTATTTTGGTGGATGGGGAGGACGAGTTCGAGGTTCAAGACATTTTGGATTCTCGCTTTCACCGCCGCCGCCTGCAATATCTCATTGACTGGGTGGGTTTTGGCCCTGAAGAACGCTCTTGGGAAGACGCCTCCACAGTCCATGCTCCTGATCTAACCCGTCGCTTTCATCAGACCTATCCCGCCAAACCACGACCTCGCGCCTCGGGGAGAGAGTCCCAGTTTGGGAGGGGCCTTGAGGAGGGGGATAGTGTGATGACTCATGGGCCTTGTAGTCCTGCTCATGACATTGTAATGCCTGATGAAGAAGAAAACTTGGGTTTTTTACCTTCCCAGTCAGAACTGGAATCTTCTCAGTCAGATCTTTCCCAGGCAGATCTGGGAACCTTGCACCTGCAAGAAAGTTGTGTCCCAGAAGTATGTCAAACAAACCCTGAGCCTACATCTCCCGTGTTCTCTCGCCATGAGTTTTGTAAACAACAGAGGGGTTTGGAAGCAGCTTCGCGCAGGAGTGCGAGGATAGCAGCTAAGAATGTACCCAATTAAGTCTGCTTTTCGTGAGAATCTTTAAGGAGTCAAACATCTGGTCTCAGAGTTTAGCTTTCGTTTCTGGTTCCCAGAGAACTGCTTCGGTGGGAAAGTTAGACTCTATATAGGTGTTTTACCCGCGTAGTAACTTCGCGGAGTCAATTCGTCAGCCTCCGGAGCGAGTTGTGTTTGGACAGCGCGCTCCGATTCAAGCCTCGTTCCTGCTCAAGCCTTGCCTTGTTTCCAGCCTTCGCTCCTGTTTCCCAGCCTTTGTTTACCTACGGACCTTGCCTTGTTTCCCAGGACTAAACCTTGCCTTGTTTCACGGATTTTACCAAGTTATTCCACGGACCTTGTTCTTGTTCCTCGTTACCTTGTTCCACGTTTCAAGCCTTGTTTCAAGTATCAAGTTATTTCCTAGCCTTGCTCAAGTTCATGGACTAAAGGACCTTGTCATCTCCCCTCACTTTGCCTGGCAAAGTGAGTGTTTCGGTTATTGGATTACAACTTTGGACCTTAATATTTCATATTGGACATTGTTTCTTTGGACTAAATTTGACCTTTCCTGAAAGGTCTGCTTCTGGACTAACTTTTACATTTGCTTTTACTAACTTTATATATTTCCTTAATAAAGATATTAGATAGAATCTGGCCTCTGCGTATGGTTATTGGTGCTCTGTAGCCTGGGTCGTGACATTATCCAACGCAGTCTGCCTTTTAGTAGTCAATGTTTTGTAGTCAGTGTTTTAAATTCATTCGGATATTTTGGTGGTAAATTTGTAAATACAGTAATTACTACATAGCATTACTGCACATGGAATTACTTTTTCTGTCAAATTTGTTGTATAACATGATGTTTTGATGCTTAATTTGTATAATGATTACCTAATTTGATGTTTAATCGGCTTTTCCTGAATCCCTTCTTATTATCCAACATATTCACTTATCCAATGTTCTGCCGGCCTGTTTATGTTGGATAAGTGAGACTGTACTGTATATTTATAATCTTATATTATCTGCTTAGAACTGGATTATATAAGGCCCCTTCTACCCAGCTGGATAAAATGCACACTGAAGTGGATTATATGGCAGTGTGGAGTCAATATAATCCAGTTCAAAGTAGATAATATAAGATTATAAATGGGTTATATAGCTCTGTGGAAGGGCCTTGAGTCTACACTGCCATATAATCCAGTTAAAATCTGATAATCTGTATTTTATAGGCAGTGTGGAAGAGACCTAACTGTGGCTGTCCCCTGGGCTGAGTAGGTTTCAAGGAGACCAAGTGGGCAAAGCTTAGCCTTCTAAATGGCAGCAATTGGATAAAAACAATTATTCCTCTCCCTCTAATTAGGACTTCATTTTTCTTTTCTTTTTGTTGTATCAACCTAGAGGCGTGGATGATGGGTTGAGGGGCCTTTAGTTTTGTTGTTTTGTTGGTCGCCAGGATTCTATCACTCTTTTATATATATAGATATATATATATATAAATAAAAAGTCCCCACATTAAACAGTCTAAAATACAAAGCTTAAAAAATCAAGCACACATCTCGATAAGAAGCTACCCTGCTTAGGGTGTATCTACACTGTAGAATTAATGCAGTTTGACACCACTTTAATCATCTTGACCCAATGCTATAGAATCATGGAAATTGTAGTTTTACAAGCTATTTAGTCTTCTCTGCCAAAGAGTGTTGGTGCCTTGCCAAACTACTACTCCCAGGACTTCATCGCATTGAGTTATGGCAGTTAACCTGGTGTCAAGCTGCATTAATTCTACAGTGTAGATGGACCTTTTAAAATGTAAAGACTACTTAAACAAAACAAATCTTTGCCTCCTGGCAAAATTGAAAGGACTGAGGGGATTTCCAAAGGGTGGGCGCTGTCGCTGGCAGTTGAGAGGAAAAGCCCTGCCTACATGTTAAAGATCTACACGTGAAGGCTTCCTCCAATCTTTCTATCATCAAACACTGATTTGGTTAATACATGGGAGAGGACCTTAGTGACCACATGAGAGAGAAAGCCTATAGATTTATATGGGAAGACTGCCTGAATCTAAGCTTTATAGGTTTTTATAGGTCTTGACCAGACCTTTAAATTGTGCCTGGAAATGAACCAGAAGCCAGTGAAGCTGTTTTAACAAGGGGGTTTTAAACTTTCTGTAACTGGCCTTGGTCAACATTGATTGGAGCATTTTTGATCTGCCAAAATCTCCAAACAGTTTCCACAGGCAGCCCCACCTACAGTGCATTAATATCCACTTCATCATATTCATTCAATACTACTGACTGAGTCACCCACTTAAGAAATGGAAACCTACTGTGTTCATCACATGACATAGACTTCAAGGGTAGGGTAGAGATATCTTGAAGTTTAAAAAGCATTGCAAAGGGTGATCTTTTCATGCTTTCTAAGCTTGTTGGGAAGTGGCTTTTTTGCAAATTATCTGGATAGAGATGGGCAGTATGGACAATTCTGTCATGTGATGGTATTCTTCATAATCAGCTTTAAAATAATATGGTTAGGAAACTCATGGGAGGAGCCAAAATGGCCCTTTGAGAAAAAGCTCCACCATTACCTTTTGCTCACAGAGGAGGGAAGATCGGTAGTATGTTGTGTTCCTTTCTGTCTCATGCACTTTCTGGGTTCCTTCCTTCCTTCCTTCCTTCCTTCCTTCCTTCCTTCCTTCCTTCCTTCCTTCCTTCCTTCCTTCCTTCCTTCCGTGTTGTGTATGCCATGTGTTACCTCTTCCTCTTCTCCTTCTTTCCCTCCTTCCTTCTTCCAACATGGGGAATGAAGGGAGAACCCTCAGATGCTTCCTTCTCTCCTTCCCTCCATCCTTCCAACATGGAGAAGGAGAGAGAAAGTGAGAGGAAGATCACTGGGATGGCAGCACAGGAGGAGCCCCAGACGCCTCTTTTCCCCTCCTCCTCTTTCAGTTGACCCCAAGGGCCATCTAGTCCAACCCCCTTCTTTCTGCCATGTAGCAAAAGCACAACCAAACCACCCCTGACAGATGGCCATCCTCCCTCTGAATAATAATAATAAAGAAAATATGTTCCTAGTTTGCAAGGCTCGTTTCCTGTTTAATTGTGTAGTCCTTACTTTGAAAGTGGTAGTTGTGCTTCAGAAACTGTTTTTGTGCCCACAAGCTATGTTAAATTGGTGAAGACTTTACAAGATATTCAGTCATTGAGAAACTAGAGCAAAATGTGAAATAGCAGGGTGTCCCTCCTGCAAAGACAAAGCTATTGCAGTTTAATAAACTTTTCCCATGTGTTTATGATAGAACCAATTAGGAAATTATATTTATAACCCAGGAACAGAAATCATAGTCCAGGACAGGAGGTGTTTCATTTCACAAAGTAAACAGGGGAGGGACAGTGGGTGGGAACAACTCTTTAAAATGTGATGGTAAATCAACTGAGAACTCCTGAATAAAAGGTATAGCTTGCTAGTGTGTGATGGAGGTAGGAAAATCATTTGTTTAATTTCAAAATAGAATATGCCTGAGCTATATGGTAATCTCTTCTTCCAAACACTTGATATGTTCAGTGGGATGTAATCTAAAATTATGCCAACCCAAAAAGGATATAATCAAGGTATGTGTAATGGTAGCCAGATAGGATTTCTTAAGGAATGGGCACAGTTGGCACACACGTTTTTGCTGTGTAAACACACTACAGAAATCCGGCTCCTGGGTCAGAGTTGAGCAGGACATCACAGTTTTTAGGCAGACTGTCTCTATTCATTGATCTGACTTTCAACTTACCATGAATATTTCTGTCTTGCCTGAATTAAGTTCCAATTTGTTTACCTCTCTCTCTCTCTCTCTCTCCCTCCCTCTCTCTCTCTCTCTCTCTCTCTCTCTCTCTCTCTCTCTCTCTCTCTCACACACACACACACACACACACACACACACAGCTGAATATAAGTACTTCTGATTACAATTACATTGGGTCTGCTGAAGAATAAATATGTAATTAAAATTAAACTTTGGTTCTGAGGAATGTTCTTATAAAATGAATTTAAAACATAATTGTGTTTAAATCTTGCAGTCATTTATTCTTAAGCTATTATATAGTTTTAGATTTGATGTTTGGTCATCTCTTCTCATGTTTCATTAATGTTGTTATCCTTCATTTTATGTGTATCTTTCATGGAAAAGTGTAAATATCATAGGTATAGCTCACCGATTTAAGAAATTACTTTTGCAGTAAATAACAACTTACTAATGCTGAATTAAAATCTAAGCATGCATTTATAATGGGTCTGGGAAATTTTAAGAAACAACAGATGCACTGATCTGGATGACTCTCAAACCATTTAGAATTTGACAACCGAAACAATAACGCTTTTAACATTTATTCATACATTTCTCATGTTTACGTTGCCAACAGAATTCTTTATATTTAGGGTCATGTTTTGTCTTTGTTTTTTTCATTGCTTATAAATTACATTAAACAACCTGGCCATTAACTTCATCATCAAATTCATCAATGAGGAAACCATACCAATAAACTTTGCACACGCAATTTGAATGTGCTAAATAAGGTTAAAATAGAAAATATCTACATTCTACAAATGTACATATTGACAAATGTACCATTCTAGAAAACATAAATTTTCATAGAGCATATTGATGCAAGAAGCACATCAATAAGTGTTAAGTATCACTTATGTCTAAAGTAGAAATGACCAAACTGCAGCACGAAGGAAAATTTCACCAAAGCTATTTTTCCAGGCCTTCAGTAGCCCTAAATATTAATCAAGATGTCATAGGAAGATTGACCATAGCTTCTTACCTGAGGAAGTTTGTGTTCACATCATTTAAGACATGGAGCTATTCTTCACTTTAATCTTGCTCCTGTCTTTTGTTTTTGTATAAAATAACCCAGCTATACTTGCATTGATATCTACATAATTATAAGATTCTTATTACTATCTAATTCCCACTTGATCACATGTAAAGGGGATCAATCCATTTGTATCTCCAAAATAGAGCTGCACCAATGTGGTGCAGAAGCTAGCTATCCGTTGTTTAGAGCAGGAGTAGATAACATTGTGATATGTGATGGTCTATACAGTTCCTGTTGTCCTGTAATTAACACATAATAGCTCCCCTATCAGAGAGGAATATGTTCCTCCCATTGATACCAGAAATTGTGGATAATAGTGAATCCTATATTTTAACAATACATTGGCCAGCATGTTGTACAATCACACTGGAGGATTATAAAGACAGACAAATATTTCTGGGGAAGTGAAACCATGGACATCAAATCTGTGAATAAAGGGTCACATTGTAGTTCCTGTGGCACCTCTATAGTTCATGGGGGTGCCAATATCCTCTCATACTATATACAACTTTGAATCTGCAGGACACAACATGTAACATAATTGCATTGAAGAAAGTAAGAAGGTGGGAGGAGAGAAATTAATGTCGGTAGTGTTGGTTGCAGTGGCTAAGAAATAGCATTAGGATCACAGAAAGGTAGTTAAAGGACACTATGTGGTCAACAGGCTGTGTATTCCGTACCAATGATTCATAGTATTATTCTGTACTGCATGAACTCTGTAAAATCTGTTTTATATCCCCACAAAATCAGTGTATGGCATCTTTGGGGGTGGGCATTTTCATACAGCAGACTAGTCAGTTTTAGGTTGTGAATTTTAATCTGCATTTCATCAGTGGATTTTTACTTGTATTTTAACTCTGTGTACCGTATTATATGTCTTTTAATAGTTTTTTATCTCTTGTTTTAATGATGTTGTATCTCACCTCAAGCCGGAGGGAGAGGCATGTAATAAATCTATTACTATTACTGTACTATTCTGTAAAGCAGAATACATTGATCAAAGTCCAAACAATTATCTGAGATAGTTGTGGAAGCCTCAAAGGCAAGCATAACCATCCATAATATACTCATGCAATTTGGGCAGACACGAGTAGGAGTCAGGACTGAGCAAAAGGTTCAAACCATTCTACATGAAGCTTTCTTTTTCCACTTATGATTTCCAATGGTGCTGACCATGGACAAATTTAAAGTATTTGTTGCCATATAAACAGCTGTGAAGTTCATAGGAAAACTGCAACACAGTTTTGATTTATATGAACCAGCAATATAAGCTACTAGGGGTGTATGATTTTTCATTAGTCATCATAGGTTAAACTTACCCAATACTTTTTCATTTGAATTTTGCAAATCCCAGAAGCCTCTCAAGGAAGCAAAACAAAGTCAAAAAGACTGCCATTCCTCTTTAAATTAATGGTCTTTTGCCATTAGGAGAGGGAAAAGGTAAAGGTTTCCCATGACATTAAGTCTATTCATGTCTGACTCTGGGGGTTGGTGCTCATCCCCATTTCTAAGCTGAAGAACCGGCATTGTCTGTAGAGACCTCCTAGGTCATGTGGCCAGCATGGAGTGCTGTTACCTTCCTGCAGAAGCAGTACTTATGGATCTACGCACATTTGCATGTTTTCAAACTGTTAGATTGGCAGAAGCTGGGGCTTATAGTGGGAGCTAACTCCACTCACAAGATTTGAATCACCAACCTTTCAGTCAGCAAGTTTAGCAGTTCAGTGGTTTAACCCACTGCACCATCGGTGGCTCTGGGAGAGGGAAGTATCAGGGAAAAAGCAATGGGAAAGAGACTGAGAAAGCACAGAATTTTGTTTCAGAAGGCAAGGAGCCTTATGCCAGAAAATTCAAAAAGCCCTGCCCTAAACTACATTTCCCAGCATTCTGTGCAACATCAGAAAGCCCCAATTAGGATAGGGAAGAGATTTGCCCCTCCATAGCAGCAGCCAACCAAAGTTCCAATCTGCAAAGAGGATGACTGACTGATACTTCTTGTAAGTAAAGCTCTGGCTGGGATGGGAAGAAATCCCTAAATTGATGTTCTATTGGTTAATATGAGAGACATTCGATGAGATAGCTGTATTGGCTTTAAATTTTTTGTCAAAACTTTTTAAAATTCCCTAAAATTAGTAGATGTATGAATATTTCTGAATGTTGGGAGAAATGCTCCCCTGTTATCTTGTGTCATTGTATTAAAAATGCAAGGAGATAGCTGATGTAGTTTTTAAAAAAAGAAAAAAAGAAAGAAATATTGTTTATAAAAAATTGCAAATTCTCCAAACATCTGTAGATAAGTGAAATGTTCTGAAACTTGATGGGCTAACAGTGGTAAACGTGTTCTGCCATCGTAGCAAATTTCACCCTAATAGCTGTAAAATGAGAGAGAAATGAGCCCCTGAATTTTCCCCCACTTGCACAATTACTATAATGAAAAAGTAACAAAATTTCATTACTCTTGTTATAGTAACAAAATTTTCACTAATGATACTTTAGAAACACTTTAGAAATGAAATGCCAGCACCCCCTAATTTTGTAATGAGTTTTAAAACATTTTTTTAATCGATCGCACAACCCTACAATGAATAGTTGGGTGGATCCTGGGAATGGGGGTCACATTATTATTATTTCTTTTGGAATGCATGCTTCAGCTTATAGGCAAAGCTCGGAAAAGTTATTTGTTTGCATTATAACACCCAGAATTTGACAAACAGCTTGTAGCAGATTTCTACAAGTATTGAAAGAGATAATACATGTATTATATACATTCATTTTACAGAACTGCAGTGCATACTAAGAGACAAGAGATCAAAGAAGGCATGATTATTTCATTTGCTTTATTACAACTTTCCTGAATTAATAGATGGAGGTTTGTAACACTATTTCTTGTGTAGTTCCAATTTCACTATCAAAAAATTATATTTCTTGATTATTTTTAAAGAAGGACTTTTCTAAATGGAATAGACTCTGATAAAAGGAAATCATTTCTCTCAAAGCTACAATGATGGCAAAATAAATTAATTGCATGAAGATAAACATCTTCCGCTTTTACCTGCAAGAGCAACTCACATTGTAGCAGTAACTTATCTTGCAATGCCTTGAAAACCTGTCCTTCAAAAAGAAAGATAAATTGAAAACCTTGTGTTCTTTTCTCCTTGAGTCTGGCATCAAAATGTATAATAGTATTATTAACTGTTTTGATGCTCTATAATCCTTAGATTGTATGTAGCTTCTTGATATGAGCATGCTTACTCCACAACCTACAGACTATTCAAATATAACATTCAACTATAGGAGCTTAACCATTATTTGCAGGTAAGCACATGGTTGCTATAGTTTTCCTATTTAAATGAAATCAAAAACTACGATTTAATGAAAACTAGAAAAGGTATAAAGTCACTAATCATCTTAAAAGATAGGATAAGGAAGTAGGGAATTGAAAGAATATTTGTACATATTCAAATGTCTAAAAAGGTCTTAGAAAGGCATCTTTACAGTTCAGCACTTATTCTGCAAAAATTGCACTTTTTGCACAGAAAATTGAATTTTCTGCACAGGAATCATGTTTGCTCCCTATAAAATATGATTTTCTCCACATACAGCAGCTGTTTTGTGGAGGAAGCAACATGAAATGGAGATGCAAAGTGTAGAAAGGCACCTTCTTCCATGTTTGGTGGACTTGTAAGGATGTAAAAAAAATGGAAAAAGGTAACAAGGAAACTAATAAAATGATTTCTAAAAAGGTTTTAAAAACCCAGAAGTATGCCTACTGGATTTGTTTTTACATAACATAATAAAATTTATTTAAAAAAGAAAGCAGAACTTTATTGCAGAAGAGTAACTAAAATAGAGATAAAGAACAGAAAGATAAGTGGTGTGGTGAGTAGCAGGATGATGTATGAGAGAGATATGGGCAAATCCTCCAGAGAGTGAAAAGAAACTGAGGACTCTTCTAGACAGGCCAAAAATCTGAGAGGAATTGGGATTTTAAATCCCACTTCCTCTCAAAATGGAGGTCACACAGCTGGCACCCATGTTTTTTCAGGGGTGGGGGTGGCTGAATTTTCTTCTGTGCTGATCTGAGATCATCATGGGTGGGCAATGACACTGCCAACCACCCCCTCCCTGCCCTCCATTTCCTCCTCCACTTACCAGAGGAAGGCTCCGATTGGGGCCTGAAGCATTTCTCACTCCTCCACTCCCTTGGAAGTGCCAAAAGAGGGCTTTGGGGAGGGAAGGAAGATTCCTCCTCCAAGGCTTTCTATTGGTTATTGGAGAGAGGACGGAGAGGCCTCTCCAGGCCTGCACTGGAACCTTCCTCCAGTAAATTGAGGGGAAAATGGGGAGAAGGGAAGGGAGGCTGGTAGTGCCACCCTTCTTCTCCAAGCTGGCTAAGCCTGAGGAGAAGGGATTGCTATTGAAAAAGACACCGGAAACACAGATGGTAATCCCAGAAATCTGTTTCAACAAGCTCCGTAACTTCAATGATCTGGGTCTTCAAGGAAGGTCCTGATCTTTAGAGGCATTTTTAAAATCTGGATTAATCTCAGTAAATTCGGTTTACTCCAGTTTTAAACGGATTAATCTGAGATGTCAACTGGATGTCTCAGCCCATATTTAGGGCTGTGTAGAAGGGGCCTAAGAGAACTAACCAAAGAGAGGAAACCTGTAGGAGATAATCCAACAAAGAAACATAATTTAAAAATCAGACCTAAACAGTTGATGATGAACAAATTTATGTAGAACAAATTTGTAATTATATTTTGGGCCATTAGGTCATAATATAATTGCCCTATTAGGGCAGAACAAAGGCGACTTTTAATTTCAATATTTGGGAGGAAGCAGGGTATAAATATCCCATGCAAAGGATCGTTACCTTGACGCGGTGCTGGGGCTTGAGTGCCTTGATGATGCCATGAGCTATACTGTGCAGGACCACCCATGGCAGAGAGGTCAGACTAAATACGATCCCTGGGGAAGGTAATGGCAACCCACCCCAGTATTCTTGCCATGAAAACTACATGGATCAGTACAACCAGAGAAATGTTGGTATACCATCGGAAAAAAGAACTCCCAGGTTGGAAGATGATCAAAATGCTACTGGGGAGGAGCAGAGGATGTCCAACTACTCCCAGATGTGATGACACAGTTAGCTCAAAGCTGGAAGGAAGGCTAACTGCCGACAGTGCTGGAGGTGAACGACAAATCCGATGTTCTAAAGATCAACACACTATAGGAACCTGGAATGTAAGATCTATGAGCCAGGACAAACTGGATGGGGCTATTGGTGAGATGTCAAGATTAAAGATAGACATTCTGGGAGTCAGTGAACTGAAATGGACTGAAATGGGCCACTTCACAAAAGATGACCACCAGATCTACTACTGTGGAAAGAAGAACACTGAAGAAATGGAGTAGCCTTCATAGTTAATAATAAAGTTGCAAAAGCAGTGATTGGATACAACCCAAAAAATGATAGAATGATCTCAATTTGAGTTCAAGGCAAGCCATTTAACATCACAGTGTTCCAAATATATGCCCCAACCACAGCTGCTGAAGAAGCAGAATTAGATCAGTTCTATGAGGATCTGCAGCACCTACTGGATAACACACCAAAAAGAGACATTGTTCTCATTACAGGAGATTGGAATGCTAAGGTGGGCAGTCAAATGATAACCGGGATCACAGGCAAGCATGGTTTGGGACAACCAAATGAAGCAGGACATAGGCTGATAGAGTTTTGCCAGGAAAACTCACTGTGCATAACAAACACTCTCTTCCAACAACCTAAGAGATGGCTTTATACATGGACTTCACCAGATGGTCAACACCAAAATCAGATTGACTACATCCTCTGCAGCCAAAGGTGGCAGACATCTATCCAGTCAGTGAAAACAAGACCTGGAGCTGACTATAGTTCAGATCATGAACTTCTTATTGCAAAATTTAGAATCAGGCTAAAGAGAATGGGGAAAATACACAGACCAATTAGATATGATCTCACAAATATTCCCAGTGAATATGCAGTGGAGGTGAAGAATATATTTCAGGGACTAGATTTAATAAATAGAGTCCCAGAAGAACTATGGACAGAAGTCCACAATATTGTTCAGGAGGCAGCAACAAAGTACATCCCAAAGAAAAAGAAAACCAAGAAGGTAAGATGGTTGTCTGCTGAGACACTGGAAGTAGCCCAAGAAAGAAGGAAGGCGAAAGGAAACAGCAATAGGGGGAGTTATGCCCAATAAAATGCACAGTTACAGAGGCTAGCCAGAAGAGACAAATAACTATTTTTAAAGAAGCAATGCATGGAAATGGAAGAAGACAATAGAATAGGAAGGACAGGAGATCTCTTCCAGAAAATCAGAAACATCGGAGGCAAATTTCAGGCAAAAATGGGTATGATCAGAAACAAAGATGGCAGGGACCTAACAAAAGCTGAAGAGATCAAGAAAAGGTGGTGAGAATATACAGAAGATCTGTATAGGAAGGATAATAATATAGAGGATAGCTTTGATGGTGTGGTGAGTGAATTAGAACCAGACATCCTGAGGAGTGAGGTTGAATGGGCCTTAAGAAGCATTGCTAATAACAAGGCAGCAGGAGATGACGGGATCCCAGCTGAGTTGTTTAAAATCTTGGAAGGTGATGCTGTCAAGGTGATGCATGCCATATGCCAGTAAATATGGAAAACACAAGAATGGCCATCAGATTGGAAAAAAATCAATTTATATCTCCATACCAAAAAAGGAAAACGCTAAAAATGCTCAAACTTCTGTACAGTGGCACTTATTTCCCATGCCAGTAAGGTAATGCTCAAGATCCTACAAGGCAGACTCCAGCAATACATGGAGTGAGAGTTGCCGGATGTCCAAGCTGGGTTCAGAAAAGGCAGAGGAACAAGAGGCCAAATTGCCAATATCCGCTGGATAATGGAGGAAGCCAGGGAGTTTCAGAAAAACATCTACTTCTGCTTTATTGACTATTCTAAAGCCTTTGACTGTGTGGATCATAATAAACTGTGCCATGTTCTTGGTGGTATGGGGAAACCAAGTCACCTTGTCTGTCTTCTGAGAAATCTGTATAAAGACCAAGTAGCCACAGTAGGAACAGATCACGGAACAACAGACTGGTTCAATATTGGGAAAGGAGTGTGGCAGGGCTGCATACTATCATCCTACCTATTCAACTTTTACGCAGAACACATCATGCGATGTGTGGGGCTTGACGATTCCAAGGCTGGAGTTAAAATTGTTGGAAGAAACATTAACAACCTTAGGTATGCAGATGATACCACTTTGATGGTCGAAAGTGAGGAAGAGCTGAGGAGCCTTATCACCAAGGTGAAAGAAGAAAGTGCAAAAGCTGGGTTGCAGTTAAACATCAAGAAAACCAAGATCATGGCAACTACACCTATTGATAACTGGCAAATAGGGGGAGAAAGCATGGAGGCAGTGACAGAATTTATATTTCTAGGCGTGAAGATCACTGCAGATGCAGACTGCAGCCAGGAAATCAGAAGATGTTTACTTCTTGGGGGGAGAGCAATGGCCAACCTTGATAAAATAGTGAAGAGCAGAGACATCACACTGGCAACAAAGGTCCGCATAGTCAAAGCAATGGTAATCCCCATAGTAATCTATGGATGCGAGAGCTAGACCAATAAGGAAGGCTGAGCGAAGGAAGATAGACGCTTTTGAACTCTGGTGCTGGAGGAAAATCCTGAGAGTGTTGGAAAGATCCAACCAGTCCATCATTCAGGAAATAATACCGGGCTGCTCACTGGAGGGAAAGATATTAGAGGCAAAGCTGAAGTATTTTGGCCACATCATGAGAAGGCAGGAAGGCTTGGAAAAGATCATGATGCTGGGGAAAATGGAAAGAAAAAGGAAGAGAGGCTGACCAAGAGCGAGATGGATGGACGGTATCCTTGAAGTGACTGGCTTGACCTTGAAGGAATTGGGGGTGGCGATGGCTGACAGGGAGCTCTGGCGTGGACTGGTCCATGAAGTCACGAAGAGTCGGAAACGACTATGCAACTGAAAGAGAGAGAAAGGGTATTGTTTTGACTGCGCCTTCGGGGATTATGGTTGATGGGGATGGAATTCGAAGAGGAAGAAAAAACCCTCGTGATGAGGGTTCACTGGAGGAGTTGCGCAGGAAGCGACTTAGAGAGCTATATGGGGGATCTTCTGAGGAAGATTCAGATGGGGAGATGGATGCTGAGGAACAGGTGGTGGCTGGGGAAGCGGGCACTGAATGGGTACAGCCACCGGAGATGTCTGGGGATTTGGGGCTTATGGATACTTCTGAACCTGGGGTTTCTGCAGGAGCTGATCCCAATTGGGATGCTTGGAGAAGGGAG
Organism: Anolis carolinensis; assembly: GCF_035594765.1. Lineage (NCBI taxonomy): Eukaryota > Metazoa > Chordata > Lepidosauria > Squamata > Anolidae > Anolis > Anolis carolinensis. The sequence goes on along the minus strand of NC_085842.1, from coordinate 282,754,864 downwards.
GATGGTTCTTTAAGTGTTCATGGGGCTAAGTGTGGGCAGGATGATTGGGACTCCGACGAATTGCTAGGTACCCCAGATCCACGAGCTCTAGTTGTGTGGAGCTCAGACTCTGAGTAGATTTGGGACACCTGGTGTTTGGGTGTGAGTGTTTGGTCACCCAGGAGGAAGGGAAATAAAATGGGAATGTTTGGCCACTGCACTTTGCGTGTGGCAAGGTGTTGCTGAGGCGCCATTGGGATCTCTGTGTTTCCATGAAGACTGGACTTGGACTATGATTTGAATCTGCTGTTATCACCTAGCTTGGCTCTCGCTGTGTCTTATCATGGACTTGTCTTGGATGACTGCACCCTCTTCAGACCTTGGATCGGAATTTGACCTTGCTACTGCCTTCGCCCTGTGATTGATGACTACTATCGGCTTTTGACTCCTGGCTTGCTCTTTGGACACCGCTGTTATCTCCTGACCTGACCTTGGAATCCCGGACGACGTCTTTTCACCATCCTTTTGGAGCCTTCGGCTTTATCCACATTGTGGAAGCACTCTACTGCATTCTTAGTTTGTTTGTTTGTTTCCTGACCAATTTGGTGTTTTCTTTTGGGAACTGTTCCTTTGAAAACTACAGAGCCGGCTGGCAGGGCTTGGACTCAGAAAGTGCAGTTTGCACTAAGTTTGTTTAGCTTTGTTTTTTACCTGCTTGTGTTGCTGAATTATATTTTTGTTTGAACTGCTCTCGAAGCACTGATAGTGAAGTGTTTCAAGGTTTTTTCTGTGTTAACATTACCTTTTAGCTTATCTGCTGAATAAACTCTATTTTTGTTCGCTAATTGGCATCTGACTCTTGACAGGTATAAATATATGATGATAAGGATGATAAGGATGATGATAATGATATTCATATTAATAAGAATAGATAATTTAATATCACATCTGAATTGGTATGCAGAGGAAGCATTAAACTAACAATAGCATGTTGTTGTTGCAAATACTTTGTGTAATCTAAAGATACATCTATACTGAAAAATTAATGCAATCTGGCATTACTTTAACAGCCGTGGTTCAATGTTATGGAATCACAGGAACTGTTGTTTGGTGAGGCATCCGCACTCTTTGGAAGAAAAGACTAAAGACATTGTAAAATGACAATTCCCAGGATTCCATGGTTGGGAGCTATGGCAATTAAAGTGGTTTCAAATCTATTAATTCTACAGTGTAAATGTACTCTAAGTCTCTAGCCAGCATACCCAGAACAGAAAATACTTAACACACCCATAACGGGTGTAACTTTGTGAACTCAGGAGCTACATGTCTATTCAGAAGTTTCTTTTTGATTTCTATGGGGCTTACTTTCACATAGGTAAGTGTAGAACTGCAGCTTAACTGTTTAATATAATAAACAGAATAAATGTTTGCAGTGAAAACTAAATGGAACGTATACCCACAAAACAATAATAGTTGTTACACAGAACAGTATTTCTGTAAAGTAGCAATTATTTATAAAATTGTTTCTTTTCTTGCTGGAGAATGGATTTCTTTCTTATAGATGCTATTTTTGGAGATGATTGGGCATGTGCAAATATCTCTATTTAGGATGATGAACCACCACAATTTTCAAAAATGGATTTTTGTGACTCATTGAATTTATATCAGTTCTTAATCACATAAAAACATAGGATAGCCTTTTTGTACTGTTTTCCCTTGCAATAAAGAGACAGCACCGTTCTGTGTAATGTGATCCCCTTAAAGATATATCCAGTACTGACAGCACAAAGATAGTATGAGGATAGTACTGGAAGAACATCACAAGAGTATTCTGATATGGATTCACACTATAACGGTGTCCTCTCTTTCTGGAGATGATAGCAGATTTCTATGTTTGGGTTTTGAAATGAACTTTGTCTCTTTCTAATGGAAGACAAGCATGATGTGACCTGAAATTCTCTCTTGCTCAAATTAAAATCTAAATTGCAAAAGAAGTCCTAACTTGATCTTCTCCTCCCTTTCCTTCTGTCTTTAATAGTCCCCGAAAGCCTTGTTTGTTGTCGTCCCAAATACAACTCTGCTTTTAGCTTCTGTACCATGACAGCAGCCGTAATAAAACAAGAAGCAAGTCACATATGAAGAAGAAGGAAGACAGTTACACAATCCTTCTCCATTGTACTGGAGTCTGTTAGGATCAAAACCTGGGAAGAAAATGAGGAAATACCTCCCTAAGGCTGTTGCTATCACATTTCTCTTGGATAAAAAAACCCCAAGCTCTATTTCCCTATTTTTATGTAAATATCTTAATGATGCTGAACCAATCTACTATGATTTATGAGTAGTTAACCAACACCAGAATCCAATACCCAATCTGCCCCCCATTTTCCCCCTGAAGAGAGAGAAAGGTATTTTAAATTATGCTCTGCTTCTAGAAGGAGACTTCAGAAATAAAGTTGCATTTCCTTTATGACCTTTGAAAGAGAGATGAGCTGTTTTGTCAGCTGAGGTGAGACTACAGAGCAGATACAATGATTGCTTGTGATTCACAAACAGGTCCTAATGACTTTATGCAAATGTATGTAGATTATGTTATAATGTCAAGACTAAACAGTGTCATTGAATGCCTGCAGAGAATTCTAAATTAAAATAAAATGAATCCCATCCAATAAATATCTCTTTAAGTGATGTGGCAGTGTCAAGATTGTGTCATAGTATTTCTGGGGAAATTACATATTGATGTCCAATTAAAACCTTTCTTTAAATAAAGGTAAAAAAAATAAGTTGCTGTTATTTCAGAATGATATTGAAATGAAAACAGGCACTTAACAAAACAGCATACACAGTTTTAGTAGAATATTATTTTCCCGATTTTACAAATTTGATTGCAAGGGTTCTAAATAAATATTTCACTTGAGCTTATAACATGGCTGAGATACTGAGTGGGAGGTGAGTATATTGTTCTTTTATGTCTAAAGGAAGCAGTAGTTGGACCTTTGGTTGTTGTTTTTTTTTTTTTTTTTTTTTTTACTATTTCTTCCTGAATTCCATTGAATTGATAATTTTGAGCCAGGGTCCAGTATTTAGTTCACGAACATGATTATGCAGCATATGTTGGTCTCTTATAAGGTATTTATGGTTGAAATAGGTCTTCTGGAGTGACTCCAGCCAGGCTATCAGCCTCTGAATAAGGAAATCTGTTCCTGGTTTGAAAGTGTTTGGGTTTTCTGGGGCTGAGAGTGTGTGACTTGCCCAAGATCACCCAGTGGGTTTCCATGGCTTAGTGGGGAATGAAGCCACAATCATAGGACAACTCTCAAACCACTACACCAGGAGTCCCCAAACTAAGGCCCGTTTTCCATATATCTGAAGGTTATCTGAAGGTATTTAGAGGCATGGGCACCACACTTCGAATTGGAAGGTAATTCCAAAGCACCAAACCACCTCGGAAACTCCTTCGGATCTATTTTGAATAACAAATTTATTACGATAAACGACTTATTCCGAAGATTCGCCCATGCTTAATAGACACTCCTGCACAAAGAGCACTGTTCTCCATCTATCATCAAATGCTTTTAACTTACTGTAAATTCTAAGCAGCTTTGCAGAAGGTCAAAGCTGAAACAATCTGAAGGGCACAGCATTGACCCAGTGCCACTATTCATAGTGATACCTAGTATCTAGTCAAAGCCCAATGCCATAGCCATGCCTGATTTAATGAAATAGCCCATCCAAATACTAAAGGTTGTATGTAATAAATCAGAAAGGAAGGATTCTGATTCTTCAACACAGGAAGATGTTGCAGTACCAGCATCAGCAATCATATTCCTAACCCTGAGTGCTGGAGCTGAAAATGGTTTTAGAACAATATTAATAATGGTAAAGATCCTGTTTCAGTAACTTGGTTATGCTTGCATAACAGTAAGTAGAAATAAAAAGACAATAGAAACAATATACAAATGAACTATAAAAGAGATGAAATGATGACATACACATTCAAGAACAATATGAAAATGAACCTACAATTTAGAAAATGAAGTGGAAGCTACACTAAGAACAAAATAAATCAACAGAAAAAGATGGTACACCAATAGATCTGCTTCAAGCTACAGAGTCAGAGTCTACTCTACTTCTAATCAAAATCTGTGAATAAATATGGAAAACAAAAAATGTGCCATAGATTGAAAGTGCTCAACATACATTCTACTCCCTAAGAATAGGGACACTGTGGATTGCAGTGGCCACAGGACTATTTCATAAATTCTCCATGGAAGCATAGTGATTAAGGAACAATGGCACCAATGACTGTAAACATTATAACAAAAATGTTTTGCTATAGGAACTCCTTTAGAGATTGGAAAGTTATATAGTGTCACTGAACTAAGCTAGGCTAAGCAGGCACAGGAAAGAAGACTAAGGCCCCATCCACACCGCCCCTGTATCCCAGGATCTGATCCCAGGTTGTTTATTCCAAATGGCATTGGCAACTCATATAGTCCTGCCTCACTGGCAACTGACACTTCCCCATCACATGTGGGGAAGCATTGCAATGCGGTTCCCCCCCAGAAGCCCTGTTGTTCCCAATGGAACATGAGGAGGCTCCTGTGTTGGTGACACAGGGTCCTAGGATGCTGCGACCCTAGTTGAGCCATGGAGTCCCACCGGAAGTGAGGCTACATTGTGTGATGGGTGGTGTGAGGCTCCATGGCTCAAATAGGGCAGAAGTATCCTAGGATGCTGAAATTTCATCGAGCGAGTCATCAGAGTCAAACCTGATCATAAAGTTTCCAGATGACACCAAATTGGGAGAATAGCTAATACTCCAGAAGACAGGAGCAGAATTCAAAATGATTTTGACAGATTAGAGAGATGGGACAAAGCTAACAAAAAGAAGTTTAACAGGGACAAATGCAAGATACTTCACTTAGGCAGAAAAAATGAAATGCAAAGATACAGAATGGGGACCCCTGGCTCGACACCAGTGTGAAAAAGAACTTGGAGTCCTCATGGACAACAGAGGAAGCGTAGATGGCCCGTGAGGTCTCTTCCAACTCTATGATTCTATGACTCTAATGTGATGTGGCAGCTAAAAATGCCAATGGGATTTTGGCCTGCATAAATAGGAGTATAGTGTCTAGATCCAGGGAAGTCATGCTCCCCCTTTCCCTCTATTTTGCCTTAGTCACATGACACCTAGAACACTTGTCCAGTTCTGGGCACCACAATTTAAGGGAAATGTTGACAAGCTGGAATGTGTCCAGAGGAGGGAAATTTAAATGTTCAAAGGTTTGGTGAACAAGCCCTATGAGGAGTGGCTTAAAGAGCTGGGCATTTTTAGCTTGCAGAAGAGAAGACTGAGAGGAGACATGATTGCCATGTATAAATATGTGAGGGGAAATCATAGGGAGGGTGGAACAAGTTTGTTTTCTGCTGCCCTAGACACTAGGATGCTGAACAATGGCTTCTTCAAACTACAGAAAAGGAGATTCCATCTGAATATTAGGAAGAACGTCTAACCATGAGAGCTGCTTAGCAGTGGAACTCTTCATCCTGGACTGTGGTGGAGGCTCCTTCTTTGGAAGCTTTTCAACAAAGGCTCGATGGCCATCTGTTGTGGGTGCTTTGAATGCGATTTTCCTGATTCTTGGCAGGGGGTTGGCCATGAGGTTTCTTCCAATTCTATGATTCTATGGTTCTATTATTTAAATCTTTCTGAGCTGAGCATTGCTGCAATCCAGCACTACCACTACCACGACTACTACTCTTTATAATGATTTTATTATTTTAGGCATAATTCAGATGGATTTTGATTTAATTTTGCAGGAATTTGACTAAATGGGAAATGAATGGGAGTTAGTTGCTATCATCTGAAATGTATGAAAATGTAAATTCTTCTGCAAAAAATATAGACAAGATCCTGCATGAGACAAGTATGTATGATGTCATAGTTAGCTATACTGTGTCCCCTCATCTGACTCCTCCCCATGGAGCTCCCAGTGGAACAATGGGTTAAACCTTTGTGCCAACAGGATTGCTGATGGAAAGGTTGGCGGTTCAAATCCAGGGAGCAGAGTGAGTTCCTGTCTGTCAGCTCTAGCTTCCCATATGGGGACATAAGAGAAGCCTACCAGATGATGGTAAAACATCAAACATCCAGGCGTCCCCTGGCCAACATCCTTGCAGACAGCCAATTCTCTCTCACCAAAAGCTATTTGCAATTTCTCAGGTTGCTCCTGACACCAAAACCCCCCTCCCCAACCCACCTTAAAAGTCTTGCAGCTATATCAATTGTACTAAACCCTTGTAATTTCAAAAGTGACATGTCTAACCCCGTCTCACTTGCAAGCCATGGTGCAATGAGCAGAAGCAAATTAGTTTGTAAAGTCTTTAATTAAAAAAACCATGGTTTGCATTGTTATTCAAACCAAGCTAACCTTAGACCTCAGCGTGCCACAATCAAAAAAAGTTCTCCCATTTCCTCCCACTTTATATTACCTGTACTGGTGAGACACAAAGGAAGGCCTTTCTTGCAGACCTCAGTTCTCAGACAGATATATATAAGGAGAGATAATTCTTTAGTATTAAGGTCCCAGGCTATTTAAGACTTTAAATGTCATCACCGGCACTTTAAATTCAGACATGAATTGTAATGTTATCTTATTCTGGTTGGGGCTAACAACTGAGTTTAGACTTAAATAGATATTTCTTTGGTCAGAAAGCAACCATCAGAGTGATCAGAAAGCAACCATCTAAATATTTGGATGTTTAAAGGAAGCACTTTTTCTAACACAAATGGTGGACCTTGTATTTCCAGGCTTCTGGGCCAGCTGTGGGGAGGGGGCTGCTATGATATAAAAGAGGAGATGAGGAACCTCTTGGAACTATATTAATGGTTCACTGGATCTCATCATTCTCAATTTTGTTATAATGATTACCAATGCTAAGCTGGTCATCCTCACCTTGTTATTCTCAAGTTACTCTTCTGCCTTATATTTCTTCCACTTCTCCTCCTGCTCTTTTTCTTTCTTTTTAATGAGTTTTGTTTGTTCAAGGCCCTCCTTTCCCATCTGTTCCAGCACTTTCTGTAATTCTAAGCAGCTTTACTTTAATAGCTCTCTTCAAACATCTGAATGTCACTGTTAGCTTTTTAGTTAAGCCTGTACATCACAAGGGAAAAAATGATTTTTAGAAAGCCTTTTTTAGCTTTAGGGCAGGATATAAAGAATATGAATTTTTAGTAGACACATCAGAGCACAGAGAAAGAGACTGGAGCCAGTAAGAACCATCAGTCCCTATTTGAAAATGGAAGGTATTCTTGATTAAGAAAAGGACTCTGTCTCAGAGATAGACACACACATAAAGTCATAGGTTCAATCCTTGACATTTCTATTTCAATTACCTTAAAGGTGGCTGATATCCTGGAGAGGTGCTGACAGCCAAATAATTGAAACATTACTTTTTGAGAACAGAACTTACAGCATTTGCCGTCTAAGTATGCTGTCTAGGGGGTGCTGGGAGTTGTAGTCATATTGTGTGTGTGACTATAATAAATTTATATACACACACACATACACATATGTATATATTCTGGAACATTGGGCAGAACATTTGACCAGCTAACAAGTATGTAAAAAATAGCACTTTAACTCACAATAAAACATCGTGCTAATTAGAGTGTCATCTTCTTTTTGCAAGATCTATATAGATATCAGTTTGTTTTCAACATTCGCACATCAATCGTTAATTAAGAATTTTAGCAAAAATCACACCAAAATTATATATTACTCAAAAGTACAATGGAGCATAATTACAGGACTATGAAATCTCTAAAAAATAATCAGTCTATTTATCAGAATAGTTAAAAACAGCATTCAATGGTGACTTAATTATTTGCAAAGTATAGTATTTTGTGTTTCCTATTTATCTCCATTGTGTTTCCTATTTATCTCCATTTATCTCCTATTTATCTCCTTAGTTTTCAAGCAAATTTTACTCATATCTACGATGAGATGGTTCAGTCCTGGATGTGTGTGGAATAAACGACCAGGACAAAAAAAAAAAAAAGGATGGGATGAAATGACCTCCACAAACATTGATTGCATTGAGGTATGATTTTGCATGATATAGATGGTTCTAATCATCAAGAGGGGAGGGGGAAATTCCCCCTTGAAAGCTCTGTTGTGCTATTTCCAGGCACAATCAAGCACTTTGAAGCTTCCAGCCTTGGTAACTCCTGAATTTTGTGTTGCAAAGGGGGTAAGAGAGGGCAGAGGGCCAATGGCCATGCCCACCTGTGCTGATGCTGGTTTGGCACAGGAAAGAATGTGGCCACCACCATGCTCACCCACCCACCCACCCACCCACCCAACCACCACCACCACCACTGAACTCTCAAGGTTTGGGGCCACTGTTTGGCTGCAAACCCAAGAGAAACCAGCATTAAAAATGCTGGTTTCTCTTGGGTTTGCAGCCTGTCTGGAAGGGCACTCGGGTTTTTGGCCTGTCTGGAAGGGTACTGAGCCACTTGTAATCCTGAATAAAATCCTTCCTAGCACCAGCCCTATTACATGGCATTATGTTGCTTGTATTGCACTCTGTACAAAAAAGCATGTCAAGTTGTGAGATGACCTGTTAGGATGAACCTCAGAGAAACCAGCAGTAGGTCCCTCAGTCACTTATTGTGAGAAGAATGCCAGGTGCTCTGTGAAGAAAGTGGCTTATATTTGCAAAAAACTGTAACAATCATTTTTTCCAAGTATCAAGGCAAAAATTTTTCATTAAAATACTTGGAGATTAAATTTATCAATAAGTATTGGCCTGAGAGAGACAATACTGTCAAGAATCAGACGACAGTTAACAAACAAAACAGAGTTTATTCTGAAGATAAGCCGAAAATAACACAAAAACAAGTCATGCTATTTTCCCATGCTGGCATTCAATAAAAACTAAGGTCGCTTCAATTCAGCTTAGAAGAAACAAATAGAGTTGACTGCAAGATAACATGCAAAATAAACAAAGGCTTGCAACATTCCAAAAGCTGCAGAGTATAACAGAAAGTGCAAAAGCTTCTTTCAGCTCCAAACCATTTCTGCAAACAGACAGCCGGCTCTGCGGAGTTAAAGGGACAGTTCCCAAAAGAAAAACAGCAAACTGGCTTAAAAACAAACAAACTAGAAGAGCAGTAAAAACTGCTTCCACGGTGCAGATAAAGCCGAAGCTTCAAAGGGATGATGAATAGCCGTCGTCAGGAGAATCCATGGTCAGGTCGAGAGGCAGCAGCAAATTCCAGAAGTCAGAAGCCGGGAGTAGTCATCAGTCAGGGAGCGTAGACAGAAGCCAGGTCAAATTCAATCCAAAGTCCGAAGAGGGTGCAGTCATCCAAACCAGGTCCACGATAAGACACAGCGAGAGCCAAGCCAGATGGTATCAGCAGCTAGAAATAGTAATCAGAATGCTGTCCAGGGAAACCCACACAGTTCCATCCCTCTGCTGTAAAGCAGTCCCAGATAACTTACATCCGAATCACAGTCCAAGTCCAGTCTTCACGGAAACACAGAGATCCCAATGGCGCCTCAGCAACACCTTGCCACACGCAAAGTGCATTGGCCAAACATTCCCATTTTATTCCCCTTCCTCCTGGGTGACCAAACACTCACACCCAAACACCAGGTGTCCCAAATCTACTCAGAGTCCGAACTCCACACAGCTAGAGCTCGTGGATCTGGAGTACCTAGCAATTCATCGGAGTCCCAATCATCCTGCCCACACTTAGCCCCATGAACACTTAAAGAACCATCCTCCCTTCTCCAAGCATCCCAAGTGGGATCAGCTTCTGCAGAAACCCCAGGTTCAGTAGTATCCATAGGCCCCAAATCCCCAGACATCTCTGGTGGTTGTGCCCATTCAGTGCCCACTTCCCCAGCCACCACCTGTTCCTCAGCATCCATTTCCCCAAACTCCCCATCTGAATCTTCCTCAGAAGATCCCCCATATAGCTCTCTAAGTCGCTTCCTGCGCAACTCCTCCAGTGAACCCTCATCATGAAGGTTTTTTCTTCCTCTTCGGATCCCATCACCATCAACCATAATCCCCGAAGGCGCAGTCACAACAAATACAGTCTAGAAGTTCAAAATGCTAGCCTTGAAACAGAGAACTCTAACCTCAAATTCTATGGGTGGCTGCTCCTCTGTGAGCCATCACCTGTGACTGTGTGGCTGATCTTCAATAAAGAAAGAAGTGGTTGTAGCCCATTGACACAAATATAGTACTGGTCCTTGGAAGATGAGTTACCAGGTAATTTCAAAAGTACTATGCAATTGAAACTGTTTTTAAAATAAGAATATCCCATGCCCTCTGGCCAAAAATAATATTTGTTCAGGAGCAAAAAAAACTGTGACCACCCCCCAAACAAAAAAGATGTGAATTTCTAAAATTACAACAATTCTGAAGTGGTGTCATTTTAGTTGTTTTGCTATCATTCTTTCTGTACCAACAGAGCTGGTCCAACAATGAGGCGAATTAAGCAGTTGCTTGGAGCGCAAAACATACGGGGGCGCAGTCAAGACTGCTTTTTCTGTTGATTTGTTGTAAAACATGATGTTTTGGTGCTTAATTTGTAAAAATGTAATTTGATGTTTAATAGGCTTTTCCTTAATCCCTCCTTATTATCCAACATTTTCACTTATCCAATGCTTTTATTTTTCAGTGATTGGTTTGGGGGTGCACCAAAATTCTGTTCGCCTACACTTGAAAAATAGCTAGGGCCGGCTCTGTGTACCAATATCATGAGTATATATATACATTTATGTGTTTATACTGTAGGAAGCCATGCAAGACTGGCCTAACACCAGTACTGCTTTCTTTCTGGCACCAAGCTAAAGCATTACTTTTTATGAAAGCCTTTGAACACTGCTTTATTTCAAAATATGCATGTACACAATTTTAAATTGCTGTAGTTTTTCAAATGGCTATAGCTATTGTTACATTTAATATGTTTACCTTGTTCAACTTATTTATGTGTTTAATCTGGAAGCCCCAAACCTTATTGCTGTTTAGCCTAAGTGTTATGTGCTTCGACTTCCATCTGGTGATTCTTATTACAATCTTGACAAAGCCAAAATAGCACTTGAAGGTTCAAAATGAAACTAGCTCTGAATCTTCAGGCAGCCTGGAAAATGAAATCTATCCATGACTCACAAACATTTTGTGACACTATGATTCAAAATCTTTGATTTTTTGAACAATTCTGTACACAAGTGAAGCTTATCGGTATGTATGGCTTGAGCACACTGTTGTTGTTTTTTTGCATGCTTGATCAGAATGTATTTTTAATAGACAATTGTATCCATTTCTTTCTACTTTAACGGTTATAACTCAAAGTCATGGAATATTTCAGTTTATACTTTGGCAAGGTATTGTAACACTATGAATTTTAATTCAGGAGCACAGACTAGAACTCATGAATTAAAATCCTGGGACTCCTTAAGGTGCAATAATGACTTTTAAAAGCACTAGCAAAAACACTATGACAATATAGGAGAGCTAGGGTGTGGTAGTAGTTTGAGTGCAAGACTAGAACTCCAGGAGACCAGGGTTCAAATACTCACTTGGCCATGCTGAGCGACCTTAGACAAGTCACACCCTCAGCCTCAGAGGAAGATAGAAAAGCTCATCTGAATAAATCATGTCAAGCAAATTCCATAATATCTGTGTCTTAGGGTCATCATAAGTCAGAAATGACTTGAAGGCATAGATAACGGAATGCCTTATTTTATTGATAATTTTTGCCTATGTTATTTAATGTTGATTCAGAGATAAAAGTGGAAAAAGTGACTATTATTGAGTCAGATCTGGGGTTTCTAGTGAGGAAGAGCTGAGGAAAAGAAATATGGTAGAGACAAAGTTTCAGTCAAGTTGTTAATGTTGAAGAATGAAAGATATGGTTTATATTGTATATAAGTGAAACTGAAGAAGTAAACTATTGCAACAAGTTATGATTTTTGGACTAAAGAAACCATAAATAAATAATTCTCTGTTTTAAATAAAGAAAGTGTTTCTGAGTGGTGAATTGCTCGACTTAATATCAGCAGATTTGTCTCACATATTTCCCCTCAGTGTCACATCATATCGTACATGCACACGTACAGACTCAAGGGTTTATAGCTGGCAGTGGCTGGGATCCTGAAAGAAGGATTGCCCCCTGCCTGTTTAAGAAGTGGACCCTTGCAGCATACACAACAACAACAGCAGCAACAACATAATTGTAGAGTGTATATACACTCAGTCTGGTACCTTCTTAGCAATACTGCTATGCATTGGGAGAAAGCAACTGCATGGTACAGGCAAGGAGCTGTTGTGACTCAACCTTTGTGTGACTCTGATGAGGATTCTGGGAGGCAGTTTCAAGATGATGGGATGCAGGTTCAGGATGAGTTTCAAGAGGACTCTGATGGGAATTTTGGGATTCAGGTGCAGAGTGTTCCTGCTGTGGGAGATGAAGAGCAGGGAGGCTTTCCCATGGGAAGAAATGGTGTTGTTACTGATGATGGTTTTCAGGTGCAAGAAGCAGAAAGGGAGAGTAGCTCCCAGCCTCAGCCTGATAACACTAACGAGCCCTGTGGCCTAGAAAGCGAAAGCGATGAGGCCGCTTCTCTAGATCGGGCTAGTCATTTGGAATTTTGGGGGTTGCACAGAAGTCTCAGAATAGCAAATAAGAGGGAGGTCAAAGGGCATAGAAATGCCTTCATGTCATGCTATTAAAATAGTCTGCAATTTTCTCACTTGAATCAAGAACCAAGTTTGCTTTCCTGTATTATCTTGTAGCCTGGATGTATCCTTGTTTCTGGGACTTTGACTTCATTTTAAGGACCTTGCTTCATGCCTAATGTTTCCATGGATTTGTTCTTACAACCTTGTTTTTGTAACTATCTTTTGGAACGGGCTGTGGCGCAGGATGGAAAGCAAGCCAGCTGCAACAAATCACTCTGACCAAGAGGTCATGAGTTCGAGGCCAACCTGTGCCTGCGTCTTGTCTCTGTCTCTGTTCTATGTTATGGCATTGAATGTTTGCCTTTATGTGTGCAATGTGATTCGCCTTGAGTCCCCTTCAAGGTGAGAAGGGCGGAATATAAATGTTGTAAATAAATAAAAAAAATAAAAATAAATAAAATAAATAACTGAACTCTTACCTTTTATGAACTATCTTTTCCTTATTTTCTAATAAACTACAAAAGACTACATTCTGGGTACAACCTGGTATCTTTAGCAAGGTGAAGATAACCTGAGGTGCGACAGTAGCAACACCACCTCAAATATCATTTTTTGGGATAAACTACCAATGTAAATTTGAAAACAAGCAAGCAAAGAAATATTGCTGTCATCTAACTAGTTCCCAAGCCCAAGATGATGAAAACAGCTGTTGGAGGTCAATTCCCAGAGGATCAGTTTCTGGCCCTCTGGATCTGGCTTATAGTTCATTGTCACTTACATATCTGTGTAAGTTAAAATATTGGATGCAAATGCCTGTCTCCAATCACTGTATTAAATCTAGTTGAGTGCTATGACAATCTTCTGAGTTCTAGGTTCTGCTTGAAAACAAGCTATTAAGTTGCTATTCAGTTCTATCTTGTTAACTTTATATATATATATATATTTCTTTCTAAAAACAGGATGAAAATAGTTCAGTTTTATAATTCACCTAAACCTTTCATTGCTTAGCTACAGCTTTACAAATGAATAAGTCATAAGATATTCAGTCAAAAACTGACTAGCCATGGAAAGTTGTTAGGATATGGAAAAAAATTCTTGCCTGGTTATTTGCAAATCATATGTGATGCAGAAGATCATTCAGACATGCACTTTTCTTTCTGCTTTCTGAGGTGGTATAATTCCTGGAGAACCATGGTATGCATACCCTGAGCTCATACACTATTGGAATAGGATAAAGATGGATCATTGTTCATCTTGCTCTTTTTCCAGAACTTTTGCACTGAAGGGGAGTCAAAAGGCCATAGAATGCTTTGCCTTATCTCTGGGCTCAGGATGAATGTTAGTATTTCCTTATGTGAAGTTTTGGCTCTTCCTTTCTTTTCCTTTGCTTTAGTTTCCTGTTTAGGCTTTCCCTATAGTGTAGATTCCTCCATTGTATTAGTTTTGGGGTGGAGCTTTAAACTCTCCCTAGAGGCCAGTCTCAGTTGGTTCAGTCCATTTACCTCATGAAGCCTTTTTTGCAAAGCCTTCCCAGTCTTGCCTTTTAGAGCCACAGAGGAGGAGGCCAGTGTTTTGTCTGGAAATCTTTGGCCTCGGCAATTCAAACAGACATTCTCAGCCATACTGAGATACTGAGATACTATACTAAGTACAGCCAGTATAGCACAGCAGTCCAAGCCTGTTCTGTTCAGTTCTGTACAGTACCCACCAATCCCAGCAAGCTTGGAGCCAGTCCAAGTGTCATAAAGAGGAAACGAAGTCCTTTTGCATCTGGAACTTCTAGAATCCCAGAAAGATGTCTGCATTTAACAAATTCTTCCTTCGTAATGTATTGTTTTACGTTATCCTTTAATTGCCCTGGATGGAGTTAACCCTATGCTCCTTTGTTTTCCAGTAAGCTTGTTTTGGTCAACTTTAATCCTGTCTAAAGTGCCTTTATGTTAAGGACCTGATTTCACCAGAGGGTATTCAGACAGCCCTCAAGAAAGCCAGACACTATAGTTTTCCTTTTTGACTCGGGCATGTCATCACACCTTAGTATATGTATTCAGTGGTTTAACTTTAAAATAGCACAGAATTGGATAAAGTTTAATTTTCACTAAAAAAAAAGAAGTAAGAGCTTCAAGTACAGTAGAGTCTCACTTATCCAACACTTGCTTATCCAACGTTCTGGATTATCCAACACCTTTTTGTAGTCAATGTTTTCAATAAATCGTGATATTTTGGTGCTAAATTCGTAAATACAGTAATTACTACATAGCTTTACTGCGTATTGAACTACTTTTTCTGTCAAATTTGTTGTAAAACGTGATGTTTTGGTGCTTAATTTGTAAAATCATAACCTATTTTGATGTTTAATAGGCTTTTTCTTAATCTCTCCTCATTATCCAACATATTTGCTTATCCAACGTTCTGCCGGCCCGTTTACGTTGGATAAGTGAGACTCTACTGTAATAGCAGCCTATTTCTGTTTAATCCTCTATCATGTTTCACTCACATCCTCTCACGTGAAAAATTATCCCATGAAGCTGCCCTTCCAATTGTATATCTATTTTATTTAAAGTATTCACGCACCACTCTTTATTAACTTATTGGAATGTACTGATTGCCTTCATCCAAATTGCAGGAGGGAATCTTATTGATTTATAGATGTGCTAATCAATAAATCAATCATATATAATCTGTTAAAAAGTAGCATTTTGGGCCATTTAAGACGAATACATTCTTCTGTGAAAAATAGAACAAGATATTCAGGGAGTCTGTTGTTTCAAGACATATTCAGCATACAGAAATGACCTTAACTCATGCAGTACAATAACAAAACATGTTTTCTTAGCAGCATTTGATGACTCATTCCTTCTTAGACAATCCCACCTGCTTGGCTAAGGGGAAAGGGCTATTGTTAGATAATTTTGAATATATTCATTGAAGATAATAGAAAACTGAGTCTCTGCCGCAAGCTGCCAAGATGTAACTGTGGTTGTTGTTTCTTAGAGAAAATGAAACAACCAGCAATGAGCATTTGTGTGCTTGCCAGCTCTCTAGTGCTCAAACTTTGTAAATAAACAGATATTACAAAAACACTATAGATCTCCAGCTCTTCCAACCCCTGAACTGGAGGTTACTTAAAACCATTATAATAGAAACTCAAATATATAGAGATAAAGAAAAGCACAAAAAATTCCAACGGGAATTGAGCATTGCTAGTAAGCAAGGTCAAGGAAATGGTAAAGGGTTTTAAAGACCTATTTTAAAAAGTGGATATATTGCTCAGATGAAGAAGACAAAAGAAACACGAATTCTAGCCAAATAAATGTGAGCTGACAATACTGAGGAAACAGAGAAAAAATACTTCAGGACTCCTCTGTATGGAATCAACACAAAATTGCTGATGTACCCTAAAATGAAGGCAGGAGAGACAATGGGCACATTTACTCTAGCCATTTATGTCGATGTGAAACTGGTAGAGGAGAAAGCAATTTCACTGTGATTACATGTCAAGCCCCCAAATCGGTTCAAAGACAGAATGGTGTTTATATACACTGCACAAGTTGACTCCAAGATGGTGCCAGTATATGTGGCTTCATAGCCATGGAGAATTCAAGTTTTGTTTTTTAACTCCTCCCACCACAATTCATATGTTTCTTAATCAGTTTTGTAATGTGATATGGCTCACACCTAACAGCACTGATTGACATAAAGACCTCTATTTTGGAGTTTCTTGCTTCCCCTGGTTTAAAGTCCTTAATACACTTTGCTGCATGCATTCGAGGCAGTCATCATCTGAACACCATGCTGTCAAGCTGCCCTTAAACTACGTTAAATAGTCAGTGTAGGTTGGCCCAATGTTTCAGTGAAGCATTAATTCCAGTGATCTTCAGTGAGCCCAGGTTTGTTTAATTTCATAATGCAATCCAGACATAAGGCTCTCTCCTGAAATAAGGTGAGAGCCAAAGGAATATGCCAGTGTGCACTGTGTAAATTACACAGATAAATTCATCTGGATTTAAAAAGCCAAACCAGATCCTGAACTGGTTTGATCTTTCATTAATGTTATTGCTTTATTGTAAATAAGTTTGAGCAGCTACAGCAGGGGTCCCCAAACAAAGGCCCGGGGGCCACATGCGACCCATCAAAGCCCTTTATCCGGCCCCCATTATAGTGGCTCCCTCCTCCTCCGCCTTTCCTGTCTCCTCCCTCACCTGTTGCGTGCCTTCCAAAACTTTGCTTGTTTATAATGATATTTTAATTATTATTTAATTAATAATTTACTAAGGGGTGCTTTGCCAGTGCTTTTGGTGCACAAAGCCAAAAGGGGGTTGGACTAAATGACCCAAGGGGTGCTTGGAGAGGCGAGGGCCACTACCTGCATCCTAGACCCCTGCCCATCCTGGCTGGTGAGAGAAGCCAGAGGGGGATTGGCCGAGTGGGTGAAGGTGGTGGTGAATGCCTCCCTTAGGGACGGCATTGTTCCAGCGAGCTTCAAATTGGCTGTGATAAAACCGCTGTTGAAAAAGCCATCACTGGACCTCACTCAATTGGATAACTATCGCCCGATTTCCAATCTCCCCTTTTTGGGCAAGGTGGTGGCAGTGCAACTCCAGGCATTCTTGGTAGATGCTGATATTCTAGATCCGGCACAGTCTGGCTTCAGGCCGGGACATGGTACCGAGACAGCCTTGGTCACCTTAGTCGATGATCTTCACCGGGAACTGGACAAGGGGAGTGTGTCTTTGCTGGTTCTGCTGGACCTCTCAGTGGCCTTCGATACCATTGACCACCGTATCCTTCTGGGACGACTCGCCGGGTTGGGCATTGGAGGCACTGTTCTGCAGTGGCTCCGGTCCTTCCTGGAGGGACGATCCCAGATGGTGTCACTGGGGGACACCTGCTCGGCTCCACAGCCATTGTCCTCTAGGGTCCCACAGGGGTCGATATTGTCCCCCATGTTGTTTAACATCTACATGAAGCCGCTGGGAGAGATCATCTGGAGTTTCGGGGTAAGATGTCATCTGTACGCAGATGATGTCCAGCTCTGTCACTCCTTCCCACCTGTCACTAAGGAGGCTGTCCAGGTCCTGAACCGGTGTCTGGCCGCTGTGTCGGACTGAATGGGGGCCAATAAATTGAAATTGAATCCAGACAAGACGGAGGTCCTCCTGGTTAGTCGCAAGGCTGAACAGGGAATAGGGTTACAGCCTGTGTTGGACGGGGTCGCACTCCCCCTAAAGACGCAGGTTTGCAGTCTGGGGGTAATCCTGGACTCATCGCTGAGCCTGGAGCCTCAGGTTTCAGTGGTGGCCAGGAGAGCCTTCGCACAACTCTGCCTCATGCGCCAGCTGCGTCCGTTCCTTGGGAGGTCTGACTTGGCCACGGTGGTCCACGCTCTGGTCACATCCCGGCTGGATTACTGCAACGCACTCTACATGGGCTGCCTTTGAAGACGGCCCGGAAGCTCCAGCTGGAGCGGCTTACAGGGAGCGTACAACCTCCCTGCTAAGCCAGCTCCACTGGCTGCCAATATACTACCAAGCCCAATTCAAAGTGCTGGTTTTGACCTACAAAGCCCTAAACGCTTCTGGTCCTGCCTATCTATCCGAACGTATCTCCTCCTATGAGCCTGTTAGAACCTTAAGATCTTCCGGGGAGGCCCTGCTCTCGATCCCACCTGCCTCGTAGGCACGGCTGGTGGGGACGAGGGACAGGACCTTCTCGGTGGTGGCTCCTCGGCTGTGGAACTCCCTCCCCAGCGGTATCCGGTAAACCCCATCCCTCCTGGGATTTAGAAGAAAACTAAAAACTTGGCTCTGCGCCCAGGCATTCAGCAAATAAGCTCATTGGCTGATGTAATCAGGTCGCAAATCTGTAATTGTAGCAGTATTGAATGACTGAGGATGGTGCAATATCGCTGCCTTGCAGCGTTTTAATTTTTGTATACTTTTTATCATGTTTTAATTGTTTTGTTTTATAGTATATTTGTTGCTGGCCCTCGTGGCAGAATGTAAGCCGCTCTGAGTCCCCTCGGGGAGAAGGGCGGGGTATAAATGCATGTAATAAATAATAAATAAATAAATAAATTTTCCAATCCTCTTTATTATTATTATTATTATTATTGGCACAAAGACACAATATAACACAGCAAACTATATATATATATATATATATATATATATATATATATATATATATACACATACACACACACACACACACACACACTGGATTTCGTATCACAAAATGAACACTTCCCCGGTGTTTAGGACTGTGTGATGTATGATGATGATGATGATGATAATGATTAACAAGATTGAGGCTGGGTGGCCATCTGTCAGGGGTTCTTTGCTTGTGCTTTTGGTGCACAAAGGTAGAAGGGGGTTGGACAAGATGGCCCAAGATTATGATTATTATTAACATTGAGGCTGTATTTCTTCCTGTTTGGTTTTGTTTTAACTTCAAATTAAGAGATATGCAGTATGCATAGGAATTCGTTTATAGGGGGTTTTTTTTCAACTATAGTCCAACCCTCCAATGGTCTGAGGGACCGTGAACTGGCCCCCTGTTTAAAAAGTTTGGGGACCCCTGAGCTGCAGTGTAGATGCACCCTTAGTGCTGAATATTTTGCAAGGTCAGTGCTACTCAGAGGCTTCAATCCTCTTGTAAATCATGACTAAAGTCATGGACTTGATGTGATTTCTTTATGTGTTGGCTCATCATTCAAAAACAGATTGAATAGATGTACTCTTTGATGGGATTAACCAACAGGAAGGCAACCAGAGTGTGTTAAAGTAATGCAAAGAAGAGGTAACCAAGACACATAACCACAGTGGCTAGATCAGAATTGCGTGCAGCTGATCTACTCACGTTAATGGTGCAAAGAAATTATTATCCACTACTGAAACTAGATATCATGGTTCAGGGGCAGAGTCCAGGAGCAAGATACAAAACTTGAGATCTGAGGTGTAATCCAATCCAACACAGGCTGAATCTCTGTCACTTGACTTCTTTTGACTGACCAGAAACACCTCATTAAAGTAGGTTAACATTCATCCAGTCCATCATTTATTCACATTCATCCAGTCCACCATGGAAAGTAGACACTAAAACAGCATGATTCAAAAAATTCCATCAATGCCAAGATAACCATATAATACTTTCATGTTGAGAATCATTATGCATCTGAAAACCAATTGCTGACCAGCAAGAAACAAGAACTTTGTTATATTCATCTCTTGCTTGTGGGATTTGCAGAAGCATAAGTCAGGTGTCAGCTGGAAGTTGGAAGTTGGATGCTGAGCCAGATTGATCTTCAGTCTCATTCCACAACATTCTTCTGGTATTCTTGTTTCCCACAAGAGAACAGGCTGCATAAAAGACTGCTTCTGTAACTTCCTACTGTTTGGGGAGGAAGGGAGCACAAATCAAGTCACTGTTTGTTTAATTTGTAAAAGTTTCCTTGTTCTTATTCCATGCCTCCAAAAGCTCATTCAGGGCTGTTTCATAAGAAGCTGCTGTATTTCATGATAAGAAAACACTTTTTGAATAGATGCAAAACTAATGGCAAAGGAAAATCTCATTAGAGAAACTGTACATTTGGAATGTTCTGCCCCAGCTCATGTTGGAATTGCATTGCTCAATTATTTGTTTTCCTTGTACTATTGCTTCATAATAGACTTTTAAATCATATACAGGCTCTCATCAGGACAGGCTTTGCCTCATGATTTTCCAGCAGAGTGTCTTCTTCAGAAATAAGTTACAGGTGTGAGATACATTGTTCAAGAAATGAATAGTTCCCTGACATATATATTTCTAAACTGAGGATGATAACAACAAAACATTTTATATTAAGCAATGTGATGGCAGCATAGGGATTCTGTCTGATATCAATTGTAGTTGATTATCATAATCTTTAAATGTCTGGAGAATTGATGGTCATAAAAACCCGTTTCTAAAAAAGTACAGTATATGGTTTTATAGAAATATGTTGTTCTAAATCCAAAAATTACCTTAGATTTTAATCCATCATGTACAGTTTTATTACAATTTACTTTGATGTTTTTATGTTGTAATATGTGTCTGAACGAAATTAGTAATGAAGATGTGAAAGACATTATCATTTTGTGGCGTTTTTTTTTTTTTTCAAATTCAGCACCCTAAAATACATTGAAAATATCTGCACTATTTTAAAAAAATAATAAGAACAGGTTTCTGTCATCAGCAAAATCAATACAATAAAGAGATAAGTCAAATGATTTTAGCTTTTATTTGCGGTTCAGCTGATCCACACAGCAACCTATTTTACTGTTGTTGATGAGAGGACTGATTATGATCTCTTGAAAACACAGCAGTGGAAATACTTTATCCTGGTCCCAGGTGTAAATCCAATTGTTAGTCTCAACAAGAGGGATCTTAGTAAGCCGGCATTTCATAGAATCATAGAATCATAAAGTTGGAAGAGACCTCACGGGCCATCTAGTCCAACCCCCTGCAAGAAGGAGGAAAATCTCATTCAAAGCACCCATTAGATTTGGTGGGTCTAGTTTAGCAGCACACTAACAGTGGGGGCGGATTTTCTCTCCCATGGAGGTCACACTACCTGATATTTAGTTAAAGACAACATTCAGTTACATCTTCTGAGTGCATTTATTTTTATTTATTTATTTACAGCATTTATATTCTGCCCTTCTCACCCCGAAGGGGACTCAGGGCGGATCACATTACACATATAGACAAACATTCAATGCCTTGACATAGAACAAAGACAAGACAAATGCAGGCTCCGAGCTGGCCTCGAACTCATGACCTCTTGGTCAGAGTGATTGGTCTCAGCTGGCTGCTCACCAGCTTGCGCCACAGCCCGGGCTGTATTGGTTCTTTTATAAGCTATAGAGAGGGATTCCTCAGAATAAACAGACATTGAGTTGTGCTTTGCTTGTCTAAAATGCTCAATAGAGAAAGGACTTATTCTTTAATTTTTTCCAGCTTTCTTGTGCTGTAGAGTGAAATTGGAAAAAACTATAAGAGTCAAACTATTTTGCCAAAATAAGCTTGGAGGGCATTAGTAAAAGAAAATGGCAAATAGAATAAGAGCCAAAGAGATTAAATGTATAAAACTGACTTTGCTCTTACTTCTGCCTGAGGATTCTTCATTCAAGTGGTTGTGATGTCTATAAAACCATCTGCGTTGAGACCATTTACTCTGTTCCTTGCTCACATTCATTCCAGACCTTGTGCCAGAGCTTCAGGGGAGGTAGTGTAAGAATTGGCAGAGTTGGTTTTGCTTTTAGGTAATTCCTTTAGTTAATTAAGGGGAATTTAAAGAGCCTAGGTTCTTAAGGGAGTTAGACTAAATCCCATTTAGTTTCATTTGCCTCCAACAAATTTTCTTAAGGAGTAATTGGAAAGATCTTCTATGTGTACAATCAATTCTTGTAGGAGAAAAATAACAAGTTGTATAGTAAATTCATTTCTAATTTTCCAAAGAGGAAAATGCTATGATTAAAAGCAGAAGGGTATGATTAGAGCTTGCTTTCAAAAGGAATTAAATTTGAACCACAGATCTACCCCATTCTAATTTAAACATGAGTCTTTCTTGTACTTTCGCATACAAGCCAAGTAAGGATCAAACTGAAGTGGAAATCATACAGCCTGTAAGGTATGTGTATATCCTTGGATGCAGTGTGATCCTTGGAACCCCTACTGATCCTCCTAAAGATGGGAACAATCTAGATAACTTCAGTCCCAAAAGCCTAAAAGCACCTTTCACTACTTCCCTTTTGCAAGTAGGTAAAGTCCTTTTAGTTTAAGCAGACTTTCGTGTCAGCAAGTGCATCAACGGTACAGAATTAATGCAGCTTGACACTGCTTTAACTGCCATGGTTCAATGCTGTGGAATCATGGAAGTTGTAGTTTGGTGAGACACCAGCACTCTTTGGCAGAGAAGACTAAATATCTTGTAAAACTACAATGTCCATTATGCCATAGCATTGAGTCATGGACATAAATGGACACTGTATAATTAATGCATTTTGGCTGCACTTGCTGCCAAAATGCATTAATTGTACAGTGTCCATTCATTCAAAGGGGAGTTGGCTTCCCTTTAGGATGAGAGAGTGTGACTTAACCAAGGTTACCCTGTGAATTTTTATGGCTCTACAAGGATTTGAATTCTGGTCATCTAAAATCCTAGTCCGATACAGTATTCCACACTGTAATGGTATTTATTCATAGGAAACTGCAATGCCCTTGCTGGTTGCTGTTTTTCATCTGCTTTTTCCTTACATTGGATTTGAATCAGATACATTCACAACAGATATGACACATGCAAACAGTGGACATTCCTTTGACAATCTTTCAAATCAAGGACTGTTTTCTGCAAAATAGGACACATTGCCGTTATAGCTTCAGCCAGGTTATAAGGTAAAAGGAAACTTGAAGTAATATTGGGGACATGGGAAATCTTATCATTAAATTTAGAATTAAAGCAGTGGTCTTGAAGGCTTAAAATGTAAACAAGAAATATCAATATTTGCTGTTCTTTTTAATTAAATTATTGTTGGAATTACATTATGCTGTGAAGGAGAGACAATTGTCCATTTCTTCTTTTAATTAAAATGGCTAACTGCATTCTCTTGATTTTAGCTATGAATTGTTTTAGTTCATGCTTAATTTGTGTTTTGGGCCGTAATACACCAGAATGTTGTTCTGTGCAATTTATTTGAAATTGATTAGATTAGTTCATTATGCTGTGCATATAGAAGCAGGAATGGAAAAGCTTGGGGGGGGGGGGGGAGAGGGAATAATTAAACTCTTCCTGATCCAGACCTCATATTTCTGCTTTCAAATTAAACTGAACAATAATGTATATTGAAGGGCATGCCATAAGTTGGTAATGGTATATGTTATCTAGCTAGGAGTGTAAGATTTTCTTTCATTGAGACCAATATAGCACTAGGACAAACACTATGAACCCACTTCCAATTCTGTAATGATGGAAAAGAATACATCACCGTTGTGAAAAAAGTTGTTGATTCTTGCATTCTTTCTTGGAATGACTTGGTATTCTTCTGTCCATCTATTGTCTTCAATAAAAAACAGTAACTAAGCTGCAATCCTAGGTGTATTTAAAGCAACAAAGAAAAAATTGTCCATTATCTAACAACAGCAGCAAGAATGAACTACACACGTCATTTGAGGATGAAGGAAATGCCAACGAAAAAACAATGGATTTTGAAAATAATGAACATAATGAATATGGACATTCTAACACAGATGATGAAAAATAACAAATGTAAAAAAAGTAAAAGAATGGGGTCATTAATTAAAGACTATATGATCCAGGAAGATATCAAATTGATAATTGAAATATAAGAAGACCTATAATAAAATAATGCCCCCGTAGGAGAGACAAGAAAAGGAAAAAGCAGATCGAGACTAGAATTTAAGAAAACCAAGAAGGAAGTAACCAAAATAGAGAAGATTGTAAGTCAAACTCTTCAGTCCCCCCCCCCCCCACCCTTACCTACCCTATTTCTTAAACACTTCCTGTAGATTCCCCATTAGCTGGTAGATACCTAGGAAACACCCAATACTCAACATTCCTTATCCCTACCATCCTCTAATAACCCCATACTTTTTACTTTTTGTAAATATAAATCTTCAATAAAATCTATTTTAAAATCAACTGAAGATTGAGGAACTTACATCTGAGTAAAAATGCATAGTGTTTATTAAGTCTGTCAAAAAGAGAATCTCAGTATGGAGCTAGAGAAACCAACATGGTAAAGCAAAGTGTTATTTCTTTGATGTTGGTGGAACTCTGTTGGGCAAAGACTCATCATTTTGGTGTGTAAAATAATAGGGTCATTTTGTTTAAAACCCCACAGAAATCATATACCCAAAGCATCTGTTGAATGAATGTTTTGGACTGAAATTGGATTGGAATCTGAATAAAGTGGAACAGTTCGTAGTACTTGAATCCAGTTCTTTGGATACTGTCCAGGAGACCTGAAATAGCATTGCAGCTTTTCCTTCAAATTGTATGTTCTTTCTACCATGAAATTACCTTCAAAATCTGTCTACCTACTTTCTGAGGAATTAAACGAGATGAGATTACTCATGTTTGAAACTGCTTAAAAACATACAATACTAAAAAAAGATGCTTGTCACAATATCTATCAAAGACAACTCCAAAGAGAGGAAATGTAAAATACAATCTTCTTATCTTTTGGTCCATCTTTCAACAACGACTGATCTTTGATAGCATGGCAGAATTTAGATTCACCATTTTTCCCATTTATATAAGGAACAAACTCCATATGAGTTAAAATTCATATGACAGATCCATGGAACACATTTTTATGGGTTTTTAAAATAAACTAATCAATTAATTTGTTTTGTTTTTTTACCCAATCCACACCCTTCAGTCAGGCAAATATCTAGACTTCTATACTCCTGGAAGTGTCCCTCTACTGAATCACTTTGTTTTCCTTCTAAGTAGGCATATACAAGATTGCACTGTAATGTCCCATTTTGGGGACCTATGCAATAACATTCCTTTCTGCAAAAGAATTTGGGGATGGAATGTGAGAAAATGTCTGTTTAAATCAAAAAAATAAAGTGAGAAAGGTGAGGAAAGAACCCAGACTAGACATACTTAGCTCCCCAATTTCTGATAGGGCATGGCTTTCAGGCTTTTAAAATATTTTGGCTGCTCTCTTCTGAATGCATTAAACTTATCAATATCCTTCATAAATTACGGTGCCCAGAACTTGACATGGTATTCCAGGTGATTTTTTTTCCGTGTCAGTAGTGACTTGAGAAATTGCAAGTTGCTTCTGGTGTGAGAGACTTGGCCGTCTGTAAGGACCTTGCCCAGGGGATGCCTGGGTGTTTTTACCATTCTTGTGGGAGGCTTCCCTCATGTCCCTGCATGAAGCTGAAGCTGATAGAGGGAGCTTATCCGCACTCTCCTTGGGTTGGATTCGAACTGGCAGTCTTCAGATCAGCGACCCAACTTTCAAGTCAGCAGTCCTGTCAGCAAAAGATTTTAATCCACTGCGCCACCAGGGCTCCCAAGAGAAAATATGGTGGGTTTTTGTTCATAAAGCATATTTTCTAATCAGGAAAGGGGTTGCACAAAATGCATTGCTTCCTATACAGAAAACATGGCTCCATGTCAAAAAGGGAGGTGTTTTGTGTAGTAAAATTACAAATATTTCTGTACAGAATAATTCCTTGGACAAATGTACAGAGGGGAGTGATATATTTTTAAATGCAAGGATGATATAAATGCAGATTTACATTTCTCATTAAAATAAATTAACACAAGTCTCCCCACACACACTTTTAATGTGTTTTATGTAAGAGTGAAACATCATTTTAGTTTACTCTGCATGAATATGTTGACACACATTACTTTTGCAGCTTTTAGACATACCAGTGCAGCAGATATGTATAAAACCTGCTACAAGCAGAAAGGGCTGCAGAGAGAACTATGAAGTATCAGGTTGATGCTTCAAAGCTCTCTCTTCCAAAAATTAGTACAGACCTGGATTGCTTGAAACTTTATGCACAAATAACTACAGTGAATGATATTCACTCAATGGGAATGTAAATCAGATCACAGCTTTCACTATTCATATGCAGCTAAGTCATTATGCTGTGTATGTAAGCATAGAATGATATCAGTGTCATCCCAAACAATATTGTCTTCTAGACAAGTGCAGAAGAGGATGGGATATGAATCACTAAAGCATGAAGTCAACTTTTTAATTATAGGAAAATTCAGTTCAGTATTCAACCAGGCAAATCTCTTCTTCCAGACATATTTGGTATGCATATTTGAAAATGTTATTTCAACACCTACTCATTTAGATTTTTTAGGAGAGAGGGGAGAACTATTATATTCCTCTTATATATGAAGGTGCTGGGTGGGGGGATACTCAAACATCATGGAGCCAGATGATCAAACTGTTAAGTGAAATCTTCAGATGTCCAGGTATCAGCCTGAGCTCTGAATTGAATGAAGCAATGACAACGACAAAATGTACAACAATGAAGGATAAATAAACTTTAGGGCTTTCTAACATTGCAAATTGAATGTCACTAGTTAAACTTCAGCTCTGATGTGATAAATTAACATGAGCCATTTAAAAGAAGTCTTAAATGGAGATTGAGGCCAGCTAAAGATATAGCATGTTATGGAACTGATATTGCATTTATTATTTATTAAATAATCAATGTCAGAACCTGGAAGCTTTTGGAATTAAGACACGTTCATGATGAAGGTAAGTGGAAACAAAGTCTTTATTTCCTTCTTGCCAGCATTCAAAAAAGTTCTAATATCTACTCTCTGCCCCTGGTATATATCTAGAAGCTAATCCCCCCCTTGCTGGTTTGCATTCTTGCAATCTATACTTTTGATTCCCAAAACACCACCAGATGCTCTTATCTATGTAACATTCTCCAGTTCGTTCCCATCCTCCCCTTCTCTCCAGCATGGCCTCCCTTGATTTCAGGACAACCTGGGCAGCCTTCTCATTGGGCTTCCTGACAATCAAATTGTATGTGCAAGTTTTTAATCTCTTACCAATAGGAAAGATGGTTTGAACCAATTTTTTTTTTTAAAAAAAGTCAATAACAATCTATTAATCACAACCAATATAGGAATGAATTACTACCAATATATTAATGTGAATGAAAACTACATTGAATTTATTATTTGTGTGCAGTAGACATGTCTCAGAGGCAAGGCAATAACTATTGTGTTCTTTTAGTTCCTGTCTCTCGTGCGTAGTTGCTCTTATCAAGCCTTGACCTCAGTTCAAAAAAAAAAAAAGAAGCAAAAATATAATCTAATTTTAGGATACAGAAATATGTTAGCATATTTATACTCAACTTGATTTATAATAATTAAATATATTATATTCTGAAAAATAAATAAAGTTCCTTGAAAGTATAGAGCCCATCCTGATAATGTATAAACAGTTAAACATACAGGTACAAAAAAGCAGAGCAAAATATCTAGACCAGAAATTTAACTTATCTGTAATTCTTAGTATCACAAAATGCTTCAGAACTGTCCAAGAAACCAATTTTAATGGAGAAATACTGATAATAGCATATGCTGCTCAGGTCTTAGTTAGATTTTAATGTCAACAGTTATGAAATTAAATCAGTTATTGGCAGAGGTTAAAAAATATCAACCTCAGTATCATAGAATTGGAGCTGAAAGGGAATCAAAAGCCATCTAGCTTAACTCCAGTTTAGTAATATACAGCTAAAGTATCCATCAGAATTCATGATCCAATCTTTATTTTAAAATGCTCAACAAAAGGAAGAAAACTTATTCCATAGTCAAACAGCATAAAGGAGCCCTTCATAAGGTGAAGTCTGAATCTTAATTGGTTTCTATTAGTTCAAACCTTATGCTCTAGAAGAGCAACAGAAAACAAGCTTACTTCCTCTTCTTCATGACAACTCTCAATTTATTTGAAAATTGCTTTAATATAACTTCTTACTCTTGGATAATTAGCCAATTTCCAGTTATTGTTAGCTTTTTTAATACACATTTTCTTCTCCAGGTGAAATATAGTTAACCACATCAACAATTCATCATGGAGCTCAGTTTCCAAACCATTTAACTTTCATTACTCTCTAGAGAAAATGGCAAATAACTTCTGTATATTTAAATTCATGTTGCTGCTGTTACTATGTGTTCTATGCGTCTTATGGTGTCTCTACCATAGGATTTTCTTGGCAATATGTATTCAGAGGAGACTTGACATTGCCTTCCTCTTTGTCTTACGAGAGTGTGATTTCTCAAGCCCTCACAGTAGGTTAGGGATTGGGATTTGAATTCTGGAAGCATAGTACTACATTCACATCACTTTACCATGCTGGCTCACATCTGTATCTATGTTCTATAAATATCTCATGCCAAATATGAAGTGGAATTGCACTGAGAATCAATTCAAAGGAACACACACGTCTGTCTCTTCTGTATGGAAGGCATTGGATGATCCTGATTTCTGTTTGAAAGACGCCAGCTGCAATAAATCACTAAATAAATCTGTATGTAACAACTACAGACCAATTTCCAACCTCCCATTTTTGGGCAAGGTTCTGGAGCGGGTGGTTGCTACGCAGCTCCAGGAGTTCCTCAATGATACTGATTTTCTGGACCGCTCGCAGTCTGGCTTCAGGCCTGGGTACAGCACCGAGACGGCTTTGGTCGCCTTGGTGGATGACCTCCGCAGGGAGCTGGACATGGGAAGTGTGACCCTGCTGGTTCTCTTGGACAGCTCAGCAGCTTTCGATACCATCGACCATGGTATCCTTCTGGGGAGGCTCTCCGGGATGGGGCTCGGTGGCACGGTTTTGCTGTGGCTCCGGTCCTTCCTGGAGGGCCGCTCCCAGATGGTGAAGCTGGGGGATACTTGCTCGGACCCCTGGCCATTGACCTGTGGGGTCCCACAAGGGTCTATCTTATCCCCCATGCTATTTAACATCTACATGAAACCGCTGGGAGAGGTCATCCGGAGTTTTGGAGGGCGTTGCCATCTCTACGCAGATGACACGCAAATCCACTACTCGTTTCCATCTGATTCCAAGGAAGCCCCTCGGATGCTGAACCAGTGTTTGGTCACTGTGGCGGACTGGATGAGGAGGAACAAGCTGAGGATCAATCCTGACAAGACAGAGGCCCTCCTGGTCAGTCGCTCGTCAGATCGGGGTATTGGGTGGCAACCTGTGCTGGACGGGGTTGCACTCCCCCTGAAATCTCAGGTCCGCAGTTTGGGGGTCCTCCTGGACTCAGCGCTGACGCTTGAGGCGCAGGTGTTGGAGGTGGCTGCGAGGGCTTTCGCACAACTCAAACTTGTGCGCCAACTGCGGCCATACCTCGTGAAGTCTGACTTGACCACGGTGGTGCATACCTTAGTTACCTCTAGACTGGACTACTGTAATGTGCTCTACATGGGGCTTCCCTTGAAGATGGCCCGGAAACTACAATTGGTCCAGCGCTCGACTGCCAGATTAATAACGGGGGCGAGTTACAGGGAGAGATCTACTCCCTTGTTCAAGGAGCTCCACTGGCTGCCTTCTGACATTTTCCGGTCCCAATTCAAGGTGTATACTATCACATATAAAGCCCTAAACGGTTTGGGACCCACCTACCTTCATGACTGTATCTCCTATCATAAGCCTACCCGATCCCTTCGTTCATCAGGGGAAGCTCTCCTGTCCCCACTCCCGATATCCCAGACCCACCTTGTGGGAACAAGGGAGAGGGCCTTTTCTGCTGTGGCCCCCCGATTGTGGAACTCACTGCCCATTGAGATTAGGCAAGCCCCCACATTAGCAGCCTTCAAGAAAGACTGGAAAACATGGCTCTTCCGTTGTGCTTTTGGAGAGTAACTATTTTATATTTCTTTTCCATTGCTCTCTCTAATATCTATCCTCCAGACTACCCCACTTCCTTATGACCCTGTTCGCTGTGGTTTTTTATTCTTATGTCTCTCTCACCCCGAGTTTTAACTTAATGTTCATGTAGTCCGCCCTTGTTTTTCATTGTTTCCTTGATTTATTTTGTAATGGATATTATTATTTATTGTATTGCTTATTGTGTTGTGATGTGTTGTTCTTTTATATGCTGTTTATATTGTATTGTTTTGGGCATGGCCCCATGTAAGCTGCCCCGAGTCCCCATTGGGGAGATGGTGGCGGGGTATAAATAAAGTTTTATTATTATTATTATTATTATTATTATTATTATTATTATTATTACTGATGAAGAGGTTGAAGCCCAGGTCGGATTGAGCTCTTGACTGTTTAATAGCCTAGCTCGCTGTTGACCTAAGCAGCTCGAAAGACAGTTGCATCTGTTGAGTAGAAAATTTAGGTACCGCTTTATGCGGGGAGGCTAATTTAACTAATTTATGACACCATAAAAACTTCCAGCAGCATGCAGAAAGGAATGAGGAAATACTCCACAGGGACAAATGCAAGATACTTAACTTCGGCAGAAAAAATGAAATGCAGAGATACAGAATGGGGGACGATGCCTGGCTTGACAGCAGTACGTGTGAAAAAGATCTTGGAGTCCTTGTGGACAACAAGTTAAACATGGGCCTACAATGTGATGCAGCAGTAAAAAAAAGCCAATGGCATTCTGGCCTGCATAAATAGGGGTATAGCATCTAGATCCAGGGAAGTCATGCTACCCCTCTATTCTGCCTTGGTCAGACCACACCTGGAATACTGTGTCCAATTCTGGGCACCACAGTTGAAGGGAGATGTTGACAAGCTGGAAAGCGTCCAGAGGAGGGCAACTAAAATGATCAAGGGTCTGGAGAACAAACCCTATGAGGAGCAGCTTAAAGAGCTGAGTATGTTTAGCCTGCAGAAGAGAAGGCTGAGAGGAGACATGATAGCCATATACAAATATGTGAGGGGGAAGTCATAGGGAGGAGGGAGCAAGCTTGTTTTCTGCTGCCCTGCAGACTAGGAGCGGAACAATGGCTTTAAACTACAGGAAAGGAGATTCTACCTGAACAT
The DNA here is from genome assembly GCF_035594765.1 of Anolis carolinensis. NCBI lineage: Eukaryota > Metazoa > Chordata > Lepidosauria > Squamata > Anolidae > Anolis > Anolis carolinensis. Next base: position 282,723,625 of record NC_085842.1, on the reverse strand, counting down.
CAGGAAGAACTTCCTCACCGTGAGAGCTGTTCGGCAGTGGAACTCTCTGCCCTGGACTGTGGTGGAGGCTCTTTCTTTGGAGGCTTTTAAGCAGAGGCTGGATGGCCATCTGTCGGGGGTGCTTTGAATGAGATTTTCCTGCTTCTTGCAGGGGGTTGGACTGGATGGCCCGTGAGGTCTCTTCCAACTCTACGATTCTATGATTCTATGATTCTATGACTCAGTGTGGTCGATGAAGTGGCAGCTCCCCCTGTGGCTGGAACTGAGCATACCCTCATGAAGCTGGAAGCTGGAAAATGTTAAATTGCCCCTGTGTCTGTCTATATGCCATATGTCTAATGGCATTGAATGTTTGCCATCTATATGTGCATTGTGATCTGCCCTGAGTCCCCTTCGGGTTGAGAAGGGCAGAATATAAATACTGTAAATAAATAAATAAATAAATTTCCACTAGGGTCCAGATCAGCAAGTAATAAAGATCCAAGTTCATATATATCCTTTGTCCAGTGAAGCTGTCAATTTGTGATTTCTAGTCACCAGCATTTCCCCAATCCACGCATCAAGATGTTTTTTGTGATTTGCTGCACACATCTTAAATTCAGGATGACATGCCTGGCTATAATCTTCTTGGCTCTAGATCCTTTAAACATAAACGTACACCAGTGTTTAGCAACAGTATCAATTGTTTGAATAGCTGATTGTGTAGCGGGCTGTAAAAAAGCAGATTATAACATCAAAAGGTGGTGGACTCTTCTTTGAGATTTCAAAACAGGCGTTGGATGGCCGTTGACTTAAAAATATTATCCACAGATGTCATGAGTCAGCAGTAACTTTTGAGTCAAGTTGTTTTGCATTTCAATTTCTGAGATCATTGACATTCAACCACACAGGGCTTCATTGAGTTTCATTCCAAAACATCTGCCTCTATAGATTCATACTGCTAGAGCCAATCTGAGTGAAAATACTCAAGAAGAGTTCTCACTCCAATTATCCTTAACTTCAGCCAATCAGTTAATTGGGGGCTGCATCCCCAATGCTCACCCCAGCAGGCCAACAGTGCCTGCTGGAAAGAGTGAACCAGATGGTGTCCATAAGGCAGCCCACCCTGGTCTGGTGCTGTTCCAATAGTCCCCCAAAGCCCTGAAGTTATAGTAAATACTGCTTCATTTCAAAACATCTGCATGATTGAAGGTTGAGGACTACTGGACCAGGTGACCCTTGAGGATTCTTCCAAATCTAAAATGTTGTATTTATATTAGAAACAATTTTAACCCCCTATCCCAATTTGGTTTCGCTTGGTGAGCTACTATGAACCAGTAAGCAGATAGGCAGGAAGGCAAGAATACAGGGGTAGTTATTTGTAGTTTTTAGCTGAAGTTCTGGGACTGTAATTTAATTTCATCAAGCACTAAGAAGTATTTGTAGCCATGTCCTTACAATAGATCAGGACAGCACTGTTGCATGCACTGTTGGATTTGGATTGTAATGCTAATCAAAAAACAGAGAGAACATGTTTGATAAATCTTCTGTCTATATGGTCTTGAAATGTGAAGATATGAAGCACAAATAAAAGTTAACAGAACAGATGGAATGAAAATGACAATTGAAATGGATGGATCAAAATAAAAATGATTGTGTTTTGATCTTAATACAAATCTACTTCCATATTTTTATATTATAAAAATTTCCAAGGTAGTTATTTGTATTCCTCAAAGGACACTAGCTAATATGCTTGCCATTACTGTACATGATACAATCATATTTTACAAAAAAAAAATAGAATTGTTTTAATTTTAAAATGAATGTTATTGCTGTTGCACTGAGATCTTACAATTGTTGCATTGTGTCATCTAAACGTTTGTGAGAGTGAAATTGGGGCAAAATGGGGAGGTACAAGAGTGCACAAATAGCCTAGGGAGTCATATGTAGCCTGTGAGCTGCACTTTGCCCACTCCTTGCCTAGACAATTCATAGGATGGAAATGGGGTAACCTAATGTCTTATCCTTCTCTCTTCAAATACATTTAAATATACAAATATCAACTAAAATCTTAAGTCAATAGTAGAGAACATTCCATCATACTGCAGATTTACTTGCATTTTGAAGAAATTCTCTGAAGACGTGATCATCAAACTGTCACAGCAAATTAATTTTGATAATTGTACATAACAAGGCAATATAGTGTAATGTGGTTAATGGAATTTTAATTCAACAATCCATCTTGTGAATGAGTGCAAAAATGGTACACAGCTGAAATGCTTTGTGAATTGTGACATAACATATATATCCTATTTGTTTTAATCTAGTTTTAATTATTTGATTGTTTAATCTCATTCTAACTTGTGAATCTTGTAAATCTTTAATGTTATGTTTCTGATATGGTGTATGCCAAGTATTATGTAACAGTTCATTATTTATTCAATTGCAGTAGCATTTCTCTCTCTCTAATATCAGATAAATATTTAAATAATCATCCAGACAAAATGAATTATATTTTAATTGTATGCCATTTTTGGTATAGGTTTTATTATTTAGATGAAGCGAGGAAGGTTATTTTGTAGTCAACACTGCTTTGATAAATGGCTTTGTTACATAGGTTTGACTAATGTATTATTCGACATATATTTGCTGTTCTCCATTTCTATTAAAAACAAGTTTCAAATATTTTACAAATCTGTCAAAACAAATATCTCTTTGCTAATGGAATACTACATAACACTTTGCTTTCTATGAAACTGATTATTTTCTAATTAATGGAAATGGAAATTTTCCTATATAACGTTTAAATGAAGCAAAGTCAACCAGCATCCTTCAAATACAAAATGTAACAGTAATTTTCAGTGATGTTTTTATTTACCATATATTCTTTATTCAGTCAGCAGATCTAAATTTCCATATCCTAGAAAGTACTAATATACTACCCCAGTGTAGATGTGACAAGAAGGCAACGAGAAACTATGGCTTTCTGACATGTGATAGGGTGAATCTTAGACTAATGCACTCCTCCATTCCCCTCAATTTTTTTTCATATCAGAAGGTGATATCAAAGGAAAAGGCATAACTACAGTTCTTCAAGGTATCTCAAGTCAGAATAATGGTTTGTTTAAACTTTATTTCCAGAATAAGTCAGAATGTGAAACCATGCTTGATACTGGGCTTATTCAAATCATTTATACAGAGCACAATACACAATCAGGAATTTCAAGGTTTAAAGCCAGAAACAAAAAAAATTCTAATTTACTTTGGTATCCAAATAAGAAATGAGAAGAATTTCATTCATGTTCAAGGTCCCAAGGTTCATTGCAATTCATACATGCAGGAGAAAGCAAGGTTTCCTTTTTGTGATGGGCAAAGGCTGCCTTCCATCATTATCCCTGCAAACCTAGACTTACCCCTCCAGAGAACATACATGCCCCAGGACATCAGAGTTGTGTCTACATGAGAAAGAATCCAGTAAAGTGGGGAGGCAGTAGTTACATCAGATGTTCCAGTCTATGAGAATGTAGATATTGAAATGGCAGAGGGAGATGGAGTCAAAGAATGTGCTGTGATGCTTACTGAGGAGAAAGAACAGCTGAGAAGGCAAGGAGAAAGGCCAGACATCATGGGAAAGGGCAGCTGGAGGAGTAATGAAATGAAATGGAAGAAAAACTGGAGTGATTTCTTTAAGGCAGCCATAGTGAACGAAAGACTGAGAAAGTGGAAGCAGATACCAAAAGGGTGAAGACAGGAGAGATGAGAGGACCACAGGGAGCTGGAGTTGGGAGAAGGAGAATATGAAGGGATTCAGTGAGCATGTAGGAGTTGGCATACAGTGTTCCCTCACTACTTTGTGGTTTGCTTTTTGCAGACTCTCTGTTTTGCGGCTTTTTAATAAACACTAAAATAATATTATAAATTATAAAAAATATGATTTACAGTGGCAGTGGTCTCAGCTGGGTGCAGGCGGCAGGGTGGAGAAGGAGCCCATACGGCAGCAGGATGAGAAGGAGGCGACACCATGTTCCCCTGCCTCTTTCCTCCCTTCTTCCTTCCTTTCCTCCCTCCCTCTTTTTACTTCCTTCCTATGGAGAAGCCTAACATCCCTACTTCGCATAGGGGTCTTTCTTTCTAACACTTTCCTATGCTAAAGTGTTATATTTGTAAGTGACCGAACAGGATGAATCCACTCTCAAAAGGTGATACTCAAGCAGAGTTGGCAAAGTCATGTGTCTACATCTGAACTGCACCAAAACATTAACAGATGTGTTATTTAAAAAATTTAAAAATGAATTATCAATTAAGGTAAATGAATTGAAACAATGTCAGTGCAGACTTCAAGGGGACCATGATAGCCCATAAACTCATAGAATCATATAGCTGGAAGGGACAAGAAGAGCATCTATTCCAGTCTCCTGCAGTACACTAATTCACAACTAATCTATCCCAGTTGGCCATCCAACTGTTTATTAATATGCAATAATATTTTTTTTTGTCAACACTTGACTGGAACATTGACAATCAAATGCCCTGGTTGTTTAAACGCAGATTTTGTGGTGGTGTGATATAAAGATTTTTCTGTATTTCACAAACAGCTATTATTCTTTAGTTCATGTGATTTCTAATCTGAGCAGAAAGCATTGTTATGAACATTCACCACCTTTACCTTGTCTAGAGATCGAGGAGACAAGCTTACAGAGCAATCATGAACTAGAACATTGTTGAATGTTAAAACAAATCTACTTCTATTTTGAGATTATTTTGGCCCCACAAATTCTCCCACTGTAATAAAGAGGAAATCGAAACTAGTACAATACCCACTGTTTCTGCAATATGGGCAGTAAGATGATATCGCAAGGCTGATGCCATCAACATTATTACATTTTTTGTAACTCATAGTCCTTGAACATTTTGTATGTGGCTTGACCATGAGATAAAATCATTTTTAAAACTGAAGACAGTGAAGTAATGTTTTTCCAGATATCAAATGCTACACTTACCATGCTAATTCTTCTAACACTTCAATTGTATATTATTCTCCTCTGTTTTGTGTAAAATAAGGGTCAGAATGGGTTGATAGGGCCATAATATAAGCACATCACTCAGAGCAGGCCAGCATATCTCTGTTGAAATGTAACACAAAATATCTTATAAGTTGGGGTTTCCCAAGAAAATGCAGAGATATTATTAATGGAACAAATACATAATTTTAATGTAGATTGTTGAATAACACACTATACTACAGGTTGAGTATTCCTTATTTGAAATGCCTAGGACCAGAAGTGTTTTAGATTTTTGGGGAAATTTCCCATATTTGCATATATGTACATACTGAAAAAACTTGGAGATGGAACCCATAACTAAACAAGGCATTTCTTGTGTTAGAAAGTAAGTGTCACTACCTCAGCCACCCATAATAACATAGCGTGGGCACCCAGATAAGGCATGTCCAATATGTATTATTATTAATGTTGAATATATGTATTAGGCTTGCTCAAATAATTCGATTTCCCCGTTACCCGTTATTAATTCGTTATTTTCGTTTGTTTTGAAGCAATATACGGCCTTGATTGTCCACACGTCTGGATATCGCGGTTTCGAATCGCGAGAGGCCGTTTTTTCTTATTTCGTCGGTTTTTTCGTTAGGAAAAAAAAGCTTTTGCAAATCACCCAAACTCCCACCATTCAGGCCCTTTCCTTTTGCCCCTCAGCAAAAGGGGCGTCACGGGCTCAGCCAATGGGAGGGGGCGAGGGGAAAGGAGGCCGAGGAGGAGAAGGAAGACGGAGGGGGGAAATGGCCGCCGCCGCCGCCTCGCCTCAGCTCAGGCCTGGTGTCTCTCTGTGAGGCGAGAAGGCGGCGGATGGAGCCGGGAATGGAGAGACCGAGAGAGACGGAGACACTCAGAGATGGAGGCTGGCGCGGGGCCCGGCGGTGAGGAGGAAGAGGCCCGGGATGTGAGGGGGTGTGGGCCAGGCCCGTCCTCGGCTGCTCCCGGGGAGGGAGGGAGGACTACGACTCCCAGGGGCCCAGATTCGCACCCTCCCTCCCCCCAATACAGGTCTCCATACCACGCTACATGAACTTGAATGGATACTGTGGTTGTGTTGTCGAAAGCTTTCATGGCCGGGATCACACTGTTGTGGTATGTATTCCGGGCTCTATGGCCATGTGCCAGAAGCATTCTCTCCTGACGTTTCACCCACATCTGTGGCAGACATACTCAGAGGTTTTGACGTCTGTGCGAAGCTAGGCAAGTGGGGTTTATATATCTGTGGAAGGTCCAGGGTGGGAGAAAGAACTATTGTCTGTGGGAGGCAAGTGTGAATGTTGCAATTGGTCACCTTGATTAGCATTGAATAGCCTTGCAGCTTCAAAGCCTGGCTGCTTCCTACCTGGGGGAATCCTTTGTTGGGAGGTATTAGCTGGCCCTGATTGTTTCCTGTCTGGAATTCCCATTTTCTGGGTGTTGTTCTTTTACTGTCCTGACTTTAGCTTTTCTGTAGCTAAAAATGCATATAAAATTGATTCTATAGGGAGGATAAATGATTGGATTTCAACTCCTACAGCTTGGCTTTCTCTGCCAATAATGGTACCATACCAAACTAAACCTCCCAAGATTCTGTAGCAGTGAGCCATCTTGGATATTGTAAGGGATTTATTATTATTATTATTATTATTATTATTATTATTATTATTATTATTATTATTAGACCTTGCTCCCAGGAAGGTGCCTTCGCTGTGGCTCCCAACTTATCTATCTACCTTTCCACATATTCTCCACATTGTGTGTATGTGTATGTATATTATATATACATGAGCCCCGATGGCGAAGTGTGTTAAAGCACTGAGCTGCTGAACTTGCAGACCGAAAGGTCCCAGGTTCAAATCCCGGGAGCAGAGTGAGTGCCCGCTGTTAGCTCCAGCTTCTGCCAACCTAGCAGCTTGAAAACATGCCAATGTGAGTAGATCAATAGGTACCGCTCTGGCGGGAAGGTAATGGCACTCCATGTAGTCATGCCGGCCACATGACCTTGGAGGTGTCTATGGACAACACTGGCTCTTGGGCTTAGAAATGGAGATGAGCACCAACCCCCAGAGTCAGACATGACTGAACTTAACGTCAAGGGATACCTTTACCTTTACCTATACACACACACACACACACACACACACACACATATGCAGGGACTATATATATATATATATATATATATATATATATACACAGTATATATCACACACACACCAATTTAACAAAGTTTCAGCCACAAAAACAAAGTTTCTGAAGTAGAACAATGACTTTCACAGTAAAGACAACCCAATTTAACAGGAAATAAGACTTTCAAACCAGGAACAGATTTCTGCAATTATTAAAAAATGGTTTATTATAAAAGCTATGAAAATTCGCCAAAAATCAGAGGATAAGGGAAACGTTCCAAATTTTGGTGAGCTATCAGTGTTAAATGTGTTCTACCACTGTACCAAGTTTGAAGAAGATCACTCAAAAAATGAGGGTGGGAGAGTCCTGTAAAGTCCCCTCCCTCTGTGCTGTTTTTGGGAATTGCGCATGCGCGTCCGCCATTAACGAATTAATTTAGAAAATAACGAATTTTCGTTAATTTCGAATTTTTTGGGGGGCAAAATTCGGAAATACCTTCAGAAACGAAACGCTGCCCCCCTCTAGTTTTGAAACGAGTTTAGAATCAAATTTTTCGTGGATCGATCAAGCCTAATATGTATATAACTCCAGCTTGGATCCTTACCTTGACATGGTGCTGGGGCTTGAGTGCCTCAATGAAGCCATGAGCTATACCGTGCAGGACCACCCAAGACGGGAGGGTCATGGCAGTGAGGTAAGACCCTGGGGAAGGTAATGGCAACCCACCCCAGTATTCTTGCCATGAAAACTACATGGGTCAGTACAACCAGAGAAATGTCGGTATACCATCAGAAGATAGGGCCCCCAGGTTGGAAGATGGTCAAAATGCTACTGGGGAGGAGCAGAGGACTAGTCCAAGTAGCCCCAGGTGTGATAATGCAGTTAGCTCAAAGCTGAAAGGAAGCAGATTGTAGTTCAGATCACAAATTTCTTATTACAAAATTTATTTATTTATTATTTTTTATTTAATAAATAGAGTCCCAGAAGAACTATGGACAGAAGTCCACAACATTGCTCAGGAGGCAGCAACAAAGTACATCCCAAAGAAAAAGAAAACGAAGAAGGCAAGATGATTGTCTGTTGACACACTGGAAGTAGCCCAAGAAAGAAGGAAGGCGAAAGGAAACAGTGATGGGGGGAGATATGCCCAATTAAATGCACAATTCCAGAGGTTAGCCAGGAGAGAGAAGGAACTATTTTTGAACAAGCAATGCATGGAAGTGGAAGAAGACAATAGAATAGGAAGGACAAGAGACCTCTTCCAGAAAATCAGAAACATCGGAAGCAAATTTCAGGCAAAAATGAGCATGATCAAAAACAATGCTCAAACTTCCGTACAGTGGCACTTATTTCCCATGCCAGTAAAGTAAGGCTCAAGATCCTGCAAGGCAGACTCCAGCAATATATGGAGCGGGAGTTGCCAGATGTCCAAGCTGGGTTTAGAAAAGGCAGAGGAACCAGAGACCAAATTGCCAATATCTGCTGGATAATGGAGGAAGCCAGGGAGTTTCAGAAAAACATCTACTTCTGCTTTATTGACTATTCTAAAGCCTTCGACTGTGTGGATAATAATAAACTGTGGCATGTTCTTGGTGATATGGGGATACCAAGTCACCTTGTCTGTCTCCTGAGAAATCTGTATAAAGACCAAATAGCCACAGTAGGAGCAGATCACGGAACAACAGAGTGGTTCAAGATTGGGAAAGGAGTGCGGCAGGGCTGCATACTCTCACCCTACCTATTCAACTTTTACGCAGAACACATCATGTGATGTGCAGGGCTTGACAATTCCAAGGCCAGAGTTAAAATTGCTGGAAGAAACATTAACAACCTTAGGTATGCAGATGATACCACTTTGATGGTCGAAAGTGAGGAAGAGCTGAGGAGCCTTATCACCAAGGTGAAAGAAGAAAGTGCAAAAGCTGGGTTGCAGTTAAACGTCAAGAAAACCAAAATCATGGCAACCAGACCGATTGACAACTGGCAAATAGAGGGAGAAAATGTGGAGGCAGTGACAGACTTTATATTTTTAGGCGCGAAGATCACTGCAGATGCAGACTGCAGCCAGGAAATCAAAAGACGTTTACTCCTTGGGAGGAGAGCAATGGCCAACCTTGACAAAATAATGAAGAACAGAGACATCACAGTGGCAACGAAGGTCCGCATAGTCAAAGCAATGGTATTCCCCATAGTAACCTATGGATGCGAGAGCTGGACCATAAGGAAGGCTGAGCGAAGGAAGATAGACGCTTTTGAACTCTGGTGCTGGAGGAAAATCCTGAGAGTGCCTTGGACCGCAAGAAGATCCAACCAGTCCATCCTCCAGGAAATAATGCCCGGCTGCTCACTGGAGGGAAGGATATTAGAGGCAAAGCTGAAGTATTTTGGCCACTTCATGAGAAGACAGGAAAGCTTAGAAAAGATCACGATGCTGGGGAAAATGGAAGGAATAAGAAAGAGAGGCCGACCAAGGGCAAGATGGATGGACGGTATCCTTGAAGTGACTGGTTTGACCTTGAAGGAACTGGGGGTGGTGACGGCCGACAGGGAGCTCTGGCGTGGACTGGTCCATGAGGTCACGAAGAGTCGGAGACAACTAAACTACTGAGCAGCAGCAGCATATGTATATAAATATTGCCCTACAGTTTTGGTGTTAAACAAATACATATATCTATAGACATCATGGGTATCAAACTGACCAAACCATTTCACAAATACATGACATAATGCAAACTAAGACTGAAATATCTGCAAAACTAAGGAAATTTTGACCTAACCTTAATGTAATTGCTATCCCCCTTCCTCCCAGATCTACTGCCATTTACTGTTGTTTTCTTTTACAAAAAACAGATAGGTAAAGGAAAATCTAAATTTTGCATTGATTCTCCTTGTCAAATAAGAGAAAAAAACATCCAACAATCCCTTTATATTTTCATGAAGCAGGTATATTTAAACTTTTGGAAACAGATCCACATAATTTTTGGTATTATGCCATGCAGTGTTCCATTAGTTAGTTAGAAACCTATACAGAGAATCTGTGCCAAAGCAGCTCACCAGTCACAATATCAGTTAGTCCAGCGTAGTCGGTCCAACAAGTCAAAATCCAAGGCAAAAGTTCACCAACAGCCATTCTAACAGGACAGTTCAACAAAAATTGCTCCCAGCAGAGAACCAGTATCACCTTCATATCTTTATGCCACTTTCCCAAGTCCTTTCATCTGTTGACTCTCTGCTGAGCCAACTGATGAGGTCTACTCAGCTGAATGCTCTCAGTTTTCAATTGTAGTCAAGCTGGGATGCTTAACTCTGGCTCTTCCACTGGGAATTCCTGATCCTGCCCTGACTCATCCTCTTTATGTTCTTGAGAATCCTGAATCACCTCAGCAGAGCTAGCATTTTCAAGATCAGGTTGTTGCTCCAACTCTGCTGCAGAGTCAGATGCTGGACAGAGAGGCCCTTCATCATCATCTTCAGCACTGATCCTGACAGAGGCTATCTAGAGCAAACTTTTTGCAACAATTGAAGTAGCATGAATAATCTCTTTCTATGCCTAAGGTATTTCTGGTAATGGCAGTGCAGAGCTATACTGTAACCATGTAATGTCAATATATAACAGCATTGCCACTTCATTGCATTTGAAACCATTCAATAGCCAAGATGTCTAGATTTTTCACAGGTTTCTGCACTGTGAGTTTATATACAAGTGGTCATATATCACCCCTAGGTATCTCTCAGACATTTCAATACATTTATCTAGTCTGCAGGCCATTGGATTATGCAATTCTCTGCACTGTGATCAATCACTTTTCTTTATGTAACAGTTTTTACAAACAAAAAATAGGCATTTTATTATTCTGTGGAAATCTCTTGTGACAGATAAAACATGCATCAATGTCTCTTTCTACAGTTTAGCCTAAAATTGAGTTTTTTTTCATGCCTTACATATTACTTTGTTGCCCAAGGTCATGACTAACTACTGAACAGATGAAGAGAGTTTATTTCTTATTTTAAAAGTAATTTGCTCGATTGAGGTATACAACTCTAGAGAAAAATATTATTTTGTCAAAAGTGATAGCGAAAATTTTGCAAGTCATTATCAAAAATGCAAAAGACAATTAGAAAGAAAGAACCCTACTCGACAATATCAACATTCAATGCGAAAGTATATTTATGTGATAAAGAGCAGATACTTCTACCAATTATTGGACTGAATGGAAGAAGGAGAAAAGCAATGGCAAACTTTCTGAGTATTCTTTGTCTAAGAAAAGGCTATATTTATGCGATTGTCATGAGTCAATGAGTGACTCAAAACACACACATATGTTGGAGTTATATGAATTAGGAAAAAGATCATCCTTATGCAGGGCCGGTGCAACATAGAGGCCACTGAAGCGGCCGCGTTGGGCGCACGTCAAGGGAGGGCGCTGTCGAGGCCTCGATAGTGCCCCCGTGTAAATTTACCGAGGAGGGAGGGGGTGGCGGCGGCGGGGACCATCGCCTCCCTCCTGGGTGAAGAGCTAGGCCTCAGATGAGACCTTCGCTGAGGAGGGAGGCAATGGTCCCCGCCTCTGCCCTCGGCGAACAAGGAAGGCCTACGGAGGCGTAGGTATTATCGCATGGTCTCGCAAGGTTGGTTAAAATTGTTCTTCATGTAAAATATGAACTCAACTCTGGAGGCAGCGCCGAACCGGGCTGCCTCCCCGAGTGCTCTTACCAGCCTTGGAGGCTTTTTTCTGCTTCTGCCTCAGCCTCCGGTGACCACCCTCAGCTTCCTTTCAGCTTCCTTTTCGGCTTTGGAGGCTTTGGAGGCAGCTCCGAATCGGGTGGCCTCCCCTAGCCCCCCCCCCAGCTGTCAGAAAAACAACGAGGCCTCTGGAAGCCGCGCCGAACCGGGCGGCTTCCTGTAGCCTTCACTCGGCCTCGAAGAGAATCTAGGCCTTTGGAGGCCACGCCGGACCGGGTGGCCTCTTCCAACCTCTTTTCGGCCTTGCAAAAAACTAGGCGGCCACCTCCAGCCCTCTCTCTGACTCTTTAAAGAGAATCGGCCTCCGGGGACCGCGCCGGACTGGGCGGCCTCCCTCAGCTCTTTTAGCACTGTGCCTTGGGGGTTTTCTGGCCTACCTTGAGAGCTGTTGGAGCTGTTTGAAAGCTGTGGAGGATCGCGGAGGAGAGGAGGAGGGAGGAAGAAGCCCGTCCGCCATTCCAGCGGTGCGATTGGAGAGCCTGTGCCTTGGGACTGCTGGCGGCGGCGGCGGGAGTGGTGAGCTCTGGACGAGTACCCCGGCACCGCTGTTGATGTAGCTGAGGCCGCGCCGGACCGGGCGACCTCTGCTGAGCTTCCCTCCCCCCTCTACCTTGGAGGCCGCGCTGGACCGGGCGACCTCCTTGAGTGTGTTTGCCGGCCTAGGCCTGCCGGCCTGGGAAGTTCATCTTCGTTACTGCTCTGATATTGGTGTTGAGCGGGGCGTCGTTCACCTCCAGCCCCGGCTCCATTTGGCTCCTTTTCGGCAGTGGAGGACGCGCCGGACCGGGCGTCCTCTCTCAGCCTTTGTCAGCTCCCACGATAAAAACTAGGCCTCGGAGGCCGCGCCAGTCTTCTTCTGGCACTGGAGGTCGTGTTACTGGAGAAGACAACCTCATCAGCTCTGCTCTACTGCATCTACATCGAACTAGGAGGCCTCGAGATATCCTCAATTGGGTGGACCTGTATGAAGCAGCTTCTATAAGATCCTGAGTGTTTGCAGCCTGCCATTTTTTTTTGTGTGTGTACGTGTTTGTGTGTGTGTGCTAAACAGAGTCGGGAGTGAGAAAGTTTTTAACTTAATTCAGGGAAGCAGTATTGGTCGTGAGAGGTAGCAGGTTCTTAACCTGGTATTAATGTCATAGGAAGTGATCACATAGGATTGGAGAGCACCGTGAGTTTACTGTTTGGTAATTGATGGTTCTAGAATGTGAATTGATGGTTTGTGTATGTTGGTGGATGTACTGTTGAATGAAAGCTTGGACGGAACGAGGTGTTAATCTTGAAAGAGTGGTATACTATAGGAAGGTTTTCTGAGAAGGTAACAGGAAATGAGTTGGAAGGAAACTTCGGGGAAGAATGAACTCTCACACCTATGTGATCTGTTGGTAAAATCGTTCAGTACTGTCTTGCAGCAGCTGGAAATACTGAACACGAAACTTGACCATCTCTTCAAAGGAATTTCCCTGATTGTAAAAAATCCTTCTCCTACAGACATTATAACAACTATATCAACCAGGCCCATTAACATGAATTAGGAATTAAGCACTCTGGAAGGCCGGGGAGGAATTAAGCTTAAGGAGCAGAAGGTAGTCGTCGGATCAGGCCTTGAAGTAACTAGAAAGGGGGGTGGGGTCTTATCTGGGGGAGTGAGCCTGGGGAGGATGGACAGGAAGGAAACCAACAATGTCCTGCAGAAGCCGAACAATGAGCTGTCCTCTAAATTGGTCGAACAATCTTTGGATACTTCCTGCAATTCTCAACATCTTTTACGAACAAATAAGGTTGCAGTGGAAGTTTCAGACTCATTATTGAATAGAGGCAGGTGGACTTCTAAGCGAGCGGTCCAGATATCTCTCTCACAAATTTTATCCATAAGCTGGTCGGAAGTGAAGATCAAGACTATCGACTGGCTTTGTTGGGAGTACCAATCCTGGAACCGCTCCTTGTGTCTTATCATTGGCTTGGAAGATAAAATATTAAGGGATAAATTGTATTTGTGTGGGCCCAAACTGCAACAGTGGGGCATCACTCTTAGGAGGGTGCTAGTAGACCCACTAATTCGCCCCTTGGACATCGGGCTGAGTATGGATATTCAAGATTCCCCAATGCTAAGTCATGCTTGTTCTACCCTCCAGTCCCACAACAATGATGAGGCCAAATCAATCGACTCCTCTCTCCCATTAATGGAGAGAAGCTCCTTTTTTAAACAAACAAGCACTTTTGGAGGCTTTCCTTTCCAGGACAGTTGACTAGTCCCGGCAATTGGCAATTCCACCCAGTTCTTCCATCAGGGGGAGGAGGGCTTGCATGGAGGTGGCTCCATTGAGGTGATATGGGGGAGGAGAAAGCACGGTCACCATCAACCCAGGGAGAAGCGCAACAGAGTTTTTGCAACCCTGGAGAGGATTAGGTGTGGTAGTCTTCAGGACAGACCCCCCAACCTTAAGGTCCTGCTTTTGAATGCCAGATCTGTCAATGGTAAAACAGCTGTCATCCAGGATTTGATCCTGGATGAGGGGGCAGATCTGGCATGCATCACCAAGACATGGCTGGATGAGCTGGGAGGTGTGAATCTCACCCAGCTGTGTCCTCCTGGTTTCGGGGTGCATCAACAGGCCAGAGTTGGGGGGCAGGGAGGAGGAGTTGCGGTGATCTTTCGGCAGTCCATCACCCTGATCGGATGCGCCGTTCCACAATCTCCAAGGTTCGACTGTGTCTTCCTGAAGGTGGGAGCCCGAGACAGCTTGGGGATTCTGTTGGTGTACCGTCCACCCCGCGACCCAACAGTCTCTCTGTCCGAGCTAGCAGATGTGGTCTCTAATGCGGCCCTTGTCTCCCAACAATTGATAGTTTTGGGAGACTTTAACATTCATGCCAAGTCCACATTGACAGGTGCAGCTCAGGATTTCATGGTTGCCATGACAACCATGGGGCTGTCTCAAGTTATATCAGGGCCCACACATCAGGCAGGACACACCTTGGACCTTGTTTTTGTTGTGGACGGTGGGACAGTCAGAGTGGAAGAGCAAAATATTCTTCCATTGTCATGGTCTGACCATCATCTGATCTGTTTAAGTATTGCCGTGCCTTCTAACCTCCGCAGGGGTGGTGGACCCATTAAGATGGTCCGCCCCAGGAGACTGATGGATCCGGATGGACGTCTGAGGTCTCTTGGGGATCTTCCTGTCCTGGAGACTGGCGATCCTGTCGATGTCCTGGTTGATCGCTATAATAGTGAGCTATCAAGGGCATTGGACACAATCGCTCCCGAACGTCCCCTCTCACTGCGTAGAGTCGCGTCGACTCCTTGGTTTACCGAGGAGTTGGCTGTGATGAAGCGTAGGAGGAGGGGACTAGAGTGCATCTGGAGGAAATCTCGGGACGTGTCCGACCAAGCACGGGCTAAAGCCGCTATTAAGGCGTACTCCGTGGCTCTGCGAGCAGCCAGGAAAGTTTTCACGACTGCCCGCATAGCGTCTGCAGCCAACAGGCCATCGGAGTTGTTCCGAGTTGTGGGGGAGCTCCTGCGGCCTCCTGAGGCCCAGGGGCTTCCCGATGACTTGGCAACTGGGTGCAGCGATTTCGCGCACCATTTTGCAGGCAAAGTTGCTCAGATACGCCTTGAGCTAGACTCCAGTTCAATTGTGGTCTCAGCGGAGGTAACCGAGGTACCTGTCTGTTCGATCTTATGGGATTCTTTCCGGCTTGTTCTTCCTGATGACGTGGAGGGGATTCTTGGGTCTGTGAGGGCGACCACCTGCGCTCTGGATCCTTGTCCCTCTTGGCTGGTCAAGCTGGCCAAAGATGGGTTATTGGATTGGTTTGTGACCATAATAACTGCTTCTTTGGTTCAGGGGTCAGTTCCATCCTACTTTAAGCAGGCGGTAGTAAAACCACTACTAAAAAAGCCCTCGCTTGATCCATCTATTTGTAACAACTACAGACCAATCTCCAACCTCCCGTTTTTGGGCAAGGTTCTGGAGTGGGTGGTTGCCACGCAGCTCCAGGAGTTCCTCGATGACACTGATTTTCTGGACCGCTCGCAGTCTGGCTTCAGGCCTGGGCACAGTACCGAGACAGCTTTGGTCGCCTTGGTGGATGACCTCCGCAGGGAGTTGGACAGGGGGAGTGTGACCCTGCTGGTTCTCTTGGACATCTCAGCGGCTTTCGATACCATCGACCATGGTATCCTTCTGGGGAGGCTCTCCGGGATGGGGCTTGGTGGCACGGTTCTGCAGTGGCTCCGGTCCTTCCTGGAGGGTCGTTCCCAGATGGTGAAGCTGGGGGATACCTGCTCGGACCCCTGGCCATTGACCTGTGGGGTCCCGCAAGGGTCTATTTTATCCCCCATGCTATTTAACATCTACATGAAACCGTTGGGAGAGGTCATCCGGAGCTTTGGAGGGTGTTGCCATCTCTACGCAGATGACACGCAAATCCACTACTCATTTCCATCTAACTCCAAGGAAGCCCCTCGGATTCTGAACCAGTGCCTGGCCGCTGTGGCGGACTGGATGAGGAGGAACAAGCTGAGGATCAATCCTGACAAGACAGAGGCCCTCCTGGTCAGTCGCCCGTCTGATCGGGGTATTGGGTGGCAACCTGTGCTGGACGGGGTTGCACTCCCCCTGAAATCACAGGTCCGCAGTTTGGGGGTCCTCCTGGATTCAGCGTTGACGCTTGAGGCTCAGGTGTCGGCGGTGGCCGGGAGGGCTTTCGCACAACTCAAACTTGTGCGCCAACTGTGACTATACCTCGTGAAGTCTGACTTGACCACGGTGGTGCATGCCTTAGTTACCTCTAGACTGGACTACTGTAATGCGCTCTACGTGGGGCTTCCCTTGAAGACGGCCCGGAAACTACAATTGGTCCAGCGCTCGGCGGCCAGATTAATAACAGGGGTGAGCTACAGGGAACGATCTACTCCCCTGTTTAAAGAGCTCCACTGGCTGCCGTTCACTTTCCGGTCCCAATTCAAGGTGCAGACCATCATCTATAAAGCCCTAAACGGTTTGGGACCCACCTACCTTAGTGACCGTATCTCCTACCATAAACCTGCTCGTTCCCTTCGTTCATCCAGGGAGGCCTTCCTTTCGCCACTGCCTCTGTCCCAGGCCCGTCTTGTGGGAACGAGGGAGAGGGCTTTTTCTGCTGTGGCCCCCCGACTGTGGAATTCATTGCCCACTGAGATTAGGCAAGCCCCCACCTTGTTAGCCTTTAAGAAAGATCTAAAAACATGGCTTTTCCGATGTGCCTTTGAGGAGTAAATGTAATAATCACTCTGGCTATTCCCCTTGGATTTTATCCTTTAGACTGCTTCACCATTTTATATCCCTGTTTCCCTTATTCCTATGTCTCTCTCTCCCGAGTTTTTAATTAAGTGTTCATGTGGCCTGCCCTGGTTTTCATTGTTTTCTCCGATTTGTGCTGTAATATATATACGATGATTTTGCACTGTTATATTGTGTTATGATTTGCTGTTTATTTTGTTATATTGTATGGTGTCTGGGCATGGCCCCATGTAAGCCGCCCCGAGTCCCCATTGGGGAGATGATGGCGGGGTATAAATAAAGTTTTATTATTATTATTATTATTATTATTATTATTATTATTATTAAAATATTGTATTATCCTTGAATGTTTTGCACTACAAAAAAGATATGTACAATGTGCATAGGAATTCATTTTTTCAAACTATAGTTCATCTGCCCCCAAGTGTCTGGAAGACCATGTACTGGCCCGCTGCTTAAAAAGTTGGAGAGCCCCTATTGTAGTACTTCATTTCTACACATTTTCCCATTTTGGCCATCTTGTCTAGTATATACGCCAGCTTATGAATGTCCTTTTGAAACTTTGCATACATTTGGAATTTCAATGTTGAATATCTGTTTGACTCCCATATTTATTTTATGAGATGGCAGCAAGGAAAAGAAAACACATCTCAAACATTGTGATTCACTAGCATATCATTATTTTACAAAGCCTTATTTTAGTATTTTGAACATTTACTCTCTCCTTGTTAAAAAAGTTGCAGCATGTGTCCTCAGAGATGTCAGACTATATTTACACTAAAATAATTGGCAACATCTTCTTTTAGTTTAGTGTTAACATCCCCCCTCCCCAATCTAATCTGTCAAGAAAATTAATCCTTATGGTTCAGTAGTGAAGAGATGGTTACAGATTAGAAAATTACAGTTTGGACATGTGCATAATGAAATCCTAATTTTGATTTTTCCTCCCAAAGGTATTTGCATAGTAGGGCTAAAAAACAACAACATAAGTTGACCTTTTGGTTATGTTATAAGCAAATATGAGCAGGTATCCAATTTGGCAACACTTTTACCTTGGTTGCTTAGTATTCCATACATATATGTCACTTCTGACTCTGCCAATGGATCCCTATGTGTTTACATGTTGAGTTTTTTTCTGCCTGAGGCAGAGTATTTGTTAAAGTTTCATTAACAATAATCTTAACGTAAATCACAAATGTAATTTCCAATTTTATCATTTCTTCCTGTCCACATTATGAGCCCTGCAAAATAATGAGTATTGGGGGCAAAGACTACTCAAACCAGGTAGGCACAATTAGACAACTCAAAACTCTCTCTCTCTTTTTTCTTTCCTATCCTTTGTCCCTATCGGGAAAAAGGAAAAAGGATTTAAGGAAGCTAACAATATATTCAAATTAATACAATAGATAAGTAATTCAGTTTTTAGTAATTCACTGATGTATTTTATTATTTTATTCCACCATGTCTCCTATGGCCATATAACAATATAATGATACATAATAATCATATTATACTATACTAATAATATAATATATTGTATATGCATATAATATTAATAATATTATAATGCAATACAATATAATAATAATAATAATAATAATAATAATAATAATAATAATAATAATAATAATACACTATTATAATGGTATATTTATATTACATGTAATATTTATAATATAATGTTATAGCACAATATAGCAATATATAATGCTTATATTATCCTATACAAATAATATAATATATTGTATGTACATATGACTTTGAGTCCCCTTCGGGGTGAGAAGGGTGGGATATAAATGTCGCTAATAAATAAATAAATAAATACTGTTTATTTCTTATTATATACATTCTTGCCATTGCTTTGGGATTTTTAGAATAATGAGCAGCATAGAAATATCTTAAATAATAGAATTAAAACACCCAGAAATGACAAATAAATTACAGCTCCCCAAACAATTAAAGCACCAAGTGTAGTTAGACTTAAATGTCAAAAGTCTATTTGAATAATAATTGCAGTCATAGCCTATCAGTCAGAGTCCAAGAGAAGGAACCAGTTTTATCTGCAGATCATGAGAGCAGCTATGTAACTCAAGAGTTTGGGAGCAGCCAGTAGGGAAGTATCCCCCCCCCCCCATTCTTTCAAATATATTTCCAGTGAGAACAAAATCATGAGAAGATCGAAAACCTCAGGTAGGCTGATTTCCCTTTTCCTTTTAAATGCATTGTTACATTATCTAATTCCCAGCTATTCCCCACCCCGCCCACATCATACACATACTTTTGTACAAATAAAGCTCTGCCAGTTGCCTTAGTTTTAGTTATTCTAATTTTATCCATTACATCTAGTTCTTGTGGAATGGTTTTCTAATTGTTCATCCATAATTAGTCTTGGTTATTTGATAGTTTAAATTCACCATTACTTTTGCACAAGTATCTAATAAATGCCTTCCATGTATTTTCAAACATATTTTCTTTTATTTCTACTCATGCTAATCTTGATTTATAGGTGAACTTTTCCAATAGTGCTATAGCCCATATCCTATTGAACCAATTCTTTATGGATACATTCTCTACTTTTCATATTCTGGTTATTTTGAGTCTTGAAGCACATAGCATGAGTGATATAAGATTTTTATTTACCAAATCCTTATTTTACTTTCAAATACAGAGATCAGTAGAACACTCCACTGCAGTGTAGTGTTCCCTCCACTATTTATTTTATCCTTGCTAGAACATCCCAAAATCTTTGTATTTTGGGGCACATTATCCACATGTGGGTCCAATCCCCTTTCTCCACACTTGCTCTAACATAGTTTGATGGTACTACTATTAATTTTGTGTAGTTTAAGTGGATGGTAGTACTATCTATGTACAACCTTCAAAGTATTTTCTCTCAGTTGTGCAGAAATTGATTTATATTCTTGAGATTTCCAGATTAAGTCCCATTGTTGCTCTTCTATTTTAAATTCTAGGTCTGATTCCCATACCAATCACAACCCATTTAATGTTCTAAATTTACCTTCCTGAATTACCCAATATAATTTTGATACTGTCCTTTTAGATTGATTTGATACTCTTTTAATATGATTTCCAGTCATCTGTATAGAATATATAAAGATGGCATGACAAGAGGTCTTGATCCCCTGTCATCCAGAGAAAGCTGTGCATATGATACAGGAGAATGAGACTGTTTGAAATAGGAAAGTCTTCCAGTCCTCTGCCTATTCTAGGAGTCACTACTGAGATGTAGGGGTATTTCTATCATGTTCCCATTCTAACCTTAGGGAAGAAAAAGGAAACCCTGTTCCGTCATAATGTTGATGAATTGTATTTCAGATATGATATATCTTGTTAACTATTTTTATAAGTTTTCAAAGATCAAAAGTAGGTCTGAATTACAGCTTGGAAGTACTACTTCTTGAGTATATTGTTTCAGTGATTGTACTGCTATGGGACACTGGCATTTGAAGTCCCAAATATTAATTTTTCCAAAATCTTGTCTGAGCTTTGAAGTTCTTCAAGACTGATATATGATCTCTTCAACATGGAAAACATATGACTACATAAAGTCCCCCACCCCACATTCTGTATTCAAAATTCTTAATATTTTTAAAATTAAAGTGCAGTCTTGATGCAGGTCACTTAATCGGCATGAGTTGGCCAACAGTTTTACTGTAGTTGGTTTAAACTTCAAGAGAGCTGTAGGCAGTAGAGAAATTCTGCTAAGATCCCTTAATTAAACAACTTCAGACTTGAAACTGATATGATGAGCTCTTTTTATATATGTTTTAAAAGTCTCAATGATTTCTTCAGCAAATAATTATTTCCTCAAGGTTAATTCCTTTACATGCTTAAGCACATTTTGTAATAATTATGGAAATGAAACATGAATGTCAATGATAATTATCTCATTAAATTGGTTTCTGTGCTAGAGGAAAAAAGAATGATGTTCAATCTACAAAATAATGCACTGCACTATTTAATGTGCTGACCCTTGGCTTTCTTAAGAACTAGAGAATAAAGAAGTTCTGGCATAAGTAGGAGAGGCCTATTTCTGAAAATGTCATTGTTGAGATCTTCCATTTTAGATGGACAATACTTTCATTTTAATTATCTGTATCAAGACTAAAGAAAATAATTGTCAAATATCCTTCCAAAAAGCAGATAAAAGGGAAAATGAAATTCATAAAAATTCAGTGCAGACTTCCAAGGGTAGTTTACATTTTCTGTATTCTCCATCATTCATCAGATTAACTTTAATGTCATGAGGCACCATTAAAATATCTGTTTTAAGTCACATTTTCACTTAATGCTTTACACAAACCAAAGTGTTTTGGTGTTATTTACCTGCTTTCATTATTTTTTACAGAGAGTCATATGAATTTGATGGGATTTATTTTTGAATAGATTATCTGATTGTTAAAATGAGTTAAATCTAATTAGATTTTCCCACTGATGGAACAGCTTCCTTCTGTGGAATCGGGAAAGGTACAATTCCTCTTCTCCCATATGTACATCTCCCATCATTAGTATATGAAACAGGGGTGAGCAAATGCATGGCTCTCACACACATTCCCACCAGATTACAAGAGAATCACTCAGTGGCTTACATTCATGTAAGACTAATGTAGATCCGACTCCATACTTGATTTCCCAATAGTGAGATTGGGAATCTGAGTTCAAGTGTGTGGATAGTTGTCCTATGCTTGAATCTATTGCTCTAAACTTGGTTTTTGAATTGTTTTGTTATTTTTGTTTTATCTGGGTTTTAACTTCTTCTTCTTCTTTTTTTTGCTGTGAGTTTTCTAGCTATGTTTGTTTTAAATTTTGTGTCACTTTTGAGTTCCAAGTTGGGGAAAAGACAATTGCACCATTGGCTATTACACCACAAATATTTTCCGTAACTTTAGCAGTGATGCAAGGCCTGAACAGAGCTGTTGATGGCTGCAGCTCTTGGGGGTCTCTTATCCACAGAGTCATCATAAGAAAAAGTCCACTTGACAGAAAATAAAAACAACAATAGGAATAGGAAAATCTGGCATTTTCATCTGTACCTACATCAAGTATTTTAAAGTCTCCTGTTCTTTCCAACTCAAATATAAAGAAAATTGTGAACGTTGGTGAACTCTTCAAAGCTGAATTGAAATAGCATTCTTCCACATTTACACTGGGCAGGTCTTAATACTTGAGAAGTGCTTGTTAATGATAAGAAGCCTTTAAGGGAAACTATAAGGGGCAACTGGAAAAAAAGTGCCAATCTTACTCCAGTATTCTCATGGTTGAATAAAGAGGGATTCAAACTCAGATTTTTATCAGTTGATTTTGTCAAATGTCTGGCCCTTTGTTTGGATGCATGAAGGTCTGGGTTTGGGTACATTATGTTTTTGTCTCTCCAACATTCACATTTTGAATCTATCTCTCTCTCCCCCTCCCAATTCCATTGTCAAATATCTTTTTTACATTTTATCAAAGTAATACCAAAAAGTAGATGAGACAAAATTCTCACTCACTCCTAAATTTTCAGTGGGTCATGATGAATCAATACTGTCCAATATGACACCGAAACTAAAAGAAGTATTGGTTATACAGATACAATAGATTAACTGATTTGTTTGGTTTATCTGTTTTGCATTAGTGAAGATAAAGGAGTAACATGGAAACTAAACTACACATCTTATTATAGAGTAAAACCAAGAAGTATCTAAAACTAGACCATACATATTTATTTTCATAGGTGTAGATATTTTCAAATTTTAAAAAATGGGGAGAAAAAGACCCTCCCCTGCTAAATAAATGTATCATGCCATTTAATCCTGAAAATGCAAGTTGGTTTAGAAATTAAATAATAATCATTTCACCATGTATCTTAGTATCACCATATTTACCTAGTAAGTTCCAGGAAACAATAGCAGAAGGGGAAGAACAGCATAGGAGTATAACTGTAGACATTTGAAGTATGGCTTGAGGAAGTTACAGTCCATGAGTCCAGATAGGATTGATTTCATAAAAGAGATACATAGCTATATTATATTTGAAGAGTTAGAGGAATGATCCTACTATTAAAAGTAGCATCAGCAACCCTGAAATAGTCTTACAAGCTGAGATTTGTATTGATTTTCACTACACTGTTTTGTTATTTGAAATCACTAGTTTTGGAGGAAAGAAGCAAGCTTTCCTGATGTTGTACAGAATGAAAATGATTTTCTTGAATATGGGATGGTAGAAAATTGATACTGCTAATAGTCATGCTTTGCTCTGCCATTAAGAATGAGAAATGCTTCACAACCCAATTGTTGGAGTGCTTTTATTAGATCTGATCCTCCTCAAGTAAGATGTTACAAAGAGCTGAGTGGAAGAGGAAACAGGTAGGAGACAATGTGATCTCAAGGTCACACAGTCTGTATGTCATCTTATAGAGTGTTGAAGAGAAAAGATCTATTGCCTCTTGAAGTGATGCAATCAAGTGCTGATAGTATGAGGGTTATCCAGAAAGTATATTATGCTGCTTGCGTCCTCAACCAGCCAGTCACCCCTTTCCGCAGCTGCACATCGTCGCCAAAACACTGCATTGAGGACACAAGCGGCAGAGTTTTGTGGGGAAGGAGTTGCCAAGCTCATTCATTGCTATGATAAGTGCCTATATTTGAATGGCGACTATGTTGAGAAGTGGTATTTGGGTGTGGCTTTCAACTGCATATGGTAAATGTTTTCTCCTATACTTTGTTCATTTTTAATTCCAAAACGTAATCTACTTTCTGGATAACCTTCGTATATGTTTCACTCAACATACTTTTCTAAGCTTCCTTTGATTTTCCATTTTGAAAATGCAAAACTCCATGTAGATTCAGAACTGTCATTGTGCTATTTACAGTTCTCACATTCCTTTGTGGATGAAAAACAGATTATATTGATAAAGTTGACCATGATTTCCGACATCAACCTAGAGAAAGGAGTTCCTATAGCTTATGTTTACCTGCTGGTTGGGCAGACTAAAGAATTTAGGTATTCAGTGAGAATTTAGCTATTTATGAAAGCCTATGCTGGAAGAGGAAGATGAAACAGATTATGACAAAGAAAACAGAATTACATGTTTTAAAATGCTACATAAAGGGTCAAACCATAAGAAGACGTGGTGTAATGCCTCCTCCAAGTGTCATTGCATAATCCACACATTTCCCAGACCTGTTTTGTAAAATATCTGTACAAAGAGCTATATAACTGTGCTCAGTTGCATTGAATTACCGAGCTCCCGTGAGAGGGAGCCTGGATATGAATGAATTTCCAATCATGGGAAATCTGTATAAGGATGTAAATCATCACTTATTTTGTTCCCTCATGCAAGTATGAATAATTTTAGCAATTTTCTTCTGCCCTACAAGAATGAAATGGTTTCCGCACATTTTTGAGCACTATTCATATTGTGAGGCTTTGCTGCAGAATATTCATTTGATCAAAGTAAACATAGGTTTCTAGTGTAGAAAATAAATTTTGAGGTGGAAAACATGTATTTATGCAAAATACACTAATTTTTGTGCAAATGTGTTTGTGAGCATGCAGAGAGACAGATAAAAATGGAAAGACGTACAGAGAGAGCATAGAAAATATATGCAAGGAAAATACAGGATAAATGCCCAAGTAAGGCTACTATTGAAATGATATAAATGCTTTTATATACCATGTAACAAATGCTGCTTTCCCAAAGCATTGATACAGAAAAAAATGAGGAAAAGGTTTCATTGTAATTTATTGATTAAAGACGCTAATCATTCTTAGAAACACCTCCTGATTCTCTCTGCCCTCTCTGTCCATTTGGAAATATGATTCAAATATAATTGCTAGACTTTCTGTTCCAAAAGATTAAGCCCTAGTGGGTAGTGAGAATGTATCTTTAACATGTATCAGTATAACATAATTTTCAAATATATACTCTTTAAAATGTCATGTGAGAGTTGTGCTTTAGTGTTTTCCTTCAAAAACTTGAGATAAGTAGGGAAATTAATTCCATTTTCAAGCTTCAGGGGTGATATTCCATATGCAGATTAAAAACAATAGAAAAAGAATACAAAAGGTAGTTTAAACATCTTTTTAATATCTACTGTATCTCTCTCATCACCTTTTATGATGACAGCCAGTGTTCAACATACCCCTCTTTCAAGATATTTTTTACCGGTAGTTATAATTCAGGCACAATCTGCTGGCAACATTGGCAAGCACTGTTTAAGTCCACTGTGAGGAATTTACCCAGCACGTTAATTTACTCTGACTTTAACGTTATTCTTGATACAGGTTAAATAGATGTCGACCTGGCGCATGCTTATCCAGTGATAATTGATAGTTTACCATTTTTTTGCAGCCCAAGGATGTGAATGGGATTCCTAGAAAGGTGAGTGCCACCAGATATATGCCAGATCTTTGCCCTTCTTAACTTCTTAAACAGGCTAAAGAGGGGTTGTGTGATGATTGCAGAACCTTGGTAGCAATTAAATTTTACTCACAAGGAAATCTTGGAAATGTCTTTAATGCTAGGTTACTATTATATAGCAAAGTTATGATGAAAGAAAATGTGGGCAACTTCTCAGTTTCAATCCCCAAACCCCACCCCACCCCTATTCCAGAAAGTTCCTCCGTCCAGCCTTCAGGCCTTCTAGTCTGAGCCAGTCTGTGTTCTTAGGCTCTCTCTCACACACAGGGCCTCCTGATGTTTCCATTGGCTTGATGTTGGCTATGAACTCATGGCATGGAGGTGTTCTGGTGTCTCAACACACCAGATATGGATCCATGACATATTGGCCAAGTGGATAAAGGAGGTGATTAATGACTCTTTACAGCTACACACTAACTCCAGGATGTCTGAAGGGGGCAATTTGGGGAATTTTTTACCTGAATTGGACAACTATTGTCCAGTCTACAGTATACAGTTTATGGACAAGACACTAGAGCATGTCATTGCTTCTTAGTAGCAGCAGTCCCTAGATGAAATGTATTATCTGGATCCTTTTCATTCTGACTTCAGGTCTGGTTGTTGGATAGCGATTGCTTCGGTCACTTTGCTGAAAAACCTACATAAATGTCACCTCAGTAGCAGATGAAAACGGTTCATCCACTTGGCAATCAGGGCACAAGAAGGATGATGTTTCCAGATTCAGATCTAATCAGATCTAATTGCCTATGCCTCAAGCAAACACTACCTTGAAGCACAATCTTACGATGGGAAATGGAAATGCAGTTCTTTACTAAGATTCTTCTTGGAAGAAGTTGTAAGTAATTCTAGCAGTTTTCTTCCTGCTATAAGAAAATCTTTAAAACCACAGTTTTTGAAGCCTTTTTCAGCTCAGGATTGATTCTTTGCAAAGTTCACACATGGTTGTTTTCTACATAGAACAGCTTTTTCCATGAGGAGACTCTGTTTCATTTACAGAAAATGTTTTATATGCAAATCAGCTATATACAAATTTTGCACATATTAAGTCCCAAAATTTAGTATTAACTGCAGAGAAACAAAGCTTTTTCCCAGCACAGAAAATAAAAAATTCTTCACAGAAAATGCTATTTCCAGTTCAAAACAATCATGTGCTTTGGTGAAAAAACTATATAAATGTCACCTCAGTAGCAGATGAAAAAGGTTCATGCACTTGGGAATCAGGGCACAAGAGGGATGATGTTTCCAGACTCCTCTCGGCAGCTAAGGAGACATCAAAAATCCACTGTCACTGGTCCTTGTTGTAGTTTCAGGAACTGGCAAAGTGGAAATTGGAACTCCTGATATCAAATTAATCCCTAAAATGGACTTGGAGGGGGAATTGGGCTAGGGGATATTACTTTCTAGCCAGTTTAGGATCCCAGCCATTGTCTTCTAATGAATTTGAAACTGCTTTATCTTTTGTTCTTAAAGTTGTATGCCTTAAAGTCATTTCTGATTTGTGGTGATCCTAGGGTTTCTCAAAAAAGGTTTATGGTGATCTTGGGGTTCTTTCATGAAAGATTTTTTCACAGCAAGTTTCCATGGTTGCGCAGGAATTCAAACTTGGTCTTCAGAGTTGTAGTCCAACACCCAAACTAATACAAATGGTTTAATTGTTTTAAAAATAACTTATACATATGTTCTGCTTCTGTGTTCTTTTCAGTCTGTACAAATTTGAATAATTTTAAACTACTTAGAATTTCATTATTGGGAGAAAGATAACATACAAATGAAGGTGGTAATGATGATGATGGTGATTATATATATATATATATATATATATATATATATATATATATATCTTTAAAGGCTGAAGTGCTTACTTGGCAGACTTCATGTATGTATTTATTTGTTAAATAAAACTTTTTCAAGATGTGCTGTAAGGCAGATGCAGTGATAACAAAAGACCTGTCACAGTCGTTGAATATTTATTTCAACTCAGTGCTGTGGCTGACTGTGCTGATAGCACAGATGAATGACACTCATTGCATCAGCCTTTGGACCAGAGCATATTAAAACCAAGTCACAAAACTTATATAAAAGTGCAATCATCACTGTTTAAAATAAATAATTAAAATTGATTAAATACCTAAAATTGGTTATAGGTAAAATGCTTTCTTAAAACAGATGAGTTTCATTTGTCAAGTAAATAACATTGTTAACAAGAAGGAGGAAAAGTTAATCTTTTGAACATATTGCAGAATAGATTTCTCATATTTTCACATCTCCATGGCAATTTACAGAAATGGAATCCAAATACGTTTCCCTGCATTTTGCTGTTGTAACTGCAAAAGAATCAACACTCCAGGTCACATACTGGTTAGTTTATTTTGTGCATTTCTGATGTAGCTAAAAATGCAAAATACATCATGCATGCTTTCAAAGCTCTGTTGGCTTCCTCATCAGAAAAAAAGAAGAAAAGAATGATGATGTTAGTCTCAGGCTTACATGAATCTTTATGGGGGGAAATGCAGATAGATATTTAACTAATTCATTAATTAATTAATGACATTTGTTTTAAATACAGTCATCCTTAAAATTCATGGTTATAGCTCCCCCCCCCCCAAAAAAGTGAAAAAACACAAATAAAGAAATTGCTCCATGGACAGCTTCTCTTGGAAACAGAAGACAAAATATGGAGGGCCTGGAGATTCCTAGAGAGGTGTTTTCTTCACAAATCTCTAGGGCCTCCCAACTGGAGGAAATTGACCATACAGAGACACTGGAGGACCTAGAGATTCCTAAAGGAAACATTTTTATAAAATCTACAAATGATCAAATTCACAAAAGTAAAAAATGATCTGGAGCAAGATGGTCTGGAGCAATATCAATGTCAGTCTCCTCATTGTCCATGTGTGTACTGGGAAACAAGGAGAAGTAAAATCCAGGTAATTCAATTTCAACTTCATTGACACAGTAAGGTAAATCCCTTTGAGATCCAAGCTGCCGTTGTCCTGTGGAAGCTAACAAGGACTGATTTTGAACTTGTGCCAAGTCAAATTCTAAATTCTAGGTTCAAAAAGAACACTTTCATTTTTAAAAAACCTCAAAATGATGTTGTGACTTGCTCTACAATAGGAGTCCACAGATAAAAGGTCAAAAAGAGAATTCCATTGGATAATAGAGTGGTCTTGTTCATGGGGTCCCATAAATAGAAATTGACTTGAAGGCAGCTTACAACAGCAGCAGCAGAGGTTTTAGAGATGTAATAGAAATGTCATTGGAGGATAATTGTTGTAGGTTGCCATAGTAATACTTTAATTGCTCTTGCAAACAATTAGCAAGTATCTGAAGAATCTTCCAAGTCAGACACAAATATTTGAGATTGCTTGAGAAAGCAACTATAATTGCCATTTGTGTCAGAAAGCTATGCTGAGGCATACTCTCCCCTTCTGATTTAGATCATGGTAGCTACCACTTCCTCTCTTCCAGCTTGTTTCAGATTCTGGAGCAAAGCACTAGATGGCATAATTCACATGGAAGAGTCTTGCTCTGCATCCAGATAAGTTTGGAACAATCATCATAAAAGTTTGTAGATAATGGGAACACTAGGGATCTATATCAAGAGCAGTTTCCCTTTCCCCCAATTTATCTTGCATCATATGCAAAAATATGGCAGGTCCCATAATTCACCCAATGTCACAAACTGAGTGGATTCTAATAATGGAAACTGCAGTGTAATTTGGGGACAATGGAAGCTGCATTGGTTCAAAATAACATCCTTGTCAGTCCTAGAAGGAACATATGAGGGAGGAACTGCAGTGTGTAGCAAAATCCTGCCCTCCCCTAAATGAACATAACAAATGGATCACTAGTTGAGGGTGATAGCTGCATTAATGAGAGAGGGGGGCATCTTAATTCCTGGAAGGTGTATTTTATGGGGGGAAAATGTCATATGTCGTGCTATATCCCCAATTAATCAAAAGGTTACTCATGTTTTTATCCACATTTCCAACACAAAGCACAGACAGGTGGCCATGTTTAGCTATCAAAGAAGTCATATGCAATACCCTGGGTTCAGAAAAGAAAACCAGAGGCTCTTTCCCTAGTGATGGACTGAAATGCTTCATACCATACCTACAAATTGAAATGCTTCATAAAATCTCAAAGGCACAACATTTCCAAGAATTGGAAAAGTATGGGAGATATCACAATGGTGAGACAGAGTAGTGATTTACTTAAAAATTATTTATGATTAGGGATTTTAAAAAACTCTAAAACAGAATATGTGACAAGAGTGGAAGGGGAAAAGATTGCAGGCTGCAAAGGGTAGAGACAATGTGCACAAATGAAAACTGATGTCATATGAAGAGAGGTGTAAGGTTTCATGTGGGACAGGAAAACATATGCAAAAAGTGAGCGAAAGGAAATGGAGAAATTTTTAGTGTGAGGGGAAGCCGCTTCCCGCCACACCCCTTTTGAAGATGTACAGCCGTACTAAAGACAAATCCTAGGCAATCTATCCTCCATCACCTGATTTAGTCTTCTCTAGTATTTTGCCATTTTCATATCAATTAACCTAGTGATAATTTCTATATTCAGGCCTGCTTTAATTAAATAGATTATGGTAGACTGAAAATCCTAAAACATACACAAAACCATTTTGGGCCTTTTTGGTCTCTGTAAGATCTCTGCAACCCCTATTTTCCAAATTAAGTGGAAAATTACCATCAAAATTACTTTTCTTTTTTTTTTAAAAAAAAAAGCTATGTATTAGCCTGTTAAACTTAGCTGTCAGTTCAAAGATTGAATGCAGGACTCAAATTTCAGTTGTTGAAGTTGTCATTGTTATTTTTGTTGTTGTAAGTTGCCAGAATCCTAAACAAATAAAAATCATGACAAGACAGCTGCATGTTTTAGCAGTTCAAGCTCATTAAAAATGATTTATTTGTTTTGCCCAAAACTACTACTTTAGATTTAGAATAATTGATAACTGGGTCTTAATAATCTCAAACCAACTACAGATGTTCAAAATAAAATCATATCATATACTCAGGGGAGGATGTTTACTGCTGAAATTTTAGGGCTATGGTCATTCTGATTGTGCAGAAATACTGCAATGCTATTCATTGAGATTGAGCAAAAAGCAATTGTAATCAGATCTAATTGCCTATGCCTCAAGCAAACACTGCCTTGAAGCACAACCTCACGATGGAAAATGGAAATGCAGTTCTTTACTAAGATTCTTCTCGGAAGAAGTTGTAAGTAATTCTAGCAGTTTTTTTCCTGCTGTGAGAAAGTCTTTAAAACCACAGTTTTTGAAGCCTTTTTCAGGTCAGGATTGATTCTGTGCAAAGTTCACATGTGGTTGTTTCCTACATAGAACAGCTTTTTCCATGAGGAGACTGTTTCATTTACAGAAAATGTTTTGTATGCAAATCAGCTAATGCAAATTATGCATATATTAAGTCCTAAAATTTAGTATTAACTGCAGAGAAACAAAGCTTTTTCCCAGCACAGAAAATATAATTTCTTCACAGAAAATGCTGTTTCCAGTTCAAAACAATCATGTGTTAGTTTTGTGCAGAATAATAGTGATAATAAATAATAGACTGTGAAGCTCTTATGAGCTGACACCATTGTATGTGTTAGGTGGAGGTCATGGAGCATGACATCCAAGGCTCCCAAAGGTCACCAAATTGAAGAAGACACCATTGCATGGAGACAAAATATTCAGAGGCAGCCTCATCCATAGAAAAGCATTATGATCATAACATAGCTGTCAAGCTGTTTGAAGGAACTCTGCCCATGGCAAATAAGTCTGCTTTTTAATAGGTTTTTTAAGAAGCAAAAAAGTACTGTTGATTTTGCAGTAAAATGAGAGAACATAAAAAGCTTCATGGTTTTATTTATACCGCTGAATATGTATGACCTTTCTCCCATACATTTGTCTCTTCTGAGAGTGCTCACAACTCTGTGCAAATAAAACCATAACAAAAACCTGGGGCAATTCTACTTTTGATCTATATTTTCAGAATGCTACTGGTAACATCTTATAGTACTGAGCTATACTATATATACTTGTGTATGACATTATGTGTATGACCTTTGAGGTCAGGTTTGAGGGCTAAAATAATGTATTTTGCTTTGACCCATGGATAAATCCAGGGCAGAATTTTGGGACATTGAACAAACAAATATTATTTTCTCTCCTTTTAAAATACATAATGGGAACATACTTAGGAATAGCTATAGAGAAAGAAAGGTCTTGTTTATATAGGGAGTGACAATTGGGAGAAGGATCAATGGCATTGCTGATCTTAAAATCTATACATCTATATGAATATAGGAGCCCCAGTGGCAAAGTGAGTTAAAGCGCTGAGCTGCTGAACTTGCAGACCGAAAGGTCCCAGGTTCAAATCCTGGGAGCGGCTTGAGCGCCCGCTGTTAGCTCCAGCTCCTGCCAACCTAGCAGTTCGAAAACATGCCAATGTGAGTAGATCAATAGGTACCGCTCCGGTGGGAAGGTAATGGCGCTCCATGCAGTCATGCCGGCCACATGATGTCTACGGACAACGCCAGCTCTTCAGCTTAGAAATGGAGATGAGCACCAACCCCCAGAGTCAGACATGACTGGACTTAATGTCCAGGGGAAACCTTTACCTTTACCTTTATATGAATATAAATAAGGAAAGGAATACAATAATGAGAATGTAGCCTGGAAAAAAGAGACAAAATGAGGAAGTAAAGCAACCCTATATTATGACAGTGAAAAGGCAATGAAAAGAGGCAGAAGTGAGATGCAAAATAATAGGCTACCCACTCTCCTTCCATCTTTCTTCACCTTTTTTGCCCCAAGCAGCAGCACACATCACAATGTGGGGGAGCCTGAAGAATTTATTTATTTATTTATTTATTTGCAGTATTTATATTCCACCCTTCTCACCCAGAAGGGGATGCAGGGCGGATCACAATGCACACATATGCATGGCAAACATTCAATGCCATTAGACATACACATATATAGACATACACATATATCCAGACATAAAGGCAATTTAACATTCCAGTTTCCAGCTTCATGAGGCTATGCTTGATTCTGGCCACAGGAGGAGCTACCGCTTCACCATTCACTTGTGACATCGAGTCCTTGATGGAGTACTTCCTCATTCTTCTGCATGCTGCTGGAGATTTTATGGCGTTGTAAATTAGTTAAATTAGCTTCCCCGCATAAGCGGTACCTAAATTCCTATTTGACAGATGCAACTGTCTTTCTTCTGCATAGGACAACAGCAAGCTAGACTATTACATGGTCAGGAGCTTACTCCGACCTGGACTGTCTTGAACTCATGACTGCTCGGTCATTAGTGATTTATTGCAGCTGGCTACTAACCAGCTGTGCCATACCCAGAATATGTTGCATTTGCCATTTTGGGTGTTTGAAGTAGAGCTGAGTGGCAGTGGCCATTTTTAATAAGGACTTCCTGCATAAGCTTCTCTATAGAGAGAAAGAGCAGTGGCTATTTTTAATAGGGGACACCATCTCGTTGCTCCAACTCATGTGCCCAAAATTGGTAGATGCACCACATTCTTCAGGTGTTCTATGTTGCTGATGCTTAGTCTGAAAAAGAAGATGAGGGACTGCCTTTTTGTTCAGTTTGGGTAAGGGAGGTATTGGGGTGGGAGCACTTCTTGCCTCTGCCACTTTTCACTGCTTTTGCATTGGGTCCCTGTTCCAGCATTGGCCTGTGTATAAGTTAACCTAGGTTTTGTGGGGTGATTTAGCTCATTATGCTTTTGACTTATACATGAGTACTGTATATATAACAAGTTTTATTGGAATTACTAGGAATTTCTTTTCCAGTTAACAGTTTAAGCAAGAGGTTATAACTGAATAGTATGTTTACTATATACAGCTCATGATCACAAAATTGGCCCCCAGTCATGGCTTATGCCTCATGGATTGCCACTTCACCTCATAATAGACCTAGTGTGACAGACCATGCTGTAGAAAGAAGAGGAAAAACATAATAAAAAGAGTTGATTAAAAGAATGGACAACAGATGTCAAGAAAAGCACATTTATTGATTAATCAGTCAACCTTTGAACAAAAACAAACTGGAGTGGTAGAAAATAATTGAGGCAGTCAATGAAACAAACATCTTAGCATTCTGAACCACCATACCAATCCTGAACTGGATTCTCATTAAAGAGATGGGATTAGATCTCAGGATAAGAATTGCTGTATTAGGAAACAAAGAGAAATGTTTTTCATTGATTACTTCAATGTTTTCTTGTCTCTCTCTCATCGGTCTCACTCTCTTTCGATATCACTCAATCTCCCTCTCATAAATATGTATATGTGGAACTAGTGTGGCTTGATTGTTCAGTCAGAACTATGGGACACCAGGGTTTAAATACCCATCCAGCCACAGAAAGTGGATAGGGTAACTTTGGACAAGTTACACTCTCTCAGACTAAATTCCTCTGAATAAATCTATGATAGGTTGTCATAATTGTTGCTAACATACTACCATGTTGTTCCATGTTGCTGGTCATGCAATGGACATGAAGTAGCTGCTGCCAACACATCATAGTACTCTGTCCTCACAGATCTTCCAATTGATTCTAGGCAGGTAAATGCTCAGTTGTTTGTAAGAGCAGATTATAAACATTTCTGAAAAAAGCCACTTGATAGAAACTGTACACACATTTGGGCTGATTTGTTACATTTAAGCCACCAAAATATAAACAGTAAGTTCATAAGACATACAAGACATAGAATGTAGAAGGTTCTGTTTATTATGATGGATGTTTGTGTGTATGCCTCCATTAGCAAGAACACAGACAGGCAAATTCCAGACAGGAATTCTTCTTGTTGTGTGCCTTCAAATTATTTGTGAATAATAAAGATCCCAAAATGAACTAATTATGGGTTTCTCTTGGAAATATTTGTTTAGAAGAAGGTTGTCTAGCCTTTCTCTGTACCTAAGAGAATGCAATTTGCCTGAAGTCACTCAGTCACTTTCCATGGCTGAGCAAAGATTCAAACTCTGATCTCCGGAGTCAAAGTCCAATGCACTGCACCATGTTGGCTCTGCATAAGGCCTATCCAATTGCAAACAAAGATGAGAACACCAACAATTCTTTAACTGAGAATAAACCCACAGCAGTTACTTTAGACAGAGCAATAGATGTAGCAATTAGTTGGCTGATGAATCTGACTGGAAGGAAAGCAATGTTCCTTCACCTCTGGAACAGTGACTGTTTATTTAAATGAGGTTCATTAGAGATCTTTTGTCTCATTTGACCAGATATGTCAGCTGATTTGGCTACAGGGGGGGATATAAAAGAAGCTGAGTAGAAACTGAACCAAGGGCAAAACACTACAATGCAGCTCCAACCCATGCTGTTCCCAATTAACAAACTGCCTAGACATACCGATAAAGTTAAACCACCCTAGTAAGAAAGAGAAGATCATTGCTCTCAGCCATATGCTAAACAGATATGTTTCTCATTCTGCTAGATGACTGTAATTGATGCTGCTGGATATAGCAATGCCCAGGGATATTAATCTGCTGGATACCTGTTCAGATATATATGGTTTCTCAAAGAGTGTGTTCCCAAAAGGATAAATGGATAAATTGTATTGCTTAAAATGATAATATTCCTCTATGTGTTAACTGCCTAGAGATGCAGAAAAAAGGATTCAATCCTTATGAAAGAATAACATCTGGCTTAGTGTAATAAGGTAATGTAATGCATGTATGATGCCTTATATGAAATGTGATGAAATGAAGGCAAAATGCACAGAAATTAACATGTCTGTGTTTTTCCATAAGGTGAGTGTATATGTTTGTGTATATTTAAGAATGCAGATAATGCATATTTTAAAAGATTAAAAGAGATACCTGCTTATTATCCCAGGGTAAACATCAAGGTAAAAATGCTTACTGGAGTTCAACAGTGGAACTCCCTGCCTCAGAACGTGGTGGAGGCTCCTTCCTTGGAAACCTTTAAACAGAGGCTGGATGGCCATCTGTCAGGGATAATTTGATTGTGCTATTTCTTCCAGAAATACATAATTATGCAACCAAATGACTTAATATAGGTACAGTGCACTCAGTTAAATGCTTATCATAAAAACAAGATAATAGGTTTTAACTATCATAATCTTTTTTTTTTACATCTTTGGTTGTCTAATATGGTCAACAGCACTATGCATAGATGTCCTCACTAACTGTCCTTTATTAAAATGCTCTGGAATAAGGAGCTATATTATCAGGTTTAAGAAAAGTTATCATTTAACTGAATAGGTCCAAGATTTTCCTAAATCCATATTGTCTAGCTAGCTACCTAAAAAATATTAGCAGCATTATTCTGCTTCAACTGCCATTGTTCCATCTACTGGAATCTTGGGATTGGTAGTTTAGTGATGTAGCGCAATCACACCTGTGAAGATGGTGGGATTTAGAGAGTTTGCTAATTATAAAGAGAGGATGACGCCCCTATTAAAACAGATCCACTGGCTGTCAATAAGTTTCCAGTCCCAATTCAAAGTGCAGGTAATCACCTATAAAGTCCTAAACGGTTTTGGGTCCTGCCTATCTTCATAACCGCATCTCCACCTATGTACTAGTGTGAGCATTAAGATCTGCCGGGAAGGCCCTCCTCACAGTCCCACCACTGTCACAAGCACGGTTGGCGGGGATGAGGGAGAGGGTCTTCTTGGTGATGGCCCCCCAGCTTTGGAACGCCCTCCCCAGGGAGATTAGGCAGGCCCCCACCCTGTCCTCCTTCCAGCGGGAATTGAAGACTTGGATGTTTAGACAAGCCTTTGAGCATGTCTAGCTCAATAGCCCGCAATTATGATGCAGCAGAGCACTTTCCTCCCATTCCCTTGTTCCTTAGCTACAACTTGCACTATCCCTTTCCTTTCTTCTTGTTTACAGTTGGCCATGTTTTTACGACAGATGACACTTTAGGTTACTGGCACTGTTCTGAGCTCAAATTGTTGTTTTATATACTAGTGGTTTTATTTTGTATTGTACTGTTTGTTTATTTCATGTGTTGTTTTATAAGTTATCTCTACAGTATGTCTAGATCATGTATTTGTTGTTTTACTCATAAAAAAGCCCTTTCCTGAGAAATTTTGCTTTTAATTGGCTATAGTGATCTAGCTGGCAAAAATATAGTCATCTATATACTGTCCTCAGAAATTTCTACCAGAGGTTTGGGGTAAAACATTTGGGTAAAATATAGAGGTTTTTTTGTAGTTATATTGGACACACTTTAACAATGTGGAGCAGAAAAGAAATGCCATTCAAATGTTACTAAAGAATTGAATTGGAAAGAAATCACAGTAGGATTTCTTGGCTCTTTAGCATCATCTTTGAAGAGACACATAATCACTAACTATTAGTGCCGTTATCACCGTTTCCAACATTCATATAGAATTCTCATGTAGCCTATAAATGGATGTACTTGGAGCCACAGTCAACACATAATGACAAGTAAGCAGAGCATTTTAATTCATTGCCTAGTTATTTTAAGGACTGTAAACAAATCATAATGTATATATTCCTATCTATGTGTGTGTGTTAAATGTGTTTGTTAAATGTTTTGATACGACTGATGGGCTAATCAATAAAACGTATTGTATTATTTGTATTGTATATATTCCTATCAATGAAATGTAGCCATCAAGGGCTATAACCTCTTTTGCAGAAACAGAACAAAGGGGAGAGGAGCGGGCATAGCCTTATATGTCAAAACCAGCTATACCGCAGAAGAGATGCAAGACTTCAATCCAGGGAACCAGCTTGAAAGCATCTGGATAAGAATCAAGGGAGCTGGGATTGAAAAAGATCCCGTCATGGGTGTCTACTACAGATCTCCAAACCAGGCTAAAGACCTCGATGGAGCATTCTGTCAACAGTTGACCAAACAAGCACAAATAAAAAAGATATAGTAGTCAGGGGGGATTTCAACTATCACAGTATTTGCTGGAAAACAAATGTGGTCAAGAATACATAGCCTAACAAATTCCTTGCTTGCCTTCCAAACAATTTTATATTTCAGAAGGGGCAACAAGGAGATTGGCTATTCTCAATCTCATTCTAATAAATGTGGAGGACCTGCTCAATGCAGTCGAAGGGGCAAGTGACCATGCAGTTTGTGATACAAAGGAAGGCCAAAACTAAGACCAGTCAAACCCGCATTCTGGACTTTAGGAGAGCTGACTTCCAAAAAATGAAGGAAATACGGAGCAGATTCCATGGATGTCAATACCAAAAGACAAGGGAGTTATGGATGAATGGGAGTTTATCAAGAGTGAAATACTCAAGGCACAATTGCAAACAGTACCAACAGATGCAGAAGAGAAGGCTGAGAGGAGACATGATGACTATGTATAAATAAATGTGAGGGGAAGTCATAGGGATAAGGGAGCAAGCTTGTTTTCTGTTGCCCTGGAGACTAGGATGCAGAACAATGGCTTCAAATTGTAGGAAAGGAGATTCCACCTAAACATTAGGAAGAACTTCCTAACTGTGAGAGCTGTTCAGCAGTGGAACTCTCTGACCCGGAGTGTGGTGGAGGCTCCTTCTTTGGAGGCCTTTAAACAGAGGCTGAATGGCCATCTGTCAGAGGTGCTTTGAATGCGATTTTCCTGCTTCTTGGCAGGGTGTTGGACTGGATGGCCCATGAAGTCTCTTCCAACTCTATGATTCTATATTCATAGCATTGACAGTTGAAGACTCCCATATCTGTTAGAGAGCGAATCAGCTATCTTGTAAAGAAGCAACCACAGTATTGAACTTCATTTTTAAAACAGGCTCAGAATCATGAACAGCTTTCTTTTAGTTCAGGCTAAGGATGTATATACATTGTAGAATTAATGCACTTTGACACCACTTCAAATGCTATATCTCAATGCTATAGGGACATGTCATTTTGTAAGGTTTTAGACTTCTCTACTAATGCCTCACCAAACTACAAATTCCAAGATTCCATAGCATTTAACTGTGGCAGTTAAAGTGACATATTAATTTTGCAGTGTAGATGTATCCTTAATTCCAGGATATACTTACTGCCTTGGTAACATGGAAGCCATCAGCTACCCTGATTCATAGTGCAGAGAGGTAGAAACCTGCATATTTATTTTAATTGAAATTTCCACCTGCTCCCACACTGGCCTATCTTGTTGAAAATTGTTACAGCTAGCAATAGGATAAGCAGAGTTTTCAAAGAAGAGTTGAATTACTTTGAAATGACCTTTCCTTGACATACTGTCTTCCTGACTTTGGATCAACTAAAATGCATTTGTTCTTTGTCATTCTTTCAATTACAGGATTTGCCAAGATTCTTGTTATGAATAGCAGCTATTGACAAATGTGTGTCTGGTTTGACTTAAAAACAAAGCAAATTCCAGAAAGGGACATAAAAATTTCATGAACATTGTGCACACAACATGGTTGTTTAAGTCTTGACACAAAAGAATTGTTATATGAACCTGTACTACTATCTTTATATTGCTAGAGTCATCTGCTTGCTTTTTGTTTGCTTGTTTCACAAATCACCATGGAAACTTTGCTGAAGTGATATCTGTAAATATTTTCAACAAATGAATGCATGTTGCATGCATACAGCCACTATGGGTCTGTGCTAGGATAAAGGTGGGATATAAATAAAATATACTTTCAAGCAACAATACAACAGAAATGCCCATTTGTTTTGGCTGTCTCAGTAAGAAGGTGGTCAGCTTTTAGCCAGATGGCATGGGATGTTCACTGTCTTCCTTTGAAAAGTAGCCAATGTATCATTGGTGGATAGCATAAGGCACTTAACATAGAAGATGCATTAGGAAGTTCAACAGGATATTCACAGCTTGATGAACCCGACTTTCTACTTTCAACTTATGCAGCTGTCCAAGGTCCTGGCACGTAATTCATGGTGAATCCTTTAGAACAAAATGATTGCTCACACTGCAGCACCAC
The DNA here is from genome assembly GCF_035594765.1 of Anolis carolinensis. Taxonomy (NCBI): domain Eukaryota; kingdom Metazoa; phylum Chordata; class Lepidosauria; order Squamata; family Anolidae; genus Anolis; species Anolis carolinensis. Next base: position 282,684,053 of record NC_085842.1, on the reverse strand, counting down.
CATATTTTATAAATCACAAGACCTAGTAGTGAACAGGAGCACTCATAATTTCACCAGGAGGGAGAAAACTTTTGATTCGTTTTCATGTGCAAAAAAGAGGAAGTTGAATACAGTGAATTAACTAAATTATTTCCCCAGTATCATTTTATTAGTGCTGAAGTAAGGTTTAGGTGCAGGTTTGGTCACTTTCTGTTAGCCAGATGGACAGAGTGTTACCTGATGAGGATGAGTTATACCCTTGTGCTGGCAGGACTGCTGACTGAAAGGTCAGTGGTTTGAATCTGGGGAGCAGGATGAGTTCCTGTCTGTCAGCTCTAGCTCCCCATGCAGGGACATGAGAGAAACCTCCCACAAGATGGTAAAACATAAAACATCCAGGCATCCCCTGGGCAACGTCTTAGCAGACGGCCAACTCTCTCATACCAGAAGTGACTCACAATTTCTCAAGTCTCTCCTGACACCCACAAAAAATCTAATGAGGGGCACATTACAAAGCCAGGTATGTGTAGCTTGGTGGAAAGAAGGGACATGATAGCAATGTTCAAAAAATTGAAAGGATGTCACATTGAAAAAGGGTCATGCTAGACATGGAGCAATGGATTCAACTTGCAGGAAAAGAGGTTCCATCTAAACATTAGGAAGAACTTCCTCATGGTAAAAGCTGTCCAGAAGTAGAATATGCTACCTTGGATGATGGAGTCTCCTTCTGTAGATATTTTAAAGCAGAGGATGGATGACCATCTGTCAGGAGTGCTTTGATTGTGTTATTGCATAGCAGGAGTTGAACTGGATAGCTCTTGTGGTCTCTTCCAACTTTATAATTTTATGCTTGTATGAGTATCTTTTGCCCCAAGGAGCAAAGTGAATTAGGCCCAAACTCGTCTCATTTCTCACTTCATTCTATGCTCCTAGTCCACAATGGACATTCTTGCCACTTTTTGCTCAAACAAGGGTCCTATGCAGTCGAGAGGCAGAATTGGGAAGGTTCACATCAGGTATCGGAATTATGTGGCTTTCCAGAGGTTTGAATCAACTCTCATTAATCTTTGTCTGCATAGCAATAATGAGGAATGCTAGGAGTTAACAACTGAAAGTCCACATAACCTTCACTCTAATTCACCTGAGCATTTCCTCTAAGAATATTGTACTATTCCTCATATACCTCTTTTGCTGCCTCCTCTTTATCCTCTTTGTCTCGCTCTACTCCCTTCCCTTCCCCTCTGCTTCTTCCTCTTTTTCCTCCACCTTTCCTGCCCTCCATTATAAGATTTCAGGACAGCGTGAAAGTAAAATTATTTAAAATGTTTAATTGTTTTAAGTGGCTAAAATCATCAATATAATTCAAGCAAAGTAAAGGCATTTTGAAGAAGTTAAGTTAAATAGGTTAAAAGAGTTAAAACTTTAAATCCATGCATATGTACATTTTGTAAGAAATCAATTAGACTCCAAATGCTTTAATAAAAAGCTATATTTAAAGTTAGAAATGGAATACAGCCAGTGTCCATGCCAATGGGGCCAGACACTTTATTTTGAATCCAAATTGATATCTAAAATCTCGACAAGAATGTGGCAGACAAACTATTTTACTGGGAAAAAGGTCTTGAAGGCTCATTGATACTTGGGAATGTTTACATTTATTGTTGTATGTAAATATTTTAGAAAAGCATAACCTTTTAGTGATCATAACCTCTTAGAAAATGGTATTCATAACCTTTTAAAGAAGAGCCAAAAACCCATTTGAGTAGAATCTTCTACTGGTATACAACCAAATGTAATTATTGTCTTTGATCTGTTAGGAAACAGAGAATATGCCAGTGCATAAAAATAGCAGTTCTTCAGAAGTGTTTTTCAGTGCCCAAAAATATATCTACTCTCCCATAAAACAACTTGTTTTATATTATGCACTCAAAAGACAAAATAAAGTAGACTTTGGTAAAAAAAAAACAAAACATGTTGGTTTACTCACAACCTTCATGTGTTCAACATATATAGGTACACAACTTATCAGTCAGTTACAGATATGTTTGAGATAGTTTCTGTGCCATCCTGTCAGAACATCTCTTTTATAATAATCATAATCATAATCATAACATAATGTATTTCAATAGTTTTAACTGTTTTATGTGCTGTTTTATATTGGTTTGTATGGGCATCTAATTGTTGCCACTGTTGTAAGCCGCCCTGAGTCCCTTCAGGTGAGAAGGGCGGGATATAAATGTGAGAAATAAATAAATAAATAAATAACTTTATTTTTATATCCCCCCCTCCATCTCCCTGAAGGGACTCGGGCCGGCTTACATGGGGACAAGCCCAAGCCAACAAAAATAAAAACCAAAACATAGATTAAAACATATCTCAATAGAATCAACAACATTGCAACAAGACAATAACATAAAAACAGCATCATCAACAGCCAATAATCTGAGCAGTAATGGGTACTGAAATTTGGGGGGAAGGGAATTGTGCAATAGAATTTCAGAACAGGGCTAGTGGACAAAAATGCAAGGGCCAATAATAACTTAAAAGTAAAAGAGCTATGTCAGTTTAAAACGCTAAACCTATGGGAGGAAGGACAGGGATAAAGTGTGGGAACTGCTGGTAGATATAGTTGGGGGCTGAATATCTTGTGAACTGCTTAACTGAAAGCACAACTGAATGGCCATGTTTTTAGCTCTTTATGGAACGTGGACAGTATGGGTGCCAGTCTATTCTCCCTGGGGAGAGAGTTCCAGAGCCAGAGGGCCACCGCGAAGAAGGCCCTCTCCCTTGTCCCCACCAAATGTGCTTGAGACCGAGGTGGGAGAAAAAGAAGGGCCTCCCCTGCAGATCTTAGAGCCCATGTGGGTTCGTAAGGGAAGATGAGATTGTGAAAAATAAGCAGCAGGCAAGTTTGCAAATCTGTGATCTGAGCAGTCCCAAAGTCTGAGGAAATCTGCGCTCTGTGCTCTTCTCAAAGTGAATCATGTCGTCTGCAGCCTTTCCCACAACTTCTCAAGAAAACATAGAGCAAGGAAAGAAAGCTGCATAGCAGAACATACATACAACAAGTAAGCAACAGAATTATAAACAAATTCCAGAGGACACTTGAAGAAGGTTGTGATTTCCAACAAAATATGTTTCAAACAACCTAAAACTGAGGTTGTGCTGAAAATATGAAAAGATATGAAAAGATAAAATAAATCCTTGTTGAAGGCCTGAAAGCCATTTGCTATTCTCCCCATAGCCATCAATAATTCTTATACAAAGGAACTGTTCAAATTCTCTCTCCCCCGCCTTATTGTTTATAAAGGCTAGGAATATAGGAATCTGCCTCACACCAGCTCAGAGTATTGATCCATTTAGCTCAGTATTGTTTACACTCATAGGCAAGAGCTCTCAAAGGTTTCAGGCCGTTCTGAAAAAAATGATTGTGAAAGTTTTCTTCCAAAAGCATTCAAGACTTGCATACCTATGAACTCCTGAATATTGCTGGATGCTCACTATATAATGAAGTATTTGCACGTGCATGGGCGACACACCTCCATCCATAGAACCCAATAATGACACAACATAGGGTTGGGATAAAAAACTGACCACAACTCATTTATTGGTTACAAGAACAAGGGTTGGCTGCCATGGATGGGTCCTGGATCTTGAATCGGGCAGCTCACTGCTGACTGATACCACTATCCACACCAGGGTGCTACTGGAACCGTACTGGGCCAATGCTACCTCTACACCCCAGGTGACCACCAGATGCTCCCTCCTCCTACCAATAGGGGGGAGGGAGGGAAGGAGGGAGGGAGGGAGGGAGAGAGAGAGAGAGAGAGAGAGAGAGAGAGAGAGAGAGCAAGCCAGATCCAGGGTCCATTCCACACGCCAACCTAGAGTTGTGATAAAAACAGACAACAGAACAAACAATAACAAACATAAGCAATATGCAGGGTGGGTGGGATGGAACAGCAAAAAAGGCAGGCCCATTGCCTACTTTGGCCTCCCAAGCAGCCTTTAATGGGCTGCTGGAGCCAGCCCCTTCCCATGCCTGGCCAATCAGGTGGCTGGGCCAGGCCCACTGCTGATTGGCCCAATGGCCAGGCAGCGGGAAATCTTCCCGTTACGCAGGAGGCTTCTGGGAAGAAGAAGCCTCCTGCCGTCGCCATGAAGGGGCCAGAGCAATGGCTATTGCCCAGTAAGTCGGGCAATGCATTTATTCCTATGACATCTTTCCAGGGTCCAAATGTATGTTTCTCTCTGTTTGTTCACATGCCATGTTTTTTTTAGAGTTTATTACAGAAGGCAGACAAATTGCAATTACAGCAGGACAATAGTGACTTGATCTTTTCACATGATGGCACTCTTTTCCCAGTGCCCTTCCAGTGGGAAACAATCTGCAATACCATAATGTAATATTTTTACAAACACAAATAATGAGTCAATGAGCCTGAATTCTTAAATAAAAGCCTTCCAGTGATCTCCCAATTAAGAGGAATTCGACATCATTTTTCTCAAATGTTAGAAATGCAGATATTTTGGACATCAACTCCACAAAATCCCAGTCAGTATGACAAATGATCAGAAGCCCCAAAGGAGCACCATATGCTCCAACATTTGGAGCACACATTTTGAGAAGCACTACAAAATTCTAAATAACCTACCGAATTGCACATTCCAGCAGTCTGTAAGAGCTATGTCAGTTAAAAATGATATCAAACTGCTATATTAATGTAGTATAACACACTAAAGCTTAACTAACCATCTAGTTACTGGACATCTGTCCTTTCTTATTTCTAGATCTCAGAGGCTACCAATTTAAGCTATGACTGGAACCCACTAAATTGGCACTCAAATCTTGCTGGTCTTTTGGGTCTTCTATTGTTTTTTCTATATGCTAAATATTAGGGCTGTGAAAAGTTTTGCAGCTCCATTTCATAATTCGGAGATTTGTATGATTCATTAATACAAATCTCCGAATTACTATCAGACCAGGACCCCTCTAAAGCATTAAGAACCAAAACAGAAGCCTACAAAATGTTTCAGATATATTAGTAAAGATTTGTTGTTATAGAGAGTTTCAAGCTGTGTTTTTCTTAAAATGTAATATTCTGTAATTGTCAGGTGAGAGGGGGTGAGGGGCTGATGTGATAAGACAACAGCAGTTACATGCTTTTTTCCCCCTTTTCAACCAAACAGAAGAAGTGCCAAGAAGAAAGTCAATAACACGGCTTTCTACAAAGTTTGTCTCCTTCCCTCAGCACCTGTGTTTCTTTATGAAGTTAGTAGAAAAGAGAGAAAAATGCATTCCAGGGAGCATGGAGAAGCCTTTTCATAATGTTTTGGAGTCATTGCTGGGAAAAGCCAGTCTTAACAAAATGAAGTTAGAGTGAAGTGTTTCAAAGAAAGCTGCTCCTTGGCCTAAACTGGCAGCAATGGATGGTTGGAAGCCAAATATAGTAGAAATTCCTCAAATACTCTGGAAGATATTTGAGAGAACTTTTAAAAAGTTGTAAAAATCTAGTTTTCCCTGAAGGACTTTAAAGCAGTTTAGAGACACTCTCTGCAGTCTTAGGGAAAATGTGGGGGCATATGGGCCCTACATTTATTCATCACTGCTCTACAGATAGTTGACTATGTAGACATATTCCTCGTTGATCCCAAGAATCTAACTCCACAAAAGTTGTAGTTTTGTGAGGAAAGGAATATAAACATTGTGCTGGGCATATTGAGAGAGCCTTGTCTTGCTATGCTGCTAAATTGATGGACAGATATCAAAGCAGCACAGACTATCCTTTTTAATTATTGTGTATTCAAATGAATGTAAAAAGGTTCTCATTGAAAAGCAAAGATGTATTTTCTGCTCTTTTCTTAGCCTGAACATGCTACTGTTTGACCTTTCTGTCAAATGCTTTGCTGAAGAAAGCCACTAGAAACATAGAATCATAGAATCGTAGAGTTGAAAGAGACCTCATGGGCCATCCAGTCCAACCCCCTGCAAGAAGCAGGAAAATCTCATTCAAAGCACCCCCGACAGATAGCCATCCAACCTCTGCTTAAAAGCCTCCAAAGAAGGAGCCTCCACCACACTCTGGGGCAGAGAATTCCACTGCCAAACAGCTCTCACAGTGAGGAAGTTCTTCCTAATGTTCAGGTGGAATCTCCTTTTCTGTAGTTTGAAGCCATTGTTCCACGTCCTACTCTGCAGGGCAGCTCCAAACACCAAAGCTTCCTCAATGGAAAGGAAAACCTTGGGATACACCACTTTAATTTGCCTTGGTTCAATGCTATGGAATCCTGGGGGCTGTAGTTTGACAAGGCATTGAGCCTTCTCTGCCAAAAAGATGCTGATGCCTCATCAAACTATAAATCCCAGATTGTATAGCATTGAGCCATGACAATTAAATTTGAAATGTCGTCCCTGAAAGAGGAGCTCCAAGTGCAGCTTTCCTTCAAAGACTAAAGACAAAGAATGATGCCCAGAATTAGGGAAACATCATCTGATAGGCTCTGTGCCACTTCGTCCTTGAAAGGACCTAAAGTCTCATACAATGGGGGAAGTGCTCCATGTGATGAGGCCCTTAGAGAGATTGATAGGAATTAACACACATTCTTTTTTTTTTTAAATAATTTTTATTGTAAAATTTTATTTAACAATTATCTCCTAAGGGAATGGAGAGAGGGAAGATAAAGGGTTATAGGATGGGTGTTGGGGAGGGGAAAGGGGGTGGTGGTGTGAGGGGGGATCGGTCCATGGGAAGAAATAGGGATTGGGGGTAGGAGAGGAGCCCTAATTGGGGTGGGGGGGGAGGGGATGGGGTGGACTTCCGCTCTACTATCTTCTGTTAGTCTTCCTGCTTGATTCATCTTCTTAACTCTTCTTCTACATATTCTTCAAAGTATGTCCAGTCCGTTTCTTTCATTATTCCTCCTGTATTTTTTTTAATCAAAAAAGTTAGCTTATCCATATTCTTGATGTCCATTACTTTGTCTAGCCTCATCTCTCTAGTAGGTGTTTCTGGGTGTTTCCAATGTTTGGCAATTACCAATCTCGCTGCCGTTATTAAGTAAGTATAGATTTTGTTTAAATTCTCCTTATTTTTGGCTTCTACTTTATTCTCTTTTTCATAAATATTATATAAACCTAGTAGGTAATGGTCCGGCTTACATTCCAAATTAATTTTTAGAATTTTCCTACATTCCAAATTAATTGTTGACCAGAACTTTTTAACTTTTTTACAGCTCCACCACATGTGGATATATGACCCAACCTGTTCTCTACATCTCCAACATTTATTATCTGTATTTTTGTACATTGTGGCAATTTTTTTAGGCGTCAGGTACCACCTGTGAATTGTTTTAATCCAATTTTCTTTAAGGTCGGTGGCCCGGCAGTACTTAATTTTTTTATTAACACATATTCTTTGCACCAAAATGAAGATGATGCAGGTAGTGATACTGGTTTTGAATGCAGATGATGTGGGTGTGTACGTCCCTTCAAGTCACCTGTTGATTTAGAGCAACCTCATGAATTTCATAGGGTTTTTTGAGGGCAAGGAATACTCCGGGATGGTTTTGCTAATATGCTCTGCTTTATGTCCCTTGGACACCTTTGCAAGCAAAGGTGTCAAGATGGGTTTTGCATCTAATCTGTCCATATGTAATAGCAATCAAATTCAGCCTTTCAGACCTCTATAGGATTTTTGTGTCCATGCCTTTCTTAATGTGTTGTCTTTACCTTGCATATCCTTCCTCACACACCAGGCTTACATTGGCAAGGGAATGAAGCATTGCTCTAGCTTTCATAGTGCATGCAGAAGCTCATCTCTCTTGTGTTATGTACATGGAGGAGCACTGGAAAGTTTTTTTTGGGGGGGGGGTGAATGGGAACTCTATGATGTTTTCTGAAGTAATAGATACTTTCAAGAAGGACACCACCACAAGCATGGAAGAGGGACATGAACTATTGGAGCACATGTATGCTGGTATGATTCTCACATCTCAACAGTCTGCAGACCTAGGTATGCACAGTGAAAAAGCCCACACCCAACTGGGGAAATGGTTAGCATCTGCTTTTGGGGGAGCAAGACAAGACTATGGTGCCATCCACATCCACCTCAGAACAGGATGGTGTGTGGGAGTATCAGCACATAGCAGCAAATGGCAGCACTATGGCAGCATCATGCATGAATCCTGTCCACAGAAAAAGCAAATGTCTAGGGCCAATGTGCAGACATTAGTGTCCTCTGTGGTCCTCTTGCAGACTGTAAAGATAATCCTAGTAATACAAAGCTGTAGGCATCTAATGCACCATGATTTGGCTTTAACAGTCATGACTGCAGTCAAGAGAAGTGACTACAATGAAGGCATTGTAGATCTCAAGCTGAAAATGCAACGCATCTCCTCCTAAACCCCAAATTCCATGATTCCACAGGATGATGCTAGCATTGTAAAAGTAATTTCACCATACCATAACTGTGTTTGAGGGGGAAGTTGTATTACAGTGTATGTGCAGTGATATTAGGTTGCTAAAACCTTGATGATCATGACTCTACTTCATGGCATCCTTGGATTATGCAGATGAGACCAAGTTGTGTGTATGTGTGTATCTTCAAATCACCTGTTGACTTAGGGTGACCCATGCATTTCATAGAGTTTTCTTAGGCAAGGAATAGTCAGAGGTGTTTTTACCAGTTTCTTCCTCTGAAATATAGTCTTCAGGAGCTGTTATTCATTGGTGATCTCCCTGAAGGTACTAACCAAGGCTGACCCAGCTTCCAAGTTTCCAAAATCATTCACAATGTGATACCCTTGGGGTATTTAGACCCTTTTTTAAAAGAAGATGTATACTTAAATCATTCCCAGAAGTTCTGGGGCCTGTCACACTATACAATGTAGTGAGGCACTTGAGCTCTCTAGATCAAAATTCTAAATTAAATGCACTATAATTATGCAATGTGAAAAGGCCCCAGGACTATTGTAGCAGGACCATATCGCTGCTAATCATATGTTATTAACAATATCATTCCCAAAGATGGTAGAAAGTGTGATGTTCTCAGAATGTCACTTCTGAACACAAAATTCAGGTGGCAAGGTCAATGAAGACAGGAACGTGCAAATTCTGCATGATGATGTTTCTGTTTTCATTAACCAGTTTGATTATGAATCTTGACTCACTGAAACGCATTATATCCTAAAGAATATGCATGTCAATTTTCCTTTTTCTGTCTGGTGAAAAGATAGACTGCAGTGAATCTCAATATAAACACCGTTAATGTACTGTGAAATTATTTTTCTTCAAGTAGCATAAGCAATTAGAAGTTAGGATGGTGGCAACCACCATGTTGAATCTCAGTTGTGCTCCACATATTTCAGAAATCTAAAAGTGGTGATCCTATGGATCATGTCTGGGAAGAATGATAATTGCAGAGCCCTTGAAAATCATTTGACCTACTTTAAAAAGTAAGAGGTGGTTGTTTACTTCTACAAAATAATAAAGCTTTCCATTCTAAAAGCTTGCTCCAGTACTCTGGGACTCTCACTTGTTAAATGTGTAATAAATGTAATTCTGTGGTTTGTTCTCTGAGTTATTGTCAGGTAAACTGACACATTAATTTGTCACATTTCCCCAAAGGAAAGAACCATACAAAGAGCAATCTCATTTATACCTCTGGTCCCTGGACAGCAATTTGAGCTGATTCCTGTTTTTCCTGAAATGTATTTCATTGGAATTGACTGTAGGTCATCTTGGATGGCTAACAAAACTGAGTTTAATACATCCGATTTTCATTTCACAGCACTAATCAAAACACTAAGAATCTGTGTGACTGGGGCCAGACACAGGATGCAGGTAATAATGAGAGAGTCAGAAGTTGTTCTCTAAACGTAATAACTGGGCCAAAAAGTTAAAAATAAAACACAAGTGTCATAATTAGCCAGGTTATGTAATGTGATGTTGGCTCTCCCATTATGCATTGAAGACATTGCTTCCAGCAGTGATGCAAGGGAGACCGCAGTGGCAATTTGTAAGCTATTCCTCTCAGTTCTCCAGCTGCTAACTTCTTTTGGAGGAGGAAACTGTGTCTGCCCTCAAATCTGTTCAGGCCACTTTCATTTAGCCTACTGCCTTGGATATGTGGTAGAACATTACATACCATCCATTTGCCTCCATTTGCTAAGGATGGTCCCAAGTAATCATATGTCATCCTAGTTTTTCCCTTGCTTTTAAAATGTCCCAGTTTTTTTTCTTCCTTCGATTTCCCCCCTTCATCTTCTACTTACTTCAATGGCTGCAAAGTGATTCCAATGTCAAAAGGAGTTTGCACTCAATTAACTCATCTGGGGGAAAGAGGAGAGACAGAATCTTCTATGTATGGGAAAGGATTTTTATTGGATCATTTGCCTCGGTATATGATTCATTTATATCTTTTACCTTAAATACTAGGCATGTGCAATCCATTAAAAAATAGTTCAAAACTCCTTTCAAAAATAAATGGCGCTGGCGCTTCATTTCTAAAGTCTTTCCGAATTTTTGGTGGTCAAAATTTCAGAACTCTAATGCAGTTTACGAATCTTCATAAGTACTTCATTAATGTCATCCCCATTTGAGTCCTAAACAACTTTGCATGCTAGGAAATGTAGTTTACAGCAGGGCCTTTTGCAACACTGTACCATTGGGGGCCTTTCCTTTCCAAACTACAGTTAAGATGACTGTGATTAGTCATGCCCACTGCTCCCTTCCTTATGGCAGCACCGGAGAAGAATGAGATTTTTAAAAACACTTTAAATTGTCTTGGCTTTGCCAATGTTGCTTAATGGTTATAGTGAAAATTAAACTCACCTTGGGAGACATCTGAATGTTACAGATAATTTCTGATAAAATTGGGTAAGTGATTCAAATTCTAAATTCTCCCCTCACCTTTCCTGCATGCCTTGGAACTCACCTTAGTACGCCAAATTCAACAAATCTGATAGAGTTTAGATTTTTATTCCAAATTATGCACAACCCTACTAAATACGTACATTGAAGTTACATTATTTTAACCAAAGTAATATTTTTGGGCTTCAGCTCCCTAAATTCTTCCACAGTTTGCACGGAAGAGAGCTCATTTTCACATAAGAATCTTTAGAGTCACATTTTTAGGTCCAGTTGGTTGCATGCACTTCACTGGAATTAAGTGTGTCAACATGGATTGTTTCCCATCTGTAACAGTGCAGAACTTTGGAAGAAATTCATCTTCTATACCTGTGGGTATCCATGCAAGGTCCAGTGTTCAATTCATCTGTGGACTTATAGTGACCCCACAAATTTCATATGGTGTTCTTTGGCAATGTATATCAGAGGTAGTTTTGCCAGTTCCTTTCTTTGAAATATAACCCACAGCACCTCATATTCTTTGGTGGTCTCCCATCCAAGGCTGAGGACCTCATCACACAGCCACTTCTGCTAGTGCTCCTCTTAAGGGCAAAGCATGGAGCCTTTGCCTCCGTAGCCGGCAGAACTATCACATGGGGAGAAGCGAGGAGTGTGCATAGTGCGTTTAGTTTCCCCCCCACAGATCTGATGACACAGGAGGCTTCCTGTGTTGCCAGCTTCGTGCCAGCTCCATAGGAGAATGCTGTGTGTACTACGCACGCCCCTCGCTTCCCTCCATGTGATGTTCCTGCTGGCCAGTGAGGTGAGACAAGGGCACCATGAGAAGTGCCACCAGCTGCTGCCACCAGCCACCGCCGGCCATGTGGCAAGGTCCTGAGTCTGCTAAGTTTCCAGGATTGGACAAGATCTGGTGCCTTTAGGCTATTTAGGCCACCAGAAATCATACCCACCTCAGTTTTCAGCCTACATAGGCTGCATCTGACTATTTCTTCAAAACTGAAAGTGAAAAGTCACTTTTGTGTTCTTACTAATAGAAGATAAAATAGATTTGAAACAGAAAGCTGCATCCATGGAGGCTTGGGGGGTCGCAAGTGTTACTCTAAAAATGATTTTGGTAAAGGCTTAGCTCAAAAGGCAGACACTTTGGAGCTGCAATGAGGTGCTTGTAATACTGCATGCAACAATGAGACACACAAGTCACCCCCTGAATTATAAGAATAGGTGTGAGAGACATTTTATTTATTTTATTTACTATATTGATATCCCACCTTTCTCACCCTGGAGGGAACTCAAGTTGGCATGGGAGTGGAATGAGACTAAATCACCACCATATAGTATTATTTCACAAACAGAGAAAAATCTCACTGAAAGAAAAACAGTTCACAAAATAAATCCATGCCACTGGTGGTGTGCATTCCAATCAGAGTTTATACATTATCTTCCAAGGGCAAAGGCTGCCCTCTCTTCCCTGCTTCTTCTCTGGCTGTGCAATGGATGGTGATGCTGAGAAGCTTCACAGGGCAGCTCTGGCCTCCTCCACACACTACCATCACCAGACACATATACCAGCTAATGATCATCAGCTGTGGATATTGTACGATATTGTATTGTACCTATGCCATAAGAAGAGGAGACACATTTATCCTTCAGTGCTCCATTGTATCTGGAGCACATCCCAGCAGACTTTTCACAATCAAACAGTGATGAAGGAGAATCGATGTTCATTCTATGTAATTCTGGGATTTGTAGTCAGCTGTAGTTAAAAATGTATTTATTTATTTCGTGTCAAAAGCATTGCATAATAAATAAGTTTAAAAGTGATAAAATAAAGGAATCGCAAACAGCTAAATAGTAAATAGACCAAAAGTGGGCAACAGCAATTGCATTGTTTGTAGCTTTGAACAACTCCTCCTCCGTGCATGAGGCAGGGCATTGTAGGCAAGCATACATATGAGGAGTTGTTTGTTCTGCTCCACAGTCACACAAGGTGGAGGATTCCTCCAGGTAGTGCCATCTTGCCAGGTTGTGTTTTGATCTGCCCACTCTGCTTCTCAGTCTATTTAGGGACTTTCAAGTTGCCCATTCTTGGTTTGCCCCTGGAGGCAGACCCTTATGGGGGGGGGGGCATCCAGTTGGGATTGCCTGATAATCATGCAGTGGGTGGCTTTCACGATGTTCGACCTTATTTCTCTCACCGTTGACAGCAACTTTCCGTTGCACATCGGGGGGGGGGGGGCAACGCCAGCTAGCTTATAGAGTTTATCAACAGGTGTAGATTTGAGGCATCCTTTGATTATTCTACATGTTTTGTTCAGTGCTATGTCCACCTGCCTCGCATGGACAGACTTGTGTCAGACAGGATAGGCATACTCAGCAGTTGAGAAAGACAAGGTCAGAGCTGATATTCTTATTAATTGTGGGTCTGCACCCCATGCACTTGTAGTTAAAAATAAAGTATTATTTTTTATTGTATGACTGTTTATTATATGTGACATTGAGCTTGTTCCCCATGTGAGCCGTCCCGAGTCCCCCTGGGGGAGATGGGAGAGGGATATAAAAATAAATTATTATTAAAAAGTATTATTAGCTGTAGAACCACAGCTCTCACAGAGAAGGATAATATCTCACATAATTACAAATCCCAGAATTCTATAGCAATAAGCCATGACAGTTAATGTGGTGTCAAACTGCTATAATTCTGCACTGTCTTATGATTCATGGCTCTTAAAGGTAACATTTGAAGGAATTTCTCCACAAGTTTGCAGAGATATCATTTATTAACAGTTCATATAATTACAGTAGGATAACTGCACAATTTGCATTCACTTTTTGATCATTGTTATTTTGTTTACACAATCATTGACTTGTGTTAAATACTGAATCTTAATTGATTTTTGGAAGCAGTTTCACAGCATAATTTCTAATTAATTTGGGACTATTTTTGTCTTTAGCTACAAAAGCATTTTCCCACAGAGAGCTGTTTTATAAAAAACAATGTGCAAATCCTTCGACCCCTCCATTTTAATCTGTTTCCCCCACACCATGAAAATAATCTTGCTATGGCCCAATTATGCCAACACAAATAATCAACATAATTTTAGTTAATATTTGTATTTTCCCATGTTCTGGTGCTAGTAAGAAATATGAAATAAATTACATAATGGAAGTGTAACCATACTGTGCCGATCCTTTTTGGACATCAATAGCAGCCATCAAATGCAGATTGACTGACATAAAAATATACAAACTCTCATCAAAGTGGAACATGAGGAAATTTGAAATCATGCATCACGGAGGTGACACTTTAAAGAAATTTGGATAGTAATAACCTTAAAGGGACAGAAGTTCCAGTCATATTTTTTTCAATATGTCAGTGACTCAGTAAATACTATTCTAGTCACTTGGACAAAAACTAATTTATAGAGCAGAAACATATATTTTCAGCTTCATGCCCCACATATAAGACTGAGCTAACCAAAATCAGGAATCAAAGTCCTTTGTACACAGTCCCTCTGTTCATTTTTGGTCACACTAAACTATTCATTATTCACTGCATAATGCAAGAACACATTTTTTGCCAGGAAATCTTCCTGGGATGATAAGATCCAGTGTATATTGGGATTAGTATTTTTGGACACTAGCAGGAACCACCATTGATCCTTAATTAGAATTTAGAAAAAAAATTGCCAGAATCCCCCAGCTAGCATTGCCACATTTTATTCTTCAACACTAACAATGTAAATGACAAGAAGCCATTGCTGCCGCTTTCTTTGTTTCCCTCTTGGTGGTGTTATAAGAACTGAGCTCATGGTGATGCCTCCTCTTTCTCTTCTGATGGGCATGTTGACTGCTTTTCCCACTGATAGGGTATTGTTCTGGCTTGTGCAAAAACTGATCTTGCAAAGATGGCATTTCCTATCATTGCATGTACAAATATCAGCTGAAATTCCAACTTTAATACTGACAACAACATAGGCTCCTCCACCACATCCAACAGGCAGGTTTTGGGATTAAGGAACATGACAAACAGAGACTTGTCCTCCAAGATAGGAGAAAGTCCAAAGGACTCTTGAGGAATTGCTGAGAGTTGTTGCTTTGGGATAATCTACCACCTGAGGAAGTTAACCCATCTGAGAAAGTTCCCTCACTGTTTTGATGCTGCTCCTGCTCTTTCTCTGTCCTTGTTTATTAATGGGTGGCAATGAGAGCTAAAAGCAGAAATATCTGCTACACACAAAAAAGGTAAATGACTCAGTAGTTAGCAAATACTGGTGACTCTTGCCACTCATGGTGGGAAGCCCTGCTGCTGCCAGCATGGCTTACAGGGCCTCCTTGAAGCACATGGCCTGGGGAGCTCTGCTGCCATCTGGGGAGACCTGCTGCAGTTGGCACAGTCTACGAGACCTTCCTGAAGCACATGGCCTGGGGAGCCCCACTGCCATCTGGGGAGCCCTGCTGCAGTCGGCGCAGCCTACGGGACCTTCCCAAAGTACGCGATCTGGGAAGCCCCCCCCCCCAACGCTACTGTCATAGCCTGCACGGCCTCCCTTGCATGGCAAAATGAGGTAGGACTGGATGGCCCTGGGGTTGTTGTTGTTGTTCTTTTTGTAATAAAGACTGGGTGGCCATCTGTTGGGGTTCTTTGATTGTGCTTTTTCTGCATGACAGAATGGGGTTGGACTGGATGGCCCATGGGTTTGCTATATTATTATTATTATTATTATTATTATTATTATTATTATTATTATTATTATTGCCTATCATTAAGCAGAGGCTGAGTGGTCATCTGTTGGAGATGCTTTGACTGTGATTTTCCTGCATGGCAGAAGGGGGTTAGACTGGATGGTCCCTGGGGTCGTCCACTGAGATACTGTTAAGTTTATTGTTGGTTAAAAAAATTTCTTCATTTGAAATATTGCATTGTTCATTCTTTTTTTCCTTTTTGCACTACAAACAAAGTATGTGCAGTGTGCATATGAATTTGTTCCTTTTTTCAGTTAGTTCCCACAAACATTCTCCATCCATCTGCCACTGGCCCAGCAATGTGACCCGTGTCCAAAAGTTTCTTGGGGCTTCAGGAGAAATTTTTCCTTCAAAAAAGGGCTCTGTGACTTTAAAAGTTTGAAAACCTGCATTAGACTATATGTTTTGAGAAGGAACTAAATTAAAAGTGAAATTGTGTATTTTTCAGGAATTGTTTATAATTATCTTATGTAAAAAACAACAGTGGGTTGGAATGAACTTCATGGGATGTTGTAAGGGAAATTCCCCTGCAACTATATTTCCCTTACAATTTTCATAACTGCACACTGTGCTCATTATACACTAATGTGCTTTGCATGAAAAAGAACCTTTTATCATAGATAATGATGGAGCATCTAAGTGGTGGAAATTTCCTAGTGATGTATATATGATACTGACTACCACATTTGATATTTTGTGCAGCAAGATCAAATAAACCATTTGGCTATTTATCCATTTATTGTAAAATAGAACTGATCACCAAATTGACCATCATAAAAACAAATAGTGATAACCTCAAAGTTATCACATATTTTCCTACTTTTGAGGTATAGATCTTGCAACAACAACAAAAAACCTAACCTTATTCAACACATTTAGTACAAATGTTGGCTCATTATATATGACAATGAGTGTCTACCACCACCACTGGAACCAGTAAATAAGAACATTGGGATGATGGGAAGTTGTCATTTGTAGGCTATTTTGCCAAGTCTCACCATCCTACCCTGGAGCTAATTTCTGTGTTATATAGTTAAAAATTACCTTTTAAATCAATTACTAATAAAAATGTGTCCCTCATCTCCTCAAAGGACATATATACTGGCCTAATTTGTAAATAAAATGAATTCCTGTATGCTAATGCTAATAAGATAATGAAACAAGCAGTTGCATTTGCCTTGGCAATTACAAAGCACTGTCAAATGTATTTTGATACTTAAGATTAATTGCCATCTGGATAAATGAATTTATAAGTGATCTGCTAAATGTACTTCTGTAAATGATATTGAATCAGATGCAAACTGAAAACTGTCTGTGATCTTTGCTAACATCTAACATCTTGTCATTTAATATTGATGAATTATTACTTTACATTGCTATCCAATGGAACTATAACCCATGGACAACAAAAAATCCAAAACAACAAAATTAATTCCTGTGCTACTGATAGAAGGAGATAAAGCCTCTGAGTGCTATGAAACAAAAAAACAAAAGCACTAGAAATCTAAACTGTTTGGATCCAGCAGATTCTGTCTACTTTTTCTCATCCCTACTGCCTCCCTCTATATATATATATATTAAAAAAACAGCTACTAGTTTAGTATGTGGTCAGGAATCTGGATCTGCATTACAAATGTGCCAAGGAAAGGAATGGAGAGTGAAACACGTTTCGCAACTGCAGTGGAATGATGGCCAGATAACACACCTGTAAAATATGGCTCACATGCCACTCTTGGAGCCCCAAGGTATGGCTTCTGTTGCCCTTCTGGAGATCCTAAGCCCTCAGACTGACTTTTTAAATATGTGTGCATTTTAGCTTAAAATGACATTGTTTTAAGACTGACTACAGGGGAAGTGATTTCCTACCCTTGATGAGCCTAGATCCCTTTGCAAAGCTTCCCTCCCCTCCAATTTTTAACAACTGAGAAAAAACAAAATGCCAGAAGG
Source organism: Anolis carolinensis (assembly GCF_035594765.1). Classification (NCBI taxonomy): domain Eukaryota; kingdom Metazoa; phylum Chordata; class Lepidosauria; order Squamata; family Anolidae; genus Anolis; species Anolis carolinensis. The sequence continues at coordinate 282,666,517 of NC_085842.1, read as the reverse complement.
GATGTAAAATTACTCCCATAACATAAAAACACAATCATGCAACCACTGGGAGACACAGAGGAGACTGGCTACTGCAACCTCCACAGGTACCCACTCCTGTTATACCTACTCAGAGTAAGGCAGGAGGTTAAAACACAACAACAAAATTTCCAAATGTTATTAAAATATTATAGACACCACCAACGCTCCTAAAAACACAGCTAAAATCCATCCATCTAGAGATGTGCTGGTGATAATGTCCAGATACTACTTGCACATGGAGGGTGCCAACAAAACCATACTGGTGCAGAAAGATTCCCAATAGCATAGACTGCTGCACTATATCATATTCAGGATACACAACCAAGCTAAAGGCCCACATTCCATTAACTGCAGTGGCATAGTTAGCAAATCTCCAGACATCCCTGTGGGAAGTTGTTTAAATTCCTTCATGTCATGTGCACATTTGGAGCTCAATAGACACAAAGAAAAAGAAAGAGAGCCAACACAATTTAACATTCTGTCTGAGCAGCAAGACATCAGATAACACATGCAGTCCTGCTTGGATCAATGATTAAAGTTCCAGCTGAATAACAATAATAACTAGAGTTGTGCAATTCGGGTAAACTGCGACCTGTTTTGTGTCCCGGCTTTTGGTGGGGGCCCAGATCCGTTTTTTGTTTGTTTGTTTTTTTGTTTTTTTTTTAGCGTTTAGAATACAAGAAGGCAGATATCCGTTTTCACTTTGGGGGTCCGAAAAATCAGTTTTCTATCGGCTCATTATGGGAGGGGCTTCCCAGGCTCCCCTTCCCATCATTTTAGGCATTTAAGCTGTTTGTTGTTTCTCTAGAGAAGAGGCGCTCGGCTGTAGGAAGGTGCATGTAGTTTAAGGAGGCTTCTTACCTGTTTCTACTTTAGAGGAGTGGCGCTTTAAGGAGGCTTCTTGTTCTTAAAGCTGATTTTTCGATTCTAGAGGAGAGGCATTTGGCTGCAGGAGAGGCAGGCCTGTGTACTTTCTCTCAACAGCACCAGCATGTCAAGCAGCTTTCCAAGAGGCATTTTAAGGAGGCCCAGGGAAGGAAAACCTGAAGCTCAGTAGAGCTATTTTCCCTGAACTACCTTCAAAATTCCCGGTTTTCAGTGCCTGCAATCTCCTTTCTGCTTGCCAGTTTTGCTTCCTTTTTCTACTTCTACTCCAGAGGAGAGGTAAGCTTCTCTTTTTTTGCTGGGATTACTATTATTAATAACTCACTGCACATGGAAGCCAGAATGGCTTCTTCCCTGTTGTCCTTCTGTCAGCAGCCTAAAACTTTTTTTATTCAGGCAGGCTTTTAAAGAAGAAGTTTTTTAAGATCAAGTCAGGAGGTGCCATGGCTTTAGCTTTGAATTATGTTTTTAATAACCGTTTTAACTAGCCTTTTTATTACCATTGATATTTAATTCTGTGTTAATGTTTGTAAATTTGTATATTTAAAATTGTAATGAAATGCTTTTAATGTAAGTCACTTTGAGTCTCCTTTGGGGAGAGAAAAAGTGGGATATAAAGATGATGATGATGATGATGATGATGATGATGATGATGATGATGATAAGGATCCAAGGCATGAGGGAAAATGTTTTATCTCCAGCCATCTCCACCTTCTCTCCCCCACCCCAACACTAAAATATACCAGAATAAGGGATGCAGGGGGAGCCTTAATTTCTATATGCAGAGGGTGTCAAGTTCAAATTCTACAACAAGAAAGGTGGGAAACTAATCCAGTCAGCAGGACCATTGCAATGACCAGTCATCCAGTTATGCAGGTGCCCACTAGTTTTTTTGACTAACCTTCTCTCCCTGACTATCTATCCACTCACATTCACAGGATTGTGCCTAGACTTCTGGGGGTTATAATCCAAAAACGTGTTACTGAACTTTGTAAGTGATTAAAATGTTTTCTTTTTTCACTTCTCTGTACTGCAGGCAATGAGGCCCACAAGCATAGATATACCTCAGTTAGCAAACCCTACTCTTCAGTCTGTCAGAGGTTATAAGGATCTCAAGTATTCCATATATTTTTCTTTTCATTTTCTTTTTTGTAAAGAAACTTGATATGTACCTGACACAAGCCTGGAGGAATTTTTTAAAGGGGGGGGGGGGGGTCTAGTAAGTATAAGAGAAATAAATTCTGGGATTTACAAATATTAAGAAGGCAATATTAATGTTGAGAAAGAGTGTGGTGCCATGATATAGAAATGGATAATGACCCTGGAGACCAGGTTTTGAGTCCCCACTTGGCTTTGGAAAGCCACCTGATGTCCTTGAGCAAATGATACACTCTCAGCTGCAGAAAGCTACATGACATGGCCTTAGGGTCACTATAAGTTGGAAATGACTAGAAGGTGCACAAAAACAAAACATGTTTAAACGCAATCCCCAAGTTACAAAGAAGATATGTTCTGTAGGTTTGTTCTTAATTTGAATGTCTATGTAAGTCGGAACAGGTAATTTTTAAAGTATAACTCCAGCGAAAAATGTTTTTAAAGTTTTGAATAACATAGGGAAGGGATAACACCCCTGTAGTGTTTGTTTTGTTGTCTGTGTCCCTTTTCAGAAAATTTCACCTCACTTTCTGTCCCTGTAAGAATTGGTTTTTGAAAAAATTGGCTTGTTGTGGAAACAATGATTGGTGAGAACGCTTCAGTTGAGACACTTTTTCCCCTTGATAACTCTTCCAGGGGGTGAATCTCCCTTCTAAGGGGTAGATGTCTCTTATTTCCTGTTGTCTCACCTCCATTTGTAACTTGGGGACTGTCTGTATTTTGTTGAGTAAAAGCTACAATTATAACAATTTGAACTAAAAGCAAAAGAGAGAATAAAGGGGATTAATCCAACAACAAAACACTGGGAATTCTGAAAGATAATAAACACATATTACACAAGGATACATTATTGCCATTAACACTAGAATTGTTCTCCAAAGGTATTTTATAAAGTATGTGTGCACAAATGCATGCATTCACAAACTGTGTTCAGAGATTGCACTCTGGAATAATTTGTTTGGGATTATGTTGCCTTGGAGGTTACCCTTGTCTACCTCTATCTACTAACAGTTGTACATTTTTAATATTTGGAAAAGAGATGAAGCTTCTTTTTAACACTTCAGAAGAAATAATTAAGTTGTGTAACTTGTTGGGGACTAATAATCATTTGTAGAATATATCCCTTGGTTGTGTCTCACTGGTAATCCATAGAGACAGGGGCCATGATGTTCCATTCATTATAGAGAAAGGAGAAGACATCACAAAGATTGATTGTTTTGTTTTTAAGTATTATTTTGTTTAAGTATTATTCTGCTATTTTGATAATAATATGAATGGCATGAATTTTATAAATCATATGATAGCCTTATAAACACATATTACCCAGACAGTAAACCCAACAATTCAGTGGGGCTTACTTTAAAGTAATGTATAAGACTGTGCTATAGCTTAGTTACCTATTGCACAAGATAGTCTTCTAGCCTGCTACCTCTCTGTGTGAATTGACTAACTTTTTACTTTTAGTGTTATTTACTTATTTAATTATTTACTTTCAAGATAAGGGTTGCACCATGCACCCTTTGCAAATTTACATGCTATGTATCATTGTTCCTACAACTAACTTTGCATTCCCCCCCCCCTCTCTCTCTCTCTCTCTCTCTCTCTCTCTCTCTCTCTCTCTCTATATATATATATATATATATATATATATACACACACACACACCATGATAACTTCATGAATATGAAAATGAATTCACCCATGTTTTCATAAATATTAGATGAATTAGCAATGACTGTTCATTCCGTGCACAGTGCTACAGAAGTTTTATGAGGATGAAGTGACAGAGTTGCTGCTAGCACTTATTTATCTATATAGTAATTAATATAACACAGTTTGCATATGCAAATGGTGCAAATTGCTATCACATGGATGAATTCTTGGTATTAAAATTTGAGAACCCTCTCCTCACCTGAGGAATGCATCATACAGCTCCCATAACTAGACTTGTCTTCCCTACTGTAGCTCTCATTTGGGAATATACATTCAGCTATAGCCTTGGTGATTTTACTATAATACTACAGCTTGTCAATTTTATAAGCAAGGATGGGGAAAGGTAGTTTGTCTTGTTTGAAAAAATGAGAAGACAAGTACGTACCTTCCTGATATCCCTTTTTAAGTGCATAGTTTTGTTGCTGTTGTGCAAACTGGACCACAAGTTCGTAAATGTTTGCACTCAAAATGGTTGGTCTTCCATAGATTTTTGCTACTGGCTCAGATTTATGATTCTGTTTTTCATCAGGAGCCTCTGGTGGCTCAGTGTGTTAAAGCGCTGAGCTGCTGAACTTGCAGACCGAAAGGTCCCAGGTTCAAATTTGGGGAGCAGAGTGAGCGCTCGCTGTTAGCTCCAGCTTCTGCCAACGTAGCAGTTCGAAAACATGCAAATTTAAGTAGATCAATAGGTACCGCTCAGGCGGGAAGGTAATGGCATTCCATGCAGTCATGCCAGCCACATGACCTTGGAGGTGTCTATGGACAATGCTGGCTCTTCGGCTTGGAAATGGAGATGAGCGCCAACCCCCAGAGTCGGACACGACTGGAGTTAACGTCAGGGGAAACCTTTACCTTTTACCTTTTCATCTATAAGACTGTAAAACAATTTGGGACTGAAATACTCAAGAGAAAAAAAACCCTCTCTCATATAGTTCTGCCACTCATCATCATCATCATCATAGGTTATCACTCATGGCTAAGTATGATTGCTTTCCAAGTGTCTGTAGGTGACTGTAGAGACCTTTTCTGGACCCACATGTTCTTTCGCAGTGAGGGCATCAATTTCCAGGTGGAAGGCAGTCCCGACAATGCTTGGCTTGTCGTGCCTTCCTCTTGATACGTTTCTCCCTTTTGTTCTCCATTTGTGCCTCTTCCCATTATCCTGAGATGGTTTGTACCACAACAAGTAGGAACAGGATCTCTACAGTGGTGACACCAGCTCTCAGGAATGCTTAATAATATGTATTCCAGTTTTTGTTTCAACAGTTGGTGTCATATAACATCTGCCATTAAAGTTTTTAAATTATTGCCTGATGATAAATTTGACATATATTTATATTAAAGCTGTAGCTGCTGGACACACCCTGGATTAGCTATGCATTGCAAGTAGTATAGCAATAAATAAAATAGGTAAATGTGATCAGCACCACATAAGGTGGATGTGGTGACCATATATGGAAAGTAATGGCGCACTTACCCCAAATCATAGAATAATGTATGCAAACTAAAAGAAAACATGTCTTATTACGACCCATGGTCTAATACAGACATGGAATTCACTTGTGAACCATTTCTCTAGTGTCTTATCACAATTCCTTTACCAGTTGAAATTCTGGACCTACTATTGTCTGCTTCCAGTAGGAGGCAAAACGCATTGCTTTATGATGCTGCTCTTCAGACATTGCCGGCATTGAGGTGTGTCCAAAAGAAAACTTTAAAGACAGTTTAGTGCACTGTGTCAACCTCATCAGCTTTTTGTTCTGTTGTAGCCTTTGCTGATGGACCCAAGAGCAGACAAGAATGTTCAGTTGTGCTTCTTTGATTGAATGAATGTTAGAAGAAAGGGGTGCTGGCTTTATGCTACTCTTTCATTAATTGTTACTGTGTGCTTTCAAGTTGTTTTTGGCTTATGACAACCCTAAAATAAACCTGTGTGTGTGTGTGTGTGCATTAAAGTCACTTGTCAATGTATTGTGACCCCATGGATTTTATGGGATTTTTTAGGCAATGACTATTCAGAGGTGTCTTGGACAGTTACTTCCTTTGAAAGTAACTGACAATAAATACTGCACCTGATATTGCCTGTAGTCTCCCATTCAGGTACTAACCTCAACTGACCCTGCTTAGCTTCCAAGATCAGACAGGATCTGATACTTTTAGGATATATATGCCATCTTCTAAGACACAATAAAATTATCCCTGAAAGAAAGATTGATTCACAAGTTTGCTGTTATTTTCCTCTAAGACAGTGGTTCTCAACCTATGAGTCCCCAGATGCTTTGGCCTTCAACTCCCAGAAATCCTAACAGCTGGTAAACTAACTAGGATTTCTAGGAGTTGTAGGCCAAAACACCTGGGGACCCATAGGTTGAGAACCACTTCTCTAAGGCTAAGGGAGAGTGACATGCCCAAAGTCACCCAACGTATTTCAGTTGCTAAGTGGTAAGTTTCCCAAAGACCTAGTTCAATGCTCAAACCACTACACCACAATGGCTATCCCTAAATCTCGAACTAATACAGAATGAAAATGATGAAAAGATTGGTTTGAGAAGGCAGCATGAACTAAGGGCCTCATCATAAAGGCCAGACGAAGCATCCTGCTTCAGCTTGGCATCTGGGAGAAAGGAGAGGGGTTGTGGGGCAAATCTGTCACCCAAACATAGCTCCCTCTCAGCTACGCTTTCCTCATCATATGGGGAAAGTGCCAACCTCCTGGTGAGACATCCTCCTGAGTTCATTGGAGCTAGCACAACACAGGAAACATCTCATGTTGGGGGGAAAACGTTCAGTGATGCTTTCATCCCGGTTGGGGGTGGGGCCTCTGCTGGCACTCTCACAACGTCATGTGATCTCCAGCATGGGGCTCCATCCATTAGACAGAGTGAAAGCATCCTACGGCTAAATTCACCCTGTGTGATGAAGTCGTAGGGTTCCCAACAAAGAGTGGTGCTAGGGAATTAATTAATAATAATAACAACAACAACAACAACAATAATAATAATAATACTTTTATTTCTTACTCGCCTCTCCTCATGGCTTGAGGTGGAGCCCCTGGTGGTGCAGCGGGTTAAGCCCTTGTGCAGGACTGATGACTTGAAGATTGGGTTGCTGACCTGAAGGTTGCCAGTTCGAAACCAACCTGGGGAGAGTGCGGATGAGCTCCCTCTATCAGCTCCAGCTCTATGCGGGGACATGAGAGAAGCCTCCCATAAGGATGGTAGAAAATATCATAACAACCGAGCATCCCCTGGGTAACGTCCTTGCGGACGGCCAATTCTCTCACACCAGAAGTGACTTGCAGTTTCTCAAGTCGATCCTGACACAAAAAAATGTCTCAAGATGGCTTACAGAATAATTAAAACACATAAACATTGTAAAATATACCACAAATACACATATTAAAATGTATTTCTATAAAATACATATTACAATGCACAAAACAGAGATTAAAAAAGGACACAGCAACCAAGCATACCTCTGTAGTACAAGGCAACCTATCAAACTTTCCTTTGGAATTCATAGTTGCAATGTGGTGAGTAGGTTGTCTTTGGGGTGCTTTTTATCTATCTATCACCACCACCCACAGCTGAGTCAAGGGACCTGAAGAAACATTAGAGTTATAGGGCCTCTTCCTTTGACAAGAAGACAGCCTTGTAGCAAGGTATACAAATGCTTTGTTACAGAAGGCAGCCAGCTTGCACAGTGGGACAGTGTGGAAGGGCCAGGAAGTGACCCAGGTATCATAGAACTGAATTAGGCATATGACTTGGTTAATGTTAAATAATTAAGGAAATAATCAAATGGTTCTGTAGCTTGTAAATTATGTTTTGTACCCTTTTCTCAATGTTACTTATTGAAAGACTTTACCACACATTCAAGCTGTTTCCTATTTACTAAGGTGTATCTCTATACGAAAGGAAACATGTTGGCTTTAGCTGTTGTTTTTTTCAAAAAACAATCATGTGGTTATAATACAGATGCTTTTAAATGAATGCCTGCTGTTACTGCTTTTCCAACATCTGTCTCTGCCTCACAGCAACCAACATAGTTTGTGTAAATGAGTAAGAGCAAGATATTTCCTGCCGAGATTGATAGGAGTAATAGCTGTTTTCACTTCCCAAGTGTTTATGAAAGGCAGGGAGGAGAATAACAGAGGTGACTACGGATATGAAAGAATTCTAATTTCAATCCATGCTGACATTTTACTATTTCCCCTAATAAACAATCCATCCCTGCTGTGTATTTCACCAAAATACTTAAATACCCTCATCTTTAGCTGATTCGTACACTGAAAATCCCTGGTGTTTAAAGCAGTGATATTCATGAAGGGAAGAAACCTTTTACAAAAAAAAGACTTGAATAACAAAGGGCAAGAAATCATACCACCAATAAAAAGAGGGAGACAGGGAGAACAAGCATGCAAACTATTCTACTGTAATTAAGGGGAACAATATTGAAAATAAAGATGCCGTCTCCATCCCTCTCGCTCGAATTGTCTGTCCACCCAGTTCCTAAACTTTAGGTCTTTCTGAGACATGAATGATTCATAATAGAGATGATAAAATTTTGAAATGCAATCATATAAACTGCAACAAATTCCATTGAAATCAAGCCATTTATTGAATACTTGATTCCCTATGCAAATCATGTTCCCTCAGCTTGATGCCTCCCAGATGTTTGGGCCTACATTCATATCAAAAACAGTTGGAATGGTAGAGATTTTGGTCATACTGAACATTTATTTATTTATTTCTGGTATTTCTACCCTGCCCTTCTCCCCGAGGGGACTCAGGGCGGCTTACACAACTGGCAGGATCACTACCAACATCTAAACACCTAAAGCAGTGGTTCTCAACCTGTGGGTTCCCAGGTGTTTTGGCCTACGACTCCCAGAAATCCCAGCCAGTTTACCTGCTGTTAGGATTTCTGGAAGTTGAAGGCCAAAGCATCTGGGGACCCACAGGCTGAGAACCTCTGGCCTAGTGTTGTGACTGTGCCTTCGGGGATTATGGTTGATGGTGATGGGATTCGAAGAGGAAGAAAAAACCCTCATGATGAGGGTTCACTGGAGGAGTTGCGCAGGAAGCGACTTAGAGAGCTATATGGGGGATCTTCTGAGGAGGATTCAGATGGGGAGTTTGGGGAAATGGATGCTGAAGAACAGGTGGTGGCTGGGGAAGTGGGCACTGAATGGGCGCAGCCACTGGAGATGTCTGGGGATTTGGAGCCTATGGATACTTCTGAACCTGGGGTTTCTGCAGGAGCTGATCCTACTTGGGATGCTTGGAGAAGGGAGGGTGGTTCTTTAAGTGTTCATGGGGCTAAGTGTGGGCAGGATGATTGGGACTCAGACGAATTGCTAGGTACTCCGGATCCACGAGCTCTAGCTGTGTGGAGTTCGGACTCTGAGTAGATTTGGGACACCTGGTGTTTGGGTGTGAGTGTTTGGTCACCCAGGAGGAAGGGGAATAAAATGGGAATGTTTGGCCATTGCACTTTGCGTGTGGCAAGGTGTTGCTGAGGCGCCATTGGGATCTCTGTGTTTCCGTGAAGACTGGACTTGGACTGTGATTCGGATGTAAGTTATCTGGGACTGCTCTGCAGCAGAGGGATGGAACTGTGTGGGTTTCCTTGGACTGCATTCTGATTACTATTTCTAGCTGCTGATACCATCTGGCTTGGCTCTCGCTGTGTCTTATCGTGGACCTGGTTTGGATGACTGCACCCTCTTCAGACTTTGGATTGAATTTGACCTGGCTTCTGTCTATGCTCTCTGACTGACGACTACTCTCGGCTTCTGAATACTGGTTTGCCTTTCGGAATTTGCTGCTGCCTCCCGACCTGACCTTGGATTCTCCTGAGGATGGCTATTCATCATCCCTTTGAAGCTTCGGCTTTATCTGCACCGTGGAAGCAGTTTACTGCTCTTCTAGTTTGTTTGTTTTCAAGCCAGTTTGCTGTTTTTCTTTTGGGAACTGTCCCTTTAACTCCACAGAGCCGGCTGTCTGTTTGCAGAAACGGTTTGAAGCCAAAAGAGGCTTTTGCACTTTCTGTTATACTCTGCAGCTTTTGGAAGGTTTCAAGCCTTTGTTTATTTTGCATATTTTCTTGCAGTTAACTTTATTTGTTTCTCCAAAGCTGAATTGAAGCGTCTTTAGTTTTTATTGAATGCCAGCATGGGAAAATAGCATGGCTTGTTTTTGAGTTATTTTTGTCTAAACTACTCTTGAAACACTGATAAGTGAAGTGTTTCAAGGATACTTTCTGTGTTTATGTTATTTTTGGCTTATCTTTGGAATAAACTCTGTTTTGTTTGTTAACTGGCGTCTAACTCTTGACACCTAGAGTGTGCTGGGTGGAGGAAGACCATTCAGTCATTTACAATTTGAAATTACTTCCAATAGATTTTTAAAATAAATAAATAAACATTATGTACCTCTAAGATGTCCCTAAGTTATGATGAGCCTATGATAGAGATCTCTTTGCCAGATTTATTCAGACTGAGAAAGTATGACTTGTTCAAGGTCAGCCAGTGAGTTTTTTGGCTGAGTAAAACTCAAGCAGCCCCCCAATTGCTGCTCAAAGCTAGCACTTACTATTATTGCCCCGGTGGTGAAGTGCGTTAAAGCACTGAGCTGGAGACCGAAAGGTCCCAGGTTCAAACCCCGGGAATGCCGGGAGCGGCTGCTGTTAGCTCCAGCTCCTGCCAACCTAGCAGTTCAAAAACATGCCAATGTGAGTAGATCAATAGGTACCACTCCCGCGGGAAGGTAGCGGCGCCCCATGCAGTCATGCCGGCCACATGACCTTGGAGGTATCTATGGACAACGCCGGCTCTTCGGCTTAGAAATGGAGATGCATTTATTTTGGAATTCATGTATTTAAAACAAAAATCATGTTTATTACCAATACTTGAAGAAATCAGTAATTGCAAATGTCTACATAAAAACAGCCAATCTGAACTCCCACTTCCTCTTAAACTAATGCAAGTCTTCTTGAACTTGAGCAATCTCTGGTTTTTGCATCTGTCTGAATGCTGTGATACAGGTATTGGCAGTTTATGTGTGCATGTATCTTCAACTTATCTATCAAGATAAGGTGACCACATGATTGTCACAGGCTTTTCTTAGGCAAGGGATACTCAGAGGTAATTTGCTACTGCCTTTGTCTGATTAGCTTACAGTATCTGGTGTTTGGTGGTCTCCCAGCCAAGTGCTAATCACCCTAATTATTAGCTTCTAAATTCAAAGGAAACCTGGTGCCTTCAGGGTGCTTAGGCCTTGTATTAATAGTTTATATTTATCTAAACACAATCAAAATATATAAACAAACAAGCTATTGTTTTTAGAGAAAATACATAGTTATCTCTGTGAAATTCACATTTACTATATTGAGAACATTTATAAATAATAAATTCAGATTCCTATAACAGTGAAACGGTTGGTAAAAATAAAGCGCAAGTAAATTGGACTGAGAATATGCCCATCCTAACTTTTTATTTTACTTGAGTCTCCATACGGGTAATATTAAACAGCCTCCAGTCTGTCTATTCCATTTTGCTTCTTCCTCGTTCCAGGGGAATCAAATAACAGAGGAAAAAAACCATACTGCTTACATTTCTCTAAGGTGTGCTTTCATCAAAGAATAATTCATTAAGGAATGACCACAGCTGTGCCAATGTTTCAACAGTTGGGAGAAATGTTAGTATAAGTTACAAAGTACAAGGCACTATTGGCCATTCTTATGAAGAGATGTTGAAAGCACCAGACTTGGATCATATGCCAGTACTAGAGCCTTTTCAAGATAGTACGCTAAATGACAGCCAATCTCATTTTGCTGAATGATTGGTCAAGACCATAACTGATGACAGCAAGCTAAATTGGGAAGCAAAGGGAAATTGTGAGTTAGATGAAGCTGTATATTCCAGAAAAGGTGAACAGCCTGGTTTGCTCAGGCAGAGCAGCAGAGAAAGTTGCTAATCATCAAAATTCTAGTTTCCCCTTGTTAATATTTCCAGACCACTTTCAATGATAATCCTCTATAGTATTCAAAATGGGATGTTGACAGATGATGAATCAACATAACAGGACAGTCCATAATAATAATAATAATAATAATAATAATAATAATAATAATAATTCATTTATATACTGCTCCATCTCCTCGAGAGGACTCAGGGTGGATTCCAAAATGAACATAATAACATTCAATTGTCAAAAGACACCATACAACAAAATTAAACATAGTAAACATAATAAACAACATCATAAAACAGAACCAAAACAATTCTATTAAAAGCAGACACAAATTAAAAATTCAGATCAATATATTCCATTAAGGATTCAAATGCCAGTAAACAGAACTTCAAGGTAGACATGGTCAATTATAAGGGATAGGTAAAAACTTGTACATCAGAGTATTATAGGGCCAGAGCACAGTCCTAGTTGACATATCCTAGTCCATATTCAGGAAAGGTCACAGGTAGCAAATCAAACTGAGCTAACAATGGTACCAGAAACAATATTGACTCAAGAACCCTTAGGCTGTCTACTTCATCCTAGGAGAGGGCATCCATATTCAAACAGGTTAAATATCATCCCTTTCCAACCTGGGAACTAAGTTGGGGTGACCTTAGATAGTTTTGTCAGCTAAATTTTATCCTGCACTTAAGTTCTTTTCTTTCTTTCTTTTTTAAATGTATTTTTATTCCAAAGAAGAATAAATGTGTGAGTTTGGGTAAATTCTTATCAAAACAGAACTGAATAAAATTCTCATCATATTTGTCATCAAGAAAAAGTTTCATCTTGTTAGAACCCACTTTCAATTTACTGGATCATATCTGTTCCACTACCAAGACTAGTGACGGGGTTTAGAACCTCCATAGCCTCAGGTGATTCCAATAATAGCAAGAATTAGCTGGGTGTCATTGGTAATTTTATGGAGATGAAAACACAGGGGCACAAGATGGCAACTTGCAGAAGTGGACAGATCAAATGTCTTATGGTTGAGCAAAGGTTTACCAACATGAAAAACATAACTAGACTCCATATTTATAAACACTACAGTTATTAATTTTATTTTCTTCAAGAACATTTGCCCACCTGATTCATTCCTGATCAATAAGGCAAGAGGAGGCATACAGTCCCATATCAAGGACAGCAAAAAGAAAAAAAAGGTTTATGCCTGCTCTCCATGACCCAATACTGACGTTAATAATAAAGAGGAATCTTGAACTAGAAAAATATTTCAAAACATCTCATTGTTGCAGCAATGTTTTGCAAAAGCAATGCTTGCAGTTTTCAGAGCCATTAACATTCCCTGCAGTCTCAAGCTGTGTATGGGAATACATTAACAGAGGACAATGTGACAGTTTCTAATTAGTCTTCTTTAAAAAGCTACTATAAATATTACATTTTAAGAGTTCCTTATAAAACACAATGGGAGGTTACAATGATAAATAAGAGTTATGTGAGGAGACACTGGGAGTGTCTAACCCTCGAGGACCAGCACACTGTTTAATGATAGTGATAGATCTTTTTTAAATGAAAGGAAAAAGTCATTAGATGAAAGGTAAGAAAGGTGCCCAGATTTTGCAACATAGCATTTTTCTTAACTTTCTCTCCACCACATAGACTATATGTATAAAACACAATGTTTTGGTGCAAAGGACTGATGACTTCATACAATGATTGTTCTTATTGAACAATGACGATAAACAATGCATACTATGCATTATATGACAAACAATGTTAAGACTCAATTTTTATAACTGGGGAGTGAGTAAATATATAGAGAAATCTAAGCTAAGGTATTAGATCAAAGTGTACAAAGCATAATATTCCATACACGTGTTTCTGTGCTTCTCCTCTCTATACTATCACAGATGTCAGATTTCAAAGCACTGCTAAGCTACTTACTACCTAAGAGGAGGGAAAGAGCAGTACCTGATTGGATTCCGTACATAGGAGGAGATAGCAGGGACATGAAATTCATTATTTTGTTCCAGAAGGAACAGTGCACTCATGTAAGTTGAGGATGTTCAGTTAATTTTTGACTACCCAAAATGAGCACATCTACATGCATAGGTAGACTTTGGCTACTGACATATAAACATGTAATCTGTGTTAGGTTGAACTAATCTAACCTAACCTAACCTAAGATTTTAAAATCTGATGTAAACTGTTTTTCTGATGTATATGTTTATATTGTAAGCCGCCCTGAGTCCCCTGATGGGTGAGAAGGGCAGGGTAGAAGTGATGTAATAATAATGAATAAATAATAAACTATGTCTGCTTCTGTATTTTGTGTAAGTAGCTCTGTGCAAGGAATGAGCTCCTTGTACAACAGTCAATTCCCCTTGAATACTGTCAAGCATGGGCAGGTGGGGGGAGGGGGTATCACCATACCAGTTTAGTGGCTTAAATGGAGTGACTGGGCTGACTGAAATTATACAGCAAGATAATAAACAAAAAGGGCATTTCCCCAGATATTTAACAACCTATATGCATATGTAACTGCAAGCTGCCTGCGTACATGTCACTAATTGGATTCTAGCCATGGATATATATATATGCTCTGGGATACTACATTGCAATGATGGATTTGTAACCTTGAGTTCCATAATATACAGATCCATAACTGCTATGTATTCAGCCATGCTCTGTATTTGTGAATAATACACTGTTGCCATGATGACAAAAAGCAATCTACCTTAACAGCCAATAGCTCAGAGGTCTGTTCTGCTGGCAGCTTTCTGTGCCCTTTCCACAATGATCTGAGATGTGACAATCTGAAGCAGACCCATGTCACAGTTCCTAGTTCCCTAGTTTGCCAACTGAACAGACTTCTCCCACTCAGTTGAAGCTGGCTGTTAAGACAGGTTTGCAGAACTGAATTGAGAGATTAGATGTAATTACACATTTGTATATATGGACCTCATCACATTGATGTAAATAAGCATCCTAGCACACTTCTTTGGGGACAGAGCCCCATGACAGCCATCACACGATGGCTCCACTCCCAATCAGAGTGGAAGCATCCTTGGACATTCCCCACCAAACATGGGAGCCTTTTGGTGTTGTGCTCGCTCCAATGGAGCCAGCAAGCTTTTACCCTGTTTGGGTGACACTCTCCCCAAGTGGTAGGGGAAGTATCGCCGCTTGAGAGCTACATGCGCCTGACATTTCACCACACTTGCTCACGAAACAGCATTGGGGGGGGGGGGGGGGTCCCTAGTGTGATAAGGTCGTATATGCCTGTGATTGGAGATAATTATTTTGAGATGTGTGCAAGATTAATTGAGGATTGTCAACTTCTGTATCCCTGTTCAAGTTAAGTTCCCTCCTCCATATGTGAACACACCACCTAAAAGTATGACCCTTTTTGGACTAAAGCCATCTGTTTCACTACAAATCACAAATTTAGTACAGAACACAAATCAGCCTTTAAGTGAGAAGAAGCTGCTACTTTTCTCCTTAACTGAGTGTGGAACAGTGATATGTATCATGAAGCCCTGATTAAAATGCTGCTTGTGGCAGCTAGAATGGAAATAGCTGCACACTGGAAGAACCCCAATGGACTTGCTTTCAAAAGCTGACTTGACTGATTGTGGAAATTGGCTCTAACTGAAAAGCTTATTCATTATTTGAGAATTTTATCAGGAGATAACAGTAATGATAAAAATGAATTCTAAATATGAGTAGGCCTGAATGCAATTGTTAGCCTCAAACAAAGTACACCTATTGAATAAATTGCTCAGAGCTAAGTTTGCATAGAGGTAAACCCCACTGATTCAATGTGTCTACTCTAATTGAAACACTAGAATTCAGATCAGAGTCTCAATTTCTTTTGTATGTCATTAAGGAAACCTCTCTATATGTTCTCCTTCTGATTATTTTAAGTTCTAGGAAAATGTATCGTAAAATTTAGGTCACATGTTAAGTTGGGGGGGGGGGGTGGCAGGGGAGAGAGAAATGTAATCTGTTCAACCAACCAGCATTATATCTATGTCAAAGCTAGAAAAAAAGTCAGAGTAAGGGTTGTTGACCCGTTATGGTCCTTAAGCCTCATTTTTCATTGTTCAGTATTAATATTTTAATTGTACTAATGGTTTCATGCTTTTTTATAGCTTCTGCAACACACATGTCTATATCTTTTTCACCTCAACTAATATTGTAAGTATTTTCGGTCCCTTATTGTGATATAATATTATACAATATATATGAATAAGAAAATAAAATATTATATCTTAAGTAGAACCTAGGATCATTTCTCAGTTTCCACCCAATCTAGGTACTGCCCTTCCTTCCATGAGTGCCTAATATAGACCATCAGCTTCAAGAACATATGCCTGCTTTCCTGCTCATACGTCCTATCTGTTGCAATCAGTAAAAAATGAATGAAAACTATATAACTGATTATTGCATGCAACCTACCTCTGTGCAGAAGAGAAATAGGGAAGGAATGGGTGGTTGGATGGTGTCCAGAATCTTGTTGTAAATGTTGTGCTTCCATAAAATTGTTATGTTAGTGGCAATTCTTTTTCAGAGTTTGCACAGCTGTGCTCCCCAGGGCAGCCAATCATTTCTGAAACACACAGCCTGGCTTTTACTTTTCACCTGATGGATGTAGAGTTAATCAGCCATTGTGCAATGGGTGAATTCAAGGCTATGATATGTGTGACACATTTGCTTCCACAGATGTAAGATCCAGCATAACTGCACTGGCATACATTTACAATAAGCTGAAACAATAAGCTGATCTTGGACAAAGTATGTTTTAATACCAATCAGGGAATTAACCTCATTCCTTACATTTTAACCACAAAAGGCAGTAGTTACATTCTGTAGTGATTCCAAGTGAATGATTCAGTTTTCATATCTTATTTTAAAAGGATGTGGGAAAATTTGTAACTGATTAGTTGAGTCACTTTAACTTTATGATACAAAGGTTTCTTATCTTGGCTTTCAAAAAATAAAAGGATTAAAGTCCTCCCATCATTTGGCATTCACCAGTTACCTTGACACCTATGTGAGAAGAAAAAGTGCAATGAAAAGGACAGATGAGAAAACTGCTTCAGTTCACTGAGAATTGTTTATCAAATTCAAATGGTACTAAACATGGAGTCCAAAACATTATATAGTCATAAGTCTGTCAATTTCACCAGCTATAATATAGTTGGTGCAACAACAAAGATGTATGTGAAAAATGTGTTCATATGAGTCAGGCAGAAAATTGTATTTCAGAAAATGCACATGTTATTTTTTGAATTGTTTGTAAAAGATAGTTGAGAGCAAGGCATTTCAAAAATTCTATGTATAAATATGGATGTGTATAAATAAGCAAGAAAATCTACCTCACAATCAGATATGAGTAGGAGCTGGGACAAGCTTAGAGAGAGATGTAAGAGACTCTTCATAGGTCTAGATATTATTACTGGAACAGATGTACCTATTGTAGGCTTGTATAACTGAAAATGGCTTGCCCCATTCTTGATCTCATCTTTGAGGTCTTCTAATTTTCTAGCTGTTCTTATCTATATTTTGATTAATAATAATCACCCCATGTTAAGTTTGCTTTAAATTGGGAGTGAACAAATTGGACAGGGGAATGCTGTTGGACTGCAATGATCAGCATTTCTTAACATAAACCACTCCCGTTAGGCCTGATGAAAATTGTAGTCCAGTAACATCTGGAAGAATTTGTTTTTGCCCACCCCACAGAGATAATAACATTTATAATTGTTCAATAAAAAGCAAAGTGTTTTAACAGTAGAAAATCTATTCACATTCACTCAGTAGGAAGCCCCAAAAAGTTCCATGGAACACACTCTCCCAAGTGAACTAAACTAAACCAACAGCATCATAATCAAAAATAAAACTAAGCTAAACAAAACTAGAGGGGCATGCATTATCCCAAACTACCTCAATGCAAAGATTAACTGCAGATTCATAAATTCACATGAAAACAAATATCCAGATTGAATATGCCTAAATACAACAGTTAATTTACTAAGGCTAAAGCCAACTTCCCTTCTCATTATTTTTTAAAGGAAGTCGGAAAAAGGCATAATTTCTCATTATTAATAAAAGGCCACATCATTGGATGTGAGGTGAGGGGGGGATATATCTCCAAGCAAATGGGCTGTTCTCTCCTTGGGTTTAAATATGTTTCTTTTTGGTGATAACATGACGGAAGTTTTTCATTTCCAATTGAAAATTTTGATTACATTCTTGTACTGGGCTGCCTCTAAAAAGATTACAAATTTATGAGGACTTGTTAATTTTTAAACATGGAAACAGTGAAAGTCGTGCCATATATTGCTTCACAATCATGTATTCACAATCGTTGCTTCATAAAAGTACACTGGAATGGTTTTGGAGACAATACCAGCAGTTGCTGAATGTCTCATCTGTGCTTTTCAATAGACTATACAGCACACACCATAAGACTGTCATGAACACTGGGAGAGCAAGAGATTTTGGGGACGTATTTTTATGGTCCACCTGAAATCAGAGGGAAGTCTCTGAATAAGTGGCATTCGCTAATGCTAATTAGCTCCACGCAGGTATGATCTGCCACAAGGCTCAATTACATTAAGGTGAAATAATGAATCAAGAAGATGCTTAATAATTCAGCACACTGAAGTGTTTATCTTGGACATTTTCCCACCGGTGTTATAGAATAGAGGCTATCATCTGCCAATAGTCAGATCTGGCCCTGTGGAATTCTGAGAAATGTAGTTTAGGAAAGTCAAGGACCTCTCTAGCTGAGAATTCCAAAGACTCTGCCCTGAACTACATTTTCCAGAATTCTGCAAGAGCAACTTGGATGATTGGCAGACGATAGACTCCATGCTATAATGCTGGTGAGAAAATGTCCCTTGTTGTCCCAGGAGTATTTTAATAAATGTGAAAAATTCCTCAAGGAATTGCTATTGTTTCCTGACATACCTGAAAAGCAGAAGGGAAATCATGGCTTATGAGCTAGGAGACGGGAGGTTGGCTTTCCATTTCTACAAGCTCATGGTGACTTCCTCTCACCTCAATTTCACAGACAACTCAAAAGACATTGATGAATAGATTTCACACCCAAATGGAGTTTTACAAGAACTACATGTCTCAAAGTACTGAAAAGAGTTTCATAAGCTTGTCAATCTAACTGCAGAGATCCATGTAACCTAAAGATGGAACACCCTTGAAAGTCACTGTCGCAAAGCACAACTTGAAAAAGGAGATGAATTTACACCTCAGCTTCTAACATATTTATTTAGAAATTTTCAGTTACACTTAAGAGAACCAATAGTGCTCTCCGCATCTCCCTGGCATGCTAAGTGACCATATCTAGGCAGTTGTTGGTATGAGGGGTATTCATTTAAGTGACTTCTAAAATGGATTGCTTATTTACCACCAATGTAGTAAATCATTCTTATTTTATTAATGTATCTGCTCTGAATAACCATAGCCCTTGGCCGCCATTCACATGTGACAATACAACATAAATGTAGCTTGAAAAAGTCTCAGCAAATCTTATTTTAAAAAATAAGTCCAGAGACTGAAACAATATTTTGAAGGGGAAACATTTTGACAATAGACAACTTTATGAAAGTTCCATTACTCTTCTCCCCCTCTATAATTCCTATCAGCATTTGCATGCAGGGCACATTCATGTGGCTCAGTGAGCATAAAAGAAATGGGGTGTGGAAGAACACACACAACTGTTTTGAATCTGCTTTTGGCAAATTGACTGAAAGGCAATTGAAATGAATGTGTCTTTTTAATTTGGTGTTCTCTTGATTTTTCACAATGCTGTAGCTTCTGGACTGCACCATGTGTATGCTCCTGATAAGTCCATTTCCTCTTTCTTCCCCAACATTTGCACTGCTGACCTTGCATTCGTTTGCAATGGAATGGCTGTGGCTGGCTGCAACAGATTAATATGAGCTCTGATCATGTTGTTTTTGATTAAGGTCCTGAGGTTACAAAAATGTAATTTGTACCCCACAAGGTGCCAGAGTCTGAACAGTGACAGCAATTAATCCTTTGCCTGCTGATGACAATGATAAAATACCTGCTGCTGCCTCTAATAACTTTATTCAGGTTCCAAAAAGGAAAATTTACCTTCCCCCATGAATTATGAAAGGGGGGAGAGAAAGTTATACTTTGCATCAGCCTGAAAGATTTTTGATCTGTGTAGTTAATGATTCTCTTTTATATATTTTTTTAAAAAATCAATTTATTGAGAAATGTTTCAATAACATCTTTGAGGCATTAAAATTAGACTCTCATCACTGATTCTAGATAAATAAATGAGATGGGTTTTGAGGAAGCTTAATTAAAAATGGCATAAAAACATAATAAAAATGCCTTGAGGAAAAGAATTTGCTAATGTCAAGGCGCTGCTGTAGATGATTGAAATGTGTGGTTCTAAGGAAACAACAACAAAGGCTCTTTCTGCCCTCTCAAAAAAAGAATAAAAAGAAAAAGAAAGTGTACCTCAACCCAGATTTTCAGTAACAACATAATTGCCTACATTGCACACCTTCAGAATGAAAATCAAGTTGAAAAAGAAGCAGCATACAATTAAAAATATGCATAGTCTAACTGAACTGCACTGCTAACAAAAGAAGCTTTATTTTTGCACACATAATGAGAACAAAACAAAAACCAAAGAAGGTTCTGTGCATATAAGGAAATCATTGTAGCAATGGAATAGAAATTCAGAAGACTATGGGTCAATTTCTGCCTATCAATAGATGACTTTGGGCAGGTCCTTCTTCCCTAAGAGGAAAACAGTTGCAAGCCTCCTCAGAACAGATTTGGCAAACAAACAAACAAACAAAAAACACCTTAGAGTTGTTATAAGCTGCCTATGTAACAACAACATGCATGTGCAGAAGTAGAATCATTTGCTGGATCAAGAACAGTGCTTTGAAAAGTGACTTTTTGAGGGCTAGAACTCCCAGAACCTCCCAAATAGGTCATGGGCTCATTCTTATGTCCATCTTGGCACAGATATTATCTGTTTGCATTGCATAGTGCCCCACCAATATGTGATCTGAACTTCAATGTGTGTCTTTTTTATTTTATAGATGTGGGTCAATACCTTTGTCAAAGAAATTCAGCTTTATGTTTTTAGCTCCATCTATGCTACCATATAATGAAGTTTCATCATGCAGATTAACTGTATTATATGGGCCTACCCTGTCATATAATGCAGTTCAACACTTAAACTGCATTCTGAAACTACATTAAATGACAGTGTAGAGACACCCTTTTCTACAAAAGGGTATCTCAGTAAAGCAACAAACTCTTTGTCCTATTGACCCATTTTCCACAATTGTGTGTGCATCCTTCCTGGAAGTATTTGTGGTTTTCCCTTTCTCCTCTATTGCTATTTACTTGTATGCTTCCAGCTCGAGAATAACCGAAATAAAGGGAAATAGGCCAGAGGATTTCCATCAGCCTATTGGTATTTCAGATGTTTTGAACTTCAGTTCCTAGAAATTCCAGCCTGTAAGACCAATATTGAAAAATACCAGGAGTTGAAGTCCAAACATCCAGAAGGTCAAAATCTGAGAACCTCTGGCTTAATGCATCAGTTCTTTAATTTTTAACAATTTCCTCCTGTATTTGCTAAGACCAAAAATATGGGACAGTACCACCAAAACAACTCAATCTTCAAGTTGTACTCAAGCTGAATAAAATGAAAACAGTTCCCCCCCCATCTTTCGGCCTCTGAAGACAAGTTCAAAGAGCTTTAGAAAATGGGTCCTATGATGCAACAGCAGAATCTAGGTCTGCAATGAGTTCTAGGGGCTGTGATGTAGGCATGTTGTGGATTGTCCATCTTGATTGCAAAGTGAAAACTTAACCTCTTCTCCCCATGATTTCCCTGTTTTCTTTAAAATAAATAAATGAAAAAACTGTGATGGTCCATGCCTGCACCAAGTCTCTAATATGATTTCCCCCTCCTAATGGAACATGTCTGTTTCTTGCAAGGCAACAACTTTCCACTCACGTATGCTTTCACATCATTACAAAAGCTATAAAAATTCAAGGAACATCTCTCACTTGACAAATAAACACAATAGGAAAAGCATTATTTTTAAAATATTTTAAGTGTGCACATGGCTGCCATTTCAGTACTGTGAAATCCCAAAAGTTCAGAGGTGTGCAGCTTCAAAGCTCTGAACTCTCAAAATTGTGCAGTTCTTATATTAAAACACAACAACAGTAAGGCATGTATAAAGATACAAACTGCACATATTGGGAGGGGTTAAATCTCTGCAGCTGCAATAGGACCAATGTATTTTGAGCTTTCTCAAAGCATATTTAAATATGGTTTGTGTGGTAAGAAAAGGGACTAGGCATGCATACTCCCATGTCAGGCAAGATTGGTTTATTACAGCAGAACCTGTTTTAGGAGACTCCTTTGAAAATGTGCTCAGAATGTTTTGTCAAACATTAAAAATTAAATTGTATCGATGGATAGAGAGGTATTCAATCTACAGGTTAACAATTTGGGATAAATGTTAGTAACTGGTCTTAGATTGAAAATAAAACCATTGCCAGGTTATTGAGTGTACAGCAAATAATTGCTGCCAAGCTCCACTTATGTCATAAACTATAGCTGAATCATGGTTGTACAATGTTAATGTTGCCATTATATAGGTAATAATATAAAACCAGTAGTCATTAAAACTATAGTTAAAAGTTTATAATTATTTATATGCTATTATCAACCTATAGACCTTTTCCACCTTACTAAGTTACACATAAAAGTTACATTTAAAATAAGTATTATTATGTGGATAGATGGTAGAAGATGATACAGATAGACAAACATCAACAAAATCATAGGCAACAAATAGAGGTGGAATCCCACGCACCTCATACATATAGAGGAGGTTTGCCATTGATGAGAGGGAAAGGGGGATGGATCAAGGCTGTGTCACACTCATGTCACTGTGGCAGATGCACATGGTGTTCTAGAGCCCTCCCAGTCATTTCTGGGTGCCTTTGCTGAAGCTTCAGTAGTGGCAATAAGAGACAACAAAGGCAGTTTCAGCCCTGCTGAATAAAAATCTGGTGCCACAGGACATCTACCATTGTCTTCCTCATCAAGTCCTCAGCTTAGAGGTGACTACCAGGTGTTAAATTGCCTGTGATTGTCATTTGTTGCATCTACTGACTCCAGAGTGATGCAGGAGAGCACAGGGGGAAAAATAAGGAATTGCCCCCTTCATTGCCCCCTCCTTCTCCAATTGTTCTCGCACTCCAGTCATCATCACTACAACAATTTTGTTACAACAGGCAACAAAATCCAGCATCACTGGTTATTGCTAAGCTGAAAATACAATGTAGATGGTAAGTGCCATCAACTGTCTCATATTACCCAAGCCCAGCAAAAGCAGATGTCTGTCAGACAAAGACCATGAGAATAAAACAGACTGATTTTCGTACTCCTATTTTAGCCTTTTATGAATTCCAAAATATCAAATTCAAATGCATGTCAAAAATAATGAGTGGAACTCCAATCTGTAGATTTCTTGCCAAGATAGTTTTGTTCCATTGACTTTGAGTTGTCTTATTGGGTTGTAGATTAGGCCATAAAGTAGTAAAGCTTTCAGAGAAGTAAAGTTATTAGTGGAGTCTGGCAAAAGCTTCTGTTTGCCATGGCTTTCCAATAGTACAGAGCAGTGCATAATTAGAGTAAAACCCATATTCTTGGCAGGGTGATTTCATACATTTCCTTTTTAAAAATTAAAGAAATGTTTTCTTAGAGCTAAATCAGTTTATTTTCAAAATAGACATAGCTGCCAGTATATCATACACAATGAGAACATATTATTACAGCAAGATTTGTAAATGTAGGCTCATCGATTTCATGTATAAAGCGGCCTTTGCCTTTGTTTTTCCAAAGACATTGAAAGCTGGTGGCAGCTATGATAGCTAATGTTGCAAATCAATACTATTGGGAAAACCACACATCCACTATCCTTTAGCTAAAACTTCAACCGTTATTTTGTCAGGAAATTCAGGTCAGATGGGCTATACTCAGCCAGAAGCACTCTCTAACTTGGTATGAGTGTGGCTCTGCCTCTGTTTATCTAAATTAGTCATGAGCAAACTTTGGCCTTCCAGAAGTTTTGGACTTCAACTCCCCGAAACCCCAGCCAGCTTACTGGCTGTTAGGAATTATAGTTGGGAGTCCAAAGCACCTGGAGTTTGTCCATGCCTGATGTAAATATTCTTGGCACACTTGAAACCATTGGGAAGACCAAAACAAAACATGGTCTCAGAATGGCCCAGTATTTTACATCACAGAGGATAATATTCATATTGAATCATTGTTGGAGGGGAATCTTCTACTCAAACAGGTATCTAGCCTAATTCTAAAAATAAAGAACCTTTAGCAGGAGTGTTGACACTGCCTTTCAATCAAAACAATAATCTAAAAATTCATCTAGTCACAGTTTTCCTGTTTTGTGCTCCAGTCACCAAGTGTCTCAGGAATCAGATGGTTGGAATGCAAGATCTGTTGTGCAGTCAATCCAGTTCAGGTTATTCACAAGTTATCCAAAGGGATGAAGGAAAAAGCAAGATAATGACCATCATTCTGTCCAGGAGACAGGCATGTAGCTGGGGGGGGGGGGGGCTTGAGGGGCTTCAGCCCCCCCCCCCCCCAGAAATTCTCAGGGTGGTCCGCGAGAAAGCTTTACATGTATGTAATGCCTCGTGGGCCTTGTAGTCCTGATCCCAGTGCCACCGTGGCTGATGAAGATGAAAACATGGGGTTTTCGCCGGCTCAGCAAGAGCCGGAATCTTTCCAGATGCCTGATGTTGATGTTTTTGCCCAAGAACCCATTAAAACAGACCTTGAGCAGCTCTCACCCCCTTTTGCTAGGAGACAGTCCTATGCTGCGGGCAGGGGAGTGAAGGAGCAGATTCGCAGGAGTTTGAGACTTGCAGCTAAACAAGACACTGATTAGCCATGTTCCCCTGGGAAAATCTAGGGAGTCTCACATCTGGAGAAAGCTGGGTTTCGTTTCCTGTTCTCTAGGGAAAGAGAACGCTGGACACCTGCTTGGCAGGGAAACGAGACCCAGTTAAATGTGCCTGGCACGGTAGGTTCCGTGCGGAGTCAACAGAGCAGCTCCAGGAGTGATTTCGTGTTTCCAGCCTAGTGTGGACTTCGCAAAGTCCGCAAACCCAGTCTCCTTGCTTTGCCTAACCAAGTATTCAAGAATCGCCTTGCCTTGTTCCTAGCCACGGACCTTGTTCATAGAATCAAGTTTTGTTTCCAGCCTTGTTGTGGAATTACCTTGGACCTTGAAAGACTCTGGACATTTCCCCACACTGTGTTTCGGTTTGTTGGATTCTGCTTTGAACTCTAATATCATTTATTGGACAAAACTTTTCTGGACTATATTTGACCTCATCTGATAGGTCTGCTTCTGGACTATATTTTCTACTTGTTTTTATTATTCTTATATATTTCCTTAATAAAGATATTAGGTAGTTATTGGCCTCTGTGTCCGGTTCTTAGTGCTCCGTTGCCTCGGGCGTGACAATTTATTATTTAAACTGTTATGTTTATTCATATCATGATCTGATCACCATGCTCAATATATCCCATATGAATGGGGGTATTGGGATAACGATACAAAAGGTTTGCTGGGGTAGACCCTCTCCCGCTCACTCAACCCCCCCCCCCCCCGGAACCAAAATCCCAGCCCCTCCCAAAACAAAATCCTGGCTACGGGCCTGCCAGGAGACATACAGAAGGTCAGTACTCCTAATATACAAAGCCAATCAAGAGTAAAATGGAGTCATAAATCATACTTATTCAAGATGACAGTGAAGAGTACTGCCAGTCACCAAATTAGAATGATTATACTGTAAGCAAGAAGTTTCGGGGAGATTTATAGACAGCTGTTTCAATTGTTCAGGTGTTTCATTAATCAGTATCTCCTATTTAACCGTGCCTAGGGTTGGGGTAGTCTGACGTGTCTGCTACCTCCCCATGGTGTCAGATGAAAATGGCTGGATCAGAGACGGTGATGCTCAACATACGTGGAAGAAGAACCAGTGTCAGCTAAAAGCAAACAAAGCATCCCAAACTGGTTTCAGATTGAACCCCAGAACAGATGGAGGGACAAGTGGCTATAGGGCCACAAGGGCTATCAACCCAAATGACATTGCTATAAAATTAAATTGCTAAAAATCAAAGTCAAAATATTACCAGAACAATTCCTGAACCAACCTGGACACAGCACAGTATTTGAGAACACAGAAATGTTGGACTACTCTAATCATGTCAGACTACACAGAGAAGCCATTGAAATCCACAAGCGTGTGGACAATTTCAACAGAAAGGAGGAAACAATGAAAATGAACAAAATCTGGCTACCAGCATTAAAAAAACCCTCTTAAATCAGGACAGTAATTAAATAACAACATTCAGAAAGCAGGGGTATGCCAGACAGGAAATTATCGGGGCCAGCTAACACCTCTCAACAAAGGATTCCCTCAGGCAATAAGCAGCCAGGCTTTGAATCTGCAAGGCCATTAAATTCAAATCAAGCTGGCCACTTGTCTCAAACATACAAGAGTTCTTTCTCCCAACCTGGACTTTCCACAGATATATAAACCTCACTTGCCTAGTTTCCAACAGACCTCACAACCTCTGAGGATGCCTGCCATAGATGTGAGTGAAATGTCAAGAGAGAATGCTTCTGGAACATGTCCATACAGCTGGGAAAACTCACAGCAACCCATTAACCACCACCTTCACCCACTCGGCCAAACCCCCTCTGGCTTCCTTTATCAGCCAGGATGGATAGGAGTCTAGGATGCTTGTGGTTGCTGTCGCTTCTCCCAGGATCTTGTCCATGTCCTTAAGCTGCACCAATTAAAATGAATCCACTAAAACTGGACAAGCAGGTGCTCATGTTACATCTTCAGAGACTGCCATTAACATGGAATATAAGTCGGAATGGATCAGAGTGACTTTGTCTACAAAAAATCAAGCAAATCTCCACAGAAAGCTGCTGAATCATCAGGGATCCCATCTTGCCCTCTGACCATTCAAAACAACTCATTTGGATGGTTCTTAGCAGATGCAGATATTGACCACAATAATTACTTTGTTAATGGCAATTGCACATGCGCATTAAGAAAAACATCACTGTCAGTGAGAAAATTCAGGGGCTCTTATCTCCCCCAGTTTTAAAGCTATTGAGGTGAAGCTTTCTATAATGGTAGAACATATTTACCACTCTTTGCCCATCAAGTTTCATAACATTTTGCTTATCCACTGATTTTTTGGCAAGTTTTCAAAGTTTTTATAAACAACGTTTTTTTAAAAAAACTACAAGAGCTGAATGTTATATACAATGCACAAGATAACCAGGGAATAAATGCCCAGAAGTTTCAGAAAGCGTTACGCATCTACAGATTTTTTTGGTGATTTTTAAACATTGAGACCAAAACAATGTATCCCCCCAAAAAACAACAACAACAATCCCCTTGAATATCTGTCTGTCTTTATGACACACAACCACAAATATTCAACTTAGCACAGATTTATACTATTACTTAATTACTTTAGACTTCTTTGCAGATCCAATAATTTCATTTCTTATCAGTGACACTAAATGGATGGCTGCCTGCCCCCCAATTGCCTTCCTTATGGCGACAGTCCAAAGTAAAAGGAATGATTTTGAAAGCACTTTATGTTCTCTTGGCTTAATGATTGCTTACTTTAGCCCTCTTTGCAAATAGTTTTATGTATTATTATCATTAGACTAACTCTAAATGGCAACTGCTGCAGCCAGCTATCCTTTGGGTCTTTCAGCCCTTATTTGGGTCCTGAGGAGAATTCCATTATGGGAAATGTAGTTTATGGCAGGGCCTTTTGCATTATATGCCATTGGGGGGCCTTTCTTTCCAAAACTAAATTTAAGATGGCTGTTTTCTTAATCTCCATTAAATTTAGTCATGCCTACAGCATTTTCCTTATGGCAATGATGGGGCAAAACTCCAAGGCAAAAGAATTGGTTTTTAAGCACTTTATGTTCTCTTGGCCAAAGTTATGTGAATTTTAACTGCATCACAGCAACTTACACAGGAATCGAAACTTAAGAATCAAAGCAATTTCTTAATGTAATATGTGTCATAAGTAAAACATATGATTTACTTCCAAGTAACTAACACTTCTGATTCATTTGCACACCTCTATCTTTAGGGAGTGGTCTGATTGCTCTGAGTTTTTCAGCAATCCTGGCTGACCCACGCCTTGCATGTTGCTCCCTTCAGTGTTCTTAAAAAGTAGGAACAATCGGCGTGCTTCCCTCATCTTCTTTCTCTCAAGTAGACCTGACCATCTGCCCAGAATCCCCAGCCCCTTCCTCTTCAGCCTTCTCCTCTTCCATCTGCTCCTCAGAGGCAGAAGAGGATGTCATGGGTGTCTTGGAGGGCTTAAACTAAGTGGCTTGCTCTCAGGCCTTTCATAGGAGACAATGTTGCTAAAGGAGATTGGTCTTCTATTTATGATTCCAAGTTCTTGGTTCAAGTATTGTCAAGGTTCCTGTCTTGTGTTCCTGTTTATGCCTATGTGTCTTTCAAGAATTTACCTTGGAGAAGTTCCTGTCTTCATGTTCATTGATATACCTTTGGATTAATGTTATGCTTTTGCATTTTGTGTTCTATGGTGGCATTTTTGAATTAATGCTACTGAACTCTGACTTCTTTTCAAAACTGCATTTTATATCTTTACTGACTCTTTTGTATTTTGTCTTTGTTCTATTTTATATTCTTTCTTTAATAAACATTCTTGTATTGGACTCTGGAACTCTGGTGTGGTGTTGGGTGAAAAGGTGTTCCAGTGCTAGAGTGTAACAGCATCGTTATAAACAGAGATGAAATTGATGAAGTGATTGAACAACAAGTATAGTCGAATAATTTAGCAAATGGGCAAGAAGACGCAAGGCATCTTGGACAGCTCTTAATCAAAATCAGACAGTGTTAATAGATGATAAGCTGCCAACAAGGTCAGAGCAGATATGCTCAATACTACAATCTTACTGGCAATTTTATAATAATAATAATAATAATAAAACTTTATTTATACCCCGCCACCATCTCCCCAATGGGGACTCGGGGCGGCTAACATGGGGCCATGCCCAGAGCAATACAACATAATAAAATATAAGAACAACATATCATAACACCATTTAAAATACAATAAATAATAATAAACAGAACATCAAGAAATCAAGAAAAAAACAAAAACAAAAAAACTATAAATCAAGGGCAGGCCACTTGAACACAAAGATAAAACCCGGAGTGAGAGGGACAGAGAAGTACTCCACTATGGGCAGGGACATTTGGAAGGGGTAATCTGGAGGATAGAAGTTCGGAGGGGAGTAATACGGAGATATATGACAGACATTACTCACCGAAAGCACAATGGAAGAGCCATGTTTTTAATTCTCTCCTAAAAGCTAACAGAGTGGGAGCTTGCCTTATTTCAGTGGGAAGTGAGTTCCACAATCGGGGGGCCACAGCAGAGAAGGCCCTCTCCCTTGTACTTACAAGGCGAGCCTGGGATATAGGCAATGGTGATAACAGGGCCTCTCCGGATGATCGCAAGGAACGGGCAGGTTTATGGAAGGAGATACGATCACGGAGGTAGGTGGGTCCCAAACCGTTCAGGGCTTTATAGATGATGGTCTGCACCTTGAATTGGGACCGGAAGATGAACGGCAGCCAGTGGAGCTCCTTAAACAAGGGAGTGGATCTCTCCCTGTAATTTGCCCCCGTTATTAATCTGGCTGCCGAGCGTTGGACCAGTTGTAATTTCCGGGCCGTCTTCAAGGGAAGCCCCACGTAGAGTGCATTACAGTAGTCCAGTCTGGAGGTAACTAGGTAACTTATACACATCTAAAACAAGGACAACAACAAAGTTAGAGGAGGAAAAACTGGCAGCGACTCAGGGAGCAATGGAAAGAAGGATGTGTGACGTGACAATAAGAAATGAAGTCAGAAATAAAGAGCTGTGTTAAGGAACTGGGGTGCATGACATGGTCAATGAAATCTATGAGGGGAAAAAAAGATGGGCAGGACATATAGCATGAAGAAAAGGCAACTGATGGACATGTCAACTCATGAATTGGTTTCCTAGAGAGCACAAGCGGCCCTTGGGCAGACCTCATAATCAAAGGGAGGAACCAATGGTATTTGGCCAGAAATGAAAAAGAAAAGCACAGGACCATATATTTTGGCAAATGGTAGATTTGCATGAAGCCCAAAGGAGTGGATCGACTACAGATTGGATAGGATTGATAGGGATTGGGGTAAATTCTTCTTGTTTCATTGCAAAGGATGGTTCTTTTGCAATGAGACAAGGATGGTCCTCAGTATCTGCCACTTCCTGGTGGAGAGTAGGGTCCCTCTTTCCCTCAGTCTCCAGTTCCTTGGATTCAGAGAGACCATAACCATCAGAAGATGTAGATTCCTGACTGAATTCTGTTTCTGAATTGTCCTACTCTAGAGGCTAAGATACAGCACTTCCCCTGTATTACAACTCAGATAGAATGTCTATCTCTCCACATTTGCAGTTTTGACCTTTACAGATTTGATTATTCATAGATTGGATTAAAATGTTTTATCTCTAGGAATTTCTAGGACCCCTTCTATACTGCCATATAAAATCCAGATTATCTGCTTTGAACTAGATTACATGGCAGTGTAGACTGATATAATCCAGTTCAAAGATGATAATGTGGATTATTTGATTTGATAATCTGGATTAAAAATAAAATAATAATAAGCTTTATTATCCCGCCCCATCTCCCCGAAGGGACTCAAGGCGGCTTACAACAGGGACAAACCCGAGCAACAACATAGCAAAACATTACATACACAAAATATAACAGCAAAATTAAAATATTTCAACAGTAAAACAAGACAGCATAGTAACAATACTTAAAATCTGAGCTGATAAAATCAGAGTGAATAAGCAGGAATGCGGGGACAGGTTCCATGAAAGTGCTGTATCATATGGAATAATGAACGTGGATAAAGTGGCATACAATTATGTAAACATAGAGAATAGTCTGATGACAAATCTGATGGGCCTGGTCATTACCATGTGTGTGTGTTAAGAGGAAACGACTCGCTCTGATTAATTGCAAACCACTGTTTGGGTCGCTCCCAAAGGGGTATAATTC
This sequence comes from Anolis carolinensis, assembly GCF_035594765.1. Taxonomy (NCBI): domain Eukaryota; kingdom Metazoa; phylum Chordata; class Lepidosauria; order Squamata; family Anolidae; genus Anolis; species Anolis carolinensis. The sequence continues at coordinate 282,635,508 of NC_085842.1, read as the reverse complement.
TCCTCCTGGGGGAGAAGAGCAGTATATAAATCAAATAAATAACTAAATAAAAAAATAATTATTTTGTGGCAATGAAAGTGGCAAAAAAACATTCATAGCCACCAACATTGCATCTGCAAAGAACCGCTTGAGAGAGCTGTTTGAGTGGTCAGATATAGGTGCACAGTCTAGGAGTGCTCCTGGACTCATCTCTGACCCTGGAACCCAAGGTGTCGGCAGTGGCCAGGAGCGCCTTAGAAAAACTAAAACTTGTGTGACAGCTGCGCCCATACCTTAAGACACTAGATCTGGCCATAGTAATCGATGCCTTAATCACATTCTGCTTGGACTACTGCAACGTTCTCTATGTGGGGCTGCCTTTGAAGATAGTTTGGAAGCTTCAACTGTTTCATAGATCAGTGGCCAGATTGCTAACACTAGCTCTGTACAGAGAGAGATTCACTCACATGCTACTGCAGCTCCACTGGCTGACGGTCTGCTTCTGGTCCATTACCTTTAAAGCCTTAAACGGCTCGGTCCAGGCTACTTGACCAATCACATCTCCTCTTACAAACCAGCCTGGACACTGTGGTCAGCAGAGGAGGCCTTGTTCTTGGTCCCACCCCTATCTCAAGTACGGCTGGTGGGAACGAAAAAGAGCACCTTCTCCGTGGCCGACCCCCACCTCTGGAACTCCCTTCTTAAAGAAATAAGGCTGGCCCCCTTCCTCCTCTCCTTCAAAAAACAACTAAAGACCTACTTCTGTTCATTAGCATATGGAGAGGAAGAAGATTAATTAATGAAAGACCACTTCCAGATCCTGATTAAGAACTATGCTGTATCTGGGTCCTTAGTCTATGTTAGCCCATTTATGACCGTAGGCCACATAATCCAAACCACACAACTCTGTTGAACTTCAGTTGGCTTTTGTAAATTACTGTGAACATTTCTTTCGATTTTATGTCACTATATAATTTTTGTCTGATTCTGACTATATTGGTTTAGGTTATTGATGTTATACTCAATTCACTGATATTATGTTTAATTTGGAATGTTAGGTTCTTAACGCTGTATTCATATGTGGGGTTTTGTTGGGACTTTAAGGCAATATTTACCTGTTTTTTGAGGCATTGAATGTATGCCATTGTTCGTTGGAATCCGCCCTGAGTTCCTTCGGGGAGATAGGGCGGAATAGAAATAAATTATTATTATTATTATTATTATTATTATTATTATTATTATTATTATTATTATTATTATTATTATTATGGAGTGTGTGTTCTATGATTTGAACTTATAGAATTTTGTTCCTGGGCTTGCTGAATCCTTGCTACTTGGTGTAAGCCTGACTTGCAGACTATTTGACGCTGGCAAGTCTGTCCCCACATCCAAGGAAGGAACATTGGAAGAGATATATTTTCTACTGGAAGAATTGCATGAATCAAATGCGTGGACTATATATGAGTGTAATACTCAGAAGAACTGTGACTGTATTATTGATTTGTGTTGAAGTAACTGTTTTCTTGAACTCTGCTTATACAAGAATAAATTTGAGTTTTGCATTCTTCTATTTTGAGTTGCTCATTTTTGAACAAACAAAGGGGCTAATTGCCTGGACTGCAACATATAGCAGAGTAGAAGTGGCCTAGATCACTAGTGTGACTCAATGGTCAGCTTCTTCCAGTCATGCTGGAAGGCCTAAAAATGGATAGAGAAGAAAACTTATTTAATAATTTCTATGTTCTCCAATGCAATGCTGTGGTCACCTTCCAGTACAAGTTGACCATAGAATCATGTTTGGAAAATCTAGAAATTCCCAGAGATGTGGAAAATAGATAGAAAGTTTTTTATTTGTAGTTTTTACTTTCACTGAGGTCATGTACCCCTACCTCCAGAGGATGTGGAGGGCTAACAGTATTTAAATTGCAGTATATATTTTCTATTTTGCATCAGCACTTATAAAATAATATAGGCAAATTTTATGCAAATCTCTGCCCTTTTTGTTAAGCCGATAACATTTCCAGTTTCCCCCCCTTGGCTAGCCTCCATGATTTCGAGTGGCCTAGCTTCTTCTGTGTGACTTTTTTGGACCCATTAGATCACAATGGGAAGTTCATTCAAGGTTAAATTTAGAGAAAAGCATGCTCCCTAAAATAAATTTTTATTCAAGCTTTTTCAATAGAGAAAAGCATCCTGAAGCATCAAAATGCCAGAGTCCTAACCAACTAATCTTTAGCAGTTACAAGAAAGAATCTGTTGAAAAGAACCCCCAGATGATTGAGTTCCTTAGAAGAAAGGTAGGACAGAATATGTAATATATTTTGATATTAAATATAAATGAGTATGTGAATAATACTAAACTGTACTTTTGTAGTATGCATTTAATATTCACTATCTGCTACAAGGATCACTTTTAAAAACAGTACTTGTGAGATATATTACCCCCCTTCCCAACATTTATTATGTGATTATCTTATTCTCTCAGGAAAAAAAAGGTTTGCGTTGTCTTGACATTTACTTCATGAATGATTTTGTAAATGAGAAAAGCTTCTTTTTTGTTTAAAAAATGAAGAACTCTCTGGAGGAAATGTGGCATCCTCTTTTCTTCTTTATTCTGTGTCTGAGATGTTTACAGCGCCTATGCAAATGTAAGCAAATGTTTCCAAGATAATATTGGTAAGGGAAAGAGTATTACTAGGCTACACAATGGTATGCCTTAATGTCTGGCATATAAATAAGTGCATTTGTTCCAATATCAAGACAAATCAGCAGCACCAAAATCTCATCATATATTTATGAGCTTTACAAAGCTCAGATTGAACTTTTGTCATGCCATTAAACATTTTCAGGGGAACAGCTCACACTTCATTGATCTAGAGACTAGGATTCAAATTACAGGAAATGTGATTCCACTTCAACATTAAGAAAAACCTCCTGATGGTAAGAGCTGCTCGGCAGTGGAATATGCTTCCCCAGAGCATGGTTTTTAAATAGAAAATGGATGGTGGTGTGTTGGGAATAGTTTGTCTGTTTCTGAATAGTAGAGGGTTGGACCGGGGTTGAACAGCAAGAGTAGCCACACTTGCTGCATCATGTTTCTCAGCCAATCACAGGCCTGGTTCTGTCCATTCTCCTCCCTTCTTGTGGCACATGCGGGTTTGGACTTCAAATCTCAGAAACCCTTCTTATGTTTTTTTTTAATGTTATTTGTAAAACATTTTTTAAATTCCCAAAACCAGTGGATTAGCAAAATGATTTGAAACTTGGCAGGCTTACAGACATAAATGTGTCCTACAAGATGAGCCTCGCTAGTTCCCCATTGGTGCCAATGGACTGACTCAGGGTACCGAATTATAAATCCAAATCACCTGTCCCAAATGTGTCACACTTTCTATGTTCATGGCTGTTCATGTCCAAAATGAAGACACAAGGAGATCTGTATGCTCCCAATAAAATGTTCATTTTACTATGAGGAGAAATGTAGGTTTTCATCTGCACTGTAGAATTAATATAGGTTGACATCACTCCAACTTCCATGGCTCAAAGCTATAGAATCATGGGAGTTATATTTTGGTGAAGCAAACATTTCTTTGGCAAAAATCCCTAAAGACTTTGCAAATCTACAACCCCTGTAGTTACATGGCATTTGAGCCAAGGCAGTTAAAGTGGTGTCAAACTGCTTTAATTCTTCATTGTAATTGCATCCTGAGTTGTTAATAATACTTGATTCAATGGGCATAACACATATATGGAATAGAGAGGTATGAAATACATCTGAGAAGCTTTGCTTGTTTTATGGGGGGAAATTGATATCTCTCAAACTTTTGCGGATGTTATGCCTCACTAAGAAAAAACACTTCAATTGGCAATTCAGCTCTTTAGCCTTGAGAACTGCAATCAAATCATGTGATGGGAATTTGATGTGCATGGGTATTCTTTAGAACAACTTCTTGAAAAAGGACTGAAGAAGTGTACACATTTTTATTTCCACAAATCAGTGGCGTAAAAACAAATACTATCCAACTTTCAGGTATAGAATTATTGGTTTTTTTGACAGTGCACACCAAAATGATCTAGACAAAAATTAATATATTTATTTCCAAAGTGTATCATTCTTTACAAGTAAAAATGATTTAAAAATCCCCTTTATGGAACAATTTCAATAAAGATGACTTCTGAAAAGTGTATCTGAAGTAGATGCAAGTCAACCTGATATATGTGAAACAGCTACAGAAGTGTGGATTCTACAGGTGTATAGACCAACATAAATGACTAGGTGTAAATATTTTCATGTGGTAAAGGTTGACCAAATTGTCTCAGGACTCCTACAGAGAATGCCCACATGAAATAGCTGTTGCTAGTTGCAAAAACGGACTGACCAATGGTTTATTTATTGTTCCCAGAACAGTGCTTTCAGAAGAATGTTATACCTTTATCATAACCAGAAGTAACACCTGGTTTATAATGAAACTTTCCCCAAAGTTTTTCACATGCTTTCCCTCCCAACCAGTTCTTTTTTCAAAAAGAGATAAATGCCAGACATTGATAAATCTGGAAAAATGAAAGAGAATGACAGAAGAAATGGATTGCAAATCAATTTGATTTCTTTGTGAGGGAAATGTCAAAAGTGTGGAGTTATGATTCTGCTATATGACACCCTCATAATTGTTTCTGCCAGCTGTGTGATGCATCAGAGCCACTGCTGCCAAGATAGGAGGTCCATTAGCAAGAGTTGTTTTACTGCCATGATCAAGAACTAGAGTATGTAACTTGGAATTAGTAAACTTTCAAGCCCACTTTCAGTGTCAAACTCCTTAGAAAGAACAATCGCCAACTTTTATGTAACTTTTTACTACATATAGAATATTATGTTATGTTTTTCACATCTTAAAAATATTTTTCATGAACCTGGCCAATACTAGAATAATTGATAGTTATGTCTCTGATATGTCTATTTTTAATTAAGTGATCTAGAACTTCATCCCATGAAATAAGTAAAGTGTTTGAGATCGTTTTTCTCTTAAGCTTTGCAACTTCCCATTTTGAAATTAAATGGATAATTTTCCTACTCCCATCACACAGCTTCTCTCTTTCTACTTCCTTTGTCTCGGTCTCTGTTTGATGTGTATATGGGCATTGAATGTTTGCCCTATATGTATATAATGTGATCCACCCTGAGTCCCCTTTGGGGTGAGAAGGGCGGAATATAAATACTGTAAATAAATAAATAAATAAATTTTCTAATTATTTGTTTGCCTTCCCATCACACGGGATACATATTTCTCCTCCCACTGTCTCCTCCCCTCTTTTCTTTGGACAGTACAATTTCTCTTTATAAGTACAGCTACTTTAGCTCTCAATTGAAAAGGTAAGTCTATTTATTTTATGTTTAAAAAGGGATATAAAATAGCATCCCTTTCTCCTCAGTCCCAAAATGGTAATGGCAGAAAAAAGGTTATCTTTACAAGTGGGCAAGGGGGAATTCCAATCACATGGTAAATTGGGCGTTTTACATGTCTCTATGTGGGGAATTGAAAAAGAAGTTGATTGGTTGATTGCTAATTGACTTAAGAAGTGTAGGAAAAAAAACCTACACTTTAGAAATGGTGAAATACCTGGAACCCATGATATGGGCTTGCAACATATGAAGGGCTCCATCAATAACACAATGTGTTAAAGCACTGAGCTGCTGAACTTGCAGACCAAAAGGTGCCAGGTTCAAATCCCGGGAGCGGAATGAGCGCCCGCTGTTAGCCCCAGCTCTTGCCAACCTAGCAGTTCGAAAACATGCAAATGTAAATAGATCAATAGGTACCGCTCCGGCAGGAAGGTAATGGTGCTCCATGCAGTCATGCTGTCCACATGACCTTGGAGGTGTCTACGGACAATGCCAGCTCTTCGGCTTAGAAATGGAGATGAGCACCAGCCCCCAGAGTCGGTCACGACTGGACTTAATGTCAGGGGAAAACCTTTACCTTTACCTAAATGTGTAAAAATGCTGTGTTTATTGCATGTGATGAAGTGCCTAATGTACAAGTTTCTGACAATACTGAATTTAGGTCAATATTGAAAGGAATCAACAATTCAGACAGACAGCATGAACAAGCAAGCACAAAACTCATTTTTTCCACTACCAGAAATCAAAATGTCTGTCTCATTGACCCCTGAGAATTTGGCTTAGAAAGGTGTCAGCCGTTGGATTGCAGTCAGATCATTTGAGATTAGTTTTAATTCAGACTAATTTTGTGACTATATACCTCTAATTAAGTATTGTATTTGTCTTTGATGAAGTAGGTTAATAAAAAGACTGCTGTACAGATGGCTCAGATGGGAAGTCAATGTGTAATTCTTGAAACCAAATCATAGAATGTCATAAATATTTATTAATGAATTTCTTTAAGAGAAATCTAATTGGAAGTGCACCAGTGAAGGTCTTGAATGAGATTGGGGGGTGGGAAGGAATGATTCCTAATAGGTAAGTAATTTTTACATCAGACTTTACTAATAAAATGCAATGGTTTATTTAACACAGTTAACTAGTAAATATAAAGATTAGGATTTAATGAAGCTTTGCAATTGCATGGACACATCTTCCTTGTCTTTGTTATTTTCTTAAATGCTATGTATCCTATTTAAGTTTAAAAACATTTATTTCAGCCAAAATATGTTAGGGAAGGGAGGGAGGAAATAAAACTATTTCACTTATTATTTGGGAGAATGTTCCCATTTGAAATCTACTATTTATTGTTGTTGAAAGAGGTAATTGTGGGCATCCTATTAGTCAGTTATGGCATCTTAAATTAGATTTGAGACATCATAATTGCTTCAAATGTTCTTTTGTAATTGTGGTACTACTTCATGACTGAAAATTACTCTGAAACCCACCTCAAATGCTAGCCAGCCATTCAGAGGAATGGAAAGCCATGCTGTTGTTGAGTAGGTAATTGCAAGATAAATTACCATTCCTCTCCCAACAGCAGGAGAAGACATGGGGAGCAGAAGTAGCACCTGATGGCAACTGTTCATTGCATCATTCATGAGTGGGAGTGGTTGTTGATATAATCATGCAGTACTCTGCTTAGCAGAGGCATAAACATCCATCATTCTAGATGGCTGACCAGCTTATCAGGTGAATTTCAGGGGTTAGATAGGGAGTTTGAACAAAGCTACAACACTATGGCTGGGCTACATGTTTGATGTAGGATGTAAACTGATGGTTGTAGGTGTTGTATGTATCTGAAACTTTGACTGGCAGAATCCTTTGCCAGTATGCTTTGCCAAAATCTATGCCAAAGGGCCCATTGACATTTGTGGGCAGAGTTCATTGCAACTTCGTAAGGTGTGCTATGTATATAACAAAAGAATAACTGCTACTGATTTAGAGATAAGTATTTTAATGGAGCGAAGTCATTACCATGCAATTAAGAGTCATTTTCAATTTTTTTAGACTTGAAACTTTGTTGCTAACATAAAAATTTGATTTCATTAGGATGAGATACAAAATATAGAATGAATCATATAATTTAAATTATTTTGTGTTATGGACCTGCTCTTCATGACCCCTCCTCCCAATTTTATTTTATTTTTTTGGCTGCAGGCCTGTGGTGACCAATTTATTGTTTCTGTCTATATTCTGCTAAATGCACTGTGACTGACCTGGAATGAATTAACTCTTCCACCACTCTTACACTCCAACCACCTGGTTCCTGGATCACTTGCTGACTAGATTATTATTATATGTATATCCCACTTTGTCTCTCTTAAGGAAAATACAAAGTGGGGAACAGTACTAAAAACAATACAATATACAAATTAAAATATAAAACATATAAATGTTAAAATAGAATTAAACCAAATACTATTAAAAATAAGTAGTTAAAACATTAAAAACCAATTAAAATACAAAAAAAAAACCCACTTCACAACATCCCTGAATTGGTTGTAAACACTTTCTTCTTTAAAAACCTGCTGGAAAAGAAAGGCTGTCGCCCACCAGTGAAAGGAAAGTAGAATGGTAAGGGGGCATTCTGACTGCCTTAAGAAGAGAATTCCGGAGATGAGGGGCAGTTACTGAGAAGGCCCTCTCTCATGTTGCCACCAGCTGTGCTTTTGATGATAGTGGGACCAAGAGAAGGATCTCTCCCAAGGATCTCAGGGTCTGGGCAGACTCATACCAGGAGATGCAATCTGCCATCTAGTCCAGATCTGAGCCATATAAGGTTTTATAGGTTATAACCAGCATTTTCAATTGTGCTTAGAAAGACACTGGCATCCAGTGGAGCTGTTGCAACATGGGAGTTGTGCATTCTCTGTTAACAGAGAATGCCCAGTTGACAGTCTGACCATAGCTGCATTTTCAGATGAAAAAGGTCAACAGTGTTGTCCAAAAGTGACCAGATGTATGCACTTCTGAGATTTCTCAGATGGTTTAATTTGCAGTCTTTAGATATGCTTTGGAGAGCATATTTTAACAGATCCATACTGAAGAGACATGGAATGGGACTGCGGTTACTCTCTTATCCTTTTTCTCAGAAAAACTAAACTATATTAACAAGTTTAGATTGTTTCTCATGCTTACTACCCAATGTAAACTTTAACAGAAGTTTGGCAAAAACAGCCAGGAAAGAGACCATTATTTTTAAAGTGTTATTAAAGCTAACACAGACAAAAATATATACACTGGATTTGCCTTTGTGAGCTGATTATCTATGTCATGGTGGTATGCCTTTTATTTATTTTATCTTAACCAATACTGTGGTTTTGTGTTTGAACTCCCACAGCTGTAATTACAAACTAGTTTTGTATTATTAGATATTTATAATCCTTCAGTAATATTCTCTAATCTCTCCCTTTCCCTAGATAACTGCCTTAGAGCTCAGCAAATTTTGTTCTTTTAATCACTTCCTCATAAATAACTCTCAAATTAGAATAAAGGCACTTACTGTTACCTATAGAGAAATAGCAATGGGAAAAATAGCCTGCCACATTTTTTAAAAATCTAATAAATATTTAATTTTGATATAGTCCTTCACTTTCCTAGTTGTGTCCTGGGTACAAGAGGAACACAATATTTGTTTTTGTGTGCTTCCACACAGACACTAAATTGCAGTTTCAAATCATCTTGAGTTCAGGATGTGCACAAGAGTACATCTCCAATGTGGGCTGCAATGCATATCCAGATAGAAACAGCATATTAAAATACTCACCAGAAATTATGGAATAAGCCATAAAATGTGCTGCAGCTGATCAATGTATAGTCAATGCAAAGCAGAGACCCAAGATCCAAATGTAGAGCACTTGTGAGGGAAGGACTAGGGCAGAAGGATTTAGGGGACACAAGCAGAAACACAGCTGGTTGGGAGGTAAACAAACAATTCTAGTCTGGAAAGGAAAAAAAACTATATTCTCCCCATGGAAATGCTAACTTTCCCTTTGTTGTGTTGCTCTGCCCTGTTTTGGTCTAGCACTGAACCTTATCTAACAGACTGCTTTCCACCAGCACATCTTGCCAAACGAGGTGAAAAAAAATCCTCCTTTCAGATTGAATTGCAAATCAGTGGATATTGGCACCATTCAACTTCCAGTCAGTTCTTGGGGTGCTTAGGTAGGCACTCCACAGGGAGCTGGGTCGCTTTCATCACATCTTGACCCAGTAGTTTAAATGGCTATGTAAAAACAGGTTTCCTCTTTCTGTTGTGATTCTGCATAACTTTTAATACAACAGTATTAGTTACATATGTGTAAAGGTGATCTTAGATCAGCAATAGATAAAATCATAGAATCATAGAATCATAGAATAGTAGAGTTGGAAGAGACCTCATGGGCCATCCAGTCCAACCCCCTGCCAAGAAGCAGGAAATCGCATTCAAAGCACCCCCGACAGATGGCCATCCAGCCTCTGTTTAAAAGCCTCCAAAGAATGAGCCTCCACCACAGTCCGGGGAAGAGAGTTCCACTGCCAAACAGCCCTCACAGTGAGGAAGTTCTTCCTGATGTTCAGGTGGAATCTCCTTTCCTGTAGTTTGAAGCCATTGTTCCACATCCTAGTCTGCAGGACAGCAGAAAGGAAGCTTGCTCCCTCCTCCCTATGACTTCCCCTCACATATTTGTACATGGCTATCATGTCTCCTCTCAGCCTTCTCTTCTGCAGGCTAAACATGCCCAGTTCTTTAAGCCTCTCCTCATAGGCTTCAAATCAACCAATGCTATCAAACATACAATATGTTGTAGCTAAAATCAAGCATTTTCAACTAGTTCTGACAACATCAGTGCAGCTGATTAATATGCACTGCAAACAATCATTTTATAACATAATATGGTCATTTGACAAAACATATCAATTTTTCTATTACATAAACTGTTTTTGCCAAATCACTTGAGATGTCTGGAAGTAATAGCTACATGATAGAATATTGATAAATACATACACTAACATTCCCTTTCACAACATGTTCACATGGAGAGGAATTACACCACTGCTGAAGAACAGGGCTAAGAATCATTATGAACACTGTCAGAATGCAAATTTCCACCATGTGTTTATGCTGTCATGATAGGTGCCAAGACCTCTCCACCCTCATTCCTTAGGTGTATAACCTTGACAGAAAAGCCCTGTTGTGCATACCCGCTAACCTTTAGTCAACAGGATCTCCTGTGAAGATCTCAAATTTCTGGCAGGCTTGAATGGGAAGAAGTGATCTGTCAGATATCCTGGGTCCAAGTTGTTTAGGGTCTTGTATGTTCAACAGCAGCATCTTGAATTAAGCTTTGAAGCAAATTGGAAGCCAGTGAAGTTCTTGTAAGAACTCTGTTGTGTGTTCTCTAAAATCCACAATTGACACCAGGCTGGCTGCCCTAATGCAGCACATTGCAGTAGTCTAATTGGAATTTCACTAAAGCATTAACCAACCACCATGGCTAGCTATACCTTTTGCAGGAAAAAAATAGCTAATGCACCAGACAATGCTGTGTGAAGGTGTTCTGGCCATCGCAGCAACCTGGCTGCAATCCCCCCCCCCAGACTGAGTTTCTACTGACCAATAGCACTTCTTACCCGTGTTAAGCCTCAGTCTGTCCACCCACATCTAGTCCTTTACTTCATCCAGACAATGATTCAGGACTACCACAGCTTCCTTGGTATTACATGTAAAAGAGAAATAGAGCTGTGCCACAAAACTCTAGATGACCTCTCCCAGTGGCTTCATATAGATGTGAAAAAACATAGGGGATAGTACTGACTTCCATGAACTAATGAACAAAAGACCAAACAACAGTTTCTCAGCACCATCCTCTGGGAACACTCAAGCTTGAACCACTGTGAGATCATATCCAAGTCTCATATCAGCCAAAGACCTGGAAGGATACCATAGATGATGGTTTCAAATGCTGCTGTATGATCCAGGGAGCCTAACAGAGATATACTCTCCCTGTCCTTCACTGGGTGTAGATCACCCACCAAGGTGACCAAGATTGTTTTTGTTCCATAACCAGGCCTGAAACTAGATTGAAATGGGTAAAGCTAACCATGAAAAAAGTGTGGAGTTATGTTGTCACTATTCACTCTAGGACTTTATTTATCCAGGGTATTTGGACTCCAGCTCTCAGAATCCCTGGCCATTGGTCAAATTGGCTGAGGCTGCTAGGAGCTGAAGTCCCAAATATCAGAGAATTACTACTTTAGAAAATCAAAATCACTCAATTAATAAGGAGGCAGGGACCCAATGAAGTTTTTTTCAGCAAAGATCTTATAATTACTTCTTTTGTAAGCATAGCTCTGTTTCAAAGAAGCATTTACAATCTCCACCATTCAGTTGGCCCAGTCCTCTCATGGCAGCTTTAAGTAGCCAAGATGTACATGAGTTTAACAGACACTGGTTGGCCTCACCTCTCCATTCAACTCACCCACTTCATCATATTGAAAAAACTGAAACTTATCCAAGGAAGTATTACATCAGTTGCCTACCTTCATTGTGGAGTCCAAGTCAGCACAATTTTCTCTGCAACATATCTAGCAAATTTGTCACAGTGATTTTCTGAGGTCTCCTCATCAGCAGTCTGAGATCTAGGATATAATAGCCATTTAACTATCTGGAACAGCTGCACTAGTGAGACTGGGCTATTGTAATAAGAGGCTGCAAAGAATAGTTTCTTTGCTGTCCTGAGTGCTACAAAGTAGGTTCTGAGTCCCCTTCAGGGTGAGAAGGGTGGGGTATAAATATATTAAATAAATAAATAAATAAATAAAATTGGTCTTAACCCATGCTTGGTTCGATTCATTCACTGTTCTGTAGTCATCTACTCAAGTGCTTCAGTGTCTTGAGCTCCTCATAAAACCAAATTTGCTTTTGTAAGAAGTCTCTGAGGGAGCACCAAGTGGAGTGGAATAGGGATGAATCATGTTTGCTCCATTTAATCCGTGACATGGAGAATAAGTTGCATTCTACCTAATGTCTGGAGAATGATTAGGAATATGTTACTTCACTTAGTAGTCGTAAGGTATCATGGCCATTCTGTAACATCATAGTAACAGCAAAGAAGCAAAAGAGAGAGCAAGTTGTCTCACGGTAGGACCACTTTGACTACTATACTGCCCCATGGTATTTGCATGATGGCAGCAGGGGAACAGGCCATAGCAATTTCTTGTGAGAAAAAAGAAGAGTTTACAAGACACGCATTTGAATTCTAATGGTGATTTAATATACTTTTTATGGCAGAAGGGAAAATCTGTATCGGGAGGACCCAAGAATACATTAAGCATGTGTGATTTTGCCCAGAGTTCCCAGTTTTATTCTGAAGAAACGTTGCTTAGGCAGAGACTTATCATTTTTGTACAAAGTTGAACTAGTTGATTGATTCCCTCTTTTTTTACCTGTGGTGAGTGTAACAAATGCTACCAATGTTTTCCACATCAACAGAGTGGTATAGATATTGTTTGAAAAATCCTTAGGTGAAAAAATTCATGTAGTGAATGGCAGATTCCATTTTTTTCTGCATCTTTCCTCAGAGTTACCACAGTTTATTGAAACCCCATTATTTATCATTTCCTCAAAAACGGTGCCTATTATCTGCATTGATCTTTTATACTATTGTCTTCTCTTTCAGATATATTCAAAAAATTGCCTGGTAGGATATTTTCCTCTCTGCTTTTAGGCAGTATAATATTATCAGACAAACAGGAAGACAAAACAGAAAAAGATTTATTATATCCAGAATTACAACTTCTTTGAAAATTGTCATGACCTTGCCAACTATGTATCTTACCAACATCTTATTCCTAGCATCCTTTCCCTCAAAAAGAGCTTGTGAAAGAAGACTAGTATCATCTCTGAAATCACTTCTCACACAACAATACCCTTGACTGATTTTAATCAAGGCATTCAGGACTTAGTATAGAAATAGCTTCCTTGCACTGCAGTAAATGATATCCTCATTTCTTTGCTGATGCCTCTTTCCCTTGACCTTGGGACAGTCCATCATGTACACCTCATAACACTCCCATTTCTGATTTTTTTTTTATCATGATTGTTGTTGGTTCACATTTGCTCCTAACATTCCTTTGTGTTCAGAATCTTCAGAATTATAAGACAATTTTCTTTTTGGTAATAGACTATTTCCTTAATAAATACATGAAATGTTGCATTTTTATTTTACCTATTTTTTATTTTTATAAAAAAAACATGAAGAGCTGTGCAAAATCTAGTTAAAGTTCTTCTAGATCAGCATTTCCCCCAAAATGGAATACACAGAAATTGAGCTAATACCACCCCTTGTGCTGTAGTTTCCCAGGCAATAATGTATGTCAGGCATGTAGCCGGGGGGGGGGGGGGCTTGAGGGGCTTCAGCCCCCCCCCAAAAAAAATTCTCAGGGTGGTCCACGAAAAGGCCTTACATTTATTATGTAAACTGTTATGTTTATTCATATCATGATTGATCACTATGCTCAATATATCCCATATGCATGGGGGTATTGGGATAATGATACAAAAGGTTGGCTAGGGTAGATCCTTTCTCACTCAGGCTCAGCCCCCCCCCCCCCCAAATCAAAGTCCTGGCTACGGGACTGATATATGTTGTTATAGGTGCTATATGGCCATTATATAGCCAGGAGGATCGTGTGTGCAGAAGGTGGTGCTGGGGGACTCCTGTTTGAATCCCCGGCTGTTGATATGTGCGGTTTCTTTGGGGGTCCTCCTGGACTCAGCATTGAACCTGTAGGCCCAGGTTTTGGCAGTGGCCAGGAGGACCTTTGCACAATTAAACTTGTTGCGCCAACTGCCCCCGTTCCTTGAGAAACCATATCTGACCATGGTGGTCCATGCCCTAGTTACATCCTGTCTGGATTATTATAACACCCTCTACAAGGGCTGCCTCTAAAGAGTGCTCAGAAACTTCTGCTGGTCCAAAAAGCTGCAGCCATCTTGCTAACTGGGGCTGGCTACAGGAAGTGGACAACCCTCCTTTTGCTGCAGTTCCACTGGCTGCCAGTCTATTACCTGGCACAATTTAAAGTGCTGGTTATGACCTTTAAAGCCCTTGATGGTTAAGGTCTGAACCTGCCTGGGCCTTGAGATCTTCAGGAGAGGCCCTTCTCTCAGTCCCATTTTCATCTCAAGCTCAGTTGGTAGGAATGAGAGAGAAGGCTTTCTCAGTGGCTTCCCCTCAACTCTGGAACTCCCTACCCAGGGAAGCCAGATTGGCCCCCTCCTTGGTCCTTCCAGTAGGAAGCTAAAACCTTTTTATTCAGGCAGACTTTTAAAGATGATGTTTAAGATCAATTCAGGGGGTGCTATGGTTTTTAACTTTGAATTTGTTTTAATGGTTTTTGACTGGGAATTTTTAATATTGTTTATATTTGATCCTTAATGTTCGTATATTTGTATATTTTAAATAGTTATGCTGATGCTTTTATGTTAAGCTATTTTGAGTTCCCTTTGAGGGAGATAAGGTGGGGTATGAATAAATATGAATATAAATATAAATATAACTGTTTGCTTATTTTATAATTGTATTTTTCTGAATGACATAGGGTTGAACTAGATAGTGCTCATTGTTTCTTCCAACTCTATAAGACTACAAATCAGGTAAACAAAACATGATAATAAAAAAAGTTAAAACACAACTGAGCAATCATCACATTAAAATACCATCTAATTTCCAAAAGTACAACATTGTTTTAAAAATAATATTTTTAAAAATACAGCACCCAACCCCCTCTATACATTGCTCATTGCAACCAATTAATCTCTAAAACCTAACTTGATTTTTTTGAAAGTAATCCCACCCAAGTGCTGCTATAATGCCGAAATCTTTCCAGGTAGTGCTTCTATCTACATAGTGGTGATTAGGGTTGTCCAAAAATTCGTTATGATTCTTATTTCGGAATTGTTTTGGAATGTTCTCGCTTTTTGAACCGTGTATTGAAACGTTGTCCCTGGGCACAACTGGCAATGTAATTTGAACCATCATTGGCCCATTCTCTAATTGTGTGTTAAAGTTTCGTTAAATTTTTCCTCCAAAAATTTTTTATATATATATTTTTTAAAAACATTTTTTAAAATTTTTTTTGTTTCTGCAACCTAACTTGAATGGGAGCCTAGTGCAGCCTAAAATGGCCGCCGCTCCCTGGCCAATCAGAGACTTCCACGATGGCTGGAAAAGGTGGGGGCTAGCGTCCTCTGCGTCCATGTGTAAGATCTCTATAAAAAAACCCTCCCCAACTCAGACAAGCCATTCGGGGCTGGGTTACCGAGCAGAGAGGGTGGTTCGCGCTGTGCTGGGAATCAAGCCGCCTGCATTGAGGGGAGAGAGGGCTAAGTGTTCTGGGGGTTGGGTCTGTTAAGGGCTGGCTGTTGTTGCTGACTGGATATTGTGTGTTGGGTTTTTTTTTGGGAAATTGGCTTGGGGCTTGTGGGATCTGGCAGAGTCCTTGCTGTGGCTTTAGGCAATTTTATTTTTTAAAAGGACGTGGGCACCAAGGCATTGCTTTCCTGACACTCCAATTCTAAAGACCTCTGCCTTTTTTTTGAATTTAGCAATCACTAGATAAGCACTTCTTAGCAATCCTAAAAGGGGGGGGACATTGGAAGTTAGAGTTTCCAAAGGACGTGTGCTTTCCTGCAAGGGCACTGCTTGGGGTCCTCTCCTTTTCTACTCCAAAGACCCTCTGCCTTTTATTTGATTTTTGCAATCTCTAGATCAGCCCTTCATAGCAATCCTAAAAGGGGGGGGGGGCATTGGAAGTTAGAGTTTCCAAAGGACGTGTGCGTTCCTGCGAGGGCATTGCTTCCCTCACGCTCTGTTTGTAATCCCAAGCCCCCGGGCTGAGTGTTATTGCATCAATCACAAAGACACACATTGTTTTCAAACCTAAAAGGGTACATTGGAAGAAATAGTTTCTTCCTGTCAAGGCATTGCTTGGCGTGTGCTGCATCTCTAATCCAAAGTCCTCGGCCAGAATTTCATTTTGGCAATCACAAGGTCAGCCAGAGGCACCATAGATCAAAAAGTTCAAAGGCAATTTATAGTTTTCAAAGGACAGTGTCACTCCTGCCAAGGCATTGCTTGGCGTGTGCTGCGTTTCTAATCCAAAGTCTACACAAGTAGAAGAGGGACTTTCACAGTAATAAGAACCCAATTGAACAGGAAATAAGACTTTCAAACCAGGAACAGGTTTCTTCAAATACTGAAAAATATTGTATTATAAAAAGTTATGAAAATTCACCAAAAATCATAGGAGACAGGAAACTTTCTGCAATTTGTTGAGCAAAGAGTGTTGAATGTGATCTCCCACTGTACCAAATTTGATGAGGATAGCTCAAGAAATGAGGGCGGGAGAGCCCTGTAAAAGTCCCCCCCGGTTTCCATTTTTTTTTTTGCGATTGTGCATGCGCGTCCGCCATTTTAGAAACATTAAGAATCATTACAAATTTTCGGAAATATCCGAAATTTTTGGGTGAAAAATTCAGACATACTTTCTATATTGAAGCGCCAGCACCCCCTACTTTAGAAACGAGAATTGAAACATTTTTTCCATCGATCGGACAAGCCTAGTGGTGATTATATACCAATGTACACGGTTCTGCATAGGAATAAAACAACAAAAGAGGCAAGCACCCCTGCTAAAGGCATACTATGCAATTTTAAAAACAAAGGATATGGGAAAGAAAAAGATTAACAGAGATGTAAAATGAAAAAAATACAAATGCAGATACAACATGGAACACAATCTAAAATACACAAAACAGCAATAATTTTCTGTGGCCAACTAAAAGTACAAAATGCATAATGCAAATTTTTCATACTCCATTAGCATCTTCATTAATCCCTTGCACTGAGGACAGTAAAATGGAAACTCAGTTAGTAGTATGAAAGTAACTTCTCTCAGTATACAGACTATCTGTGTCTTTTGTGATGCTACAGGCTCTCCTTTTAAATGGTGTATTGTTGTATCTGTAAAAAAAGCTGCTGTTTAAGTGTTCTGCAATGTGAAACTAAAACAAAAGCTTATTAGCTATCTTGAACAAATTGGCTACTAGATGTGTTTCTAGGGACTTATGAAACCCCCTTTCTTCTTATAAAAGATTATGTGGCTGATCTAAACCCATTTGGCATGGATTGTGCTTGAAAGTTATACTAAGATGCCACAGGAGAATATATTTGTGATATCTGGGGTCCTTCAATATCTGAATTAAAATCTGTCACTGTTAGTATTTGATTCCATACTTTTCTTTGCCATAAAGACCGATCACTACTCCATCCATCATATCATTCTTGGTGACCTTGGGATGCCCCAAAGACTTTGAACAACTGAAGCATTTATAGTTTGACATAATTTCAATACTTTGAGTAGCCCTATTGATTTCAATGTGACTTTTTATATGGCTAATGACACATCATAAAATACTTTCTAAAATGAGATTGTTAAATCCTTGTCACTTCATTTTCCTCCATCACTAATGTACACCAACTTTAGTACTGCTGCCCCTACTTAAAATGCAGAAAGCTCAATTTAAGGTCCATTCCAGTTTCTCCATTCTTTAATTCTGTGATAAACATGCAAAGAAGGATAGCCACTAACCTAGCCAGAGAACATTTTACTGCTTCATCTGCAGTGTTGTCAGCTGAATACTTAAAACCATGCAGAATGTTTTTATTGAATCTTGGAGATATTATCATTTATTAAACACATTTTTATTCTACTCATCCTTCCACAGGATCAGAGAAGTAGACATGAGGATAGCCTATTTTATAATGTTTTATTTACCTACTTTACATCATATACAGTATGTATGTGTCTGTTTGTCTATCTATCTATCTGTCTCTACATGCACACACACACACACACACACACACACACACACCACTAGCAATTTTTGTATAAATCTGTTCTGTGCACATTTTAAGGGAACTGGCTTAATTTTTACTTCCTACAGTAATGCATGGTTTACAAAGATTATTCATTTCTATTTTTTTTTTAAAAAAAATGTAATGGATAAATGTGTTCAAAATATCTATGAGAATAAATAACAGAAATCGGAAACAGCTAATGATAACATTGACATAAAACAGAAATTGATTGACTCATTCATTTTCCCCACATATAAATCAGATATTCATGCATCTACACACTGATTCCTTAAAAATTATAACACTGGCAAACAAAACATTTTTTCAAATAGAAAACATATTCATAGGATCTCAAGATACAAGCAATAAGCTGAAGCAATGTGGTTTGATAACAGGAAGTCATACATTATTATCCACTGAACATCAGCCACATCAGTTACAACAGCAATCCAAGACTTGATCCTGAATTAGCATGATGACTTGGCTTGCATTAAACAGAGTTTAGTTGGGTGAAGCTGGGAGACATTAATCTTTGTCAATTGTAATCTCTAGTGTTTTTTGTGAAGTTGCAGGCAAGACTAGAGAGATGAAGAGATAGACTTGTAGATGTTCATCATGACTCCATTCAACTGACTATGTAACCTGTTCTGAAGTTTGCTGCATTTGTGTGTGTATTTGAAGGGGGTGCTGGAACAGACAGGGATTCTACCCACCCTGCTGCTTTCCTAAGCTACTTATAGTGGTATTGGCAGTCCCTTCAATTTTTGTATGATATATGGATTTTGAAGTCATAATAGGATGCCTGCAAGTCAGGAGACCCTTGTGGTTTCTTCCTATTCTACGATTCTATAGGAAGGAAGGGAAATCACCCCTTCTTCTTGCTAGTCATGTAGGTGCCTCATTCTGATGTTAGCACAGATGCTCAATATGGAACTCAGATGGAACTATGTGGTGGGTAGGAGCAGTGGCGGTGGCAACAAAATGGAGGAGATGAGATATGAGACATCCCAATAAAGTCAATGCACTCCTGGGCCATCTGAACAACAACACTTTTATTTCTTATCTTCCTCTCCTCATGGCTTGATAATGACTTCAGTGTTGGCATATTTACTCTGAGCTAAACTGCCTGATGTAAATGACCTTTCCGTTTCATTTTCCCTTAATTGTTATTGAAGATTATTATGTATATACTATCAGTGACTGAAAATCAGGTCATAATTATTTAATGCCATGTTCATGATTTTCTGAAGTTTTACTATCAAACAATTCTTACTTAATCAGGTTGTCCTTTCATGTAAACTGAAGTCATTGGTTTGAGTCCAATCCTCTAGAGCATCAGGAAATGTTGTGCCACCTTTCTTATAAAGGTCTTTAGAAAATAGATATTGTATCTACTGTTATTCTTTTCTTCTGTAGGTAATCATCCCAGATTTCCTTAATTGTCTCTCAGAGGCTTGGTTTCCAAATGCACATACAACCTGTAGCATCTCAAATCTCACATACTCAGTGAGAGTTAAATTATGTTGTGAGTGAGGATAAGTTCAAAATATATGCTTCTGCTTCACTACATCATCAAAAATAGTTTGGGACATTTTGGTCATTGCAGTTTCAAAAGCAAAAGATGTGTTGGGATATACATTTACTTAAGATGCCCCAAGATTTTCTTATTTTCTTAGTGACAGACTAATATGGCTGCACTCTTTGGCAACTTTTCATTGGAACCTTTCCCAGATAGTTAATGTCAGAAGTGTCAGCTAAGATAAAATGTACTTTGTTTTATTTATTAAAGCTATTCCAAAATGCTTTCCCTGGCAACAGCGTTTCAGATTTTCTTTAATGTGTGCTATTAACTCATTTAGATTGTTTCAGCAGTTTCTGTAATGGAGCATAGATGGATCAGATCCAAATTTCAAATTTTGAAGACAGGTAAGATTTAGCATTATCCTGGAGTTATAAATCAGAGGAATGCTTTTCAAAGGAATGTAAAACATATAAGGGAAGAGTAGAGAGCCCAGTTTGTTTTAATGCATTTGCTACTGTAGTCATTTAAGTATGCAGAAAAAGTTTCAACAGGAAGTTGACGATTTTCAAGATTTTTTTAAAAAGCTGACTGATAGTGGTTCTCTAAAATTTCAATTTTTATCTTTTCTAGTAAGGTATGCAAGTAGAACTAGCCCAAACATTTTCTGCCTGAGGCATAAAATCAATGGGTAGCCCTCCCTGGCTCAAGCTGAAATGCACTTTCCTAAAAATTAACTCAGGAAATACATTAATAACATTAGATAAGTAACAATTTACTGCCGTTCCATGACGATCAACATTCTTAAGAGTGTTTTAAGCATTATGATTCTGAAGACCCAGGTTGAATTCCCCAGTTGGCTTTAGAAATGCACTTGGGTGAATCACTCACTCTTAGCCCCAGAAGACCTTATGATAGCTTGGAGACACACAGCAACATATTCTAAATTCAGCATCTTACTGTTTGGTTACTGTTATTGGATGCTGAATGTTGTTTTGGGCTTGGGATCTCCAGAAAGATTTGACCACTGTTGCTACAAAGCCTCAGTGATCTCCCTCACCCAGACTTGAGTTAGAGAATTTGAGGTTGTGGCAATCTAGCTGTTGATCCTGGGCAAACATGCATGACTATGGACTCAAGTTTGTTCACATATTTTCACAATTTTGACTTGCTCAGCTTTCAGTAGGAAAGGATGGTATGCTAGGAAGCTAGTGGTAAAGTAATGAGAGATAATTCACATATGCCAGTTTGTGGTATGGTGACAGCCGCAGTCTCTCATTGATCAGAGAGGAGAATACAAAGTCATACCATAGTTAGTGCTGGCTCCTGAATCATCCCTGGAAGCTCTCACAAAATAAACCTTCACAAAATTAAGTGTCACAACCTTCATCTGGAGATTACATTTGGTGGCCTAATTCAAATGGATAGACCCAAAAGGAATAGGTTTGCCAAATCAACAAGATATCTCAGTGAAATATATACAAGTGTTGATTTAGGGCCTCTTCTCACAGGACTTTTTTCACCCCGTTCTTCCATTTGTTGACGGGGCCTGTTGAGGATCATTAGACAATCCTGGCTTGGCCCCACCTACATTCCTCCCAAAATGGAGGGGAAGTATCTTGTGATGCTTCCTCCTCCATGACAAAGAGGAATAGCTTCAATGCATAGCTTCAGTGTAGCTACCCACACTTTCTTCTCCTTTCCCCATATGATGGGGGAAAGGGCGGCAGGGCAATATGCATTGCCAGCCTTCCTCCTTTATGATGGGGACAGTGACTTAGCACCAATGCACCTTGTCCCATCCCCACCATATAATGGGGAAAGGAAGGAGGGTATGCCGGGCACCATGAGTCACCCTGTGCATCTTTACTTCAGCTGGTGACTTAGTCTTTAGTACCACAATTTATTTAAATTAGACTTATATCTATCTTCTATTTTCTCTGCTTTCAGTGCTTTTCATCTGTTTATCTATGCTAAGGTGGCCTTGTTATTTTGTAAATGTTGTTAGTTGCCATCGTTAATATAATGATCTGTATCTTTTGCAGTTCTGTTCCTCCCACCCACATGTGTCTATAAATATCTGCCAACCTCAGCTATAAACTTTGAATAGGAATTTGATCGTGCATGTTAGTCTCAAAACTGAGCTTTGCTGGATAACCAATAGTATTGCAAAAACAATCTGAAACTAAGTTTTCATGATCTGCACTGATCATATTAAACAAGTATAGGTACCCCCACTATTTACCTACCAGACTTCTCTCTCTCTCTCTCTCTCTCTCTCTCTCTCTCTCTCTCTCTCAATCGGTGTGTGTGTGTGTGTGTGTGTGTATGTGTGCATATTAAATATAAGGAGCTTCTCAGAAACAAAGAATAACCCTTGTTCAGCACAACAGAGATAGTGGAACATG
Organism: Anolis carolinensis; assembly: GCF_035594765.1. Classification (NCBI taxonomy): domain Eukaryota; kingdom Metazoa; phylum Chordata; class Lepidosauria; order Squamata; family Anolidae; genus Anolis; species Anolis carolinensis. The sequence goes on along the minus strand of NC_085842.1, from coordinate 282,613,257 downwards.
CATAGACTAAAATTAAACTAGAAACACTGACTACCCTGGACCCGGGTAAATTATCTGTCTATTTTGCTTTCTCATATGTTTGTTGCATTTACTCTCTTCTCACCATTCTGAATATGAATAAATTGGCACATTCATTAAAATTGATTAACATTTTCTGGTCAATCCTACATTCCCCCATCCTCATTTCTCTTTATACTCCCCTCTTGTTTTCTTTTCCCTGTCACTACAAAAGACTCTCAGAGCTGTGTAGACATGGAACATATTAGGAGGGGGGTAGTAGAATAGGATAAACCTTTGGGGCTTTATTTCCTCTGAGAACCTCTGAACTTGGTGATACCTTCCTCTGGCACATTAGTGATAATTTGTGGCCACATAGACTCTGGTATTCATCTCTGAACATCATAAGAAGAGGAAATTATTATTACACATGTTTTTTTTTCTGTTGAGAGAGGTCCTGTAATGTATTTTTAATGCATGACTATCTTGTTTATGCATCAAAAGTGACTTTTGGTGTCTGAGTTTTGTGCAGTGTATTAAACCACTTGTACTTTTTTATGATCTCCAGATAACTTTGAGATGTCCTTTGGAGAAATCTTTGATAGCCTAGGACTTTAATCTTTACATTGATGACCCATCTGCTTTGGGACCCAATGCACATATTTTAATATGAGAATGCTTCTCATTTTCTCAGCTCATTAATTTTTGTGTTTTCTATGGCAGCCTTTATGTAGATTTATCATTTTGCGTAATAGAGTGCATTTAGGATAGAAATTCATAATCTTTCTTCTACCACTTTTTATTATTTTCATTGACTTTCTCCATGAACTTTTCACCTTGCCATTGTACATTCAGTTACATATAAATATGGGTGCGGGGGGGGGGGGGGGGGTTCATCATTGGAAGTATCTATTTACAATAAGATCTTAAAACCATAGTCTTGTTTCCTTAGAATACAGGACACTTACATTTTATTCCCATTGCTTTTAAAGTAGAAAAGGAACACAAATAAGACAGTTTCTGAAGATTTCTCTCTAGTATATGCTTTTTCTAGCAAACATGGATTCCCAGGTGAATCAAATGAATATGAATGACTTCTATAGAAATAGTCACTAGATTCAACATTCCCTTCCCTTCTGAAGATGTTCCTGAAGCAATCTCAATGCTGTTTCAAAACAAAAAATATCTTTTTTTTAATGTTGCAATGCCCAGAAATGTCAATGCTTCTGCACAAATTGCTCACATTTCATTCTTTTGCTTACAGTTTTAGTTCCTTAAGATCGGAATCTCAGCTGAACTACTTCTGCTGAACTTTGAAAATGAACTAAAGATCATGACAGACTGTTTTTTTTAAATAACATACACACTTTGATATTGTCCTTTGTATCTATACAGTATATTTATATCTATTAGGAAAAGAAACAATATCCGGATTCAACAATTCCCATAAAACAAATCTTTTTGGGGGGAGGACTACCTTTTGAAGTAAACTTTGATGTCAGTTTTGCCTGCAGAATCTATACATTTGCACAGAAGACAATGAATACATTTTGAAATGCAAATGTCTAGCATGCACAGAACTGGAAAAAGTGCATACAGAGAGAAAGTAAGAGACAGAATATCAGGAGAGAAAGTATAGAAATGAATGCCAGAGAAAATGTGAATAAATTTCCATGACCTAAACTCACTCTCTCACAATCCACTACCTAATACAGAAGAAGAAGACAAAAATGTAGGTGGGCTTTGGAGAAGCATAATGAAATTAGAATGCAATTCTGTTTTGTTCAGAACACCAATACCTTTATCTACCTATCATATTACTCACTATTTAATAATAGAACTTGATCTCTATTCTATCTTTTAATCACTAATTAAACTTTTCATCTCATTTATAGACTCAAGTAGGAATTAATTGTAATCCACAAGAAAGTCTTATTCCTCTTCCACTTTGCAGTCCATCAGCAAACTCCCTTCAGTTTAAAAAACAGCACGGGGAGCAAGGATTGGGTTCAAAGGCCACAAACCCATATCTTCTCACTGTCCCTTTTGATTCTAGTAAATATATATGTGCATTTTCTCATAGATATCAAGTTTCATTTTAGGTAAGCTAGGCTATAGATAATATTTCAAAATATATATGCCCAGTTTCTTAATGACATGCTCAAACCCAAAGAATCCAAGAGAATCATGTGAAGCAAATCTGGTTGTGGTGAAGTGTCTGACCATGGCACTTCATGAGTTTCATAGCACAGGGGAGATTAAAACAGGTATCTCCCAAATCCACTCCACTTTATTGTCTCTCTTGCATATGCATTTGAAACTTTTTCACACAGGAAAAATTGTGTGACTGTAATTCAAGGCCACCTTATGAGCCCATTATGGGACACATAACTCTTAATAAAGATAAGCTTTATCGTTGGTCTGCGATGCTACAGGTGGTCTTCAGCAGAGTTAGCAGTCCAGTCCTTTAACTGATGGATTCCAGCACCCCTCTATTAATAAATGTCATTCCTAAGCAACTATCCAGACTATCCTTGTATGCACTCTCTGAGTAATGTTAGTGGAAAATTAATTTCCACAGATTACAGAATCAAACAAAGAAAACCAAATCTTCTCCATGGCCCCATCTACATTTACTTACTTAGGCGATCCCTCATAGCTCAAGGATGATGGTCCTCCAAGTGTAGTGTCTTGACAGTGGATTTGTAGGTGGCTGTGGAGACCTATTCTTGACCTGCATGTTCTTCCACAGTGAAGCCACCAGTTTACAGACAGAAGGTTAGGGTTGTCTTGACCCTTGACCTTCCTCTTGGCATGTTTCTCCCTCAAGTCCTCCATTCGTGCCTCTTCATATTCTGCAGCACTATTGGTAACAGCTGGCCTCCAATTAGAGCAATTAGAGATTTGTTTTGACTCCAAGCCAGGTTTGAGCCAATTGATTTGTATACTGATATATTTAGTTTCACAACATATTACATACCATTTTGGAGAGACTGAATGTACACATAACAAATTTTAGTTGGAGTCTTGTTGATATATGTCTGATATATGTTCTATACTGAAAACTGCTATGTAGCATTTAAATCTGGATGATTGCAGTCTATAAATCTTTATACTCTGTACGTTACTACTCTGTAAGTTACGACTGTGTGCCACTACAGCTGACTGAATTTGGTCATCAGTTGTATTATTATTTGTATTATTGTTAACATTATTATGTATATGATGGGGGACACGGAAAGAGCCTCCCCGAAGATTGAGTGAATTCAGTCGGGCGTCCCCTGGGCAACGTTTCTTGTAAGCGGCCGATCTTTCCACCCCAAAAGCATTGGATGAATGGATGAATACCAAAGGTCTTTATCAAGACCATTGCTAATGATTATGTCTATTAATATAGAAAGTTTGTCACTTGCTAAGGAAGAACTATTAGCCAAAATGTCTGAGGACATCTCATGTGACATCCTATGTATACAGGAAACACACAGAGACATTACAATGAGAAGACCAAAAATTCTTGGAATGCAGCTGGCAGTGGAACGACCTCACAGACAATATGGCAGTGCCATTTTTGTACGGGCTGGTGTAGCAATCTCTGCAACTTCCCCTCACAGAAGTGAACAACATTGAAATCTTATCTGTGGAACTTGATAGTTGCACCGTATCATCACTCTATAAACCACCTGGGGCTGATTTCTATTTTACACCCCCAACCAGTTGCCACAATCATGAAGCCCATTTTGTTGTGGGAGATTTCAATAGCCACAGCTGTGTCTGGGGCTATGACGAAGATGATAGAAATGGCAAAGCAGTTCTAATGTGGGCCGACAATAGTAGAATGAGCCTCCTTCATGACGGTAAATTACCACCATCATTTAATAGCGGCCGATGGAAGCGTGGTTATAACCCTGATCTGATTTTTGTAAAGGAAAGCATAAGCCACCAATGCACCAAAAGGGTATTAAACCCAATACCTAACACACAACACAGACCAATATGCTGCGTAGCATTTGCAGCTGTAAGACCGAAAAGTGTCCCATTCCGCAGAAGATATAACGTCAATAAAGCTAACTGGACAAAGTTTACAGAGACCTTGGAAGCTGCTATTTCTGATATAGAACCTTCTATAGAAAATTATGACCTGTTCGTCGAAGCTGTGAAAAGATCCTCAAGGCTCTCAATCCCTAGAGGCTGTCGCACAAGCTACCTACCAGGCCTAAACGAAGAATCGCTAAATCAGCTACAAGAATATCTCAGATTATTTCAAGAGAACCCATACAATGATTGGACTATAGCAGCAGGCCAAAAACTATCTACAGCCTTAGCTAATGCTAAGAAAGACCGTTGGATAGAGCTGCTTGAGAACCTGGACATGTCCAAGAGTAGCCGAAAAGCCTGGCAATTGCTGAGACGCCTGGATAGCGACCCTCTGGTCAACCCTGGACACGCGAACGTGACACCAGACCAGATAGCTCACCAGCTAATTCAGAATGGGAAAACCAACTGCAGCAGAATAAAGATGAAAATCAACAGGGTGCCAGAACTTGAAACCCACCAGTTGTCTTCTCCTCTAAACCTAAAAGAACTCAGAGAAGCCATCAAGCGATGTAAGACTGGTAAAGCACCTGGCCTAGATGACCTGATGATGGAGCAAATCAAACACTTGGGGGCCAAAGCTGAAAACTGGCTTTTGAAATTCTACAATCAATGCCTGGCACACAAACAGATTCCCAGAGCATGGAGGAAAACTAAGATAATTCCCATCTTAAAACCTGGTAAAGATGCCTCCAATGCCAGGAACTATCGACCAATCTCCCTCTTATGTCATCTATATAAAGTCTATGAGAGGATGCTATTAAATCGACTAGGACCTGTTATCGAACCCAAGCTTATTTATTGCACAACAGGCAGGTTTCAGACCAGGGAAAAACTGTACAGGTCAAATTCTTCATCTGACTGAACATATTGAGGAAGGCTACGAGAAAGGCTGCATCACGGGAACAGTTTTTGTGGACCTTACGGCAGCCTATGACACAGTGCAACATAGAAAAATGCTGCATAAAGTCTACCATGTCACCCGGGACTTTGACTTTACAAAAACTATCCAGACCCTCTTAGAAAACCGCAGCTTCTATGTGGAGTTTCAGGGCCAGAAAAGCAGATGGAGGAGGCAAAAGAATGGTTTACCCCAAGGCAGCGTTCTTGCACCAACCTTATTTAACATCTTCACGAACGATCAGCCACTACCACCACTCACAAAGAGCTTTATATATGCTGATGACCTTGGCCTTACAACACAAGCAAAAGATTTTGAAACAGTTTAAAAGCAACTCACCAATGCCTTGAAAGATCTCTCCAGCTACTACAAAGAGAACCACCTGAAGCCTAACCCTGCCAAGACACAAGTGTGTGCTTTCCACCTACGTAACCGCGAAGCCAACAGGAAACTGAAAGTTACTTGGGAAAGCCAAGAGCTGTTTCCATCCTAAATACCTTGGTGTCACCTTAGACCGAACACTAACATATAGGAAACACTGCATGAACACCAAGCACAAAGTAGCTGCACGCAATAACATCCTGCGGAAACTGACTGGCAGCACATGGGGAGCAGACCCACAAGTAATAAGAACATCAGCCCTGGCCTTGTCTTTCTCAACTGCAGAGTATGCCTGTCCTGTTTGGCACAAGTCTGCCCATGCAAAGCAGGTGGACATAGCACTGAATGAAACATGCAGAATCATCACGGGATGCCTTAAACCTACACCTGTTGATAAACTCTACAAGTTAGCTGGCATTGCCCCTCCTGACATGCGATGGGAAGTTGCTGCTAACGGTGAGAGAAAAAAGGTTGAACATTGTGAAAGCCACCCACTGCATGACTATCAGCCTCCTCCCAGTAGACTCAAATCAAGGAAGGGCTTCATGAGAACCACCACTCCTCTTGATGTTCCTCCAGCAACAGCAAGGGTGTCCCTCTGGGCAGCTAAACCTGGCAATTCTAACTGGATGGCCCCCCAAGAGGGTCTTCCTCCAGGGGCAAACCAGGAATGGGCAACTTGGAAGTCCCTGAACAGACTCAGAAGTGGAGTGGGCAGATCAAAAGACAACTTGGCAAGGTGGCACTACCTGGAAGAATCCTCCACCTTGTGTGACTGTGGAGAAGAACAAACAACTCCTCATATGTATGCTTGCCCACAATGCCCTGCCTCATGTACGGAGGAGGAGTTGTTTAAAGCTACAGACAATGCGGTTGCTGTTGCCCGCTTTTGGTCCAAAACTATTTAATTGCCTGTGATTTCTTTTCTTTTCTATTTTATTTCCATTATTTGAAATGTATTTGCTGTACCAATGCTTTTGACATGAAATAAATAAATAAATAAATGTATATGATGCTCTAATATACATATTGTGTTCTCTGCTTTGAACCTTTATCGTGGTGCATATTTTTCAGATATAGATACTCCAATTAGAGCACTCAAGGGCCAGGACTTCCCAGTTCCTGGTGTCTATTCCACAGTTTTTAAGGTTGGCTTTGAGCCCATCTGTAAATCTCTTTTTCTGTCCACCAACATTAATTTTCTTGAGTTGAGGGTATAGTAACTGCTTTGGGAGATGGTGATCAGGCATTGGTCCCTTCAGCGGAATTGATGGTGTAGGAGCATCGCTTCAGTGCTGATGGTCTTTGTTTCTTCCAGCATGCTGACATTTGTCCGCCTGTCTTCCCAAGAGATTTGAAGGATTTTTCGGAGGCAACACTAATGGAATCTATCCAGGAGTTGAGTGTGACGTCTGTAGACAGTCCATGTTTCACAGGCATATAGCAAGGTTGGGAGGACAATAGCTTTATAAACAAGCACTTTCGAATCCCTACGGATGTCCTGTTCCTCACACACTTTCTGCTTCATTCGGAGAAATGCTGCACTCGCAAAGCTCAGGCGATGTTGTATTTCAGTATCGACTTATGTGGAGAGGTGGCTGCCAAGGTAGGGGAAATGGTCAACATTTTCTAATGTTACACCATTAAGCTGTATTCCTGGCACTGCAGAGGGATTGGCTGACAACTGCAGGAAGAGCACTTTGGTTTTCTCGATGTTCAGTGAGAGGCCAAACTTCTTGTATGCTTCTGAAAAGGTGTTTAGAGTGTTTTGTAGATTTTCTTCTGAATGGGCACAGACTACACAGGGAAACCCGCTTTTTATTGCTTTATTTTAAAATGAAATGCTACAGTAGCTCAGCAAAAAATGAGTACTTCCTGAGACAATGTTATGCTCAAAAAAGCATAATTCTTTGAAACAGTGGATTCTAGCCTTGGACCTCCAGATGTTTTTGGACTGTATCCAGATAGAGGGGAAAAAACTGGAAGCTTTTGTATTTCTTCTGTCCCCTCAACAGAATAGGAAATGGGCAAGCTTTTGGGGAGATGGGAATGCAGCTGAGAAAAGGTGAATTGAGCAGATCAGGGGGAAATTTACATAGCTAAATTAGGTTGATACTTTCCCCACTAAAATAGATAAATAGACAGACAGATCACTGGTTTAATTCTATGAAGTCTTTTTAAATTTCAAGCTATGATTTTTTGAAATATGAGAAATAAATCAGAATTCTTGCTGAGCAAGTAATAAATCACACTCATTCTGTCCCTAATAATCTTTGAGTGGATTGTCAAATTCATAAGGTATAATGTCCTAAAAATCATAGATACAGGCTATTGGATAATTTTATTTTCATAAACTTTGATTAGCAGAAAGGTTTATGTCTAATTATTTATATTTTCTGTTCACGAAAGGAAAGCAGACAGATAACAGTGGAAATTGGACCAAAAACAAAAACCTACAGTTGGCAGCTACTTAAATTGCACTGAGTATTGCTTCCCCTACAGGAGCAGTGAACGAGTGAGTTTGACTAATGCTTAATTTCCATATTCTCATAGCTCATAGCTCAACCTAGCTTGCATTTCACAGACTAATAGGAGTTTTGGAATACAATTATCCTTCAGACTGTGGACTTCTTCAAATCCTTTGATGCATTTTTCTCTTTAGAAAATGTATACAAACATTTTTTTTATTTCATGAGTAAACATGCATCCAAATGTGTATTTTATGGAAGAATTGCAATCTAATTCTAAAGTTATGTGCAGGTTTCCAAATCGCAGAAGAAAGCAAGGAAGGGAAGGTAGGATTCAACACAGGAAAAGCTGGCCAGAAATATGCACATTCCCAGTCAGGTCACCATCAAAGAGGTTTAGGCTCTCTGCCCAACAGTATCCACCAGAGAAAGGTATGTTTGACTCCTGCACTGTTCTCATGGGACAAATATGTATAAGATGAGGACATGCACATTTACCCCACCATAAAGCAGTTTAAGTGGGGTAAATCAATTTGCTGGCATCCAGGGAATTCCAAAAACCATTTATGTTGGTAACTATGGGGTGAGGGGACATGGCCAGTGCAGGATATTTAAGTCAGCCATGCACTCTCATCTTTCTCTTTGAAATTCTTCACTTTGGAGGAGGGGGAAGGTAGCAGCATTGAATGTTGCCTCAAAAAAGGAGATTGGAGTATTCATCTGACTCCTTGCTAATACTTAATTGCATTTTCCCTTTAGTACCTTAATAACTCCCCATCCCACCCCCTCCCCATTTGTTTTACACATTATTAATTTGGATCTGGGGTGGTTTCTTTTTATATGCTTTTGGTGGGCTGGTGCAACTGGCTGGGACTCCTTTTCAGTTCTTTTCAGGGCCTTTTGAACCTTTGGTATCAAGGCTCCAGCTGATCCTGAGCTTTAGGCCCTATCGATCTTGAGGCTGCAATGTAGCTGCTTCTGTTTGGCAGGAGGTTGCGCTTCATTGTACAGGACAACCAGCTCTAGGTCTGTTAGGCTCCTTGGGCATCAAGTGTTCAGGCAGCTTTGATATCTGATGCAAGTGGGCTGGTTGATGGGCATTTGATTGTTATACTATTTTATGAGCTCTTTCTGTAGATTTGTGGCAGCCCTCTTGCTTCTGTACTGAGGTCCTTCATTTTGTTTTTGTTCTCTTTTCTCTTTCTCAAGCTGAGACAATGCGTCCTAGTTAGAGCTGCCCCATAATTTCATACATTTTGGATTTAGTCTTTTTGAATGCACTGTTTTAAGTTCTGGCACCCAGTATCACTGCTGTCCTAGGAAGGCTTTTCAGTCCATCAGGGTCTGTAGCTTGGTCTCAACCCTGTAGCCTCAGTCATGTCTGTCATGGACGGAAGATCTTGTTGCTGCCATTGTGACCCAATGCGTGTGGTTTTCAGGCCGCTAATGTGCCCACTTTTTCCATTCTTTTTCTTGTTGGTCATCTTGTCCACGTACTGGTTTTGGAGGATGCACACTATTTCATTAGCAGTGACATTTTTGTTCAAGCCTACTCATGTGGGTTAAACAGTTGCCATTTGGTTTTTCACCAGTGATCATATTGTCTCCAAACAGATAAAAGGTGACGTTATTATTCCATGGCTTCCCTCCTTTGTAGCAAATCATCGCAAGTTTTCCGGTGATGTTGTCTAGCCACCCCCCCCCCTTCCATTTTGAAATGGGAGCTTTCGTGATCAAGATTTGATTTGAAGAAGCTGCTTTGGGTGAATATTTGGCCTAGTGCACAGTTGAGAAAATTACTCTAGGAGATTACATAGATCCTTTCTTCCTACTGAAAAGAAGATTTTAGACAAAAAGGAAAAAGAAAACATTAAAAATGAAGGTAGACAAAATTAATCTAATTGGCTGACAGGTTTTTTAACTTACGCTGTGGTGGTCACTAATGCCCATATCCACAGGGCGTTGCCATTGCTTCAATACGTCAATATTACTTATAGGCCATGGGTGGATTTTTCAGGTACAGCTTGGCAGTCCTACGATGAATTTTTCAAGTAAAGATGACAAAATATCCATCTCTGCCAGTGTATAGAACACTATTTGGATAATTTATTGTTTATTGGCCAGTCCTACGCTGGACAGTATACAATTTTATTGTGGCAATTTTCTTATGGAAAAACTAGGGGTCCCATTGGCATACATAAAGATGGGTCAATCTACTAGGTTTACTTACCCTTTGGGACATAGAGATAGATACCATTAATCAGTTCTTTAACTAACGTTGCTGACATACTAACCTGGGTGACAATCTTTTTGTCTCATTTTAAGATGCCATTATGAGAATTTCAGCAAATTATTGGCCATTTAAATTTTGCTTGTTGGTTGGTTACCTCAGGTCAGGCCTTTTTGCACCACTAATATGATGCTCTTAGTGTGATATTAGTTCCGCACCATTGTATTAGGCTCTATGGGATCTATTTCAATGGCTGTATGTGTGTTAGCGCTGGCCAGAGACCTGGCACACCTGGGGGATCACTATCAAATGTACTGTCTGGGATTTATTTCTAGTCCTAGTTGTGGTAAAGTTATGGGCAGTCGAATTCACGAATTTGGCTATTCATTTCTGGTGTGATAATTTGGCTGCGGTTCATGTCATCAAATCCTTAACTTATCATTTGAAGAGGGTCATGGTTTTGGTTAGGGGATTTACATTACATAGTTTGCATTTTAACATCCTTTTTATAGCCCGACATATTCCAGGGTTGGTCAGTGGGATAGCTGTTTCTCCCACTTTGGCAATTGTCGCCAGACTGCCTCAGATCCAGAACAGGTGGCAGCAGGCCTAGGAGATCTCGTTACAGTGAGATAATTTGGGCTATGAGCCTCGCTTTGGCTCCTAGCACCAAGATGCTGTATAAGTGGGCTATCTCTAAATGTAATTATTTTCAGTGCAGCAAAAAGTACAGGTAAAAGTAAAACATGATGTCCATGTTTTAGAGTTCTATGTTTAACTACACTGTAAGGGGCTATTGGCACAATACATTCTAGTACATGTTTTGGCTGATTCAGGCTACTGACTAGAACTGACTCAGTGCAAATTACAGCTCTAGCATTGTTCGGATGCTAAATTATGTCTTGTTTGGGCCATTTGCCAATTTATTCCATTATGAGGCCATTACTCAGTCCTCTGTTTTCTCATGCCAGTTTTGGGCTTTAATTTCCAAGGCACTTTAATTCTCCAAGGTTTGGAGGCAGTTAAGTTTGGCACATAAGTTTTCTTATGGGGGCTGCTTCTACAGCAGCAGTGGTGGCATCAATGTGCAGGGTATTCGGGTCACTGGACACTGTAGATCAGTGGCGCATTGATGCTATATTTGGCCATTTTCTCGCTAACTGTGTTTTCCTGCAGATCCCAGGCTGTTGCCTGGGCTTGTGTGGCAGAGTCCTGATTTGCGGTTCAGTTATATCTTCTGGGTTGTCATCTTGGTTTTAAGTGGCATTGTCATGGTCAGATGGCTCAGCCAGAGGGGTTTATAACAGAGCAGCTTATTGCCCCTAGAGTTTACAGAGCATCATCGGCTGACTCCTCATATTTTGATTGTGGTTTAAGTAGCAGTGCCACTGTTGGATAGCTTGGCCGGTGGGGCTCATGATGGCACGGCTCAAAACTGAAGCACCAATGAGGAGTAATAAGGGCTTGCACAATATATAATGGAGCCTCCTATACATGCTAATGCACCAAGCATTCTAACTATAACTAATGCACAGTCTGTGGAAGCAAAGAAGCAATTTTCCAGATAGCTCTTTCAGACACTGAGGCTGTACTATGAGGAAGAATCAAAACCACTATCATGAATAATTCAGCATATAACAGATGGCCTTATTAAGCTTCTTTCCTGGAACATTGTAAATATCGAAAAGACTGACGTGGACACAGTACTTCTGTGCTCTCCTAGCTCTGCAAATATTCTGTCATACCACTCAAAACTTCACAGTGAGTAAGCCAAACTAATCAACTGTACATCACAACTTTATCCTATGACAGTTACTGAAATTATGCATTGGATTTTCTTACATATTCTGTATCTGTTCCATTAATTGACTGTCTTCCTTTGATTCTGCTGACCGTAATAGCCACTGGAGAATCACTCAAATGACTGAATACTATGATCAGGAAATTGGAACAAGCCTTTCCATAAAAAGTTACAGTTCCATCAATCAAAAGAGGCCAAAAAAAAACCCAAAACCCACCATTCCAAACCTGATTTTCAGACTAAACAGAGCTACTTCAATCTTCCATTGTGCAATTTTATTGTGTAGGAAACACGTATTCAGTTCAAGGCTTATGATGGTTAATTTGAAGAAGCTGAAATATTTTGCTAAAGCAACATCTATCTTCATTCATTTCAAAAGCAGCTAATGTGAATCTTGTTACACTGAGAGGGTGGTGATGTCTGTAAGCCTGAGCCTAATAATTAAATGGCACTTCATACAAACTGTAAAGATATGAATAAAAAGGAGGAAATCAATTCTCAAAGTGAAATAAGAAAACTATTGCCTGCTTCATCTATTGTCATCTATGACTGTGGGTAGAAATTTAAATTAGAAAACATCACTTATTGTGTTATCCTCTTCATGTCAGTTTAGAAGAAAGCCCCACTGAGTTCAGTGGGAGTTAATCCTAGATAATTGTATATAGGATTAAATCCTAGGAAATTTTCTACTACTGAGTATCTTCTGGGTTTCACAGGCACATATTTGGGTATTATATATGTCATTCTCCTTTAAAACCACAGCCTATATCCATACCATTACAGCATAGTCAAAGTATATATGTGACAATTCTAATTTTTAGAGTATTTTTACTCCTGATTTTTTTAAAGTTCCGGGAGTAATGTATTTTTCAGTGTTCATTTTATTTGCATATAAACTGGATTATAGTATTTAAAGTGCCATAAAATAGTTTTTCCTTGTGTATATAGTTCCACAAGGAAATAATCTGTATGGAAAGCAATACAAAGGCTGAAGCACAAGTGTTTTTAGATCTAACAGTGGACCAAGAACTTCAAGACTGCAAGGAATGAAGAGATAATTAGGGTGATTAACTGAAACATTAATGCTGGCTCCCAGTGACAAAGGACTCTTGCCACACCCTGGACTCTACACAGATATATATTCTTTCCTTTCCTTACTTAGTTTATCCATACCTCACAACCTCTGAGGATGCCTGCCATAGATGTGGGCGAAACGTCAGGAGAGAATACTTCTGGAACATGGCCACACAGCCCGCAAGACATACAACAACCCAATGAAGAGATAGAAATAGCAGGAATGAGCCACTTGTGGTTCTCTAAAAGTTGTCAAATTTCAACTGCTATTATGCCTAATTATTGGATATTTTGCATAATGGGATTTTCTTTCCAATAACATATAGAAAGCCACCATGTGTCATATAGTATAGGTATTCTTATTCATTATCGAATGTCTATAGATAAAATGCAATTTTGTTCTGACCACAGGACAGGAAAATATTTGTATAGTCATCCCCTATGTATAGTAGTCTATATAGCAGTGAGTATACTTTCTGGAATTGGGTAGACTGGACATTCCAACCCATGGAATGCTGTAGTAGTGTTTCTAATATTGAGATTTCTGCTTCCACTGAACTTCCTATCAATATAGTGTGGGTGCCTGCAACACACTGATCACATGTTGCTCTTCACTGATCTATACCTTTTTGAATGCACCTAAACTACATGCCTCATCTAACTCCTGCACTACTTTTCTACATTCCTGGTGTTCTTCTCTTCTTTGAGGATGGTGCTGTCATGGGAAATACTACGTAGGTACTTCTATGTAGGTACTTGGTCAGAAATGTTTCCCAAACTGAATTGGTAGTTTCATTAATAAATAAACAGGAGTGAAATAATCTGTCCAAACTTTCTCAGCTGAAGAAAGTTCTATCAATATCTGCCATTTGTTTAACACCAGGAATGTTTAAAATGAATGTTAACATAAAATGAATGAATGAATGAATGTTGAAACAGAAAAAAATAGAAGTCTGCCACAATGTTCCAATATGGGTTTCACAGCCAAATCAGCCTGGAAAAAAAGTATTTATGGTCAGTTCTTAACTTCCTACTGCAAATTCCCCTGACACCCAGACATGTCAAAGTGCCATAACAACAACAACAACAATTTGCATCCCACTTTTTTCTCAAGTTGGGACACAAAGCAGATAAAAACTTAAAAAGTTATTCAGTTAAAACATAACTTCTTGTGATGGTTGTGGAACTGAGTAAACATAGCAGATTGCCAACCTAATAAAACAACCCACAGTACCTTTGAAATTTATCAGCATGGGAGAAAAATAGGATCCGTTGGGTGCATTATAAATTCATTTAAGTATTTGAATGATACATTTCTTTTTTCTTTCTTGTTAATTCTTACATACAATCCTGGGATAGTATTGGTTCCCTCTTATAATTGATTTTGGGATGGCTAGGGATTGCAATTAAAATGGGACATGTAAATGGCAGTATCTGCTCACCCAACCCATACTTGCCAAATTGATTTTTGTCCTGGCTCAATTTGTAACGAAGCATACACAATCCTTTCGTCTAGCTTTGCTTTTTCCATCTCCTTGCCATGGTGCAGTGTTAGAATATTACCTGATGTATTCACAGTTCTGTTACAAACTGAAATGACTTCTCCAAACTTTGAAATGTTTTCTTCTGTTAAAATATAATTTTAAAAAGTAAAAAAAAATGACATTTTTACTAGCACTTTAATTTACAGCACTTGTGATTCTCCCCTTTTAGTATTTTTATGAAGTAAGTACTATAAACATGAAGTATAAGAAAAGTCTATTAGGGTTGTAAAGGAATGCAAAGAAATTGATACCTTATCTGGCGGAACATTACATTCTTTTCTAAAGCAAAAAGATTTGATTTTGTAGGTCACAGAAAATTACAATTATGTGAATATATTTCTCTTATAGAGCTTACTTTTTTCATTTATCTGTTTAGAATTAAAGTGTTATTCACAAAGTACACTTTTGTCTTTGTGATGTATGAAATATTTGAAAATATTTCACCTAGAGTATCTGTGAAATAGCCTATCAGATCTACCCAACAGTTAGTAGCTTCTGCACAGGTGTCCTGGGTGTTGGCATGGAAGGAGAACTTAACATGGCTTTTAATGTTCTACAACCATCACCACTTCAGAATAATAGAATTATAGTGCTGGATGAGACCACATGTGCCATCTAGTCCAATCCCCTCTCATCTCTTGTATTTATGTAACCTGGACGGTACTGGAGAAATTATTCCAAAATAACAAACTGACGCTGTGAATGCTACATGCATATTTTTATTTAATATCAAGAGACTGGAGATTGGTTGTATACCTTATAGAAAGCTGTACATTACTAATTGACATCTGGAAGACAAAATGTCTATCAGATTCATTAGCTTCATGGAATTTTCCCAGCACATACACTGTATAGTAGTGACTTGGCAAACTATATTACTATGTATAAGTTCATGGCTTCCTTTACATTTGGATTCTAGTCTACCAGACTGCAGAATTATAGCAGTTTGACACCACTTTAACTGCCACAGCTCCATCCTATTAAATCCTGTGGCTTGTTGTGGCATGAGTTCTTTGACAGATAAAAACAAAGTTGTAACTGATAAGGACATCGTCTTAAAATAGAAGCAAAATTGAAAGAGGTGATCATTTGAGAAAACTTTAGTAGATTATCCATTAATTAGGGTTACATATAATTTTCTTTTTTAACCCCATAACACCAGGGAAGTTTTTAGCATATTAGAATGGTTCAATTGTCTTTGTGTGTGTGTGTGTGGGGGGGATATCTAGAGGACATTTGATTGAAAAAAGGAGTGATTACTGTTTGCTTTAGGGAGATATCAACTTTGATTAATTACTGCTTTGATTATGTGATGCAGAATTGGGAGAATGTGTCTCCTTCTAAATGAATGTGCTGGCCAGAAAACACTATAAAATCAAAGGAAATTTAGCTTAATTATATTTCTACCATTAATTCTCAACCTTTTTTTCCCATTGGGGGAGATGACTAGGAGTAAAAACATTAGATATAGAAAACTGAAATTGAACTTAAGAATACATTTGCTCATTTTCTTTAGAATAAGCTTACATTCCTAGTTAAGTGCACCATTTTGTTTCTATTCTGGGGTGACAAATTCATATTAAAATATTTTGCCAGGGATTAGAACTATTATGATAAAACATCAATTTAAAATTTCGATCTCGCTGGGATTTTACTTTTCTGAAAATACTGAGATTTTGCTCTAAGCAATCTGAGGCATTGCTCCAGATTCTTGGGGAAAATTCAGAGCAACCTATGACTTTTGTTAGCATGGCTCAAGACTGCATTAAGTAGCCTTAGCCCATGTTAATTCAAAACTCAAATCAGCTCCATGTGTCATGTGGCTGCCATAGAGTTGATTCACCCCCCCCCCCTTTTCAGGATACATGTGCCTTCTGGGAATATGGATACATATATGGGTCAATCCAAGTCTACTAAAACAATCCTTTTGATCAAGTTAATGCCCATCCACCATATCAGAATGTTATTGTATTGATGAAAGACATGTTCATTTTATAAACTGTGAAGTGTTGGGTTGCTAGTATAATGTGGAATAGCCAAAAATTGATTTCACCCCCACCCACCCCCACCCCCCAGTATGTAAGCACAGAACTTGAAAATGTTATAGTTTGGTAGGAACATACCCATTTTTACTCGGGCGTAGTATGCCATCGATTGTAATGCGCACCTCAGTTTTGAGGTGCACATTACCAAAAAAAATGGGTTTTCTATTCATTTTGTACCCACTCCCACCAGGGTGTAAGCAGAAGTGATTGCACTTGCAGCCTCAGCTTGATGGAGGGGCACTGCTTCTCCTTTGCATCTCAGCTGATGAGAGACAAGAGAGAAGCCAGCTGGGAAGGGAAAGGAGCCTTCTGGCACTTCTCCAATTGGTGAAAGAAACCAGGGAGAAAGGGAATAGGGCTTTCTGGTGCTTCTCCAGCTAGGAGAAGGGACAGACAGTCAAGGGAAAGGGAGGAGGGGTTTCTGCTTCTTCTCTTAGCTGAGAGAAGAAGGAGAAGCCATCTGTGAGGGAAGTAGTACCCCCCCCCCCCGCCATACTGGGATGGGTGAACTTGTCAGCCTTGGCTTGGTAGGGGGACGTGGCTTCCCAGCTAGCAAACCTTTTGTATCATTATCTCAATACCACCATGCATATGGGATATATTGAGCATGGTAATCAGATCATAATATGAATAAACATAACAGTTTAAATAATACATGTTATTTATTTACTTTCATTAACAAAATGTTTAGAATACTTTTTGACTTATTTTTTACTTTACAGCAACAGTCATCTTTTCTTCTCCCCAGCCATTTTGTCAATTACTTTTTCTGGTTTGATAGTGATGTCCCGATGGATGGAAATCATTGCTAGTCCACTAAGTCTCTGGTCTGACATTAAACTTCAAGATAAACTTTACACTCTAATAATAATAATAATTAATAAATATAAATTATTTATATTATTTATAAATTGGACACAGGCGGAACTGGACAATTTGGACAGAAAAACAAGAAAACTCATGACCATTCATCATTCACTGCACCCTCGCAGTGATGTTGACCGGCTATATCTGCCTAGAAGATCAGGGGGCAGAGGACTCTTACAAGTAAAACAAGCAGTCAAAGAAGAAGAACGTGCCCTGGCAGAATATGTAAAGCAAAGTGAAGAACCTGCTTTGATTGAAGTCAAAAATCAGAAACTCCTCAAAGCACAGCAGACAAAAAATTAGTACAAGAAAACCGCACTACAAACTAGAGCTGACAGCTGGCACAACAAAACATTGCATGGAAAGTTCCTTGACAAAATTGAAGGAAAAGCTGACAAGGAGAAGACCTGGCTATGGCTCACGAATGGGACACTGAAGAAGGAGACAGAAGGCCTGATCCTTGCAGCCCAGGAGCAAGCCATCAGAACAAATGCAATTAAGGCTAAGATTGAAAAATCAGCTGATGACCCAAAATGCAGACTGTGCAAGGAAGCTGACAAAACCATTGATCATATCCTCAGCTGCTGTAAGAAAATCGCACAGACAGACTATAAACAGAGGCACAACTATGTGGCCCAAATGATTCATTGGAACTTATGCCTCAAGTACCACCTCCCAGCAGTAAAGAACTGGTGGGATCACAAACCTGCAAAGGTTGTAGAAAATGAACACACAAAGATACTGTGGGACTTCCGAATCCAGACTGACAAAGTTCTGGAACACAACACACCAGACCTCACAGTTGTGGAAAAGAAAAAGGTTTGGATCATTGATGTCGCCATACCAGGTGACAGTCGCATTGACAAAAAACAACAGGAAAAACTCAGCCGCTATCAGGACCTCAAGATTGAACTTCAAAAACTCTGTCAGAAACCAGTACAGGTGGTCCTGATGGTGATCGGCACATTGGGTGCCGTGACAAAAGATCTCAGTCGGCATTTAGAAACAGTAGACATTGACAAAATTACAATCTGCCAACTGCAAAAGACCACCCTACTGGGATCTGCGCTCATCATCCAAAAATACATCACACAGTCCTAAAAACTTGGGAAGTGTTCGACTTGTGATTTTGTGATATGAAATCCAGCATATCTATCTTGTTTGCTGTGTCATACAATGTCGTTGTGTCAATAATAATAACAACAACAACAACAACAACAACAACAACAACAACAGGGCATTGAGCCAAGCCAACGCTGAATCTGGACCAAACTTGGCACATAGAGACAATGTGCCCAACAGTGCATACAGGCAGGTATTGGGGAATGATTGCCCTTTTCAAATGGTAGTTGTTGTTTACCTGGATCCAGAAAGCACGGAAGGCAGCCAACATCATATCTGGACCAAACATGGTCAACGGTGCATACAGGATAGGCGGGGATTGGGGGTGATTGACCTTGGATCTGGGAGTTGCAGTGTGCCCTTGTCCAGAGGGCATTGAACCAAGCCAACGCTGGATCTGGACTAAACTTGGCACATAGAGCCAATGTGCCCAACTGTGCATAGAGGCAGGAATTGGGGATGATTGCCCCTTTTTAAATGGGAGTTTTTGTTTACCTGGATCCAGAGAGTCCCAGAAAACAGCTGATGGGCTCGACGCACTCCACTCCCAGCCACGAGTGTGGTGAGACTTCAATGCACACGTGCGGAGGCCTGCCGAGTGTGACCTCTGAATGGTCTGTGGTGCGGTGGCATCCTTTTTGGTGTCTGGGCTGTCGGCACACTCCCCTTCCTCTCCCAGCACCGAAGGCTGAAACCAGGGGCACCGAAAAGGAAAGAGAGTGCACCGAGGGCCCAGGCGCGGACAAGGATGCCACTGTGCCACATACCAGTAAGGCCTTCTCGCAGACCACCCTGAGAATTTGGTGGGGGGCCCTGAAGCCTCTCAAGTCCCCCCCCCCGCCCGGCGACATGCCTGCCCCTTTGGCTTAGATTGTAATCTAATGCGCATTGAATCACTGCCATATATTCCAGTTCAAAGCAGAAAATGTGGAATTTCATTCAGCTGAGGGGCCAGAGTTGAGGGGCTGTTTAGAAGGAGAGTCTTTGGTCATGGGTGGGAAACATGCATCTCTCTAGATGTGGGTGGACTCCAACCCTATTAGCCACCTCACCAGTATTTTTCATTGAGCTGATGAGTATCTCTATCAAGTTTGGTCCCAATCCATAAAACCATGCGGGAGTCTTTGTGGACCATACATACACATACATATATACATTGATATTTAGAGAGAGAGAGAGAGAGAGAGAAAGATAAAGATATTTTAATTGATATGATTAATGCTTTTCTAAATGTTTATACCACATTTCACTCTACCATCTGAATCTCCTTCAAAAACAATAAAGTGCAGCAGAAAGAAAATTTCAAAACAATGTTTTCTCAGTAAAATGGCCTTTTCAAATTAACTCAATTGGCAAATGAGCAGGGAATAAGTCAAAATGCTCAATCTATTTTTTTTGGGCAAACATCTGACAGACTGACTATTCTATTCCTAAGAGACGTTCTTCGCTAACCTCTGTGTTCAATCAATAATGTTATTTAATTGCAACATTCCTTGTAATGAAAAATTTAATATCATTGGAATCAAGCAAGATTAAAATTGATGGATGTTTCATTTTTATCTTGATTTTATTGTACAAATATTTACAATGTACAAAATCACTTATTGGGAGACTTAATACACAGCTTCATTTTAGCACAGGAAGGTTAAATATCACCTCTGCAATTAACACTGATGCTGCAGGCATTGTCAAGATTTGAAATGCATTGTATTTGTAAAGCTGAATTCTAGTACATCTATATTAATTTAGGGAGGGGAGTATATATTCTACTTACAAATACACAAGATATGATTAAGTTAAATTTATTCTCCTTTGCAGAATCATTATGATGGTTTCAGTACATTTACACTTTATGTAACAATGTTCTACATCTTCTAAAAGCCTTTCATGGCATTGCTAGTTTAGTGGTGACAAATAATATTCATGCTATAAAAAGGCTACCTTATTCTGGTTCATATATTGGATAATTCTTTGATCTAAGAAAGAACATAATTAGGGTGATTAACTGAAACATTAATGCTGGCTCCCAGTGACAAAGAACTCTTGCCACACCTTGGACTATACACAGATATATATTCTTTCCTTTCCTTACTTAATTTATCCATACCTCACAACCTCTGAGGATGCCTGCCATAGATGTGGGCGAAACGTCAGGAGAGAATACTTCTGGAACATGGCCACACAGCCCGCAAGACATACAACAACCCTGTGATCCCGGCCATGAAAGCCTTCGACAACACACATATTTTACTGTTATCTGAAAATGGTAAGAATGGACTAACAAACCACATTTTCATAATGATAAGTATACTGAGAAATACATTGTCAGTGATAAGCTTTCCATTGTGGAGCAACCAATTCTCTGTATGCAGATTGTAAATTGTAATAAAGATATGCTGAAAAGCCAAATACATGAAGTTGGCATTACTATGTTAATTTCTCAGCTAAAGCTTTCCCATTAGTAGGGGTTAATGACTGGAGTTATTAATTGATTCAACTTCTTAAAAAATCTAATAACCTGACTCAAGGGTATTTTGATATAGTCCTTCTATATGGACATTATTGATTTATATTAGATTTGTGCTGATGGCTTTCAGTGGTCCTTTGTTTTTGTGATTTTGCTTTAATGGTTTATTAAATTAAAGTGATACTTAACAGACTCCATACTCCCTGTTAATCTGCCTAATTTAATTAGCCTCTGGAGGAGGGTATTCTCACTGATGTTTTCTCTTTCTCTCTCTCTTTGACTTATGTCCACAATGTACTATGTTTTAAACCCTTGACAAAGGATCACTTCCTTTTATTTCTTTTTATATGCCTTTTTTTTACAGCAGCTCTTATAGGGGGGAGGAAATCTGCCCACTGTAGAATTTATCTACCCACTGAACAAGTTCAATTAGGGATATGCTTTGCAGATTGTAGAATTTAATAGCACGTGTCATAGTGTTCAAGCAATGATTTGAATGAGCAGTATCAAAAAGAGTAATTCCGCTAACCAGACTGCATCTGCTGGATCATTTCTTGGGAAACAAAATAATTTTGATATCTGCAATGTGAGACCCAGTAGAATTAAAGGAGTAATTTGGGGATAAGAACAACACATATATGGAGTATTGTGTAGTTTCCGGGCTGTATGGCCATGTTCTAGCAGCATTTTCCCCTGATGTTTCACCTGCATCTGTGGCTGGCATCTTCAGAGGATTCTGGCCATGAAAGTTTTCGACAATACATTGAACATATACAATGTCATGTATACATACATTCACCATCTTCCTTCCAACTATTTTAGCTGAATTTTAGAGACTTTTACTGAGATTTTAGGGATTTACTATGTTTATAATTATGTGGACTTTGCAATGTATTGTCTTGCTTATTTATGCTGTTTCACAATTTATTGAGTTTTTTTATTTGTTTTCTGTACTTTTGTCAGCATTGAATGTTTGCTGTTGCTTATTTTGTGGTGAGCTGCTCTGAGTCCCTTCGGGTAGATAGAGCGGGCTATAAATAAAATGTCATACATTACTTCATATATATATATATGACTAAGAATGCATTTATTGTTAATATGATGTGAAAGTTAAGCTGGCATCTTATCATATGCTTTTTAAACGGAGCTTAACTCTTCTTACAAGGTTTTTTTTTTTTAAGGGAGGGATATTCTGTTTCAAAAATAATTTGAAGTTAGGTTACACAATTTTTCTCTGATGATCGTTAGAAAAGGAGACATCTGCCCCACACCAATTATTTGGTGTGAAGTAGTCAAATTTCATTTTCTACCTTTTAGTTTTAAGTGGATTTTGTAGTTTTAACATAACTAAATACATTTTAATAAGCAGGATGCTCTCGCACACTTTCTGCCAGCTGCTTGCTTAGATTTTGATCACAACTAAGAATAAACTGTTTGAAACCAAGGAGCATTTAACAACATTAAATGAAGTTTATGAATTTAATCATTTATAAATGATTTCTGGAAGGCTTAAGCAACGTAGTCAGATTAGGGTAATTCTTATCACCTGTTTAAAGCTGCTCTCAGAGTGCCGCATAATAGGTAAATTACAACTTGGCAGGCTGAAACAGGGAAAAATTGTGCAGCTGAATGTGCCATCAGCTTTCAGTTAAACTCAATCTGATTATTTTACACTAATGGTATTAATTTTTGAAGTTCAGAATCATAATTGCTTGGTCTTCACTTATATTGAAAGTTCGGCTACCAAGTTTCAAATACTAGCACTTTGAATGTAAAAATAAACTTTTTGAAGGGCAATTCTAAATGTTACAACTGGTGTCAGCATTGATATACCATTGATGATACCTGAGTCAAACACAACTGATCTTGCAAGTTAAGTGCACCTATCCATTTCATGATTTGCAATGCACTCTTTCTTGTCACACACATTAGCAGATTCTGAATGGAAAATAATTGTATGTTCTTTTTGTTTTGTTTTTGCAAGGCACACAGATACAAAACCACTGTGTTAAAATACTGCATCAAACATATAGTCATGATGCTGTGACTATGCTTTTCTCCCACTAATTCCTGAAGTCCATGTTAAAACTTAGTCAGGAACCCTGAGTGATGGAAGTCTGTGCTGCACATGAGTAGGGATGATGTGACTAATCCCCTCCCAGCAAGAGAAGATGATGTAGGGAGCAGGGACAATTGTGGCATCTTGTAGTAATTCTTCATTGCAGAATTGCTCAATTGTAGGAAGGTTTTGCCACACCATCCCACAGCATCATGATCATGAGCAACACTAACCTCTGTTGCTTGGGACAGCTGATTGTGTTTTAAGGTGAATTTCAGGATCAATTGTAGTCATGAAAATAATGTCATAATTGCAAGTGAGAACAGGAAGCAATTATGATGTTCTAAGTCCTTCTTATGTCTGTTGGATTATGGCTGTATGTGTATGAAATGTAAATCAAGTGCTTTCTGCTGTTTTGCAAGAGTGTGTGTTTCAGTAATGAAACAGTTAACAGCAGGCTAGTTTTGACTGACAGCCTATTGTGATTGCTATGACCTATCAGGCATGGTTTCCGGCTTTGGAGGTTGGAATTTCCTTCGCACTAAGGAATGTGCTTTCTTATCTCTGTGTGTGTTGAGCTGTGTTTGCCGGAGCGAAGAGGCTTTAGAAGAATGTCAGCTCAGAGCGATGGCTTTTGCTGTGCTTTGTAAATATGTATTATAGATATTGAATAAAGGTTTGGACTTTAAACTACATATGTCTTTAAGTCTGACATTAAACACAGGAATTGGTGAGGCAGACGATTGCAACCGGGGTGCTGGAAAAGATGATTGATGGAGTTTGAAGAAACCCACCCAGCACGCACCCTGATCTCCACGCTGACAATGCTATCACAACTGACTACGGATGCCAACCACATGTACTAGTTTATACAGTATCTGCAGGGGATGCATTCCAAGAGTTCTACGGATATCTGAAATGGCAGGTGGTAGTGAACCTTACGACTATATTGGGTCGGAAGCATACCACAGAATCACACTAAAGAACCTAGAGAAGCACTCATGCACATATGAACGTAGTTCCAGGGGAGAATATTTTTGGAGCTTGGGTAAATGAAACCATGAATACTGAGTATTTGGGTAAGAGGATTATGTTGTATATGTAAGCATGCATGTACTCCTATTCCCTTTTTATTTTAAAATATTTCTCCAATAGCCATAATTTTGAATACAATGTGATTTTTTTTCCATAGGCATAGAAATGAATATTTCCACAAATGTCAGAGATTCTGCTGACACAAAGCAGGATAGCAATTATGAGGATGAAAGAGGAAAATCCAGTACCAGGAAATTCTATGGCAGATTCCACTCACATCCCTGGTTAGCACAGACTAAAAGACAATATAGGTTATTTTAATAGCTTGATTAGCAGACATATAAGAGTAGCTGCTGTTTTTGTTTAATAATACTACATGTGAGAAGTGATATTCATTTCCACTCAGAATGAGTTTGGACAGAATGCATACTGTGGGTAGACATTTTAAAAACCCTCACCTTGGCCCAAATGAATTGCTGCACAGTTCATGATTTTCATTATAAAGGAAGGTTTAAGCTTCTGTATCCCAAAGCAAAATTCTTTCAGCAGTTTCTACTTAACAAACAAACCAAAACGGAGATATAATGGCCAATCCTGATAAGTTACAATTGCTGTTGTCCCTGGGTTATAATAGATATCCAAAGACCATAAGGAATTTCTCGAAAATGTGATACTAAGGAACTCATCAGATTGTGGTCCAAAAAGTGGGCGATAGTGAGGGGATTTGCCAGGCAGCCTGGCTAATCTGGTGAGCAGTGGGGGAAAACCCACATCACTCACATCGGGGCTTTCCCCATTCCAGCTCCGTTCTTGTCCATGAGAATACAGGAAGCATCCCATGATCTCTGGGCAGTGTCCTAGGATGCTGCCAGGATGCTGGGAGGATGGAGCCCCACCAGAAGTAGCTCTTCATTGTCTGATGGGATTCAGCAAGCTCCATCCTCCCAGCATCCTGGAAGTGTCCTAGGATGCTGAAAAAGTCTAATGTGATGAGGTCCTACGTGTTGATGGACAACACCATGGCATCTGTTTGTTTTTTCCCCCCTGAACTAGACTGTAGTCAAATAGAACAAAAGTCTTTTGATACACTTTCAGGTAGATAACTGTCCTTCCATAGGTAGATCACACAATCTCCTATAAATTTCTGTTTATATTCTATATAAAATGAAAAAGAGTTATATTTCCTCGCTTTTAGAATTGTACAATACATATTGTTGCTTCCTTGCAAAAAGATTAAAACACCTGTTGTCATAAAATACATAAAAGGTATATTTTTCCTGGTACATATTGTGTTGCTCCCTCCCTCAAGGATTAAACAGTATACCTCTTCTCTAGCCATATGTCAAACTTTACTACAAGAATGTAGCTGTTTGCCTGACCCTTGAGAAGAAGTGTAACAAGAAAAGAAATCAAAAGATAAATATCTTTTGGTCTGTATTTCCTGTCAACAGCTGTTTATGTCTTTGCTAGGATGAACTTTACAGTCGTTTGACCCACATTTTCTTGGACATTGCTACTTCCTTTCTAAATGACTAAAGGTGAGAAAAGTAAATGCTGAGTTTAAAGACAGGATTTTTTTTTCTTTGTCTTCCAAAAGCTGAAGGATCTGGAGACTTAGCTGGGTGGCATTTTCACCCTTTACTCTATGAAATAATGAAAACTGCTCTCCAAGCATTTTACTTGTTAAGATCTCTTGCATGGTCCACATAGTAAGAACTAGAGGAGAGCCCGGTATTTGTTTCATATGTCTCATTCATTCTTTTGTACCATAACGTTCATTCATATTGCACGGTGCGACAGACCCCTCCCTACACGGATGAAGCAGTGAAATGAAAGTGAAAGTAGCTCAAAAAGTTGGCTTTGCTGCTGTTGTTCCTCTGCCTGCCACGCTTGTTACCTCTTGCCTGCCTCAGTACCTGCCTTGCAGCCTGCTTATTCTTTAACCTCAGGTCTCCTCTGCAGATCAGGAGGGAGACCTCTCAGAATCAGTGGTGCCTTAAGCTCCTGCCTTTAAGCTCAGGTCTCCTCCGCAGATCGGGAGGGAGACCTCTCAGATCAGTGGTGCCTTGAATCCCTGCCTTTAAGCTCAGGTTTCCTCTGTAGGGCCAAACATCTCAGAATCATTGTTATCTTAAGTCCTTAGGTTAGAGGGCAGGACCAGTGGGGAAAGAGGGGATGTTTTTAAGGAGATTTTATTTATAGAAAGAAAAAATCCCTAAAATTGGGGGCTGACCCAAACCTTGTAAGAGTTGGAGGGCTAAAAGTGGTAGATGTGCCCTCCATGTGTGGTGATTTTCACCCCTCTATCCCTAAACCTGAGTGAAAGGGGAGCCTGGGCAGCCCGCCCATTGCCGCCAATGGGACAAATGCATTTGTATATTCGGATGGTGAAACAAAGAGCTCATTCAGATGGGTGCTGTTTTCGGAAGCGGCAGACAGACAGGGAAATGGGGCCATAAGAATGGAACAAATAGAAATGGGTAGCAATTTTATACAAATGCACAAGTCTAGTAAGAACTGCAATAGTCAATTTATATCATGTTTAGAACATATCAGATCATTTTTTAACCAATCCTGTAATTAAATGAGCATGGAAGAAATATCAGAACATGTCACTAAGGCATGCCATATAAAATCCAGATTATCTGCTTTGAACTGGATTATATAGCAGTGATTATCTACTTTGATAATCCGGATTATATGGCAGTGCAGAGAGGCCTTACTGAAATTTCCTGAGGGACTTTTTGAACTGAATTCTTGTCTGCTCCCTTTTTTCCAGAAAAGTTAGTGAACAATCAAGTCCAGTGTAACTTTCTGTGTCTAGGTGATCACAGAATAACTTCTACATCCACCCCACAAATGACATATATCAACCTGAAAGCCAGTGACAGTGAATGATTTGTGTACAGTGTACAATTAGGTCTTATTAATTTAAAAGGAAATGACAAAGTGTGCTGTAATAGAAAAAGTTTCATTTGGATTTCATGTATTTCTTGATAGGTAATCATCCATCTATGCTACGTCTCCCATGCAATATTTAAGAACATTGGCCTTTACTGGATTCTGAACTGGACTTGTTTTGTGAACTAATTTATAAATTCTAATCTAGATACATTTTGACATAATTTTATGGTGCTGGTTATTGACAGTAATAATAAATATTTATATATATTGACATACAAACTCTTAACTCCCCCCCCCCCCTCTCTCTCTCTGCATTAGGAAATTTGATTTACTTCAATGATTAACTATAGCAAAGATAGTGCCACTATTGCAAACATTTTAGCATAGATCCAGCTTGGCATTAGAGATTCACTGTTAAGATAATAATAATAATAATAATAATAATAATAATAATAATAATAATAATAATAATAATAATATATTTTGAATATTGAATTATAGATATTTACATTAATAAAGCTAGATGATTTTAGCTTTTATTTTATTTTAGTTTTTAGTTCTTATTTAAATTTCTCAGAGCAACTAAAACGTATGACAACACAAGGAAATAAATATAAAATCCTACACAATATGATCTACCATAGGAACAGTACAAAAGGAAAATACAGCGGAGTCTCACTTATCCAACATAAACGGGCTGGCAGAAAGTTGGACAAGCGAATACGTTGGATAATAAGGAGAGATTAAGAAAAAACCTATTAAACGTCAAATTAGGTTATGATTTTACAAATTAAGCACCAAAACATCATGTTATACAACAAATTTGACAGAAAAAGTAGTTCAATAGTAGCAGTTCAAAAGTAGCAGTAATGCTATGTGGTAATTAATGTATTTATGAATTTAGCACCAAAGTATCACGATGTATTGAAAACATTGACTACAAAAATGCATTGGATAATCCAGAATGTTGGATAAGCGAGACTCTACTGTACATACAAATTACCCCACCGATGCTGCAATTTGGGAAAAGAGAAGAGGCCATTGCACAAACAATGCCATGACTAAAACATCAGACTGACTAAACTTGTGATCATCACACACCACATAATTACAGCACTATGATTCAATTTAACTCCCATGGCAACATCCTATGAAATCCTGGGATTTTCAGTTTGGTGAGTAATAGACATCTCTGGCTGAAAATTTGAAATATTCCTTCCCAAAATACAAAAATCATGATTTCATAGGATATTGCCATGGCTGTTAAAGTGGAATCATGGTGTTTCAATTTGATAGTGTACTGGGGTCGTTGGAGCATAAGCTGGGAAATGTTGAGGGATACGGTGATAGAAGGAATAAGCCTTAGCCCCAGATGATTTTAGTTGGTTAACTTCATCACCTGAAATAAGCTACAGCCGATTTCCAGGACAATTCCTTGGCGGTGTGTGTGTGTATGTGTGTGTTACAAACCTTTTCTGCCTGTGTTTTGATTATAAATTCATTATTATTCTTTCTTAATATTTGTTGATATGTTAGCCAATTCTCTATTCTTAATTCTCTTTTATGTTTTGCTTCGATAGGTGAAATCCACAAAGGAGTTTTGTTATAAAATCTATCTTTGTACTTTTCCCATATTTTGATCAATGATGCTCTTATAAAATGGTTGCAAAAATTTTTCTCCATTTTCCTTTTATTGTACCAGATATAATCATGCCAGCCTGATCTAAGGTCATGGCCTTCTAAAGTTAATAATCTATTTTATTTTAGTGTGGACCA
Organism: Anolis carolinensis; assembly: GCF_035594765.1. Taxonomy (NCBI): domain Eukaryota; kingdom Metazoa; phylum Chordata; class Lepidosauria; order Squamata; family Anolidae; genus Anolis; species Anolis carolinensis. Next base: position 282,584,494 of record NC_085842.1, on the reverse strand, counting down.
ATCTTTAAACCAAATTAAGTCTGGTAAACCCAATCCTCCTCGTTTTGTATCGTCCGTTAGCAGTTTTGATTTAATCCTTGTTTTTTTGTTTTTCCATATAAATTTACTTATTTTTAAAAATAAGTTATCAGTTCTTATAATCGGGAGAGCTTGAAATAGAAATAGTTTTGATGGGACCATCATTTTTATTATAGAGATCCATCCCATTAATGAAATGTTTAGGTATTTCCATCTTTCTAAATTAGCTTAAATTTTGGTCCATGTAGCCTCGTAATTGTCACGCCCTGGCAGCGGAGCACTAAGAACCAACACACGGAGGCCAATAACAATCTAATATCTTTATTAAGGAAATATTATAGTAGAATGAAAACAAGCAGAGAATATAGTTCAGCAATAGACCTTTCAGGAAAGGTCAAATATAGTCCAGAAATATTTTGTCCAGTATATTATATTAGAGTTCAAAGTTGTAATCCCAAAACCGAAACACACTCTAACTCCAAGCAGTTAGAGTGGGGAAAAACGTCCAAAAATTTTACTGAAGTTTTACGCGAGTCCAAGGCAGGGAGCTGGAGACAAGGCTGGATACTTGGCACAAGATGCAAGGCTGGGTAACACGACAAGATGGGTCACGGAACACGGCAAGGCAAGGCACAAAGGAACTGAGGGTTGTAGACTTAAACGCAGTCCACACTAGGCTGGAACCGAAGTTAATCCTTAGGCTGATCTGTTGACTCCGCAACGGTCTCACCAGTGCGGGGAACTTTTAAAGAACTTTAATCTTCCTGTAGAGCAGGTGTCCAGAGCTTCCTTTACCAAGGGAAAGAGAAGTGAAACACATCTTCATCCAGATGCGTTCCTCCCTGAAAATTCCCAGGAGAAACTTAGCTAATTAAGGCCCTGTCTGGCTGCTAATCTCTCGCTTCTCCTCGTATGTTCTCTTTGAAAACGGCTCGCCTGATAGAACTCCCTTCTCGCAAAGGGGGGGAAGCACTGGGAAGAGTCTGTCCAAGGTCTGTTTTAATGAGTTCTTGGCAAGAATTATCCACAACAGGCACCTGGAATGGCTCCGTCTCTTGCTGAGACGGCAAAAAACCCATTTTTTCATCATCATGATCCATGATGGCGCTGGAGTCGCAACTCCGAGGCCCATGGGGCATCACACTATCCCTCCCCTCATACCCCCTCTCCTCACAGGCCCCCCCTCGAGATCCGCGGGGACGTGTCTTGGAAGGGTAAGCGTGGTGGAAGCGGTGGACTAAGTCAGGGGCATGCACTGTGGAAGCATCTTCCCAGGAGCATTCTTCAGGTCCGTAGCCCACCCAATCAATCAGGTATTGAAGGCGGCGGCGATGTAGGCGAGAATCTAAAATGTCCTGGACCTCGAATTCCTCCTCCCCGTCCATCAAAGCAGGGGGCGGAGGTGGACGTCTCACATCTGGACGAACACCATCCGCCAGAAGGAGGAGGGAACGATGGAACACCGGATGGACGCACATGGAACGCGGAAGTTGGAGCTTGAAAGTCACAGGGTTAAGTTGAGCCGCCACTGGGTAAGGACCAATGAACCGGGCATCCAACTTCCGGCAGGGACGTTGAGAGGGCAGGTAGCGAGTGGACAGCCACACCCGATCTCCTACCTTGATTTCGGGGCCAAGTTGGCGATGGCCGTCAGCATGACGTTTGTAGTCCTCCTTGGCTTGGTCAAGCTGCTGGTGTAGCAGATCCTGCACCGCTGTGAGTTCCTGAAGCCAATTCTCCGCTGCAGGGACTTCCGAGGTCTCCACGACGGGCAGGAAGAAGTGGGGTGGAAGCCGTAGTTTGCGAAGAATGGGGCTTCCTTGGTTGAGTTCTGGACAGCGTTGTTAAAGGCAATCTCTGAGAGAGGTAAAAGGGCTGCCCAATTATCCTGTTGGTAATTGACATAGCAATGAAGATACTGTTCTAGTGTAGCATTGGTGCGTTCAGTCTGGCCATCTGTCTGAGGATGGTGGGCCGAGGATAAACGTGAGTCAATGCCCAATAGTTTTTGAAGAGCTTTCCAAAAACGGGAGGTGAACTGGGTTCCCCGGTCTGTGACCAAACTCTTAGGCAGACCATGCAGTCGAAATACATGTTGAAGGAATAGGTCTGCAGTTTCCTTGGCTGTAGGGAGCCCCTCACAAGGGATAAAATGGGCCATTTTGGTGAACAGGTCCACCACTACTAGGATCATGGTAAATCCAAGAGAGTGTGGCAAGTCTGTGATGAAATCTGCGGAGATGATTTCCCACGGGCGAGATGGTGTGGGAAGGGGATGCAAAAGTCCTGCAGGCTTTTCCCTTCGTGTCTTGAAACGTTGACCTGTTGGACAGGTGGATACATAGTTTTCTACATCCTTACGGATTCTGGGCCACCAGAAATCCCGTAAGATCAGATGCATAGTTTTAAATAGTCCGAAATGACCAGCAGGCTTGCTGTCGTGGCACAATTTGGGGGCTTTTTCTCTCTCTGGTCCTGGAGGAACGTAGACATGGTTTCTGTAGCACAGTAGTCCATTTTTTAGTGAAAATGGGAACCGTAGTCCCTGTTGGATTTGTTCTTGGGCCCAAGCATCTGCCTGCTGACTGGCCCTGACTTCTTGGGTAAAAGGAGAGTCTGAGGGCGTGGAGCTAGGAGTAGGTGAATCCGATTTAACTGGGGTAGATTTGGTATTCCCCACAGTGAGTGTGGCAAAGTCTTCTGGTTGTAGCAAACGGGACTCGGGGATGTCCTTGCGCCCTGCTGCGTATTCCGGCTTCCGTGATAGAGCGTCTGCTTGTTTGGTCTGGGCAGGAGTCACGTAGTGGATCCGGAAATCAAAACACTCAAAGAACAAAGCCCAGCGCTGTTGCCTTTGGTTTAATTTCTGTGCAGTCCTTAAGTGCTCTAAGTTTCGGTGATCAGTATGAACTTCCACAGGGAATTTTAGCTCCTTCCAGCCAATGCCTCCATGTTTCAAAGGCTGCCTTTATGGCTAAGAGTTCTTTTTCCCAGATGGTGTAATTTCTCTCTGGAGCCGTTAGCTGGCGAGAAAAATAAGCACATGGATGGAGATGTTCTCCCACTGGTTGCATTAACACAGCTCCCACACCTACGTCTGAAGCATCTGCTTGAACTATAAAAGGGTTTTTTGGATCAGGATGTTGCAGAATGGGCTGGGTCGTGAACAACTGTTTCAATCTTTGGAATCCTTCCTCGGCTTGTTCAGTCCAGCAGAAAGGTTTCTTTCCCCGGATGCAGCTGGTGATTGGATCAGACTAGCGAGCAAAATCCGGGATGAACTTTCGGTAATAGTTTGCAAACCCCAAAAAGCATTGTACTTCCTTTTTGTTGGATGGCACCCGCCATTCCAGTACGGCCGTTACCTTTACCGGGTCCATGGATAGCCCCAGTGGCGAGACGCAGTATCCCAAGAAGTCTACTTCTTGAAAATCAAAAGCACACTTTTCCAGCTTAGCATATAGCCCATGGTCCCGTAACCGCTGTAGCACCTGTCTGATGTGCTGGTCATGTTCTTCTTGACACTTAGAGTACACCAAAAAATCGTCCAAATACACCAGCAGGAAACGGTCTAGATAGTCTTGGAAGATATCATTGACAAAAGGTTGAAATGTGGCGGGAGCGTTGGACAAACAGAAATTCATGACCAGTGACTCGAATAATCCGTATTTGGTCTGGAAAGCGGATTTCCATTCGTCCCCTTCCCTCATGCGAATCAAGTTGTAGGCCCCTCGAAGATCCAGTTTAGTGAAAACTTTTGCTCCTCGAAGTCGGTCTAATACGTCTGAGATCAATGGCAATGGATAACGATTCCGTTTTGTGATGTCATTCAGTGCCCGGTAGTCTACACAGAGGCGCAGGTCCCCTGACTTCTTTTTCACAAAGAGTACAGGCGAGGCAGCCGGGGATTGAGAGGGTCTAATGAACCCCTTGCAAAGGTTTGTCTCTAAGAACTCCCTGAGAGCTTTTTGCTCCGGTTCAGTCAGGGAGTAGAGGTGTCCTCGAGGAATTGGGGCCCCCTCAACAAGGTCGATGGCACAGTCGTTGGGTCTATGTGGGGGTAGTTTTTCGGCTTCCTTTTCGTTGAATACATCCCAGAAATCCGAATATTTCTTGGGCAAGGTGATGATGGGTTCTGATTCTGTGGTATGGCAGACCTTGGCTACCAGGCAGTGGTTATGGCAATATTCCGAGGCAAACTGGAGTTCCCTTCGGGACCAAGAAATGTTTAGGTCATGGAGTGTTAGCCAGGGAATTCCCAGGATCACAGGGAAGTGCTGTACCTCGGTGACAAAGAAGGAGATCTCCTCCATATGTTCCCTAATCCACATCCAAGTAGGCTCGGTCCATTGGCTAACAGGCCCTGTCTTCAGCGGTCGCCCATCAATGGCCTGGACTACCCGGGCATTCTTGAAATCATGGTATTGCAACCCCAATGTCAGGACCAAGGCTGCAGAGCACCAATAACCATGCGCAGAGACCAGAATCTATCTAATATCTTTATTAAAGAAATATATAAAGTCAATAAAAACAAGTGAAGAGTATAGTTCAGAAGCAGACCTTTCAGGAAAGGCCAAATATAGTCCAGGAAAATATTGTCCAATATAAGATATTAGAGTTCAAAGTTATAATCCACTTGACCGAAACACACACTATTTGCCAAGCAATAGTGTGGGGAACTCTCCAAAGTCTTTCGAGGCTTAAGGTAAATCCGAAGGAAACTGGAAAACAAGGCTTGAAACTAGGAAGCAAGGTCCGTGGTAAAACGCAAGGCAAGGCAAGACTTGAAACTTGGCAAGATCAAAACTTGAAACAAGGCAAACATGAAACATGAACTGAGTCCATAGAAGTCCGTGAAACAAGGCAAGGCTGGAAACTTGATCCGGGAAACAGGGAACTGGGGTACGAAGTCTACACACGATCTCTCTCCTCAAGCTGAACAAATTGACTCCGCAAGGTTCCCCTTGCGGCAAAACCCCTATATAGGATCTTGTTTTCCCGCCAATAGAACACTTTCCCTGGAGAACAAGAAGTGAAACCCAAACTGTGTCCAGATGCATGACTCCTTAGAATTTCCCAAGGGAAGCAGACTTAATCAGCTAATTGTCTGGCAGCGATTCTGAGGCTCCGGCGATTAGCCTCCCTCGCTCCTCTATCTCTATTATAATTGTCCTTTTGGGAAAACGGGGGAGAATTCTGCCCAAGGCTTGTTTGGTTAACTTCCTGAGGACAAACATCCTCCAGGTGGCGAGGCTCCGATTCAAGCTGAACCGGTGGAAATCCCAAATTTTCCTCCTCATCTGCCACAATAGCACTAGGAACGGGACTACAAGGCCCATGAGATATCACACTATCCCCCTCCTCAAGGCCCCTCTCCAACATGGCCGCTCTCCTCGAGTCGCGGGGCCGCGGCTTGGCGGGGTAGGTCTGATGGAAGCGGCAAACTAAGTCGGGGGCATGGACCGTGGAAGCGTCTTCCCAAGAGCGTTCTTCGGGCCCAAAACCCACCCAGTCAATGAGATACTGAAGGCGGTGGCGATGAAAGCGAGAATCCAAAATGTCCTGAACTTCGAATTCTTCCTCCCCGTCCACCAAAACAGGGGCGGGGGCCGGTCGGTCCACATCGGGGCGTACCCCATCCGCCGGAAGGAGCAGGGAACGATGAAACACCGGATGAATGCGCATGGAGCGCGGGAGTTGGAGTTTGAAAGTCACGGGGTTAAGTTGCGCCACCACTGGGTAGGGACCAATGAAACGGGCATCTAACTTTTGGCAAGGACGGTGGGAGGGCAAAAAGCGAGTGGACAACAGAACCCGATCTCCTACCTTGATTTCAGGGCCTGGCTGGCGATGGCCGTCAGCGTGGCGTTTATAGTCCTCCTTGGCTTGATCCAGTTGTTGGTGCAAAAGTTGTTGCACCGCTGTGAGTTCTTGCAGCCAGTCCTCCGCTGCAGGGACTTCTGAAGTTTCGATGACAGAAGGGAAGAAACGCGGGTGGAAGCCGTAGTTCGCAAAGAACGGGGTTTCTTTAGTTGAAGCCTGGACACCATTGTTGTAAGCAAACTCCGATAGAGGTAATAGGGAAGCCCAATTGTCCTGTTGATAGTTTACATAACAGCGAAGGTATTGTTCCAAAGTGGCATTGGTGCGCTCAGTTTGCCCATCTGTTTGGGGATGGTGAGCTGAAGATAAACGAGACTCTATGCCCAATAGTTTCTGTAGTGCTTTCCAGAAACGAGAGGTGAATTGAGATCCACGGTCAGTGACTAAACTCTTGGGCAATCCATGTAGCCGGAAAATATGCTGAAGGAATAAATCTGCTGTCTCTTTGGCCATGGGGAGACCATCACAGGGAATGAAATGGGCCAACTTGGTAAAAAGGTCCACCACCACTAGGATCGTGGTAAATCCAAGGGAGAGTGGTAGGTCAGTGATAAAATCCGCAGAAATTATCTCCCATGGGCGAGATGGAGTAGGAAGGGGATGCAGTAGCCCTGACGGCTTCTCCCTTCTTGTCTTGGAACGCTGGCATACCGGGCAGGTATTGACATATTTCTCCACATCCTTGCGGATCTTGGGCCACCAGAAATCCCGTAGGATCAAGTGCATGGTTTTGAAAAGTCCAAAATGCCCTGCTGGCTTGCAGTCATGACACAGATGAAGTGCCTTTTCTCTGCCTGGACCTGGAGGGATGTAAACATGATTTCTGTAGCATAATAGCCCATCCTTAAGTGAGAAAGGGAAACGTAGTCCTTGGCGAATCTGTTCTTGAGCCCAGGCATCCGCCTGCTGACTGGCTCTAATTTCTTGAGCGCAAAGGGGTTCTGGGTTAGAGGGAGTTGGTTCAATTGAAGTGGATTTGGTGTTTCCCACTGTGAGCGTGGCAAAGTTTTCGGGCTGCAGCAATCGAGATTCGAAGGTCTCTCTGCGTCCTGCAGCATACTCTGGTTTCCGTGATAGAGCATCTGCCTGCTTGGTCTGAGCCGGGTATACATAATGGATCTGGAAGTTAAAACGTTCAAAGAATAAAGCCCAGCGCTGCTGCCTTTGATTTAGCTTTCGTGCGGTCCTTAGGTGTTCCAAATTTCGATGATCAGTATGAACCTCAATGGGAAATTTGGCCCCTTCTAACCAATGTCTCCAATTTTCAAAGGCTGCCTTTGTTCTTTCTCCCAAATAGTGTAATTTCTCTCTGGGGCTGTTAGTTGACGGGAGTAATAGGCACAAGGGTGAAGATGCTCTCCCACTGGTTGCATGAGTATAGCCCCAATTGCCACATCAGAGGCGTCAGCCTGCACAACAAAAGGGGTTTTAGGATCAGGGTGCTGTAGAATTGGCTGGGTCGTGAATAACTTCTTTAGTTGCTGGAACCCTTTCTCTGCTTGCTCCGTCCAGCGGAAAGGCTGTTTCCCACGGATGCAGCTGGTGATTGGGTCAGACCAGCGGGCGAAGTCTGGGATGAATTTGCGGTAGTAGTTTGTGAACCCCAAGAAGTGTTGCACTTCCTTCTTGTTGGTTGGCACCCACCATTCCAATACTGCTGAAACCTTTGCCGGGTCCATGGAGAGCCCTAGTGGTGAGACGCAGTATCCCAGGAAGTCTACCTCTTGTAGATCAAAGGCGCATTTTTCTAACTTGGCATATAGTCCATGATCTCGCAATCGTTGTAGCACCATTCTGACGTGTTGCTCGTGTTCCGATTGTGATCTAGAAAACACCAAAAAATCGTCCAAGTATATGATCAAGAACCGATCTAGATAATCCTGGAAGATATCGTTGACAAAATGCTGGAACGTTGCAGGAGCTCCGGATAATCCGTAATTCATGACTAGGGACTCAAATAATCCGAATTTGGTCTGGAAGGCGGTTTTCCATTCGTCCCCTTCTCTGATGCGAACTAGATTGTAAGCCCCCCGGAGATCCAGCTTGGTGTAAACCTTGGCCCCTCGGAGCCGGTCTAATAGGTCTGAGATCAAAAGCAGGGGGTAGCGGTTCCGTTTCGTGATATTGTTCAATGCTCTATAGTCCACAACCAAACGTAGGTCCCCTGACTTCTTTTTCACAAACATCACTGGAGAAGCAGCTGGGGATTGAGAGGGTCTGATGAACCCCTTGCGAAGGTTTGACTCTATAAACTCCCTGAGAGCTTCTTGCTCTGGTTCAGTCAGGGAGTAGAGGTGTCCTCGCGGAATCGGGGGCCCCTCCACCAAGTCAATGGCACAGTCGTAGGGTCTATGTGGGGGCAGCTTCTCGGCTTCCTTTTCATTGAAAACATCCCAAAAGTCCGAACATTTCTTGGGCAAGGTGATAATGGGCTCAGCGTCCGTGGCATGACAGACCTTGGCTACTAGACAATGGTTTTGGCAATATCTTGAGGCAAACTGTAGTTCTCTGTTGGTCCAGGAGATGTTTGGGTCGTGGAGTGTCAGCCATGGAATTCCCAAAATCACAGGGAAGTGGGGAACCTCGGTAACGAAGAAGGAAATTTCTTCCATGTGTTCCCTTATCCACACCCTGGTGGGTTCAGTCCATTGGCTTACTGGACCTGTCTTTAGGGGACGGCCATCTATGGCCTGCACCACCCGGGCATTCTTGAAATCATGATATTGTAATCCTAGAGAGTCGGCATACTCTCTATCGATGAAGTTGTTTGTTGCCCCTGAGTCTATCATGGCATGGATCATGACGGGTCCTTTTTTCACTGACCACAGTGTGACCACCAGGAGAAATAGGACCCCGGTTTGTGGCTCTTGAGTGGGGTTTTTGACCGGGTTGGCGAGCCTCTCTACGCCAGCCGGGTGGGAGTACGCTTCTTCGCCGAGCACTCCTTGGCTGGCTTCCCCCACCGGCTTTGCTCCAGCCGCCTCGGCCGTCTCCGTCTCCGCGGAGGACGCCGCCGCCAGGCGAGTGGTGGGCTTCCTTTTGGCTGGACATTCTCTGGCGAAGTGGCCCCCGTTCCCGCAGTACCAACATAGATTCAAACGTTGGCGGCGGGCCTTCTCGGCAACATCTAGTCTGGGGCGCACATTGCCCAACTGCATCGGTTCCTCCTCGCTTCCCATGGGGGTTGAGGCTGGCGGTGGGGATCTCCATACTGGACGTGGTTGAACACTGGAAGAAGCGAGGGGTTTCACTCCGGCTCTCCCACTCTGGCCTCGGAGCCACTGTTTTTTGTTGGCTATTAGGGCTTCGGCTCGTAAACACTGGTTGATGAGTCTCTCAAGAGTCCCTGGAGGATCCACCTTAGAGATCTCTTCCTGCATCTCGAAGTTGAGGCCCTCACGAAACTGTCCTCTAAGGGCTATATCGTTCCAGCCGGTGCTCTGAGCCAGCACCCGGAACTCGGCTATGTACCGGGACAATGGCCTGTCCCCTTGGAAGAGATGCCGGAGTTTATGGCCGGCCACCTCTTCGTCGTCTTCGATCCCCCAGGTCTTTCTAAGGTGATTCAAGAAATTTTGCGCAGAGCTTAGGTGCGTGGAACCCGCATCAAACAGCGCCGTCGCCCAATTGGCCGCAGGCCCACCTAGGAGGCTGTAGATCCACGCCACTTTGACACTTTCTTGAGGAAATTCAGCTTGGCGGGCTTCTAAGTACGCCTGGCATTGGCGACGGAAAACATGAACCTTGGAGGCTTCTCCAGAAAACTTGGTTGGTAGCGCTAGGGCAGGGAGACGCACACCGCGTTCCTTCAAGCCCAGAATTTCACCCTCCTGCGTTCGGAGAGTATCACGGATTCTATTGAATTCTTCTTGGGAAATGGTGTAACTGGCCGGCTGAGCCTCCGCTCCGGTTCCTGTAGACATTCTGGCCTTGGTTAATTGGTGCTTAAGTTGGTGGAGTCAAACTGTCAGGACCCAGGCTGCAGAGCACCAATAACCATGCGCAGAGACCAGAATCTATCTAATATCTTTATTAAAGAAATATATAAAGTCAATAAAAACAAGTGAAGAGTATAGTTCAGAAGCAGACCTTTCAGGAAAGGCCAAATATAGTCTAGGAAAATATTGTCCAATATAAGATATTAGAGTTCAAAGTTATAATCCACTTGACCGAAACACACACTATTTGCCAAGCAATAGTGTGGGGAACTCTCCAAAGTCTTTCGAGGCTTAAGGTAAATCCGAAGGAAACTGGAAAACAAGGCTTGAAACTAGGAAGCAAGGTCCGTGGTAAAACGCAAGGCAAGGCAAGACTTGAAACTTGGCAAGATCAAAACTTGAAACAAGGCAAACATGAAACATGAACTGAGTCCATAGAAGTCCGTGAAACAAGGCAAGGCTGGAAACTTGATCCGGGAAACAGGGAACTGGGGTACGAAGTCTACACACGATCTCTCTCCTCAAGCTGAACAAATTGACTCCGCAAGGTTCCCCTTGCGGCAAAACCCCTATATAGGATCTTGTTTTCCCGCCAATAGAACACTTTCCCTGGAGAACAAGAAGTGAAACCCAAACTGTGTCCAGATGCATGACTCCTTAGAATTTCCCAAGAGAAGCAGACTTAATCAGCTAATTGTCTGGCAGCGATTCTGAGGCTCTGGCGATTAGCCTCCCTCGCTCCTCTATCTCTATTATAATTGTCCTTTTGGGAAAACGGGGGAGAATTCTGCCCAAGGCTTGTTTGGTTAACTTCCTGAGGACAAACATCCTCCAGGTGGCGAGGCTCCGATTCAAGCTGAACCGGTGGAAATCCCAAATTTTCCTCCTCATCTGCCACAATAGCACTAGGAACGGGACTACAAGGCCCATGAGACATCACACCCAATGAGTTAGCATAGTCTCTATCGATGAAGTTGTTGGTTGCACCAGAGTCTATCATGGCATGAATCATGACGGGCCTCTTTTTGACTGACCACAACATGACCACCAAAAGGAATAGGACCCCCGTTTGTGGCTCTTGAGTGGAGTTATTGACCGGGTTGGTGAGCCCTTCTACACCCGGTCGTTCCCTTCCCCCGCCGGCTTCGTCTCAGTCGCCTCTGTGGTCTCCGCGTTCGTAGAGGACGCTGCCGCCAGCCGGGTGGGAGTACGCTTCTTCGCCGAGCACTCCTTGGCGAAATGTCCCCCATTTCAGAGCAAAAACCCATGTTTTCATCATCATGATCCATGATGGCGCTGGAGTCACAACTCCGAGGCCCATGGGGCATCACACTAATTGTTTTTTAATAGTTTTGTGTTGTTTGCAGTAAAGTTTATTCCTAAATATTTGACACTTTTTACCACTACAAGTCTCGAAACCCTTTGTAATTTATCTTTTTTTTCCATCCATATTTTTGGTTATTATCTTGGTTTTTCCTCTATTTAGTTTCAATCCTGCTACATTGACAAAATTTTCAATTTTATCTATCCATGTATTCAATTTCTTAAAGGGGTTTTCTATTATACAGACAACATCGTCTGTGTATACCCTAATTCTGTAATTATAACTTCTTATTTTTAGTCCTTCTAATTTTTTATCATCTTTTATTTCTTTTATTAAGGTTTCCATTATCATTATGAATAATAAAGGTGAGAGTGGACATCCCTGCCGTATGCCTCTCTTTATTTATTTATTTTTGCTCTCTTTATCATTTATAATAATCGTTGCCTCCTGATTTGTATAAATAGCTTTTATTGCATTTTGGAAATTATGGCTTCCTCCCAAAAAGACAAATCAAAGATAATATTAGAATACTAATTAATACAATAAAATACTATGAAGTACATAATGAAAAAGAATTGGCTTTATTTTTCATAGATGCTGAAAAAACGTTCAACAAGATAAATTGGGATTATTTATTTCTGCCATTACAAGAACTGAACACCAGCCATAATTTCCAATAAGCTTAGTTTTCTTTATCAAACATATAAGAATAGTTTTACTGTCAAACTGCTTGAGTATAATCAAACACATGGTCTAATGTGGGGGGAAAAGAAGGGAAAATGGCTACAAAAGTAGATTTCATAGAAGCACCCCTTACACCCTGACTCTGGAAATTTGTAAGCATGCATATAACAGTTACTGAATAGATGCATGCACAGGTTTAAGCTCACACAGCCTAAGGACTCAAACAGACTCATTCATTAGTATGGATGATCCTAGTATTGAAAGCATTGACCCACGATAGCTTATGTCTGCAGCAACTGAAATAAGGAAAATGCAAACTGCCTCCATTGCTTTTTTTTCAGGAAAGTATTTTATTTAAAAAATGGGAGCCACTACTACAGCTTTCATAAAAGAAGACATATGTACAGAATGACCTACATACTGGTCGGACTAGTAGTTGTGGTTTCAGCTCCCTGCATTCAACAAAATATGTCCTCTCTAAGAATTTTGTACATTCTCAAGGCAATTTTATTGTATGCTTTAGTTTTAAGTTAGTACCACAGAACCACCTTGGTAAATTCATAGAAAGTATCTCTCAAATAATTCTTTAGGTCTTCCAGCATGACTCTAAAATTATTTCCAGTGAAGGTTATTCATTTCAATATGGTTCACTATTATCAATGATTTCCAGTTTCCACAGTTAGTTAAGGAACATCTCCACATGGATATATAGGTGATACTTTACCTATTTTATATGCAAATGATACGAAAACCAGTACATGCCTCGAATACCAGTAAACTTTTAAATACATAATGGAGTAAGAATTGTCTGCTAACAACTTATGCAACTTAACATAATATAGAAGCAAAAACTACTGTTATATATTAAGGGCTTATAGTAGATTTTACCATTTAATAGCACATCTGTCTAGATCTCTAACTGAGAATTTCACACACGAATGGACTTTTATTTTTACAAACTGGCAGGTGCATTGCATGTCTTTCAGAAGCAAGGATAATTGTCACCAGTTTTTTAAAATTATCACTTTCCCATTCTTATTCATTTTTGCTAATGAAAAGATTAGGGTTTTATTGTCTTGCAATCAGATAAGCCTTGTACAAAACTAATGTCAAAGATCTGACTCAGTGACTGAGAAAATCAGGGAGGAAAGCAGACAAAGTATGTAAACTGTACTAGATGAGAACTGGGAGTAAAAATATCCCCTTAACAGATGGGAGCAGTACTAACTGATATAAAGACAACTACTGCTGCAATAGAATTCCCTTAATAATAATTGGTGAGTACAGACTTTGATGTTTATTTCTGATCCACTGAGATGGGTTTGCAAAAAGATGTCATTATTTAAAATTTAAAGCTGATTTAATGTACTAGAATATAAACCTGGCTTATACAATTAGCCTACCAGCTCTTTGGAGAAAGCAAACATATTTTCCATTAGCAACTATGTCTATAAATAAAAAGACAATTAGAAAACCTAAAGGGTAGATTGAACTTTGGATGTGTAAAATAAGTAATGGTCTCTAGATGCAAGAGAGTGGGAATATTTTCTTTCTATAGTACCTGAGAATCCATGAATCAAAGGGCCCTTCTGCACAGCCACATAACCCAGAATATCAAGGCAGATAATCTACAATATCTCCTTTGAACTGGGTTAATTGGGGCCCCTTCCACACAGCTGAATCAAATCCCACACATTCTCCTTTGAACTGGAATATATGGCAGTGTGGACTCAGATAACCCAGTTCAAAGCAGATAGAGTGGGATTTTCTGCCTTGATATTCTGTGTTATATGACTATGTGGGAAGACCCTGTGTCCACACTGACATATAATCCAGTTTAATGTGGATTTTATACAGGTGTGTGGAAGGGGCCTAAGTATCTGGTGATATGAAACCACAGTTGATATCTATGAAGTGCACTTTGGAATGATTTAGCACTAGTTTAACATTGTGCCTTTCCCACTATAGGCTTCATTTTATTTCTAGTGTATGCCACAGATGCCATTGGTCCCTTGCAATCTTGTAGTTTATTTCCAGAAAGCTGGCAATAAATATGGTGGTCCGATAAATGATGAATCTCCAAGGCACTCTGTGGTTTCCTTGGCTGACTGAGTTGCTTGATTGTACTTCTGGAATTTCTTGGTGTTTTGATAAAGACATTTCTTCTGCCCTAAAATTCCTCTCATGGGAAATTGTCCTGGTCAGTTCTGACAGTGAGGATGAGGGTTTGCTGGAAGGGCCAGCAACATGGTCTCAGAACTTGGCCTTTATCTCTCTTTTCCATGACTTGTGTGTGTATGCACACTAAAACCACAAGCCTACAAAGACTAGCATTTGGGGATGTTTCTGTTATTATTTTGGGACTTTGACCTTTCTATTGCTTGGGAAACCTTTGTTTGTGTCATGCCAAGTACAGTTAGGCAAAGGGGAGATATATCCTGAGACTTAGAGCCATATCCTGAAATCTAGGGAACCTTTTGGGAAGCATTTGGTGAGAGTAAGGCCCAACAAGGTGGAAGCTGGAAATTCTTCGCTAAACTCAGATTTTGATATTAACTTGAAGAAATGTATTTCAGGAGGAGGGGGGGAAGAGTACTCTCATTTGACACAAGCTTTTATGAGTCCTTAAAACTAATAACTGATCTTGAATTGGGAGAAATAATCATTATTTCATTCTATTTACATTAAACTCTAGGAAGTTTCATGTAACAAACCTTCTCAACAGCATCCCAATGACCATTGGGCCAGGAATCTCTATTGGACAATGCAATTTTAATGGCTTTTAAAGCACTGTGATTATATTAATTGACCTGTGGCTCTACAAGGAATGCTGTGTGGATAGAAATTTCTACTTCAGAGATTCTGTTCTTGTGAATCTGCTTATGAAGTCTGTAACAGGATGGGTTGGAGCCTGCACTCTCAAAGGGAGAGGAATACATCAGATATCCCTTCAATGGGCATTAATATTGCCTCTAAAAGGATATCTTTATTTTCTTTCTGCTATATTAAGCACTCCTTTAAACTCTGAAACTGGCTGCTGACCCACCCATGTTTATATAGGCCAAATAAAACATTCATACCTCGAACTTACTGCAACAAGTCAAATGGCATATAGCCAGTTCTGCAGCAGAAACACTTATTTCAACATTTAATCCATCACAAGAAGAACCATAGGTTACTCCAGGGCTTCCCATGGCCACTGGTGTTTTTGATATGTGGAGATCTGGATTGGGTTGCATATATGATATCCAGTGCTAAACATCAAAAAGACCCATTACTGGTTTGCTGGCCATAAGAAGCTTCCTAGCAGAGCCTTGCTAGCAACATTGCTTCTAATGATCTCATTGCTGGGTGCCCTGTTGTGACCCTATCAGAAGTGATATTGTAAGGAGGGTTCTGCCAGATTCTTCAGGGCCAACAAAACAGTGGTGGTGACCCTTAGGAGGATGCAGTGACTGCCTGGTCAATCATATAGACTTGAAAACTGCTTTGGAACACTCCCATGGTGCATCAGGGCAGCTCCAAATGTAGCAGCAATCCGTTCTCTAAAATGGGTGCTGTAGCCTCAGTAACAATAAAGCATTGGCTGAATAACAGCACTCCAAACAAAGCTCAACTAATATAATAATAATAAATGCAATTACGGCCAAGATCAAAAAATCTTCTTAAAGTTCTAAAGATTTAAAAGCTGTGTGATGTCTAAATTGATTCTAGGTAACTGGGTTACAGAGAAGTGATTGAGAATGAGGGAGTTATTCAGGGAAAATTATTTCACTGTAGGAAGCATTTTTGGTAAGGCAAGATTTCCAAGAGCTTCCAAAAAATTGAAGATAACTCTGTTAATTTTCAGGCAACAAAAAAAGGTATTGAAAAACAATTCACCAGTATTCAGCAAGGGCCAACAAGGGTATCTCTGGTTCTTGGAAAACAATAGCCACGTCACAATTGCACAACAGAAATTTTTGCAGCTCAGGACATGAGGATCAAAAACTAATTATTTGTGCAGAAAGCAGCATTTGCCATGCAGGATTGTAGTTTGCTGTACAAAGAACGTAATTTTATGTCCAAGAAAAATATTTCTATTTAGAAGAACAAAACTTTCTGTGCAGATAACAAAACCATATGGCAAAATAGTTCCAAACTACGAATAGTATTTAAAGATTGTGCAGTTTTTGTGGACCTACAGGAGGGGAAACAACTGAATAAATACTGTATATACTCCTCTATGTTTCAATCTCATGAATAACTTGAGGGCAGTTTTTGAGGCCACAATTATGGCCTCATTATTTTTATTTACTTACTTATTTATTTTATTTTTATCCCACCTTTCTCCCAAAGGAACTCAAGGCAGCTAACAATGATATGACATAACACAACGGAATTTAAAAACAAGGCAAATACATTTTAATACAAAATTATGTTTAAAAACCCAATAAATTAGGGGTAGAAAGTGTCAGAGTACTTTCTCAGGTAGCCTGCTGCCCCTATCCATCACTGCTGTTGTTTTCTTGCCCAGTCATTCAAAAAGGACTTTCACTATTCTACTCAGAGAAAGGAATGGTTCCTTTTTTATAAGAGTTAATATGCAGTATTAATTTTTATCCAAAAAGAGTAAGAGAGAATCCCCACCTCTGAATAGTGGTGAATGTGAGTCCTTAAATCATTTTGGGAGAATCTAAAAGAAGCATCAACCTGCTCTATTTTCTTTCCCACTGTCCCACTTTTGGACTTTTTAAATGCTTGTATGCAAAAATTGTAACATTCTTGGTGCTCATTTGAGGGGAAGTTCCATAGTGCTGCTTCCACTGCTGCCAGTGCCTTTTAGATTCTCCCAAGACAGAGTAAGCTCTTGCCTTTCAACACTCTACTCAGAGAAGGCAATAGCTAGAGTTAAGGTACTGTATTTCCATTGCCCCATACAGAAGTCAATCCCATTTTTGGGGCTTGGTGTTTTCACTAAAATTTCTAGACATAAATGAGCATATATAGTAATTCATTATTTCCTGTGAGAATGCAATTAACAAAAGTTTGAATCCCTAGTGTTGAGCCAGATCTACTGCATGTTTCTATTGGTGTGTAATCCCTCAATTGAGAGCTTAGTTTGTTTCTTTTTAAATATCAGTCTGAATCTGAAGGGAGAGATAACAGGTGTATGAAGTGACAGAAATAAGTTACATGGATAATTCTGGAATCATCAAAAGAATGCACTGAGCCTCAACTTTGCAGTTATTTTAATTAAATTTCATACTGATAGCACAGGAGAGGTCAAGTATCAAGACATTTAATTACAATATCCGCCCACCTATATCTGTGATAAAACATAGTTTTAAATGTCACTCAGGAAATTACAGTGGAGCCAGCTGAATACAATAGCTTGCAAATGGCACTAATGAAAGATTCAATCTGCTTGAAGACAGGAGGTTACACGGAGACATCTGCTCATGGATCTGTCTTTTCTGTTAACATGAAGAATACAAGAGGGCTGAATTACTTCCAAGGTATTTAATATAAAAAACTATTTATATCAGAATAAAGACTGGCTGAACTTGAAAACGACAAAATCAAATCAGCTGCATTACATGCTTGGAACTTAGCTAATACCTCAAGATGCCACAGCAAGTGTCCTAATTCACATATGTGAATCAGGACATTTGCTGCTCTTGGGCAGTGGTTTATGAACTCTTCTTAATGATGGACTGGCTCCAGATTAAATTGAATTTGAATTAAAGAAGTTCTGGAGACTCTCTACTGGAAGAAGGTAGTAGAGAGGTTGTCTTTGTTAATTCCTTCTACTTCCTCCCTACTGAGGCCTCTTGGATCATCTCTCCTTATTGTTGCCATATCATCTGCATCCTTTTTTCTGAGCATTCCAGCTGAAACATGAGGCTAGTGCAAAAGTAGAACATGCATGGCTAATGTGCTTAGTGTCATCTCAGATGCCTTGGTGTTACAATGAGAGAGAAGGAGGGAGGAAAAGAGAGGGGAAGGAAGGACAGACAAACATCTGATCTAAGAGCAGATTGGTAACTGTGGCTAAGCTTTAGTGAAAGCATCTATTGGTGGTTTTAAATGTTTCTCTAAATCTCTGGCTATGCCATGTTCCAAAGAGAAGAAGAGTTTCCCCCCAATTAATTAACACAAATCTTTCAAACACACTTCAGAGAAACTGTGCCTCTTGTGTCTAACACCTCTGTAAGAACTCTTCTAAGTGTACATTCATTTTTGACGGCCATTAGAAACTGTCTCTTTCTCACAGAGTTACAAACATAACAGTTCAAATTAACACACTCTTTGCTTCAGTAACTATTCTCCCATAGTTTCAGTTCCCACTTGAGTCACTGTGTTAAAAAGAAATTAAAGCTTCAGAGCATTGGTTTTCAACCTGTGGGTCCCTAGATGTTTTGGCCTTCAGCTTCCAGAAATCCTACAGTTGGTAAACTGGCTGGGATTTCTGGGAGTTGTATGCCAAAATACCTGGGGACCCACAGGTTGAGAACCACTGCTTTAGAGTATGAATTTCAGTACTAACCTATGTAGTGAGTAGTGCCTCGACAACTAAAGGGCAAATGAGCAGGTGTGTGGTGGAATCATCAGGGTTTGCTGAAGTGATTTTCATGCTGCTAAAATACAAAAAATCAGTTAAGGCTAGAAGACAAAGCAAGCAATTTACTGCACAAATTCTTAATGTATTTACTCAGAAGTAAACCCTGTCCAGCTCAGAGGGATTTTCTCCTTAGTAAATATTCTCAGGCTTGAAGCTTCAGGATATGCCATCCTCTTAGTTTTCATCTCATCACACATTATTTGTGGTATAAAAAGCATGTAAGTAAAGCATTTGTATACTATATATACCATATCATCAACCTTGTGGGGGCAGGATTTGACATCAAAATGATTTTGATGTGACCTATGGATACATCAAGCGCATTCCATTAAGAGAGGAAAGCATCAACGCTGCCTAAGGGACCAGACACTCCTGCACGCGGCTGACATCTCCCCACCTAGGCATTCAAAAACACCAAATGTAGTGCCATAGCATAGAAAGTAGAGAGGATTCGTGCTCCTTCTAGGTTATTCTGAGATGAGTCAAGCTCTTGGTTTTTGCCACTCTACTCCAGGAGGGGAAGGTTTCTTTTTTGACAGGATTTAAGATAGTGTTTACATTGATCCATGGATAAGTTTTTTGGGTTGATTTTTAAACTAAATTTTCTAGACCTATACATGAGTATTGATTTGAGGGCCATGAGAAGAAATGTTCTTGAGGAGGAATAGGAAATGACACTTCCCACTTATCTACCTGAGATGCTACAGTAGTCAAAGTCAGCCAAATATTGTGGAGAGTCAGTAAAACCCTTCAAGCAACCCTCCTAACAGTAAAAATGTAATAACAAAATTAATAACCAACCATTTTATGACACCCCAAACCTGCTATCTGTGACAGCTTTTTCACTTTGCTTAACAGCAGAGTTAAACTTTTTTTAGATAAACCAATACAAGTTGAACATCCCTTATCTGGAATTCGGAAATCCAAAATATCTAAATTGTTTCAAATAGCTGGCTGAGAGAGTGACACTTTTGTTTTTTAATGGTTCAATGCACACAAATTTTGTTTCATGCATAACATTTTTAAATCAGTATGAAATTGCCTACAGACTAAGTGTATAAGATGTACATGAAACATAATTGAATTTTCTATTTGGACTTGGGTCCTAACTCCAAGATATCTCATTGTGTACATATATGTAAATTAAGGTATTCCAGAATAAAAAATGTAAAAATCCTAAATCCAAAGCATTTCTGGTCCTAAGAAATGTTTATATTTTATACCAAACATCCTGAATGACACCAACAAGGGTTTGTGGCTGCCAAAGTGATCCCTAAGTCTCATTATCATGGTGCCAGAAAAATATGTCATGGAATTTATTTAGATGTTTTTTATCTATTGTGAAAGGGCAGTAATTCACACTGTTTTGTCTAAGAAAAATATGAGGCCAGGTATAAAGAATTCCCTACCTCCTTAGTATTGAAAGTGGTGAATGATGATAAAACAGGTACAAATAAAAAGGAGGAGAAAAACATTTTTGTATGTACAGGTAATATATTCATGTCTTTGTAGTGGTATGCCTTGTAGGAAAATGCATTTTATTTTCTGGAAAAGACATGCTGTGGGCAACGGAATGGATGAAAACACCTGGCCTGCTGAAACATGCATGAAAACAGATTATGAACATTACTATTCATAAATGATTAGGAACCTGGCTATTCGAAATGCAGTCTTACATTCTCACCTATCTGATTGCCAGATACTTTTGAGTTTCTCCTTTTATGATATTATGATAAATATTTGATATTGCCCTGTACCAAGATAATTGATCCATCTGTCTCAGTGAAATCTACTGTTACTGGCAGTGACCCTACAAGGTTTCAAACCAATGTCTTTCACATAACTTGCTGTTTCATCCTTTTCACAAGTTCAAACATATTAAAATATCTGAAGGACTGTCACATGAAAAACAGAGGGAGCTTGTTTCAAGTTTCTCTTAATGTGTACCACCCAAACAGACGGATTGAAATTGCAAAAATGAATATTCTAACTAAAAATTAGGAGGTACTCTATCAGGAGTACTTATACAAGGAGTCTGCTTTTGGAGATTGAATTGCCACCCATCAAAGGTGCTTGAACTGTAGATTCCTGCATTTACATGGGACTGCATTAGATGACCAACAGGATCTAACTTAATGAGTAAGAATGAAAAGGATCATCACAGTGTATCCATAGGCATAGCAGAAGATATCACTTGTGCATTAATTTCATTTTTGAGTGACAAATTTACATTGTGATTGTACTTTAATAAAGAATAACTACACTCCTTTTGTGGTATAACTTTATGTTGAACTGTGGATGAGAAGGTTCCTTAAGTGTTGAAGGAAAAATGTAACATGTTTATGTGGTGGCTTGTGTAGTGACAATATGGTTGTTAAAGTACTGAAGAAAGGGCAGATTTTGAATACCAAGTGATTGGATTCAGGTATTTCAGTTTTTTAAGCAACTAAAAAGGATATCTTCCAGGAAAATAAGTTATTATTATTTTTTTTAAAAAAACATCTGGCTAGAATTAGTGAATTATGATGGAGTAAACTGGATTCCATTTGGTCATTTGGAGAAATTGGAATTACAACTCATTTTAGATCTAACTATGCAATGTCAACAATTTCTCAACTCATCTTGAAAGAAGCGCAGTGCCACCCCAAACACATCAATTTCTTTGTTGACAGACATGCTGCAAGGATACCATCTTCAAGGATCTCCAATGGATTGCTGTAATGATTCCAGCTACAAAAAAACAGCTGGACAAATCCCTGCTGATCCCCCCTGCTGTTTTGGGGAGGGCTGCTTACTTGATGGACTAGGGTGTTGGCATCAAGAGATGTAGACATAGCTGCATGATACTGGTATGTCTCCTGATGTGGATTCTAACCTTCTAATATAGCAATAGCTTCCTACTTGGATAGGATTTTGGGACTATATCTAATTACTTTCCAAGCTATAGGAGGAATTTGCAAACTTCAAAACATCTCTTGATTTTCAGAACATAAAGTAAATATGCCAGGTTATTCTACCTTAAGGCAGACTTTTAAATGTTACCAGGGATGGATCAAACTAATTCAAGGTGGTTCTACAGACACTATAATACAGTTTGAAACCAGCTTGAGGGTGGGTTGCCCACAAAATGTACATCCCCCAATGCACACCACAATTTTAAAAAATTCCTGTGTATCTCAGATCTAAGGCAAAATTGGCTCTGCAAAATGGGCTGTGAAGAAAGGTCTCATGGTTATGGGTAGGTAGCAGGGGGCTAATTGGTCCCTTGGGAGGGCTTTTAGTTACCTCCACTCCTACTTGTCATTTTCCCCTTTTATTCACCCTGTGTGCCTCTGGTGCACTGATACACATCTCTGCAGAAATGGGGGGGGGGGAGGGGGCGGAGGTGCAAAGCAATTTCAATGTAATAACCTTCATGGCCCCAAACAACTTCTAGTCCTGTGAATCTAATCACCCCTCAGTGAAACCGGTTGCTTTTAATCAACTTCCAAACTGCATTATACTGTCTGTGTAGAATTGCCCTCAGTTGTATTTTGATCCCAAATTAATGAGGTTAAATTATAAGTAATTTGTTCTATTAATTTCAGTGGAATTTAAAGGTACTCAGAGCGAATCATAAGCAGGCATTTTGACTAATTCAAATTTCTGTTGAATTAATCAGTTTTGTATTGACTCGGTCATAAAAAATCACAATACAACTTATATGAATATAAATAGAAAAAAATAATTGGTACAAATTCTTGCAAGTGTTTTGTTATATTTTTATTTTACAAAACTATGTTAACATATCAAATATTCAGGCTCTATATTGGCAAGTTGGAAGGTGTCCAAAAAGGGCAACGAAAATAATAAATGATCTGGAAATCATGCCCTGTGGGGAACAGTTTAGGGATCTGGGTATGTTTTAGTCACTAGGAAAGAATGTTAAGATGGGATATAATAGCCATGTTTAAATATTTTTTTTAAATGTCATATTAATGGATTAATTGCTTTCTATTTCTTCTAGAGACAAGGACACAGAGCAATGGATTCAATCTATAGAAAAAGAGATTCCACCTAAACAGTAGGAAGAACGAGCTGTTTGAAACTAGAATCTATTGGCTCAATGTGTGGGGGAATCTTCTTCTTTGGAGGTTTTTAAACAAAGGCAGGATAGCTATCTATCAGGACTGTTTTGATTACATTTTTCCTGAATGGCATGTGGTTGGACAGGATGGCCCTCAGAGTGTCTTCCAGCTCTATGTTTTGGTGATTCTGTTGACTGGGTCAATACAATTTCGTTCATTTTTTTTCCATTAAATTTCAGTGTAATGTTTCTGGATGCTCACTGTGAGCAAAATAAACCATATATTCTTTCCTGGTCATGAACAGTGTTTATTCACACAGTGCTATCTTTGTGTCACGATTGATAAGGAAATTGATAAATGAAAACAGCAAATGAGAGAAGTGGTCTCCTAGCTACGGAAAACATCCTTCCCAATTATAGTATGTTTTCAAGAAAACAGCACTTCTATAGATCGTGGAATAGACACACAACATTGTTCTTTCGCAGCTTCATGAATATACCTATACTGACATTCCACAGCTCTGAGGATCCATGCCAGAAAATTCACATGAGCTAATTCTTTGACAGTGATTAGCAGTACAATGAAGTAGATTGGTCAGGATTTGAGTGGAGTTGTTATTTTAGATGAGCAACAAAAAGATATTGAACAAACTAAAAATTACATTCTGACTTCGAAGTCACATTCTATAGAAGAATACATCCTCTCCTTATCAGGATGTCACCACCAAATAGTGACCAAGTAGCATGAGGGGACAGAGGCAGAGAAAACACTTGTACTTCATGGACACCAGTGTCGAGGAATCAATGGCTACCAAAAGAACCATTTCCAATTGTAAAACAAATCCTTCCATTTACAGCTTTACATCTATAGCAAACTGTAAATTAAAACTATTTGTATTGCTAAAAATTATTGCTAGAATGGAGAATAATTTTCTATTTATTAATGGTACTGGCAATAATCCAGTTATTTCTCCCTTTTAGAAAGAAATCTGAATAGAACTATTTCTTCAGATATGCACAAAGGCATTGAAACTGATTTAGAAACAGAGATCTATGTCTGTGAATCTGACTCAATCATTTCCTAATCCATGGAAAAGTAGAAATCCAGTGGTGATCAAGAAGTTAGGGGAAGCGATATACAGTTCCGTTTCCATTATCATATATCTCTTTCACAATGGTTTCCAACTACAAGAAAAGAGCTTTGGTGATTCTGGAAAGACTTGGTTTCAGTCATAGTTTTTATTTCCATTTAGGGAAAGAATCACTGTTTATGGATAATAATTTGTGCTTGGAACTGGTCTATGAGTGCAAAGTGGCTTTTCACAAGAATAACAGAACTTGAATTGAAGCATCTTTATTCGGCAAATGAAAAATGTGTTTTATGTTAAACAGGACTTTGTGAAAATTCTGTCTTATTTCCCTAAATCAGTAGCTGATCATTAATTGATGACTATGCATGTGATTTTACCTTTCCTCTGATATATTCTTGAATGGTATATTCAGAAAGGGTTTATTCTGGTAGATATTTAATATCCAGCAGTTTGGATTGATATTGTTATAATGTATTCAGTTTAGCCATTCCTATTATCCTAAGGATTACTCAGTACACCATGATATTGTTACACAACTTGATGCAACCCACTGGAAATTACTAGATGGATTATAAACTCTCTCAGGAGCACTTCAAATTTCTCTGTAGTAAAGTCTTAAGGAATGACTAAAAACAGCCACACTTTACTTTATTGGTACATTAAATTAATGTTGAATTACAGCAAATTTCTTATAGAAGTATGTATGATATCCACATTAATTCCAAATGAATTCATTATGATTACTGCAATTACCATGAATGCCAATGAGTTGAGAAGGACATGACACTTTAAAAATTCTCACCATTAAAACTTAAAGAACACGTTGATTGGAATACATTTTCTAAGCTATGTCCTTCTCTAGTTTCTACTGAGCCTAATTAATATACCTCATGGAGATATATGAATATTTTAAACATTGTGCAACTCTCCCCACAAATGCTTCATAATGGCTTAGGCATGTATTCTTTATTACAGCTTTCTTAACTTAGGCAGACAAGGATATGCAGGTTGCTTTTCACACTGCTCTTTCCTATTAAAATGATTAAGTACTGAAATTGCTTTAAACATTAAAATCACGTAGCCTTGTCATCCAGTATTCCCCTAGACACATAGCACTGGTGAAAAAGGCTATCTTTGATGCAACTCCCTCAAGCCCTTGTAGGTACAGTTTTCTGCATTCAGCAGTGGAAGTCACAAATGTCCATATGTGCTCTCTTTGCATCTTTGGTGACCTTGTACTTAGAAATGCCACAAGTCTTCAATCAGAGTATTTCTTTTCAGTCCTCCCATAGGTAGCTTTTCAGCTTCTCACTAGAGTAGAAATAGGTTTAGCCTCTTACCTCCTTCACAATGTAAATAGTAGGCTTGCTCAAATAATTCGATTTTCCCGTTACCCATTATTAATTCGTTATTTTCGTTTGTTTTGAAGCAATATAGAACCTTGGTTGTCCACACGTCTGGATATCGCGGTTTCGAATCGCGAGAGGCCGTTTTTTCTTATTTCTTCGTTTTTTTCGTTAAGAAAAAAAAGCTTTTGCAAATCACCCAAACTCCTTTCCTTTTGCCCCTCAGCCAATGGGAGGCTCAGCCAATGGGAGGGGGTGAGGGGGAAGGAGGCCGAGGAGGAGGAGGAAGACGGAGGGGGGAAATGGCCGCCGCCTCGCCTCAGCTCAGGCCTGGAGAGACCGAGAGGGGCCCGGCGGTGGGGAGGAAGAGGCCCGGGATGCGAGGGGGTGTGGGCCAGGCCCGTCCTCGGCTGCTCCCAGGGGCCCAGATTCGCACCCTCCCTCCCCCCAATACAGGTCTCCAGTCCATACCACGCTACATGAACTTGAATGGATACTGTGGTTGTGTTGTCGAAAGCTTTCATGGCCGGGATCACACTGTTGTGGTATGTATTCCGGGCTCTATGGCCATGTGCCAGAAGCATTCTCTCCTGACGTTTCACCCACATCTGTGGCAGACATAGAGGTTTTGACGTCTGTGCGAAGCTAGGCAAGTGGGGTTTATATATCTGTGGAAGGTCCAGGGTGGGAGAAAGAACTCTTGTCTGTGGGAGGCAAGTGTGAATGTTGCAATTGGTCACCTTGATTAGCATTGAATAGCCTTGCAGCTTCAAAGCCTGGCTGCTTCCTACCTGGGGGAATCCTTTGTTGGGAGGTATTAGCTGGCCCTGATTGTTTCCTGTCTGGAATTCCCATTTTCTGGGTGTTTCTGGGAAGGTAATGGCACTCCATGTAGTCATGCCGGCCACATGACCTTGGAGGTGTCTATGGACAACACTGGCTCTTGGGCTTAGAAATGGAGATGAGCACCAACCCCCAGAGTCAGACATGACTGAACTTAACGTCAAGGGATACCTTTACCTTTACCTATACACACACACACACACAAGCAGGGACTATATATATATATATATATATATATATATATATATATATATATATACACAATATATATCACACACACACCAATTTAACAAAGTTTCAGCCACAAAAACAAAGTTTCTGAAGTAGAACAATGACTTTCACAGTAAAGACAACCCAATTTAACAGGAAATAAGACTTTCAAACCAGGAACAGATTTCTGCAATTATTAAAAAATGGTTTATTATAAAAGCTATGAAAATTCTCCAAAAATCAGAGGATAAGGGAAATGTTCCACATTTTGGTGAGCTATCAGTGTTAAATGTGTTCTACCACTGTACCAAGTTTGAAGAAGATCACTCAAAAAATGAGGGCGGGAGAGCCCCCTAAGTCCCCCCCCCTTCGGGCTGTTTTTGGGCCACCGCGCATGCGCGTCCGCCATTAACGAATTAATTTAGAAAATAACGAATTTTCGTTAATTTCGAAAAATTTTGGGGGCCAAATTCGTTATTAGCAACAAAAACGAAAAACTGCCCCCTCTAGTTTTGAAACGAGTTTAGAATCAAATTTTTCATGGATCGATCAAGCCTAGTAAATAGCTCTTGAAGCAATACCTCATTTGTCATCAATTTAGGTACAAAAGTCTTTCCATTGCTTTTTCAACACTGCAAGGCAGGATCCTATCTTCTAAATTAATATGTAGTATGGCATGTATTGAAGTATAACAATAACTTTCCTGTATTAATAAAAATGGACTCCTATCTGGGAAAAAGATGGAAACTGCAACAGCCGGAGGTGAGCACTGAAAGCCCTGGGAAATTCCCAAGTTATGCAGATAATGTTGGAAATCCCACTAGTGTCTTTTGAGAGAGTAAGTTCCTCTAAGAAACATTTTGGTCCAACGTATAACCTCCATATTTAGTGCAAAGTTGTTGAAACAGCTGTGCATGTGATGCTGTTTTATATATGGATGTGCACTCTCAGTCAATGGGTTCCTATCTTTTATTGATGAAATGGGTGGAAATATTCCTGTAGTTGTTGAATTGGCTGTACTTTTGGTTGCACAATATTACCATTCAACAAATGCCCATACCGCACCATCAACACACAACTTCATTTATCAAGATTTACATTATGTCATCACAATATAGGAACTCTGCCAATATTTTCAGTTGCAAACCAGTCTCTGCCCCACTGACATATACCTGAAGAGAAATTACTCATTAGAAACTCACAAGCAACAAGGTGAATGGACAAGAGACATTACATGTAGCCATTTTGAATCTCTTTTAAGAGAGAAAATAAAGCATATTATTATTATTATTATTATTATTATTATTATTATTATTATTGTTATTATTATTATGGGATGGGTAGGTAGTTTTTAAAAGTATTCATGAGAAGAGGATTGCAAATTTGCAACAGCAGAGCAGCATGAGGGAATCATCACCTTTTTCTCTATGTTCTAGTAGTGCTACTGATGCAGCATCATTCCAATGTATTCTGGAGACAACTAGTAGATTCTAGAAGTGTGCAAAACAGCTGAAATCCTATTAGTAATTCATTTCAGAGATTCTAATGGCCCCTGCTTCAATTTTTAAAGATTCAGGGAGGTGACATTTCAATTGGTAATCCTAATCTCCGAAGCTCTGTAATTGCTTCGTTAAGATTCACTCCATTAGTGGCAATGGGGAAAACTGGAAGGCTCATTTCCTTGTCATTTGTATGACTATCAGGATGAAACTTGACACACTTGTAGGCAACACCTGCCAAGTTTCAGAATGTTTTGGTTCTCCACTGATTTAAGGAAAAAATTAAAGTATTTACATATAGGGTTGTTGTGAGGAGGAGAAGAAGAAGTTGCTCATTTTCTTATGTGGTCCTACCTCCCCTCTTAGCAGGGAGAAAAAGGGTGTTGATATTGGCTAGAATCCAGCTGATTTGTATTCAGTAGAAGACCCAACAAATCAGTTGTTGACTGGTAAATCACCACATAGGTTAATACCAATGATTATTTGGATCCAGTGTAATTGGGACTAACAATACAATTTAGGCCATTGTTTGGTTTTCCTGTGAGTCTAGGCAAATCTTTTTTTTTTTTTGTATCAGTCACAAGACATGAGCAAGAAAAACATGCACTGAGCAGGTTACTCATTTCTTCTCAGTTGTATCAATGAGCTCTGGGCAGATTACAAGCCAAGAGACAAAATAAAATGAATAAATAAAATAAAACCACATGAAGGAAGGAAGGGTCTGTTGACTGACCCAGCCGATTAGATGCATGATACACATATACATATCTTACACATACACATATGTTCATATCTTCTTAGTGTTTTTTCACAGATCTGATTTAATTTGAAGGTCTATTACTTAATCAAATATATGTTACACTAGAAAAGTATAAGTTAAGAATTCCCCTCTTTCATACTAACTTTCCTCATTATAATGTAAAGGAAGATTTTGACATCTCATACAATTTAAAATTAATTTCTTGTATTTTCCTTGATTGCATCTTCTGTTATTTACTTACTGTATTTATATTCTGCCTTTCTCAACCCCGAAGGGGACTCTAGGCGGCTTAGAGATAGGCAATGATTTAATGCCTAAAACAATGTACAATTAAATAAACATTTAAAATTAAAATTAAGATCAAAATTGAAATACATTAAATCACTATTTAAAACCACGCTATCCACAATAACAATCCATACAATTCCGATAGTCATTGCATAATTCCAATTCAATCTATTGCACTGTGATTATTCTCTGAAGGCTTGATTCCAGAGCCATGTTTTTGCTCTTCTTCTGAAGGTCAGGAAGGAGAGGGCTGATCTGATATCACTGGGGAGGGAGTTCCACAGTCGAGGGGCCACCACTGAGAAGGCTCTGTCTCTCGTCCCCACCAGTCGCTTCTGTGAAAGAGGCGGGATCGAGAGCAGAGCTTCCCCAGATGATCTTAATCTCCAAGATGGTTCATAGGGGGAGATATGTTCGAACAGGTAAGCTGAGCGGAAACCATTTAGAGCTTTATAGGCTAAAGCCAGCACTTTGAATTGTGCTCGGTAGCAGACTGGCAGCCAATGGAGCTGCCGTAGCAGGGGGGTTGTGTGCTTCCTGTACACTGCTCCGGTTGGACTATTTGGAGCTTCTGAACAGTCTTCAAAGGCAACCCCACATAGAGCATGTTGTAGTAGTCTATTCGGGATGCAACCAGAGCATGGACTACCATGGCCAAGTCTGACTTGCCAAGGATTGGGTACAGCTGGCACACAAGTTTTAATTGTGCAAATGGCCACTGCCGAAACCTAGGGTTTCAGGTTCAGTGGTGAGTCCAAGAGAATTCCCAAGCTGTGAAGCTATCTTCAGGGGGAGTGTAACCCCGTCCAACACATGCTGTACCCTATACAATGTTCAGCTTTGCGACTGAACAGGAGTACCTCTATCTTGTCTGCCCTCATATAGACTGCCACAGCTGTGAAGCACCTGTTCAAGACCTGGACAGCCTCCTTAGTAGCAGGTGGAAAGGACTGATAGAATTGAACATCATCTGCATACAGATGACATTGTATTCCAAAATTGTGGATGATCTCTCCCAGAAGCATCATGTAGATGTTAAACAACATGGGGGACAGTATTGAGCCCTAAGGGATCCCACAAGCAATGGTTGCAAGGCTGAGCAGGTGTCCCCCATGTACCAGTCCTTTCTGGTATGGCCCTCCAGGAAGGACTGGAGCCACTGTAAAACAGTACCTCCAAGACCTATTCCTGTCAGGCATCCCAAAAGGATACTGTGGTTTATGGTATTGAAGGCCTCTGAGAGGTCCAGCAGAACCAACAGGGACACACTTCTCCTGTCCAGTTCCCGGAGTAGATCATCCACTAAGGCAACCAAGGCTGTCTCAGTTCCATGTCCTGGCCTAAAGCCAGACTGCATTGAATCTAGATAATCAGTATCTTCCAAGAACCTCTGGAGTTGTAAGGTCATTTTGTTCCATTCTACACAACAGATTTGCTCCTGCAGGTATGAGATCTTTAGGTGTTTATAGTCACTATCTTTTCAACAGAAATGCAAAGGCTTAAGTTGGTCATATGGATCACAAGTCTTTAAAAAAATTAAAACATTTATGGTTCTCCCCCCAAAACCATAAAATGCCAGAAGATAAGGATTCACTCTGATAACTGATGGATACTGATAGGCTGAGCTGTGATATAAATATTGTCAATTTTCACCAGATGATATGAGAGAGTGAGATGATCTGACATTTATTTATGTTCACATGCTTATTTTCATTGACAATGAGATGAGATTTTGAACATAATAATCTGATCTTAACTCTTAATGCAAGCAATTCTGAAATTGTTGTTGTTGTTGACTGTCTTCAAGTCCTATAACTGCAAAGCTTTGAAAGTTATTGGGGGGCAGGGAGAGATTTTTCTCAGAAAGTTTGCAGGTACAATTCTGCATAACTAGTTCTGTAAGAGAAGGGTTTTTTTATTAAAAAAACCTTTTAAATCTTCCTTTTTTGTAATGACAGAATATTTAGGAAAGCAATCTTCTTGCTAGGTCTTCTGGTGCCCTTGTGATGGAGCTTATGCGACTTTATACTACTTCAGCAGAGCAATGCAATAATGAGGTCATCAGCAGTCGGGGATTCTAAATCACACCTCTTACATTGCTTGCAACACAAAGCTCTTCACAGAATAATTCAGCCACTGTAGTCTAATCACATATGCCAAGTGGGAGAAAAGAATAGAGAAAGGGAACTGGGGTGGGGGAATTAAATATAGCCCATGGCAAAGAGACTGAATGCAGTTACATCTTAATATTCAAATCATGCACATGGAAAAATACTCTCAGAAGAGGACTAACAGTAGTGAAGTATAAGAAATATTTGTCTTTTTGTTAGAAAACAACAGAGACTGACAGGAAATCAGATGAACTTCACGGGTGTGGGATCAGGCAAGGCAGAATGATAATCAATAGCAGAATAATAATGTGTGGCACAGTGAACTTGGTAATAGTAATCGTCTTGGCCTCAATCACAAGGATATGGAAAATAACCCATACCTCAATCAATGCATGCAGAATTAGAAGGAAATAATAAAGCAGCAGATAACTTCTGAGTAACACCATCTGGGGTTTATTAATGAAGTGAAGCAGACGGTGGCCTTAGAACTGCGAAACAATTTCTTGCATAACCTCCTTTATGTTAACAATTCTCCTATGTATCACCTGAGATGAGCAGAAAGGGATGTAGCACGCAGAGAAAACTGGTTTTCAGCTCTGAAGATATGGAGGTGCTTTGCGGCAAGCACTGATGCTTCGGTTTCTCATACTTAAAACTGGGTACTCATACTGGTCTATTTTCCAGAGAAAAAGACTGATTTAATGCCTGGTTATATTTGGAGTGAATGGCTATGTGTGTCTTTGGGATGTCATTCTTCACTAAGTTTTCTCTTGAAGATAGTAATGAATAATTAAAGCAATAGTTTTCACCACTGGGAAGCATGACCTCAAATGCATTTGGCATGGTCTGCCTTTATCCCTCATCAAAGGTGGACGGGCGGGGGCAGTTTGCAAAAACTGGATATAGCTAGGAAAAGGGTGAATTGTGAAATTTACAAAGTGATGAGTGAAGGTTCAGGTTATTATAGTCATCACAAGATCACCTATCATAGGAAGGATTTATTTTGGGCAGATGATATCCATCTCTCAGAGGATGGCAACCAACAGTTTCTTCATGATCTGCAGGGGGGCATTAGGACAGTTTAGGCAGGCTTGGCAGGGGATAGGGACAAAGCAGAAACTTGCCACTAATCTCTGGAAAGAGAACTGGAATAGAGTTTACATCTCAGTGTGCACCTAAGACCCCCTGTTTTGCTGAAGGCCAGGAACAGGAACCCCCACTTGTGTGTTCAGGCAACCAAAGTGGTTGCCCTTGGAGCTGTGTGAGAATTCTAGCCCCACTGAAGCCTTGTGGATTGGGATTGGAATACTCTAGGTAGCTGCTCTAAGAGGTCACTCTGAGAACAACTCAAGCCAGAGGTGAACTCAGGGGACTCAGGTGTTTCACCCAAATTAGTTGAGGAGTGGGTCTGGAAGAGCCAACTGCCTTAGCTTATACCACTTCAAGTTCATTCCCCTGAACAAGTTTTTTGCAGTTCATGAAGAAAGTTTAAATAGGTAACCCTAATAAAGCTGTCCATAGTTAGTTACTCTCATATTGTTGTCTGGTCTCATTATTTCAAGGGGTGCAAATACTTATTGCAAAGAAAAAACACATATTTACTTTACTTGATTGAAAACAACTGTCCTCAAAGCTAATTGAGTGTCGGAACCCTAACGTCTTGGTCTCCAGAGTTGATACTAGTCTGATTTTTCCACTTTGAAAAAGAATGACTGGGGATTGGTTGTTAGAAGAGATAGGATGAGCAAGAGAAAACTTCTCTGTCAAAGGGCACCAACTTCCTAGCAAGGTGGTGGGAAGAGTCCTAACTCTTTCTGCTAGATAGGAAAAGGCTATGGAAACATTGATTCCATCAACTAAGTACTTATAGAACCTTACTCAGATGATTTGAGGCTTTACTTAATGAAACCTTTGCCCTTCTCTGCTCATCTGAGTGCAACTTCATAATCCCTGCAGGCAAGGGACAGTTTTCTATATTGCTAATCAGTTCTTCTGATGACCAGAACATCGCAGTGACATCTCACCCTTCTGAAGTAGTTCCATTCTACAAAGCTAACAGTTGAAAGAGATCAAACTTTTCACAAAATACACTTTGGACTGGGCTGTTAAAGGGGGTGATAATTATGTAGCAGAATTGTCCATGAAATATTAGAGAGAGAGTTTGAGGCTAGCATTCATCTTTAGAGTATATGATTTTTTTTTAAACTGTACTCATGTCACTTTCCGTTTCTGTCTTTTATAAAATGTGGACATTCAAAGACGTCAAATAATCTCTTGTAATTTAATGTACAGTTACGATTAGACATAAATTTTAATACTTGTTCAATCATTTTACAATGTTAATAATATTCATGCTTTACCTTCTAATGATATTTTGGCTAATTAAGTATTCATTTCTGATTGACTTTGAAGGACAGGTGACTCCATTCTAAGATAAAATTGATAGTAATAGTCATAACAACCATATTAATATTCATTCATATTCATATTGCCATTTAATAGAGCACATGCTTTGCAAGCAGAAGGCCTGGAGATTCAGTCTCTGGTCTACATTTAGAAGGCAGTGGGCAGCATAGAGGAACAGTATATTTATGCCAGGGTCAAGGCTGACATAATTTCTCCCAAGTTAAGGCCATGTTTCATTACTGGGAAGGCATTGGAGCCAGTGAATCAAAAATCTTTCCCATACTTTCCACGTTCCCTATACTTTCTATGTTTACTTTCCCATACTTACCATGCTTCCCAAGACCAGAGCTTCAATTGGAGGTAAAATATTTGGGTAGAACATTCTGGACAATAATGTTAACATTATTTCTTCTTTCTTGAATCACAATAACAATAAGAATCATATCCTTTTTTATTGGAGCCTGTAGAGCAGGGGTCCTCAAACTTTTTAAGCAGAGGGCCGGTCCACAATCCTTCAGACTATTGAGGGGCCAAATTATCATATGAAAAAAATACGAACAAATTCCTATGCACACTGCACATGTCTTATTTGTAGTGCAATAAAACAACAACAACAATGAAATAACAATACAATATTTAAAAACAAAAACAATTTTAACCAACATAAACCTATCAGGATTTCAATGTGGGTCTGCTTCTGGCCAATGACCTAGTGAAGTTAATTAGGATTGTTGTTGTTGTGTGCCTTCAAATCATTTCAAACTTTGGGTGAGCCTAAATCTAAAACTGAAGGCGGGGGGCCAGGTAAATGACCTTGGAGGGCCACATCCAGTCCCCGGGCCTTAGTTTGGGGACCCCTGCTGTAGATCAATAAAGAGACAAGTATTAAGAGCAGGATTTTTCCTTTTTAAAAGTTTGAAATATAAAAGAAAATGAGATTGTTCTGATACTATGATTGCATGTCTTCATCACCCTTATTCAAACTTTCTTTCATCCTGGCTGATTGATCTTTCAAATCTGTTTATAAAGATACTGTGATTTTAAAACAGTTTAAAACTATCAGTTTGCTTTATGCATTAAACATGATTATGGCTGTGGACAAAGTGTAGACAAAAGCATAACATCAGATAACTTCCATTTTATCTATTGATTTCTGGAGACAATGCAGCTGAAAGAGATACAGAAAGAGACTGATAATATATTGTACATGTCTTCTCAGAAGACCTATTGAGTTCAAGGAAGTTTCTCTCAGCCCAGAATACCCACTTGAATTGAGTTTCTATTAGACAGTTGCATCATGCCTCCCAACAAACTGTGGTTCTGGTAATGTTACAGCAATTTTTTAAGTTTTACTTTACTCTGAAGGCTGCATTTGGGAGAACTAAGTACAACACACAAAGCTGCCTTATATTGAGTAGATCTATTATCTCCCAGCTGGTCTCTGTTCTCCAGCCCTTCTTGGAGGCCACAGAGACCTTGAGCGCTTCAACAGCCCTTCTCAGTCATGTGCTCCCTGTGGTACTGGGACTGAAGGAGCACTCGGAATGGGCTGGGGGTGGGGTGGGGTGGGGGCAGTATGCTTGCTAGTCTGGCTGGAATGCTGACACCCCGGGTGTAGGTGGTGGTGATGGGCTTGACTGGCGCCATCACCAAACACCTGGAGCCACTCTTCCACAATGACATACCTCTGCTTCCACACCCAGAAGGTCAGATCTGCAGTGATCCTACTTACCTGCTTTCTTCCTCTAACAGGACCAGCATTTCACTTTACAAGTATGTATTGCTTGCTTGCTTGCTTGTTGCTTATAAGTCTCATTGAGTGATTTAGGTTAATCATAATCACATGCTCTTAAATTTAAAAAAAAAAACCTTTAAAGTCAGTGGATGACTGCAATGTTCTGAAACTTGGCAGGATTGATGCCCTCTTTATGTTGTCTCATCATGCAGAAATTCAAGAGGATGCTTCTTTTAGTTTTTTTTTAAATTATATGTAAATATGTTGTCGAAGGCTTTCATGGCCAGGATCACAGGGTTGTTGTATGTCTTCTGGGCTGTGTGGCCATGTTCCAGAAGTATTCTCTCCTGACGTTTCGCCCACATCTATGGCAGGCATCCTCAGAGGTTGTGAGGTATGGATAAACTAAGTAAGGAAAGGAAAGATGTGAAACCTAGATGTGATAGGTTAGTGATAAAATTCTTCTCACTCATGGGGGTGTTGGGGGTGCTTTGAATGTGTTTTCCTGCTTCTTGGCAGGGAGTTGGACTGGATGGCCCATGTCTATTATTCTATGATTCTATGATTTTTTTTGCTAACAGCATTCTCAAAGGAAGTAATTTTCTTATCATTGTGAGAAAGATTTTAAATACTATTAATAGTTAAAGATTTATTCTATGTAAAGGAAATGACTCCTAAAGGGTTGTGCAGAAAACAATTTCCTGCCCAACATCATTTTCTGTATAATATGGAAAACACGTGTTTTTTACCATTTTGGGGAAAATTTGAATATTCTTTCCATCTCTACTCAATACACAGATCATATATTACGTTGTAGTAAATTGGCTCTTGATAAATGACTGTTAGTGCCTCCCAAACAAAACCCAATAGAATGTTCAATGTGATTTAATAATTATGTATCACAAGACAAAGCTTTCATTTGAGTTCTTCACTTTCCCGGTAGACACAGAGGGAATTTTGGAGCATGAATACAGTCACTGCAGCACTGGGGAGTATAAAGGCAAGGTAGACATGTGAAACATTACAATTTATGTAAATAAAGAGTATTCTGCCAGTAAATATTAATGCACCTCTGCCTGAATGTTTCAGTAAATTCAGAACAGAAAAAAAACCATACAGGATATATGTAGATTCCTTGATAAATTGGTTTAACCTGCTGAACTTAACACAAGCTAAAATCTTATATGGTGCTTTCAAAAGAAAAAGGGAAAAATAGGAATGGCTTTGAGCAAAAGAAAAACATGTGGTTACTATTTTAAATTATTTATCTTTCTATGAGTAAAGTTAATAAAAACCAGAATATCACAATGATTTTTTCAACCAGTAAATGCTGAATTTTCTGGATATTGATGAAAACTATTTTTTAAATGATAGAAACAGGACAGAGGAATACAAAGAGCTTGATATATTCATTTTACACGTCTTAGATTTTGATTCCAGCCCAGTTAATTCCACCTAAGTCTTTCTGAAATCAACAGTACTTAATCAAGATGACAAATTTATCTGATTAATATTTTTTCTACCTTTTTCTGGATATGGGCCTTGGTTCTCATCCTTCTCTGTCCATCACTGCTGTCAGTTGAGGTGATCTTTCATTACTTTTGGGCGATCATTTTCACTATTTGGAAATAGGGAATGTAACTCAGTCATCCCCTGCAGAAAGCCAATTTTTGGCTTCAGCAGGTAAAACTACTTCAAACAGCAAAGATGGAAATGATCTGAGTTGTGCGTACAGCTTTAACTCCCATTGCTTGTTTTCTTTACTCATTTATCTTATTCTCCCTTACTCCCTGACTTTGAATTACTTTACTGTTCAGGGAACTATACCAGTTTAAGCCAATCAGGGTTTTTCTATGAATAGAATGGAATTACTTGTATATGGTTGAATTCTTTATTCTACTGAAATGAGATTTTACAAATCATTGCAGGACCATAAATCGTCCATGGGAGTCCTCTCATGTCTAAGTACCAACTATTTCTTTTCCAGCCTTCAGTTTTCAAGGAAACAACTTAGCATCTTCCTCCCTTACCAAAAGACATGCAATGGTCTTTTGGACTGTATCTCCTATATTTTTCTTTTACTGAGAAACAAAAATTTAATGACAAACATATCCATATAAAATAGCAAGATGTGTGTAAAAACAGCAGCAATAGAAAAAGCAGAAATCAGTTAAATTATGAGTAGCCTGTTATATGAATCGTTGTATCATGCATGCAACATTGCCCCCCCCCCTTCCTATGTTAATACAGAGACAGTACCATTTTAGTTTGAAATATGTATTCTCTTTCAGAAGAAACCAGAGAGCTTTTATACAGAAATAGTGGGGTTCTTTCATGACTCAGGAAAATGCTCTAGCATTTCCTCTTCTGCTGAATATTGACATTGTGCAATCAACTGGGTATTTACCAATGCATTTGCTTATTATCCCACTGGGGGAATGCACAAAGGCAATTCCTTCGATCTTGGTGAATAACATCCTACTTTGAAGGATGAATCAGGAACAGAAAGAACATTTGAAGTGGTGGGAAATGAGAGCTTTTCAACTGTTTGAAAACCCAAATGAGGGCAATCTTGTTTGAGACGCTTTTCCAGTTTTTTTCTGACCAGCCTTCAAATAAACTCTCTTTCTGATCTTGTGCAATGAGTGGGTGCAGGAGAGAAAGAAAGGGTTCATCGAAGACTACAGTCTCTGAACCCGTTTTTGTCTTCCCCCTCCCAATCTCAACTGTGGCATATGGGGTTGGCAAGGCCTTCTAGATCCATGACTGGCTCCCGTAGCATCCTCCCCATGTCATATGAGGGCAGACCAAGAGACCTTTCTCATCCCACTGCTGAAGACTTTTCCCCCCATGTGAAATCTATTTTTAAAATTCATCATTTTTGAAGACTTTTGATGCAAATAGAAAAGTATTTACATTATTATTTGTTACATGTGAGAATAAATAATCTGACACTGTACGACCCAATAATTAATAGTTATACATAATCAAAGAATTAAATAGTTAAATTTGTGGAACTTTGTATACATAATCATGAACCAAATATGACTATTGTGCAGTGCCTCTCCCCAAGTACAAGCATATGTGTAAGAGAATGTATGCATGCCATAACAGGATTATGGCCTTTGAGTTTACACAAGGAATCATATAATCTAGTTTTTCCTAGACTGTATCACTACCAAAGCGGCAGTCGAACGATTACATTAGTAACAATGTTTTAACTTATGAATATAAATTACTTTCAAAACAATAGAACCAGTAGAATCAAAGGAACATATAATGAAGATATTAAATAATGATTCTTAGAATATTTTTATTGCTGTCCTAGGAAGAAAATCTCAAAATTCACTGCATTACTCTAGTTCCTTCACTTCTGCATGCATGTAGCTCCTATTCTTACAAAGGTTACATGGGGTCAGCCCTTCCATTAGAGAAATAAGTGCCCCCTATGGTTTCACATGGGAAGGCAATAAATAGGCTTCTTTAAAATTAAATAACAGATTTTTATAGTTTTATTTCCAGGGATGGAAATGCACTTGACTGTCTTTGAGTACTATGAATAATAATGACAACAACAACAACAACAACAACAACAACAACAACAACAACTTTAATGGGACTCAGAGCAGTGATGGTGATGAGCTTGGTCAACACCATAAAATATAAACACATTAAAATACATACACAATATCATAAAGCAGAATAACAATTATAACAGCATAGCAGTTGTGACAAAATAAATACAGTCTTGAACCAACAACCAATGGACCTGAAATAATATCCATTTCTAGGCATGGATGGGCAGGGTGGTGCAACTCACTTTTGAAAATAGGACTAATTGATAAAGTAGGGGTAATCAATGTAAACTGAGGAATAATATCTTTGGGTAGAGGACAATAGTAAAGTGCAAGGAAAATATTTTATGTCCTTATTGCAGCCAGGTTATTTAGGAGATTGTCTAGTCAAATGCACAGCAGAACATCCAAGTTTTTAGTTCTTTACGGAAGATGGACAGAGTGGGTGCTAACCTAATCTCCTTGGGGAGGGAGTTCCAGAGCCAGGGGCCACCACCAAAAAGGCCCTCTCTCTCTTGTCCCCACCAGCCGTACCTGTGATGGGGGTGGGAGCAAGAGAAGGGCCTCATCAAAAGATCTTAAAGATTGTGCATGTTCATAGGGGAAGATGTGGTCGTGAAGATAGGCCGGTTTAGGGATTTATAGGTGATAATCTGCACCTTGAATTGGGACTATGTATCTGAACCTACATAGTGGAAAAGTTATTTATTGCTTCATTTCAGGCATCAAAATGTCTTGAGTTTACCCTTTTGTTCACCCCTTTCAGACAAACTCTTTGCCCTTGATTCCAGCCAACCACATTCATGTCATCTACTCTGATATCAAGACCAAGAGTGCAAGCCTGATGACCAGGAATATGTGTTTATATGAGGATCATGTGGAGACAACTTATCTTGATATATTTTATGATTTTTATTGCTTTGGTATCAGTTGTTTTTTAGTTATGCTGATTTTGTAATGTATTTAATTTTGTACCGTGTATTCTTTGTTTGGTCCCCATGTAAACCGTCCTGAGTCCCTTTGGGGAGAAGAAGGCGACTTATAAGAAAAAAGTTGTTGTTGTTGTTGTTGTTGTTGTTGTTGTTGTTGTTGTTGTT
Organism: Anolis carolinensis; assembly: GCF_035594765.1. Classification (NCBI taxonomy): domain Eukaryota; kingdom Metazoa; phylum Chordata; class Lepidosauria; order Squamata; family Anolidae; genus Anolis; species Anolis carolinensis. The sequence goes on along the minus strand of NC_085842.1, from coordinate 282,545,016 downwards.
ATAGTACAGTGAAACCTCTGGCTATAAACAGGGTCTTTGTTAAGTCCTTCATCAAAGTTATTAGGCAATGCATCTAGATTATCTCATGTATCTTGGCATTCATCAGTTATGAAAGACCCTTCAGCATCCAAGGTTTTGCATATGAAGTAATTATAATTCGTTAAAGACTTCAGCTGTGGAACTTTTACTCAGCTGGAATTAAATGCTTTTTTAATGGAAATGCAAACTATGCATGATGACTCAACTTTTCTAAATAAAGTGAATGTTTTCCACAGCAAGACTGTGGGGTTCATAATAAGCATTCAATCTGTGGCAGCCCTTTTCTCAGTATGAAATGGTAATTTCATATTAACTTTAGATATGCAATGGGACTCTTTCTTGCACAAAACACAAGGCTTCTTATGTCTAGTACATTATTAGATACTTATTTCTGATGTATATTAGCAGGTTATTTGGGGCACTGGGGAACAAAATTATTTTAAACATTAGGCAGCTGTGAAATCTATATAAGAAAGTAATGAGCTATTACCACCACTCCCCACAAATACTCTTACCATTTATGTATATAATTTCTTTTACAGCAGGAAATTAACAGTTTCCTTCTTATACTCTATAGAGGATACTAAATTTGTGAAGTTTTTTCTTAGTTATTTTTAAAAAAGGAATTGAAGTGAGAGCAGCTATTTTTTAAATAAATCATTTCCTCATCTGGATCTACAGACTAATATAATATTTTTAAAATCTAGGTACAATAGGGAATAGAACACTGGTATGTAGTACATTACTGAAGACTAGAAGATTTGGTAGATGTAGTTTATCTTTCAGATCTGAAATTTCCATTTTTGAATATACAAATCTCAAAAGGTATAAGAGATCTCTCCTTTTTATTTGGTCACCTCTTGTACATAAAAGGAAGAGATATTGGGCCATATGAACCCATATCATCCAACATACTCAAATACACAACTTGGAATCCTGCATAAGAAATCTTTTCAGTGTGATATTGTTCAGGGGCATATCTACCTTGCCTGCCCGCCCTCCTGCTTACCACCCTGCCTGCCTACTCAGGAGGAGACTGTTTTGCGGCCCCTCCCTCATTTGTCTTCTGCTGTAGGCCTACTGCCCCCTCCCTGTCCCCCAGCATTGGTGAGTGGACATAAGGAGGGAGGGAAGACTTTAAAAACTTCTGATTTTATTTTTGAGATGGGATCCAACCAACTAAACTGGGACTTGTTGGACCTTTTGTTCTTAGAGTACAAGTGCCTTACTGAAAGTTTAGGCCGCCTTGGAGTGTTACTAAATCGATTAAGTGACTCAAAATCACCAAAAAGAGCCTCCATGGACATATTGCAGGCAGATAACTACTTACCAAATGATAGTCCAGCCGAGGTGTTCCTTTTTTTTTTGGAATATTTTTATTACATTACTATTAATTTGTTACAAAGAAAAGAAAAATCTTTACAATTCATATAATTAAGTCTTTTCCTTCCCCCAGTGTTCTACCCGTTGTGCTCCCCATCACCGGAGACAGCCGAGGTGTTCCTTGGGGTAAGTTCCTCGCCAAGACCATCGCAGCCTCTGAGTCCACCATCATGGCCCTGATACCCTCGGGGGGAGTTCTCCAGGAGGCGACAGTCTTGGAATGCTTATTTGGGGGATATTGCCCTTTTGGGGCAAATCCTGATGACACCTGTCCCTGGTCAAACCAAAAATCTAGGAAGGCCATGGGGGCCATGGGGGCAGATCCACTTCAGTGGATGGAAGCAGAGCCATTGGACATTTCTGCAATCCTGCAAAAGAATCCAAGGACGATCACCGAGGCCCAAAAGCCGGAAGATCGCTGCAGACGTCGTTGTCTTTCCTTGTCTGAAAGACAAGCTTAGATCAAGGCCTTGAAAACGGCACCTGGTGCAGGGATTGTTAAAAGGGAATTGACCTCCCTATGGCTAAGTCCCAAAGAGAAACAGCACATGTGTAAACGCCATACGAGAAAGAGACGGAAGCAACATCTAGGGAAAGGCCCCATTTCCGGTGAGGACATCTCCAAAGTAACTGCTCTTGAGGGGAATCCACATGAAGTGGTAGTTTCCAGTGGGAGCTCCTCTGGAGGAGATGTCTCCAGCCGAAGAAACTCTGAGGGGGCCGATGCTGAGAAAAATACTGAAGAAGCTCTAACTCAGGATGCCCCAGTGAGTAAGATCGCACCCAGAGGGGCTTTCGCGAGGGTTGAGAACATTTCCGCCGACATACAGAACAGAGAACTGCCCAGAAGTCAACGTTCTGAACATGTGTTGGTTAGAGCCACAAGCCCTAGTTCATCGAAACACAGAGCCCAGCAGAAAGGCTACAAAACTAGAACTTTTGGGGGGGCTGGTTTTAGGGCCAGGACAAGAATGCCGAAGTCACTTTCAACACAAAGGATGAATATCTCTCCAGTTAGGGCCACTACTAATACAAACAGGGAAGATAGGGCCACAGAAGAGGGTCATTCCAAAAACCCAGCGGTTGGGGGCTCATTCCCTCGGTGCAACGGAACACCTGCACGTCCTAAACGATGTTTAGGAGACTTTGCATTTACTCCAACTCCGCTGTGCCCACAGGTTGGTGCTCAAAATCATACCCCCTCGGGCTTTGCGTCATTCCCTTTTCTGGAGGTGGTTCGAACATCGGGTACTTAACTGACACTACAGACAAACCCAGAACTGGGAGGACGATCCCAGTAATCATCGGGAGAGGGATATATGAGAATGATAGCATGCTGGTCTCTAAAAAGAGACAAAGTCAGCGACAGATTCGGCCTTCATCTGTCCTACGTGATATTCCCAAGTGTGATAACAGTGGTCCTAGGTCAAGTGCCAGAGTGAGGTCGAGTCGATTGGAAACTCGTTCTCTTTCCAACTTGCATTCCATCCCTAGGCATACGGCCGAGAAGGTGCTACCAACGCCCCTCCTGTCCCTGCTACTATTCAATGCTAGGTCTATTGTCAACAAAACTGCTACCCTCTCTGACTTTATTCTCGATCAAGCAGCGGACCTGGTTTGTATCACAGAGACCTGGATCCGTGAGGGTGATAACATTCCCTCACATGAACTGACACCTCCAGGCTTCCAGATATTTCAACAGCCACAGAGTGGGGGTCAGGGTGGAGGGGTAGCAATACTCTCCCGTGATTATTTTAACATCAAAGCTATTCCAACTCCAAAGATAGCCGGTATTGAGTGTGTTGGTGTGGTCCTGGCTAGCAGGGAATCCCTAGCCATTCTTGTAGTTTACTGCACGCCTGGGTCTCCAGGAGAGAGTCTGCTGAATTTATTAGATCTTGTGGTGGACTGGGTCCTGAAGTTCCCCAGACTTATTGTTCTGGGTGACTTTAATGTACATGTCGAAGCACTGCCATCTTCATCTGTGACTAAGGACCTAGTACCAACCTTTGAAGCTCTGGGGCTCTCACTATAAAGACTCGCCCTACTCATCGGGCCGGCCACACTCTGGACCTGATTTTTAATATCGGAGTACGAACATCTCTATCCGTGGTAATTGATGTTCCCTGGTCTGATCACGCTGTCCTGAAGGCCCGGATTGAGATTCCATCTCCTCCTCCCCATCCTGCTACACCAATCTTTGCTCGGCCCAGGAGACTCATGGAACCTGCTAGGTTCTTGAATGCCCTTAAGGGCCTGGGAACTATGTGCGTCACTCTCAATGAGCTAGTCAGCACCTGGAATGTCAGTTTGCTGGCTGCCTTGGATGAGATTGCCCCCAGATGCCTCCTTCGTCCTCACCGGAATCGCTCCCCCGGTACACTAATGAGCTGCAGACGATGAAGCAAGCACGAAAGCGGCTGGAACATCGGTGGCGACGGAAACCTGACGAGGTGTCACTGTCCGCTTTCAAGGCTTTTCGTAGGTCCTACGAATCAGCCATCAAGGATGCTAAAAAAATCTTACAATTCGTCTTTAATAGCCTCTGCTAGATCGTGCCCAGCTCAAGTATTCAAAATCGTTCGTGCTTTGACCAGTCCGGCTCCCTTAGTCCAAAACCCAGCAACCATGGCTCTTACAGCAGAGGCATTCCAGAAGTTTTTCACTGATAAAATCACCGTGCTTCGGCAGGAACTGCCCCCTACAGTTGATACCTTGAGTGAGCTTGAGACTTTGTGGCCGCTTAGTGGGCCTATCTTTGACCGATTTACTCTGCTTGACAGGGAAGATGTCGCTAGAATCCTGGCTGTTGCAAAACCAACCACCTGTTCCCTTGATCCGTGTCCCTCCTGGCTGGTGAAGAGCTGCCTGGAAGATCTACTCGATCCGCTGAGTAATATAATCAATGGCTCTCTTGAACAGGGGGTCTTCCCGGACAACCTAAAAGAGGCAAGGGTTCGTCCCTTGCTAAAGAAGCCTAGCTTGGATCCCATGACCCTTGCCAACTATCGTCCTGTCTCCAACCTCCCATTCTTGGGTAAGATGATAGAGCGGGCTGTACTGGGACAATTGTAACAATTTCTGGAGGATACAGCCGGCCTGGACCCTTTCCAGTCAGGCTTCCGCCCTGGCCATGGGACGGAGACAGTCCTGGTTGCCATTACAGATGAACTTCGTCGCCAGTCTGATAGTGGCGGATCAGCGCTACTGGTACTTCTCGACCTTACCGCAGCGTTTGACACCGTTGACTACGATCTACTGATTCACCATCTCACCATGTCCAGAGTTCGCGGTCAGGCCCTCAATTGGTTCAACTCATTTCTGCGAAACCAGAGCCAATGCGTGGAGTATATGGATCAAGTCTCTGACAGATCTCCCCTCCTATGTGGGGTACCCCAAGGTGCAATTCTCTCCCCTCTTCTCTTCAACATCTACATTAGACCCCTTGCTAGTTTGGTTTGGAGTTTCGGCCTAGACTGCTACCAATATGCGGACGACACCCAACTCCTTCTGCGCCTGGAGCCTGGAGCAACGTCAATACCAGACAATTTCACCTTATGTCTGGAGGCTCTGTCGAACTGGCTACGTGCTAGTAGACTGAAGGTGAACCCGGCGAAGACCGAGATTCTCTGGCATGGCCGCTCGACCGGTCTGACCCATTTGCTACCCACCTTCGATGGTGCTGCCCTATCTCCTTCGCCTACCGTTAAGAGCCTGGGTGTTGTTTTGGATTCGCAGCTGACAATGGAAGCTCAGGTTGCTGCTGCCAGCAAACAGGCCTTTTTCCACCTACGACAAGCGAGGCAACTGGCACCCTATCTATCTGATGAGGCGCTGGCAACAGTCATCCATGCCACGGTCACGTCTAGGCTGGACTATTGCAACGCCCTGTATGTTGGCCTTCCAATGTCCACGACCCGAAAGCTCCGTATTGTTCAGAATACGGCAGCCAGGCTACTCACAAGAACACCCATGAAATGCCACATAACACCAGTGCTGCAGCATCTGCATTGGCTTCCAACTGATTACTGTGGTCTATATAAGATGCTAGTTCTGACCTTCAAAACTCTTTACGGCCAGGGCCCATCGTACTTTAGGGACCGTCTCTCCCATCATCGGAGGTCGCAATGACCATCCCAACGAGACTTACTTTATGTACCAGGTCCTAGAGAAGTGCACTTGGAAAGGACCAGGCGCAGAGCTTTTTCTATTTCTGCCCCTGCCTTATGGAATGCCTTGCCGCCCTATATGAGAGCCATGCGTGAGTTAGGGCCTTTTACCCTCGCACTCAAGACCTGGCTCTTTACTAGAGCTTTTAATCTATGTTAATTTTATTAATATTTTTATGTATGTATTTTTATCCTTTACAATTTTATCTTGTAAATCGCCTAGAGCATCGTGGATGGAGGGCGATTAATAAGTTATTAAATGATGATGATGATGATGATGATGATGATGATGATGATGATGATGATGATCTATGAAGCCAGAGCCACAAGTTCTAGTAGAAACAGAGGGGGATGATTTTGCTCATTGCAAATGAAGGATGGAAGCAATTTAGTTGCATTTCAGAGATTTCAAGGAAGGAGTACATTTGCTCCATCCCAGATTTGTAGGAAAACACATATTTGTGAGACATCCAATGAATTTTAGGGGGGAAAGCTATTCATAAAACAAAACACATAATTTAAAATGTGTATGCAATTAAAATATGTATCAACACGCTTTTGTCAAAACGCTTTGAATATTAGGCAAATTGTGCTTAAAATATGCATGTGAAAAAACAACAACCACAAGTCTAACAAACAAGGGTGAGAAGAAAATGCAAGTGGGATTCAGAAAACACAACCTTGAAACTGAGAGTTTTTCATACTCTGATATAGAGAGATATATTTGAATCTAACTTATCTACTAAGAATATAAGCAATATTAGTTGTTTCATTTTATTTATATTTCATAAACAGTTTCTTAGTAATTTCTTCCATTCTATCAAAAAGAAAGTATTTTGAAGATTATTTGCAATTTGGGACTTACTCTGCAAACATTTCACTTTGCTTTGCACAGAAACTGCATTTTCTTCCCATGTTTTATGAGCAAACAACATGTGATTTTTTTTAGAGAATACTTAAACAATTATGGCATTTTTTTCTGCAGAAAATATTATAGTATCACCTTGAAGAACAAGCTTCAGTATAGTTAATATATAAATATTAATATGAAAAGCAATCTTGGAAGCAGGAAGGATAGAAGTATAAAAATCAACCTAAATCAATAGTATAAACAAAACATTGCTTGTCCCAGCAGGCACTAATGACATCACCATCAGTTGAATCATAATTGCCCCACCTGAATTAAAAAACTAGTTCTCTTTTTCTTTGAGGAGCACCACAAATAGAAATATATGAAGGGATCCTGTTGCACCTTTAAGATTGAGAAAAAGATATTTCTAGCATATGCTTTTGTGAATTCTATTCCACTTTTTATGATACATATGAAGTCTACGAAACTATTATTATTATTATTATTATTATTATTATTATTATTATTATTATTATTATTATTTTATTATGACACAGCAAACAAGATTGATATGCTGGATTTCGTATCACAAAATCACAAGTCGAACACTTCCCAAGTGTCTAGGACTGTGTGATGATGATGATGATGATGATTATTATTATTATTATTATTATTCATGCCCTACTTCTCTCCCGAAGAAGACTCAAAGCAGCTTAACATAAAAGCATTAGCATGCAATTAAAATATACAAATATGCAAACATTAAAAAAGAACTAAATATAAACAGTATTTTAAAATTCACAGTTAAAAACCATTAAAACATTATGCTCAAAATGTCCTTTTCTCAGTCTCAAAGGTGCGTCAGGATTACCTTGTATATTTTTATGATAAAATGGGTTGCATGCCTATGTTTTTGAGAATCTATATATATAAAAGAGTGATGGCATCACGGCAATTCACAAAACAACAAAACTACAGGCCCCCCAACCTCAAAATTTGACAACACAACCCATCATCCACGCCTCAAGGTTGATACAACAAAAAGAAAAGAAAAATAAAGTCCTAATTAGAGGGAGAGCAATAATTTTTTTTATCTAATTGCTGCCAGTTTAGAGGGCTAATCTCTGCCCACTTGGTTGCCTAGCAACCAAGGGACAGCCAGGTTTCAGTTAGGGGACAGGCAGATTTAGGCCTTACTTAGATTTCTTCCACAGATTATCTAATTTGCACTGGATTATATGGCAGTGTAGACTCAAGGCCCTTCAACACAGCTATATAACCCATTTATAATCTTATATTATTTGCTTTGCACTGGATTATCTTGACTCCACACTACCATATAATCCACTTCAGTGTGCATTTTATACAGCTGTGAAGAAGGAGCCTCATATAATCCAGTTCTGAGCAGATAATATAAGATTATCAATATACAGTAGAGTCTCACTTATCCAACGTAAACAGGCCGGCAGGATAAGTGAATATGTTGGATAATAATAAGGGATTCAGGAAAAGCCAATTAAACATCAAATTAGGTAATCGTTATACAAATTAAGCACCAAAACATCATATTATACAACAAATTTGACAGAAAAAGTAGTTCCATGTGCAGTAATGCTATGTAGTATTTACAGTAGAGTCTCACTTATCCAACACTCGCTTATCCAACATTCTGGATTATCCAACGCATTTTTGTAGTCAATGCTTTCAATATATCGTGATATTTTGGTGCTAAATTCATAAATACAGTAATTACTATATAGCATTACTATGTACTGAACTACTTTTTCTGACAAATTTGTTGTCTAACATGATGTTTTGGTGCTTAATTTGTAAAATCATAACTTAATTTGATGTTTAATAGGGTTATTCTTAATTCCTCATTATCCAACATATTCGCTTATCCAACGTTCTGCCGGCCCATTTATGTTGGATAAGTGAGACTCTACTGTACTGTATTTACAAATTTACCACTAGAATATCACAATGAATTTAAAACACTGACTACAAAAACATTGATTATGAAAAGGCAGACTGCGTTGGATAATCCAGAACATTGTATAAGCGAATGTTGGATAAGTGAGATTCTTCTTTAATATGAAATAATTACTGGGATAGAATAATGCAGAACAATATAATCTCTAAAACCAGGACAGTAAATAAACAGGGGAATTCCACACAGGAAACAATCAGGGCCAGCTAACACCTCCCAACAAAGTATTCCCATCATCAAAGTCTGGCAAATCCTGTTTTCTCAGGGCCACAGACAGTAGAAGCACATAAAATATCGCAAACAACACCACTCTGAAAACAAGGGAATTCCAGACAGGAAACAATCAGGGCCAGCTAACACCTCCCAACAAAAAATTCACTCAGGGAGGAAACAGCCATGCTTTAAAGCTGCAAGGCCATTCCATCCTAATCATTTTTCCTAATTGCAGCATTCATACTTGCCTCCAACAGACAAAAAAAACCAATCAGAAATATTGTATATTCACAACCTTTAGGAAATAATATCCCATGATGGCGCAGCGTGTTAAAGCGCTGAGCTGCTGAACTTCTGGACCGAAAGGCCACAGGTTTAAATTGGGGGAGCGGAGAGAGCCCCCACTGTTAGCCCCAGCTTCTGCCAACCCAGAAGTTCGAAAACATGCAAATGTGAGTGCATCAATAGGCACTGCTCCGGTGGGAAGGTAACACTGCTCCATGCAGTCATCCCACATGACCTTGGAGGAGTCTACGGACAACGCCGGCTCTTCGGCTTAGAAATGGAGATGAGTACCAACCTCCAGAGTAAGACACGACTGGACTTAATGTCTGGGGAAAACCTTTACCCTTGACCTTAACTACCACCAATTCCTCAATACTTTATTTCCCATACCACCATACTTCGCCACAGCAACGCGTGGCCGGGCACAGCTAGTATCATATATAAAGCCTTAATCCATCTCCCTAGCCTTGGAATCTTCTCATTCTTGAGGAGTCAAATACAATCCCAATCCAAGTATTTTATTATGACCCACCTTTAACCAGCCAATATTTTCATTTGGTAGATAAGGCTGGAGAGTGTTTACCTAACATCTTTCCAAAAATCGTTACCCTCATTTAGAGTTTAAAGATGCCAGAAATCCATATGATACTTGTACAAGGTTGTATTTTCAATTCAAAAACAACTGCATAATGCTGATTAATCCTTCTATAAAGTGCATCTGGAAATTAAAAGAAGTAAGAATAAACGGAAATCTTTGCATGGAATTTCTGAAAGGCTTTCGTAATCAACCTGCCTGCCAAGAATGGGTCCAACCCAATTTTTACTGGTTTTAAACAAAACAAGCTCTCAACATGAGACAGTGTATTACAAAATCTCAAGACATCTCTAAATCTCTTTTGCATCACTAACAGGAAAGAAGTGTATCAGTATTTCAGTGGCTGAATGTAAAATTATTGTAAAAAAAAAAGAAGGCACAAATATCTGCTTAAAATGACAGAGCAGTAATATGAACAAAAGGATAATGGCTACATCTCTTTTCTTCCCACATAGTAAAGAAACTGGTGAAATGAAATAATATGATGTATAGCACAGAGTAAGGAAACATGATTTGTTTACAGAAGAAGGAAAATAGAAAACTACCACTTGTAGTTAGAGAACTGTATTGAGAAAGATAAAACTGAAAAGGGCGAATAGAACTAGTTCCTAGGCACTGAAAAGATGCCAACATGGCAAATTATATATTTTTCTTTACTGGCCTTAGAGAACTAATCTCCAATATTCTGTGACTGAATGAGGCTGAAATTGTACTCAAGAAAGGTGCTAATCAACTCTGGAAGTTGTACCAGGAAATCCTAGTTGCAAGCGGTCTTGGGGTAATGCAAAATCTGTTTCTTTCCCATGTTCAAATAAGTTTCATTTTTATTATGTCACATGTTCCAGTACTTGGCAATTGCCTGCTAACGTGCATTAAATTTGGATTCTAGCGTGGAACTTTAGCTTAGGCAGTGACATTTTGAGCTGTACAATGGTTGCCTGTGAATAAGAGGTAGAACACAGTGGGGAGAATTAAGGCTGTCTATGCTCATAGCAGTAAGTGTGAAGAAACGAATACACCAGTAACTAATGATGCTTGGCAAGCATAACCTAAGCCTTGTTGGATCAGACTTTTCTATTTCATCATCCTGTTTCCCACAGTGGCTAACCAGAGGCATATAAGTGAGCTTGGAAAATCATTTTAAAGCAAAAATAAATATAATGACATGCTGAAACCAACCATAACCAAGCAGTGGTAGGGTGATGCCTATATCAGCAGTGCTGGAATAAATTTCTCAGATTCACAGCATCATCTTGTCAATACTCAAAAGATATGAAAAAATCCTCCAGGACTGTTGAGACCTTGTTTACACTAGCTAAAAAAAACTCAGACATATTTTAGAAGGAGGACTGGAAGTCTTCATAATGCAAGCTACTTCTGGAGAGTATACCAGAGTTCAAATGGCTTTACCCTATTTCAAGCAAGGCTGGTGGATACTCTAGAGTTCACAGGAAATTCCAGAATATCGTGTAGCTTTGGGGCAACCTGATCAGCTGGATTGGTCTGATTCAATCAAATTCACTATCCAAATGAGATAACATAACATCACCCTTTCCCTGCAATCATGAGTGCAAGGAAAGGGAATAAATCATGCTGTGTCCCCACTACTCCCAGCTCCATGAGAAGTCCTAGACATCATGGGTTCCTTTGTTGATGTCAAAATGCATCCAGCATGGAGGAGGGTGGCCATCTTCCATCCTTCAGGATTGTGTGAGTGCGCTCTTCTATTCCGGCAATGGAACAGACATGGAGGAGGTAAGATGTGTGCCACCCTAGTGAAGTGGTTAGCCATGTGAACAGTGGTGCTGGATTTGGCATGAATGTGACTTATCTGAAGGTGCTGCATGACACACTTATACTGAGCTAAACACTAAGCCCTAAGAGAACAAAATTTCTAGAATATGTTTTGGTGGACACCAATCCACTCAATCATATGCAAAATAAAATCAATGAAAGTTTATGCTAGAAAATTCTTTCATTTTGTTTCAAAATGCTGCAGAATCCCTTTGCTATCTTTCCATGCTGATATAGACTAATCTGACTCCATCTTTTAAAATGAATTGCTTCAGCATGCTTTTATATTCATTCTTCCTAAAATGTTCCAAATTGGACCCTAATAGCTGGAAATAATTGCCTCATATGTGAAGACAAATGTTTTCAGGTTGTGTCTTTTTATTTTAAAAAAATATAGAATAATGTTGAAATGGGATGGAATGTATCATGAGCAAATGTGATAATGAAAGAGACATCAGCTGGGCCATTTTATTCATTTGTATTCAAAGGTGCATTTCACATTGATTTTTCCACTGCCTTAATTTCATCTGCATGAGAAACTATTCCAATTCTTGGTCCTCACAAGAAGACAGGCGGACAAATGTCAGTGTGTTGGAAGAAGCCAAGACCACCAGCATTGAAGCGATGCTCCTACGCCATCAACTCCGCTGGACTAGCCACGTTGTTTGAATGCCCAATCACCATCTCCCAAAGCAGTTACTATACTCCCAACTCAAGAACGGAAAATGGAAAGTTGGTGGACAGGAAAAGAAATTTAGAAATGGGCTTAAAGCCAACCTTAAAAACTGTGGCATAGACACTGAGAACTGGGAAGCCCTGGCCCTTGAGCACGCCAACTGGAGGTCAGCTGTGACCAGAAGTGCTGCGGAGTTCGAAGAGGCACGAATTGAGGGCTGAAGGTAGAAGCATGCAAAGAGGAAAGTGTGTCAAGCCAACCCTGACTGGGACCACCTTCCACCTGGAAACCAATGTCCTCACTGCGGGAGAACATGCAGATCAAGAATAGGTCTCTTCAGCTACCTACAGACACACCCCCAAGACACCAGGATGGGAGGACCATCATCCTCGGCCTACAAGGGATCGCCTAAGCATGCAGAGAGCCTTGGCTGAGTTCCACCACCTTCTGAAGCAAGAGGTGGCTCTATAAAACGTTTTCTCTGTTGTGGAATGTCTCGCTCAAGTAACTGGCTGCCTCTTCTGGTTCCAAGAAAATGCCTTATTATTTAGCATTGTACATCAATCTATATCTTTAACTGAACAAGAAATTTCACAATTCCATAACTTTGGTACCCAGAACTATCACTATTGTTCCAAATTCACAATGCTTTATTTTGGTAAATTCCTGCCATACACACAAATGAATTCTGTACCTACATTTCCCATTTCTGGATCCTTGCCACTTGGGCTGAAAGCTACATGTGAGTGTTCCTTCTACATGCTGAAAAGTTTTTATTGAAGGCATTTATAATACCTAGCTGCAAAGTTAGATGTGAATTTCTTAATAATTTGTAGTTGGGTAGATTAGTGGTTTCAATTTGGGACCTTTCTAACTAGATCATAAACATGAAGAAGCTGTGTGTATTGTTTCAGGAAGAATGGTGAGAGGTTATTTATTGGTTATAAGCAAAGACTATTAAAGCAGTTCAAGAAATGAATATGCATTTGCATTTTTTTTGTAGAAATTCCTTGTTCAGCATCTAGGCTGTATCCTATAGTAACATGTGTCATCCAACCTGTGAGGAATTATTTATAAATTCACTCTCAAGATTATGGTGCATTTTTCATTCAAATGATATTCTAAATTATTATTCTAAAAAATGAATGTATCCTTTGTGTGTGTCCGGGGGGAGGGTGGTCAGTAGTTTCCAGGTTTGCAGTAGCTAGATTTAAGCTAATTGAGTCCTAGTGGAGCCAATACAACTAGAACAATGGCATTAAAATTCAATCATGTCTTAAAATTATATTCAAAATTAGGGCTTTCAAAAGTAGAAAATGTAAATTTACCAATCACCCTTTTACTGAGGAGTTGGGAAGTACCATCTGCAAGTAAAATATGGTCAAATGTGTACATAGACCAAAGAAAAATATAGAGAGGCGAAACAAAGGATAGGCATTATCTATAGTTCTCCTCCCTCACTATTTACCGCATTGATGCCTGTTTCCTCCAAATGCCCCTTCTCAGTGACAAGTTGCCAGCCCTAAATACTGTGTTACTGAATCTTTTTTCCAGAGTTTTTAAAGGCAGGAGTAGAGATAAGTAGATATGGCTCAAGTCATCAAAATGTGCTTTAATTTCAAAACTGCAACCAAACAACTTCTATGCATGACTCTAAAGAATTGAGACTCATGCATAGAAGCCATATCTACACATCTCTACTCCTCCTGCCACCGGAATGACAGCAGGAAGGGAGACATTCTGGCTTCCCTGGTCAAGGAGTTCCAGAGTCGAGGGGCAGCCACCGAAAAGGCCCGCTCTCTTGTTCCAACCAACGGGGCTTGAAATGGAGGTGGGAATGAGAAAAGGAATTCCCCTGAAGATCTCAGGGCCCAGGCAGGTTCCTAAAAAAAGATGTGGTCAGCCAAATAATCTGGACCTGAACCGTCTAGGGTTTTAAAGTCATAACCAGAACTTTGAATTCCGCCCAGAAACAAACTGGCAGCTGGTGGAGCTGTTGCAATAGGGGAGTTCTTTGCCTTGATTCTTTAAATCAAAGCTGCCTGCAAGCAGCTCAAGAGAACAGAAGAGAAACAAGTTATTTTACACCAAGACTTACACCCAATGCCACTGCAGTCATAAACACATCATAGCAACCCAGGATATGTCCAATTTTGAGACCTGGATTGTGGGTCTCAAACCATATGTCATTCAGTATAGACTTCAATAATCTAAATCAGGGGTCCTCAAACTTTTGAAGCAGAGGGCCGGTCCATAATCCTTCAGACTGTTGAGGGGCCAAATTATTGTTTGAAAAAAAATACAAACAAATTCCTATGCATACTGCACATGTCTTATTTGTAGTGCCACAACAACAACAACGAAAGAACAATACAATATTTAAAAATGAAAACAATTTTTACCAACATAAACCTATCATGATTTCAATGGAAAGTGTAGGCCTGCTACTGAACAATGAGAAAGTCAAGTTAATTAGGATTGTTGTTGTTTTGTGCCTTCAAGACATTTCAGACTTTGGCCAAGCCAAAGGTTTGGTTACATAGGTTAAAGATACATAGGTTAAAGATAAAGGTTTTCCCCTGACGTTAAGTCCAGTCGTGACCGACTCTGGGGATTGGTGCTCATCTCCATTTCTAAGCCGAAGAGCCGGTGTTGTCCGTAGACACCTCCAAGGTCATGTGGGCGGCATGACTGCATGGAGCACTGCTACCTTCCCGCCGGAGAGGTACCTATTGATCTACTCACGTTGGCATGTTTTCCAACTGCTAGGTTGGCAGGAGCTGGGGCTAACAGCGGGTGCTCATTCTGCTCCCGGGATTTGAACCTAGGACCTTTTGGTCTGCAAGTTCAGCAGCTCAGTGCTTTAACACACTGCGCCACCACCAGGGCAATATATTATATAATATATAATATATTATATTATTAGCAGTGCACAATATTAGCATTATATATTACTATATTGAACTATACCACTATACTATTATATAATAATATATAACATATAATTAATATTATTATATGGTATTATTATTAGTATTATATTGTATAACATAATATTATTATCAATATTATATGTATATACAATGTATTATATTCTTAAAACTGATATAAAATAATATATTATAAAACTGAGGGCGGGGGCCAGGTAAATGACCTTGGAGGGCCGCATCCGGCCCCCGGGCCTTAGTTTGGGGACCCCTGATCTAAATCCATATTAATTTGGAAATATGTATTTGGCAAAAGGACATATCATAACTATAAAAGCACTATGTCTTTCATTGTAATATATGGCTTGGGCCCAAGTTATTTGAATGGATGTATCTCTATGAGCCTGTTAAAACACTCAGATCATCTTGGGGTGGGGGATTTTTTCTGTCCCATTACCATCTCAAGCATGTTTAGGGAGACTAAGAGAGAGGGTCCTTTTAGGGGCTTCTCTCAGACTGGGAATCTCTCCCTAGAGAGACCAGAATGTCCCCATCCCTGCTTGCATTTCTCAGGTAGGTAAAGACATATCTCTACCATCACGCACTTAGGGAATGATGAGGGGCAGGCACTGGGGATACTGGAAGGGGGATTTGGGGAAGTTCTCTAATTTTTAAACATAAATTTAATTGTATTTTATTATATTTTAACTTTTACACTCATGACATAATAATTATTATTTTAAAACATTTCTATATTCATATAAATATTTATTTGCCTTGTTTTTATTCTATTGTGCCTTGAATCCCTAAGGGAGAAAAGGTGGTATAAAAGTAAAGTAAATAATTATTATTCAGAATATGTCAGCAATCAAATTGGGCATACTTGAGGACAGTTTTCCACCACAGTCTGTCCTGTCCACTCATATTACTTCTATTACCCTTAAAGCTCAAGTAAGTAGTTCAGCCATTTTGGTTATATCTTTACTAAAGGGGGCAGTTCATACCTTCTGCTACTAAAGTTTTTAACGCTAAGATAGCTTCCCAGTTGCTGTATGCTTCCAGCATCTGGATTGGTGACTTAACATCAAAAATAGACCAACAGCAAACAGTTTTTGAGGGCCCTCTTCCAGTTCCCCAGATGTGTACCATTCTGTGTCTTGCTACTTGAATCCAGGGAACTACCTTTGTCAATTAGAGCCTGTAGAATGCATATACAAGATTCAATTGTCACACAGCTTTTATGAAGAAGCTCGAGCACACATAATTAATCCTCTACTGAGAAATTTACCGGCTAGTCCAGTGAAATTCTATGTGAAGTTTTTACTTGGTGATGATTTTCCCCACATGACCCTGGCAGTTGCTAAGTTTCATAGAATCATAGAATAGTAGAGTTGGAAAAGACCTCATGGACCATCTAGTCCAACCCCCCGCTAAGAAGCAGGGAATCGCATTCAAAGCACCCCCGATAGATGGCTATCCAGCCTCTGCTTAAAAGCCTCCAAAGAAGGAGCCTCCACCACAGCCTGGGGGAGAGAGTTCCACTGCCGAACAGCTCTCACAGTGAGGAAGTTCTTCCTGATGTTCAGGTGGAATCTCCTTTCCTGTAGTTTGAAGCCATTGTTCCGTGTCCTAGTCTGCAGGGCAGCAGAAAACAAGCTTGCTCCCTTGTACATGGCTATCATGTCTCCTCTCAGCCTTCTCTTTTGCAGGCTAAACATGCCCAGCTCTTTAAGCCGCTCCTCATAGGGCTTGTTCTCCAGACCCTTAATCATTTTAGTCGCCCTCCTCTGGACACTTTCCAGCTTGTCAACATCTCCCTTCAGCTGCGGTGCCCAGAATTGGACATAGTATTCCAGGTGTGGCCTGACCAAGGCAGAGTAGAGGGGAAGCATGACTTCCCTGGATCTAGACGCTATACCCCTATTTATGCAGGCCAGAATCCCGTTGGCTTTTTTAGCAGCCGCATCACATTGTGATGAGAAGCATAGGTATTGGGTCTGGACTAACCAAAGTGCAAGTGCAGGCAGGCAGAAGGGATTATGATGAAAAAAACATAATTCAGTATGGTACAGTATAGATTTTATAAGGTGCTAAAACCAAGACCAGTTGGGGTTGATAACTTAATAGATAACGAGGGGACCAGGTGTCACAATATATAATAATTGTTAAAGCAGAATTTGAAGTGTGTACTCAACAAATGGGAACTCGGTAGACTCAGTAAACAAACAAAGTCCCCCACGACCTTCTGGCAAACAAACTAGTAAAATGTGGGCTAGACAAAACTACGGTTAGGTGGATCTGTAATTGGCTAAGCGAACGAACCCAAAGGGTGCTCACCAATGCGTCGTCTTCATCATGGAAAGAAGTGACAAGTGGAGTGCCGCAGGGCTCCGTCCTGAGCCCGGTTCTGTTCAACATCTTTATTAACGACTTAGACGAAGGGTTAGAAGGCATGATCATCAAGTTTGCAGACGACACAAAACTGGGAGGGATAGCTAACACTCCAGAAGACAGGAGCAGAATTCAAAACGATCTTGACAGACTAGAGAGATGGGCCAAAACTAACAAAATGAAGTTCAACAGGGACAAATGCAAGATACTTCACTTCGGCAGAAAAAATGGAAATCAAAGATACAGAATGGGGGACGCCTGGCTTGACAGCAGTGTGTGCGAAAAAGACCTTGGAGTCCTCGTGGACAACAAGTTAAACATGAGCCAACAATGTGATGCGGCTGCTAAAAAAGCCAACGGGATTCTGTCCTGCATCAATAGGGGAATAGTGTCTAGATCCAGGGAAGTCATGCTCCCCCTCTATTCTGCCTTGGTCAGACCACACCTGGAATACTGTGTCCAATTCTGGGCACCACAGTTGAAGGGAGATGTTGACAAGCTGGAAAGCGTCCAGAGGAGGGCGACTAAAATGATTAAGGGTCTGGAGAACAAGCCCTATGAGGAGCGGCTTAAAGAGCTGGGCATGTTTAGCCTGCAGAAGAGAAGGCTGAGAGGAGACATGATAGCCATGTACAAATACGTGAAGGGAAGTCATAGGGAGGAGGGAGCAAGCTTGTTTTCTGCTGCCCTGCAGACTAGGACACGGAACAATGGCTTCAAACTACAGGAAAGGAGATTCCACCTGAACATCAGGAAGAACTTCCTCACTGTGAGAGCTGTTCGACAGTGGAACTCTCTCCCCCGGGCTGTGGTGGAGGCTCCTTCCTTGGAGGCTTTTAAGCAGAGGCTGGATGGCCATCTGTCGGGGGTGCTTTGAATGCGATTTCCTGCTTCTTAGCAGGGGGTTGGACTAGATGGCCCATGTGGTCTCTTCCAACTCTACTATTCTATGATTCTATGATTCTATGAAACACTCAATATGGTATAACCTGAGTTAATTCTGATGTTACAACAGAAAAAAGGGGGACCAGGGGGAGAGAACTTCCAAGGCTACTACAGCTTGGTGAGATTTGTTGGTGATATCCCACTGCAGCTAGCACCAAAGTTCTAGTAGGAGTCAGTAACAGTCAGTGGGCCAAACGACCAACCCTGCAGAGCGGCCCTCTCTGCCGACCACAACCGCCACTGGTCCCAAGGCTCCCTGAC
Source organism: Anolis carolinensis (assembly GCF_035594765.1). Lineage (NCBI taxonomy): Eukaryota > Metazoa > Chordata > Lepidosauria > Squamata > Anolidae > Anolis > Anolis carolinensis. The sequence continues at coordinate 282,526,498 of NC_085842.1, read as the reverse complement.
TTCGCTCCCACTCCGCACTCCGGCCTCGCAACCCACCAGTCTCCTAGGCCGCACCGGATCGAACTGACCCCGGCAGCAACCAAGTGAACCAGCTGGTTACCCCAGCTTAGTAAGGTTGAGCAGCAGGGTCGATGGCCGGCGAACAAGGCAGGGGCAATGGTCGGCCAGCAGAGCAAATCCGACAGGAACACCAATCCTCCTGCCTGCAACACAACGCAGAACCGAGGCCCGACGCAGTGCAGCAAGACAGTCAGTAGGAGAGGCAAGGCAGGCCCGATAGCCCCACCACGGACTAGTGGGTTCCTCCAATCTGCGCAAATGCCCATGATCTTCCCAGCCAGCGTGGGACCCCAAGAACCAGCCAAAGGAGGTGAGGTGGGTCCGGCGGCTTGGCCAAAGCTGAGCAACTCACCCAGACACAGGGAGATTGGATGGCCCTTGTGGTCTCTCCCAATTCTATGATTCTATGATTAGAAAATGCAAACTCTGAATCACCTGAGTCAGTATGTGCTTTTCTGTAGGCAATCAGTACTGCTCTCAACAGAATATTATGAGTATTTTTGGAACTTTGTCCTGAACATGCCTTACTCCCTAGACATCCACCTGCCGTTCTGAGTAATATGCCAGTTGTCCTCAACAATTCTGGCATATTCCATTTAACACTGAACTAAAATTGCCTTTTTAAACAAGAATGTAATACAACTTAGACACAACTTGTCTGAGAGGTATATTTGCTCATCGTATTAGTTTGCCTGTAGCAGTAACTGTTTAGCTTCTGCCAGAATTCTTGCTACTTCTACTATTAGTGTAAGCTCTCCACGTGGGCTAATTTTTGAATGCCTGCAAAGGGATTCTCTGTTTCTGCTGAACTATCTATAATCTTGATGGCTGTTGGAGAGAAAATCACAGATGCATAACCCTATTACAATTTCCTTCCTTGCCATCTATCATTTTAGTGTTTTTAGGATTGGTGCATCTCTGAAGAGAATGGCTACTTACCTATTTCTCTACTGTTACATGGTGGACGTGTAGATTATCTTTGATTTCCTGGGGGGTTGCAGAGGCTATTACCTTCCCTGCAAAGGACAGCACTTTTTCAGTTCTCTGCAGAATATAGTGGAAAGAATTATTCTGTCAGTACATGAGCCACTAGGCCAGAATAATATTTTCTTCCACAGTAGAGCAACTATTAAAATGAACCAGCTGAGAACCATCTGGTTCAAGTTGAATTAACTCTAGGGAGAGCAGGTTAAAAGTTTTCAATTGACCAATCAGAGGTGAGGAAGCATATCAAGAAATATGATACACAGTGGGGAAAGTGTAGGGAAATCAACCAAGATGGCATGGACTGACAAAAATATTTAAAGTTCTGGATTTATTGTGTACAAAATTTGAACTTTTGGTGGGGAAAAATAATTTTCTATCCATGGAACAGCATTTTCTAAACAGAAAAGACTATTTATAATATTAATAATATTGCTTATGCAGGGAAAACATTCAAAGTGAAAATAGTCTATGGAAATTTCGCAGTAAGAAAAAATGCTAAAATTGCTCATTGCAAAAAGAAAAAGAAAAACAAATAAAGAATTGAATCTCAACAAAGAAGAAACATATAGAAAGAGGTTTCAGTGTTAATATGAGAAATTTCTGAGCTGAAACAGGAAAGCTTCAGTGCTTTAATAAGGAGAACACAGATGCAGTAAGTATAACAGAAAATTCTGTATAGGGAAAATGGAAAGAACTGTGAGATAAAGTTGAGTTTGGATACAAACCCTAAATATGGGAATTAGTATATTGGTGGAGGTGTTGATCTGTGCATTAAAGAATCCATAGTATCAAACAAGATATCTATATATATAAAAGGATAAAGTTGCGGGCGCAGTGACTATAACAACAAAACTAAACATCCCAGAAATACGAAACTTGGCAACACAATGCAAAAGCCTTGCCTCCCGGTTACAACAACACAACCACACCACAAAACCACAATCCGGACCCACAACACTCACAACAACACATCATGACTATAACAACACAACTAAACGCCCTAGAAATACAAAACTTGGCAACACAATGCAAAAGCCTTGCCTCCCGGTTGTAACAACACAATCACACCACAAAAACACACTGGACCCACAAAACTCACAACAACGCATCTTGACTATAACAACACAACTAAACACCCCAGAAATACGAAATTTAGCAACACAACGCAAAAGCCTTCCCTCCCGGTTGTAACAACACAACCACACCACAAAACCACAATCCGGACCCATAAAACTCACAACAATGCATCGTGACTATAACAACACAACTAAATGCCCCAGAAATACGAAACTTGGCACACAACTAAATGCCCCAGAAATACAAAACTTGACAACGCAAAAGCCTTGCCTCCTGGTTGTAACAACACAACCACACCACAAAACCACAATCCGGATGCACAAAACTCACAACAAAGCATTGTGACTATAACAACACAACTAAACGCCCCAGAAATACGAAACTTGGCACACAACTAAACGCCCCAGAAATACAAAATTTGACAACAAAACGCAAAAGCCTTGCCTCCCGGTTGTAACAACACAATCACACCACAAAACCACAATCCAGACCCACGAAATTCACCACAACGCATCATGACTATAACAACACAACTAAACGCCCCAGAAATACGAAACTTGGCAAAACAATGCAAAAGCCTTGCCTCCCGGTTGTAACAACACAATCACAACACAAAACACAATCCGGACCCACAAAACTCACAACAATGCATCGTGACTATAACACCACAACTAAACGCCCCAGAAATACGAAACTTGGCACACAACTAAATGCCCCAGAAATACAAAATTTGACAATGCAACGCAAAAGCCTTGCCTCCCACTTGTAAGAACACAACCACACCACAAAACCACAATCCGGACCCAGAAAACTCACAACAAAGCATCGTGACTATAACAACACAACTAAACGCCCCAGAAATACGAAACTTGGCAACACAACACAAACGCCTTCCCTCCCAGTTGTAACAACACAACCACACCACAAAACCACAATCTGGACCCAAAAAACTCGCAACAACGCATTGTGACTATAACAACACAACTAAACCGGATGGCCATCTGTCTGAGAGGTTTGGGTGGGTTCTTCCTCCATGAAAAAAAGAAAGAAAGGGGTTGGACTGGATGCAAACTACAAATCCCAGCACCCCATGGCATGGAGTCCATGCATTTCAATTACAGGCCTCTTCCTTCTCCCTTTTTCCCGCCATCCAACCCATTGACTCAGTTCCATGGCTCCGCAGGCAGGAAAGGCTGGGACGGATAGAACAAAGGAAGGAGGGAGGGAAGGAAAGCGAAGGAACGCCAAGGACAAGAGCCCTCCCTCTCTGCCCAGAAGGCCAAGAGCAAAAGGGAGAGAAAGACCATTGATCCGGTTATATTTACCCTCCTTTCTGACCAGTGTGTTCTTATCAGCGAGCTCAGGATCGGAGCAGAGAAAGGGAACAGCATAGGAATAAAGGAAACAAGGAGAGCACCCACTCTATCTATCCATCCACTCATCTATCCATCCACTCACCCACTAATAATAAACACCTACACAGGCAAGAATCAGCCATGCACTGAGTCTACAAGGCCATTCAGTGCTCATCCACCTCCCCAATCCCTACATTCACACTTGGCCTCCAAAAAAACAATTACAATAATAACAATGACAACAACAACAATAAGAATCTACACCATCACAGGCAAGAAGCAGCCAGGCACTGAGGCTGAGAGGCCAGTCAATGCTACACTGGGCTTCCAAAAAATAATACAGTACCATCTAACTTATCCAGCCTTCATGACCAGTACAACAACAATAATACACACCTACACAGGCAAAACAAAAAAAGACTATTGTACCACAATAAGATGTAAACCGCACTCAGCAGAATCAGACATCACGATTAACAACAAACAAAAGACAACAGGGATCTCAAGCAATTATCAATCAACACAAACATTGAAGAAGGTAACAGACTTCAAATACTACTACTAATGTGAGTATAAAGAAGGGTGGAGGTCACAGCATAAATACAACCTAATGTAGACTGACCAACACCACCAGACTAAGCCACAGCAACGCGTGGCCGGGCACAGCTAGTAAACTATAAATGTTGATTCTCCTGCAGAACTGGCCTGAGTGACAATTCTAATCATATAAGTAATTGAGTATTGCAGATGCGATTGTCCCCATCACCAAAACGTTCAAGGTGATCTACACAATGAAAGGCAATTTTTTGGGGGGAGTGTTATTGTAGTGGGAAGTTTTCCTTTTCCACACTGGTCCACACTCTTGTTTTACTGTTTCTTGATTTCTTGATGTGATGTCTATTATTATCTATTGTATTATTTTTAATTATGTTATGATATGCTGTTTTATATTTTATTATATTGTATTGCTTTGGGCATGGCCCCATGTTAGCCGCCCCGAGTCCCCGCTGGGGAGATGGTGGTGGGGTATAAATAAAGTTTTATTATTATTATTATTATTATTATTATTATTATTATTATTATTGACACAACGACGTTGTATGACACAGCAAACAAGATAGATATGCTGGATTTCGTTTCACAAAATCACAAGTCGAACACTTCCCAAGTGTCTAGGACTGTGTGATGTATTTTCGGATGATGCGTGCAGATCCCAGTAAGGTGGCCTTTTGCAGTTGGCAGATCGTAATTTTGTCAATGTCTATTGTTTCCAAATGCCGGCTGAGATCTTTTGGCACGGCACCCAGTGTGCCCATCACCACTGGGACCACCTGCACTGGTTTCTGCCAGAGTCTTTGAAGTTCAATCTTGAGGTCCTGATAGCGGCTGAGTTTTTCCTGTTGTTTTTCTTCAATGCGACTGTCACCTGGGATGGCAACATCAATGATCCAAACCTTGTTCTTTTCCACAACTGTGATGTCTGGTGTGTTGTGTTCCAGAACTTTGTCAGTCTGGATTCGGAAGTCCCACAGTATCTTTGCGTGCTCATTTTCCAATACTTTTGCAGGTTTGTGATCCCACCAGTTCTTTGCTGCTGGGAGGTGGTACTTGAGGCATAAGTTCCAATGAATCATTTGGGCCACATAGTTGTGCCTCTGTTTGTAGTCTGTCTGTGCGATTTTCTTACAGCAGCTGAGGATATGATCAATGGTTTCGTCGGTTTCCTTGCACAGTCTGCATTTTGGGTCATCAGCTGATTTTTCGATCTTGGCCTTGATTGCATTTGTTCTGATGGCTTGCTCCTGGGCTGCAAGGATCAGGCCTTCTGTCTCCTTCTTCAGGGTCCCATTCGTGAGCCAGAGCCAGGTCTTCTCTTTATCAGCTTTTCCATCAATTTTGTCAAGGAACTTTCCATGCAGTGTTTTGTTGTGCCAGCTGTCAGCTCTAGTTTGTAGTGCGGTTTTCTTGTACTGGTTTTTTGTCTGCTGTGCTTTGAGGAGTTTCTGATTTTTGACTTCAATCAAAGCAGGTTCTTCACTTTGTTTTACATATTCTGCCAGGGCATGTTCTTCTTCTTTGACTGCTTGTTTTACTTGCAAGAGTCCTCTGCCCCCTGATCTTCTAGGCAGATACAGCCGGTCAACATCACTGCGAGGGTGCAGTGAATGATGAATGGTCATGAGTTTTCTTGTTTTTCTGTCCAAATTGTCCAGTTCCATCTGTGTCCAGTTTATAATGCCAGCAGTATATCTTATGACAGGTATGGCCCAGGTGTTTATGGCCTTGATGGTATTGCCTCCATTGAGCTTGCTTTTGAGAATTTTTCTGACCCTTTGTGTGTATTCTTTACTGACCACAGTTTTCACGTGTTCATGCTTGATGTTGTCCAGCTGTAATATGCCCAGATATTTATAGGCCTCTGGCTGGTGACACCTTATTGTTTGGCCATTGGGCATATTTATGCCCTCACTTTCAATTATTTTTCCCTTCTTCAATGCCACTGTCGAACATTTGTCCAAGCCAAACTCCATGTTGATATCAGTGCTAAAAATTCGGACAGTGTTGGTCAGAGATTGGATTTCAGTTTCCGTTTTCCCATATAGCTTCAGGTCATCCATGTACATCAAATGTGAAATTTTGTGAGAATTCTTAGATGTTTGGTAGCCGAGATTTGTTTTTTGTAAGATTGTTGACAGAGGGATCATGGCAATAATGAAAAGCAGAGGGGACAATGAGTCTCCCTGGAAAATTCCTCTCCTGATGTTGACAAGTCCATAACTTTCATTTCCAACAAACAGTTCAGTTTTCCAGTGCTCCATCATGTTTTCAATGAAGGTGCCAACGTTTTTACTAATCCCGATGGCGTCCAGGCACTTGATGATCCAGCTGTGTGGGAGTGAGTCAAAGGCCTTTTTGTAGTCAATCCACGTCATGTGAAGGTTAGCTTTTCGGCTCTTACAGTTCTCCAGAATCATTTTGTCAATCAATAACTGGTCTTTTGTGCCCCTGCTTTTCCGTTTGTTGCCTTTCTGTTCATCTGGCAAGATGTTTTTTTCTTCAAGATAGTCTTGAATTCTGTCAGCTATGATGCCAGTCAGTAGTTTAAACATAGTGGGCAGACACGTTATTGGCCTGTAGTTTCCTGGTGCTGCTCCTTTTGCTGGATCCTTTTGTATCAGGTATGTTCTTCCAGTTGTTAGCCATTCACAGATACTTCCTTTCTGCAGCATCTCATTGAATTGTTGGGCCATTTTTCCATGTAAACTAATCAGATGTTTGAGCCAAAATCCATGGAGTTGATCACTACCAGGCGATGTCCAGTTCTTGACTTTTTGCACTCGTTTGCTGATCATTTCAGAGCACCTAACCCATTAGCATTATGGAGAAACAAGCCCAAACGAAGTCTATACTGGCTCGGTCGTCGCCCAGGATAAAAAGGACCGCGGTGGATGCTGCTGATTCTGGACATCCATTGACAAGTGGGCTACGGAATCATCAAACCCCAAATGAACAGTCACAGAAGCGGCAGAAATACACAATGCCAGAAAACCGCACAATTATTATTATTATTATTATTATTATTATTATTATTATTATTATTATTATTATTATTAGAAATGTATGTCATAGTCAGTGCAATATGTCCAGGCTCCATATATGCCTTGAAATGCTGGTCCTGGAATCAGGAACAGGAAAAATACCCCCGGACTTAATCATAAGTAGTGCATGATGATACTAATAAAAGAAGTGGTTCTAATGTAAGATATGGGTGTAATTGTAGTACCAGGAAATAGTTTCAATGATCCTATCAAATTTTCTTAACATTTAAAAACTGGAAAGGTACTATGGCATTCTGACATGAGTCACATTTACACTGACCACTTCGTTCACAGTTTTGAAAAGTTTGGGAGAAACCAATTTGCTGTGTGGATGATTAGACTGACATGTCTGGAACAGATTTGAGGTCAGAGTGGTGATTACGTTAATCATGGAAGCTGGTCTCAAACAGATCCAGAGTCCACAGGATCTTTTTTCCATTTGTGGATGAGATGCACATCAGCACTCTAGAGGCATAAGAGGCAAAAAAAAAAAAAAAAAGGAAAGTGATGGTTGGCAGCGGAGGTAATCAATTACCTGCTGCCCAGTCATGCCCTTGGAGTGTTTCTGGCAGCTCCCCTGTCCCTTTGTTCTGAATATAAATGTGTTCCAGCACAAGCTGGTGTCTACAATGCACTTCATTTTCTGTGGAGACATTTTCCGTATGCTTTGGGGGCAGGCATGTTGTAGCTGCAAAGCTTGGAGTCAGCTTGAGGCTACATTAAATGGTCAGTGTTGTGTCGAGGGTCAGAGAAAAAAAATTCCAGAATGAGGGACATTCTAAAAAGAAGGAGGAGGAGGAGGAGGAGGAGGAGGAGGAGGAGGAGGAGTTGTTGTTAAAAGGGGAAGTCAAGAGGATCAAATATCTCAAAGCTACTACTCAAAAACCACCAATGGTGGCTCAACTAGAATGTATACCATACCCAAGGCAGGTAGTACAAACTAAAAGTGCTAAGTGACTTTTAGAATATATTAGGCAGTTTGGCCCAGTCAAAGAAAAGTAGAAAATCTCGTGGATCTTTCCCCCACAAAATTCTACCGGTTACCTGATACTAACTACAAAAATTAACTGTCCTCTATATTTATTTTTTTAGTTTTCAGATTTATATTGTCATACATTCTATCTAGATCAAAATTAGCAGGACCTGAATTTCATTTGAGGAAAGCACAGAAAATATTGTAAGCTGAAACTTGAGACATTACCTAGAAGGTGATGGGAAAGGATGCTCAAGGTGTTCTTTTCTCACAATATAAGTTCTCGTAAGACTCTACTATTGACAACTATCCAGCACGAAGCAGTGGAGAAGCTGGAAATAATCACATCATAGTATATTTTGCTGTATCAATTTCTCCAAAATAATGAGCCTATTATAAGCATGAGCCTTAACTTCCATTTCCTGGAATTTCACAGCTTGAACAAGTATGGAAAGCCCTTAACGCATTCTGTTAAAATGAAAGGTTTTTTGTCAACTGAATATATTGATAGCACCAAACAGATTATATCATGGTCCATTAGAATCAGTGGCTAAATAGCAAGGGTGGAAAATGCACAGTTTACATCTAGGAAATGTTACCAAGGATCTTAACTACGATATCATACTGTTTGCACAAACATTTGGAAAAAAGAGACAGAACAAAAAAGTGGAATAATCCTGAGCAACATTTTAATAAGCCCCCATGGGGTTTACAAATCTCTATGGGTTGAGGCTGATATCCTTCACATCAGCCACTTTATCCATTCTCAGTGGCAATTCATCACTGGTCAGTCACTTCAAGTGGGAAAACAAGGCCAAGTGTTGATGGCCCGTGGTTTAAAGATAAACCCTGACCTACAGTGATCCTAAAGATTTTAGCATAATCCCGAGGACCTAAATGATATGTGAAAATTACATTAAGGAAGCCTAAAATTCATAATTGGGTCCAAACTTATCACCAGAATGCTATCTTGGAAATTATAGATCATGGGTGAATTGGACCAAGCCAGAAAGAAACGGGAGGTGGAGGCAGTACTGGCCTTCATACTAGTTTTCCTGGCCCCCAGGAAAAACATTACATCCAATGGTATGATGCAGGCCTCTCCCTTCATTTCAGAAATGAAATGGTAGTTCCCATGAAGACATCATATGATGGGTGCTGCCCCCCAGACACCTCTTTTTTGTAACCCATGGCTTTCAAATTAAACCTTCCAGATGTGTATTGGGATAGGTACAGTAGGATCTCAGGGGAAAATGAATATAATTGGAAATAATTCCAAGTGGTACCCCTTAGAGTCAACACATTAGAGTCTTCTTGTATCATTCAGGCAATAATTTTGTGCCTTCACTAGCTGGCCTCATCCATTAGAGACTGGAGCCACCATGACAGTATTAGCCCTTCTAAAGGTAAGTTTACTCACTTCCATCAATCTTTTCATGAATTTCAATTGAGAAAAGAGAACAGGGAAACTTATTAGACAAATAGCAAGCCCTATCAGGCCAAGATGGAGACACCCTACATGAAATTAAGGTGCATCCACACTGCAGAATTAATGCAATTTGATATCATTTTAACTGGATTACAGCTATGGAATCCTTCGATTTATAGTTTGGTGAGGCACCAGCGATCTTTGTCAGAGAAAGCTAAAGACCATGTAAAACTACAGCTTTCATGATTCCATAGCATCAAGCCATGTGTAAAGTGTATACACAACCTTAACTCACACCCTAACTCACACCCTGTATGCATCCTACAAAATGCCCTGGCAAACAAGACAGAACACAGAAAGCAAAAGCAGAACCAAAGAAGTTCGAAAGGTTCACTTTTCTCCTCAAATACTTTTTAAACCTTACCTCCATTGTATAATTGAGTGGGTCTCCTTTCAGTGCCTGTGGTTATATAACAAAAGGGCAGTTCTAAATCATTTGGCACTTCTTTTGTTCACTGGATGCCAATTTTTTTTCTTCTCTGGATCACTGCATTCCTGATTCTGAAGAAAGAGAAAAGTAAATACTTGGTAATTGCCCAGCAACAACAAGATCTCTATTCCTGCCTGCAAGACGTTGGAAAGTGCCCTAGGCAGTAGACAACTACAGAGTATTGTATAAGTAAATGGTAGTCTCTGAAGAGCATTCTAGAAAAAACATATCTAACAAATTATTTTCAGCACCAGGTAAACACATTTTTATTTCACTGGCATTTTAATCAGTGGTTGACTTTAACTTTAAGGCAGATGCAGAGAGCATATTTTTGGTTGGAGAGCTAATTTTAATTTTAGAAGGGTATAGGGTCACATTACAAACAGAGCTAAGGACATGGAGTTAAACAGCCTGGCCAAAACAAAAATGACAGGTTGAGACACTTGTTTTATCAACTGGGACATTTCACCACCAAACTTGCAAAGCGGTTCAATTCCATGCATGTTTTCTTTGATTGAAAGTCATCTAAACAACTTCTTGGCCTGAAAAGCACAACTCAGTTCAGTCCAAAAGTTTTTTTGGTTTCAAAGCACAGGTCAGTTCTGTGCAACAGCCTTTTGGCTGAAAAATAGACAATTCATTTCAATGTAAAAGCTTCTCTGCATGCTAAGTCTCAAGAAAAATACAGCCCAACTCCTTGCAGAGTAATTAAATCCTAGACCAGTACATCTTAAACTTTTCCACTTTCGGCCCAAGAAATTTTCCATGTCTAGGTATATAGGTATATAAAATAGGCATAAAGACTGTGCATTTGCTAAACAAGTTGAATTTCCTTTTTATGAAGTACAACTAAAGTATCTTCTGCAGAATCCACTGTAAACACTGCACAACAGAATTGTGTAAATGTGTAAAGTAGTCACTAGGTGATGTTCAGAAATGTTTTATTGTTGCCATTTTTTTCAAAACTGTAACTGAGGCAAGGGGACCCCATCTGGGGTCAGGACCACAGTTTAAGAAGCAGTCCCCTAGACATTTCAATTTTGTTTTGTTGTCCTGCAATTGATCAGAGATAAATTATTGTAGAATGGATGAAGGTCCTCAATTCTTGTTGTTGTCGACCGCGTTTTTAGGGGATCGGGCCCCTTAAGGAGAGAGCCGATCCGGTCCTGAGAGAACGGACCTTGGTGGAGCCAATAGGAGAATATGAGCCGCAATACAACCTGAAGCCGAAATGAAGAAGGTCCGCCAAAGTTGAAGGAAAATCCGCCAAGGAGTCTTTATTGAGCGATTCAGCTGAAAAGGACTCTAGTAGTGATCATTCAGTCTACTAGGGTACCATATAACCCAAATAAAGCCATATTTATACAATGTTTCAGTCTGACAGCCCCTTGAATTTCCCGCCCCGCTCCCCCGCCCATCTGATCGCGGATAGGCTAGAGTGTTGAACGAGGCGGGCTTTCGTTTCCCGCCTTGCTCTGCTGGCCCAATAAGGAGCTGCTTTTTGTCCCCACTTGGGCCAATCAGAGAGGAGAAGGCGGGAGTTATTGAAACAATGAAATGACTGAGCAGGAAGGATCGGATTAATTCCTGCCCGGCCGAATTCTAAAAGGATTAATGACAGCAATCAAGGGTTCCTGTCACGTACACAGATTTCAGATATGCCTTGGGGTGTCAGAGGTGGGAGTAAGGATGGGTGGTGATGGGCTCAGCAGGGCGCCTTCCTGAGGTGTCCTGGATTTCCTTAGTGGAGGAGATATGACAATGTTTGCCTTGAGGGCGAATCACCTTTAGGTCAAAATACTCCGAATTCGGCGACTCAAGCCCTATATTGTCCATGCAATCTGAATCTGATTAGGTTAAGCGGCAGCGGATTAACCTTTTGTTTTTGGGAAGGGAAGCCTGGGTCATAGGAAATGGGGCAGGTCCTGGGGTTCAAGTTGAGTTCGAAATATTCCCTATCTGATTTCATGACTTGGCAACTATATGAAATAAAATGAAAAATAAAATAAAGTTGGAATATAAACCCAGCTGGGAAAAATACATATTTTCCGGGGATCCCAAAGAGTACAAATACATATAGGCAGATAGATAGATTTCAAGGAAGTAAGGGAGAATCCATAGAGGTGGGTTACATTGCATAAAGGGGAATCATGAATGATATAAACAATTTGAAAACATTTGATAAGAACGAAGTTCACAACATCTGGGGAACCCAATATGGAAATTCATAAAAGTGGAGTATTAGCAGCATGATTTCACAATTCATGAAGTTAGCCCAACGATTAGAAATGCATACAACAGTGATTCATGAGGGTGTCCAGGTACATGGAATATGAAAATTCACGGATACATGAGGAAAAGAGTTCATCTGTGGTGGAAGGAATTCATAGAGATGGCATGGGGAAGAGGCACATGTGGGTTGCAGTCTTTGGAAGTATAAGATTTCATAAGTTCAGGGATAGGTCTGGGGAAGAGTGTTCTTCTCCTTCATAAAATTATGAAGGTATGAATGAAACGTGGAGGGCGCCCGTCCAGGCACCCTCCTGGCAGGCTGTAGAGAGGGCGAAGGTCCTTGGAGAACTATGTCTCCCCAGCAGGAGAGCGATCCCCCCCCCATCCCCAGTTCACAGAAAGGGACCAGGGATCTCCTAAAACCATCCCGCGGGTCGCGGAGAGAGGAAAGTCCGGGATAAGGCTGGAAGAGAGCAGTCTGGCTTGAAAGGAGCAGTCGGTTCCGTTTGACAGTCAGCTGATGAGGTGCCGAGAACTGGACCGATTTTGGTTCCGCTGGTGGTCCTTGAGTCAGGAGCCTTAGAAAGGATTAGGACTAAAAGAAGAGCGTGCCAGGGGTAATTTTGATAAAGATATGAGCCAATTTGTATCGTCCACTGTATTAACCTATGGCGGGGAAGCCTCCGCCAGGGTTTAAAGACCAGACGGGTTAGTGAGAGAGAGAGAGAGAGAGAGAAATTGCATGCAAAGGAAGGAGTCAGAGAAAGACACAAAATAACCAGATAGAGAGTGTTACTGTTAAAATAAATGCTACTTTTATTGGGGGATTTGTTACATAGTTCAGGGAAGGGGAAAGTGAAGAAAAAAAGATCTTTTAATAATAGTCTGCTGCGGTCCCGCTCCGTTCCTTTTGGTGATGGATCTGCGGAACTCTCTGCTGCGGGTTCAAATTAATTTGAAAGCCGGGGTCTCGGTCATCATTGTTATGAACATTTTAGGCTGTGTTATGGAGGAAGTGGCGCTGTTCAGGTTGCTGGTGAAATGGCACCGGGGGAGGTGTGGTCATCAATGAGATGAAGTCGATACAGATGGCATGCAAAAATGCATAGCTTACTTAATTTATTGTTGTATTTTTAGTTCTAAGAGAGTATTTGGGGGTTTTTTTTAGCCAGATGCAAGAATTTAGTGGTCACCTTTGGTGCCACACAGTCTGATTTGGGGAGACAGGAAATTTGATGTTCTGCCTCAGGTGACAAAATATGTTAGTCCGGCCTCATATATACGATTTTTTCCAATATGTGTATTTTTTCCAATATCTGTATTAGATTGGAGACCAAACTAATTTACTAACTAATCATTCACTTAATGGTTTTACAGGCCATACGTTCTTTTACATTCCTAGTTATTAAAAGGAACTCATGTTTTAACTAAATTAATTCTGCAAAGCTTCATTTGTAAAAATCATAGTCTCATGTAAAGACAAATGGCCCCAAGCCTGAATTTCCATTTCAAATAGAAATGCATTTTAAGAACAGCAGTTTCTTCCCGTTTTTTTTAACTTTTCTTTATCTTCCAGCTCATAAAAAATCCATTATCAAGCTGAAGATATGGAGCTGAAGAAAGTCATCAGCCTCATTTCAGCATGTTGAAGCATAGCTTCAACCCACTTTGCTATTTATCTGTGTAACTTAACATCTCAAAGGGTAAGATGAATAGAAATAGCTCATATTTTAAAGTAAGCAACATATACTATAACATATACCATATTTACATATTGGGAGAAATTCCTTTATTGAGAATTTTGGATTCTATTTAATGTGAACTCCCACTGTGCACTCCTGTGCTGTGTGCATACAGTCTATATGTCTTTAAAGGAAAATGTAGCATATATTTAATGTCTTGATCCTATGAGTTTCTACATGGGCAAAGTATTTTTTAAAACACTTGCAAGATTTCTAGTGTGACATATGGAAAGAAATTGCACCCTTTCACACAAGTGGCACCTTTTAATTTCAAACTATGTGCGAAGCAGCTGGTGTCCTTTTATGTTCTTGGTTGCCCAGAATCTACTACATTGCACTGACAGAGTTTGGAAAAGTTACCTTTTTCATTGAACTCCCAGAATGGTATGCCTAATATCTGGGAATGCTGTAAGATGCAGTCTAAGAAGACATCTAGGTTCGGTCAGTTGAAAAGGATACTGTTGGTGCAGGGGCACAGAACTCTAAAAACCCCTCTTGGCTGTATAATTATTAGCCTTCTGTAGTCAATAGAATGTACAGATTGTAATCAGAGATAGACACAGAGAGGAAGATGGATGCTGGATCTATCTTCACATTCTCTACCTATCTTGTCCTCCACTGTTCTGGTACTATGAAGGTATCTGTAATGGGCAGGGGGAAATTGTGATCCTGATGCTAAGGGGGCGCTACTTCTCTCTCCATTTTATGGCCACTACCCCCACAGATTTTACAGCAACCATTCATCTGGAATCAAGAGAGGATTTACAGTATCTCCCCAATGGTAATAGATCTACTAGGCATCCCTGTTAATGGGGACATATGTTCTGCATGTGTAGGCTTTCCTTTTGATTTTGAATACTGAAAAGTTAAGCTCAGTGAGACCTTGCTGAAATGCTCTATTGAAAAAGATGTGGCTAGAAGATATAGGAGTTGTTTCAACAATTTCAATCAAGACAATAATGACAAAGAATTTAGTTGGACTATGCCATGTTTTGGTGGGATACATGAGGAACATTGTATTCTAAAGAAGTTTGGAATACCTCAAGAACTGGCTACACTGCTTAATTTAGTTATTTCAAAGGTTATTTCAAAGGCAGTGCTCATGATAGATCAACAAAGCTAAGTATTGCAATTATCACATGTTTAATATTTCTCTCTTATTGGGAGGTCAACAACAAGAGAGAGAGGAAAAACTCCTAACAGGAAATTAGCACATGGATAATTAAATTTACCAGGCCCATTTGGACCATCATTTAGCTTAGATTTGAAGCGTTGTTTTTTAAAGGATCTAGCCTATTATATAATGATCTAGCCATTGTAGAAACCAAGCCATAGTGCAAAATGTGGAGACAAAAAAACTAGTTCACTCATTTAGGATGAAAACGGAGGCAAGGGAAGGAGTAGGGAAGATAGCAAAATGAGACACGAGAGTGGCAAAAGGAAACAAGGAAGGGGTATATTGCAAAAATGTGAGGTAAGGCAAAGAGAAAGATATTAAGAGCACAAGCTATAGAAGTGGCAGAGTGAAAGAGGCAAACAAGATGTGCATTGTTTGGGTATGATGTGAGGCAAGGGAGTGAGTAGAAGAGTGAAAAGATGTAATTGTAGAGGTGAATGGAAATATAAAAATACAAGTATTTCTCATTACTTCAACCTGCATTCATAGAAAGTAGTTGTATGGAAAAATAAATATTCTAGCATGTGCATTTTAATGAAATGTAAAAGAGATGAATGAATGTTCAAGTAGACTCTGTTCTAGTTAAAATAAAACGTTCTGTACTTCTGAAGTATTTCCGTACGCTTGAAGAAAAGCAAACCATGTTGTGTTTACCTGTAATTATTGCTATTTGTACTTAGTTTTTGTCTACAATTTGACTTGTGAATCAGATGCAAATAATTCTCATGAGGTTCTTGCAGTATTTTCACAGATAGTAGGTATTCACCCTCGGTGAAAAACTTGTGATAAAATGAAATAAATCATGATCTGATGAAAATATAATTGAAAAGGCCTGCACCTGATAAAATGTTGATATCATTGTTGTACTATTATTTGTACTGCACAAGGAATGTCCACTTTCCATGATTCCAACAACAACCTATAACGCATGTTTTTAGAGAGGTGGCAGCACCCCAAGGTGACACGATACATTCCATGAGCAAGCATAAATTTCTCTTTCTCTAGGATTTCTAAACAGAGTATGGTGGGTCATCTATTAGAAGTGTGTTGATTTTGTATTCCTTGTGACAGGGGATCACTAGATAGCCCTTGCAATCTCTTCCAACTCTTTAGATTCTCTGATGACCATTAATATCCACCTTTTCCCCCCAACTAGGATTTGAGGTACTTACAAAACAGCAAAACAAATACAGATTAAAATGTTTACATCCTATTAACTGAATTATGTTAGTGATCTTGTTGGATATCCTTTAATTTCCTGCAGCAACATGATTTAGAAATAGCAGTATATTATCTCCAATGATAAAGTTTTAATCTAGTAAAAGGGAGCTCCCTGCAGCTCACTTCATAATTAGCTTAATTGTTCATGAAGAGTTGTCTCAGAAACTGTTAATGCACATGGGAAATCTTCCTGTTCCTAACAAATTTAACCTTGTGAAGGGAAGAAGTGCAGCAGTGAAAAAGGTCTGGTACTCTGTAGCATTTATCCTAAATGCTTTATGCACTCCAAGCAGATAGAATATCACTTGTGGCTTGGATGTCTGACAATTTTAGACAATTTCAAATAATTCACCATTTTTTTAAAAAAAGAGAAACTATTTTTTTCCATGGACTTTAATTGCAAGGAATACATGCAAGGGTTAAACATGATATCTACTCAATAGGCAAGCATGCCATTGTTTTGCAAGAGGGTAGTTATGAACTTGAAGATGTTCAGTTCACTAGGGACCCCACTAGGGATGCTTTCACCTTGTCTAGAGGACGAAGCCCCACAACACACAATGTTGTGTGTGTTCTGGTGAAGACCCCAACTGGGGTGAAAGTCTTGCCAGACATTTCCCAACACAGGAGGCTTCTTGTGTTGTGCAGGCTCCAATGGAGTCAGCACAGGGCCTCTCCATGAGAGTGATGCTTTCCCCATGTGATGGAGAAAGTGTAGAGATGGAGCTGCATGCGGGGCAACAGATTCACCTGGCCTTTATGATGAGGCTGTAGGGCTGTGGCGCAGGCTCGTGAGCAGTCAGCTGCAGCCAGCTGCAGCAAATCACTCTGACCAGGAGGTCATGAGTTCGAGGCCAGCTCGGTGCTGCATTTGTCTCTGTCTTTGTTCTATGTTGGGGCACTGAATGTTTGCCTTATATGTGTAATGTGATCCGGCCTGAGTCCCCTTTGGGGTGAGAAAGGCGGAATATAAATGCTGTAAATAAATAAATAAATAAATAAATAAATAAATAAATAAATAGGGCTAAACCAGGTTATTTTTTTAGCTGAGGAAAAGGAACAAGACAGTCCTCTTTTTTTACAGTATACTAGCTATGCCTGGCCACGCGTTGCTGTGGCAAAGTATGGTGGTATGGGAAATAAAGTATTGAGGAATTGGTGGTAGTTCAGGTCAAGGGTAAAGGTTTCCACCTAACATTAAGTCCAGTTGTGTCTGACTCTGGGGGTTGGTGCTCAGCTCCATTTCTAAGCTGAAGAGCCGGCGTTGTTCGTAGACACCTCCAAGGTCATGTGGCACGACTGCATGGAGTGCCGTTACCTTCCCGCCAGAGCAGTACCTATTCATCTACTCTCATCTGCATGTTTTTGAACTTTAGGGTTGGCAGAAGCTGGGGCTAACAGTGGGAGCTCTCTCCGCTCCCCCAATTCAAACCTGCGACCTTTCAGTCCAGAAGTTCAGCAGCTTAGCGCTTTAACACGCTGCGCCATCAGGGGATATTATTTCCTAAAGGTTATGAATATTTTTTATATTTTTGTCTGTGTTAGCTGGCCCTGATTGTTTCCTTTGTGGAATTTCCAATTTCCCTGCTTTCAGAGTGTTGCTCTTCATTTACTGTCCTGGTTTTAGAGATTATATTGTTCTGTATTATTCTATCACAGCAATTATTTCATATTAAAGTAGAATCTCACTTATTCAACATTTGCTTATCCAATGTTCTGGATTATCCAACGCAGTCTGCCTTTTAGTAATCAATGTTTTTGTAGTCAGTGTTTTAAATTCATTGTGATATTTTGGTGGTAAATTTGTAAATACAGTAATTACTACATAGCATTACTGTGCATGGAACTACTTTTTCTGTCAAATTTGTTGTATAACATGATGTTTTGGTGCTCAATTTGTATAATGATTACCTAATTTGATGTTTAATTGGCTTTTCCTGAATCCCTTCTTATTTTCCAACATATTCACTTATCCAACGTTCTGCCGGCCTGTTGGATAAGTGAGACTCTACTGTATATTGATAATCTTATATTATCTGCTTAGAACTGGATTATATGAGGCCCCTTCTTCACAGCTGTATAAAATGCACACTGAAGTGGATTATATGGCAGTGTGGAGTCAAGATGACCCAGTGCAAAGCAGATAATATAAGATTATAAATGGGTTATATAGCTGTGTGGAAGGGCCTTGAGTCTACACTGCCATATAATTTAGTGCAAATTAGATAATCTGTGGAAGAGGCCTAAGTGAGGCCTAACTCTGCCTGTCCCCTGGGCTGAGTGGGTTGCTAGGAGCCCAAGTGGGTGGAGCTTAGCCTTCTAACTGGCAGCAATTGGATAAAAACAATTATTCCTCTCCCTCTAATTAGGACTTTATTTTTCTTTTCTTTTTGTTGTATCAACCTAGAGGAGTGGATGATGGGTTGTGTTGTCAAATTTCGAGGTTGGGGGGCCTGTAGTTTTGTTGTTTTGTCGGTCGCCAGGATTCCATCACTCTTTTATATATATAGATAATCAAGATCATGGGTGAGTTTTCCTCAACAGTGCTCTTAGTTTGCCAGCTACAGGCATTGAGTGGCACTGGAGAGGAAAATGTTTGATCCTTGCATATGAGAGACACCAATAATACCCATTCTCAAAACTCTCTGGTTCCCCATCACAAAGTATATGTGTTGTACATGTGTTGTACTTATGGAACTTCTTTGCTCCAAAAAGCCAGGAGTGAGGAGCTGGAGAGAAACAACAGATACATGAACTTGGGCCCATCATGCCACTTGAAGCAATGTAAGTGGATCACCAGTAAGCCTTCTGGTTGTACAAGCTCTGGCACCATTAGAAGGAGGCTTGGAAAAAGAAACCTCTCCAATGGTCATCAGTGACCTTTCCACATGTCACAGCAGAAGCACAAGACCTGGGAAAACATTTCACTTGTTATGTGTGCCTTATGTAAGACAGTGTCTGGGATAGAAGCCCTAGCAGGAATAGCTGTTATGGCTACTAGCTTCTGAAAAATTGTGATGTTTGCTAGTTTGTTAGTCCTGGCTCTGGATTTTCATATTACCCAGTCAGATGGGTTTTACTATCATTTACCTAACTTCCCATTTTACAATCAGCTGACAAAAAAGCAGTTCTTGTACACCTTCCAGTGCCAGTCCTCCACATATGGCCTGTAAGATCAATTGCTTTCAAGATTTATCTTTTAGATCAGATCTCTAGAGCAAGTAATTCCAAAAAATGTGCAAATTACACCATGTAACAAAATTTGAAAAATGTCTGTTCCTGGTTGGATGTGTAATTTTGTGGTACTTACTTTGAAAGTATTTGCTATAATCCAAAAACTTCATTTTTGTGACTGCCACAAACTATGTTGAATTGGTTGAGACTCAATGAGATAGTCATTGGAAAACTATAGCAAAATGTGCTGCAGGATGTCCTGAAAAAATAAACTTTTTTCTGTTTTTATGATAGAACTAATTAGGAAATGACATTTATAACCCAGGAATAAAAATCGTGTTACATAGTGTTATTTACTCCAGTTACTCTGGAGGAGGTACATCACCACCACCATCACCTCCACTATTATCAAGTTGTTCCCAAACATTCCTGTTTCAGCATGTTGTGCTACTTATTACCTGCCTCAAGCTCTTTGGGCTGGCAATCCACAATTAAAATGATACTTGATTAGCATCCTCAGATGTACTCCTGATGCTGGTCCAGCATCTTTTAGCTACAATTCTGTGCAATGACCTGAAAACTACTGCTTGGAAACAGCAACATTTAGCTGCATTATTGGAATACACTTGTTCCATCTCAGAGAACAGCTGACACAGAGGAGGGTACAAAGAAGCAAATTGTTACTTACACAAACACTGCAGGCAAAGGACATTATTTACAGCTGTTTGCCACAGCATTCAGCGTTAACACCAGGAACTCACAGCTCTTGTCATTTGAAGAGGATGAGATAAATACAAAAATTCAACAATAGACTCTGTAAGCTACTGGTAAATGCAAGAAGAAAAATCTCTCCACAAGCTGAGTTGCAAACCCATTCCAGAGTAATAGCAGTATGATAGCAATCTGTGCATCAATTACTTCATTATTTTAAGGAAAATGCATTTTTGGATCACAATTATGATGCATATATAAAATTGTATGTGAATGCACACTTATCACAAATGTAGCAATTGATATAGAAACAATTTCTAGTTTACCTCAAAAATGTTCATTTTAGTACCAGTCAAATAGAACGGATGATAGACAATAATAATGGGCAGATAGATATATAGGCAAATAGACCTGTAATCACTGTTTTGTTTCTGCATATTGATTTTACCTATTGCATTGAGTTTAGTGTCGTTACTACAGCCACAAAAAGCAATTATAAGTGAGGAGACAGGACATGAAATGTGAAATCACTGAAATCCTAAACCAATCACTGACCATTGATTGATTGTTTTCATTCATGGAAACAAAATGATGAATGTCAGTAAATCATCGTCTCTGTGCATTTCTGACATGGGATGGGGATTCTATGGCCCTCCAAATGTTGCTAGAGTTCATTTGCTTAGCAAGCATAATCAGATGAGAGATGAGGGACGTTGCAGCCCACCACTATCTGGAAGATATCACCACTCCTGTTCTACAAGTTGACTGAAATGTTGGGAGGTGCATATCCAGTTTATATTTACACCCATAATTCCATAAATATATCCTGGTTCACCCTGTGGCTGTGGTGGTAGCAGCATCGTCTGCTATGTTGTAATTTCAATTGCTGGTGAGCAACATACTTATGTATCCTGAAAAAGTGCCTGTAATGAAAACAAATAAATTATATATTATCTATCTATCTATCTATCTATCTATCTATCTATCTAGTATCTATCTATCTATCTATCTAGTATCTATCTATCTATCTATCTATCTAATGGTGTCATAGACGTCTGTATCTAAGTGGTCAGCTCAGTGAATCTTACAAAGGAGAACTATTCAACAGTCCTCCCCAATGTTTCTCCCCATCAGCCAGAATTCAAAGACAAACTGTTTTGAAAGGTCAAAGTTCCATATTGTGATGTCTCAGGCACCTTTGGCCCCTGATCCCGCAGCCATTGCTGATCAAACTGAAGAGGATTTGTTTTTTTCCCCACCTCAGCAAGATTCAATCCCTTTCCAGATGTCTCTTGTTGACATTGCAGAGCCAGAGCCAATTAGGAATGCCTTTGAAATGTTGCCGGCTCTTCCCGGATCTCTGGAGAGTTTAGAATTTGATAGAAGGGCTACTTTCCAAACAGATCGCTCTCGAAGACAAAGTTTAAGGAGAAGTGTGAGATTAGCAGAGCGAGGTGATTGTGGCTAAGCCAGTTCTCTTGGGAAGAATTGGGGAGGCAGGCATCTGGTGTCTCGTTGTTAGCAGCTCGTTTCTCTTGGGAAGATTTGGGGAGTCACGCACCTGTTTTGGGGGAGCTCTTGTACTTCAATAAAAGTTCTGCGCAGAGAATCTCTGTTGCGGTGTCAACTGAACTTCTGATTGAAGAATACATCGTCTCTTGATTCTGAGCTTCCAAGCGGCCCGTTGGCGCATTTACTCTCGAGTAGACCGGGCATTGTGGCTCATCCCTTGCCAAGTTTGGACTGCGTTTCAGATCCACCACGAACAGCCTTTGCCTTGCCTTGAAACCTTGTTCTGGACTATTACTTCAAGTACTTTCCTGAGGAACTTTGCTCTTTTCCCCACTCAAACTAATAAGTTTGAGTGTGTTTCGGTTATTGGATTTTGGACTTTGGACTCTCATATTGGACATAAGACTTTCATTCTTTGGACTAATTTTGATCTTTTCTAAAAGGTCAACTGCTTGACTATCTATTCTGCTTATTTTTGTTTGAAACTTTTATTGCTTTAATAAAGATATTAGATTGTTTATTGGCCTCTGTGTTGGTTCCCAGTGTTCGCACTGCCTAGGAGTGTTACACATATAGCCATCATGTCTAATAGTCACTGGTAGTCCTGTTCCATATGAATTCGTCTAAGCGTAATAAACCAGATGAGATGGTAAACACATATTTGTATTAATCATGCAAAAATCTCCTCCAAAATTGAATAGCACCTATTATGAGGAACATTAAGTGTCAGGATTATAGCAGTCATACAGAGGGGATTAAAGTCTTCCCACTCCTGCTGAAATCTTATGAAATCTGGCATTGGCATCACTAGACTATCCCTCCATCCTCCTGTAAATAGCAGCTTCAGGGAACAAAGCAGGGCTACATATGGAGAGGAGAAAGTTAAATTCTCCTTCTATACCTGCTGAAAACCTGATAATGATGACTCCTTCCAGCTGATTCTATTTGCCTTGGGGTGGAAGACCATACATCAATGCCAAAGACACATTCAATTTAACATCAAGTTTGGCCCTAAGCTAGTGTCCATCACCATAATGTATAGTAAAGACTTTTGTTAAGTTAAATATGTGTCACTTTCAGGGTTGCCAGGCTGAATACAGTAACAGATGTTAGATCAGGAAGAGTTTCTATAAAGCTCCAGCAAGCAGAACCAGGGCACATCTTCTCTGTCATTCCACCCCTCCCCCCTTTCTTTTCACTTGCTGCAGCCCTTCCTCTCCTAATATGGCTAGTTGCCAATTGGTGGAGAGCACTGAACACAGGCATACAACACTGTGTTTTTGTTTTTTCATCTGTTTTTTGAAGTTTGGTGGACATTTGAGGAGAAGTAACAACAACAGTAATAACCACCAATACATATTTTTTCAAGATAAATCTGGGAGCTCTGAAAGTGTCCTGAGCAACTTGTAAGACCACAAACATAGGGCATGCCTGAAGTATAGTTTTATGGCAAGGTACCTGTTTTGCTTACGCAAATTCCCTGATTCAATCTCTGATATCTCTACTATAAATCACAGATTTAGTCATATGAAAATCATCCTTTGACATCCTGGGACACTCCAGTCTTATTAAATACAATAATAGTTGGTTAGATTGACAAATAGTTTGATCGAGAATGAAATGGCTTTTTTGTATTTTTATTAGTGTGTGATTTAACACAGAATCTGTGGGCTGGAAGACTAAACTGAGAGCAAGCATGGCATCTGTTATTTCATAGCAATTGTGTGATCATCACTGATATTGGATACATACTCAAATGAGCACCTTCATTATCACACTTCTTTTTGTTCATGTAAATGCACTGGTTCACTGTTCCACTGTAATTATACTTTTGTTCACTCTTGTAGTCCTGTTTTCCCATATGTCTGCTGCTCTTTAATTTTTTTTAAGTGATTTTGCAGTTTCAGCAATGATTAATAAAAATGATAAATATTACTGGAACTCAATAAACAGCTTGGGAATAATAAGAGGGAAGGGAGAGAGGAGGAGAATCCGATCCCTGACATAGAAGTGGAATGCACCCATCATATGAGGTAGGTAATGAGAAAGTTGCAGAACTGAGAACCATTGATAGGTTTTCCCATCAAGAGCAGGGAGAGGGGTCACACAGAAAAATGGCAAGGAGACATTCTTCCACTCTGCATTGCCTATCAACTTGGATATGTGGGGTATTTATACAGTGCTAATGAGAAAGCAACTACTGCCTATCAGTGCATTAATATTATAATTAAATATAAAGTGTTAATACTTCTTTCATAATTATGTATGGCACGTGCCAACCCTTATACTTCACTAACAGCTTTTAAAATTGTTGAAAATGATGCCATGAACACCAGTTAGAATATTTTTAGAATAATTGGTGTGTTTTGCTGGAAAAAAACACAACATCTATTTTACCCATATTTTCTATATTCTGTGTTCTTAGATCCTATCAATAATATCATATTATTGTTTTATTGCTTATTATTTCCAGTTCTGTTATTGTATATCTTCAAGAATTTGCAATATTCAATACAGTTATACAGAGATAGTGTTTTTAATCATTTCATCTCCTTTGTGAACCACATAATGGATCTTTTGAGAAATGTAATCTAATGGGCCATCATTATTTGTAGAAGTTTTCGATATGCAAATGCAATAGCTGAAGACATATATTCTACAAATTAAATTACCTTATATAAGCTTTAAAGTGATTACATAAACACCCTTCAAGAAAGTGTTGGACTTATACATGGGTCAAAACTGGTATAGAATGCCCCTATTAAAAATAGCCACTGCAGTCTCTCTAAAGAGATATTTATGCAACAAGTGCTTTAGATACTCAACTTCAAACATCCAAAATGGTTCACCAACATAACTGCTGAATCCTGCTGAGGCCAAAGGCGAAGGAGGAGGGAAGGTTGCCTTTCTTCCTCTGGTTTGGGCAAGGAAGGTATTTTTGTGTGTGTCAGGAGTGACTTGAGAAACTGCAAGTCATCTCTGGTGTGAGAGAATTGGCCATCTGCAAGGACCATCCTTGTGGGAGGCTTTCTCTCATGTCCTCACATGGGAAGCTGGAGCTGACAGAGCAAGCTCACCCGCTCTCCCCAGATTCAAACCGCCAACCTGTCAGTCAGCAGTCCTGCTGGAACAAGGGTTTAACCCATTGCACTATCGGGGGCTCCAAGGGAGGGGTAATGGGGTGGTAGTTCCTCACCTCTGTCTTTTGTCACTTGCCTTTGCACTGGGTCTCTAATAGAGTCAGGTTGCCTTACTTGCTCCTTTCCTGCCCTTCTTTTTCAGACTGAATTCTTTTTTCTCTTTAACATTGCTTTATCTCTGTTTGTGGTGATGTAGCCATCTTAAGATCAGCTATACAATTTACCCCTTCCAATTATAACCTTTCAAATAAACAGATCCTCTTTTTCCCTTTAGCTTTTCATAAGTACGTTTCCCTATGCATTTTTAAAAGGAGAGGAAAAGATTTATTTGTTACCTGCCCCTAACCTTTACCCTTGACTTATCCATGGGTGAATGAAAATCCATAATTTTGATTCTAAAACTTGCCCTCAACCTATATTTGAGGCCAATTTATACATGATTATATATATAGTCATTACCTTAGAAAAAAGGAAACCTTGAAACAAAAGTTCCGTGTAATGCTGGGCAATCATCATTATGCTTGAATTATTTTTTTTCTGAAAATTTTGTGACCTTTGTGGGGGAAACACACAGAATTTCCTTTCATTTAAATCTATCATGCCAAGAGGAATAAAAAAGACAGTAACCTTGGTTCTCATTCATAATGGAAAGACCAAAGATGACAGGGCAAGCAAGAGGGCTATACCTTTCTGCCACTGTGGGTGGAAAACCCATCCAGTTTGGACCAGGGGAACCAAAGAGAAATTTCATAGTCACAGCTACTGCACAGATTTTCCCCTCAAACACTTTCTCTATGACTACATGGGCTAAATAAAACATATATCCCAGAAACATCTCAATCCCACTGCAAACGGTCCACATGATATATAGCTGATTGCAGAGCAGAAGTGCTGCTTCCAGCTGTTGATCTGTCACAAGAACTGCTAGCTGTTTTGTAGCTTCCACAGAACTCCCTAGTGACATCTGGTGTTTTTGATGTGTAGACAGCTGGATCTGATCAATCCAATTTCTATACATCAAAAAATGCACTGCTGTTTCATTGTCCAGAAGCAGCTCCCTGGCAAAGCATTGCTGGTGATATTGCTTCTATTAATCACATGGTATTGTGACCTCACCAGAAGCAACATCACCAGCAAGGTTCTGCTGAGGAGCAATTTCTGACTGGCAGAATGGCAGCAGTGATCCCTAGAAGGACAGGATACTAGCCTGATTAGCCATGTGGACTGGCAAAAGGGGTGTATCTGGGCTAACTCTGGAGCAAACTAATCGAGAGTATTTTGCCTGTGTAAATAAAGCCAAAATTGCCTGCTCATTATGACTCTTTTCATGACTTTTAATAGGAAAATAGGTGAATCTTCAAGTTTTCCACTCTACTCCTTCCCTTATTACTGTTTCTGTTAGAGGAGACTAAAATCACTGACTCCAAAGTAAATTACAACTTCCAGGATTTTGTGGAAGGGAAGTTATGATAGTTGTACTGTGATATAAAACTGGTATAAAACAATACTGCAATGCAGATATTCTACAGGTGTATCTGATACATACTACAGATCTGATGGCTGAAGGGGAAT
The DNA here is from genome assembly GCF_035594765.1 of Anolis carolinensis. NCBI lineage: Eukaryota > Metazoa > Chordata > Lepidosauria > Squamata > Anolidae > Anolis > Anolis carolinensis. The sequence goes on along the minus strand of NC_085842.1, from coordinate 282,500,047 downwards.
GAGTGCCTCAGTGGTGAAGTGGGGGAACAGAAACAAAGGGAAGAAGAGGAGAAAATAAATATATAAAGCATTGAGGAGAGATGTACAGGAAAATAAAAACTGAAAATTCAATAGTGCAGAGGACAGTAATACATGGTATGAATATGTAACAAATGAATATTATAGTGGTAATCACTAGTCATTGTTGTGCTGAATCAGATGTACATGTGCTTCTAATTAGGAAAAGTTGGAACATGTCCACTAAATATTCAAGAGCAGCACACAAATAACTGAGAGTTGCTGACCCAATCTATAATGAGTAAGAAATCCTCTATTCATATCCTCTTCACACAGCATAAGTGACATCTGGATGCTACATACATTACTAATATTTCTTCCTAGTTATTAATGGTTGTTTTAAAATGTTCTAAAATACAGTACTGTGTTCACTATTTGCTCTCTACTCATTCATCCTCTCAAGACAGGATGTAGTTAATGCTAGGCTTCTGTGATAAATTTGAATTATATTGGGCAGCCTGAACATTTCTGTTTTAAAGTTGATGCAAGGTTCCATTTTGAGAAGAGTCAACTGTGTAGTTTCATTTTGTGTTTAGATTAATCTGCTTTCTGCAACATAGGGCTGACTCAAGACATTTTTGTTTCCAGAGGCAAAGTAGAAGATGGCAACCCCTCCTCAGTTCATAGGTATGTTAACTGAATAGACTGGCCATTGAATCACAGTTCACCCTTGGAAAAGTGATAACAACTTCTATAGTTATCCAACCTTCGACATGTACAAGCATGTAAGATGGAATCTTTATTAGTACAAACTTTTCCTAAGACATATTTTTCATATATTGACAAATCAATGTCATAGTGGTTATAATTCATTTCATTCCAATCTTGTTGTAATTTTAAAGTAAAGATGGATAGAGCAAATCCCCAATGTTTTGAAAATACATTTCAGATTCAAACTATTGGTGCTAAGAGGTTTTACATCAAGTGGAACCATGAATATGCTCTGGCTTTTACTCCAAATATTAAATAAGCAATCCAAGTTGCTGATCCCTAACTTTCAAATTGTCTGGAACTGTTCTTGGAATCACAAAGCAAATTACATTTCAAGTGGCTTTCAGGTTCTAAGGCTTTGTTTAAAAAAAAACAAAACAAAAAAAACACCTCCTCCAAAATTGTGGAACTGATTTGCATAAGTGCATGGACTTTTAACAACAAACTATATTCAACAAGAGTCCACTACCATCATTTGTTCTTTACTTATAAGTGTCGTTTACTAGAGACATACTCCGGATCAGATGCCCAAATATGGTGCCCTCCAGGTATGTTGGATTAAAAACCCCATCATCCCATAGCAGATGGCTATGGGATTATAGAGGTTGTATTGTAACTTATCCAGAGGGCACAAGGTTGAAAAAGGTTACCTTAGGTCTTTTAGAAGATTTAGGCATGGGGGAAGATTGTCAGTGGCAATCTGGTTTTAGGACTTGAAGCAGTGTTTGCTCACATGTATTGCTTGATTTCTGAAGTACCCATGGGACTCTCTGTCTCTGGTCAAAGCAATGATACAAACTGATATTTATTAGCATATCAATTTACAACAGCAAGTTTTCCAAACATTTCATGTTGCTGACCCACTTTTTAGACAAGCATCATTTTACAACACAGTAAGTCAGTTTTACTAGCAAACCGGAAATTGAATCAACCCTTTATAAGATATATGGGCACTTACATAAATGTAATAACAAAACATATTAGAGGACACAACATATCTCATTGGCTGGAAAAATACCAGGCACTTCAAGATATATTTTAGAGGAATGAACAGGCAAAACAACCTCTGAGAATTCCTTCCCTAAGAAAACTCTATGCAATTCATGGGGTTGCCATTAAGTCAAAAAAGGTGATTTGAAGACACACAAGCACACACAAATTATGGATTCTTCTTTATGAGTGCTCCCACCCTCTGGAAATCCCTTCCCTGGAAGGCTAGACTGGGTCACCCACTGCTCTCCTTTCAATAGCAGGCAAAGACCTTTTGGTTTAAATAAGACTTTAAACAGAAGGTTTCTTGAAGGAGTGTGTGTTTTATTTAAGAAAAACTTGTATCATGTAAAAATAAGCTCGCTATTGTATATTGATCTGCAAATAAATATCAGTTTGTATCATCATACTATCTTAAATGTGATGATTTCAATTGTTTTGAAAATTGCATTGTTAGGTTTGATTGATTTCTTTTGTAAGATGAAATTTGCACTAGTTTCTCAGATTTTATGTGTGGGATTATCCTATTCTAAAATATCAACATGTCTCTCCTGAGAAACTATGTAATTTCTTTTTCCTTTGGTGTCACCCAGTACTAGAACACACACCCTGAGAACCTTTTGAAGTTGAGTGTGGCACTTGGGCTGAAAAACATTCCCTTGGCAGTTGAAATGTTCAGCATCTATATATTGGTTTTAGCATTTCAAGACAATGAACATAATGAATGTAGTCACAGTGGACTCACATATGAATAAAGAATACAAAAGGTTAGATAATTTACTCTATACAAATAATTATAGAAGTGAACTCTGATAAAAGGAGTTTTTTCTGATAACCGAGATAAGCTATTAGACATTCTTTTTCTCCTGAAGAATATAGCGCAAAACATAATACTTTTGTAACACTATGAATAGACATAGTGGAGTTCAGATGATGTGATAAATGAAGATGTACTTTTTGCCACAAAAGACAAACAGTAATCAGAAAATACTATTCTGTAAATAATGGATGATAGGCTTTTGTGGTGGATGGTGACATATGATGCTATTACCCTGTTCCATTTCAGCTTAGAAGCTACTGGTTTCAATGGTGGAGCATCCACCTCAAAATCCATTATCCTATGAGACTTAACTGTATGCTCTGGGTTACGCCTAACATGAGGCCTAACATCAAGATCCGGAAAATCAGAATATAGTTAGAACATAACACATTCCCTCTGTATCATGATCTGTACTTCAGCTGCTACTAGTACAGAAAATCTTAACACAGCTTTAATATGCATGCAACACTGAATATAGTATAGTGAGATAAGGTGAAACTGAATTACAGGAAATAATATTATTATGTCTTTCCTTTCTGGTATTTTAGTAATATTGGGTATCAAAATTAGTTACTTGTTTGTTGGGATTCTTCACTTGCCCACATTAGCAGAGAGACTGAGAAATATCTGGCAAAAACGAGTTAAATTCAGTATGTGCCTGAGATGAAAAGGAATTTTGTTGTGTTCAAGAATCTTAATGATAGTATTCACTTTTCACTTCCTGACTGCAAAACAAATTGTACTTTGTATCTGAAATTCACACAATGTTAAGACTTGTTGGGCTTGTGCAAGGGGGGGGGGTGTAATAACATGTGGCTTAAACAATGCATACAGTTGAATAAATATTGACATACATTAATATTAGTGAAGAAAATGTGTACAAAAATGTGTAAAGAAGCAATGCATATGAAAACCTGTACACATTTCTATGGGTCAGAGGGGAGAGACCATATGAACAAAGGATGGTTCCAGAATGCAGATGGGATTTGAAGAAAAGCAAAGCAAACAAGATTTTTTCACAGTCTCTACAGATCAGAGAGTAGACCTATCAAGGAGATTCAATCAGGGAAACTGGCATGGTTCATTTTGGCTCATTGATATATGGATGCTTGTTTGAATTATCACAGTGATCTTCCTATCACCTTCCACCTTATCACATTGAGATATTTCCCAGATATATGACACTTCAGCCTCTTTTTAAGCATGAAGGCACACTTAGCTCATTACATGAGTTAAACTACTTCTAGCTGTCATGCATAGCTGTCATGGAACCAAGTACCAGGGCTGAATTTCCAAGCCCTGGACTTGGAGTCATAACATAAATAATCCTGGATGTCTCATGGAAACACCTGGCAGAAGAAGATAGAAGAGCCTGGGAACTCGGGGTTGAAAGTACAAACAATTATAATTGGTAGAGTGTGTGGGGATAGTAGAAATGTGATACAGGGGGTGGGATTTAGTGATGATATTTACGTGTGGTGTGACGTTGCAACAAAGGTGATAAAAATGGTTGTATGTAAACATTAGGTCATTCTCGACTTTTTCAAAGTCATGTATTCTTCAATAAAGATTGGATTTGAGAGCAGCTATCTTTGATCTGCGTTCAGACTGATCCTTTGAAGTGAGCCTGACATTTAAGTCGAGAATCCCGTTCTCACCCTCCTGCGGATTCGCAGTGAAGTGAAGATGAGTGGAGAGGGCGATCAAAGCCCAAATGGAGCAGGGAGGCCTTTGCCAGGGGCCCGGCCATTGGGGGAAGAAACGCTGCAAGCCATCGCTTCCTCTACGGGGTACCCCAGGCCGAACGGCGTGACCCAGAGGATTCCCAGAGGAGGAAGAGGCGTCTCGGCAGCTGCAGAAACCAGTTGGGGATCTGGAGGGAGCATGCCGGAGACCGTGGCCCTGCGGTTATCCATCTTGGAGACTAATTTGTCCAGGCTGTCGGGAACCGTGGGGAGATTGGTGCCACTATTGGAAGAGAATCTCCAGAAGGAGCCCCTCCGATATGGCGCCGAGAGAGAGCCAAGTAAAGAAGAGGCTTGGAGCCAGAAGGGCCAGCGCACCTCGACGCAGAGCCCCGTGGCGGCGAGGGGCGAGGGGGATGAGGAATACTGGCAGGAGCTCGAGTTCCGGGACAGAATGGCGCGCGAGGTGGAGCGCCAGCAAGCTCTGGGAACTCTGAGGCCGCCAACTCCAACAGGACTCCCAACCCCCCGAATGGGCGTCGGGGTGGAAAGACCACTGGGACCAGGGATCGGGTCCAGTGGATTGGCGGATGAAGAAGAGGAGGAGGATGTGCCGTACGACGAAGGAAGGCGAGGTGCGGGGGCTACAGCGAGGCCCGCATTCGGATGGGTGGAAGGGCCGACAGCAGCGGCAGAATTTCGGGAGCCGCGGGGAACGACTGCCGGGATGGGGCGTGGCGTGTTCAAAGGGGCCATCCAAGGAAACCCGATGCAACCCTTCCCCATACCTCCCATACAGCATCCACGGGCCGCAGAGTGGATGCATAGGAGGGAAGAGCTCAAACTGGAATACGGAGGGGAATCATCTGAACTGGACTTTTTCCTCATTGGCATCAGAGGATACATGGAGGACAATGCACACACATTCCCCTCCGAAGGAAGCATGGTTCGGGCCATCGGCAACACACTAAAGAGAGGAGCGGCCAGCTGGTATGTGCAACTACATGCCAGACGCGACCCGTGCTTGAGGTCAGTGCCCCGCTTCCTCGCCGCACTGGAAAACCGGTTCAGAGACCGGCTAGAGCAATTGAGGGCTCGAGACCAGCTTAAAGGAATAAAGCAGAGGGATAAAACGGTGCCCGAGTACGCAGAGGAATTCCTCCATCTCGCGGAAAGGGTGCCAGAGTGGTCTGAAGTGACCAAAGTGGAGATATTCAAAGAGGGACTACGCCCCGAGGTTTTTAGTTGGGCAGCGCACAGAGACGACCCAGAGACACTACAGGGCTGGATACAACTGGCGGGGCGCGTCGAATCCACCCTGGCCCAAGTAAAGCGCTTCCGGAGCGGCGGCGGCGGTGGCCAGCAAAGACCGGTAGCGAGGGGTCGAGGAGAAACGAGGAAGCAGGAAAAGCCCGGAGGGAGGCCGGGGATCCCCTTCAAAGGAGATGACAACAGACCCAAGCCGGGATGCTTTGTATGTGGGAAGACGGGCCATCGAGCAGCAGAATGTTGGGCCCGGAAGGGGGAAGCGCCAAAACCCTCAAAGCCCAAGCCAGCGGCCGGGAGACGAGCGGAGGAGGAGGTGCGAGCCCCAGAATCTCCGGAGAGGCTGGTGAGTCAAGACAAACGCATGCTGGTAGTGCCAATCTGCCTATCGGGGTTAGAGAATCGGGCCACCTGCAGGGCATTCGTGGATTGCGGTTGTTCCAGGAACATTATAACTCCAGAATTAGCAGGAGCACTAAAATGCCAGCAGACGCTGCTTGACTCCCCGATTGCATTTTCGCAGCTAGATGGATCAGTTGCTGCTGGGGAAGTATCTATGAAGGAAATACGGGGGGTCCCATGTAAAATAGGCAAATGGGAAGGAAGAATATCCTTTGTGATAGCCCCTATTGCCACATACAATGTCATACTAGGGATCCCATGGCTCGAACAGACAAATCCCGAAATAGATTGGAGAGGAAAGAGCCTGGCATTTAAAGAGCAACAAACACAATGGGAGATAAGTAAAATAGCAGGAGAGGAGGACGAGGGAGATGAAGCAGGGGAAATAGACCCACAGCTATTGCCACCTGAATACAGAGACTTTGTGGATGTTTTCAATCAGAAAGAGGCAAGTAAATTACCTCCCAAGAGGAATATAGAAGTAGAAATTGAAATAACCCCAGGAGCAAACTTACCAAAACCAAAAGTGTATCCCATGTCTGTTCAGGAGAAGGAGGAATTAAGGAAGTATATTGATAAGAACCTGGCGCGAGGCTTCATTAAGCCATCCAACTCACCTCTTGGAGCCCCAGTGTTATTTAGGAGAAAGAAAGACAACTCTTTAAGATTGTGTATTGACTATCGAAATTTAAATGCAATTACTAAGGACAATAAATGCCCTATGCCCTTAGTAAAGGATTTGATTACCGTATTGAAGAAAGGGAGCATATTTACTAAACTGGATTTAATCGAAGCGTACCATAAATTAAGAATCAAACCCGAGGATACTTGGAAAACTGCATTTTCCTGCGCATTCGGCCATTTTGAATATTTAATTTTACCATTCGGATTAAAAAACGGCGGCAGTTGCTTTATGCAGCTCATAAATGAAATACTGCACCCACTGTTGTACCGAGGAGTATTCATATTTCTGGATGACATCCTGATCGTGAGCGAAGATAAAGAAAAGCACGTGGAATTGGTCCGGGAAGTTTTGCAAAGACTAAGGGAAGCAAAGCTATATGCAAAACTATCCAAATGTGAATTCAATAAAACTCAAATGGACTTTCTGGGGTACCGGATATCTCCAGAAGGGTTAGCTATGGACCCGTCTAAAGTATCAGACGTAAAAGAATGGGGAATACCTCAAACAAGGAGGCAATTGCAATCATTTCTGGGATTTGCAAATTTTTATAGATCGTTCATAAAAGGCTTTGCGCAAATAACCGCACCCCTTACTGAACTTTTAAAAACAAAAGGGAAAGGGGAGACAGCAAAGGTGAAAGCTCCTGGCGCCAAACTGAGTTGGACGCCAGAATGCCAAAAGGCATTTGAAACCCTAAAAGGACGCTTCACAGAAGAACCTGTCCTAAAACACCCCGATATCCGGAGCCCTTTCATAATTCATTGCGATGCTTCAGACTGTGCATACGGGGCAGTACTATTGCAAAAAGATCAAAATGGGAACTTAAAACCTTGTGGATATTTGTCTCGGAAGTTCAGTGAAACTGAAAAATGTTGGCCCATATGGGAAAACGAAGCATTAGCCATATTAAAAGCCTTAGAATGCTGGCGGCACTTCCTCGAAGGGAGTGGAATCCCATTTGAAATTTGGTCTGATCATAAGAACCTCCAGTACTTAAAATCTCCTCGAAAATTGTCCCCTAAACAAATTAGATGGGCACAATACTTTAGCAGGTTCGATTTCCAATTAAAGTTTTTCCAAGGGAAACAGAATGTCTTGGCAGATGCTCTTTCACGCATGCCACAATACGAGGGCACAACCACAACAAAAGAGGGAACATTATTTTCCGATAAACAATGGGGTTTAGCTGTCAGTACAAGAGCGCAGACCCAAAGAGAGAACACTGCTACTATCGAATTTGACAAGGAAAATAGTTGGGGAAAAGAACTGAGACAGTCATACGAAGGAGATCAGTGGATCGCATCCAACGCAGAAAAGGGGGAGCAGAAGGGGGGATTTTGGTTTGTGAACAAGAAACTGTATATCCCAGCAACATTAAGGATGAAGATTTTGCATCGTTTTCACAATAACCAGAGCGCTGGTCATACAGGGATTACAAAAACAACAAAGGCAATAGCAAAACATTGTTGGTGGCCAGGGATGAGGAAGGACATAAAGAATCATGTTATTCAATGTGATGATTGTGCCAAAAATAAACCGAGAGGAGGGAAGCCAATGGGGCTATTACAAACAGTAGCAGAACCTACCAGACCTTGGGAATGTGTAGCTATGGACTTTGTGGGGGAACTGCCGGTTAGCAAGGGACATCGTTATATTTGGACGGTATTAGACCTGTTTTCTAAACAGGCCCACTTTATAGCACTGACGAAACTACCATCGGCAGAGAAACTGGCTGAATTGTATATAAACCATATTTATAAACTTCATGGATGTCCCAGTAGAGTGGTCAGTGACAGAGGGGTTCAGTTCACAGCAAAATTCTGGGAAAAATTCTTGGAAATGCTAGGAGCAGAAAGGAGTCTAAGTTCTGCTTTTCACCCCATGACAAATGGGGCAGTAGAACGTACTCAACAGACGCTTGGGCAATTCCTTCGCATGTACTCTAACTTGAGACAAAATGACTGGTCTAAGTGGCTGGCCTTCGCAGAACTGGCTTTTAATTCGACTATACACTCCGCAACAAATAAAACCCCCTTTGAAGTAGTTTACGGATATGAAATACAGCCTCTGCCCCAATTGCCAAGATGGACAGAGAATGAAGAAACGGGGGCAGGGAAATGGAAAACTCAAATGCTAGAATGTTGGAGTCAAGTAACTGCATCCTTAAAGGAAGCACACAAAAAGTATAAAACATTCGCAGACAGAAAAAGGGTGGAAGGCGATAAATTGGAGAAAGGAGATTTAGTGTGGTTAAGTACACAAAACATCAAGTTGGGGCTACCTTCGAAAAAACTGGGCCCCAAATATATTGGACCATTCAGAATACAGGGTGTTATAAACGAAGTGACTTTCCAATTGGCATTGCCAAAAAGTTTGGGGAAAATACACCCAGTATTCCATCGCTGTTTACTGAAAAAGTATATGGGTACTTTGGACAAAATGGACACATAGAATTATTGTTTGATTTATTTCAGAATTGTGATGAGAGAAACCCCGAAGAGGAGGATGGAGAAAAAGGGGGCGCCATGTCATGGAACCAAGTACCAGGGCTGAATTTCCAAGCCCTGGACTTGGAGTCATAACATAAATAATCCTGGATGTCTCATGGAAACACCTGGCAGAAGAAGATAGAAGAGCCTGGGAACTCGGGGTTGAAAGTACAAACAATTATAATTGGTAGAGTGTGTGGGGATAGTAGAAATGTGATACAGGGGGTGGGATTTAGTGATGATATTTACGTGTGGTGTGACGTTGCAACAAAGGTGATAAAAATGGTTGTATGTAAACATTAGGTCATTCTCGACTTTTTCAAAGTCATGTATTCTTCAATAAAGATTGGATTTGAGAGCAGCTATCTTTGATCTGCGTTCAGACTGATCCTTTGAAGTGAGCCTGACACATAGCCCTCTGTGGTTGAAGTGTTCTGAAAGGAGGGAACTCCAGCAGTCTGACCTCATCACATTGAGAAATCTCCCCCTTGTAGAACGCTTCAGCCTCTTTTCAAGTATGGAGAGGCACAGAGCTCATCCCATGTTCCAGAGTTGAAAAGAGGCAGAAATGTCCTGAAAAGATGGAACTTTGAACATAGGCCAGCAATTGTGTTCAGAGCTCCTACCTTTTATTGCCCTTTACTCCCATGGGAACTACCAAACATTTCCCGTCCTGTTTCATTGCCCCACTGTCAGCAGTCTCTTGTATCCTATGGGGTTTGGTGCAGAACAAAAGGCTCCCATGGAAATCAGTGGTTTTAAACTGGTGTCAGTCTCCTTTAATGTAAGGGGCTTTGGGCAGGGCAATGGATTTCTTGTTTTTCGGATATTGTTGTTCCTCCTGGTTTTAAAAAAGTAATACTGACCTTGTGATGGATGTAAAAGATGAATGCATTGCCAGTGCTTAAGCTTCCATGTGTGAGTGTGACGGGGAGGCAGAACTCAAAACGGGACCAATGATATAAGAGAAGCAATTTTCTACTCTTAAATGGATTGGTTACCTATGCTTTCCCCTCTCAATGTAATGAGGTGGTTTGATGAAGAAGTTCAAATCTTATTGGGTAAGTTCTATGTTCTGGCAGTCTTCTTTGCCACATGGCTCCTATGCCGTCGGAGCAGGTAGCATTTGATAACATTAGGTTCTCTAGATGTAGCTGAACAGCGATCCCTATCAAGCATCACCATTAACTATGATAGAAGTTGCAATAAAGACAGTAGTTGCAATCCAACCTCATCAAGCATCACCATTAACTATGATGGAAGTTGCAATAAAGACAATAGTTGTAATCCAAAATATTGGAATGTCATAAGTGGCTTATCCCTGATACATAGGATGATGGGTAGATCACCCTATAAACCTTTAAATATGTTTTGCATTCCTCTACTTCTGCCTATTTGATCAAAGGTAGGCAACATTTCACACAGGTCACATGCAAGCTATGTCCTCCCCATTTTGGCACTTCTAGATGCTCATTCCAGTTTCACACACACACACATCCTGGGGAACAAATAGCTGCAAAAAGAAGAACTGCCATTCTTGTAATGGTAATTCTTTCAAGCTCATAACAGTTTTGGGGGGATGCTCAAACAAAAGTGCTTTGGAAACTAGAAGTGGACTTCAGGTTTCCAATTTCATATTTAGGGTGTATTGCAATGTGGGTAACTGTCTTCCAAATCTTTGCAGGTTACTTATCCCTGTGTCTTGAACAATGCATGCTGTATTAGATTAACAGTAGTCAGTTGCCCTGGTACACTTATCTAGAGTTTTTTGTTACTTTCTAAATGCATTCTGGTGGTCTGCCCTTGGCTATGTTTACTCAGAATAAGTACACCATTTGCATAGGATCTGTTCTACATCCTTCTGCAGCATTGCATCTATAGCTGACATATTTTTTAATTAAACAATAACAATCAAAGCTCAGAGCATTTCCCAGAATTAATGACTAGCTGGGAGAACCAATTGCTGAAGGCAAACTAACCAATCATTAAATTCTCATCAAAAGTGCCCCAGGCACTGGTCTCCTTTGCTGTTCTAATCAGTCTAGATTCAGAGTCAAATTAACTACATTACATTATTTATTTATTTTTAGTTCCATGCTGTCTCTTGCATTGGAATACCAAGAGCTCAAATTAATGTTCTTAGTGCTCCTATTGATTTAATTGACTTTATACAGTACACGCATAACATTTTTCACATTGAGTTCTTGTCTCAAGAGATATAGTGCACACTCAAGGGCTTTCCTTTTGCCCAGCTCTTCTGTCTTCTCTTTTTTGCTCTTTCTAAAGACACCCTTCATCAAGAGCTTTAGCACCACTGTGGGATCAGTGCTCATATTCTATTTACAATGTTATACTGGACCAGAGTGCAGCATATTATGGCAAACCATTTGGAACACTAAACTTGGCACACTTTGTTTCCAGTCACCTTGATTCAGGAAAGCTGATCCATGTAGAAAAATGAGATCTGTTTGTTGATTCCACTGCAAGGACGGTTTCTGAAATTCTCCCCAACTATTTCATTTTTCGCTAGGTTTTGACATTGTTTTAATTACTGGATTATGCTTTTGAAGCAGAAGTGGTGCCTGCAGAATTATCTGTAATCTCTCTCCCTCTCCGGATGTGCAAGAAAGAGTGCAAGGGAGCACCCCAGTTTCATGCACCAATGGTTCTAATATATTTAATTTGGTGGCACAGTGCATTAAAGCGCTGAGCTGCTGAACTTGTGGACCAAATGGTGCCAGGTTCAAATCCCAGGAGCGGAATGAGCGCCCACTGTTAGCCCCAGCTCCTGCCAACCTAGCAGTTCAAAAACATGCAAATATGAGTAGATCAATAGGTACCACTCCGGCGGGAAGGTAACGGTGCTCCATGCAGTCATGCCGGCCACATAACCTTGAAGGTGTCTATGGACAACACCGGCTCTTCGGCTTAGAAATGTAGATGAGCACCAACCCCCAAAGTTGGTCACGACTGGACTTAATGTCAGGGGAAAACCTTTACCTTTACCTTTTAGGGCCACCATGTACGTTATGTCTTGTTCCTTCTTATATCAGCAGTGTTTTTATGACATCCCTCTGTTCTCTCTGTGAAAAAAAAATATGCTTATGTTCCTGCTCCCTGATTCATACACACACCACCATATACCAAGCTGTCTGGGCCAATAATAATGAATCTTATTACTCTTTCTTAGATTTTGTGGATTTTTATGGATCACCATGCATGATCCAGACAACCTACATTCATAACCTGTATATATTAACAGTTTTAAATTTTTATTTAAAGAAAACAGGTTGGGCAGGTAGGACAAAACCATTGTAAAAGGGGAGGTCTGCTTCTGTTGAATGTAGATAAAAATGCGGGAAAATACCCACAGATCCTGCATACAACTAACCCATGCTCATCTTCTCATATTAATGCACAAACCAGAACTTAATTGGGAAAAATCACACATATTGCCCACGATTCGTAACCTTAGGGATCACATGCCCTTAGGAATCATATGCCCTAACCTTAGGAATCATATGTCCACACATGTTCAGCAGCACAATAAAATAACCCTTGCATCCAGGCAACTGTATGTAGACACAATGTGATCAGGGACTTTGCAGAAGACTAGGGAGCCATTTTCATGAAGTATTTACAGTATATGCACACGGTTATACAAATACAGTATGCAAGGGCCGAAGACCCTTTGGAACACCACAGCAGGCAGTAAAAGGGGCTATAGGCAGAGTTAGCCATTCAGTCCCCACAGTCCAACCAGGAGCTTTAACTTGATTCTCATGCCTTCTGTGAATAGGAGACTTTCATAGAATCATAGAATAGTAGAGTTGGAAGAGACCACATGGGCCATCTAGTCCAACCCCCTGCTAAGAAGCAGGAAATCGCATTCAAAGCACCCCCGGCAGATGGCCATCCAGCCTCTGCTTAAAAGCCTCCAAGGAAGGAGCGTCCACCACGGCCCCGGGGAGAGAGTTCCACTGTCGAACAGCTCTCACAGTGAGGAAGTTCTTCCTGATGTGCAAGTGGAATCTCCTTTCCTGTAGTTTGAAGCCATTGTTCCGTGTCCTAGTCTGCAGGGCAGCAGAAAACAAGCTTGCTCCCTCCTCCCTATGACTTCCCTTCACGTATTTGTACATGGCTATCATGTCTCCTCTCAGCCTTCTCTTCTGCAGGCTAAACATGCCCAGCTCTTTAAGCCGCTCCTCATAGGGCTTGTTCTCCAGACCCTTAATCATTTTACTCGCCCTCCTCTGGACGCTTTCCAGCTTGTCAACATCTCCCTTCAACTGCGGTGCCCAAAATTGGACACAGTATTCCAGGTGTGGTCTGACCAAGGCAGAATAGAGGGGGAGCATAACTTCCCTGGATCTAGACGCTACTCCCCTATTGATGCAGGCCAGAATCCCATTGGCTTTTTTAGCAGCCGCATCACATTGTTGGCTCATGTTTAACTTGTTGTCCACGAGGACTCCAAGGTCTTTTTCGCACACACTGCTGTCAAGCCAGGCGTCCCCCATTCTGTATCTTTGATTTCCATTTTTTCTGCCGAAGTGAAGTATCTTGCATTTGTCCCTGTTGAACTTCATTTTGTTAGTTTTGGCCCATCTCTCTAGTCTGTCAAGATCGTTTTGAATTCTGCTCCTGTCTTCTGGAGTGTTAGCTATCCCTCCCAGTTTTGTGTCGTCTGCAAACTTGATGATCGTGCCTTCTAACCCTTCGTCTAAGTCGTTAATAAAGATGTTGAACAGAACCGGGCCCAGGACGGAGCCCTGTGGCACTCCACTTGTCACTTCTTTCCATGATGAAGACGACGCATTGGTGAGCACCCTTTGGGTTCGTTCGCTTAGCCAATTACAGATCCACCTAACCGTAGTTTTGTCTAGCCCACATTTTACTAGTTTGTTTGCCAGAAGGTCGTGGGGGACTTTGTCGAAGGCCTTACTGAAATCCAGGTACGCTACATCCACAGCATTCCCTGTATCGACCCAACTCGTAACTCTATCGAAAAAAGAGATCAGATTAGTCTGGCATGACTTGTTTTTGGTAAATCCGTGTTGACTATTAGCAATGACCGCATTTGTTTCTAAGTGTTTGCAGACCACTTCCTTAATGATCTTTTCCAGAATTTTGCCTGGTATTGATGTGAGGCTGACCGGACGGTAATTGTTTGGGTCGTTCTTTTTTCCCTTCTTGAAGATAGGGACCACATTCGCCCTCCTCCAATCTGCTGGGACTTCTCCCGTTCTCCAAGAACTCTCGAAGATAATTGCCAGTGGTTCTGAAATAACTTCCGCTAGTTCCTTCAGTACTCTTGGGTGTAGCTGATCTGGCCCTGGGGACTTGAATTCGTTTAGAGAGGCCAGGTGTTCCTGGACAACGTGTCTCCCTATTTGGGGTTGGATTTCCCCCAATCCTTCGTCCATTCCGTGTTGCTGAGGTTGAAGATGGCTTTCTTTTTCTGAGAAGACCGAGGCAAAGAAGGCATTGAGCAGTTCTGCCTTTTCCCTGTCCCCTGTCACCATCACCCCATCTTCTCCTTGCAATGGCCCTATCGCCTCCTTTTTCTTCCTTTTTCTACCAACGTAAGCAAAAAAGCCTTTTTTGTTGTTTTTTATGTCCCTGGCAAGCCTGAGCTCATTTTGTGCTTTAGCCTTGCGAACCTTTTCCCTACAGGTGTTGGCTATACGTTTGAATTCTTCTTTGGTGATTTCTCCCCTTTTCCACTTCTTGTGCATGTCACTTTTGAGCTTTAGCTCAGTTAGAAGTTCTTTGGACATCCATTCTGGCTTCTTTGCACTTGTCTTATTTTTCTTCTTTGTTGGCACTGTTTGCATTTGCGCCTTGAGTATTTCACTTTTGAAAAACTCCCATCCATCCTTAACTCCCTTGTTTTTTAATATCGGCGTCCATGGAATGCCGCTCAGTAATTCCTTCATTTTTTGGAAGTCAGCTCTCTTAAAGTCCAGAAAGCGTGTTTGACTTGTCTTAGTTTTAGCATTCCTTTGTATTGCAAACTGCAGGAGCACATGGTCACTTGCCCCTAAGGATCCAACCACTTCAACTGTATTGATCAGGTCTTCCACATTTGTTAAGATTAGATCAAGAGTTGCTGCTCCCCTTGTTGCCTCTTCTACCTTCTGGACTATAAAATTATCTGCAAGGCAAGTGAGGAATTTGTTGGACTTTGTACTCTTGGCTGAGTTTGTTTTCCAGCAGATATCGGGATAATTGAAATCGCCCATGACTACTATATCTCTTCTTTGTGCCTGTTTGGTCAGCTGTTGACAGAAGGCTTCATCAAGTCCTTCATCCTGACTCGGAGGTCTGTAGTAGACACCCACGACAAGATCTTTTTGAGTCCTGGTTCCCTTGATTCTTATCCAGATGCTTTCAAGCTGGTTTCCCGGATTACAGTCTTGCATTTCTTCTGCAATGTAACTGTTTTTGACATATAAAGCTACTCCCCCTCCTCTCCCCTTTGTTCTATTTCTGTGAAAGAGGTTATAGCCCTCAATGGTTAAATTCCAGTGATGGGAGTCATCCCACCAGGTTTCAGTGATGCCTATGACATCGTATGTGTGGTGCTGTGCTAGGAGTTGGAGTTCGTCTTGCTTATTTCCCATGCTCTGAGCATTAGTGTAAAGACATGTAAGCCCCTGTGACCTCCTCTCGAACTGTTTATTTGGGATTATTGTGCCCTCTGTACTTGGTCCTTGCTGTGTTTGTGCAGCCCTCCGTTTAGCCTTTCGGCGGTTCCCTGTGGTCGTGGGTAATATATTGTTCACCAGGCTGTTGTTCCCCTCCCCCAGTGGATCTAGTTTAAAGTGCGCCTGATGAGGTTTGTGAGTCTGTGTGCAAAAAGATGTTTTCCTACTTGTGTGAGATGCACCCCATCGCTTGCCAGTAGTCCATCCTCTTGGAAGAGTAGACCATGGTCAAGGAAGCCAAAATGCTCCTCTTGACACCATTTTCTGAGCCAGTTATTGACCTGTACTATTTTTCCGGCCCTTGTAGAGCCGTGTCCTACAACAGGGAGGAGGGATGAAAAGATCACATGTACATTATACAGTTTTAGCTTTGTTCCCAGAGCTCGAAAATCATTTGTGATCTTTTGAAAAGTATGCCTAGCGGTGTCATTGGTACCTACATGTATCAACATAAGGTGGGGAGGGTGATGGGGCTTTAGGAGCCTGCTGAGCCTCTGAGTGATATGGTGTATTTTTGCCCCCGGGAGGCAGCATGTTTCTCGAGCCATCCCATCCGGTCTGGAAATGATGGCTTCCGTTCCTCTAAGGAGGGAGTCACCTACTACCAAGACCTGTTTCCTTTGAGGATTGACAGGGTCCCTTTTGTGCAAGACAGTGTGTATGTCCCCTGAAGAGTGTTCCTGTTGAAGTGAATCATGTAGGTGTAAAGTGTTGTCCTCCTCCTCAACATCCCCAGTGCATTCATCAATGACAATCCATTGAGATACATCCGAGAGCCCATTACTCTCCCAAGGATGTTCCTGTTGCTCCTGGTCTATGATTGGGGATGGAGCATTTGCATGATTACATAAGTGTGACTGTGGTGATGCACTGTCCCCGTCAGGGCTATCCCCTGCGCATTGATCCAGGGTGGTCCACTGAGTGGTATCTAAGAAACTGTGGTCCTCCACAAGATGTGTTTCCTGATTGTATGTTAATGATGTAAGAATTTCAAATCTGTTGTGTAAATGCAGCTGAGCAGAGGAGTTCTGCGGAGGCTGCCTGGTCCTGCGTCTCCTTCTATGGGTGACCTCCTTCCAAGCCTGAGGGTTGTCTACCTTTGAGTTGATCTCCCCATAAGATTCCTGATCATGGTCTTGGTGGTGTTGGTGTGATGCAGGCTGCTGATCTACAGCAGCGTGTTGTGCAGTGTCCAAGAAGAGCTCGAGTGCCTGAATGTCCTTAAGGGTCTTAATACGGTGCTCGAGCTGTTGGATCCTCTGCTCCATCAGAGTCATCTGTTTGCATTTGGAGCAGATGTAGTTGTCTAGTTTTTGTGTGAAAAAGCGGAACATGCCACAGCTGGTGCATGTGATGGGAATGTTTTGCTTTTGTTGCATCTCTTGGTGAGCGTGGTGGCCAAGTGGGATCTTTGTACAGTTAAGTAATATGCACGCACTTTATGTGCAAACTGCAACAAACCACCTCTTTGTGTATTTGTTTATGTTGCTTTGTTTCCTGTATGTACTGCAAAGGATAGTTAGTAAAGGTGCCTTTAGACTTTGACCACAGGAGCCAAGCCCACACTCAGTTTAAAATCTTAGCCAAATCTTAGCCAAATCCTACCTGAAGCCAGGGAGCAAAAATGTCCTCCTGCTGCCTCTGCTTCTGCGAGAACCAACTGCCCTTCTGGGATCAGGCTCTGGCAGAAACTCACACTGGCAAATAAAGCTTTCCCAGAAACTCAATTAACAGGGGACAATGCCTGCTGTCAATCAACTTAAGTACCTGGCTCTCTTTCAACACAACAGTCACACAACAGTTAGACTTTGACCACAGGAGCCAAGCCCAAACTCAGTTTAAAATCTTAGCCAAATCTTAGCCAAATCCTACCTGAAGCCAGGGAGCAAAAATGTCCTCCTGCTGCCTCTGCTTCTGCGAGAACCAACTGCCCTTCTGGGATCAGGCTCTGGCAGAAACTCACACTGGCAAATAAAGCTTTCCCAGAAACTCAATTAACAGGGGACAATGCCTGCTGTCAATCAACTTAAGTACCTGGCTCTCTTTCAACACAACAGTCACACAACAGTTAGACTTTGACCACAGGAGCCAAGCCCACACTCAGTTTAAAATCTTAGCCAAATCTTAGCCAAATCCTACCTGAAGCCAGGGAGCAAAAATGTCCTCCTGCTGCCTCTGCTTCTGCGAGAACCAACTGCCCTTCTGGGATCAGGCTCTGGCAGAATGCTTTTTAAGGCATTCTCAATTCACAGAATGGCCAATCTGGATCCAAATTGTTGTTTCTAGGACAAGGAAGTCATGGTACACTTAGAATAATGTATCTGATTCAGAACATTGAAAAGGGGCCCCAGTATCTTTCACAAATGAAAGGAATCCATTCCAGTCACAAACTGGATGTGACTTTTTTTCTTCTTCCATCTTTTGAAGAAAGAAACATGTAAACAAGTTCTTGTCTGTCCTCAAACCAGAGTTTTCTCCCCGCCCTCCTTTTTTCCATTTCCCTTTCTGTGAGGCATAATCTCCAGAGACATTAAAACTATTTTAACTCATCTAACTTTTTGGGGAAAATGCTTCTTTGCCTTTGGGAAAGAAGAGCTGTTGATCCAGTTGACTTAAAGAAGCAATTAGAACAAGTTTAATGTTTACTTTCAGTTCATTTGCTTTTGAAAAAAACTAACATGCATTTACCAAAGTGAGGGAGCATGGGACTTTTGTGCAAGGCTTTAAAAGTGTTTTTATTTTCTACGTTTTGTACTACACAGTTGTTGTTGCTGCTGTTGCTGTTATTGTTGGTGGATAAGGGAACTGCAGATTTCACACTGACTGAAAAGTAGCAGGCTGCCAACCTGACCAATAGCACA
This sequence comes from Anolis carolinensis, assembly GCF_035594765.1. Lineage (NCBI taxonomy): Eukaryota > Metazoa > Chordata > Lepidosauria > Squamata > Anolidae > Anolis > Anolis carolinensis. The sequence goes on along the minus strand of NC_085842.1, from coordinate 282,481,371 downwards.
GCCTTAAAAAGCATCCAAAAGGTTTCAAAGGGACCTCTTCACACAACCCACTGGGGCCATGCCATTATGCCGGCAGTCGCTGGTGAAAGGGAAGGCTTGAGGAGTACCTTGTGGGGCCCCATGTGTCCTCCCTCCTTTTCCATCGTGACAGGGTGCATTGACACCCTGTCCCCATCATATGGGGAAAAGGGAAGGAAAGTGTGGGTAGCTCCATTAGAGGCACAACAGTTATCTATTGAATGTCTCTCATATTAACCAATAGAAACCAATAATAACCAATTCTACATTTTCACAAAATCCTAGAGTTTGAGGGGATCCCCATGGGCCATCTAGTCCAACTCTCTTCTTCCAGGCAGAAGGGCACCATCAAAACTCTCCTGACAGATTGCCATTCAGCCTCTAAAATAATTAATATCTTCCCCTATTGAGTTGCAAGGGATCCCCAAGGGCCATCCCAGCACTGAATTAAATAAACAAAATTATTATTATTATTATTATTATTATTATTATTATTATTATTATTATTATTATTATTATTATATACTTACTAGAAGTATCAGCCAGTCTTCCTCTTTGCAGATTCAACCATTCATTAGAACTCTGGCTGGCTGCTGCTATGTTGGACCAAATCTCTCCCCTCTCTTGATTGGGGCTTTTTGATGCGAGCAGAATTTTGGGAAATGTAGTTTAGGGCATGGGCCTTTTGCATTCTCTGCTATAGAGCTCCTCGCCTGTCAGGATGCAAGAAAGAACAGCATCCTCAAAGCTGTTCTTTTCGCACCTGACTACAAGAGGACAGAGGAAGGAGACCATTTGGCGGGTAAGGCTGATTTATGACGGGGTCTGGTCTTCAAACGTGGGAAAGGACAAAAGGAAAGGGAGGTGTGGATGGAGAAGAAGGGAGGGGGAGGCAACAACCCAATATACTGAGGGGAAAAGCGGAAGAGGGGCAGTAGAAGCTTTTGCAGTCATCTTGGCAAGGCGGATTCAATAAAGTTTCCATAGCCACCAGCTGTGTGAGCCTATCTTTGTGTCCTACACCTTCCAGGAACGGACATCGCCTTACCAAACTACATTTCCCAGAGTTCTGTGCTTTCTTTCCCAGCAGACTCTGCTTTCTCCCTGCTTTCCCTCTTCTAATGGCAAGAGGCCATTACGTTAAAGAGCAATGGGAGCTTTTTCAGTTGCTTGCCATGAATATGAAACTGACTTTGGGAGGCTTCTGAGCATTACAAAATTAAAACGAAAATTTGGGAACATTTTTATTATTAAGTTTTTTTAGACGCAGGCCATGCCCACGTGTCAGATATAATTTCAGAAGTGCAGATTAAATGTATTTTAATACGACTTACAAAACTTCCAAAAAAATTTGCACAAGTCCAGGAAACAGATATGGGAACAGGTCAGGAAATAGGAACCTCCTTAAATTAATTGTTCAAACAGAATATGTCAGAGTAGTCAATGTATGTGCCACATAGTTTGGATAAGATTTGCTTCAAAGACTAAAACTATAATCTTCTTGCATGGCTTCTCTTCTCACTGCCAACTTTTATTTCCAGGAGAGGAGTGGGAAACATATGCCCAAACTGATTTTGTTGAACTACAAATTCTAGCAGCCCAAATGAACATAACCAATAATAAGGAATGAAAGAAGTCTCAACCTAACAACATCTAGAATACTTCATGATTCTTACCCACCTTCTAGGAGAATATAACAGATATGAAGTTCACAGAAGAATCTAAATAGAGTGGGTCTTACAAGGGCCAACTATGCTTCATCAGCCTTTCACAGCCAGAACTGAACTGTATGGTATGAAGCCTTTATGAGGAATATATACAAATGGGGTGAAGAACTTGAAAGTAATATAAACCATAATGGGCTACTGATAACTATGCATTTAACAATAGCAATAAAAAGTAGTTCAAAGGACAATGGTGGGAGAAAAGCTTGATACATCCAAGTTTAATGCAGGTTTAATTCATTGCATGCATCTGATGGAGTGCACTGTATCCACAAAAGCTCATGCTATAAATGCCTTCTTCTCGGTTCCCTTCAAAGGTCTTATTGGATTATATTTGTATGCAAATCAGACTAAGATGACTAACTCTCTGAAAATGAAATCAAAATTGTATGCTGGTGTCCTTGCTAGTGTTTCTATCTAGTTGCTAAGTCTCATTTCTACCAATATGGACACAATAAAAAAAATAACCATCTATTGTCCAGGATTCAGGAAATTATTAAATAATAGCTGTGCCCAGCCATGCGTTGCTGTGGCTTATGGGAATCATTTGTTGACCAGGTGGAATAGCAGTGAATAGCCCTGCAGCCTCAAAGCCTGGCTGTTTTCTTCTTATGCAAATCCTTGTTTGGTGAACTGGAATACAATAGAATAGGCTTGCTACTTGGAAGGCTGGGTACTTGCCTTCTAGGGGAATGGTTTTTTGGCTAATTTGAATTGCACTGAATAGCCTCGCTGCTTCAAAGCCTGGCCACTTTCTATATAGGGTATCCTTCCTTGGGCAAGTTGAATGGGATGGGGTAGTCTCATGGCTTCAAAACCTGAGGGTTTTCTATCTAGGAGAAATCTTGATTGGCCAGGTTGACTTGCACTGAATAGCCTCGCTGCTTCAAAGACTGGCCACTTTCTACATAAGGCCATTCTTCATTGGCCAGGTTGAATGGGACGGAATACCCTCATGGCTTCAAAGCCAGGGGGTTTTCTAACTAGAGGAATCTTGATTGGCCAGTTTGAACAGCACTGAATAGCCTTGCTGCTTGCAAGCCTGGCCGCTTTCTACCTTGTGGAATTCTTGGTTGGCGAGGTTGAATAGCAATTAATAGTCTCGGTGCGGCAAGTATGTATGCTGCAATTAGCCACCTTGATTAACATTTAATGGCCTTGCAGCTTCAAAACCTGCCTGTTTCCTGCCTGGGGGAATCCTTTGTTGGGAGGTGTTAGCTGACCCTAGTTGTTTCCTTTCTGGAATTCCCCTGTTTTCAGAGTGTTGCTCTTTATATACTGTTCTGATTTTAGAGACTATATTGTTCTGTATTATTATACCATAGTAATTATTATATATTGTTTTTATAATCTGATATCATCTGCTTAAAACTGGATTATATGAGGCCTGTTCTACACAACTGTATAAAATCCACACTGAACTGGGTTATATGGCAGTGTGGCCTCATGATAAGCCAGTTCAAAGCAGATACTGTGAATTATCTGACTTGGCATTCTGGGTTATATAGATGTGTGGAAGGGCCTTGAGTCTACACTGCCATATAATCCAGTTCAAATCAGATAATCTGTATTTTATAGGCAGTGGCCTGAGTGAAGAGGCCCTGGTGCCATTGGGCTTAGTGGGTTGCTAGGAGACTAAGTGGGTGGAGCCTACCCTTCTAACTGGCAACAAGGGAAAAAACAGTTCTTTCTCTTCCTCTAATTTGGGCTTTATATTTTAAGGTTTTTTGTTTGAAAGACATAGCTTGGATGACTATGTCTTTTGTGGCCAAATTTGGTGTGATTGGGTTCAGTGGTTCTGTTGTTTACTCCATAATAAAGTGCCACATTACATTTTTATATATATAGATTGATCCTTCTGAATCCCATATCCAATCAAGTCACTGAAATTAATTCCTGAAATTAACCTTAGGGCTATGACCCAAAGGTGAGTTTTCTAAAATCAGCTGAAATGTAAATCTCTGTAGATTTGATGCTTGTGTGGTTATCTTATTAAGTAAAAATAGAATGGACACATTCATTCAGAATGCTCTTCTATGGAGAGGACTTTGATTCTACTTTGAGTCAGTGATACACAGTGTACACATTATGTGAATACATGTATGTGTGTGCTTTATTTAACTAAGAAGTTAAACATATCAAACCAGAGAAATGTCTATAAAGAAGGACAGTAAATAAAAAAGATAATAGGACAAATGATTCTAAGACATGTTTTTAGGTCTTTGAAATATCCGTTTTTCACATTTGAATTTCAAATTAAGGCCCGACTTTTCTGCATACTTGAAACATAAGATAGAAACACAGCAAGTCAAATTATGGTGGAGCAGAGCTGCTACATTCACACTGTTTCAACAAAACCAAACAACCCTTTTAATGTAAAAACCTGCTGGCTCATAATGAATGTTTCTAAATGCTCAAAAGTAGCACTTCCCCCACATAATTTGTCAAACGTGATGTTGGCATCATTCTAAATCATGTGTGCAGGAGCATTCAAAGGAACAATATGTTCTGCTTCATTTCTCAGAGCCATGTATATGCTGGAATCATTGTCCCTATAATTTATGGTAGTGCTGTGTACACAATAAGCAGTCTTCAGGCTGAGGCAGCCAGTGGCATCATGAAGAATGCATTCAATCCTTTCAGAAAACGCATCTGCTTTATCTAATTCTTTGCAAATTCTGTCTGAAAGAAGAACACTACATTACCGGGCAGTAGATATTGTGCGAGAGAGATGTAATAAAGGGAGGGAAAAGGTAAATAATGTTTAAGGAAAGCATAACATCGAACGGATATAAGATTAAGGGATGTTGCAAAATGCACTTCCAGCTGGGAACTTGGCCAGATTAGGGGAAATAATTGCCTGGAAAGGAATTATTTCTAGAATAGAAAGAAGACGTATTGCATTCTGATGAGTCTAATGGTAAAGAGTATACAATACATTTAATGCAAAGCATGCCATATTTAACCTTTAGCAACCTTTAGCAGAACAGAGGAACTCCAGAAAGTGACTGCAGTCATTATATACAATACTGAGCAAGATGGACTAAAGGTGTATTTGGCATAACATAATTTCTTAAATTCCTCATTCAAGTCTGGATAGGTCCTCCAGATGTTGTGAACTACAATTCCTATAACTGTTAATAAGCATAGTCAATGGTGATAGTAGCAAGCAATGGTTAGATTCCATCAACATCGAGAGAGGCACAAATTGCCACACTTCTTGCTTTAAAGGAAATAAGTGCACATTCTTGTATCACTGCCCTCTATCATCACTCTCTTGTACAAACTAAATAAAATGTGGTCATTTCCGACATTTTAGTTTCGCTGCTGAGGACTCATGGGAAAAGTGTTGGAGTCTTTGCTTTGCCATTTGAAACCTGGCTGACTTCAAAGTTTCCTCAGCTAGTGTAAGCAAAGATAGTACAACCCTGATAAGATCAACATTACATTATGTATAACTTTAAAGGAAGAATTTAATATGATTTAACAGTTGTGGCACAGTAGATAAGATTACAATCAGGTACCAGGGCACTGAGATCTTAACTGGGTTATTAAGTAACAAGCAGCCACACACTGTATCCAACAAAGTTTTAGAAATCTAATACTCTATAATAATCTCATTAACCTATCAAACTTTCCCCTCTTATTTCTTTTCCTGATCATTTCATCTAAATTACTTCCTTTTTATGATCACCAGCCTGCAGATTTAGTCTGTTGTGCGACAGAATAGGAAATTTCAATTCCACGTGAGATCAAACACTGAATGTCACCATATATTCCAAAGGAACTTGCAAGGAGAAGTGTAACTCATGTGTATCTCTGTAGTGAATTTTGTGATAGGTTTTTGTGTGCTCTGCCTTGTACAGTAGGTTTGGGGTGAAGGGTTGATTGTTATTTTATTTATTTATTTATTTATTTATTAGACTTGTATACTGCTACTCCCAGTTTGGCTCGGAGCGGTTTACAGAAATAGATTAAAACAATACAATTAGCTTTAAAATAACAATAAAACAATAAAAACAACAATAAAAACAACAATAAAAACACCAATAAAAACAGACATAGCCCCGAGTTTTTCACCTATCGAAAGCCTGTCAGAAGAGAAAGGTTTTGCAGGCTTTCCGAAAGGCAAGTAGGTCTCGGATAGTTCGAGTTTCAACTGGCAAGGCATTCCATAATTGAGGGGCTACAATCGAGAAGGCTCTCTGCCTAGTAGAAGACAAATGATAAGTCCGTATGTTAGGGACTTCAAGCAAATTTTGGTCTTTGGACCGAAGTAATCTCTGGGTTGGTAGGGGGATAAGTGGGCCCTCAGGTACGCTGGCCCCAGACCATGTAAGGCCTTGAAAGTTAGTACCAGTATCTTGAAAGTAATCCGGTACTCAATCGGTAGCCAGTGCAGCTGTTGTAGAATTGGGGTGATACGTCACCTCGCTGGCACCCCAGCGAGAAGACGAGCCACCGCGTTTTGCACCAGCTTCAGTTTCCGGATCACTGACAGAGGAAGGCCAATGTAGAGGGCGTTACAGTAGTCGAGCCTCGAGATGACCATTGCCTGGATCACTGTAGCCAGGTCATTCCTAGATAGGTAGGGAGCCAGTCCCCTAGCCTGACGTAGATGGAAAAGCTCAGATCTGCTCACAGCAGAGACCTGGGCCTCCATTGTGAGCAGAGGGTCCAATAAGACACCAAAACTTTTTACAGAAGATGACGGACGTAGTGTCTCGCCATTCAGGGTAGGCAGCTGGATTTCCCTCCCACCCGGACAACCCAGCCAAAGGATCTCCGTCTTTGCTGGATTCACCCTCAACCTGCTGGCACACAACCATCCAGAAACGGCCTCAAGGCACTGATGGAGACTATCGGGTATGGAGTCTGGCTGGCCCTCCATCCTCAGAATAAGCTGTGTGTCATCAGCGTACTGGTGGCACTCGAGCCCAAAGCTCCGCATTATGGGATGCTCGTGAAGTGCATATATTTGGCTGGAGTTACAAGGGTTGGCAGATTCACTGTTTCTATTTTCTCCCATATTCTTTTTTAAAAAATCAGCTGCTGTTTAGCCTATCAAATTTGGAAACTGCTATTATTTTTTTAAAAAAAAAACCCTCTCATCTCTCTATATCATTGTCTTTGTTGTATCTAGAAGGTGACAAGTCACATCCAAAATCAATCCTATTACTAATATTACGATGATGAACACAAATCATGGTTTCTTGCAGTCTAGAAAAAGACTGAACTATTGTAGCAATTATGCTTTGCAGAGAATTAGCATGACTATCAAAATATATAATAATCCTTTTCCATTCTTCTGTTTCCTGCTCTTCTGCTGTTTAATCATGGAAATATGGACAAAAGTGTGACCGTGGGAATTTTCATTTTCATTTTGAAATTCAAGAGTCTGGATTTAACCATTCTAGGCACTGTCCTAACTGGTGAAATAATGTGCTATTTAGAAAACACTGTGGATTAGATATCTGCATTAGTACCTAAGACAGTCTTCAACAAGACAGTGCAAATTGACTGGGACAGAACTCTTAAAGGTACCCACACCAAAGACATGTTTTACCTATGCAGCATCAAAAGGTTTTTCTAGATGTAACAGCACAGACTTCTTGAGAAAACCAATATTATCTGTCTAAGAAAGGGTAGTAGCCTCAAAAAGACAGTGATAGCCTCTTTATTGCTTCTAATGGATTTGAAATCATATTGTCTTTTACTACCCTTTGTCCCAGGCCACAACATGGCCAAGAAGGAGAGCTATCTTTGTTTGCATTGACATCCTTCCAAACCATCTTAACTCACAACAGATATTCTATGGTTTTGACATTGTCAGATTTCTTCTCCTATATGACTCGTAGCATCTTTGCCTGTGAAGTTTCAAAAGCTTTTGTGATATATTTAGTTTGGCCCAGTAAATGGCCATTGTTCAGTGGATTTTGATTTTTTTTTTTTCTTTTCTTTTGCATTTGGTACATGGTCAACATGACTGCCCCTGATTAAACTTCTGAAATTTTGGTGCTGCAGTTTGGTACTTTATCGTCTAAAATTTCTGACTACTGGTCATACTGGCTGGAACTTCTGGGAACTCACATCTAAAAGTGTGAGAAGGACTGAGTTAACTAGCATAATGAATGCTATACAACTATTGGTACAGTCTGATTCTTACACTGCAGCATCATTTCCCAAATTGTGTATTGTGAATATGCAGACATCATAAACTTGAAGATACATCTCTCATATGTTTCAATCCAGGCATCCAAGGAAAATGCTGTCTCCGTTTAGGAGCCAGAATATGAATGTTGTACACTCATATCAGAAAATCAAAGCAGAACTTAACAGTACAAGAAACCACAAGTTTACAAAATCACAACACTGGGAAAATATGATTTTCCTTCTATAGAAATGCAATCTAGAATCAGACATTTACAAGTGAAGGATGACTTTTTAAAAAAGAAAAGAAAGAAAATACGTAATCCCAATTATTTTAGCTACTAGAAATCAGCATACCATTTTCATGTCCTTAATGGACAGTTTGCTTACTCACAGATACGCATATTGATCTTTGATTTGTGATAACACCACTATTAAGTTGTACACTGTATTTTGTTTTCAGATAAAATAAGATTTATATTATTTCGCTTGTGTAACAATATGAAAATGTACTGAATATGCTTCTTAGGAGGACCTATGAGCAAGCTCAGAATACCGCCCACTCTGTCAGAACAGAAGAAATAGAGGGCACAGCTTAAGAAGGCTCTGAAAAACACTTCTCCTAAATAAAACCTAAAGGTTTGTTTAGAAAGCAGTGTCTGAGTCTGCAAAAGCAATCAAACAAACATGGAACAGTGGCATCAGAGACTGAATTCTAAACAGAAGAACAAGAACAAACTGCAAGTTGGATGAAGTGTGAAAAAGGAGGCCATGAAACCATTAAATCAGCAAACTCAGTTTTTTTTCGCCCATGGATGGAAAAATTGAGAAAAGAGTTTAAATCTCTATTTGGAGATTGCTGTGGTACATAAAGAGAGAACTGTGAAAATAAAACTTTTTATTGTATTAGAGAAAGGAGGAAAGAAACAAATGAGATACTATATGTAAATATTCCTCAGAAACAGTGTGCATTGTATGTAAAATGTTTGATTTGATGCCAACATACAAGGTATGGTATTTTGTTGGAACCCTTTGTGGAATATTGCATCAGTTTAAAGATGAAACTGATTGCAATTTTGGAAACATCCCAACATTCACTGATAAGAAACCAAATAGTAGCAAAGATTCTACATCATGTCCAGGGTGTAAATCAATGCTCACATAATTTTGTGATGGTTGGTTTGCACCACCCTTCTCCTGAATACCAACATTGTGCAGTCAGTTGTATATCTGTGGATGTGATTGCTGTTTCTGAAATCCCAGTGAATCAAATGCCACAGCAAAGATGCTTATGAGTAGTTATTAGGCTTGAGCGATCCATGAAAAAATTGATTCTAAACTCGCTTCAAAAGTAGGGGGCGCTAGCATTTCGTTTCTGATGTCATTTCCGAATTTTGCCCCTCAAAAATTTCAAAATTTAACAAAAATTCGTTAATTTCAAAAGTAATTCGTTAATGGCGGACGCGCATGCGCGGTGGCAAAAAAACAGCATGGGGGGGAGACTTTACAGGTCTCTCCCGCCCTCATTTTTTGAGCTATCTTCTTCAAACTTGGTACAGTGGTAGAACACATTTAACATTGATAGCTCACCAAAATTCAGAACATTTCCCTTATCCTCTGATTTTTGGCGAATTTTTATAGCTTTTATAATAAACCATTTTATAATAATTGCAGAAATCTGTTCCTGGTTTGGAAGTCTTATTTCCTGTTTCATTGGGTTGTCTTTACTTTGAAAGTCAGAAACTTTGTTTTTGTGGCTGAAACTTTGTTAAATTGGTGGACTCAGGAAACCATAATGCACTACACCAGGAGTCCCCAAATTAAGGGCCATTGGCCAGATGCGGCCCTCCAATGCCATTGACCTGGCCCCTGTCCTAAACTTTACACTTAGGGTTAACTTAAGTCTGAAATGACTTGAAGGCACACAACAACAACAATCCTAATTTTGGACTATTTCACCACAGTCTGGCCCCTCAACAGTCTGAGGGACTATGAACCCCTGCACTACATTACACCATGGTGTCTCTCTCTCTTTTTTTTTTTTATGAATGCTCCCATGAGAAAATGTATGGATGAACTACAATTCCCAAAAGTCTTGGGTCAACCATCCAAAAAAACCCCTAGGATTCACAGCTGGTGTGTGCCAAGCTTGGTCCAGATCCATCACTTTTCTTCTTATCCCAGATTATCTGCAGAGAGAACTCATATAATCCAGTTTAAATCAGATAATCTGAAACTAGATCCTGGGATATAGGTTTAAAGCGCCCCAATAGCAAACAGCCAAGCACTCCAGGACGGCCCCAGACCTCTCTCCGCTCGTTCTGCAAAGCGGATTAAAGCAACCCATTGCAAACAGCCAAGCACTCCAGGACGCCCAGACCTCTCTCCGCTCGTTCTGCAAAGTGGATTAAAGCGCCCCATTGCAAACAGCCAAGCACTCCAGGACACCCAGACCTCTCTCCGCTCGTTCTGCAAAGCGGATTAAAGCGCCCCATTGCAAACAGCCAAGCACTCCAGGACGGCCCCAGACCTCTCTCCGCTTGTTCTGCAAAGCGGATTAAAGCGCCCCATTGCAAACAGCCAAGCACTCCAGGACACCCAGACCTCTCTCTGCTCGTTCTGCAAAGCGGATTAAAGCGCCCCATTGCAAACAGCCAAGCACTCCAGGACACCCAGACCTCTCTCTGCTCGTTCTGTAAAGCGGATTAAAGCGCCCCATTGCAAACAGCCAAGCACTCCAGGACGGCCCCAGACCTCTCTCCGCTCGTTCTGCAAAGTGGATTAAAGCGCCCCATTGCAAACAGCCAAGCACTCCAGGACACCCAGACCTCTCTCCGCTCGTTCTGTAAAGTGGATTAAAGCGCCCCATTGCAAACAGCCAAGCACTCCAGGACGGCCCCAGACCTCTCTCCGCTTGTTCTGCAAAGCGGATTAAAGCGCCCCATTGCAAACAGCCAAGCACTCCAGGACGGCCCCAGACCTCTCTCCGCTCGTTCTGCAAAGCGGATTAAAGCGCCCCATTGCAAACAGCCAAGCACTCCAGGACACCCAGACCTCTCTCCGCTCGTTCTGCAAAGCGAATTAAAGCGCCCCATTGCAAACAGCCAAGCACTCCAGGACGGCCCCAGACCTCTCTCCGCTCGTTCTGCAAAGCGGATTAAAGCGCCCCATTGCAAACAGCCAAGCACTCCAGGACACCCAGACCTCTCTCCGCTCGTTCTGCAAAGTGGATTAAAGCGCCCCATTGCAAACAGCCAAGCACTCCAGGACACCCAGACCTCTCTCCGCTCGTTCTGTAAAGCGGATTGAAGCGCCCCATTGCAAACAGCCAAGCACTCCAGGACGGCCCCAGACCTCTCTCCGCTTGTTCTGCAAAGCGGATTAAAGCAACCCATTGCAAACAGCCAAGCACTCCAGGACGGCCCCAGACCTCTCTCCGCTCGTTCTGCAAAGCGGATTAAAGCGCCCCATTGCAAACAGCCAAGCACTCCAGGACACCCAGACCTCTCTCCGCTCGTTCTGCAAAGCGGATTAAAGCGCCCCATTGCAAACAGCCAAGCACTCCAGGACGGCCCCAGACCTCTCTCCGCTCGTTCTGCAAAGCGGATTAAAGCGCCCCATTGCAAACAGCCAAGCACTCCAGGACACCCAGACCTCTCTCCGCTCGTTCTGCAAAGCGGATTAAAGTGCTTGCCCCTCCGAAACATTCGACACCATTTGAAAAATTGGCAATCAAGGGTTTGATATCGTGGGATACATATGACAGGATAACCTTTTTCAAAACACGGTTCAAAAGTTACAAAACATACAAATTGGATACAACATCAGAAGGATTCGAATTTTTTGCCCAACCCTAGTAGTTATGCAGCATCCAAGAATGTTCAACTATACGGGCTACAATTATACTTTTGACATTTTGCTTAAATATTTGAATATAGATACTACAGAATGGCCAAAAAAGTACAGCCACATGGCTGAGAATAATCACATGTGCATAAAACACATATGCTTGCTGATCAGGGTTTGCAATCTAAGAGATAAAGATAAGAAAGAGATTATTGTGTGAAAGTAATTTGACTTGAATAGCATAGAGATTTGCAGATCACTAAACCGTCCAAAGACAGGATTAGGCCCATGAAAGGAGAGTAAACAGAACATTTTTTCATAGTGGAAAAATGAAAAAAAGAAACAATTATATGCTGTATGCAAATAGTCCTCATAATAAATACACATTGTGTGTAAAAGGTTTATTTGATGTCAACTGTAGTAAGGAAAAGAGAGAATGAGGCATAAGAAATAAGGAAAATAGTGATCACCATGCAGCTATGGAAGTAATGTGGAGGGGAACAAGTATACAGAGAAGAGCATGCTCTTCTAACATTTCATATATGGACTGTGTGTGTGGCTGAGCAACATCAGAGTGTATTCAAAATGGGAAATAAGTTATTAATGGAGAAGAACACACAAGCTAGGAGATGTTGGAAAAGTTTGTTTTGTCTGAGTCTATGAGGGAGGACAAGATTTTGTCTTCCCTTGTCCTTCTCTGCTGACTTAACAGCAGTGCAAATATACGTTTGTACTTTGAAGTCAATCTGCATCAACAGAGATAAATTGAAGACAAAAGGGGAAAGTGGAAGGAAGAGAGAGAAAGTGGGATAATTTGAAAGCCACTGTACAAGTAGCACAACAGAGGTGAAATCAGAACTATGTGAAATCTAGACAGTTGGAGATTATGAAAAAAGATGCCCAACTTATGGGAAGAAATTCCACAAATGTGAAAAATTTAACCACTTTGTACTCAAAGGTCTGGCAAAAGAGAGAAAAAATAAACCAGAGTGCACACAATGAATAAGGATACTGGATGCTGAAGTAATTAAGTGTATCAAGAATGATGTAATAAATGCACTATAGCTATTAAGAACACAACTAGTCTGTGTCTAGGATATAAAAGAGTACCTTTCCAATTAGACTGTGATGCCAACCCCATTCACATAGGCGACCAGTATCCAGCTGGAAGAGGCTAACTGGGTTTTTAATAATGCACAGTCACACTGTAGCAAAACCAGAGGAAAAATGCAAGCTCAACATTACTAGCCCCCAAAAAGAAAAAAAAAACCCAGCCAGCTATAATTTGTGGCTATAAATTGTAAGAATGTGGTACTATTTTTAGGCAATACTAGTCTATGGAACTGACAATGGCACAGTACCAAAACATATAGAAAGTGAAGTGACTGAAGATTCGATTGAAAATGGAAGCTATAATTAAGAAAGGATTCCAAAGAAATTCAAAAATGTGTTTAATGGAGAAAAGCAGACTGCATAAACAACCTTGTGACAATCAGAAAACTATCAGGGAAACTCAGAATATGCCTAGATAAAAAGTCTTTAAATAAAGCATAGAAAATAAGCCAATTTCCATTGCTTGCTACTGAAGATATACTGCCAGATCTGTCAAAAGCATGATTATTCTCTGTTTGTAATGTTCAAAATGGATTATTACATACTGAGCTAGATTAAAAACTCAATTATTTTACAACATTTGCCACACCCTTCTCAGACAGGAGATATTACTGGGTTAGAATGCAAATTAGAATCAGTCCTGCCCAAAAGAATTTCAAGCAAAAATTGTCATAGCTATTGCCAGGAATCTAAACAATATCTGGTGACATGCTGAGGGTGATGGCCTAAACCAGTGGTTCTCAATCTGTGGGTCCCCAGGTGTTTTGGCCTACAACTCCCAGATATTCCCACCAATTTACCAGCTGTTGGGATTTCTGGGAGTTGAAGGTCAAAAAATATGGGGACCTACAGGTTGAGAACCACTGACCTAGACCAAGCAGTGCAGGACTATGATCTCAAAATTAACAGTAATTCTGAAAAGAGGTGGAAGAAACAACACCAAACAGGGAATGCCGTGGATGTAGCATACCTGGATTTCAGTAAGGCCTTCGACAAAGTCCCTCATGACCTTCTGGCAAACAAACTAGTAAACTGTGAGCTAGACAAAACAACGGTTAGGTGGATCTGTAATTGGCTAAGCAAACAAACCCAAAGGGTGCTCACCAATGCGTTTTCTTCATCTTGGAAAGAAGTCATAAGTGGAGTGCCGCAGGGTTCCGTCCTGGGCCTGGTTCTCTTTAACATCTTTATTAACGATTTAGACGAAGGGTTAGAAGGCACGATCATCAAGTTTGCAGATGACACCAAACTGGGAGGGATAGCCAACACTCCAGAAGACAGGAGCAGAATTCAAAATGATCTTGACAGACTAGAGAGATGGGCCGAAACTAACAAAATGAAGTTCAACAGGGATAAATGCAAGATACTTCATTTCGGCAGAAAAAATGGAATGCAAAGATACAGAATGGGGGACGCCTGGCTAGACAGCAGTACATGTGAAAAAGATCTTGGAGTCCTTGTGGACAACAAGTTAAACATGAGCCAGCAATGTGATGCGGCAGCTAAGAAAGCCAATGGGATTCTGGCCTGCATCAATAGGGGTATAGCATCTAGATCCAGGGAAGTCATGCTCCCCCTCTATTCTGCCTTGGTCAGACCACACCTGGAATACTGCGTCCAATTCTGGGCACCGCAGTTGAAGGGAGATGTTGACAAGCTGGAATGTGTCCAGTGGAGGGCAACTAAAATGATCAAAGGTCTGGAGACAAGCCCTATGAGGAGAACTGGGCATGTTTAGCCTGCAGAAGAGAAGGCTAAGAGGAGACATGATAGCCATGTATAAATATGTGAGGGGAAGTCATAGGGAGGAGGGAGCAGGCTTGTTTTCTGCTGCCCTGCAGACTAGGATGCGGAACAATGCTTCAAACTACAGGAAAGGAGATTTCACCTGAACATTAGGAAGAACTTCCTCACTGTGAGGGCTGTTCGGCAGTGGAACTCTCTCCCCCGGACTGTGGTGGAGGCTCCTTCTTTGGAAGCTTTTAAACAGAGGCTGGATGGCCATTTGTCAGGGGTGCTTTGAATGCGATTTCCTGCTTCTTGGCAGGGGGTTGGACTGGATGGCCCATGGACTGGATGGTCCAACTCTACGATTCTATGATTCTATGATTCTATGATTCTATGATTCTATGATTCTATGATTCTATGATTCTATGATTCTATGATTCTATGATTCTATGATTCTATGATTCTATGATTCTATGAACAGGGAAAAACAAAGTCTGAAAGTCCCAAACCCCCCATATATTAGTTATATACTGATAGTAATTCTAGAAAAGACCTATTTAAGAGACATCAAGCCTTCAAGGCCCCTTCCACACAGCTAAATAAAACCCCACAGTATCTGCTTTGGACTTGGATATATGGCAGCAGAGGCGGTTCAACCACCAGGCCAACTAGGCAGTTGCCTGTGGTGCTATCTTGTTGGGGGTGCCATCGAGGCAACTCCTGTCTCCTGCGGCCTGCCTCCGCAAGGTATTGAACTGCTTTTTCTGTTGATTTGTTGTAAAACATGATGTTTTAGTGCTTAATTTGTAAAATTTTAATGTAATTTGGTATTTAATAGGCTTTTCCTTAATCTCTCCTTATTATTAAACATTTTTGCTTATCCAACACTTTTATTTTTCAGTGATTGGTTGGGGGGGGGGGCAAAATTCTGTTCGCCTACACTTGAAAAATACCTAGGGCCGGCTCCGTATGGCAGTGTAGACTCAGATAACTCAGTTCAAACCAGATATTGTGGGTTATTCTGCCTTGATATTCTGTGCTATATGGCTGTGTGGAAGGGCCCTAAGATGTTAAGAAGGATTCCAAGAAAGGGCAGCTGCTTGTGGTTGTTAATTGCTATATAGCCACCTTCATCTTATAGCAACCATGTAAATGAGCATCTTTCTAGACACTCTATCATCAACAGCTCTGCTCAGGGCCTGAAATCTCCGGACTGAGGTTTTTTTGATTGAGTCTATCAACCTGTAATGCAATTTTCTACTTTTCCTACTGCCAACAAGCATTATGATCTTTCTTAATGAGTCTGGTCAGCAACTGAGCCAGTTAATGTAGTGGTTTGGATTACAATTCCAGAGAATCTCCACTCAGCCATGGAAACCCACTGGGTGACCTTAGACAATTTGTACATAGAATCAGAATAAGGCAAAGGCAACCTCCTACCACCCACCACCCACAATAAATCTTGCCAAGGAAAGTCCATGATCATTTCACCTTATGGCAGTGGTTCTCAACCTGTGAGGCCCCAGATGTTTTGGCCTCCAACTCCCAGAAATCCTAACAGTTGGTAAACTGGCTGTGATTTCTGGGAGTTGTAGGCCAAAATGTAGGTGGAAATGAGTAGTAGAGTTGGGCGTCATCTGCGTAGAGATGGCACCGAACTCCAAAACTCCGGATGACCTAACCCAGCAGTTTCATGTAGATGTTGAAAAGCATGGGGGATAGAATAGAACCTTGCGGGACCCCACAGGTCAATGGCCAAGAGTCCGAGCAGGTGCCCCCCAGCTTCACCAACTGGGAACAGCCCTCCAAAAAGGACCAGAGCCACTGGAGTGTAGTGCCCCCGAGACCCATCCCAGAAAGCCATCCCAGAAGGATACCATGGTTGATGGTATCGAAAGCCGCTGAGACGTCCAGGAGAACCAGAAGGGACACACTCCCCCTGTCTAGCTCTCTGCGGAAGTCATCCACCAAGGCGACCAAAGCCGTCTCAGTACTGTGACCAGGCCTGAAACCAGACTGAAAATGGTCTAGAAAATCAGTATCATCCAAGAATCCCTGGAGCTAAGAAGCAACCACCTGCTCCAACACCTTGCCCAAGAAAGGGAGGTTGGAGATCGGTCTATAGTTGTTAAGGATCGAGGAATCAAGGTATGCCTTTTTAAATATAGGCCTAATTATTGCCTGGTTTAGGTTAGATGGAAAAATCCCTTGCTCCAAGGAGGAATTTATTACCCTCTTGATCCAATTTACCAATCCTCCCTTGGT
Organism: Anolis carolinensis; assembly: GCF_035594765.1. Classification (NCBI taxonomy): domain Eukaryota; kingdom Metazoa; phylum Chordata; class Lepidosauria; order Squamata; family Anolidae; genus Anolis; species Anolis carolinensis. Next base: position 282,464,527 of record NC_085842.1, on the reverse strand, counting down.
AAGTTTGATTAACCAAGAGGGGCAAGGGTCTAGAGCACAGGTGGTTGCTTTCACTGCTCCAAGGACCTTGTCTATGTCATCGGGTTGCACAAGCTGAAAGAATCCAAAAAGAGAAAATAGTAATCAGACAAAGCTGAAATAAGATCCACCAATGTGGTGCCGTATTTATCTATTTCAGTGATAAAACAGAGACTTAGAGATTGAAACAGAAAGACAAGGTCCCATAAAGACTAATACTAATGATATTGCAGTACTAATTGTATCAATAAAACCTTGAGCTGCAAGCTAATATGTTTAAACCTGGAATAAACCTATTTATTTATGTTTATTTCAGGTTAAAAAATAAAAAAAATACCCGCAAAAGTATGGATCTTCTAGGAAGATCTTTACCTTTGCAAGCATGAGGCCTGTGGGGACTGCCTTCTGAGAGTGCCATCTGCAACCCCAGGAGATGTTCCCACAGCCATCCCATGCTCCTTGAGCTCAAGCAGCCCAGGGAGGTGGGGTGGGAATGCTTCCCTCTCCTTCCAGTCCCTCATTTTGCCCCCAAAATAAAATAAAAATCCATCTTACTGAGGCAGGAAGTATGCATCAGCTCTGTGATGCTGCTAAATGATGCCAGGGAGACCTAGAGAGGGGAGGGAGAATTCCCATCCCTGCTGGCTACTAGCCATCCATGCCAATCATGCTGCCCCCCCCCCCCTACAAAAGGTGTGGTTTCACACCAAAGTCTGGCCTTGAAATATGGGCCATGTTGTTGTTTATTCGCTCAGTCGCTTCTGACTCTTCATGACCTCATGGACCAGCCCACGCCAGAGCTCCCTGTTGGCTGTCACCACCCCCAGTTCCTTCAAGGTCAAGCCAGTCACTTCAAGGATACCATCATCCATCTTGCCCTTGGTCGGCCCCTCTTCCTTTTTCCTTCCATTTTCCCCAGCATCATTATCTTCTCCAAGCTTTCCTGTCTTCTCATGATGTGGCCAAAGTTCTTCATCTTTGCCTCTAATATCCTTCCCTCCAGTGAGCAGTCAGACATTATTTCCTGGAGTATGGACTGGTTTGATCTTGCGGTCCAAGGCACCTTCAGAATTTTCCTGCAACACCACAGTTCAAATATGTCTATCTCCCTTTGGTGGGTTATGTAGAAGGGTGCTAAGACAATCTAACTAAACTAGTGCTTCAACTGGCGGGGGGGGGGGGGGAGACAGCAGGTTCCTAAATGATATCCACAAGCCTTTTCTATGGACCACCCTACAAAGCATAATTGGTCCAATCGGCTTTCAATTTGCAATAACTGAAGAGGAAAACACAAATGATAATGATGCAGGGAAGACCCCACTACTTTAAATTGAGTGCACACCTGTATTCTGAGCTCAACCAGATTATCTGGGCATTGTGCCAATATGGCTAACTATACTGAGCAGCAACCATGAGTTTCTGATCCCACCTGAAAGCCACACTGCCAGGATACCTCAAGCCAATGATTGTTTAAATCCAAGCAAACTGTCATGGATTCACAGTAATTTCTCCAAATAAACACAAAGTAATAATTATAAGTGAGCTCTGGATTAACCCTGTTTGGTTTTATCATTTTTGTTTCATTTGCAGGAAGAGAAAAAAGCCAATTAACTGCTGAGAAAAATGTTTAAACTGGTCATTTTTAAAAACAGAAACATTATATCCCATGTGAAATACCTTCAGCTAACCCATAAGGAAAGGTAACTAATATTTCTTGTATAGTTCTGGGTTGTTGCATGGATTATTTGGGTTTTTTTTTTACACAACTTTAAACAGTATAAAAGAGAAAAATAAAATATTCCTAAAATCTTTTTAACTGTTGGGGGATTTTTTTTAAAAAAAAACTTTATTCCTATCTACACAGCCACCATAGTCTCAGCCTAAGCCATTATATATGTTGACATGGTGTCATAGCCTACTGTTCACTCAGACTGGATCTATATCCCAGATTGTCTGCTTATTCCAGATTATCTGACAGTGTAGATTCATATAATTCAAAGCAGATAATCTGGGATCAGGTCCTGGGATAGGAGCCTCAGATGGCCTAGGGGATAAAAGCCTTGTGACTTGAAGGTTGGGTTGCTGACCTGAAGGCTGCCAGGTTCGAATCCCACCCGGGGAGAGTACGGATGAGCTCCCTCTATCAGCTCCAGCTCCATGCGGGGACATGAGAGAAGCCTCCCACAAGGATGGTAAAACATCAAAACATCCCCTGGGCAACGTCCTTGCAGACGGCCAATTCTCTCACTCCAGAAGCAACTCTGGTTGCTCCTGACACGAAAAAAAAAGTCCTGGGATATAGGGTAGTATAGATCCAACCTCATTCTCAGGCTTTCAAAAGACCCACAAAAGTATTGAGAGAGAGAGAGAGAGAGAGAGAGAGAGAGAGAGAGAGAGAGAGAGGAGAGGAAGGCTTTGCCTTTTTAATCTCTTCTTTTCCCAGAATAAGTGGACTAGGGGAAATAATGGATTTATCAAGACTTTCCAGGAAAAACAGGATGCTTGGAAGATATATTGTCTCACACAAACGCTCACACACAAACACATAGAACATATTACTCTTACATTAAAACTACAAAATAATATTATTTCCAGATTCAGTACAAAAGAAATCCACTAAGCATTGTGCTGTGATATTTCCGTTACAGCTAAAAGATTAATGGTTTGAAATACAGATTCAGAATTTATGAATTTTAAAGGTGTTCATTATTGTACAAAGCCACATCAACATTTAAATTAGAATCTTTGAGCCTCAAGAAATCAATGAGAAATGTAGTTCATTCTTTTTCCATGGTTGTTTGCAGTAAGTAATGTGTTTGCATTCAGATACAGAATATCAATACTGAAAGAGAACAAAAGGATTCCACTCATACAGTCAGAGAACATTTATTTGATTGGTCCACCACAAAAATTCCTTATGGTGATTTAAGAATTATTAATTTATCCATTAATGTGATGGCTAAATTGTCCTGTTTACAATGAGTTAGATCAAAGATCAATGTAGAATCAATGGGAAATATAAAATGGTTTAAAGAGTCTTCGGCTGGATCTACACTGGATCTATATCCCAGGAACTGATCCCAGATTATTTGTTTTTAACTGGATTATATATGGGTCTATACTGCTATATAATCTGGGATAAGCAATTAATCTGTGAAATTTAATTCTCACATGCAGATTGCAGCACAAGTTTGTTAGCCTAGTGCTTTAGGATGTCTAAATGCAAAAACTTCCACATATTGTTTGCATTTCTTTGCCCTTCCTGTCAGAGTGTCACAGAATTATAGCACTATTAATTACGTAGTGTTAAAAGGGCCTTTGTTCACCAAGTGATGTCTTGGCAAGAATTCTCTGTGAGCTTTATATTTTAAAAGTGGTGCATGCTTACTGCTGCATTTTAGTGAAGGATGACAAAGGGCTGCTTGATTCACAGTGTTGTGGCTCAGCCGTCACGGCCTATACTTCATCAGAAGATGGAATTGGAGACAGATTCTGATTCACATTTTGGGGCCGCTCAGGACTTGGAATGAGCCCCGTTGCCCTTGCAGGTGCCTGGGTTTCTGGCGCCAGTGGATTCGTTAATTGGGGAGCATTCCGATGTCTCCTCAAGGTTGCCTTTGCCAGATGGTGTTGACTCAGGCGAAGATATGTCTTTTAATCGGAGGGAATCTTTCACAGGGGATAGGAGCAGAAGGGAGGGTGTGCGAAGGAGCAGAAGGTTAGCTCTGAAGTACGATAATGACTGATTTTTCCCATGGGAAGTTTTGTGTGTCCTGCACTCCCATATTCTTGCAACCTTGAGATATCCTTAAAGGTGCCCTCCTTTGTGTTCTCGTTGCAGTGTCAACTTTGCTATCCTTGGAAGAGGTTTCCATGTTCCAGTATCCAGTTCCTAGCCTTGTCTCCTGCCTTGTTCCGGTGCCTGGTTCCCAGAGCTCCAAGCTGCACTGCGCCCTGTGACTCTTGAGTAAACCTTGCCTTGCTTACCTTGCTTTCCTTTTTCCTGAGTCAAGACTTTCTATCCAAGCCGCGCCACACCCTGTGACTCTCGAGTAGACCTTGCTTTGTTTACCTTGCTTTCCTTTTTCCTGAGTCAAGACTCTCCAAGTGGATTACAGTTTGCAGATTTGCAGCATCTTGTTCCTGTTTTTTGGTTCATGGACTAACTTTGATTTCTTAGCGGAACTATCGAGTTTCACTTGTGGATTACTATTGAGACTTTGCTGAACTTGTATTGAACTGTTAAAGACTTTACATTAAGGACTATTTATCATACTGACTTTATACGCTACCTGCACATAGATATATATATTCCTCAATAAACTGCTTTGTTTGTGATTCTGGATCCAGTGTGGTTTTCGGGGTGCCCTTGCAGCCTTGGGGTGTAACACACTGGTCCAGTGGAATAACTTCTCTATAATAAGGAAGATGAAAGTGCATATACAGTTCTATTGGACATTGACAGCAAAATGTTTTCAGGTAGAAGCACAGTACTGCCCCTATATTCTCTTGAGATAGGTTTACATGAATACCTGCAACTGTGAATAGCAGTGAACCCCATATATATTTACTATACTTTGGTGGAATCACACCATAGAATTGCACTGAGGGACCTAGGGTGCATGTGCATTGCAAAATTAATTCAGTTTGACACTACTAATTGCCATGGCTCAGTGCTATGAAAACCTGGGATTTTGGTGAGGCATCAGTACTCTTAGACAGAGAAACCTAAAAACTCTGTAAAACTACAGCTCCATAGCATCCCTTGAGAAGCCAACAAACACTTTGGGTGGGGAGGGGGTATTTTTGGGAGTGTGAATAAGAGGATCATTCTGTACAAGAATTGTAGAGGGAGTTTTGAAATGATGGATCCAGTTTCAAGTAGTATATTTCACAATGGAAATATGTTACAATTACACAAACATTACAAATGGTTTAATGAGTTATCAAGTTTTATAACCACTTTGAGCCTGAAAGAAATCTACAAAACTACACTGCAAATGGAGAATATCTCATTAGGCCTTATGCTGGAGGTCACTATCCTGCAAATGACTGAAGTGAGGGGCTGTTTGTGTGCTGAGAGAAGCATGTAGTGGTAATCATTTCAAACTATGCCTCATCTTTTCAAGGGGTAAGGGTTTCATTCATGGGAAGTTCCCGGATGCAGAGATATAGCAATTTCACACTGAATCCATCTTTCTGAAACACCCTGTATATTGGCCTAAATTTTTTGTGAGTAATAAGTAATTAATTTAAACCAATAAGCATTTTTCTGCCTTAAATTTTAAAAGGCGGGGCATTTTAAATGTATGTGTTTGTGTGTGTATGAATATCTTTGGATGTTCTTAGTTTGTTTTTGTATGTCTCCATTTCTGACTTATGGTCAGAAAATCCCTATCTAGGAATTTTCTTAGCAAGATTTGTTCAGAGATGTTTTTTCATAGCTAATAGGGATTATAGGAGTTTCAGTCCAAAACCATCTGGAGGGCCATGATTTCCTACTTCTGCCTTTGAGGGAGTAGGCAATTTCTCAGATAAAACAAGGAATGACAATGAAACCAAATTCTCCTATTAACCATTCAACACGAGTGATAATACACCGAAAGGAATGAGAACTGCAAAAAGAATATCTGTCATGCACATGATCTTTCTAGAGCCGCTTGCCTTTATTAATATTCAAAATAGCTTTCTACTATAATCTAATTGCAGTAGAAATGAAATCATCATTCTCACAGTTCAAACGATACTTGTGTAAGTGCTAATGTGCTATCCTAGTCTTCTCTAGATGCTACACTGTGTGTTAAGAAGTGACCACTAAAATATAAGTCCCTTTTTTGTTATAAAGCTACATTTGACAGCAATAATTACCAACATTAAATGCAGCCCTTCTCTTTTTTTAAGGTTATTTGCCACCCACATTTAGATGTTAATTTTCTGCCATTACTTCTGAGCTTATTCTTTAATTAAAGTTATGCATCATTGCATTAAGTGAATTCAGACAATTTTAAAGATAGAACAGAGTTGTTAACCTCTAACATTAATATGTAGAACCAAATAGAAGTTGAATAACTTAGCAGAAACAGGCTCACATTTTAATGACCTATTCCTTGTTTAGCCAGGCATATATTTTTTTAAAAAAGTTGAGTGTGAGGCTGTTATCAGAATATGATCTTGCAGAAAAATAAGATTTCCCTTTTGATTAAAGGATAGTTAGGCAAAACTGAGCAGGGCCAGGCCTGCCATTAAACAGAATATGATAACTATGTTAGACAGCAGGAAGTGCTGACATATAATAAGAAGACAGTATTTAATGTGTTGGGCCTGCACTTTCCAAACTAATATACTGTTGACAAAAAATAAGAACTAATTATTCAACTGTTTTAATGAGCCAGACCAACTCCATCTTAATAATAACTGACATCCCCCATGGCCTGGATTGTTTGCTAAATCCTGTCATTTGTATTATGCTAAATACAGTGTTCCCTCACTACTTCGCAGTTCACTTTTCACGGATTCTCTGTTTCACGGTTTTTCAATAAACTCTAAAATACTATTATAAATCATAAAAAATACAATTTACAGCCTAAGGAAGGGAGGAAGGAAAAGTCAAAGGGAGAGAAAAGGAGCCCAAGTGGCAACGGGAGGAGAAGGAGACGATTTATCAACACATGATTGGTTGATAAAGACTTAAAATAGTGTATTACTACTAAAATAATGTATAAACATTAAAATAAATATAGCGTCCCTACTTCGCGGATTTTCACTTATTGCCGGTGGTCCTGGAACCTAACCCCAGCGATAAGTGAGGGAACACTGTATGTTATAACTGTAATATTATGTTGCCTAGCGGCAACAAACAAAAATTATGGCTGCATACAATGGCAAATGCTGATAACATCCTCGTAAACAATAAACAATCTATGGCTATATATTGTGCTGGTCACATAGACCTCAGATAAGAATTACTACACGCATCACTTTTTCCTTGTCTGTGTAACTCTGCAGTTCCATAAAATACTTATGCTTGGAATAAACTTTATCTATCTCAACCAGTGCTGTGAGTAGCTTGGACAGAAAGCAATGTTGAGTCCTGGTAGCCTTTGGCCAAAGTTATTGTTCGTTGCGTGTCTTCCTGCTCAGTTGCAGGGCTCCTTTCAGCTCCAATGTCACCTGGGGGATACAATAGGGTTGATATTTCAGATCCTATCCACCCTCTGATGTGTTGATGGTTGGTGTTGTCACCTCCCCATTATTAATATAAGATTTTTTCCTAAGTCTTCTTTAAATCTCTGACTCTTCTTTAAATTCCTTGAGCTGCCCCCAAACCAAATATTGTAGTCTTTCTCAAGTATGATTTGTGATGTTATCCTCTTCAGTCCTTTTCCACAAATTTGTTAAATATGTAGAGAAAGGGGTAGCTATAGAGCTGTTCCCATTCTGATATAACAGATATCACAGCCTCTCAATGGAGGTATCCACAACTTGTCTAAAGGAAACCTATATTCATACAGCACATGTGTACCAATGATCCAAGTGATTTGGAATTCCTAAGAAGTCCTAATTACATAGACCATCTACAACACATTTGTGAAGAGGGTGGGATTAGCTTTTATGCAATTTCTGGGGCTGCACCACCAGTGTGTTTAATACATTTCTATTTACTGATAGACTGGAAAGATCTTGGGATTGAAATTCCCCCATTTACTAATTGCTTTCTCTGCTTACACTGCTAAGAGAAAAATAAACCAGGATGCATAGAAATAGAAAAAAATATGCTCTGGCAAATCACAGATTCTATACCTACACAACAAATAACCATAATTTGGACAGCTGGAGAAAAAGGTTTTGTTGATATTTACTGTCAAGTCAACTTTGTCATATGGCAACCCCTATTAATGAAAGACCACCAAAAGCTCCCATCATAAACATAAACAGTTCAGCTCAGGTCTTGCAGGGAATATATACTGATTGGCAAGTGCTCATCCATCAGTATGGTTCTCTGCATACAGCCATGTGCAGAATTTTATGCACAGTTTTATGAACAGACTGTAATCATTGTCCAAACAAAATCTAAATGTGAATGACATGTCATGTTCTATCCAAGGCAGAGATAAAAAACCTTGGGCCCTTTGACTGCATTCTAGGGGCCCCAGTCATATCCTTCGAAGTTACTCCAATGCCTACACACTGTTGCCTTTGACACCATCATTGATTGGTTTCTCCATTTGTAAGCATCATTTTGAAAAGGTTGAAATGCCTCTCTTGACAGCAAGAGCTTTAAGTTAAGGTAGGCTGTTATTTTTGTTTCTATTCTTTTACTTTTGGTCTCAGTGCTGCGATGTGGCCTCTGAAAACATTTATGAAATTGAATTCACCTCCTGAGCTGACAGAGCATAAGGGGAACTGGTCATAAGTCTTCCACAGATTTTTCTGTCAGAGAGGTGACTGGGACAACCAATCCTAGAATTCCTGGCAGTGTGTTCATGCTGTCCATTTCCACAGAAGAGCTGGCCCTTTGAGAGTCTTGGGCAGTAAAATAGAAAGAAGAAAAGGTCATCATCATAATGCTCCGCTCCCAAATATGTCTTGTTTACTGCAGTTGAAAGCAGAACATTCTACTACTGCCATGGTTCAATTGATGAAACTCTAAGACTTGTACTTTCCCAACATTTCTACATTTGTTTGTTAAAGAACTCTAATCTAGTGGTTCCCAAATTATCTATTTGGTGGACTGGCAAACAGTTCTCTCCAAGGTGTCCCCTTCAGTTTGTCAAAACTAGTGCCATATATGTACCATTGGTTATACTCCTCCTTTTTTCTTGGAAAGACACCATGACCAACAAATGAAGTCTTTTGTACCACCGCCAGTCCATAGGCCACCACTTCTGAGTATTAATTTGGTCTAACCCACTCTAGCAAAGAAGTATCCAACCAAACTACAAATTCCAGCACTTTTAAGGATGGAACCATAGCAACTAAAGTGGGATCAAATTGCTGCCATTGTGGTCAGTGAATAAACTGTCACCAATACATTTTCCAAATCTGGTCAGGGAAAAAAACTTATTACATTTCTGCTGAACAATATTTGCACAGGATAAAAACCTGGTATCACGGCATGGTGCCAGAAACTACAAAAGAAGCAGGTGCAATATATTAGGGAAGGAAATTTAAAGCACGCTCTCTAGAATTGTAAAGGGGATTATTGGATAGATAATCCTCTCAGAATGCTTCACAATATGGTGATGAACAATATTTCCTCTGAAGTAATGCATGTTGGAAGGCATGCAATCACTACTTTGCACTATACAATTTCCCAAACTCTCTCTGTGATTATTTTATTTTATTGCTTTATTGCTTCCATTACTCTCCTTCCCTGCCTGTGACAGATGATGTATTTATATGGCCATAGATGGATTAAAGAATATCTGGTATTTTTATCTCCTTTTACAGAGGCAAAATACCACCACCATCTCCATTTCCAATGTAAGTACATTTCACCAGTTCACAAGCAAAGGATTTATTCAGTAGTGAAGGCAATCAATGTATAATGTATAAATTGTATAAATTGAAATAGGTGGCAGGCTCAGTTATTGCAGTTTCAGCTTTTTGTACATATGGACCCAAATCTGAGTTCTCTTGGGGAAATTAAAGAAGCTTTGGATCCAGTAGATCCAATGCCTTGCCTACATTTTTTTTCTCTGTCTCCAAAATGCCGTTTTGATGCCTACTCACAACTAGAACATTACCATGGAAGATTTATGCTCCCAGAGCTATCTGAGGACACAGTCAGGGCTTCTGCAGCCATATCACTGCAATGACATCCTGTCCTAATCCTATCCTGGTGTAGAAAGTTATGGATGTTCACCACATTGCAAAAAGGGGCATGTGTTTGCTTCTAGTACTGTACACTACAACAACTGCATACTGCTGATTAAAAATATTCCTATTATTATCCCTGTTCTTCTGCATTAACCCAGCATGTGGCATAGATTTCATTTCGGCTTATAGACAGATTGAGGAATAGTCTAGCAGCAACTGTCTTGAATCTAGCAACAGAGATGTTGAAATTTGTCTCACTCTCAAAATTGGTTTCTCGGCTTCTGAGCCATAGTCTCACTTTGCCCTGCTTGTAATAATATTGTGAGACTTTATATCTCCACACAAAAATATATGTGTATTTTCCAAATGCATATATTCTTGTATGCCTTGTATTCTTGTTTGCATATTTGGCATGCATTTTTCAAACATATTTATCTTGAGTCATGTATATTTCTGAAATACAGGTATGGGATTTTATGCATTATTTTCATTGGGAGGACATCACAGTCCTTGCCTCTCTATGGATTTTTGAGGCAAGAAGAATTCCATCCTTCTGTCAGATTCAGGAAGTGCAGAATTGGTATTTTAATATAAAATGACAAATCTGACAAATTTTTTGCACTTCCTTTTCTAGTGCAGAGTAGTTCTATGCACTAAAAGATTAAAGCAGTCATTCAGATTCAAAAGCCGGGCATTACTGCATATGTTGAACATCTTTTAGACTTTTGAGGAGCCCTGTTCAGTACATGGGAATTATTTGAAAAGTAAGTTGTGTAGCCTGGAGTGGAGATATTCATATGCTTAATGAAAACATTATCTGGCATCAATATGTCACTGTATCATGCCATCACTTTTTAAGCAGAACTTCCTGTTGGGCTCAGTAGGGAGTGCCACTTAACAAATGATAGTGTGCTCTTCCCAATTAGATGAAATTTCCTTTGATCTACAAGTACTTAGTGTGTTAATAAATGGAAGTGATTTTGAAGGCATAATTAAATTCAACTTATTACTCTGGCCGCTTTAATCAACGGGGCTACTACAATAAAATCTCCATGGGGGACAGAGGAGATGGAGATCTGCCATATTGCTCTTTCCACTAATCAATACTCCCAGCATTTAGTGAAAATATGGTAATTGAGTTATCTGGTAAATGTTCTCAACCCACAGCTTGTGTCTGATATTGAGGCATTGGAGATAACTTTGGGAAAATATGAGTTTGTAGCTTTTTAAAGAAAGTAAACTCAAGAGGACTTTTAAATATCTGATTTACACATTCCAAGAAATCAAAACTTTCCCTGATTCTTTTAAGAAATACCTCTGAAGAATGAGCACACTCATATATGGTAAAGGTAAAGGTTTCCCCTGATGTTAAGTCCAGTCGTGTCCGACTCTGGGGGTTGGTGCTCATCTCCATTTCTAAGCAGAAGAGCCGGCGTTGTCTGTAGACACCTCCAAGGTCATGAGGCTGGCATGACTGCATGGGACGCCGTTAGCTTCTCGCCGGAGTGGTACCTATTGCTCTACTCACATTTGCATGTTTTTGAACTGCTAAGTTGGCAGAAGCTGGAGCTAACAGCGGGCGCTCACTCTGCTTCCCGGATTTGAACCTGGGACCTTTCGGTCTGTAAGTTCAGCAACTCAGCACTTTAATACACTGAGCCACCAGAGGCTCCTCCCACTCATATATGAAGAGATAGCAAGATTCCTTGAGAACTCAGCCATATAATAAATAGATACCAGAGAAATTATATGGGGAAGTTTAAGACTTCTTCCCAGGTTACTGAATTTCCATCTCTGGAGCCATCCAACTCCACTGAAATACTTTTAACCTTTGAGATGTCATTTGTGTCACTGTGGATAGCAAATAGGCAAGACTGCAGTTATGGCATGGAGGCCCAGGTGTGTCCTTCACCTCAAAGAAACTTCAGTGATTTATTTCTAGACACCTGACGAGTTCAGTTAGTGAATGATTTGTTTGTTCCTTTATTTTAAAAGGAACTGACTATTTTTGAAATACTGTCTGTTTGGTTCTTTAATGAAGAATAAGGACTCACAACTCTCAGACTGGAATCCACTTGATGACTCACACGGGCATGATGATCCATTACACCAGAGAAAGGCACTTTTTGGAGTGCTGTATAATAGCAGAGAAATGGGGGGGAGAGAAATCATGTCTGCTACCAAAGAAAGTTCCTCTTTTTAAATAGCAAGTGCAATGACAATGGACATTTCTGTATTGAAAGGAATAATGACAGATACAACTATGTGACACTGGGAGAAGGTACATGGGGACATTATGGGGTTGGTATTTGTGGGGATTAGACCTCTACCCCAATAGTTGTCCAGTTGAGTTTGGATATTCAAAGGAAGTTGTGGTATACAGGATTCAGAAAAAAATGTGCAAACTCATGTGCAAACGTCAGGTAAAGCAAGCAACAGATTGCGTATCTCTTCATGCAGATTTTTTTTGTGTGGACATTAATATCAGAACTATGGTAAAGGGCAATAAAATATTGATCTTTCTCTACTGTTTCTAAAGAACATCATTGATGTTTTCTTTAAAAAGTCTTATTACTTTATGAATATTTATCAAGTACTCTTTTTTACTTTTTTAAAATGTTCGCCCTGGATGGTTGAATCCCTGCATAAAGAATTTTTTGATACAGAGGCCTGATTATAACGAGAAACTTCAAGCCAAACTGACCTCTTAATGATCCATTAGAATTGCTTAAACATGTTTTTTGTTCCACGTTTTAGAACAATCTTAACTCACATTTTTTTGGATTAGCATCCAGATTTGAAACACACTTATCCTTGAGCAGTTGCTGCTTTGTGAATTTTGATATGCAAAGCTCAGCTCCAATACCAAAATGCAAATAAAAATGCATGTTTTAGAATAAAACGCACCTAGAAATGTCTATTTCTGCAAAAATACATCACACACATCATAAAAAGTGTATTTAAATACATATCTAGCTAAATGTCTTCTGATATGGAAAAGATAACACATCGACACGTCTTCATGAAAGAGTGCTTTCAAAGGGACTCAATGAAAAAGCAAAACTGTGAAACTTCATGGAAAAGCCACTTTGTCCAACATTTTGATTTCTTTATCTTCACAAATCTCACTTTTATTTGTTAGCCTTAGACCTTGAATCTAAAGACCTTTAGATGGATGCAGAGATTTCAGATAGAGTCTGAACTTCTAGAAAGCAAAGGACATCACTATTTTTCAGTCCAAAAGATTTACTTCCTTGCAATGTGTTGAAGGTTGGGGCAGGAGAGGTTACAAAATGATGACTTAAATAAGATGTAAGTCCTTTCCATCTTAAGCTGACTTTCTACTGATCACAATAAAAAGTCTCATATCAAGACTGAATTTGCAGCAGAAGATAATGCTGCTGGCATCAATCATATATTTTGGACAGGTGAAATGCTTTATCCTAACCTGCTTGAAAGCAGTAGATCATTAGGTCATAAAATGCCAATATTTCTCCATTGGGATAAATATAGAATAAAAATTCTGTCCAGAGTCTGCACCAATATTTGTTTTGAGATTTCCTCCATCAGCCTGAGACAAACATACAGAAATGGTTCATTCTAAATTTTAAAAAATGCTTTACATCTGCCTTGTTTAGTTTTAATTGTCTAATTTTAGAAGAATGATGCACAAGAATTTCAGAAGCTCATAAAAAATTTGAGGAGTTCTAATTTCAGAACATCCAGGCTAACCACATCCCTACAATGACCATACAGGCAGAATGAAAGTTAGAAGGGCATAGCATCAATTTCTTCTATCCCACCCCCACCATTTTTTGAATCTAGTTCCCCTTCATTGTAAGCCAAAAGTATTTGTACCAGGTCCAGGGCTGGTATAAACTCTCACCCCATGTTGAAAGCTGTAGCTGGAGAATAGGAGGTACTGGGATCTAGTGGATTCCAGGCCTTTTTAATCCATCCCATGCCTTTAATATGCCTTCTTTTACAACCTTATCATATCTCCAGCAGCCACTGGTAGCAGTGCTCCGCTTCACTGTAGGCCGTGGGGAATCCGGTGTCCCATGCCCCGCATTGCCCGGATCCAAGGGATGGCAATCATGGGGGGGGGGGGGAGAGAGAGAGAGCATAAGCACATGTTGTGCAAGCGACTTTCCCCCTTAGACTGTATGGCAATGCGGGAGCTCTCATGAGCTGGCTGTGCCCTCCTTCACCCATGGAGCCAGCACAATGTCATGTGATGGGAGCTGGTCAGCTCCATGGGTGGCCTGGGCTAAAATCGGCACATGCCTCCAATTTTAACCTAATGTGGTGAAGTCAAAAATTGCTCCAACTTCAGAATTCTGACACTGGGGACATAACTGATGTGAAACTTTTCATGGACTGCCCAGTTGGGGGGAGGGTTGGAATCGTTTACACCCATATGTTGTTGTTATGTGTATTCAAATACATTTTGATTTATGGCAAGGCAAATCCTATCACACATTTTTCTTGGCAAAATTCATTCAGAGAAGACACAGAGCATTTTTGTATAACAGGCAACAATTGAATTATATAACAAGCGAATATATATGTTGTGGCTCAGCCTCTGCGTGATTCTGATGACGATTCTGGGATGCAGTTTCAAGATGATGGGATTCAGGTTCAGAATGAGTTTCAAGATGATTCTGATGGTAATTATGGGATTCAGGTGCAGGAAAATGAAGAGCAGGGAGGCTTTCCCATGGGAAGAAATGTTGTTGTTAATGAGGATGGTTCTCAGGTGCAAGAAGCAGGAAGGGAGAGCAGCTCCCAGCCTCAGCCTGATAACACTAACAAAGCCTGTGACCTTGATGATGGGGATCTCTGGATCAAGCTAGTCGTCTGGAATTTCGGGGGTTGCACAGAAGTCTTAGAATAGCAAATAAGAGGGAGGTCAAAGGGCAAAGAAATGCCTTCATGTTATGCTATTAAAGAAGTCGGCTGAGAGGGAAATCTTCATCAAAGCAATTTCCTCACTTGAATCAAGAACCAAGACTGCTTTCCTGTGTTATGACTTGGATGTAATCTCATTTCTGGGACTTTGGTGTCTATTGAAAGGACTCTGCTTTATGTCTATTGTTCCCATGGATTTGTTTCTTACAGCCTTGTTTTGCAACTATCTTTTGAAACTATACTTTTGCCTTTTATTAACTGTTTTTTCCCTATTTCCTAATAAACTACAAAAGACTACATTCTGTGTACAGCCTGGTGTCTTTAGCAAGGTGAAGCTAACATGAGGTGTGACAATATGTATAACAATTATAAACATAAATATAAGCAGCAGCAGAAGAAATATATGCTTGTAAAAGCTTATAAGAAAGCTACTATCTCTGTTAGCTTATTAAGTCCATTTACATATGTATTATTATGTGTGTCCACTGTACACTGGGCATGTAATAATTCCAAGTTGTGTCTCTTTTGTTAGGTGTAGAGATATTGGAAAACAATCATGGTTACCAACATATTGGCAAACCTCTTTTTTCATTGAAACATTGGGGGGGGGGGCTATATTTTATCTGTAAATATAATGGTTTGGTTGTTTCTAAGGAACTATTTCTAAAGGAGGAACTAAATCCCTCCTTTTTATGGGTTATGTCTGAGCACACCCAGCAATCAGTCTGGTTGAAAATTTATGCCACTCTCAGTTTAAGTTTCTTAAACATGTTTTCAGGATCTTTTTTTGTCATATCTTTTCTCTGAGGTTGAGAATTGTGACTTGCCCAAGTTACTCAGTGGGTTTCAGTGGCTGAGCGAGGATTTAAACCCTGCTTTCCTAAGTTATAGTAACTCACTCAACACTGCATCACAGTGGCTCTCTCTGCCTGCATTCTGTGCCATTTGCTGTATTAGGAAGACTGCTGGGAGTAGCATCTACAACATTTAAAGGGTGACGGCCGACAGGGAGCTTTGGCGTGGACTGGTACATGAGGTCACGAAGAGTTGGAAATGACTGTGTGAATGAAGAAGAAATGATATCCATCCCTTCTCTATAAGATGTCAAACATGAGCAGTTTCAGCGCAGGTCTACTATGACAAATGGTACGTATGCTCAAACCACTACATCACATTGACTTTGTATGTATATGTAAGAGGATAAGTACAATTCAATTCAAAGACATCCAGATCATTTAAAGTGAACTTGCATTATTATAGCATTTTAATACTGCAGTACTTGCAAGCTTCATTGAACATAGTGGGCTTTGTTTCTGCATAAGCAATGCATAGAATTGTACTGTAAAGTTTACACATAAATATTTCTCCTATTCCAGCATTAGTTTAATGCTTGGCCATTAAATCAGAAAGTAGGGTTGTTGAAGATGGTTATAGAGAGGGAAAGGTGAGACATTCATCTGTGTTCATCACCCTTACTCTGTTGCTTCACTTTTCCATATACATATGTAAATTTTTATAAATGAAGATTTGCATTTAAACATGTTTAAACATGATTTTTTTACTTTTAAAATATGAATTTTATTTATTTTAATGTGTTTTTTGAGTTGGCAGTGACATTGAAAACTCTGGGAAATTAAAATGATGCATTACTAGCTTCAAATCCATACCTTAGTGAAGAGATGTGGGTCAGGCAATGGTCATATCAGAATGCTTAAAGATTGAAATCTTAAGGCACATCTATTCATGCATTTCATGACACCACTAATTCTCAGATTGAAGCATCCTGGGATATATTTTGCAAAATGAATTAAACACAAGGGTGGTAACTAACCACATTTTCTTGCCATGTTTCCCACCTGTGCAAGATTTTGTTATAGAAGAACAATCACAATTGGGGAAGTTTCATTTCAGAATGATCTACCTGGTAAAAAGGTAAGGAAAAGCATTTTGTCATAGGCAGAGGAAGTTAGTCTGGCATTTGATTTAGCATTTGACTTCTAACCACCACAGTGGACTGCCTTCTTATTTGTTGTATTTATAGTCACATTTTATATTTAAGATTTATACCCAGATTTCACTGGGTGGATATAGACATAGAGAAGTATCTCTTTCTGTTTTCTGAGAGCAACATTTTATGGGTAAGATAGGTGCTGAGCAGGCCAGAAAACTAAATAACAATCTATCTTTTTGTTTACTATGAACATCAGTCATTAGTACCCATATCACACACTGTATCTTATTTTCCTGCCTTCATTATGTCAGCAGCAGAAAATTGATCACGGGACCGCTGAATACCATAGCTGCTGAGTAAATAATCACACTGCCAGAAGTACAGATCCATTCCAAGGCGTTTTGTAGAAGGAGGAGAATAATGATTTTAAAGCCTTTTCTGTGCCTATTTCTTGCCCATTTCCTCTAAATAGTACTTTGGGATAGAATTCAAATTGCCTCAAAGAATGGTCTCAAAGAGTGCAATTTGATTAGCCAGTGCAGAATACATGAAGGAGGAAAAGATTCATTCATGTGTCCTAGTCCAGCACCCAAACCACTTATAAAATATCAGTAGAAACAACTCACTAGCAATATAATTATACAGATTTCAGTGGGAGAAATGTCAGTAGCTAAAAATATTAGCCATTGACATGTTGATCAGAATGGTTAGGGAATTCGATGAAATCTATCTCTGTCCAGAAAAAAAGCTGTTCTCTAATTCCCACCTATGTGGTGGAATTTTGTTTTAATGTTTTGTACCCTTTTTATTGTTTACAGTATGTTTTAAATTATTTTTAATTTATACTTTAAACAGAATTGTTTCTGTAGTTGTTTCTTCAAATCCTTTTCCAGCATGATTTAGCACACTTTAATTTAACATCTTTCAATCGGTCTTGTTTTAATTTCTTACAATGATCTCATGCCAGGAAAAAAGGAGAAAGCACATTAATTAAACAAATGAATATTATACAACCAAATAATATTTGTCCATTTTTAAAGGAAATGTAAATGAAATGAGGTATCTTTCTCTCCCCATCCCCACCCCCTTTTTTTCTCTCCCTTAAAATATACAGTTCCGGTAATGACTGCTCTGGGAATTACTTGGGAATGGAATTCAATGAATTTGACAGATCATTTACAGTTCAGAATAAAATCCAGAGCAGATTCACATGCCCTAACCTCAAAGCCCATGGCCTCTAAATACCCATTGAATTGTAGTTCAAGTACAAATCAGCAAATGTGGATGGAAAGATGAAATATAGATTAAAAACTTTTCCACATGGTTGATAAAATATGCAGAAAGCCTGAACTGAAAGTATCCCTAGGGTTGAGAATTAACTTCCAAACACACTCATTCATTAACCTGTCTTACGCAACTACCTGTAAGGATTTCAATTAGTGTCAAGTACCATGGGTGTGTGGGTGTGTGTTCTGTTATGGGAACCACTAGGAGCTGGACTAATTCTACAAGATCATTTGCTGGAGTTCACTTAAACACTATCAAGTGGTGACAATTTTCATTTACTGCTTGTTTGCACTAGATTCAGACCATTGCCCTGTAGATGAAATAGCCTACAGCTCATTAACAAGCCCAATAGCTGTATCGTTTCTAGTCCAACTTACATTAGATGTCATTTAAATGCCCTGCCAAATGTATGTCACTTAACATTCCATTATTACAAACCTCACCTACGAAAGTGGCTCTATCCTTAAGGTCTTTCTCTTTCCTTTTTGGTCCTGGCTTTTCCCTTAAGTTGTACCATGTCTTCCTTTGGACTGGACTACATTATTTTTCAGTGCATATACCGAACATAGCAAAGATATGTAGCAGTAGGAATAGGATAGTAATTGAGATGATTTGTCCTACCTTTCTTACATAGATCTTTATTATCTCCATATTTACGATATATCCTTCCTACGTTTACTGTAATACATCAAATATAAATATTGTTTAAAGCAGTATCATCAGACAACAGCCCATCCTAACGATAAATGCAAAAAAATAAACAGTTGCCATTAAATATGAAATCCAGCACATGTTTCATATTTTTATGAGTATCACTGATTTGGAATTCCTAAATGCAAAATACTTCAAAATCTAAAATTGTCCACATAGATAGAAGCTAAATTCTTCAGATTTAGATGCTGACCATATATGATGACCTATCTTTTAAAGATGACATAATCTGCTGAGCAAATAATTCAGATAGAGACATCACAGGGTTCTGCGGAGCACAGGACTGAAAGAGAGATCAGACCATGAGAAGGAAATGCATGTAGGTTAGAGAAGATTTTAAAAATGAACTGTTCCACAAGCTTACAGTTGTCAAATCTAAATTAGTCCCAAAATCTTTTGTTCACATCAATTGAAGCTGAGAGGAGGGTATAGGTCCATTACTATGGCCTACAACTAATCAATCATTCTGATTATGTAGCTTTTCTTGATGGCTACACTGACACAGGTAAAACTACTGATCCAAAAAAGGAAATTCTAGTTATAACAACTCTATCCAATCTAATTTCACTTTCTGAATTTTTAATTTTTTAGAAAAAAATATTTATCATTTGCACATATATTGGCATTGTTTTCAGAGGGGATATATAATTTATTCTGTGTAACCTATAAGTACATATACTCCAACCAGGGCCGATCCAACAATGAGGCGAATTAAGCGGTCGCTTTGGGCGCAAAACATATGGGGGCGCAGTCGAGACTACTTTTTCTGTTGATTTCTTGTAAAACATGATGTTTTGGTGCTTAATTTGTAAAATCTTAATGTAATTTGATGTTTAATAGGCTTTTCGTTAATCCCTCCTTATTGTCCAACATTTTTGCTTATCCAATGCTTTTATTTTTCAGTGATTGGTTGGGGGGGGCACCAAAATTCTGTTCGCCTACACTTGAAAAATACCTAGGGCCGGCTCTGACTCCAACTGTACTGATTTGACTGAGGCGATCCCAGTTAATCCCTTGTTCTCCCACATCTTCAGCTACATTTTAAAATTCCTCAATTTCTAATTCATCTTCCCACTTTCCACCTTTATCCTCAGCTTACTTCAGTTGTTCCACATTTGGTTCCAAATGTAAAAGGCATTTTTACTCAATTAAGTTATGGGGGAGGGAGGAGAGGAGGTGGCAAAATCTTGTCCTTCCCTGCAGATTTGGGCAAAATCAAACTGCTACAGATTCATTTAGTTTGTTTGTTTTTCACATTAATCATATTTTGATTTCATGTTGATTTTTCTTTTCACACATATTCTGGTTTTCATCTGTAAAATGTTGGAGGGTAATATTTGCATATACACTGACTTATAATGGGATGCTATTAATAATGCAGAAAAACTAAACGTGTTCTAATGTTCTAATGTATCTCAGACAGTTCAGTTCAGAATTGCTTGGTGAACAAAGTAAGGATTGCAGGGTTGTTGTATGTCTTTCGGGCTGTGTGGCCATGTTCCAGAAGCATTCTCTCCTGACGTTTCGCCCACATCTATGGCAGGCATCCTCAGAGGTTGTGAGGTATGGAGAAAACTAAGCAAAGAGGTTAATATATATCTGTGGAAAGTCTAGGGTGAGAGAGGTCAGTATGAATGTTGTGTAGTTAATCACTTTAATTAGCATTGAAAAGCTTATCTGCTGTCTTCTTCCTGCCTCTGGGGCATCCTTTGTTTAGAGTTGTTAACTGCCCTTGGTTGATTCATGTCTGGAAATCCTCTGTTTTCAGAGTATTGCTTTTTATTTACTGTTCTGATTTTTGAGTTTTGTAATACTGGTAGCCAGATTTTGTTCATTTTCATGGTTTCTTCCTTTCTGTTGAAGTTGTCCACATGCTTGTGGATTTCAATGGCTTCTCTGTGTAGTCTGACATGATAGTTGTTAGAATGGTCCAGCATTTTTGTGTTCTCAAATAGTATTCTGTGTCCAGGCTGGTTCATCAAATGCTCTGCTATGGCTGATTTCTCTGGTTGAATTAGTCTGCAGTGCCTTTCATGTTCTTTGACTCTTGTTTGGGCGCTGCGTTTGGTGGTCCCTATGTAGACTTGTCCACAGCTGCATGGTATCCGGTAGACTCCTGCAGAAGAGAGAGGATCCCTCTTGTCCTTCGCTGACCGTAGCATTTGTTGGATTTTCTTCGTGGGTCTGTAGATAGTTTGTAGGTTGTGCTTCTTCATCAGTTTGCCTATGCGGTCAGTGGTTCCCTTGATGTATGGTAAGAACACCTTTCCTCTGGGTGGATCTTTGTCTTGACTCTCATGGCTTGTTCTTGGCCTTGCAGCTCTTCTGATGTCTGTGGTGGAGTATCCATTGGCCTGTAGAGCCCAGTTTAGGTGGTTGAGTTCACCTTGGAGGAGGTGAGGTTCGCAGATTCTTTGTGCACGGTCTGTCAGGGCTTTGATTGTGCTCCTTTTTTGACTTGGGTGATGGTTGGAGTTTTTATGAAGGTATCTATCTGTGTGTGTAGGTTTTCTGTAAACTGTGTGGCCCAATTGTTGATTGGATTATTTTGAATATTAGAACTATGGCTGCACTGGTAAAAGTTTGTGCTTAACAATGAACAAACAATCATTGGTTCTAGGGGAATGTCGTGCTTAAGACAGAAAATGCTATGTCCTGGAACATGGCTGCCATCATGTAAATACAGTAGAGTCTCACTTATCCAACATAAACGGGCCGGTAGAATGTTGGATAAGCGAATATGTTGGATAATAAGGAGGAATTAAGGAAAAGCCTATTAAACATCAAATTAGGTTATGATTTTACAAATTAAGCACCAAAACATCATGTTATACAACAAATTTGACAGAAAAAGTAGTTCAATACGCAGTAACGCTATGTAGTAATGACTGTATTTACAAATTTAGCACTAAAATATCACGATGTATTGAAAATATTGACTACAAAAATGCGTTGGATAATCCAGAACGTTGGATAAGTGAGGGTTGGATAAGTGAGACTCTACTGTAAGTCCTATTGGGATGGGACTGTATTGCATGTTTACATTCTTGTTTCACTGCAACATCTGTCTGCATTGGTTTGATTCTGGTTCTGGACACAACATTGCTGAGACAGGAGCTGCTTATGTGGAATCACAAGGTGGGAATTAAACAGTAAAATAGGATGCCCAGAACACTGAGAAATTCATACTGAGGATATTTTGCAGCCATCCTAAGCCGTCTGCTCCACTGTCTAATACCTAATGCTATTGGGAAGTTTTTCATAATATTTTGTTTAAATGATCTATTTGCATGAGCAATGGAATTGAAGACCATCATCTAAGCATAGGTAGTTGTGAGGGAGAGGGTTGAATAGACAAATGATGGCAAGTAGCTATACCCTCACACCAACGTCTGTAACCCAAATGCTTCCTATCATAAGTTGGTAGATAAATGGAAAAATCTGTTACATTGCTCCAGAGTTTGGTGGAGTCTCTTTCCTTGGAATTTTTTAAACAGAAGCTAGAAACCATCTGCCAGAAGAATCCTTTGTGTACTCATGTATAGCAGGGAGTTGGACTTGATGGCTCTGATGTTCTTTTCCAATAGAATTTTATGGTTCTTTTCTGCTTCTTTGTTTCCCCATACGCATTCTTGTTCCCTCCAGTTTCTGTCTTAGATTGCAAGTTTGTTTCCCCTGGAAACCAATGTTTGAATTCCGCCTCAACCATGGAAACCCATTGAGTGGACTTCGGCAAGTCACACTTATTCATAGAAGTAGGTAAGAACAAATCTCCCCTTAAATATCATATTTACTCAATTCTAATGCTCACCTCTTTTGACTAAATTACTTTCCAAAATTAGAGTGTGCATTAGTGTCATGTAATATGGCATCTTGCCAAGAAAGATTTTTCAGAGGGTCAACTTAGGGTTGTCATACATCAGAAACAACGTGAAGCTAAATATAGCAGTGCACAAGCAGACAGAATAAAATTACATATGGAGAACTATAGTATCTCTATTTGCAAGGTTTAGTTTCCCAATATGTTTCTTTTTGTGAGAAGGATACACTCGATTTGTTAATATGTTGAATCCTGAACATGTCCAACAGAGATCAGCATTAAAAAATGCAAGTTAGCAGTATCAAATCACCTTATCACCAAGATGAAAGAAGAAAGTGCAAAAGCTGGGTTGCAATTAAACATCAAGAAAACCAAGATTATGGCAACCAGACTGATTGATAACTGGCAAATAGAGGGAGAAAACGTGGAGGCAGTCACAGACTTTATATTTCTAGATGCGAAGATCACTGCAGATGCAGACTACAGCCAAGAAATCAGAAGACATTTACTTCTTGGGAGGAGAGCAATGGCCAACCTCGATAAAATAGTGAAGAGCAGAGACATCACACTGGCAACGAAGGTCTGCATAATTAAAGCAATGGTATTCCCCATAGTAACCTATGGGTGCAAGAGCTGGACCATAAGGAAGGCTGAGCGAGGGAAGATAGATGCTTCTGGACTTTGGTGCTGGAGGAAAATCCTGAGAGTGCCTTGGACCACAAGAAGATCCAACCAGTCCATACTCCAGGAAATAATATCCGACTGCTCACTGGAGGGAAGGATATTAGAGGCAAAGATGAAATATTTTGGCTACATAATGAGAAGTCATGAAAGTTGGAAAAGCTCATGATGCTGGGGAAAATGGAAGGAAAAAGGAAGAGAGGCCTACCAAGGGCAAGATGTATGGATGGTATCCTTGAAGTGACTGGCTTGACCTTGAAGGACCTGGGGGCGGCAATGACCGACAGGAAACTTTGGCGTGGGCTGGTCCATGAGGTCACGAAGAGTCGGAAGCGATTAAATGAATAAAAACAACAGCATCAAAGTCATACCTTGAAAAGTGTATTTGGTGTTTCTAAGAAGACATTTAGCTCAGGGAAAAAGTTTCAGTTAGAGGAGTTGTATAGAGCTGTAACTAACCAGCAGCTGTTCAGAGAGTGAAGAGTTTCCCTGTGATTGTAGATATTTGAGTGTCATTACAGACCATGCAATACCTTCTGTGGTTGAGCAAAAAGAAAAGCTAAAAGGACAGTGTGAATATGGTATGTCTTGGTGCATGCAGGAATCTCAGTGCTGTTTAAGTACATCCAATAGCCTATAAGCAAAAAAGAGGCAGGGACATAAAAAGAAGTATTGAAGTATTGTTTCCTATCTCGGTACACATAAAATGATGTGAAAGAAGAGATTAAATTTGGAGCTGTCAACATAGACATTTCAGAAATTATTCCAATAAAACTAGAAAGAAGAAATTAGTCTTCCTTTCTGATCATAAAAACATTAAATAGTACTGGAGAAGAAAAAGAACTGGTTGAACAAGAGGATATTTGTCTAGCACTGAAAAGATGTGGGTACAGGATGAATATCCCTTATCTGAAAAGTTTAGGAGTAGAAGTATTTTGGATTTTTTTCTGATTTTAGAGTACTTGTATGTGTATAATGAGAAATCTTGGAGATGTGACCCAAGTATAAACATGATCTTTATTTTTCATATATATCTTAAATACATAGGCTGAAGATAATTTTATCTGTGTTGTCGAAGGCATTCATGGTTTGTTGGGCTTGGTCTGTTGTGCATTTTCACTTGGTTTGTTGTGCATTTTCCGGGCTGTATGGCCATGGCCATACAGCCCGAAAAACACACAACAACCCTTATGCAATACTTGTAATAATTGCCCACACATCAATTAAATAATGACACCGAATAACTGCGTTGGGGTAAAAATGGGCAATTTTTATTGAATTGCTACCTATTTAAACTTTTTTCATGAAGACACCATGAGTTGTAACCAGGGCAACTGCTTAGGGAAGCTGTATAGAATATACAAACCCCAAGTTGAGAGATTCTGGGATTAGAATTCCCCTGCAGCTCCAAGCCCATTTCTGTTCACCCCCATCTCGGTTGAGTGAACTCACTGGTGTGGGTTCCAGTTCCTGGCCTTCAACAAAATGGGTACCTTAGGTGCACATTGAGATGTAAATTATATCCCCCTATTCCGCATGACAGAACTATTTCTGTCATATTAATAAGCAGATTATATTGCTCCCATGGTGAATAATAAGAGGGGATGTCAAAGACAGAACGCCACCAAATAGAGTACAACACAGTTTATTGAAGTTACAGAACTAAAAAATGCCCGTAGGAAGCAAAGGACTAGGCAAACACTTGTCTTCAGTGTGAAAAGTAACAGAAACAGCTCCGTTTGAATTAAAACGGTTCGAAAGAATAAACCGGATTAAACAGGAGTTTAATCCGGATTAAATCAAAAGTGCTTACTTCAGCCTGGCAATTTAAACAAACAAAAGTTGGTAAACAGAGGTCAAAATGAACACAATAAACTGGCAGCAGATTCCTTTCTGCTACTCAAAAGCTACAGATGAGTAACTCAGGCTGTTTACTCCTCCGTGCAACGAGCGAAATCCGGGTCCAGGCACATCAATCAGGGTAACGACAGTCAGCGGGGTCCCAATCCGGTCCGAGGTCGAAAGCCAAGTGCAGACGTCTAAAGTTCCACAAGTTCCACCGATAGCCACAGAAGGGATAGTCCGAGGTCGTAGTCAGTCAGTCAGTCCAGCATCAATCCAGAGTAGGTAATTAATGTCCGTCAAAAAGACGACCGAGGTCCAAGGTATCCAGCAACGAATCACACCCATCTTCAGGAAGTTCCCCAACAAGAGCCCAAGCGTTCGTCCAGATTACCTTGCCCAACGCAATTAGCCATTGATCCTAAACCCCATTTTATCCCAGTTCATAACTCCTCATCGCTGTCAGCTGCTATCCTAATTCCAGGTGCCTCATCATCATCATCCTCATCAGAACTAAAACACCTTTGACTACGCCCCACAGCATCCCCAGCTGTGGATCCCGCTCCATCCCTCCAGCCCGTCCATGGGTCTGGTCCTGCAACCCGCCAATCGCCTCCCATGCTATCATTGCCGGTGACACCCAAATCCTCCCTCACACGAGTCCACTCCATGTCATCCTCCTCTGAGCTAACCATCTCTTCCTCCATTCACTCGGTAAAACCCTCAAATGAGTCTTCATCTGTTGGTTCTGCAAATAAGTCCCGGAGCCGTTTCCTTTCGCGCTCCTCAAAAGAGGCTGACTCTCGAGGAGTCTTACGACCCCATCTCCTAGTATCGGAGCCAGAAGGCTCAACCATAACACTATCCCCTCTCACAAAGGCCTCCTCCTCCAAAGGTGGGGACACAGTAGTGATTTCCTCAGCTACAGCGTTACGGTGCCCAGAAGTATCCAACTTCAATAAAGAGCGATGAAAGACAGGGTGGATCTTAAAAGAAGGTGGCAAGCGCAATCTAAATGCCACAGAAGAAATCTTCTTAACAATAGAGAAAGGTCCCAAATACCGTGGTGCAAACTTTCCCCCAGTATGTTTAATATATTTAGAGGATAACCAAACCAGATCCCCTTCATCTAACTCCTCCCCTGCTTGTCTATGGCGGTCTGCTTGAGTCTTCTGAGCTGCCTTAGCTTCTAATAACAACCGACGAGCGACATCATGTAAAGCAGCCATTTCAGAGGAGCGGTACACCGGATCAGGGGAAACCACATTGGTCGACGGCGCCACCCCTCCCCGCGGATGGAAGCCATAAGTTAACTCAAATGGTGTGTGTTGACTAGGTGTATGCACAGCGTTATTATAAGCAAACTCAGCCACCGACAACCATTTTACCCAAGCACTCGGTTGTTCTAGACAAAAACAACGCAAATACTGCTCCAACAGCCCATTAACTCTTTCAGATTGTCCATCCGTCTGTGGATGAAAAGCAGAGGAGACATTCAACTTGGTTCCCAAACACTCATGGAAATGCCTCCAAAAACGAGATACAAATTGAGGAGCTCTGTCAGAGATAATAACCTCAGGAGCCCCATGCAAACGGAAAATATGCTTGGTAAAAAGTAAAGCCAATGTAGGAGCCGCTGGAATCGTTGAACAGGGTATAAAATGAGCCATTTTAGAAAATAGATCCACCACCACCCAAATACATGTATAACCCCCAGACCTAGGCAAATCAGAAATGAAATCCATGGAAATAATCTGCCACGGTCTCTCAGGAACAGGCAAGGAAGATAATAATCCCCTAGGGCGCCCGACAGGCGTCTTGCTCTGCTGACATACTGCACAGCTATCACAAAAACGGAGAATGTCCTGTCGCATTTTAGGCCACCAATAATTTCTGGTAATAAGTTGTACAGTCTTAAACCTACCAAAATGCCCAGCCATCGGTTCATCATGATGTGCCCTAATGACTTCCAACCTGAGTGCACCCGCCGGTACATAAACTTGTCCATTACGTACCAATACCCCCTCCTGGTCCTGTAAATGAGGCAGCACAGTACGAGTCCCTACCGAAAGCAATATGAGTTGCTCTTGAGTCCAGTTGTTGTTCCTTTGAGCCTCTAGAATTTGAGTGTGTAAACCAGCCTCGTTTTCTACCACGCATAAAGAAGCAGTAGGCAATATTGTCTGACGCACTGTTTGCTCGCAAGTTTTAAACTCAGGTTTATGAGATAATGCATCCGCCCGTAGATTTACCTTCCCTTCCACAAACTGAACCTTAAAATTGAACCTAGAGAAAAACAAGGCCCATCGAATCTGGCGTTGATTCAATTTCTTGGCAGTTTGTAAATGTTCTAAGTTCTTGTGGTCAGATCTGACCACAATTTGATGACGTGCGCCCTCTAACCAGTGCCGCCACACCTCAAAAGCCACCTTTATAGCCAACAATTCCTTTTCCCAGATCGTGTAATTTTGTTCAAAAGGTGTTAGTTGTCTGGAGTAGAATCCACAGGGACGCAAGGTCCCTGATGAATCCCTTTGAGATAATACAGCCCCCAACGCATAACTAGAAGCGTCTGCTTCTACTATGAATGGTTTATCAATGTCTGGATGGATTAGTATATTATCAGCTTGGAAACTAGATTTCAACTGTATAAACGCATCGTGAGCCTCCCGTCCCCATACAAACGGTTGCTTCTTACGTAAGAGTTGTGTTAAAGGTACAGTAAGTTTAGCAAAGTTTGGAATGAACTCCCGATAGTAATTAGCAAACCCCAAGAATCGCTGTACATCTTTTTTAGACTTGAGTTCTTGCCAAGAGTTGACTGCGTCAACTTTGTGCGGGTCCATATTTAGTTCGTTTCCCGAAACTACATGTCCCAGGAACTCAACCTCAGACACGTGAAATACACATTTGGAGGCCTTAGCAAAAAGCCCATTATCCCGTAAACGTTGTAACACCTGCCTCACATGCTGCTGATGTTCCTTTTCATCCTTAGAGAAAATTAATATATCGTCCAAATAAACCACTACAAATTGATCAATTAAATCTCTAAATACATCATTTATGAATCTTTGGAAGACAGCAGGTGCATTGCATAATCCGAAAGGCATCACACGGAACTCGTGACATCCGAAGCACGTGTTAAATGCCGTCTTCCATTCGTCACCTTCCCGTATTCTAATCAAGTTATACGCCCCCTGTAGATCAAGTTTAGTAAAGATCTTAGCCCCTTGCACTCTCGATAGTAATTCTGAAATCAAAGGTAGCGGATATCTATCACGAATGGTGTGCTTGTTAAGAACCCGATAGTCGCATACTAGTCTAAGCTCCCCTGTCTTTTTAGCCACAAAGAACACAGGTGCAGCAGTTGGAGAGCTAGATGGGCGAATAAACCCTTTGGCTAGGTTCTCGTCAAGAAATTCTCTCAAGGCTTGTCTTTCTGGTACCGTTAGAGCGTACAACCTTCCTGCTGGTAACTTAGCGCCTTCTACCAATCTAATCGCACAATCGTATGGTCTATGAGGCGGCAACTTATCCGCTTCCCTCTTACAAAACACATCTTGAAATTCCCTATATTCAGTCGGTACACCCTCCATGTCAATTTGAGAAGAATTTAAAGCAAAACATCCTTGCCTTTTAAAAGCTATAGTACGCTTCACCCAATCCACTCGAGGATTTACTAAAGTTAACCAATCCATTCCCAGGATTACATTGTATCTTGGTAACCGTGTAATGTCCCATACAAATTCTCCAGTTACTCCTTGTACCTCCCACGTTATTTCTGAGGTTTCACGATTAACCACCCCAGACTCCAGTAGTTTCCCGTCCGCTCCTTCCACCCATATATCGCATGCTTTACGTACTGTAGGAAGCCTATGTTTCCTTGCAAACCCAACATCCACATACGAGACCGTAGCCCCTGAGTACAGCAGTGCCAGAGTAGAAGCAAGTTCTTTTCCCCCAACAGATAAAGAAATGGGTACAAAAACATGTTTCTTCCCCTCAAGTGACTGCTTTATAAGCCCTAATACGTTGGACTCACGTCGCACTAGGGCTGACCTTTTCCCGAAAGCTGAGAAGGCTTAACGTTACAATTCCTATCAAAATGCCCAGCATTCCCGCAATATAAACATAATCCCAATTGCCTTCTACAGTCTTTTTCCGCCGTTGACAACTTTCTAAACACCCCGAGTTCCATAGGCTCCTCCCCCTTTGCCACAGGTGCCCTAGGCGCAGATACAGATGGCGCATACATTGCCCTAGACTGTTTACGAGATTCGAACCGGGCGTCCAAACGCAAAACCTTAGCCACCAAAGCGTCCCAGTTTTCTGCTGGCTCTAAACGCGCCAGTTCATCTTGGAGATAATCATTCAAACCAGCAATAAACAAAAGCATAAACGCGTTCTCCCCCCAGTCTAGTTGATGACGAAAAGAGTTAAACTTATTTAAATAGTCCAAAACAGACCCTTTTCCCTGTTTTAACCGATAAAGAGCCCAGCTAGCATTTTCCATACGGAGAGGATCCCCAAAAGTGTCTGATAATAATTTCTTGAAATCATCTAAATTGTCCTTGACTGGGTCATTTCCCAAAATCAAATTAGTGGCCCATTGTCCCGCAGGACCGGTCAATAGACTCAAAATAAATGCCACCTTGCTGGTGTCCGTAGGAAAAGCTTGTGCGCTAATCTGAGAAAAATAAAGTTCAATTTGCGCCAAAAAAGTGGGCAATTTGTTTCGAGACCCATCAAAACGTTCAGGAGTCATTACATGTCCTTTAGCTGGCTGTGCTGCTTGTGCAGCGTAAAATGCAGCCTGCAGCTGGTCAAAACGGGCCTTAAGTTCCTCCATCGTCTTCTTGACGTGGATACCTCACTAGAAAAACTTTCTTTTCGGGCGTTGGGCAATCTGTCAAAGACAGAACGCCACATAATAGAGTACAACACAGTTTATTGAAGTTACAGAACTAAAAAATGCCCGAAGGAAGCAAAGGACTAGGCAAACACTTGTCTTCAGTGTGAAAAGTAACAGAAACAGCTCCGTTTGAATTAAAACGGTTCGAAAGAATAAACCGGATTAAACAGGAGTTTAATCCGGATTAAATCAAAAGTGCTTACTTCAGCCTGGCAATTTAAACAAACAAAAGTTGGTAAACAGAGGTCAAAATGAACACAATAAACTGGCAGCAGATTCCTTTCTGCTACTCAAAAGCTACAGATGAGTAACTCAGGCTGTTTACTCCTCTGTGCAACGAGCGAAATCCGGGTCCAGGCACATCAATCAGGGTAACGACGGTCAGCAGGGTCCCAATCTGGTCCGAGGTCGAAAGCCAAGTGCAGACGTCTAAAGTTCCACAAGTTCCACCGATAGCCACAGAAGGGATAGTCCGAGGTCGTAGTCAGTCAGTCAGTCCAGCGTCAATCCAGAGTAGGTAATTAATGTCCGTCAAAAAGACGACCGAGGTCCAAGGTATCCAGCAACGAATCACACCCGTCTTCAGGAAGTTCCCCAACAAGAGCCCAAGCGTTCGTCCAGATTACCTTGCCCAACGCAATTAGCCATTGATCCTAAACCCCATTTTATCCCAGTTCATAACTCCTCATCGCTGTCAGCTGCTATCCTAATTCCAGGTGCCTCATCATCATCATCCTCATCAGAACTAAAACACCTTTGACTACGCCCCACAGCATCCCCAGCTGTGGATCCCGCTCCATCCCTCCAGCCCGTCCATGGGTCTGGTCCTGCAACCCGCCAATCGCCTCCCATGCTATCATTGCCGGTGACACCCAAATCCTCCCTCACACGAGTCCACTCCATGTCATCCTCCTCTGAGCTAACCATCTCTTCCTCCATTCGCTCGGTAAAACCCTCAAATGAGTCTTCATCTGTTGGTTCTGCAAATAAGTCCCGGAGCCGTTTCCTTTCGCGCTCCTCAAACGAGTCTGACTCTCGTGGAGTCTTACGACCCCGTCTCCTAGTATCGGAGCCAGAAGGCTCAACCATAACAGGGGATTTTTTAGAAGCCTGGTGAAAATTAGGATATGACTAAAAATTGAAGGGCTTTGGGTTCTTCCCAGGAGCCAAGGCGCAGAGCATTCTAGCCAAAGTAGTTTACTTAGGTACCATCTAAGCTAACATTTAATATAAACAGGATGTAGAAAATTATTATATGCTACCTCAGATCCATTACACACAGAAAAGGATGTGCTTTATCATAATTGGTGCCATTAAGCTTTTAAAGACCAAATCTAGACATAAAATTGAAGCCAGAGATTCCCTTATTTATTCAGTACTTTATCTAAAGTGGTTCAGGCAAGATGAATCTTCCAAAACTGGTTGTGGTTGTTATGGTGTGCTTTTAAGCCATATTATCTCCATCTTTTTAATAAAAAAATTGTGTATCTGGACCAATCCTAGCATTTAAATCACCAGCCTGTAAAATATTGACAGCTGCTGACAATAGTTCTGTTCTTGTCAACAATGATCCCAAAGGAAGCAAAGCCAACACCCATAAATTACATTTCCTACATAGAGCCATAAATGCATTGATACAAAGAATAGAGCCCATCTTATTGCTTTTTCTTTCAATAGTCTGCTGAAATTTTTATTTTCACAAGTCTATATTTTCTATGATTTATGTAATGAGTTGAGGTTATAATATTAAACTAACATATAAGAAAAATAGACAGAGGAAATGTTCCTGTTTGTTGTTCTATCTTTACTATATTTCTTGGGTTTGTAAACAATCACACAAAATCCCTTTCTCATGGAAGACCCAGAAGCAATTTCTTGCACAAACAGTACAAATTTTATCCTTACCTAGAGGCTATTTTTATTATTATTACTCCAAGATTACTCCACTATGAAATAGGCACAAAAAAAATCAAAAGGGACTTATGGTTGTGTAGTTCCAATTAAAAGGTATTCTTTCTCCTCCTCACTGGAAAGTAGGGGAAGCATAAGGATTTTATGCCCACATAAGAATTTTGAAGTACTATATCTTTAAAAAAGGCATGACAATCCACATTTCCACAGCCAATAATAAGCAAAGATACAGAAAATATCTGTGACTGACCAATTGTTTATAACACTATGAAATACGGATGTTTGTTGTCCAATTGCCTTCCCAGTTGCCTTCATCCTCTCTCCCTTCTCTAATGTCTGCAGATCTTCAAAAACAGCTTCAAAAAGTCCCTCTGGTAATAAATGAGGGTTTATTTTGTGCAAGCATTTGGGATTTTTGTTTTGTTTTGTGTTTTTCATTGTCATTTTGCACTATTCTTGACAGACTCTTATTTATAAAGGTACATTTTTAAAAACTCAGACAGGGTGCTCCAGAACAAAGAAGAACAACTGGAACAAACAAGGACAACTGGAAGGAATGCTGATTTATATTTTAGTTCTTTTGATGAAACTTCACAATCCTTTTTTGAAGTATTTGAGAAAGAACCTGAATATCCACTTTGATTCCAGTATTAATATATCATGTACACAGTCCTTCAATGAAAGTGAAGATTGGATTGTTCCTTCCAGTCTGCTGTCTCTCAAGTGTTTTGCCCAAGTATGTAGCATTTAGAATTTTGTCATTGAACTAAAATTCAAAACCCCACTTTTGACTATCAGGTCCCCAAACAATAGCTAGGTCTGGAACAAGATCAATAAATATAGGGCACTCAAGACCAACAAAGAAGATGACAAGGAAAAACCACTCTAGCTCTTTCAGACTAATCCCTAGCATAAATATTTAAGCATCACAAAACAAAAAAATATTTTCTCTTTCTTCAGAGGCTTCAAGATGGTCACTGTGGGAGAGACAAATGCAATTGTTGTTTGACATATTTAATAATAACTCCTTTACCAAGCATCTTGAACTGCTCTAAACAAAACTGGTTGGAGCGGCATGCTGGAGGGTAGGCAAACTAAACAGAAAACAAAACAAGAAAGAAAACAAAAAAAGTATTTTCTTTAATTTCAGTTTTTCTTTTATGTGATAAAAATGAAAGCTAAAAGAACTGAACAACAACAAATCTCAATGGGTTAACGATTCTCAATGCAGAAATCATTCTTAAACTAATTAAACCTAATCATGAGTGTGAACTGTGTGTTCACTGGATAAAGCTGGAAAATGAAATATTTGTTTAATTAAGGCTACATGCATTTCCCCCTAAAGTAGTAACAAGTTAATGGATTTTCTGAGGTTATTAAAACCACAGAAGTACACTACAGTGTAACAATTAAGGTAAAATTTAATACCAAGCACTGATGGATTGATCAGGGCATTAGAAGTGTGTGCCAAAGGATGGTGGGAGAGGAGTGTTTGGTTTCTTGCAGAACCTTCTTTTCGATATCATTATTTAACAAGGCTTCAATTACATCTGTAAATTTACTTTTAATTAGAGTCTAATGACTTTATCATGGAGAGAGGGAGGTATTTCAACTCATTGCCTAGCCAGAGACCAAACACAATTCTGTTAATCCATGTGTGACAGACTTTTTCACAAAGCATCAAAACACAGCTTTATCAGGTGGAAAAGCTAGATACTAAACAAAGCTGTTTACTAATTTTGATGAAGTGATGTTTTAAAAAATGCATACAGAACATTTTCTTGCAATTTACCAAAAGGTTGAAGCAATATGTAAATTGAAGGGCTTATTTTCACTGAAGAAACCAGATCATATCCATCATTTGTATAATCAAGTACTTCCCAATGTAGTCCTCCAGATGTTTTAGGCTTCTGTTCCCAGAACTCCTGAAAGTTGTCCATGTGGGCTGGAGTTTCTAGGAGTTGACATCTCAAACACCAGGAGGACCAGTGGTTGGGAACCTCTAATCCATTACTTTTACCCCAATCAGCAGCTTGTTTCGGGGCTTGTTCTGGTCTGCCATCTTGAGCTCATTTCATGTGGACATCCATCACTACCTTGATGTAGCTTGCATCATCCCAACAACTAAAGCATTAAAAGCACTTACTGTTAGACTACAACTTTCAGAATTTTCAGCATGACTACTGGGCTTATGATAACTGTAGTCCAAAAATAATGTTTCCAAGTTCTGCCAGCTTCAGCAGCTATATATTTGTCACTATATGAAGAGCAAAAGTCATTCTATGCAAGTCTACGGTGTTTTGCTGTCTGAGAGGAGAGAATTTAACCCACCCATTGAGTCATTTCACATACAACAGTTTTTTTCATGTCAGGAGTGACATGAGAAACTGCTAGTCACTTCTGGTGTAAGAGAATTGGCTGTTTGCAAGAACGTTGCCCAAGGAACACCTAGATGTTTTTACCATCCTTGGGGGAGGCTTTTCTTATGTTCCTGCATGGAGCTAGAGCTGATAGAGGGACCTCATTTGCACTCTCCCTGGGTTGGATTCGAACCGGCAACCTTCAGATCAGAAACCCAACCTTCAAGTCAGCAGTCCTGCTGGCACAAGGGTTTAACCCCCGTGACACCGGGGGTTCCTACATACAACAGTGAACCACATTGATAGCTAAATTTGGCTTTAATACTAGCATTTAGTACCACTACATTTAGGGCAACAGGCTACTTTAGTACAGGGAAGACCATGTGGCAAATACATTTCTATCCACCAACAAAGGGAAGGAGTAGTAATGGCAGAAATACTTCTTGGTTATTGTAGGAACATAATCTTGACATGTAAAGGATGCCAGCGAATGCAACTCAGAATATTTCAGGGAGAAAAACATTCAATCTGGCCTTAGTAAAACATCTATGTTAATAACAACAGTCAGTTTCTTTAAATACTCAGCTAGATGAAAAGGGCCAACATATTCTGTACTCAATAATTTCAACAAAGAATAACTATGAACAACCCCAAAAAGGCTACAGAAAGCAGTATCCCATAGTCTTCTTTATTTTACTAATATAAGTTCAATGTCATAGCTTAGATGTAAAAGGAGAAATGACATATCAATTGAAGTAGTCCTTTGTGTGACAAGCTTCTGTAACCTTCCTGCAATAGGCATGGAAGTAAACTTGTTCCAAATGTAAAGAATTTAACTTTAAGTCATTTTAAAGCTGGTCAACAAACCTTTATCAATAGAGAGCATTGCCCTATTTCTAATGAAAGAAAAGTATTAGGAATGTATCTAGGAATTTGAAGGAGGATCTGTAAAAATATAACCTAAAGATTTTCTATCTCTGTTTTTAGTCCCCCAATCTGCAAACCCAGTATCTAAGCCACCAAAAAGAACACTATTTGGACTGCAACTTCCAGACTTTAGTCAGCATATAATAACAAAAAATCTTTCTCACCCACCTATCTGGTTGTGCATAAGTACTCAAGAAGAACTGAATTGTTATGGCCCCCAGGGCAGAACTCCTCATTGGCATCTTTTCCAGTTCTTGGCAGTAAGTATATAATGAGTTGAATATAACCTGAGTGAAAGATAAAGTACAGCTTCTAAAATAATGGCAGTTAAATTAGTCGTTATTGGTTTATATCCTATAGCCTTCAGTGGATCTTCTCTAATTATAACCTATTAGTAATACTGTACATTAAAATCTACTGATTTGCAACCTTTTCCTGATACCCTCCTCCCTCTGCCTGCTCTACTCTCCTATGTAGGTAGTACTATGATACATTTTTTGTCTTGCTGCCTACTAATTAAAATAAACCTATTCTAGTTCTTGCAAATAAAAGCATCATGTGCTCTTTGTTTTTCATTGTTAGCATACTTCAAAGATGAACTATTGTAACATTCTCTATGTGTATGGACCCTGCAACTATATGGCAAGGGGCTGAGAGCACCCAATAGTGAGCTGGGGAGTCTGAGTTCCAGGAAATGGTCTGGCAAAATTGGGCCATTGAGTCTCCTTGGATATTATTACATGGAAGTGTATTAAATGATCAGGCACTAAGAATGGATCCCTCCCAGGAAGAATAAAGTTGGTCTTCAATGTATCCTATGTACACTTATTTACAAGTAAGATACACTAAACATATACGTATATTACACTTCAGCATATTTTCTTTGTGGTAAATTCCTCCGAGATTAATTGAAAATTTTTAAACTGCTGTCCAGTCTACATCAGTTTATGGTGGTGATCCTTTGAATGAGAAACCTCCGAGTCACTCTAATATCAACATCTGGAATGTAGTATTCCTCTTTTTCAACGGCGTTATAGCTTACTTATAGCATTATTATCTTTCCTAATGAGCCAGATCTTATCACGGTATGGGCAAAGTGTGACAGTTTGTTCATATTGGTATTGGTTTCTAGGGAGAATTCAGGCTTAATTTGCTGTAGGATATTTTTCTTTTGTTTTTTTTTAACAGTCCACAGTATTCAAAGAACTCTTCTCCAGCACCACATCTCAAACCTCGCATTTATAGGCAAGGTTCTGGAGAAAGTGGTGGCCCCACAACTCTAAAGGTTCTTGGAAGACACTAATTTTCTGGATCCATCTCAGTCTGGTTTCAGGCCTGGCTATGGGACAGAGACTGCATTGGTCGCCTTGGTGGATGATCTACAAAGAGAGCTAGACAGAGGGAGTGTGTCCCTGCTAGTTCTCCAGGACCTCTAAGCAGCTTTCGATACCATCGACCATGCTATCCTTCTGGGCCATCTCTCTGGGATGGGGCTTGAGGGCTCTCTTCTACAGTAGCTCCGGTCCCTCCTGGAGGGTTGGAGCCAGAAGGTGGAGCTGGGGGACTCACTGGCCATTGGGTTCAATTATAATCAGGGTTCAATTATAATCCCCCATGCTGTTCAATATTTACATCCGGAGTTTTGGAGTGCGGTGTCAAATTTATGCGTATGACACCCACTCTATCACTCCTTTTCACCTAATACCAAGGATACTGTCCTGCCCCTAAACCAGTGCCAGTCATCAGTGATGGACTGATGAGGGCTAATAAGTTTAAATTAAATCCAGACAAGACAGAGATATTCCTGGTCAATCGTAAGGCAGACTAGGGTGTGTTGGTTACAGCCTGTGTGGGATGGGGTCGAACTCCTCCTGATAACACAGGTTCACAGGCTGGGGGTGCTCCCGGAATCATCACTGACCCTGGAACTCCAGGTGTCAGTGGTGGCCAGGAGCACTTTTGCACAATTAAAACTTGTGTGACAGCTGTGCCCATACCCTGAGACGCCTGATCTGGCCATGGTAGTCCACATCTTAGTCACATCCCACTTGGACTACTGCAATGCTCTCTATGTGGGGCTGCCTTTTAAGATAGTTCGGAAGCTTCAACTGGTTCAGAGATTGGCAGCCAGATTACTAACAGGAGCCCCATACAGGGAGAAATCCACTCCCATGTTGTGGCAGCTCCACTGGTTGCCGGTCTGCTTCTGGGCTAAATGCAAAGTGATGGACCCATTAAAGCCCTAAACGGCTCGGATCCAGGCTACTTGACCAATCATATCTCCTCTTACAAACTAGCCCGGGCACTGCAGTCAGCGGAGGAGGCCCTGCTCTCAGTCCCACCCCCATTTCAAGTACGGCTGGTGAGAACGAGAGAGAGGGCCTTCTTCATGGCCATCCCCCCACCACTGGAACTCCCTCCCTAAAGAAATAAGGCTGACCCCCTCCCTTCCTCCTCTCCTTAAAAAAACAACAACTAAAAACCTATTTCTGATCATTAGCATATGGAGAGATGGAGGATTAATTAATGAGAAACCACTTCCAGATTCTGATTGAGAACTATGCCGTATCTGGGCTCTGTTAGTTTATGTCAGCCAATTTACCACCATAGGCTACATAATCCAACCCACACAACTGTGTTGAACTTCAGTTGGCTTTGGTAAATTATTGTGAACATTTATTTAGATTTTATGTCACTATATAATTCTTGTTTGATTCTGTCTGGCTATACTGGTTTAATTTATCAGTGTTATGCTCAATTCACTGATATTAGGTTTAATTTGATGTTAGGTTTACAACACTGTTTTCATATGTGGTGTCTTGTTTGGATTTTATGCCAATATCTATGTTTTATGAAGGCATTGAATGTATGCCGTTGTTTGTTGGAATCCGTTCTGAGTCCCTTCAGGGAGATAGGGTGGAATAGAAATAAAGCTTTATTATTTTTTATTATATTATATAATTGAGTTTATTTTCTTCCTGTCAGCTTTCAAAACCATACACAGGAATTGGAAATACAATGGCATGGACAATCATAACTGTAATATTTATTTATCTTTACACATCAAGATCTCATCTATTCTGGACTTCCGGTTGGTGGCTACATGGTGGCAGACGTGTCCCTTAGGAGCTCCAAGGGACTGCCAGGAATTTAAGCTAGGGTGGCGTTTTTCCCCCTCCTCTTTGTGGCGGATCGAGGCCAGAGAGGTGTGACCCTCACCGCACGATCGGCCGACGGTGTCTAAGTGGGGTGCCTCCCTCAAGGAGATGTCCCCAAAGATGCCCGGCAACGGCGTGCACAGAGGGACAAGCAGCAGGGAGACAAGTTGGGAGGAAAAGGGACAAGGCAAAACCTCCATCATAAGCAAGATAAGATATTAATAGTAACCACAGTATAATATACAATAGAACCTGAGACATATCAAACAATCAGTCCCTATATCATCCCCTTTTTCTCTCTGAGCCACATAAATTATTATCAGTAATCAAACAGAAAATCAAAAGACATTGGAATATACCATCATCTGACAAAATAGTGATTAAGACATAAAAGACAAACCACATATTGGGAAAAGAAAGCAACAATGCAGAGCGCCAAAGGAAAGTCTACACAACATCCAAGACTACAAAACAAAAGGGATTCACTCCAGGAGGAGATAGGGTTCAAAGAAATTTTATCTGAGATGCAAAAAATTGCTCTCAGACAAGACACACAATTCCAGGCAATACATGAAGAAATTCAAAGTTTTAAACAAGAGTTAAAAGCGGAAATGAAAACAATTAAGGAAGATATTGAGAATATCAAAAAAGAAAACCAAAAAATAATTAAAGTACAGAACAAATTAGAATATAGGCTAGAGCAATATGAAAACCTGAACCAAAAAACACAACTACAATTGGAAATGATTGAAAACAGGGAACTGGAGTACCAATTAAGAGTAAGAAACTTAGCAGAGACTGCGAGAGAAAATTTAAAACTAACAATAACGAATTTACTTACGGAACTGACAAATCGGGACGCAGATGATATAGAAAAAGATATAGACAGAGCCTATCAAATCACGACAGGTTACTCCAAAAGAAATAAGACCACGAGAGATGTGATAGTAACCTTCGGAAGAAAATGTATCAGAGACGAAATTTTAAAAGAACAGGCGAAAAAATCAATCTACTACCAAGACAAAAGAGTGATCTTCATGAAGGAAATGTCACAACAAAGTATGATTAAATGCAGAAAATACCAGTTTCTGACTGAAGAACTAAACAAAAGGAAGATTCGGTTTCGCTGGGAAAAGACGGATGGACTTACTGTGACCCTCAACGATACAAGATATTGGCTCAACACAGAAGAAAAAGCTAAAGCCTTCTTTGCAGAACATTTAAAAGGAGAACCCGAAGGACAGTCAGCCAAAGACTACAAGACCCAAAATGGAAAATCAAGGAATAAGAATAGAAAATAAAGTGAAATATCTAGGGGTGACATTAACACCGAGTAATGCAAAACTGCTAAAAAACAACTATGAGCAACTTTGGCTAAAAATAAAAAGAGATTTGGAGAAATGGAAATATAAAAACTTCTCGATACTAGGACAAATAGCTATTATTAAAATGTCAATCCTGCCACAAATACTGTTTCTTTACCAGACAATTCCAATAATTAGAAATAACTTCCTTTTTAAAAAATGGAATAGGGAAATCACAAAATTTATATGGCAAAACAAAAAACCAAGAATTAGGCTAAAAATATTGACAGATGACAAAAAAAGGGGAGGGCTAGGCCTACCTGACTTTCAAACATATTATGAAGCCTGTACCCTGTCTTGGGTCAAGGAATGGGCCACACTAAAGAATGTAAAACTACTGGAATTAGAGGGCCATGACCTGCGCTCAGGATGGCACAATTATTTATGGTACAACAAAAGGAAAACTGAGAAAATTTTCGGTAATCATTATATTCGAGCATCTCTAATAAGGCTGTGGGAAAAATATAAAGACAGACTGTACGCAAGAACTCCATGTTGGATATCCCCAATAGAAGCCAAACACAAAAGAGAATTAGCGACAGAAAATTGGCTAACATACAAACAAATTTTGAGAAAATCAGACAACCAAAACTTTAATATAAAGCACATGATGAACTTAAAAAAGAATTTCCAAAAATAACATGGTTTCAATACTATCAAATAAAACAGTGCTATAAAGAGGATACAGAAAAGGGATTTTCACAAAATCAAGGCCCTTGGGAAACTATAATGCAAAAAGGAAAAAAAATTATTAGGATATTATACCAGATGTTATTAGAATGGTCAACTGAGGAGGAACAAATTAAACACTGTCAGGTAAGGTGGGCCCAAGATATAGGCCACAGCATAAACATAAACCAGTGGGAGGAAATCTGGAATAAAAAAATAAAATACACCATAGCCACAGAAATTCAAGAAAATTGGTATAAGATGTTTTTTAGATGGTACCTCACCCCTGTCAAACTAGCAAATTTTAACAAACACAATACAAATAAATGCTGGAAATGTAACAAAGAAGTAGGAACCTTCTTACACCAATGGTGGAAATGTAAGAAAATCAAAGAATACTGGAAAAAAGTCCACAAGGCGTCACAATCAATACTAGGACTCAAGTTCCCTCTATCACCAGAGACTTATCTATTAGGAATATCAAATGTAAAAACAAACAAGAATCAAGACAAATTACTATTTTTTATTGGGACCGCAGCAAGACTAGTTGTAGCTAGAATATGGAACAAAAGGAGGTACCGTCCATCAACGATTGGATTTTAAAATTGTTTGATATAATACAAATGGATACATTAACTCAAAGACTAAGAGAAGTCAAAGAAAAAACAGACTGGCTGGGCTTCAGAGACTTCATTCAGAAAGAAGGATATAATTTAACAATAGACTTATTTGGTATGTGATATACACCAAAACTACAAGACTGTTAATACCAGAGATGAAAACAGACTACAAGATTTTGAAACCCTCAAGAGGTCAATGGGAAGTCATCCAAAAATTTTTTTATTTTTTTATTTATTTTATTTTTTTTATTTTATTTTTTTACACCTATTTTTTAAGTTTATTAATTATTTATCTTTCCTTTGCTGGTTTTATCTTCTTTTGCTTTTTTGGTCTCTGGTCTCTACTTTCACCCCACTGTCTACACACAATTGTTTTCCTCGCTTTCACTGTAATAATAGATAAAAGCACAATAAAAACTATTATATATATAAAAAGATCTCATCTATTCTTTCATAGTTGCTCTACCAGGTCCTAGTATTCTTTTGATTTCTTGACTCCAGTCTCCATTTTGATGAATGATCGAGCCAAGGTATAGAAAAACCTGAACTTTTATTATATTTGATTTATGGCTAATAGGCTTGCTCAAAGAATTCGATTTCCCCGTTTGTCGTTACTAATTCGTTAGTTTTGTAACTTGTGAAGCAATATTTGACCTAGATTGTCCACTCATGTGGATCCCGCGGTTTCGAACCGCGATAGGCCCTTTTTCTAATGTCGTCGGTTTTTTTCGTTAGGAAAACAAGCTTTTGCAAATCACCCAAACTTGTTTCAGTGCACTGGGGCAACCTAGCGTGTTGTTTCCACCTTGTGGCCAATCAGAGAGTACGTTTAACTCAGGGGAGGGGCTTGTACGTCCTGAATGAAAAGAGCGAGCAGGGAGCCTTGTGGCTCATTTGCACCGGGAATCTGGAGAGGGTGGGAGTGAGATTCCAGGCAGGCAGGCAGGCAAGATTGCACAGCTTCCTTGGCTGAGCTAAAGATTAGAAGACCGGGAGAAAAGGGTGGGTGGGTGAGGTGGGAAACTGTTGGGTGTTTGTGCAGGGTGTTTTTCCAAAGGGCCTGTGGGCTTTTTTCCCCACCAGCTTGGCATTTGCCATTTGCCCAGCACTGCAGCCCTGCAGCTTTTCTGCTGCTCCATATTGCCTGGTGCGGGGTGGGCTTTTTTCTTTCGGACAAAGAGGAGTTCAGCAGCTTTTTGGGTGTTTGATTAGGAAACTTTTCTTTGCATAGGCATTAAAGTGAGTTGCAAATAGAAGAAATCAAATTTACCAATTTTCATTTTGCAAAGTCTGGCAAAACTCCCCATAATCCACGGAAAAACAACTTGGGGAAAAGGGAGGGTGTATTGTTTTTCCCTCTTTCCTTTCTCTGAGTTGCTCAATTTGGACTTGCAGCAAATCTCTTTCTCCTATCAACCCTAGCAAAGTCTGGCCAAAGGTTGCAAGTCCCATCATCCTCCGCAATACCACTTGGTTTGGGCAAAA
Source organism: Anolis carolinensis (assembly GCF_035594765.1). Lineage (NCBI taxonomy): Eukaryota > Metazoa > Chordata > Lepidosauria > Squamata > Anolidae > Anolis > Anolis carolinensis. Next base: position 282,422,081 of record NC_085842.1, on the reverse strand, counting down.
GGGAGGGTGTATTTCTTTTCCCCTCTTTCTTTTCTCTGAGCTGCTCAATTTGGGCTCGCAGCAAATCTCTTTCCCCTATCAACCCTAGCAAAGTCTGGCCAAAGGTTGCAAGTCCCATCATCCTCCGCAATACCACTTGGTTTGGGCAAAAGAGAGGGTGTATTTCTTTTTCCCTCTTTCTTTTCTCTGAGTTGCTCAATTTGGGCTCGCAGCAAATCTCTTTCCCTATCAACCCTAGCAAAGGGGCTTGACCACTGTGGTATAATGGCCTCCAATCTGGATGCCTGGGGAAAGTCATTGCGCATTGTGGCAGCACAATGTGTCTCTTGGCCACAAATGTCCTAACATTTTGACAGATTTACGGGCACTGAAACAATGTTACACAAGTAGAAGGACTTTCACAGTGAAGGAACCCCTATTGAACAGGAAATAACAATTCAAAAGCAGGAACAGGTTTTTGCAATTGTTAAATAAAGTTTTTTAATATGAACTATGAAATTGCGCAATAAATCTTAGGAAAGGGCAAATGCTCTGCAATTTGGCAAGCAAGCAGGGTGGATTGTGTTCTCCCACTGTACCAAATTTTATCAGTATAGCTGAAAAAATGAATGCAGGAGAGCCCCATAAAAGGGCCCCCCCTTGGGCTGTTTTGGGCCACTGCGCATGCGCGTCCGCCATTAACGAATTACTTTTGAAACTAACAAATTTTCGTTAATTTTGAATTTTTTTGTGGGCAAAATTCGGAAATGACTTCAGAAACGAAACGCTACCCCCCTACTTTTGAAACGAGTTTAGAATCAATTTTTTCGTGGATCGCTCAAGCCTAATGGCTAAAGCACGAGGATATTGGATGAACAGATTTTAACCATATGTTTTATATTTTTATACTGTATTAATTGTTTTGTAATGGATTTTATATACTGCTATGATTTTAATTATGTGTCGGCATTGAATTGTTGCCAATTGTGTATGCCGCCCTGAGTCCCTTCGGGCGAGAAGGGCGGGATATAAATGTTGGAAATAAATAAATAAATACATACATTTAATTACATAAATCCTTTGCAGTCATACTTTTTGTTTCCATAGTGTTCAACTGTAAACCTGTATTTGCACTTTCTTCTTTGACTTCTTTCAGTAATCATTCCATGACTTTGTTATTTTGTACTAGTAAGTATGGCGTCAAATGCATATCTTAAATTGTTGATGGTCTTTCCTCCATTTTCTTCCAAGGATTAAAGTCCCACCTGGGGGGGTGGGGGGGTATTTTCCTTGCCTGGATCACCTCCACCCATTTCTAGCTCATCCATCTGCTGAATTTCCTATAACACAGCCTCCCATGTCACAGTTTTAAAACACTCTTTTCAATTGGTTCTTCCCACTGATTTTCTCCTCTTGAGTAGACCAACACATTTTTCACAACATTTGCCACGATCTTTCCCTACGTTGAATTCCTCCCCTTCAGTAGACCAGCATAATTTTAAAAACATTTCTTTCAATGGGACTCAACACTTTCTTCACCACCAATACACAGAAGGATCATAGAGGGGCACTTCATAAAATAAAGCATAACGGAGAAATCCTATCCCACAGACAGATGCCAGTTTTTAGGCATTTCTACATGTATTCAATAAAATGGAGTCAATTTGTGCCTGACTTTAAAATCATCCCATTTCTACACACTGCATGAGCATGAGCAACCACAAGAAGCAGTCCTGCATCATTTGATGGGCTCTGTGGGAATCTGTATTTGAAGTGTCTTTGAGGTGTGTGGAAATGGAGGAAGAAATCTGTCTAAGGAAGTCCAAAGTCGAATCCTGCCTCACGCATTATATGTTCAGCATTTTGTATGAGCTATAACATTCAACCTTGCTTGATTCCTTTGCCAATTGAAAACCACTCTTCGTTCCATATTCTATGCTAACAGTTGCCTCTTGACCTGCGTTGCCAAATGCTTTGGCACACCCATTTCTTTAAGAGGGATCAAAAGTTTCTCATCATCTAAAGGCTTTGTTATATTCTATACAGAGCAGGTTGATTTTCTCCTGAAATTTAATGGGACACACTATTATTCAACTTATACTTGCAATATGGCTTCCAGTGTGTTTTCCTTTCCCGATTATCACTTTTTCTCTGCACTCAGCTGACTAAAATCTCTCTCTTCTAGGACCTCAGCAGACAGGAGTTTTAAAAACAATTTTACACTGATCTCCACTTCTTTTATCATATTTTATAGTCACCGATGCATCCCTTCACACGACACAAAGCTGGACACACTCTCAGCATATTACGTTGGGCACTGCAAATTTCTACAAATTTCTACGAATTTCTACATCATGGGCAGCGCCCGTGATATAGGTAAGTTTGTCCCAATTTTCTCTCTTTTCAGTGCTATTTTCATATTTCTCACTGTCTGATGGGGGGGAGTGACAGGATACCATATGCCCTGTAGCAATTCCTCCACCCTTTCCTTTCCATCACACAGGAAGGAGGAGTCTGGGTGCGAGGCTCGTGGGGTGACCCAAGTTGCCCTGCAGTCTTCCTCTAGTCCCCAAAATGTTATGGGGGGGGCACAGTGTGATGATGTCCTACTTCTTCTCAAAAGAAACCAGAGAGATTAGATTAGTCTGCCTCAGACTTATGTGACACATTTTCTGAAAATCTTTTTTTCCTGAGGCAGCAGGCCTTCCTGTTTTATTGTGTCACAAGATAAGCTATAGAACTGAGTTTTAGGAGTTTTTCAAACTTCAGTTATATAGGTCCAAAATCTGGATTTTTGTTTTTCTTATTTTGCTCTTTTGATGCTTTTAGCTGCTTGACTGTATACTTGGGGTGTCGAGATAGAAAGACATACAATTTTACTCACTGAATATTCCTAGCTAGATATTTCTTCCTACTGCAATTCTCTTTCCTGAATCTTTGAGTGTGTTTGCCTTCTTAGAGGATGAGCTATTTCTCAAGTTCCCTCTTCAGCTATACAGCCAAAGTCTTTATTATTTTATTTTCTACATGTTTCTCAAGTTATGGGCTCCCCCCCCCCCCAGCCCTCGTGGCCTCTATTATTTTACTTGCTTCATTTGTCTCAGCTGTTGTGGCTTATTTTTCTCAGCCCCTGTGGCTTATTTTTAAAACATTTTAAAACCTATGTTTAGAAAATCCTTTGAAATACTTTTTATAGACATTTTCAATTTTTTTTTGCTGAAACCATCTCTGAATCCTGAACTCTCAACTGGAGTACTAGATATGGATTTTTTTCTACAGTTAGAAATTCAAAATACTTTAGAGTGCTGAGCTGGAGAGGGTGATAGACCAACTTTTTGTTTAATATTTAATGCACTTTTTATATGCTATTTACAGTTAGCTTTCCTGTTTGGTTTACAATTGCCTTTTATGTTAGTCACATTATAACTGCCTTGATGGTTTTGTTTTAATCATTATAATTGCTATTATTTTAATACAATATATTGATTTCAGTCTCTTTTTAGATCTCTGTTGCTTCTCACTAGTTGGTCTTCTGTTTCAATAAATTTTAAATTACTTTTATGTTTGGTGTTGTTCTGATCAATGAGCTCATTACAGCAAATTGTGTATTGAAAATATATTTATTTATTTATTTCCAGCCTGTTTCTCCAATGGGATCCAAGCCAGATCAAAACCTAATAATATAGTCTAGAATACTACATGAAAGTTATTAATGCATAACCTTGAGTTACACATGCATCACATGGTGGCTAATTTAGGAGCTATATGAAAATCTCTCAGTTTCTGCTTACTGGAAAGCAGCAGGTGCAACTAATAGTCTTTTCTTCTCACATTCCAGAATAGCCAGCCACCATTTCCATCCCTCCTCACACCAATGAGGATCTGATGAGGGAAAATTGTAATTGGGAACCCATTTCAGCCTTTTGCAATGGGAATCACTCATGGAAGAGGAGTGAAAACAGCAGTCAGCTGCTTCCAGAGAAACAGGGGAACAGATCTCTGCCAATCACAGTGGCTGCTGCCTAATAAGCGGGGATGGGAAAATCACTCCAGGATTCAGTGTATACCACCATAACAACGAAGCTTACACATGCATAAAAAGCAATAAACAAACACATATTTTCTGTTATTTTAAAACACCAATACTTTAAAACAATATAAAATCATATTACTGAAAATGAAAGTGATCAGTAATAGTGATCACATCATCCGTGTAGTTCCTGTTCTAAAATTATGAATTTTTTTAGTGTGTTAAATCAGATGAAAACACTGAGAGGCTAAATAAATGAATCTGGTTGTAAAAAGCATTAAGCACACAATAATTCTATATATTAGAATTAATTTACTGAAATAATTTACTTTTTGTTCCACTTTTCCATCACTCTGGTTAAAAGAGTGATAAATAAACATTATTATTATTAGTAGTAGTAGTAGTAGTAGTAGTAGTATTAATAGTATTATGTGCTTAAGTAACAAAAGCAGCAGAGGAGCCATATAAGTAAAATAAAAACTAGCTTTCAAAATAATTTTTTTAAAAAAAATTGTTTAAAATCAACAGAAACAACATCAATTTCGATTAAAACACAATGGCCATAGCATTATATGGATGTGTAAATCATGTGGTACTACAGATGTTATTGCCATTTTTGAATCCCCCCCCCCCCCAGGGAGAAAACTGGGAAATAAATGAATAAATAAATGGGCCATGCTATCAAGTAGTAGGCATGGGCGAAATAATTGGAATCGTCGTAAATCAGTATAAAATAATATTTTCTCCAGTTTGCAAATGGGGTTCCGACACACATTTCAAAGTGTTGGAGTCCATTCATTTAATGGGCTCTTTATTTGTTTGGATATATGAGAAAGCATTTTGGAAGCAACCAAACTTTGTTTGCAGGGAGGAGCAGCCTAGCCTGGGCTTGCCTCCCTGACCAATCAGTTTGGATTTTCATGTAAGGGGAGAGGTTTGGATGTCCTCCTTCAAAAGCGTCTGCTGCAAGCCACAAGGCTCATTCTGGGCTGGCAAGTTGGAGCGAGGAGGGTGGCTGCCTGCCTCCTCAAAGCTCTGCGTGTCCCATCATTTCCAGAAATCCTCTCTTCCCCAAGTCTGGGGAGCCCAGCCACATTACACATAGCTGAATCTTTCTATGGGTTCAAGCCCTCTCCCCCTTTTGGGTCTGTTTGTTTGTTTGTTTGGCCTCCTTGAAGCACTGCGTGTCCCATCATTTCCAGAAGAAACCCTCTCCGCTGGATTCCCTAGGTCTGGGGACCCTAGCCACGTTACATAGCTGAATCTTTCTTTGGGTTCAAGTCCCTTTCTTTCTTTGTTTGTTCTCAAAGCACTGCATGTCCCAGATGTCCCAGTTCCTCTCTCGTCTTAACATTCCCCACCCATCCCCTTTGGTCCTCAGCTTGATTCCCCACTCAGCCATGGAAACCCACTGGGTGATCTTGGGCAAGTCACAAACCCTTAGCCCCCCCCCCCCAAAAAAAAAACCCCTATAAAACAGGAAATAACACTTTCAAACCAGGAACATATTTCCTTATTCTGAGGCCGATGGGTATCTCTCTGGGGTGATCTGATGATGTGCTATGATTTCTGTTCTTGGTTGATAACTGTCACTTTCTAATTGGTTCTGTCAAAAAAAAAAGGCAAAACTTTATTACACTGCCAGAACTTTGTCTTTGTGCAAGGGACATCATACTGTGATAGCACATTGTGGTTTGCTGGGTGTCCACCAATTTAACAGAGTTTCAGCCACAAAAACAAAGTTTCTGACTTAGAATAATGACAACCAAATGAAACAGAAAATAAGACTTTCAAACCAGGAACAGATTTCTGTAATTATCAAAAATGGGTTTTTATATGAACTATGAAAATTCACCAAAAATCAGAAGATATGGGAAACATTCTGGAATTTGGTGAGCTAACAGTGGAAAATGTGTTCTACGACAGTAGCAAGTTTCATCAGGATAGCTCAAAAAGTGAGGATGGCAGAGTCCCCTAAAATTCTCCCCCAGTGCTGTTTTTTGCTACTGCACATGCACGTCCGCCATTAACGAATTAATTACAAATATTCTGAAGTTTCGGAAAGTTTCAAAATTTTTGTTTCAAAATTCAGAAATGACTTTAGAAATGAAGCCCCCTACTTTCAAAGAGAGTTTAGAACCATTTTTTTCCTGGATCGCACATGCCTACTATCTAGGGCTGCTGCAACACCATTATATCTTTTTAGAAGGAAAAAATTTCCTTTAACTAAATGTTGGTGATGCAATTCAGATAACACCTGTGGCATATGATGTTGACATGCTAAGTAATTATTCTTTTTGTTCAGGTGTTATATCCTCCAATATTTCACTAATGAAAACCAGGAAATGTCCATTCAAGTAACGTTAATGTGTGACCACGATGACAAAAATTAATAAGAACGGACAACCTATTTTGTTTTTGCCTTAATGATTTTGCCCTTTCTCACCTCTCCTTTTTGCTAATAGAGTAAAACATTATACCCAAGAGTAACAAACCATAATACCATGTCAACCAGTTTAATGAAGGTGGTAAGTTTTTAGCTTTATACATTGTTGTTATTGTGCATCTTCAAGTTTTTCTGGCTTATGGTGCCCTAAAGTGAACCTATTATGGGGTTTTCTGGGGCTGGGAGTGTGTAACTTGCCCAAGGTCACCCACTGAGTTTTTGTGGCCAAGGGCAGAATCAAACCCTGGTATCCAGAGTCATAACCCAAAGCTCAAACCAACACACCATGTTGGCTCTCAAATGAGGTTAAACAAAGAGAAGCACATAACACAGCTAATATTGATTGAAACTAATTTAAAATAAAGAAACAAAATTGGTTTGAAAAAGTTATTTCAATCATGTGGACTTCTACACTGTGATATTGTTGTGGGAGTACAACCATAAAATAAAATTGTATTAAGCTGCTGTTTTTTGAACAGAACAGAAAACATTTTCAAAGTTATTCATGGACTCTATCTTCCTTCTGTAATATTTCATAGCTAAACAAGAACTGTTAAATAAGCCCTTACTTTAAAGGTTTATGTTTTAATGGGGGATTTTTTTGAAGAATACAGCTGTTGTATTAGCTTTTAACATTCCTCATTATCCCAACCAAAGAAGTTATTACACATTTCATGGCATTCTTCCAATCCTTTGCCTCATATATTATCCTTGAAGACAGATTTTCATCTCTAAATTATGTTGAGTATAGCTGTAAAGATCCATCATGGTGTCTATTAACCAATTTTTTGGCATGCAGGAGTTCTACCTTTCCCTTGCTCTCAATATTCAAAAACTTAAAATGGAAGGGGAAGTTGTACTTGTGTCCTTCTGATGAGCTTCTCATAGGCAACTGGCTGGCCATTATACAAACTGTTTATCAGCCAAGTAATTTATTGTTTTGTATTTAAGTCATTAATTCACAGAACACTGAGCATAATTATATTATCAGTTGTAGAATTAGTTTTGTGAGAAAAGAAGACGATTCTCCTTGTCTTAATTAAAAACAGAGATGGATATTTTATTCTGAGAATCATCTGAAATGTATGGAAAGTGGTATGATTTTCAAGGGACTCTACCTCTCCATACTTCAGCCTAGCTGTCATAAATTGGATCCAAGACATATGAACAGGGTTGGCCTGAAAGGGGGAAATGACCAGGGCAATGGACACAATTGTTCCCAACTGCTCCTTCTCAAAGTGGAGCTAAACCACCCCTTGCTTCTCTGATGCAGCAATGAGATAAGTGAAATAGAGTGACACTGGCAAAAAACACACACAATGTGTCTGAACAAAAAGCATGCTAAAGTCTATCTGTCTAAAGGCTATTATAAATCATAAAAATGACAATTTACATCCTAAGGAAGAGAGGAAGGAGAAGCCAAAGGGAGAGAAAAAGGAGCCCAAGCCGCATCAGGAAGAGAAGGAGCCGATTTATCAACACACGATTGGTTGATAAAGACTTAAAATAGTGTATAACTACTAAAATAATGTATAAACATTAAAATAAGTATAGTATCCCTACTTCGCGGATTTTCACTTATTGTGGGTGGTCCTGGAACCTAACCCCAGCAATAAGTGAGGGAACACTGTACCAAAAATAAGATGTTTTCTGCAGCCACTTCTGCATTTTAAAAGAACTGCCCCTCCCAAAAACCCATCATGAATAGTCAGGGGTCTGTTACAATCTGGCTCATAGGAGAATTGAAGCTACTCAGCAGCCTACTGTGAAGAATTTGCCTATCTATTTGCAGAAAAAAAGCTTGAATCCTCTCTCACTTGGACACTAGAGTTGGCTTTATTAAACAGTGCAGAAGGGGACTGGCTAAATGTGTTATCTTGGACATGCTTAAAATTTTATATAATGTGATTTTATTTTGTAATGGTATCTGTTTTATATGAATTGTTGTTTTGTATATTGTTTTATATGTGGCGCAGGCTGGTAAACAGCTGCTGCAATAAATCACTCTGACCATGATGTCATGAGTTCGAGGCCAGCCCGTGGTGGGGTGAGCACCCGTCAATTAAAAATAAAATATAGCACCTGCTCGTTGCTGACCTAGCAACCCGAAAGATAGTTGCATCTATCAAGTAGGAAATAAAGTACTACTTATAAAAAGTGGGGAGGCAAGTTTAACTAATTTACAACGTTGGAATGAGGAAGTGAGGAAGTGCCATCAGAGTGGATCATGAAGCAGCTGCTCCCCCCTGTAGCCAGAATCAAACATCCCCTCAGGAGAAGGTTAAATTGCCTCTGCGTCTGTCTGTCTGTTGTCTCTGTCTCTGTCTTGGTTCGATGTGTTTATGGACATTGAATGTTTGCCCTATATGTGATCTATAACTAATGTGATCCGCCCTGAGTCCCCTTTGGGGTGAGAAGGGCGGAATATAAATACTGTAAATAAATAAATACATACATACATTGTTTTTAGGCATAGAATTTTTGCCTATTTATTGTAAGCCCCTTTGAGTCCCCTCGGGGAGAAAGGCAGGGTAAAAGTGATGTAAATAAATAAATAAATAAATAAATAAGAAGGGTAATTAATATTCCTTTACAACAAGGTAAGATATATAAAGGAGTCTAATGTAAGGCTTCTTCTGTGGGGAAAAACCTCCCTGGATTTTTGTACATTGAATAACTATCATCCAGTTTCCATTATTCCATTTTGGGGCAAAGTACCGGAGCATAAGGTGGCTTCTCGGATCATCTAAATCCATATTAATCTCACTTCAGGCCTAGTTATAAATCAGAGATGGATTTTGTCACCTTAGTAGATGACTTGAGTTGAGAACTGAACATGAGAATGTGCTCTGCTGGATCTCTTGGCAGTATTCGATACTACGTTTATGGAGAGATGCTCCCAAGGGATTCATGTCCAAATCCTTGGGAATACTAGGATATATTTTCCAGAATTCTGGGATCAGGTGACACCAGTATGCTGATGATACCCAGATCTATAACTTCTTTCCATATAATTTGAAGGAAGACATTTTCATCTTATCTCTATAATAGAGTGTTTGAGAATAAACAAATTTAAACTTAATCCAGACAAGGCAGAGGTGTTCCTGTTCAGCATAAAGTCATAGAACAGAGATCCAGCATGTGTTAGATGAGGCTACACTCCTGCTGTAAATGCAGGTTCACATTGGGGGTACTCCTCAATTAATCCACTCTCTACATGTGTTCTTAAACATTCCAACTATTTTACATTTTGTTATTAACAAAAGCTGACAAGGCTGCAGAGCAAGATAAAGCTGATCATTCTTACCCTGTTGCTTAACAACACTGTTGGCTTAATTTGCTACTTTTAAGATAAACTTGGCAGACAAGTATAAAAATACAGATGAGAGTCACATTAGACATCAAGCAGAATCCATATTTCCTGTGGTTAGCCTATTTTCTCACCAACCGTGGTAATTCCTGAGTGATATGCTGTTTTGAAAACTACTTACAAATTAAGATTATTTGCCTTCCAAAAATCAATCACAAAATTGTACATGAGGTAAGGGGAGGGGCACCTCTATAAATATATATTCAATCTGACTATGTGGCATTATAGTACTACAAGCAAAAAGTATTCTTGAACTCAGTTCTCCCGTCCAATCTCACCTTCATTAAGCTTGTTTACTCTGAAGAAAATTAAACAAAAAGAACCAGCCCTTATTGGATCTTGGAAGCTAAGCCAGACCAACACTTGTTAGTATTTGGTGTTAGTAACTGCAGAGCTTCTTCAGCAAATTTAGACCTCTCACCAAAAATCTTGGAAAATAGCTTTTATTTGCCTATGTTAGCATAGCCAGTAAAAAGTTGCTGATGCAAAAAATTTCTAGTTTTCTACCCTGAGCATTCCAACTCCTACATCCCAACAAACAAATCACTCTTACTGTACTGTCATATAAGTGTATGGAATTTCCTTTACAATTTCATAGCAGGTGGCACAGTGAGTCAGCATGTTATAGTGGTTTGGACATAGGCTATGGTTCTGGAGACCAGCGTCTGAATCACTATTCACATATGGAAAACCGCTGGGGTGTGTCACACATTCTCATCCTCAGAGGAAGGCAACTCCCCTCTGAATAAATCTTGCCAAGAGAAACCCCCATTATAGGTTCACTTTAGGACTTAAAGGCACACAACAAGAAGATTTAGTGACAAGCAGTAAACAAAGAATTGTTTTAAAGACAGCATTTAAGTCTGACAGAAGAAATGACACTGAAGCCCTATCATGATTTCAGGAGGTTTATTTGAGCTTTTATTTTTATTTTTTTTTACTATCAAAGCCATTATTTTCTACTGCATGGTGAGATTTATAACAGGATTTGTTCTGACAATTTCCTTTTGCTTTATTACCTACCAAGTCAGTTCTGCCCATTTTTGAAACATGTTTATTCTTCTGAGGCTTAAAAAAAGAACAGAAATAAAAATATATATCAAAAGGTTAGACAGCAGTTATCTCTTGGGTGACAGCTGACAAATTGTCACTTTTCTGACTGACATCTGCCCTTTCAAAATCTTGAGTGGTGGGATTTGTCAACAGTTTGAAATGTGCTTCTTCCTATATGTTTTCTCAATCTGCAAACAACAATCAGGACAGCAAAGAGAAGCTAACATATGACAACTTCATGCACAGAGGTAACCGTTTTTACATTTCCTAGTCTACATTAAATTTAGATTGAGATGGGAGTTAGAATTCTCATTATTGCATGTGGCATAATGACTTAAACTGAATCAGACCACTACTTCATCAAACTCAGAATTGTTGGCACTGGGTAACAATGAATCTCCAGGATTTCAGACAGCATCTTCTCCTTGTTCTACCTGCAGATTCCTAGAATGAAAGCTACAACATTCTGCACACAAAGTGCATGCCCTACCTCTGAGTTACGACCCCTCCTTTTGTGGCTCTGTAAAATAAGCTCAGAAATGCTGAAAGTAATAAATGTGCTTATTTGTTTCACCATGTCAATTCTGTCTTTCCAGTATACTGAGTTAAGATTGCTTATACATTCGCAGCTGCAACACAGGTAATATTGATGCTCTCTGACAAATACTATATGTATAATCCTTTGGAGTATGTTAAGCCATTTGTATAAGGTAGAGCGGCAACTGAAATTCTTAGATAGGCACAGAGTTCGTGTATATGATTGTTTCTGACAATAGTTACATTTATAAGAAAAAAAACCACTGTCATTAATAAGTGTGTATAATGGTAAGGCCCACATCTCTACATCATTTGTTATAGCAGATATGTGCTCAGCACACTTGCAACACGTCATACAGCAAGAGTGGATATCATAATGCCTTCCTGATGTTGTGGATGTCACTCCCAATATAGCCAATGGCAAAGAATGCTGACAGTCCTGGTCCAACAAAATCTAAAGAACTGAATGATTTCCCATGCTCTCCAACACAGAGTGAAGGTAAGGGCAGCCACATAATTATTACATAGTCATCTCCATAATCCATTGCAAGAATAGAAGAACATAATTTTTGTCTCTGAATTACTGTGTTTTATGCTGCATGGATTTAGCTTTCTTAATTCATTTCCAGTTCACTTCTTTGTCGCAAAAGGTAAATAAGATTATTAAAAAATGTAAACAGCCAGGGACCTCAATACATGAGGGAGTAGCTCTTCTGATACATATCTTCCCAAAGGTTAAGATCTGCTTCAGGGGAGGAGTCGCTTCTGTGTCTCAGCAGTGAGGTCAGTATATTGTGTCAGGGCGAGAGAAAGGAGTTTTCCAGCCATGCCACCACAACTGTGAAATGTTCTCCCCTTGGAGGCTCACCTGGTGCCAATACTCTGATCGTTAAGGCACCATGTTAAAACATGGCTGTTCACCAAAGCCATTGGGTCTCATAAATACAACCTAAAGACTGCTATTTATAGGTTTAATGCCATTTAGTTTTAAAATTTATTATATTGTTTTATACATTTTCGTTTTTTAACTATTTTACTATTGTTTTCTTGTTTAACCTGTTTTAATGTTATTGTAAGCCATGTTGTGATCTCTTGAGATAGGGTAGGGAATATCTTTTTAAAATAAATAAACAATTTAAAAATGGAATCAATTCTGAGTGTTCTTACTAGTAGCCACAATTGTGGCCCAACAGATTATGGTAAAAGGAACTTAATTGTGAAAGCTGTTCTTAGTTCCAATTGTGATTCGATTCATGGGATCCATATTTAAATGATGTTAACTCGCCATCCAACAATTGCTTCAGGTGGTTTACTCTTAACAGGACTTTTAATAGATTCAAGCCTTCAGTTTTCTTCTGCTGCTGTAAGTGATGATTGAAAGTGAACTTCTTCTAACATAATGCTGTATCAATGTGATTTAGAACTTTTTATGAATTTTGAGTGGCAAGTTGTAATATAACTTTTGTTATTTCCTCCCTTTCTACTGAAAACATAATTAATTTTTTCAATTAAATTTAACACATACCTATATCATAATTTTCAATTTTGCATTTCAAAGAGTTTCCCAGTGAAAAGCATTTCAAGGACTCCCTTAATGTGGAGTCTGGGAAAAGTCTTTGGAGACTAAATCCACACTAAATGTAAAAGGTGCTTGGAAATACAAAATCTATTTTTGCAATATCCATAAAAGGACCTTGTGATTCTCTTTGGTATCATAGTTGAGAACACAATTTAAAAAAATTATCAGGACACCATCATGTTCAAATCTGCTCCATTTTTCATGAAAAGAAGTCCAGATTTTTTCTTGAACACAACTCCCTTAAGTTCCATGTACATCCAATATGCATATTGATAAGTCGCTGCCACATACAATAAGCATGGCAGAAAATTGTTCTTTTGTTGTTATTTGCCATCAAGTAAACTTCACCTTATGACAACCATGTGAATAAGAGACTTCAAGAGCCCCAGTTGTCAACAACTCCACTCAAACTTGACTAAGTTATGTCATCTAATGATATGTCCAAAATATAAAAGCCTCATTCAATAGTATTAGCTTCTAATCAAAGCTCTCTATGATCAGTTTATTATCAACTTTGACTGAGACACCGGCTGTGCCGCTTCCTGTTACTGGAAGACCTAAAGACAGTAGTACACATAATGGTAATTTCAAAGTTGGACTTCTGCAATACACTGTACATTGGGCTATCTCTGTACCAAGATCAGAAATTCCAATTAGTTCAAAATATGGCAACCATATTGCTTATGGGTCTATCCAGGAGTATGATAAAATTTCTCCACTGGTTACCAATTAGTTTTTGAGCAAAGTACAAAGTGTTGGTTATTACCTTTAAAGCTGTGCATTAATTGATTCCAGGTTACCTGCTCCTGTACAATCCACCCCATGCAATCATGTACTCTGGGGAGCATTTATTTCAGTCAGCCAAAACCCAACTGGCAAGTGTCACCCAGAGGACCTTTTCATCAGCCACCCCTAAATTGTGGAATGATCTGCCAGAAGAACTTCAACTGCTAAACAAGCTGTCAGAATTTAAAACAGAATTAAAAACCCACCCAGCCAATTCTAACTATGAATTTTTAAACTGACATTTTACTGGTATGAAAGATTTTAATGTGTTTAAATCTTATGTCTATGCCTTTAATATATGCACTTTAAATGGTTTTATATTTTATCTATGTATTTTAACTATGCTCTACCTCACCTTGAAGCAAGGCAGATAAAAAATAAAATAAAATAATAATGATAACAATTATTACTACAGTAGAGTCTCACTTATCCAACATAAACGGGCCAGCAGAACGTTGGATAAGCGAATATGTTGGATAATAAGGAGGGTTTAAGGAAAAGCCTATTAAATGTCAAATTACATTATGGTTTTACAAATTAAGCACCAAAACATCCTGTTTGAAATACAAAACCCCTGGAAGCTGGGAACACACTGATATACTGTAGATTAATCATCTCTAGAATCCCATATTGAGCAGAGCAATGGCAACACTGGGAAACAAAAATTTGCTAAATATTTGATATTGGTCAACTGTCTCCAGAATCTCACCTGGAGCTAGGTGGCTCTGTGTTGGGAGGAGGGCTTGGCTTGTGCCTTCCAGCCTGGCAGAACGGGGCTGGGTTGGAGAGCCTCTGAAGGGAGGAGGGGGTCTCTTGTGTTTCTAGGGTGCTATGCCTCTAATGATCCTTGCATGGGTTAAAAGAGGAGGAGGAGGAGAAGGCCAGAAAGTGCAAATTGCTGCAAGGCTGACAGAGGTAAAAAGAGGGAGAAGAGGGAGGAAGAAGAGAGAGTACGTGGGGGAGAAAAAGGAAGGGAGAAGGAGAGAGGGGGGATCTGGAGCAAAATGTGTGTGTGTGTGCAGGAGGAAAGGGGGGTCCTCTGCCCACCCACCCAGGTAAGGAGATGACAGAAGGCAGCCAGCCCCCGCCCCCGCCCCACTCGCCAGCCCCGACTTGGCCTTGCCTGCGGCCCTTTCCCAAGCCTGGGCCCGCTGCTTTGGCTTCTCTCCCTCCCCATTCTTTCCTTCCAATCACAAGCCATTGATTTGGAAACAAGGCCGGTTCGGAGACACGAGGCTCTGCCTGCACCAAGAGAAAGAGGGAGGGAGAACCATGCGTTTCCTTTTTTTCCCTCCTCCCTTCCTCCCTCGCATATAAATGGCCCCCCATGGGATGATTCACCCCCCTTCCCTCCCTTCCCTTCCAAGATGTGCTTTCCTCCTTTCAGTTTTTTCGAAAGGGAAAGAGCCACAGCTCTCACCATGGATTGAGTGAAGGATGCAATGTTTCCAATTGGCCACTAGATGGCATCGGATAATACGGAGTGTCGGATAAGCGGAAGTCGGATGAGACTCTACTGTACTACTATTCTCCACCAGCATTACACTTCAAATGAATTTATTCTTTTCCTGTCAGCTTTCATCGCTATACAGATTTCATGCACAGAAATTGGAAATAATACGACATAGATGTTTTAAGGATGTGCCTTTACACTTGAGGACATTGTCCGATTCTTTCATAGCTGATTTCTTCTGACTTCTTGACTATAGACTCAAATACAGTGTTCAATTCTGGGCACCACATCTTAAGGCAGATGTTGACAAGTTGAAATGTAATGTAACCAGAGGAGGGCAACTAAAATGATTTGGGGTCTGAAGAACAAGCCCTATGAAGAGCGGCTTAAAAAGCTGGGCATATTAAGCCAGTAGAAGAGAAGGTTGAGAGGAGACATGATGGCTATGTATAAATATGTGAGGGGAAATCATAGGGAGGAGGGAGAAAGCTTGTTTTCTGCTGCCCTGGAGACAAGGACACAAAACAATGGCTTCAAGCTAGAGGAAAGAAGATTCCACCTGAACATTAGGAAGAACTTCCTAACTGTGAGAGCTGTTCAGCAGTGGAAATCTCTAGCTTGGAGTGTGGTGGAGGGTCCTTCATTTGAGGCTTTTAAACAGAAGCTGGATGGCCATCTGTTGGGAGTGCTTTGAATGCAATTTTCCTGCTTCTTAGATGGCCCATGAAATCTCTTCGAACTCTATGATTCTATGATTTTCTTTCATGATTGAGAAAATGTATATAAATTATTTGTCTTGATTTATCATTTGTACTGTCTTCCTTAACTTTTATCTATAATCATTCCAGGTTATGACCTATAAAGACCTAAACGGTTCGAGTTCTGCCTATCTTTGTGACCATGTCTCTCCCTTCGAACCAGCACAGGCTCCAATATCTACCGGGGAGGCCCTTCTCTCACTCCCAACTCCATCACAAGCACTGCTGGTGGGGATGAGGGAGAGGGCCTTCTCGGTGGTGTCCCCCAGCTCTGGAAGTCTCTCCCCAGGGTAATCAGATTAGCCCCCACCTTGTCCACATTCTGTAAAGACTTGAAAACATGGATGTTTCAATGTGCCTTTGAATGACAAGTTAGCTTGTAACTATCCCTGCTCAATCCTAATTTTTTCCCACTTTCCAGCACTTTATTCCTGCATTTTGCACAAACCCCGCTCTTCCCTTGCAATTCTCAATAGGCCCACTTTTCGGTTCTGCGATGTATTTTATGTATTTTTATTTCCTTGGTTTAATTGTTTTTAATTATATTGTTTTTGTTATGTGTTTTAATTTTGTACCTTGAATTGTGTTTTTTCTGGGCTTGGTCCCCATGTAAGCCACTCCAAGTCCCTTCAGGGAGATGGAGGCAGAGTATAAGAATAAAGTTGTTGTTGTTGTTGTTGTTATTCCTCATCTTGGCTATTTCTGGAAAACAATATGGAATCATTTGCACATCTGAAATTCCAGATATTTTTCTCCTATTTTTTCTTGCCTCCTTCCACTAGCCCTGCTTTCCTTATGATATGTCCTGCACATTAAAATAAGCAGACAGGAATATAAAATGGAGCAGTCTATTACCTCCATCCATTCTGCTTTGAAAAGAAATCTATCAAAAGAGCTTTGAAAATCTTAGTATGTCACGTGTACTGGGTCCCTTATTCATATGCTTATTGACTATCTCAAAGAATGTAGAAGCCTCTGTGTGGTGAAGGAGAGATGAGACAATCTACTATGATCACCATGATTATCAAATCAAAGCTTAGAAAAGTTACTTTATTTAGAATATAATTCCCCAAATACTGCTGTTTCCTTGGATGCTGGTCATGCTGTCTGGCAAATTCTGATAAATTGAAGTCCAAAACGTTTTTTTACAAGTTCTAACCTTCAGAACAACCCATTTCCTCCCACACCAGTGTAAAATTGACCACAAATGCAATAAGGTTTAAAAAAGAAAAAAAAATGGAATAGACCAATTTGCTAAGAACTGCAAGTCACTGTGACACTTAAAGCCTAAGCCTCTGTAATAGAGCTGTTAAAAAAGGAGCAGAGAAAGAAAACAATTTGTGTTTCTTATACAGGTTTGTGGAACAGTATGTCTGAAAGATTTTAACGGCATCACTTAAAGCACTGGAGATAGATTATCCATATCTGAATATCCTAAACAGTTTAGCCCAAACTATCCTCCATATTATTGTGTCATACAGACAAAAAGATGCAACTTGCACCAATTTAAAGGTTCTTTTAATACTGGAAATATACATAATAAAGTATTGTAATGTCTCAGACAAAAGTTTTGTTCTACAGCAATCCCTCTCCAAAAACTCTGAGCAAACACAGTAGTCCTGATAGGTTCGACCCAAGAGAGCAGAACATTGATGTTTCAATAAATAAATATGAGAGTGATATGTTAGACAACCAAGGTGAGCAGATACCATTAAATAATATACAGTAAGCAGCCATGACCATGTCTTGCTGTGGAATCCCAGACAGATAACAGGGAGCCAAGACCTATGGTCTTCACTCTCCTGTGTGAAGAAAGAAAATCATGAAGGCCAAGGACATGGAGGAAAAATACCTGGCAGGAGACACATGCTGACCATGCATATTGAAAACCACACACATACATATAGGGTGTAGGACCTTAGGCAATTAGAAGCATGAGGATATGAAGCATTAGCCAAAGAGCAAAACCATAACCTTATATCGAACAGTATGCAAATGCTGAACAAGAAATATATAAACTCCTACCAAAAAACTTTGATAGGATTCACTAAGCTTTGTGCCTAGCACCATGTTACTCCTCTTTGAGCAGACTAGAAATAAAGTTCTTGTTTCTTCCTTCCTAACTTGTCTCTTTATTAACTTGAGAGACTGGTGCAGTCTTAGAGTACCAAGAACTCAGATGACAGTCCTGGGATAAGAGAACAAATTCTTCTTTTACCAGTAACTGGTTAAAGACAGTTCTCATAACTGAGGGATGTGAAACAGTGGAGTGCCCTAAAGTTCTGTATCTCAACAATGTAACTTGTTTATAAATTAAATCCATATATGTAGAGTTAGGAATGGGCACTGTGGAAATCAAGGCTTCGAATTATTTAGTTTGAATAGAAAAAATATTTATTAAAAAAAACCTGGGGACCAAGCATTAACATAACAAATGTAATAGGTAATATAACTATATAGTCCATATAACATCTTAAAGCATCCAATGCCCTTGGCTCTTTTATGAAACAATCTGGAATCATAACCCCATGGATTTGGGCAAAGCAGTAGACCTTATATAAATAACTAGATGTCATATAAACAACAAAATAATAACAATGCTTGCCTTTCAGAAGGACATCCTAATAACTATCACAAGCATCTTCAAAATTCTGGCGGGGGGGGGGGGGACGACAGAAAAATCAATGTTTTGTACTGAAACATGGATTGTTGAATGAAAATATATTTTCTGTGCAAAAAAATGTGGTTTTGCGTAAAAGCCAAGCTTTTAGTACACCCCCCCCCCCCACACACACACACACACACATTTTGGCACACATAATTTTAGACAGAAAAAGTTGCATTGTGTTTAAATAATAATTGAAAATGTATAAAAATACCTTCCAGTCTTACACACTGGATAAAAAACTTGTGAAATTATTGATTCTCACATGCATGGATGAAATAAAGGGAGATTTTTCATCGCTCTATTGCCCAATTGCATTTTCCCTCACTAAAAAGCTATGCGTGAATGAACAACATCATAGCAGGTAGGTTGAATGACAACCAGATGTATGACAGCTTGTTTTATCATGTACTAAATCTGGCATTCACTCATGCAAACCAAATTTGGTTCGGTTGCGTAAGTTTGTCCTGAATCTGTCCTTCAGGCACAACTCAACTGGGGAAAGTTTGCAATATGGAGTAACTATTATGCCTTATGGAGCTATGAGGTGAAGGGAGGACTGGCAGAAAAGGCCTGTCCTTAAAAGAAGGTGTTTTGACTCCATTACATCTTAGCGCAACACCTAAGAGCCTTAACTGAACCATGAGGGGAAAAGCACGGCATAGCTGGTTAAAAATATGACTGAGAATATACTACCTTCTCTCACTTCTGCAAGCCAATTGTTCTCTGATACAATTCAGCAATTTTAAGTGTTCCATTAAGTTTATTAGCTACTTCTACCCAGAACTGCTGATCTGTAAAGCAAGTGTATTCAATTTGTTCAACTATTGCTTCACCTGCTTTTCATCAAAGGTAGTGCTGACAGGCTTTTTGTTGCTTTGCTAATTGTCCCAGTATCATCCCTTTATTTTCTGTATGAAAACATGATTTAAAGTACAAGCCAGGAGTTTAGCCATTCCAGATTCTAAAAGTTTTATGTATAAAGCGGTGGCCATACAAATGGGAAAGAAAAGGCAAACTTTTTCCCTTGGCTTGACAGAAAAATGAGCGAGATAAATAGTCACTATAGCTTCCATACTGTGGGAGTATTTTCTGCAAGTTAAACCATGCTCTGTATTTCATTCCCAGCCTGAAGACATATTTTTTCACATCTTTAATGCATCACAGGGCTATGTAAGGTTTGCTTGCTATGTTTGGGATACCACCTTTTTTAGTCAATTAAAGTTTCATTTGCTTCCTGTTCTGCTTCAGCACCACATTCTAGCATTCAGTTTGTTTCACTGATTGCTTACATTGGCCTTCATCTTTTTTATCTATTACATTCCACTGCCACACTTTTGCTTTTATGGAGCTGCTCTTGGTAGCCACCACTTTTTTTGCCCCAGAATACACCAATCACAATTCCTTTTTTGTGTTATTGTGAAGAGAAAAATCACAGATCAACTCCTCATGCAAATACTTCCACCTAGATCAGTAGTTCTCAACCTGTAGGTCCCCAGGTATTTTGGCTTACACCTCCCAGAAATCCCAGCCAGTTTACCAGCTGTTAGAATTTCTGGGAGTTGAAGGCCAAAACATCTGGGACCCACAGGTTGAGAAACACTGACCTAGATAGTTAGCACTTCTATTGGAATGCCCTGGGATCAAAAAGCAGTAGTGGTTTTCTTGGGAAACAACCAAAATGGTAGCTATCAGGCACCTAAGCCAACTTTCCCCATTATTGTTAATCTTTGTGACAGCTAGGATACATTACTGACCTGTATTGATGTTTGACTCTAGAATAATATTTTGTACAATGTGTTCTTAATAAAATCACTGATTCTTATAGATACATTTTTTAAATAATTAGACCAATAAAACAATAGTAAAGTAGAAATGAAAGCACTGAAATTGCTTTGATTTTTTTTGGCTTTTTATTTCCCAGCCAATTATTTTAATGTACACTACCCATTTAGGTGAGGAGAGGGTGGATGGGGAGTCAACCAAGCATCTCACAGGAGGAAAGCTCCAGACGGTTAACTATGTTTCATTCTTTGAATTTCAATTTCCTTGTAATCTTTAGGAAAACAATTTAATTAGCAGAGCAGGTCAGAGAGAAATTGTACCATTTGCTTGTACATGGAAAAATAATTATTTATGCATATGCATTACTTCTATTCAAGTTAACATAACAAGTAATAAAAATATAAATACTAAATAAAATTTTCAAGAGAAGTTGTAGGCAACCTAACAAACTTCGACATGTTCCAAATTAGTAGTGGTAGCAGCAGTAGAAGTGCAATTGCAACTGTCAGATAGGCTGGCTATTGGAGGTTAGAATAAAGAAAATATATTTCTCTGCTTGTAAAAAAAGAACTGCTGGTTGGAGGACGACGAAATGCAGAGTTTTTAAAAAGTCTGCTGAAAAGCATTAATGTGCATGCCCATGTCTGTTAGAAATCACCTAGAATTCACCCATAGCTCTATATGGGTTATTCCCTGATTGGCTGCAGCACAATATCTAGCTTGTTCCAGATTTTCTATTCAGTTATTTAAGCATGTTGTTTCTGACTTGATTTGCACTACAGCACACATTGGGGGTGTATGTTTTGTGGACACTCCACCCTCAAGCTAACTTCAAACTGCATTATACTGTCTGTGTAGAACCACCCTACGTAATGCATTGAAGAAACAAACCATTTTGATATTGGCAATGAGCAATAGGCAAATGTGGTGGATCTGAGGCCAATGTCCTGTCTGTGGGACTCACAGAATGGACTGCCAAAATACTTCCCTAAGAAGAGAAAAACTAAACAAGACTCTCTAGAAGTACACCCATGGCATTAAAGCATTCAACAGTATTTGAAAGATTAATTATCTTTCCTTTTTCCTGGGATTTGTATTTTGGGAAGACATTATAATTCTAGCTGAGAACTCTAAATACCTCCCCTAAACTGCAAATCCCATGTTACCATAAGATAGAACTATGGTAGTTAAAGTGGAATCATAGCTCTGAATGGTTCCAGAGAAAGCTACTGACCCTTTTTCATGGCCAGAAAAAAGGCAGTCACAAAAACGTAAAAGTCTTGAAGCACACAAAAAGGTAATTAAGTAATTAGAAATAGGAATTGATTGCAAGTGGGAATGAATCACATGTAAGATTTTTTTTTCTTTCTCTCTCTCTCATTGACTTTGCAATTTTGGCACTCCTTTTTAATTTTGGGAAGTATTATCACAGTAAAAAATAACAGGTCATATCAGGCTACCTGACAAATAAAAATAAAAAACTACTGTCCATATTGAGAGGGAAAGAAATGTCTTACAGTCTGGTTAAAGCAGAAATATTGCCCATTTTTTGTCTGCTCCTATGACTGAGAAAAGGAGCTACTGAAAAAGGAAAAAAAAATAGAATGCAGTATATTTCATTGGTTGTCAGGCTTTTACCTAGAGCTGTAGAAGGTTTTAATCATAAATCTCAAATCCATTAAATATTTCTTTTATACAGCATGGGATACCTACTTTCATGCAGGCTTTTTAATTTCAGCCACTGTAAAAACTAAATTGAAATCTGTCATCTGAACCATGAAGTTATCTTAACTTTTTGTTTAGGATTATTCAAAGTAAACATAGTTTTAAAAAAATTTACTTGAATGAATACCCTGAAAACTAATGCTTACTTTAACTGTTTCAACAAAGTTTTTTTTCAAAACCACCTCTCAACCAGAATACATTACATGCCTAAATAAACTGTCAGTATTACTGGAACCTGTACAACTTTATTCATTGTATTTTACTGAGGGATATATTTAAACAGCAGGAAACTAATTCAAGATAGGATTGTGAATTTTTTAAAGAACATTTGACAGAATAAGGTAGACAAGTGAAAAACTTACTTAATTCCCCAACTCCTTAATAATTGAGATATGAGTAATATATATTATAATTAAAACAATTAAAGTAAAACACTTGTCCTTTTACAGTATACCGGCAATGTTGTTGTTATAGTTACATGGGGATGGCATCTCTAAATGATGGAAAAGGAAAACAGATTTCTTGTTCGATGCCACATGCTGATGCCTCCTGGTCTTTTGTGTGTGTTGAGTTGATACCAAAGTGGGTGAGATTACCCATGTTTGGTACACCATCTCAGCAGCATATATCATCTAAATGGTTTTTTTTAAAAAAGTATTCATTATAATTATTTTTAAGAACCTGAAAAAGCCTATGAAGCCATGCCTGATTCTTAGTTGTGACAACGCCAAGACAATGTCAAATTTAAATGTATACTTTCAATCAATTAATACAGGTTGAGTTATTAGTGATTTGAGACTGCTATAACAGAGTGCATATTATTTAGACACTCTTAAAAGACTTCCAAGGTAGGGGAAAACATCACAGCCATGAATATCAGAACTATTGTCTTGCTCTGCTATATCCATCACATAAGCAGTTCACTGCATATAAATTGATTGAAAACACATCAGTTTCAGCAGGTTGAAAAGCCAGGTGGCATTTAAGCTACTTTAGCTTCTACTCCTTTTTGTCTTATTCATTTTTGTCTCCTTTCCCCAGTGGCCTTTTCAAATGTCTTTATGCAGATAGAAGCAAAAAAGTATATTGTGAATTTTAGGCTCTTTGCTGATGTGTCCGTAACAAGTTTCTATATGCAGTATGGGTTGAAGATCTCAATGTGATCTTATTCACCTATGATTAGATTTAGGTCTTGGCTCCCTGTTATCTGTCTGGGATTCCACAGCAAGACATGGTCATGGCTGCTTACTCTCTATTATTTTAATTGTATCCTCTCACCTTGTGTGACTAACATATCACTCTCATATATTAAACATTAATCATAGGTGTTCAGAGCATGTCATTCAAACAGCAACAACAAACAAATCAGAAAACATTTCTCTATCTGGTAGAAAGTCATCCAAACTTCACTTAAACATGGGGGGTTTTTTGCAGACCACATCTTCCTCCTCTTCTTCTTGATTGTAGAATCCTCCTTAACACCCAAAATATTGTGCCGGCTGGACTGTTGACCTGAAGGTTGGGTTGCTGTCCTGAAGGTTGCTGATTCGAATCTGCAAGATGGGCTGAGCTTCCATCTGTCAGCTCTAGCTTGTGGGGACATTGCCCAGGGGACACCCAGATGTGTTACTATCCTCCCAGCAGGATGGTAACACATCTGGGTGTCCCCTGGGCAATGTCTCTGGGAATGGCCAATTCCCTCATATGAGAAGCGACTTGCAGTATGTTCTCAAGTCGCTACTGACATGATAAAAAAACTAAAATATCCCATAACTATTACTAATAATCATCAAATATTGTGATGAGAGGATGATGGTGATGATATATCAGCAGGGCAAGTTAAACCAACATGATAATTCCATCTATGGATGTCTACTCAAAAACTAGACACATTGTTTTAAAATGCTGAAAATCTAACATAACTTAGAAATCCTTTTAAAGTGGAGAGAGGGGGGAAGAAGATATATGATGAGCATATTTAGAATTGGGAATATTTAGAAGTGGGAATAGGCACTGAAAGATTTAAAAAGAAAAAGAAAGGTATGGGAAGCAGTGAGAAGACAACTGTATCCAAGAAAACCAGAAAGGAAAATGAAAGAGAGGAGGAGATTAGAAAAAGAGAAGATAAGTTCAACTAGAGACGGTAAGGAAAGGGGGGGAAAGAGCAAGAGAGTGAAAGGGATGTTAACAAGGAATGGCAGATGGAAGACGAGCGGGACGGGGGGGGGGGGGCAAGGGAGAGAGAGAGAAGGAAAGGAGATGTTCCTCCAGCTTCTGCCTGAAACTATGGGCCAGGAACAGAAAAAAACTGGATGTAAAGGGATATTTATCCAATAATTATGAGCCACAGAAGGGAGAAAGAGGACATAAATCAGATTTTTACAAAGGGACTAGAGAATGCAAGAAAAGGTATAGACTGAAATAGCGTTCGGGAGAAGAAGGAGGATGACATGCTCTCTAGAGTTATAAGGTGGTAAAAACAGAGAAAGAGGATGAGAAACAAAGAGAAAGAAAAGTGAAATCAAGCATTTTAAAAGAAATAAATCAAGTGCAGGAGCAGAACTGAAGAAGAAAGACATTCATACTATGCTTTTTGGTAACCATAGTGAAATGTGTATGTGCTCAGGCTATGAAAGAAAATTGTACTGTGGGTTCAGTCATTTATTGTAGGGTGAAGAAGTTCAGAAAAGAACCAGAAAGTTAAGAATAAGTTACGAAAAGCTACAAACCAGCAATGAGAAAGTACCATATTCAGTAATTCCTTGGATAACTCAGTTTCCCCCCCATGATAACCACTGCTACTGCCTGACATTTCAGAAAGTGAATGGGGAAGGAGGAAAGAGAAAAAGTGAACAGTCATAACCCTCTGAACAGCACCCTGGAGCAATGGGGGCTAGAAACATACAACATAAATCTTACCCAAGGCAACACATTCAATGTGAGATTCCTACATTTTTACCTGAAGCCCAGGGAAGGTGTGGCAAACCCTGACATTCTTGCTCAAGCCCTGAGATCCAGGAACCATAAAGGACATATGATCTGCAATTAGGGCCACACACAAAGTGCTACCAACTTGGTAGAATCTGTCATGTCTTATGCTCCTTGCACTTTGAGGAGGAAAATCCTATATTGTTCTTGAATGTCTTCAAGTCATGTCCAGCTTATGGTAGCCCTAAGGTGAACCCATCAAAGAGTTTTCCTGGCATTTTGTTCAGAGGAGGCTTACTTTTGCTTTCGTCTGAGGCTGGGAGAGTGTATTGTCCAAGGTCTACCAATGGGTTTCCATGACCACCTGGGGGCTGAACCTTGGTCTCCAAAGTTGTAGTTCAATGCTCAAACTACAGGATTGTATAGCATGGTTAAAATATTTGCTCCTCTAATAGACTTTTCTTTTTTGCTAATCATTTTCCCCCCTAAAGTTACTCCTCTTCAAATAAAGTCAGATTCCTGGTATGAATAAAATTGCATATATGAAAGAAATACTAAAAAGCATTAAAAACAGTTAGTATTCTTGACTCGGAGATCACATGTGAATATCTAAAGTTGGCAGCCTGGAGAGTTAAATAATCATTTCATCCTGAACGACTTCTCTGTTTAAATACATTTTGTCCCACTTTTAACACACACATACTATGTTTGCAGTCAAATAATGCCTGGCACTTTGGGGCACTGGTCATTCAACATAACAAGTATTCCAACTCATTTTCCAAGCTGTGATAAGGTCAATGTATTAAGTATTAAGCATATTAGTTTGCTCAGCCTGATGCCACTCCATAGTATATTAAGCTTCTATTGTAAGATAGTTTCTAAATGAAACTGGGAGCTTAATCAAAAGCACAGTGAAATGTTCACTTTCAGAGCAGAGTATAAAAATAATCCATGATTGCATTAACCACTTGCATAGCCATTTCCTTTTTTATTTTAAATGCCTTTGGTTTAAGAAGTAATCTCAAATGGGAGAAATTATCAAGAATTACTGGAAAGCCTAAATGCAAAGAGATCTTGTAGAATCTTTGAAACTAACTGAGAAAAAGAAGTTTATAGTATAAGGTTTTGTAGACTTTGGACTTCAGTCTGCTTCATCAGATGCATAGAGTGAAGTGCCCAGGATCAGACCCTTATAGCTATGAATGAGCAGGTGGTATGTGTGAATAGCAATGAAAATGAAAACTTGTTGGTATGGTGATGAGCTGACAAATTCAGTTTAAATGATGGCAGGCAACAAAAGAAATATGAAAAATCTTTCCTAAAGCCAAGTTGGGTAGATAAGTACCATATTTTACAGAATCTAAGGTGTTATCACATGTAATACAGCTTGCTAACATATACAGGGTGTTTGAAAAAGAACTCCCTATTCACCATTTAAATTAAATGGTGAATAGGGAATTCTTTTTCAAACACCCTGTATATTTGCACAACCTAGTTAATTTAAGAAATGGGCCATCTAAGAGTAGAACTAGAAGACATGGAGAATGTATGGCTCCTACTGAAAACAGTGGTTGTGCTTCTCCTCCCATTATGTCATAAACATGCCAGCTGTTGCAGAAGTTAATCCAAAAAACAACAGAGACTCATGAATAATATCAAAAGCAGGTCCCAGATTACAAGCACAAAAGACAATCAGGTGTTGGAACTCAAGTCAGATTAACAATGTTGTCCACAGCGAGGGATATCTCTAGGTCAGGGTCTCAACTGTTGCCTAATTAATGAGCATTTTCCCTAATGCCGAGGAGATCTACAAAGTCCCAGACATGCTTACCCCTTCTGGAGCTTGCTGAGAAGTGCTTGTTGCAACTTCGCTCAGTGACACCTCCAATGGCTGCTGTGAGTTACTTGTTTCAGCTGTTGACACTTTAATCTGCTAATTTTCAGCACTGACTGGGCTGGCCATGAGAGGCTGCTGGAATCTCTTCCACTGGTATGTCCACCACCTCTTCCTCCTTAGGCCATGCCACATTAATTACAATTATATGTGATTAAAAGAAATATACTTTTTCCATAGTTCTAAGTCAGAGTTAGGCAATTTCATATGAACTGGGGGGGGGGAGCACATTTTCCCATCTTGTGGGTACCCTGCCATACACACACTCATGCTCACACACATACATAAGAGTTTAAATTTCTACTTTCTTTTTCAGTCCCTTCCAAAATGGCAACAACCAGTGAAGTCATCACCATGGCCAAGCATTTTCAAGGTGACATAAGGAAGTTTACTTTTCGAATGATTCCCAAAATCTACCAGGTCACTAATTGTTAATGTAAAAAAAATGCATACAAAGCCCCAGGAAAAGATAAAGGAAAAATGTGATGCAAGGAAATATAAAACAGTGATACTTTTATTGAGTTGACTAAATGCACAATGTACATCAAGCAAGCTTTCAAAGCTTCACTGGCTTCATTAGGCAAAGATGATGAAAGTATCAGAAAAGTGATGATAGCATCACAGGCTTACATGCTCTCTCAAATGTTACTTCTGTTAAGATGGTCTGGAGTGATATCAATGCAGGCAGAGACCACTCCACTTCTTGGCCATGTGGGAATTGTGGACACAGTGCAGTAATAAGACAGAAAATACATTTTCTTTTCAAATCCATTAGCAAAGGAAGTTCCATTGAGATCCAGGCAAACTCTGTCTTCTGCAAAGCTAACTATCTTCTTCTTATGCAGAGAGCATTCAATCTCTCTAGAAGCCTCTATACTGCTACAAATGATATTTTTTCCCAGGGGAGATTTGACATTTCAATTTGTACTGCAATACAGCAATGGGCTGGAAATGGCTTGGATTTAACTAACTGGTTTAGGTAGACCAATACAGAGAAATATTTCAGTAGTATCTGTGACACAAACACTCTAGGCAGCCACCTTAGGCCAAAATCTGGAAAGGTTCCTTTTTTTACTACAGTTCCTCAAAAACCTTAGGAAGTAACCTTTACTTAAGCTTTATTCTTAAGCTTTAATCTTGACTCCTAAAGAGATCCATGGAATGTTCAGGCACTTCTAAATGTGCATACATATTTCAGAAATTCTTCATGTCCTTAACTGTCCAGAGATGGCAGGAACAGTCCCAAGCTTTGCTGTCAAATCTTGTAGTATCCATCCAAAGCTGAATCTACATAGGCTAAATAATGCATACTTATCTTTATCTTCAGAAGTTTCTTCTCATTCTGATGTGAGAACACTTCATTTTTATGCCTGGGGGCCACACCCTCTGCTTTACTCCTTTATTTTAGAGAAGAACTAGTTTTTACAATGTGTAATTTGATGTCTGAATTGGGATTGTAGTGGTATTGGGAAGAGAGGGTGGGGGAAGATGAGGCCAGATTGGTGGGTAGTTATTTAAGTCAAGGCTGCTTAAACTTTTCCATTCAAGATCACTTTTGGTGTGATACATTTTTATGTGACCCCAGATATATAGGTATATAAAAACACATGCACACTGTAGAAACACCCCTTGACTGGCTATGCTATGGGGGTCTGTGTGGCTTTCCAAACTGATTTCAATTTGGATCAAAAAATAGTATATAGTAAAGGGGTCAAATGGGGGAATGAAGCTAGCAGTGAAGCTAGGATACCACCCTCATGAAGATTCCGCCCAAATTCCTAAATCAGTTGATAGCATTGAGTTCTACAAAATTTGGATGCTGTGAAACAGTGCAATGGCTATTTCAATATTAAATATAAAATTAAAAGCAATAAACTGTTTTCTATCCTTCAAAATAAATTGCTATTTTAATTAGTATTCTTAAAAGCCTCGCTGCGGTCTTACTTCTACTTTGTAAGGGAATGATTTCTATACCAATCAATGGGTCTTATCTCAAATAATTCCAACCAGACTGTGCAAGTGACCTGCTCTGCATAGATGTATCTAAAGAAAGAACAATAATTATACTAAATGTTAATGACTGTCAAGGAACACAAAGACATATAGAAATAAGTATAGTGTTGCCTTGTTATTTTAAGGTCTTTTTTAGATCAAACGGTTTTTTCTGAAAGGCTATATTCAGGTAAAAAAGTGGTAACTGGCCAGACAAACAAGAGAAATAATAGTTACTACAATTAGTATATTATTAGCATAATATGAAATCATACCTAACTGTGACCTAAACACCCACTACAGTGTCCTCTAAATACCTCTAGGTAGCTCGATAATTGTAAAGAAATTGTTCCGCTCAATTATTTTTTTGTAAAAAGTACTGTAATTTAAAAACTTGCTTTCATAAGAAAAGTTTGCATGATACAGAGACACACACAAATACAACTGTAAATCAAATACTTCTCTAGTTGATCAATGGGATAATCGTTCACTGTAAAAATGGCTCCCTTTGGTTTCAAGTTTTAGGCTTGCAACTTGAAATTCCTAAGTGGATCAGATCTCAGACTCAAGAGAAAGACAGAGGTCAAGCTAAAATAGACCTAACAGCATACTGGAAGAAATTCAGTGGCAGAACACATCTTAAAATCAATAAACAGAGAAGAGACAAGACATGGACAGCAGGTAAAGGGCACAGTATGACTGAAAATGAGAGAACAGGCAAGGATCAAGCCAGCAGTAGCTCAAACACAAGAAGGAAATTTATAGAAAGATAGGCATTGACATGTAAACCTACATAACAGCTCACTTAGGGAGTCAAAGAAGTTGCCTGCCACTATCAAAAGGCCAAAGTACAACCTTCAGACAACTTCAAAATACATAAAAGAAATGTCCATGAAAATGGCTGTCTCTATAAGGTCCAATGTGCACAAATATGATAGAATCATAGAATCATAGAACAGTAGAGTTGGAAGAGACCTCATGGGCCATCTAGTCCAACCCTTTGCCAAGAAGCAGGAAATTGCATTCAAAGCACCCCCGACAGATGGCCATCCAGCCTCTGCTTAAAAGCCTCCAAGGAAGGAGCCTCCACCACAGTCTGGGTCAGAGAGTTCCACTGCTGAACAGCCCTCACAGTGAGGAAGTTCTTCCTGATGTTCAGGTGGAATCTCCTTTCCTGTAGTTTGAAGCCATTTTTCAGCATCCTAGCCTCCAGGGCAGCAGAAAAAAAGCTTGCTCCCTCCTCCCTATGACTTCCCCTCACATATTTGTACATAGCCATCATGTCTCCTCTCAACCTTCTCTTCTACTGGCTTAATATGCCCAGCTTTTGAAGCCGCTCTTCATAGGGCTTGTTCTCCAGACCCTGATCCTTTTAGTCACCCTCTTCTGGACACATTCCAGTTTGTCAACATCTCCCTTAAATTGCAGTGCCCAGAATTGGACACAGTATTGCTCTATGTTAATATTATATTCAACATTCTTAACCCCACATACATTGCATATCCACATACAAATAGTCCACCTGCAGAATACAAATGTCATTTATGTGCAACTTTCACAAACAGTCCTGACCTATATTTATATTATGGTGATGAGTGACCATAAACATTTGACATCACTAGAAGTTGATGGAAATCATGGCTATACAACATCACATAGAAATCTTATCACAGTTCCCATTATGTGTTATTTATATAATGTATAACATTATAGTTGCATGGGGAGAGATCTAGGAACTTTAAAAGTTCACAGTTACACTTGCCAAATGTCACAGTTTGAATCTGTTTGCTTCTGTACCATTTTTTACTAACACAGAAATTCCCATGCTGAGAAAGCTATCAGGATTTAGGATTAACATCTGTTGGTGTCTCCTACCCTACTTGCTTTATATTTGCATATAATAATTGAGATGAAAAATATAGAGTGCATTTAATGCAACATCTGCATCATGATCACATTACTTTGGTGGCTTAAGGAGAGCTATGGATACACAAAAGTATAACGATGACCTATATTATGTTGTAGAGTCAACCAGAATGTTGTAAGCTGTGTTTTTCGATTATTGTACACTTTTTATTTAAAGAAATTGTCCAAAATGAATGGCATTGTAATAGGATATGTTTTTGATTGTGTTTTAACTTTTTAGAATAGATGTTTATTCATGTTTTATCTTTTTATAAAGTATCCTACACCAATGCTGTCACTCTTCTGATAATGACTTCAGGAAGTCCATCAAATACATTTAGAGCCCATACTGTCTGCATGATTATGATAAATAATATTTACAAAAATGCATCATGTGTAGTCCTTGTGAAATTTGGTAAGCACTATTTCCTGCCCTCACTCAAGACAAAAAGATATTTGGGCAGCTAAGCTGCTAAAACAATAGTGAACAGAGAGTGAGCTAGGACAAAGTTGTTGGCACAGATATCTGCAGCCAGCTCATGTATTCTGTTTTCCTTTGCAACTGCTCTCCAAATAAAACAAACTAACACTGTACAGAGAAAGAAGGTATAGCGGATAGCATTGTGCCAGAAAACATTTAAAGCTTGTCTAGCTGGAGCTGGCACTTTGAGAACTCTGAAAAGGAGCAGTTTCCCTAGCAACTGAACCCAAAGCTCTCCTCTGTTCCACCCTCCCTTATCCATTCTCCCATCGCAATTCAACACCTGCATTTCATGAGTTATATTTAGCTGTGAGTTTAAACAGATAACAAGTGGGTCTAGGGAATCTATCACTGGTAATACAACACATAAGGAATGCTTATGACTTCTCTCCAACATAAAGTGTACATTGTCATTTTCCCAAGTCAAGGGGATGCAAAGTGTTGGGTAATGCCAGGAGTTGTTAAATTAAGGCATTCTTTCTCTATGTTAAGCTTTTGATAACAGAGGTTTGTTGTTGGGCCAGTCATCAGCAGAAGGAGCTGTAGGACCTTTAGAAAAACAAAACTGCACATTGCGGCACCCAAATTGCATAATGGTAAATGAAGTAACTGTAGGCTTATAAATTTGTAAGATTTATTGTCACCAAGGTAGTAATTCTGTGTCTGGCCTATACCACTGAAGATGGGATCTTGTAGGACTAAATTGCTCCCTCTACCCTCCTCCCAAACCCCTCGTACAGACAACTATATATCAGAGGAAAGGCTACGGTGATGCATGCTTCAGTTACATTCTACTTGAATCACTGTAACATGCATTTGATAGCCAGTTGGCCCAAAGGTTTTAGGAATATTGCTGACAAGGATGTGTTACTGTTATAAGAATTCCATTGATCTATTTCCAAGCACCATCAAAAATATTGCCTTCCAAGCCTTACGTGGCATGAGTACAGGCTGTCAGAAGGCCCATATTCTCCCATACATGTTTGTCTGGGCTTTGAGATCTTCACTCCCAGTCCCACCACCATCACAGATGTGTTCGATTGGAACATAGAAATGGCCTTCTTGATTGCTGTTCCCAGACTCTAGAACTCTGTTCCTAGAGAAATTAGACTGCGTCCCTTCTTAGAATCATAGAATCAGAATGATGGAAGAGACCACAAGGACCATCCATTTCAACCTTCTGTTTTATAAACATTCTACTTCACCTGGTAACTGGGAGGCAAGAGGGAGCAATGGGGAAAATTTGTTGCCCTGTGTACAGCTCCCTCTTGGCAACGCTTTCCCTATCACATGGGGAAAGTGTCACCCTCCTGGAGAGGTCCCATTCTGGCTCCATTGGAGCCAGCACAACATGGGCATCAATTTCACATATAGGTGCCCATTAAGCAATTTTTACATATTGTTCTTAATCCTTTCTGTAGTCTCATGAGGGTGGGCTAATTGAATCAACTGCTGGGTGGCATTTTATCATTTGTATAGCTCATTGATTCAATTGGTTCAGCATTAAAACTCAGAGTATAATCTAGACATACTGACTCATGGAAGGGATTCCAATGAAGTACTTCTCACTGAAGCTGTAGGGAGTATTAAATTCAAATGCCCAGTCTTTTGCTACCTGAAATCTGAAATGGTCTTCCAGTGGATAGAGGAATACTAGGTATGTCAAAGCACCCACACTTCAAATACCTGCATCTCTTTGGTACTAACCATAAGAAATACATACAGTTGGATGATTGAAATGGGCCCACTATTTTCTGACTGTTCCATTCATTTCAGTCAATCTGCTCTAAGAATGATTAAATCTGTATTCAGCTAGTGTTTCTTTTCCAAAAAGTGCCATATACATTATAAAACCACTCCTTGTTTACAATGTAATAGCAATCATGAAACATAATCTCATGTAGAAAAAAATTAAAGAACAGACATTAATAACTCACTTTCTACACTAATTAGAAACTGTGCTTAGTGTTTGTTTGCTGGTGAAGTGTTAAGCATTCAGATAAAATATGTGCACATATCTTAGGAAATTTCTTCCATCCAAACCTAGTGAGGCTTACAGTCAAAATACCAACTCACTAACTCAAAACATATATAAAGGACAAACATGTAGGTTGAGTCAACCACAGGAGCATCATTAATGGGTTGCAGATGTTTTTAAAAAATAATCTGTGTTTTGTTCCAGAATTGTATCTGCACACAGGTCAACTGAAATGAACTGCATTTGTTATGTCCTAAATAAGCTGGAAAATATGCTGGTTCCTGGGGGAAATATGCTTGGAAAAATACATATTCAAATAATTAGGACTACATACATTTACCTTGTTTGTCCTTTTCCAGGTAACTTATGGTTTTAGAAATATGCAGAACACTTGAGATTCAATCCATTTCAAAAACCTTTCAGCACCCACATTAGGGACAGAAAAAAAAGAATGTATTGAGTTGATGTTTCCTTTGAAAATAACAATGTTACAACTTCTCCCAGTTATAATGCAGTACTGTGATTCTACTTTAACTGCCATGGCAACGTCCTATAAAATCCTGGGAATTGCGTTTGGGGGAGGGGATAATATTTACAATTATCACTCAAGAGTTTTTGAGTACTTCACCAAATTTTAAATCATAGAATTCCATAGAATACAGCCTTGACAGTGGAATCATAGAATCATAGAGTTGGAAGAGACCTCATGGGTCATCCAGTCCAACCCCTGCCAAGAAGCAGGAAAATCACATTCAAAGCACCCCCGACAGTTGGTCATCCAGTCTCTGCTTAAAAGCTTCCAAAGAAGGAGCCTCCACATTCACGAGACCTTATAAGATCTCGTGACTGTAGAAGGATAACAAAATATCATTATGGAAGTGGGTCCATAATGATATTTTGATAGCCCTCTACATTCATTTGTCCTTATAAAAGTGAGAAAAACACAAATTATTTTTTTTAACTGAGAGAACATATTTATAAGAATTTCTATATCTGCCAGCATGATTCTATGGTCAGCTTCCACTTATTCCCAGAAATTGACTATCATCAAGAATGGCAGTCCCATTCTTGACGATAATTAGGAAACATGCTCAATACATTCACAGAAATCTATGGTCCATGTTCAGACATATGAGATCTACATGCCTATGGGATTATAAATAGAGATTTTTATTTCTATCCCATATGTTTATTACAATGCAGTCGTGGTCTACATTGTTCTTGTTATTATGTGCCTTCATGTCTGACTTACAAGATTCTCTCGACAAGAGTTATTCGTTTTGCCATTTCTCTCTTCCAAAGCTGAGAAAGTGTGATTTGCCCATTGGTTTCCATAGATAAGCAAAGATTCAAACCATCATCACCCAAGGTCTTAGTTCAGATTTCAAAGTACATCACATTAGTACTTCACAGGCTGCATAACCAACTTCAAATCCAATATGGGCCAATCAAAAGCCAATGTATTATCATGTCAAATTGCTATGGATAGGTGAAGAAATATCAATTGTCCACCATAGTATTATGCAAAATATCCATGTAAATCAGAAAATAAATTTGCCTCCTACAACCAAAGTTAACATGAAATTATTCTACTTTGGAGTCTCCACAACAATCATTGACCTTATTCAGTTTACTGTTTTTGGCAAAGGTAATAAAAATGTCATTCACAATCAAGTAAACAGAAGGTATTTTGAGTAATGGAATGTCTGTGGGAAAGGAATCCTGGCAATTAAAGTGAAAACAACCTATGAAAAAACAAAACAAAACAAAAAATAGTGAAATCTGGAATACATTAGAAAGTACTAGTATGTCACTGCTTGATAAGAAGGAAATATTTCACACAATCTAAGAGTTAAGTGCTGCTCACACAGCATGAGAATCAACTCACAGAGCTAAGTAACTGCATTAGCGGGTCAAAAATGTTCAACAAAGTTCTATTTCTTGGAGTTTTATTTTTCTTCTCTTCAAAGTGAGGAGCATTTCCTGCTAAGACGATTATATCACACCCTTGAATTTTCTTAGGTACCCTTTATAGAAAAATAGAGCTTTTCTACCAAATGTTAAGTGAGTATTAATAGGCCTTCCAAAAGTTCTACACAATGCTCTTCCTGATTTTTTTCTTGATAACAAAGAAGAAGGATCGCTAGACCTCAAAAGGTTATGAGGTGCTGTAAGTGGAAGGAGAAATAACTTTTGTTGGTCTGTGTCATTTGTACAAATTAGTTTCCAAGCTCTTCTTCTGTAAGACAGAGTCAAAATGTTTCTTAGAGACATTCTCAGGACTTCCTGCTCAAAATCAAAATGGAATAAGACACTTGTCTTCAGCTCATCTGATGGCGCTAGCCATAGAGATCTTGTTAGAAAACTGCAGTTAAACAAGGGAGAATAGGCAATTGTTGCCAAACATGGAGCTCTTCTAGCCAACAGGAAGGAGAAGACAAAGGTAAGGAAAGCTGCAAATGGAGCATGGACATCTAGGTCCTGGTGAAGCAATTATATTACCACAATAATATTGCAGTTCAAAGGCCTGAAAGTGCCTGCTCTAGAAATAGTATGGTTTAGATACCAAGTCACCTTGTTTGTCTCCCGAGAAATCTGTATAAAGACCAAGTAGCCACAGTAAGAACAGACCACGGAACAACAGACTGGTTCAAGATTGGGAAAGGAGTGCGGCAGGGCTGCATACTTTCACCCTCCCTTTTCAACTTGTACGCAGAACACATCATGCGACATGCGGGGCTTGAGGAATCCAAGGCCAGAGTTAAAATTACTGGAAGAAACATTAACAACCTTAGGTATGCAGATGATACCACTCTGATAGCCGAAAGTGAGGCAGAGCTGAGGAGCCTTATCACCAAGGTGAAAGAAGAAAGTGCAAAAGCTGGGTTGCAGTTATACGTCAAGAAAACGAAGATCATGGCAACTACACCTATTGATAACTGACAAATAGAGGGAGAAAACGTGGAGGCAATAATAGACTTTATATTACTAGGTGCGAAAATCACTGCAGATGCAGCCAGGAAATCAGAAGACATTTACTTCTTGGGAGGAGAGCAATGGCCAACCTTGACAAAATAGTGAAAAGCAGAGACATCACACAGGCAACGAAGGTCCACATAGTCAAAGCAAAGGTATTCCTCATAGTAACCTATGGTTGCGAGAGCTGGATCATAAGGAAGGCTGAGCGAAGGAAGATAGATGCTTTTGAACTTTGGTGCTGGAGGAAAAGCACCAAAGTGTCTTGAGAGTGCCTTGGACCGCAAGAAGATCCAACCAGTCCATCCTCCAGGAAATAATGCCCGGCTGCTCACTGGAGGGAAGGATATTAGAGGCAAAGCTGAAGTATTTTGGCCACATCATGAGGAGACAGGAAAGCTTGGAAAAGATCACGATGCTGGGGAAAATGGAAGGAAAAAGGAAGAGAGGCCAACCAAGAGCAAGATGGATGGACAGTATCCTTGAAGTGACTGGCTTGACCTTGAAGGAATTGGGGGTGGCGACGGCTGACAGGGAGCTCTGGCGTGGACTGGTCCATGAAGTCACGAAGAGTCGGAAACGACTAAACGACTGAGCAGCAGCAGATATTTAACCACAAGGTACAGGATCAAATATGAAATGATTCTACAATTCAGCTTCAGAGGTCAGAGACCTCTGTGCCATAATCATTTTGCCACATTGACATGAATGGTCTATGAATAGTTGAAGGTTTTCATGACCGGAATCACTGGATGTTGTGTGGTTTCTGGGCTGTATGGCCATGTTCTAGCAGCACATTTTCCTGATGTTATGCCTGCATCTGTGGCTGGCATCTTCAGATGACAAAATGCTGCTAGAACACAGCCACACAGCCCAGAAACCACATAACCCCTGATCTATGAATGAGGTCACGAAGAGTCGGAGACGACTAAACGACTGAGCAGCAGCAGCATGCATAAATTGCCAGTTGAATGACAAGAATCCATGAACTACTAGAAACATATACAACATGGAATGAATTCTATGATATGGCTCCTAGGCCAAGAAATTAAAATCATCTGGATTTTTTTTCCTGGTTATTGTGTATGTATTATTACTGGTTTTTGTTCTGTATTTTGATGGAGACCACAGGTTTGATCTTCGGGGGAGATGGAGGTGGAATATAAATAAACTTATTATTATTATTATTATTATTATTATTATTATTATTATTATTATTATTATCTGTCTTCCAGTAGACTGACAGACCTTTCAGTGTCATTCCAATACTAAGAAGATGGAAAGGTCTAAACCAGGGATTCCCAAAGTGGGTGCTACTGTCCCCTGGTGGGCACTGCAGCAATCCAGGGGGGCAATGGTGGCACCTATTAGGACATGGGGTGGGGCCAGGGGAGGGGCGTGGCTTCTTCCCAAGAGCCTGAGACAGGGCTGAGAATCTATACCTCTCCTGAGGTGCTTGTTGGGACACAGAAGGCGGAGCTAGGGAAGGGGGCAAGGCCTCTTTCCAAGAGCCCGAGACAGGTCCGAGCCTCTATACCTCTCCTGAAAGGCCTTTTAGAACTAAAGGGTGGGGCTAGGGGTGGGGCCTCTTCCCAATAGCCTCTGTAGACCTCCCCTGAGGTACTTGTTAGAACACGGGGGCGGGGATAGAAGTTCATCCCTGCCCCCTCCTCTAGCCCCACCTTCTGTGTCCTGGCAGGTGCTGCAGGACAGGGATAGAAGCTCAGCCCTGCCTCAGAGCTTATAACTCTGCCCACCCCAGTCCTGGCCGCCCATTTGTGGCCCTGCTCATCTCCCCCTCCCCCTCCCAGCCCTGCATCTTGGACTAGGGGAGGGGCTCAGCCCCACCCTCTTGAGCAGGAGCCACGCTCACCCCTCTAAGCCATGCTCTCCCTTTCCAGGGGGCACTGAGTCATATTTTTTTTCCAGAAAGGGGGTGGCAGGCCAAATAAGTTTGGGAACCACTGGTCTAAACAATGTGGCTACAATACCAGGGAGAGTAACTGCAGGAGAGAAGAGATATTGCTGAATGTAGACTGGAAGCCAGATGAAATTTTCTGTTCTTTCTTCTCTTTCCTGTTACAAGCAGCAATAAAAACCAAGGAGCTCTGTTGTGAGCACTTACTCATCTTTAGATCAAACTGAAAGAGTCCATTGTATAAAACAAATTGATTCTCTTTTAGCACAACATTGTATAATGCTTCTACATATGCATAAGGAGAAGCAATATATCCTCAGAGTTACACACCCTATTGCATTTTATAGAACATATTTAAGCTACTGTGTTAGTAACCAAATATCAACTTAATTACTTTCAGTTAATCTCCCTGAAAATCTCAGTTTAATGTTTGTGAAAGTCCTATTTTAGTATGTAGCAATGAAATATGAAGTAAAATATGGGAAATGTATTTTTTCAGTTTCTGGAAAGTACTAAGAGAGCATTAGGAAATGTGGTCCAAAAAATGGAGACATAGCCCACCCCTTGACCACCACTGGTGTAAACTAACTTGCTGCCTCTGATATAAAGGGATTCAGTTTGTCCACTTAGTTTGTCTAAATGGAATGCAGAGTCACCACACATCTTTTTTGTTGATTAATATTAAGAAGCAAACAGGACATTTATCAACAATTGTTGCACTGTGCCTTTACAGAACACATTCTTCACTTATTTTTTTACTTGTGATGAACCTAAGGTGAACATATGAGGGTGCTCTTATAACAGAATTTTTTGAGAGAGAGGTTGCCTTTGTCTTCCTCTGAAGCTGAGAGTATAATCTGAGCCATGGCAGTTTAAGTGGTGTCAAACTGCATTAATTATATAGTGAAGATGCATCCTAAGCCTACACTCTCAAATGCATCTGAGAAAGTAGGCTTACTCCATGAAAGGTTATACTACCAACTTTGTTCTCCGTCTCTAAGATGCTATGAGATCCCTTTGCATAATATTCCAGGCCAACATAGCTGTGTCTTTGTGTTCGAGTAATACTTTGTAGAAGATAACAAGATAAGAAGACAACTTCTATTTCCAATATTAATCTTAATACCATTCTCCATGGATGGAATGACCATACAGATTCACAGTTATGCAAGCTTTGTCACTGTCAATCCATGCTAAAGAAAGAACTTTGTGAATTTACTCTAGAATGAGCATTTTGAAGATTAAGTGTTTGCATTGCACATCTAATTAGCATGCAGCTATGTGGCTAAATCTAAATTAAAATCACATACACACAGTGTAATTTCAAGCCCTACTGAGAAGCATAAGATAAAGACTATAAACTATGAAATTCATTTTTCATTTTTGAAACATTTCTTGCTATTTTAAGCAGCTCTCTTACAGGTACTAATGAAGAGGAAGATAGTAAGCATTGTTCCATTTGACTCTCATAACTGTGTTCCTGTAACCCAGCTGAAAAACTTTGGCTTATCAACCATTTAAAATTCATAGTTTAAATTACCTTGTAATTTGGCTGTTGGGATCTGACATGTAAGGTGGTATTCACTTCTTCAGATCTGATAAAGACATCATTCAGAGAAGCTTCCAATTTCTGCCTTTATATCTCTGGCATTAATGGCTGCAACAGAATGGAAAATTAGAGAGAATGTCAAGAGACGATGATCGTCCCTCCTCCCCATTTTTCTTGAACATTGATAATTGGTTCTGTCAGACAGCTGTGCCTTGAAGCACAAGTTCACTCCAGGTAAATGCATATGAGAAGAGAACACTGACAGATGACCAGAGTGCCATTGTCACTGTCAAAACAACACTGGGAGCAATTACAAACCAATTTTCTTGACAATGTTTTTAAAAAGGGCCACCCAATCACACACTTTAAAACCAGGCAGAGGCATTTATATCATGAAAGCATCACAATGAAATGTAGAAGGATGCTATAGCTATGTGTCATGAAGAGAGCTGGGTATAGAAGGAGTTCCATTTGAGTATGAGAAATACGTGAAGTGCTTTACTGTTCTAGAGAAATGTGAGCATTAAGAGACATGAGGGGTTGTCACTAGGACCATTTCAGCTGTTATATAACATATGCACAAAGGCAGTCCCATTCCCTGTCCGACTCAAGAAGACTTGCGAAGTGAATAGGCATGTTGGCCTAGAACAGTGGTTCTCAACATGTGGGTCCCCAGATGTTTTGGCCTTCCACTCCCAGAAACCCTAACAGCTGGTAAACTGGGATTTCTTGGAGTTGTAGACCAAAACACCTGGGGACCAACAGGTTGAGAACCACTGGCCGAAGGAGATGGGATGTCAATGGCAGCTGTTGTCAGGATAGTAAATCTGTTCTGGGTTTAATGTTTGCACCTTAAAGGAATTAACTTGGGCCACAGCTTGCTTGGGCCATCATGTTTAAGGAATGGCTCATGTAGTAATTTCATCCAAGATGAAAAATCTTCTCATTAATTTGGGACCCTTTCCCACTACACAATTCCAGTGTCACACTCCACTTTAACTACCAAAGCAACATCCCATAGAAATTCTGGGGATAGTAATTTGATGAGGCACGAAAACCCTCAGGGTGAGAATTGTAATACAATCAGTCCCCCGTATCCACAGCTTCTGCATTCACAGATCTAGCCACAGATTTAACCTAACTAATTAAAAAAACAAAAAGCAAACCTTTGTTCACCATTGTGTTGCAGTTGTTTATCTCTCGCTTTCTTCTCTTAAACAAAACACAAGGCAACACCAGTTCATTACTCAATTGTACAAAATGGAATTTGATAACTTTTGGAATCAAACTCCAGTAGATATTAAGGGCCCACTGTACTTCTTTCTCCACGACACTGAAAAAAAGGAGAACGCAGAAGCATTTCTGAATCTCCAGTTTTACTGCATGAAAAATGAGCTTGTATTTACCTGTGGTGCTGAATCAGGGATCATGATGTTAGATTTCCCCAGGAAAACTGAGCATCAATATATATATAATCATTACTCTTCATTCCCAAGAGTTTTAATATATATATTGTGTACTTCTTGAAAGAGCTGTCACTTAATTCTATAATTAAGAGGAAACATCTTTATGAAGCTATAGTGCTACACTTGGTGATTCAACTGATTAAAATAATTAAATTCTAACTGACCAAATAATTAGGATATTATTTATTTAGTACTGCAGTGATTAATGGAAGCAGCAGTCTTGTTCAATACCCAAAGAAGAAATCCAGGAGACTTGCAAAACAAAACAAAACAACAACAACTTGGTGATGCTTTGAATATGACTCCCCAGGATGTTATGACAGCATCCATTTTCCCATCCCATCACTCTCCACTCTTCTCCCTATAGCCTTGCTATACTATTCAATTCTCTAAGCCTCCAATGTAATTTCTACATTTTCATCAATCTCAAAGACAGCAAAGGCTCAGCCCATTTCTACCATACATCACACATGGGTTTTAATGGACATTGGTGATGCCATCAGAATATTTACTAGAACGCATTAGAGGTTTTTTTTTTTAATGCATACTTAACTGTTGTTATACCATGGATGGATGGAGATTAATGACTGGCAAAAGCGAATTCAGCACATATTTGAACGGTATAATTGACTGACACAAGATGTAGTTAGTTACCAACAAGAGTAGTTGAAAAAAGGATTGGATTGCCAATTACTTTATTTGTACTATACCTTTCCTCCAAAATCTGAGACTCACAGTGGCTAAATTTACAGTGGTTATGACTGTTGATAGCTAGCCACAGGTAAGAATATATTACTTCCAGTATTAGGGACAATATGGACTTCCTCTAAGATACCATGGACTCTCAATGGACACAAAGATAATTAGACTAAGCCTGTTCTGCTTTGGACATCTCCTAGAACAACATGACTTATTGGAAAATATGGTAATGATAAGCAAAATGGAATATTTTAGAAAAAAAGGGAGTTTGTAATAGAGGTAGATTGTTTCAATCAAGGAAACCACAACCCTGAGCTTTCAAGGTCCGATCAAGTCAGCTTGACAGCAAACAACAACAAATAATAAAGGAATAAGTGTCTGCAGAAGGCTGTGGTTTTACCATATGGCAGGGAAGAAATATCACATGGTTCAGATGCTGTCTTGTGCTGCATACTGTTGTAGGTTAAGGTGGGTAAAGGTTTATGGATTATGACATTCTTGTGTTTCAAAATAACTTTAAAAATTAAGTAACTGTAATGAACTTTTAATTATTTTTGAGAAATGGAACATAAAGAATAACTTTTAAAAACTAGGTGAAATTGTGACTAATTATTTTGCAATTATTACTGTGACTAGTTACTTCTTACCATTCTGTGTTGTGATCACCCAAAAGCACTATGTTTCTCTTTGGATTGAGCTTCATTTTACTGATTTTCCAGCTTGCCTACACTTTAATTATATATTACATTCCTATTCGATCAAATACTTGAAGTTCTCTGAGCCGTTTGCCACAAAGCTAAAGCCATAAAATATAATAGAGTTCAAGGTGTAGATTTAAAAACATATTTTCAAAAGCACATAAAACATGCATTAAAATGTGACGGGCCTCTGAAAATGACGTCAAGGCCTCTAGACACATGCGTGGAGGGAGACACCTCTTCATGTAACCTGATCTTAAGCCATTTAGAACTTTAAAGGTTAATAAATCACGACTTCAGCTGTTACCTGATACTTACTGACTTTCCATTTTTAATCACCCATTTCTTCAGTCTACAGAATCTATTTACATTTCAAGAGTCTTCATAGTTACTGTTGAATTAAATAGTTTTTAATTTAAAGTCTGTGTATTTTCTTCCAACCACTTCTATTTCTAGGCCAGATTCATGCATCAAATATTCACAAAACAGGAATATGAAATTGTCTTGGGATATCTATTTCTGGTGCACATTCATGTGTTAAATTTCTTCATTACAATTACAATAAGTCTATAAAATTGTGCTGGAAGTAGCTTCTTCTGCAACTATCCTACTGAGAAGATATGCATTAATTTCTGTTGTTTCCATTCAGCCTAGGAGAACTGC
The DNA here is from genome assembly GCF_035594765.1 of Anolis carolinensis. Classification (NCBI taxonomy): domain Eukaryota; kingdom Metazoa; phylum Chordata; class Lepidosauria; order Squamata; family Anolidae; genus Anolis; species Anolis carolinensis. Next base: position 282,378,768 of record NC_085842.1, on the reverse strand, counting down.
AATTGCAGTTTGTCCTCCAGATATGAATCTTTACCTCATTCAGGAATCACAGAAATAAATTAGTTCATTGAAATATACATGAAGCAAAAGTCCATTATGATACATGTTCGTTTGCACACATTACTTCCAAGGGGATATATATCTGAATGCATATCCTCACTTTTAAACATCTAATGTGCACATATCTTCCAGAAGACTCCTTTAAATATGAAGAATTCCTGCATGGGAAAACACAATTTTTTCATCATAAATTATGTTTCCTCTGATTCTAAAGAATCTTTAAGGAAATGTGTCTGGATGTGTGTAATTCCTGGGAACAATTATGGGTGAGCAGAGAAATACTCAGTACTAAAAAAAATGGAACTGACAGAAATGTATCAACAGCTCATTTTTTTTTCATGTTAGAAGCGACTTGAGAAACTGCATGTCACTTCTGGTGTGAGAGAATTGGCTGTCTGCAGGAACGTTGCCCAGGGGACGCCGGGACGTTTTGATGTTTTTACCATCCTCATGGGAGGCTTCTCTCATGTCCCCACATGGAGCTGGAGCTGATAGAGGGAGCTCATGCGCGCTCTCCCTGGGTTGGATTCGAACCTGGCAGCCTTCAAGTCAGCAACCCAACCTTCAAGTCACAAGGTTTTAATCCACTATGTCACCGGGGGCTCCTCAACAGCTCAATTAAATGTTATTAATCTAGTCAGAAAAGAGGAAAGATGTCTGTTCATCAAAGTTATTGGTTCCAAAGTATCAAAAACTATTCACCTGTAACTTTTAGATGGAATACTTATCACAATTACCTCTTTAATCTGATCATGTTTAATGGCCTAAAATGTAGATGTTATATGCAATTTTTATTCCCAAAAAGAGTAGTTTCATTGAAAGAGAGAAAGCAACATTTACCATATGGTCTATAAAAGTGGGCAATCTAATTAAGGAGTTCTGATTAAGGGGGGGGGAGGTCAGATTAGAAACAAAATTCACTCTTTCATGTTATGCTGAGAACTAGTTTACCTCCAATATTGAAGACCCATGAAAGGAATGATTTAAACAGAGCTTTGACTCACAGGAAGGCAAACAAATATTGAGAGATGTCTTTTTTTTCTCTTGGGAGGTAGATAAAATCTTACTTTTGCTTTCAGGTCTTTGCAGTATCCCACTCATCCTTCCCTCTCCTTGGATTCTAAAAAAGCCCTCAAGGAAATGAGTCCATGTGTGTGTGTGTTTTTGAATATCTCCTAGGAACAAGTAAGAGAAAGATGAGCAGCTACCGAGTATTAAAACAAAATCCTGAAAATGCTAGGAATCTATTAGTTGGACAATTACATATTACTAATTTAATCACAGAAGAATAAATGTGGAAGAGAAATGAATAGAAAAGAAGAAAGTCAGGTTACCCCTAAGAGAATCAGTTTACATCCTGGAAGGGTATAGATAAACAAGGGGAGGGGGAAGCAGGCCTACTCTAATCATTCAATTGAATTACTATTTCCCTGTAGGATTTCTTTATTTTTGTGCAAAGTGTACTCTTCTCTACTCCCAAGACTTAGTTAATTGAATGCATTGGTCCTGACTGAGACCCATGAATCAATTTAGCTTTACATTTTATATAAGGTAGAGGATCTCAACACAGCATGAATTATGTAAGTATAACCACACTGTTACTTTCCATGGGAAATTCAAGATAGCCTCAGTCCACATAACTATGCACTTTACAATGCAACTGTGTGTGTGTGTTCAGCAACAGTTGACTCCTAGTAACTGTGAATAAGATTGCAGACCACGATAGTTACAACATTCCCTCATTTTTCTTGTAAAATGAGAAACGTGTCTTTCTGTAAACACCAAAATCCACAAAACAAGACTATCTTTATTGGCCATCCAAAAAACACAAAATACATCATGCAAATTTTAAAATATTTACTGTCTTCTTCATCAGGCAGAGAAGAAAAGTGATGGAAAGGCAACAGGTCTACAGAAGATGTCACTTCTGTTGTCAGTTAAGTTGGTCTGGAGGGATCTCAATCCAGGCAGAGGCCTTGTGGGGAGTAGGGACAAAGGGCAGTCAACTCCATTTTCAAGAGAAAAGTAACTTCCTTTGAGAGCCAAGCTGCTCCTGTCCTGTGCAAACCTAGCTGCCCTTTTCTTAGACAGAGAACTTTGACTTTTTAAAGAAGCCACAGTAGCATTACATCTGGGGAAACTTGTAGGGTAAAAGAAAAATTGTTCTCTTGACCTTGTTGATACTTCTGGGCTTCATGATTCGAAACAGCTATTTTTCCTATCCCATGGCCTGATTTATCTAGAATCCATTTGCCCTTCTTGGTAATTGATTTATTACATCTAATGTAACTTTTCATGCTCTATCTTGCAGCAATGCAGTGCATTTTCCTTTCCTTTTTTTTAAAGCTTCTAATCAACAGCAAATTAATTAGCTATTTATTGGTACATGATTCTATATCCAAATGATGCCCAGCAAAGTGGCTTTATACATGTTTTTTAAGGATTCAATGGAGTTGATGTCCTTTCATATATCCCACATAAAAAATTAATTCTGATGGTTAGCAAGATAACAACTATAGATTTTTCTGCTTTACTCCTTATTAAAACACAGTTGATGCTAATTTGATGAAAGCAGAAAATTGATTGGAGCTTTCAGAAACTTAATCTCATTTGTGTGGAAGAGTGAACAGCTGTGAGATGTTTTCAAAGAAATCTTTAAAAAAGAGAAAGAACTGTAGAAATGTTAATACAATTATAAAATGGTTACCACTTGGAAATTAAAAGCTTTGAATACCTGTTCAATATTAGCTATTCCTCGCAGTTGATGCAATTTCAAAATAAAATAAGTTTTATATTTTAATCAGCAATCCAAAAGAATGAGGATATGTCCATAATCCACCAAATAATTTCTTTAAAGTGGTCTCATTTGTTCCAGAATAAATTATTTAAAGACCACATTTTCATCATTCATCTATATATGCATAATGACCTTGCCTAGATTGTCTCCTCTTTTAGTATGCTTTTCAGAGCTTGGAATGTTACCATGTTAATAGTGAATTATTAAAGAAAATTAATTTTCAAGTGTTGAAAAGATGAGAAAATGTATTTAAAAAATCTTAGAAAGTAAAGTCAATAGCTTTTAATGATTACAATAATGGATTCTAAAATCAATGTTGAATTTTAACAAATTGAGGATAATGAATTCATCTGTAGTTAATTACTACCATGCTCACTTGGAAAATACAATATTGAAGCCTACACTCTGTCTTTCCTGTCCAGAAGGTGTGTGAGCCATTCTACAACTCCTGTCAGCTACATAACCATTCAACATGCTTAGAAGCAGATTTGCCAACTGTGCATCCCTTGAGATTAGTGTGGGCCTCAAAGAGATTAACAACTCAACCAAATACATCATTCCTTTACAAGTATGACCATATGCAGCCTTCATCTTAATTCCATGCAATCTTTGGCCTAATTTAAAACACATCCTCTGATAGTGATCAACTGTTACTCATGGGAAAGGCAGTCTCTCCTTTTTCAACCATCTGCCTGTTTCCTCTCAGCCCTTCAGCCCCCTTGAAATGATATACAAGAAACAAAATATATAAAACTGTTAAATAAACACAAGAAAAGATATTATCTGCCAGACTCATTTCCTCTTCTTTTCCTTTTGTATCATGTTTTAGACTCCATCTACATTGATCATTTAATGCAGTTGAAAGCTATCTTCAAAGTGTGACAGCCAGACAACAAACTCCCATAAAAACGAAAAATAGAAAGCCCTGGGTGAGCATCACTGCACTATTGTTTGTGTAATTATCATTTGGGCCTCAAAATACCGTATTTACTTGATTTAATGCTCACCTTTTTTGGTTAAATTACCTTGCCAAAATTTAGGGTGCATGTTAGATTCACATAATATGGTAATCTTAGTGCTGAGCAAAGGAAAAGGGGAAGCTACTTAAGAAGCACCTGGAGCTTGTATTTGACGGAAGCTTTGGTTTAATCAGTTTAATCATCTGAACAGTAAAACCACTTTCTTTAATACTATTTTACAACTGCATTAAATGGTAAGTGTAGGTGGAGTCCTAGTTATTAAGCCTGAGAGCAAGGAATGGTTTTGTCTTTTTATGCACAATGATAGCATTATGTATAAAAGAAATAAATTAAATCCTGTAAGCAGTCCAGCAAATGACCAAATTTCATGCCTGTTGGTAAATATGCTCAGGTGGGCTACATCTCTGCCTACTTGTTCAACCTGTCATACTGCCTCTGATACATGGGGAGAATGCAACAAAATAGCATGGCTAGTCAGCCTTTGATGATAAAAATGTCACTATGGTAGGAATAGCTAAGGAGGGGGGTTAAGATGGATCACAGGGGATCCAAATCTCCCAATCCAAATCTTTCTGCTTCTGCTGTTATATTGAACCATCACAAAAACAGCTGCCTTGTTTTTAGACTAAGCCTCCATAAAGCACAGTCAAGGTCCAGATGTGGGTGGACTACAGCTCTTATCGACCCATCAGCATTGATTATGTTGGCAAGGGCCTGTGAGAGCTATAGTCCAACAGTATTTGGAGGACCTATACATTCCCCAGTCCTAATATAAAGTAACTATCAACAGCTTCTATTCATCCAAAACCGGCTGGAGAAAAAAAATTGTATATCCCATTAACTAGCTTACTGCAAAACTTTTCCTATGTCTTCCAGCTTACTTATAGAGTAATTAATTACATAGTTGAGTTTCTGAGGCATCTACAGATGTGCAACCATTAAATTAATGAGGCACAAATGCTTTTTTCCATTCTGAAGCTGTAAATACATATTTCTACCCACTTTTTTGCTTACACTTTGTTTTTGCCACTGTTTGAATGAGCAATACCACAATTCATCAGAGTAGCATATGCTCTGTATACTCTAAATTAATCTTTCGATCATTATTTTCTTTGCACAGATAAGTAAGAGCATAAACAATGATCAAGGAGATTTACACAGAGGACAGAAAACTGGGCTAAATATCACTGTGTAATTTAAATGATCAATTTAGACCATTAAAGCCTGAGGAGTGTTACAATTTAGATATATTACAGAGCTCATCAGATACAGCCTAAAGGATTTTGCTACCTGAGGTTGGACAGTAACTAAAGAGTGGCCCATGTGTAATCTTAAATCAAGGTGAGCAGGATCCAGAATCCACTTGTCTGCTCTATCTTTACCTGCAGCAAAATAAACACAAACACACAAAAACAGAAAAACAATAACAAATGAAAAAATAAAAATTCACTGCCCTTTCAAGTTGCCCTGTATCAACAACAACAACAACAACAACAATAACAACAACAACAACTATTATAACCTGACTCCATCTCCCCGAGGGGACTCGGGGCAACTTACATGGGGACCAAGCCCTAAAAATCAAGTAAGAAATACAAATTGAAACACAGCAACAATATAATTTAAAAAGTTAAGCGATAGAATAAGACAGCAAAAAAACCCCTCAGCAAACATTAAAAAATAAGAATTGTGACTATTAAAATTGCAAGGGAGGGGCGAGGCATGTGCAAAATGCAGGACAGTTAAGGTCAGGAGTGGGAGTAAAGTGCTAGAATCAGGGCTGTAAACAGTTAGGACTGGACAGTAATAACTTACAAAACTGACCAATTATTCGAAAGCACATTTAAACATCCATGTGTTCAAGTCTGTAATGGTCTTTTCTTGCCTCGTTAGAGAATATATATATATATATATATATATATAGAGAGAGAGAGAGAGAGAGAGAGAGAGAGAGAGAGAGAGAGAGAGAGAGAGAGAGAGAGAGAGAGACATGGAAGGGCATGTTAATTTTCTGAATTAGTTTATTTTATTGAAGTAAAAAAACCCTGATAAGCTAATGCTCCACCAGTAGGTTTCAATAATCAAGACACCCTCCAAATGTTGTGTTTCAATTTGCATCATCCCTTATTGTGTCTACAGTTGACAGGACTTGCTATCTTTCAAAATCTCAAGGTGTTTCCTGCTATCACTCAGGTATTTCAAACAAGAATAATTCCTTGTTCAGTTTCTTTGGAAAGTCCATACTGTATGGATCTGTTTTGTCAAGTAATGTTGGCTTTGGCAGGACATTAATGTTGTTATATGCCTTCTTGTTGACTTCCATTTCCACTCCCATCCTAGCATTTTCATGATGAGGTTTATTCAGTAGAAGTTTGCCATTATCCTCCCCCACAAGGCTTAGAGAATGGCCTAATGGATGACTATGTGGAAATTTGAACCTTGTAGAGTTCCACTCCTCAAACCTCTTCACTATACTGCTCTTTGCTAAAGCAGGATTCTCTCCTCCTTTTAGAACTTTGCCATTAAAGGCCTTCATATAAAGTTTTATTAAAAGGGGATGGGATTCCATTTTCTTGAAGTTTAACATATATCAATGTTCTTGTAGTTAAATTCATTTCCTTTTATCCTGTCCTCACTGGAAGTGCAAATAGTTTTTCTACTCATGTCTTCCTGACATCTTTTTCAATATTTCAAGACTGTCAGTATATTTTCTGGTCTTTCGTTTTCTTTTCTTTAGGTTAAGACACCGAATTTTATCAGCCTTTACTCGAATGAGTTGCCTTGTGTGAATGTTTACCACCTTTATCCCTTCCAAATCTATGTTGATGATCTGAACAGAGTATCTCCTATGAAATGTGCAACCTGTGTACCATTAGTCAATACAAAATTCCCAGAATTTCTTAAATTGCAGTTTAAGGTTTAGTGCATTAAAAGTACTTTTAAAAGCCTGGTTAAATCATATCAATTTCTCCCAATGAGAGTAAAAAAAAACCTGTGGCTTTCAATAATTTATTGATCTTGACTGCATTCAGTCCTAACTAGCATGGGCAATTGTTAGGCAGAATTCATTTCCCATATAGTTACTGTAGGAATCATAATGGGCATACTTCAAAATATTTGTGTATAGGTTTAAAGTTCTAAACAAATAGACAAGATATTCAGAATATCTTAACATTTATAATATTTAGAATCAGAATGGTAAGAAACCTAAGCAAGTACGCAGTTCAACTCACCGCAGATGAGTAATCCACTGTTATAGCAGTCATGGAGTTTAGTAAGCATTGGAACTCAGGTTTGCTTTAAAAAAAAATCTGCCAAAGAAGAGTCCAACAAATTCTGAGAATATTTATTTTGTTGAACTATGAAGAGATTGTCCCATGTTTTGGCAGAATCTTCTCCTTCCTAATGTAAATAACTTGGTTGAGAGCCTTCTACACAGGCCCACAGCTTGCGATGGGTCATGGATTTACCTGAAACGTCTAAACGATGCCTCAGGTAAATCTGAATTAACCTGTAGTAAATTGGGATTTCCCAGTTTTCCTACAGATTAATTTGACACCTGGAAAGATCCGGACCTTAATGTATGGTCTGGATCTTTGCAGGTGTGGGCCTGTGGGGATTTACTCCCAGGATCCTTCTCCCCCCCCCCCCAACACCCCCCCCCCCCCCCGATGCGTCATTTGAATATTTGAAGCTGTCTTTGAAGGGCCTGCACATGCAGCCAGGTCCCTCTAGAAAGTTTCTGGTGAAAATGGGAGGCTGGAAAGCTGGCTAACTGCCCTCCTAGATCAACCAGAGGGTTGACCCAGGAGAGCATATAGCCACACCCCCAGGGAAAGCACAGTGTTTGGCCCAGCTTTGGGACCTCAATGCTAGTTCCTACTGGGATTTGGCCCTGTCTGGAAGGATCCAGATTTTCACTTTTCCAGAACAAAGTTGGACAATTGGAAGAAGACAACGAGGGCAGGTTTCCACCACAGTACTTCCCATGGGCTACTCTTCCACTATACACTCCCAATGGCAACTAGATGTAACAAGACTACTTCCTGTCACCAAATTGAGATATTTGGAGTTGCTTTGGTGATTAATTTGAGATATTTTTAATCACATTTGGGGAGCTTTGGGTGTGATTCTGCCATGGAAATCACCACAAATCATGACAATATTTTAAATAATCCCAACCTTTTCTCTAAAACAGGCCTGGTCAACCTGTTGCACTCCAGGTGTTTTGGACTTCAGTTTCTACAATTTCTAACAGCTGGTAAGATGACTGGGATTCCTGGGAGTTGGAGGCCCGAACATCTCAAGTGGCACAGGTTGGCCACACCTGCTCTATAGCCACAAAGTTGTGGAATCATCAGTATTTAAAGGATATCAGCACACCTCATAGTCATCTCTTCTCTAGATGAAATATTGGGTGAGGGAATGGGGGTATTTGCCTTTCTTCAGAGCAAAGACCTCCAGGCCCAATCACTCTCTATGTCACCTTTACCAGCTAAGTCAGGTGAACTGGAATCTAGGCCTCACTAGACATCACATCCAAGTTGATATACTCTACTAGTCTCCATCAGGGATGTTACAAAGTCCACTTCCTGTACTATGCATAGACCAGGCTGGCTAGCAATGAACCATCACCAACCAAATCAAAGCTGGCTGTCAATCTGCAGGGCCTAGCTGTCTTTTATGTTAGTTGACCCTGAACACTCTCACAAAACTTTCTGTTCCATTATGAAAGTTCATTAGGAAAATGTTTGAAAGGTGGGAAGAACAGCCACTGTTCATTGTTATATTAATATATCAAAAGAAAAGATTTCTGATAAATCAAAAGCTGCCTGCCATCTCTCCTTTTTGATTCATTCATTATTCTTTTCTACCTTGACAGTCCATTGTCGTTTCATCTGTGGTGCATAAAATACAATAATAAATGCATCAGGATAGCCATTGGCCACAGTGCCTGAAAACTATGTGGAACATTGTGTGCCCCAAGAAAAAAAATGATATGTCATTCCCTTCCTTTCCCACCTTCAATTCCATTAAAAATGAGAACGTTTTGTTGTTGTCATTCAACACTCAATACTTTTCATGCTCAGAGTAAACATCTGTGCAAACAAGGAATAAGTAAACAATCTTTATGAAGAAAAGCAATTTGTGGGAAATGCTTTGGATGACCTTTAAGGGGAATTTGCCCTTCTTTGTATTTCACATTATGATTTGTCTCTGAATAATTTTGTAAATCTTACCAACAAAGAAAAATAAGTGTAATCTAAAAACAAAACAAAATTAATTAGTACAAAGTTGAGCAATGCTTATCTGAAATTCCAAATTTTTAAATCCACCAAAACCTAAGATTGGCCTTGCAGGTGGCTAAGAGAATGACGCCTTTGTATGCATGAAATTACCTTCAAGATAAGAGAATAAGGTATATTAGAAATATAAATGAATTCCTTGTCTAGATTTGGATCCCATCTCTAAGATATCTTATTATGCATGTATTTGCAAATACAGGCATTCCAAAATCTGCAATCTAAGAACACTCTGAACCACACCAATGTTGGACCTGGAACTAACTTGGCACACAAACCCAACATGGCTAAATTTGCATACTGGCAGGGTTTGTGGGGGTGATTGACCTTGACATTCAAAAGTTATAGTTCACCAATATTCAGAGAACACTGAACCCATCTGATGACAGATCTGGACCAAGTCTGGCAGATAAATTCAACATAGCTAACTTGGGAGTTATAGTTCACCTGTATTCTGTGAGCCCTCTGAACTCCACCAATGACAGATCTAGACTAAACATGGCACACACACCCAACACTGCCAACTTGGGGTGATTGACCTTGGCAACTGAGTGTTATAGTTCACCAGTATTTATTTTACTTATTTACAGTATTTATATTCCGCCCTTCTCACCCCGAAGGGGACTCAAGGTGGATCACATTGCACACATATAAGGCAAACATTCAATGCCATAACATAGAACAGAGACAGAGACAGACGCAGGCACGGGTTGGCCTCGAACTCATGACCTCTTGGTCAGAGTGATTTGTTGCAGCTGGCTGCTATCCAGCCTGCGCCACAGCCTGACCCAAGCTAGTAGATAAATAAATTTTAAATAAAACTACATCAAGTTTGGTCTCCAAATTATTATAACTTTATTGCAGGGACATAGTGGTGTACATGTTGCATGTACACTGTATTACAAATAGAGTTAAATAGTCTGTTACATGGGTGGGAAACCTCCCATCCTGCAAAAGTAGTTGTGCTTCAAAACCCATCAGCTTCAAAAAGCATAGGATGTTGGAAATCGAAGTCTAAGGAAGATGGAAAGTAGAATCAAACAACATTAGGAAAGGCCCTTCCTATAGTTTATGGATTAAAGCCAAAGTGAAACTCTTGGCAACACAGATTTGTTGAGGTATCACCCAAATATGACCTCTCTGTTTTTCAGTGAGATTTTTCTCTGTTCATCCATAGCTTCTGGGCTATTTTTATTCTTTCAGTAAAAATGAAGCATAAATTCAAAAGGAGTCCCTGGCAGCTAATGATCTGCCTCATTTACTTGAAAACTAATTGCTGCCAGAGCTCTCTTCTCTGGCTAATTGAAATGATCAAAGGGGAAATTAGCACTAGTGCAACATTCTAATACTGCTTAAAACACCGAGCACATGCTAGTGGTGAATTAGACAGAAAATGTCTCAACTGTTTTGTAAACGCTAAATGCTAAATGGGTCTGTTTGTTAGTGAAAGACAAAGGAGTTGTTGATTGAAGAAAGGTAAGCACTATATGCAAGGATACTGAACACAATTGACGGATGCAATATAACAAATGGAATGACTGTGTGGTAGTGTCCTCCATAAGTTAATTTTTCCAAAGGATAGGTTCTTATGTGTATTTAAAGCATCTAATATAGGCTATACAGTGTAAGAGAAGAGGAAAGTCATTCCATTTAAACTGATTTAAGTTTCCAGTGCAGCCCTGCCTTATGAATTCAGCTGTAGGCTTGACAGTTTATAGCTGTTATAACCTTGAGCCAGTTGCTAACAGCAAATTGAAAATTGTTTGTGGCCTTCTGAGAACTGACCCTCCTCTTCATTTTCTGAAGAAAACTATTTCCAAGATATATCCTAGGCATCAGGTAAAACTGTGTACTGACCACTCTGGAAAACAACAACTGATTTTCCGATTTCATTGTGACTTTGTCTAGTTCAGATCAGACCCATGTTTGTGTTGTGTTTTATCACTTAATATCAGTGCGAACAGAGGAAGAAGGAAAAAAACTATGATTAGCATCTTGTTAGTGTTATATGCAAGCACAACTCCATCTTACATCTAAATACATGTTTTTTGTGTTGTTGTTGTTGTTGTTGTGATTCATTGTGTTGCTGAAAGAACTGCTCCTGGTGGCAATTCTTCCATTGCTGAGGAAGAACAGACCAATGATTCACCATCTGCTGAGCCTTCTGGAGGACCCTAACATATCTGTATGCTTATGAAAAAAATAACCTGGAACTTCTCCAGTCTGTCCTCATGATCTATCAGCGAAGGAATAGGCTTTGTGGGGTGACTGCTACAGAGACATGGTAAATCTGCTCTGGGGCAGCCCCAGATTCAGCATGTTCCAACCAAATCAGTACAGAAATTGTCTGGGAGTGCATCTTCTCCTCTGTGGTAGCCTATGTTTCACCTCCTCTGTGTTGCCATCACAACCACTCCTAGCCGGCCATGGAGCTTTGAGCTCCTGGCCATCATGAGTGTTTCTGATGATCTTAGAATGTGGGGCTGCATGACCAACAAGAAAGAGATGGCACTGCAGAGTGCCCATGACAACTGGGAGCTTAGATGTAGCTCTGTGACTGGCTTGGAGCAGAAGTGATGACACAGATAGGATCCATGCATTTTTCCTGCTCTGATGAGCACAGAGAAAGCGTGATACTGCTAGAATCTCCAAATTACTAATTGGAAAGGGACCCCCTGAAGCATTCATAAATCAAAACAGCAGTCTTTGTACCTTTTGCAAAGATTTGTTGTTTCACAGCTTTTTAAAAATGTAAAACATACTCCATCATCTGTAATTGTCTGGGGCGGAGGCTGATGTGATTGACATGGGCAACTGCATTTTTCTCCTTGTCAGCCAATCAGAAGAAGAAGAAGAAAGGGAATCACGCGGCTTTCTGCAATGCTGGTCTCTTCCTCCCCTTAGTATTTTGTTTTTGTGGTGTTTGCAGGAGAGAGATAAGATGTTTGTTTTGAGGTTCATTGAGTTTCTGTGTTTTTCTTAAAACCTAAACTTATAGTAGCTTTTTGATAATTTTATTTTTTCTGTCCCTTCACATCCAGTCTATAACTTTTTCCTGTTGAAATTATCCAACCCCAAACTGCAACCCCATTTTTTTTAGCATGAGTAGAATTGGGAAATGTAGTTTGAGAAAGCAAGGACCTCTGTAGCAGAGTAGTGAAAAGGCCCCACCCTAAATTGCATTTCCCAGAATTCTGCTCATGCCAGAAGAATGAGACTGCTCACATTAAAGCCCCAATGTAGTTTAATCACATGTGCTTAAATTGGGAAAAAAATTAAACTCGGTGGATAGACTATCCACAAAGTACCTTTATCCCAGGAGCTCCTGGTTCAAAATGGTGGGTGGCCAATAAACGTTCCCTGAAAACACTGTGCAGAAATTCAAGGGGATGCCTCTTGTAGTTTGTAAAAGCTTTTAAAAATTCCTAAACATTGGTGGGTGACTGAAATGTTCTGAAATGTAGTAGGCTTAAAGTCGGAAATTTTGCCTAAAAAGGTGCCAAGTTTCATCCTAATAGCCATTAAAATGACAAAGAAACAAGCCTGGCAATTTTCCCCACAGCTGCTAATGGAAAGAATCTTTATAAAGCAGTTATGAGGTTTGGGATATTTGTATTACAAATCAGAACAGGGCCCCTCTAAATCTTTACTAATTGCAGTGGGGGGCACTCAAATCTCCAAAATGAATTATTAATCTGATTTCAGCCATTTTGCACACCGTTAGTATCCACTGACTTTACCAAAAGGGGGACAAAGTCATTTTAAAGCAAATAATTTAATAAATAAATACATTATGACACTTGCCAGAAGCTGCTGTGCACCATAAGGACGGCCAGCACTCCATTTGCACTGAATCTGATTTTTTTTGTCAGACAAGCATAGGAAGACATCTTTCTTTATGGCACATCCCCTTAATAATTCCACTGTTTGATTGACATACTCTTTACATGACCTGAGAGTTGAAGTACATAATTTTCAAAAAGAAATTGAGCCTGGGGAATACAGATGAGGCAACAGAAAGAGATGAGCAATCAAGACATGAGCAGTCCCCTAGAATTGAGTAAAGAAAGAAAATAATCATAAGAGAAACAATGTAAATGGAAGCAGAATCTATTGCTAACAATTGCCTATTAATTTAATTGAAGTTCATCTTTTTGGACATGTTTAGTTACTATTTGATGGGCATCTCACCGCTTAGTCTATAAAAGGACATATGAAAACCTTGTGTTGATTTGACTAACTACAAACTCATGGATGTGGTTCCTATCTCTCATAATTACTGCAACTCAGGGTTTTCTCAGCCTCTTAGCAATGTCAGCTTTTAGCATCAAGGTCGCTGAAGGGGAAGCCTACACAAACAAACACTTCTCCTGACAGCAGCTTTTCCCTTTCTTTTAAAAACTACCATCATATTTGTGTACTAATGCTGTCTTGCAAAGTAATGCATGTTGGCAGAACAATCTGCTAACAGAGCAAATGTAGATAGTTTATGTGTGGAAACCTGCCATTAGCATTTGCCATCACAAAGACTGAAAGGAACTGCTTATGCCAATAATTTTCACGCCATTGTACAGGCTAAAGGCAATCCAAGGATCGTGTCTTGACAATTATCTACAGATAATAAACATTCCCATATATGTTCCAGCATTTAGGCTGACTCACACAAATTATATTTTCACTGCAAGAATTGCCCCAATAATCACTTACTAAACATGTACGAACAGCAAAACAGCAAAAATATGTTATCCCCAGGATTAAATATATAGCTAGATAGACCTATAAGTCTGTCCACCAAACTGAAAATCATACAAAAAGTGAATGCTGAGGAAAGATACACATATATTCCCCAATGCATTTTATTTGAATTAAAGGTTTGATGAAACGTGTTGAAATACTCTCCTTCTTCTTCCGCTGCTGCTGCTTCTTCTTTTTCTTCTTCTTCTTCTTCTTGCAATGTCAGAACTTACCTCTCTTCTTTCCATTATATGTCCACTTGTGGTGACAATTTTTCTGTTAAGGAAGCAATGCTTAGGAACATATCTACTTTATTAACTGTGCTGTAATACGTATGGAGTATATGCAATGTGCCAGGAGTAAACTGGGATGGGAACATACCAACAACGAAGATCCAAGGGAGATTTGTTCTGTGGAATGTGCTTTAAAACTCCCCATGTTTCCATAGTTTTGAGCTACAGGTTGGGAGAGGTGGGTAAAAAAAAAACACTGTTGTTGTTGTTTGTTGTTGTTGTTGTTATTGCAAGTTGAGTTTGGAAAAGTTACTTTGGCGGAGGGCCCTACAACACATGGTCATGGGAATTTGTCATAAAGCTTTCAGTGCCCTGATTGTATATTCATTTAGCTGAATACATCTATCTATCTATCTATCTATCTATCTATCTATCTATCTATCTATCTATCTATCTATCTAATTAATTTATATCCCACCTTTCTCCTGAATGGGATCCAAGGCAGCTCATAGTATGAATTAAAGGAAGTTATATGAATTAAAACACACACACACACCAATACTTTAACACAATATAAAATCATTTTATAACATAACAATAAAATTGCAGGGCATATCACTCATTAATGATTTATCAGCATAGCTAATTAGTCGTCACTCCCCTTCAGATCTGAACACCAAATGTACAAAGACTTCCAACAGAAGTTTGATGTGTGTATAAAGATATTTTGATAGGCATTCACTTCCTTTCTCTATTTCGCTCTCACATGTTGCAGGCAAAAACTTGCATACCTTTAATATGAATATGAAATGCTCATTAGTTCATTACTCATTGTGGAAATAATTCTGGACTGCATGACCCTTATAGTCTCTTCCAACCTTATGATTCTAGGAAAGAAACATGAAAAAATATTATTTTGAAAGGACTCTTAACTCAACTTACGACCTTCAGTAATTATAATAGAAAAAAATATTCAAACCTCCTCTGAACAAATCTTGCCAAGAAAGCCCCATGAAAGGTTCACGGTGGGGTCACCATAAGTCGGAAACAACCTGACAGCACACAACAGCAATAACATAATTCATTTAAAACAAAATATGATTCCTTTCCTACAATTCGTTCTGTTCCTTTGCCTTGTGTTAACTTCCTCCAGTGAAAAAAAAAATATCTTCCAGAAGGTTTAAATCTTCTATCCCAGAGGAGTATATTGACGTTAAAAGACTATTACCCTCAGCTACTATATAAAACATAGATATATTAATCCTTAAGGTTAGAGCAGCTAACTATATTTATTCTATTGGAAGCCAGCCATTGAAAACCTTTCAAGTAAAATCACCCATGACCTACAAGAGACAAGGAAAATTGAAATAATAAATTTTTCGGATCAGGACTCATCTCAGGAACACTTTGTGAACAAATTTCAGAAATTCTGACCAGCTGTCTACAGAATATTCCTAAAGTTTATTTCCCCTTTTCCTCTTTTTGATTTTGCTATTGAGCATTAAGGAATGTGTTTGAATCAAAAGATAAACATTTTCAAATGGTACTAAACAATATACATAGATAATTGGGCAAACATTTCTTTTGGAATGCAAAGAGGTTTTACCAGCAGTATCATTAAACAGTGCTCATGTTTGGATTTCTTTGCACTCCTTCTGAACAGTAGAGTGACAGATTAAATAACATTTGA
The DNA here is from genome assembly GCF_035594765.1 of Anolis carolinensis. Taxonomy (NCBI): domain Eukaryota; kingdom Metazoa; phylum Chordata; class Lepidosauria; order Squamata; family Anolidae; genus Anolis; species Anolis carolinensis. The sequence goes on along the minus strand of NC_085842.1, from coordinate 282,362,971 downwards.
TTACTAGGCTACTATGAGACAATAATGTCATCATCAACTAGTGTTTCTTTTGTCTGTCATCACGGCCACAAAGCAGGCTAAAGTTAATCTCACCTATAGTAGTATACAGATGGGTTAAGAAACAAATTAAAGTATGACAATATTGTCCATCGGTCTAAAGCAGTAATTCTCAAACTCTGATCTTCCAGATATTTTTTGATTTCACCTCCCAGAAACTTCAGTTGCTTTGAGCAAAGATCAGAAAATCTGTGAGTGAAAGACTAGAGTTTGGGAAACATTACTCTAACACATGAATTTCCTTTTGCACAGTAATGAGGAAAGTGCAACCCTCCACATGCTATTGGAGTGCAGCTCCCATAATTTCTCGCCAACAACATCTGGACATCTTGTACTTCTTCATACAATTTACAAGCATAGACATTGTAGCTGAATACTCAATTAGCATTTAGCTTCATTGAGAGCTAGAGGATATAACAGATCATATAAGCTCTACTCAGATATTCAAACTGCTTTAACATATTGCTGAATGTTTAAGTTTGCTGCATGACATATTGTTTTTGAAATAATGTATTGAATCCTTTTTCTAGTCCCAACTAGAGTAGTAATAGTAGTAGTAGTAGTAGTAGTAGTGGTGGTAATAATAATAACTTTATTTATTTAACTTTATTTATCCTGAGGTTTACATATAAAAAGGCAAACATTTGAGTGGTTTACATATAAAAAGGCAAACATTCAATACCATAGTCAACAGAGACACAAAAATCAAAACAATACAAAATAGTAGATTTTTATAATTAATAGAATTTATCTATTTGTTGACTCCTCATGCAACAATAGCTCTACTATTGTTTGGGACCCACCTACCTTAGAGACCGCATCTCCCTCTATGAACCCACACGTTCTCTTCGCTCGTCGGGGGAGGCCCTTCTCTCGTTCCCACCACCCTCACAGTCATGGTTGGTGGGGACGAGAGAGAGGGCCTTCTCCGTCGTGGCCCCCCGGCTTTGGAACTCTCTACCTAGAGAGATTAGGCAGGCCCCTACCCTCCTCTCCTTCCGGAAGAGCTTAAAAACCTGGCTGTTCCAAAAGGCCTTCGATGTTTAGTTGTTGCAGGATTGATCTATCTGTCCATTCCATAATAGTCCCATTGTTGTTGTCTTGCCATTTTATACCGCACTTTATTGTCCAACTGTGAAACTTCCTTTTCACATTTCGTAACACTCTGCATTTTGCCTGGGATCTACGAATTAGTCTCCTGTTTTTAACACTGTATCCTGCTTGTTGATTTTAATGATTGTTTTTATTGATGTTGGTGTTTTTTACTGGGATAATTGTTTTATTGCTTTGTTACTGTTATTTGTTTGTTTTATCGGGCCAGGCCCCATGTAAGCCGCCCCGAGGGGAGATGGGGCGGGGTATAAAAATAAAGTTATTATTATTATTATTATTATTATTATTATTATTATTATTATTATTATTATCAACACAACGACGTTGTATGGCACAGCAAACAAGATAGATATGCTGGATTTCGTTTCGCAAAACCACAAGTCGAACACTTCCCAAGTGTCTAGGACTGTGTGATGTATTTTCTGATGATGTGTGCAGATCCCAGTAGGGTGGCCTTTTGCAGTTGGCAGATGGTGATTTTGTCAATGTCTATTGTTTCCAAATGCCGGCTGAGATCTTTTGGCACGGCACCCAGTGTGCCCATCACCACCGGGACCACCTGCACTGGTTTCTGCCAGAGTCTTTGAAGTTCAATCTTGAGGTCCTGATAGCGGCTGAGTTTTTCCTGTTGTTTTTCATCTATGCGACTGTCACCTGGGATGGCGACATCAATGATCCAAACCTTGTTCTTTTCCACAACTGTAATGTCTGATGTGTTGTGTTCCAGAACTTTGTCAGTCTGGATTCGGAAGTCCCACAGTATCTTTGCGTGCTCATTTTCCAATACTTTTGCAGGTTTGTGATCCCACCAGTTCTTTGCTGCTGGGAGGTGGTACTTGAGGCATAAGTTCCAATGAATCATTTGGGCCACATAGTTGTGCCTCTGTTTGTAGTCTGTCTGTGCAATTTTCTTACAGCAGCTGAGGATATGATCAATGGTTTCGTCGGTTTCCTTGCACAGTCTGCATTTTGGGTCATCAGCTGATTTTTCAATCTTGGCCTTAATTGCATTTGTTCTGATGGCTTGCTCCTGGGCTGCAAGGATCAGGCCTTCTGTCTCCTTCTTCAGGGTCCCATTCGTGAGCCAGAGCCAGGTCTTCTCCTTATCAGTTTTTCCTTCAATTTTGTCAAGGAACTTTCCATGCAGTGTTTTGTTGTGCCAGCTGTCAGCTCTAGTTTGTAGTGCGGTTTTCTTGTACTGGTTTTTTGTCTGCTGTGTTTTGAGGAGTTTCTGATTTTTGACTTCAATCAAAGCAGGTTCTTCACTTTGCTTTACATATTCTGCCAGGGCATGTTCTTCTTCTTTGACTTTTTTTTTTACATTATTATTATTATTATTATTATTATTATTATTATTATTATTACTGTAGTGGTGGCTAATAGTTCACATTTGGCACCTGATTAGAATTGTATGTAAGGAGAATAAAACTGCACCCATTGATCAAATCCACTCTGCCACATCCCCATTGCTTAATTTCATTATCTGTTTGACATTGGAGAGTTAACTTTCTCAATAGAACCATAAATGTGCTGACTGTAAATCAGGGAAGGGGCATGTGTTTATTTCCATCACCTTCAAATATTCATGAAGATGATGGAAATAAACAAGGCAGTAATTGAAATGGGGAAGGATTGCAGGGAAGTTCCTATTGGTTTGTGTAACTACACTTGCAGAAAAGGTGGCATCAGAGAAGGGTCAGGCTGTAGGCATGTGATGATACTTGTCACGTGAAATCATTTGCATTCCACTAAATATTTGTAAAACCTATGAATAGTTCCAAATCCTACAAAATTTTGTCACCTACCTTAATATGATGGGTCCCTTTCACTTCTATGCCAACATGCCGAAGGTAAAGTAATATTAGAGGATGTGATTCTCCTCCTCTCCCTTGCACTATTTCCAAGCTGGCTTTCTTTCTTATTTTGTATATCACATTTACATTTGCATTTTTGTTATTTTAAAATGATAGAATTGCACAATTGAACTAAAAATAAAATAATCATAATAAATAAAGGAACCATAGTAGTGCAAGGAAGTGGGGTTATAGGGGTTTGCAAAAGTGAGTTTGTGAAAGCACAGAATGGTTGATTGGTGCAAATGTGCTAATAAAGAGAGATATGGTATCAAAGGTGCTGAATGTGGTATATCCACTATCTATGCTAAGGCAACTGTAGTGGGATAGCAGCTTGGTGTGATAAAGTTCAGAACACCCAAGTGGGTTCCATCTTAGAGCAGGTGATCTCCTAGCAGCACAAACTATCACTGCAATTTATATGAGAGTAAGGAACTGTGTGACTGAATTCTCCTACTAACAAACAGTTGATGCCGGAAGCTTTTAGATATATATTTTTATTTTCTGCCCACTATAGATGCTGTCAACAAAAAGTTGGCCTCCAGGCTTCCTTGAGTTGCACTCCCCTAGTCTAGACTTTCCTCAATTCTCTGTGACATATACAGGAAAAGAATGGCAATATGTGGAACAGTCTGAATTTTACCAACAGGAAAGCTAACAGATTATTCTCAATTCCACTATCCAGAAAATAATGACAACAGACAAAAAGAAAACAAAGCAATGTATCGTCCTTAATTTTTTTGTTATTCAATAACTTTTTTTCCCAAAGCCCTGTGCACTTGGTTGATCTTTTCAGAAGAATGTGTTGGAAACAAAATCCTATCTGGGGGTAGGAGCAACCCTTCTGGAATGAAAAGTCCATGTTGTTGCCTGGGTAATTGTCTCAAAGCACTAACAATGCATTATATCTGGGATGCCCATCAAAACCTTTTTGGACCGTATATCATAAATATTCTCTTTTTTTTAAGAATCTACATATTTGATGGAAGTTACTAATATACCTTGATAATGTATATGGTTGATACTTGGTTATCAGGCTTGTCTAATCATTTTCATTCTAATTGGCAATTATACACCAGAATGATAGAATACGAAGGGAAAAGATTATTTTTATTTACTGAGGTAGAACAAGGTAGATACAGATAAATTATGATATCTTGAGGATACCTGGAGAGAAAATGGATGATTTTCTGCCATTCCTTGTATCTATAATTTGAAGATATTTCCCTCCCAGTGGCTTCAATGATTAATGCATACAGATTTCATTTATTCTAGACTGATTTCTTTTTATTTACTCTTCAAACATAAAGGGACCTGTACTATAAATATATTCTGCATTTTTCATTAGAATGTCACGCACAAATTATTGCCCTACCACTATGTCTGCAACTTCTAAAGTCTTGATACAAACAAATTTCATAAAATAGGAGATTTATTCTTTAATGAAAAGACAGATTGAACATTCAGTCACCTTGGGGTCTGTCATGCTACACCCTTATATTCAACTTTAACTCCCATGTCAATATCCGATAGGATCCTGGGATGTGCAGTTTAGGAAGAACTATTTAGAATTTTCAGCCAGAGAGATCTAGTGCTTCACCAACTACAAGCCCTAAGAATCCATACGATGATACACAACTTCTGTATCCACAAATAATGTTTCAAGAATCCCTATGGTTACCTGAAAGCATGGATAATAGCAAACCCTATATTTTGACTATACTTGGGGCCAGACACATACCATAGAACCACACTAGAAGATATAGAGAGGCCTCCAAACATTTTTGGGAAACATTTTTAGGAGGAGAGCTCATGTTTCTAATGTATGCTAGAAATGTGAACAACATGAAAGGACATGTAATCGCATGCAATGGACATGTGAAATGGATTAGAATGACCAACTTTTTGTCAACTTTCTTTCTGCAACAAATTTTGAGCATTTTAGCACTGTGACATCACTCCAAAAATGTTCAGGAAATTGAGAATATTAAACCAAACAGTTTATTATTTCTTGCCTGGAGTGAAGTTCTTTTTTTTTTTAACAAAGTGTTCAGCAGTCCTACTCCACTTTTCCTCCTTGTCCTCTGTCTAACTGTATGTCTAGGTTTTCTTTCCATGGCAGGAGCGACTTGAGAAACTGCAGGTTGCATCTGGTGTGAGAGAATTTACCATCTGCAAGGACATTGCCCAGAAGACGCACAGATGTTTGATGTTTTACCATCCTGTGGGAAGCTTCTCTCATGTCCCCACATAGGAAGCTGGAGCTGACAGAAGGGAGCTCACTCCACTCCTCAGATTCAAACTACTGACCTTGCAGTCAGCAGTCTTGTCAGCACCATTGCACCACAGGGGGCTCCTGTAAGTCTAGTGAAATATATTCTAGGATAATTTCTGTCATTCTCAAAGTGAGATGAATCAAATTCTAATTACCACAAAGATCTGTTTAAACTGCCATTTTCAGGAGAGAAAAAAACTTTTGACCTACTTCAACTTAAGAGCCTTCATATCTTCATGCTCCATCCTACTTAGCAACCAACATCAGCATTTCCTCAATTACACAACTTCAGTGATTTGCACATGAAGTGATTTTCAGTGAAATTTGAAATTCAGGATAACTGTATTGATCATTTCACATATTTGTGTTAGTCATACCCAGGGTTCCAAATCTCTTGAACTCCAATTTTAATATTTAAAATTAAGTAGATAATGCAGCATTTGCAGCAACTTTCAATCCACTTCTTATCCCTTATCTACATTATATATGGGCATTCATTCAATATTGGGGGGACTTTCTAAGTACACTTAAGATAGAATCAACATTATTTTGCTATAATGTTTTATCCATGTTGCAGATATTTCTCTATGCAAGTGAAACATTGCACAAAATGAATCTTGGTGTAATACATCATGACACATTAATTCCAGGGGGTAGGCAGGGGGTATCAATCCACACATGTGTATGAGCAAATGGGAGAATAAAAGTTATGGAAAAAAATCAAAAACATTTCTAAGCAAAACTTATTTTAGTAAGTAGGAATCAGATGAAACTGACTGAAAGATTATGGATAGATCCAAATGGGTGTGTGGGTCTCACAGATCCAAATGGGTGTGTGGGTTGAGGAAGAACACCATTATGTCTAGAATTCTTTACCCTCTTACAGTTGACAATGTGAACGATTCATTATGTGGTGCAGCTGGTGGATTGCAGCCAGCTATATAAGCTTAAATGCCCTTCTCTTGTTTCCTTGACTTTTCTTTTTCATCAGAAAAAAAATCATGTTTCCATTCCTGGCTCTTTCATTATATCTGGCTGCTTTGAAAGGTGTGATTATTCATGGAGTAAATAACTTTCCTCATAACCACATTAATCTTATCTGTGATGTTACTTCCTTCACTAGCCTGCAACCTAACAGCATGTCAATCAAGAGATTGACACTCTGGCCTTCTGTTGTTTATGTACTGGATGTCGTGTTTGAAACACACTTCATCTGATTTTTCAGACTTCACATCGACCCACACTGTTCTTTTTTCTCATAATAAAAACTTATAGTATGTATATACTGAGATGAGTGTAGTCTGTTGTTTACCCAGAGGAATCATGTACCATGGTCCACACTGCAGTAAAAGCTGTGATGGCAAAAGTGTCTTAAGTGTCATCTTCCATATCAAGATGAATAGATCAAGAAGTTTAAAACTTGTGTGCACAAAATGTTCCTGAGCACAACTGCCTCATTTGTGACTGCTGTCTTTTTCTACACATGATATGATAGCCACCTTCAATTGATTCAAAGTCAAGCTACATGTTGTGTTAAGGCTCACGCCCCCAAGATTTAAAAAAATGAAGCTTGTATTTATGAGCTAGGATATATTTTCTGATCCCAATGGAATTCCAATGTATTGAAGATTGACAGAAACGTTAGCAATGCAGCTAAGTATTGCCTTAGAATATATATTGCAATTTTCAGCCCATAAAGCAAAATATTACGAGCACCTGTCACCCAATTCTAAACGTTGGAGGGAAGGAGAAAATAGTCCAGCAAGAAAATAGTGAATATTTACTAAATTATAATGAAACCCAAAAGCCTGAATGTATCATGTTAATTGGCTGATGCAATCACCTGCAAGCAGACTGGTAGCATATGAAATCATTTAATGACAAGCAGTAATCAAGCTATTGTTTTCTTAAGTGGACTCATACAAATGTCGCTTTCCATTGGAGGTGAAGACTTATTTGACATTAATGGGGACTAATTAATTTTTCTCCTACTGTACAGATAGAGACTGTGGATAATATATGTGTTATCTCCTGAGACACAAATGTTAGGCTCTTTACAGAGCCACTAAATCAGTGATTCTCAACCTGTGGGTCCCCAAGTGTTCTGGTCTACAACTCCCAGAAATCCAAGCCAGTTTACCAGCTGTTAGGATTTCTGGGAGTTGAAGGCCAAACATCTGGGGACCCACAGGTTGAGAACCACTGTTCTAAATAAACAGTTAATAAACTATCTGTCTACATTAACATTAATGCTGATGATGTTGGTTCTATATGGTAAATAACTTTACATGACATACAATTAAAAATAGCAAATAAATTGAAACATAAATTAAATATTTATTAGTCCCTACGGGGAGATAAGGTGGGATAGAAATAAAGTTTTACTTACTAATATAACAAAAGTGTACAACTAAAGTGCAACAACTTCTAAAAAACCCTTTCTTTAAAATCCTTCAAATCTCAAACTCTATATAATATTTTAAAGAGCCTTTGTCTGCAATTCAAAGGAGACCAAGGAGGGGCCATTCAGAGTTCAGGAGCAGAAAAGAGAAAATCCCATTTGCTGTCCTACCATCCATGACTGTGAGAGTTTGGTAGGAATGAATGAGTTCACTATCTTTTGCCCATGCACCATAGTCTTAATTCTAATGAGGCTGCTCATTATGCTTACTTGTATATGGTCTGGCCAATAAAAGCTTTGTTGCACATAAATTGTATTTTGGAACTGTGGATCAAGAACTTCTATATAAAATTCCTGTTTCTTCTGGTAACAGAAATCAGAAAACACAGCCATATATGAACATCTCCAGATGAGATACAGGGATATAGAAGAGGAAAAAGAATTCTGTCATTAGACCAGTTACTTTGGATGTTTAAATGTATCCTACATATTTTTCCTTTGGGTCAAAACCATATGGAACAACATGTGCTGCCCTCCACTGAGTCTCTGTTTTGGACATGTCATCTGCAATTGACATTTAGAATGGTTTAAATTCCCATTCAAAAGCCAGATTCACAGCATGGTGGCAAACGGAAACAACAGCCTTGGGCTGAGCAGCTAGAAGTTAACAAGTGCTAGATTTTCTCAGTCATAGTGTTTGTGGACTTTAAAGGGAAATCCATAATATATACAAACTCTAACAATTGTCCTGCCACTTATTTCAACCATGACTACAAGCACTGGTGAATAAAGTCAGTTTTGAAAAACAAGAATCTTTAGACAATATAGTGTTCCCTCACTTATTGTGGGGGTTCTGTTCCAGGACCTCCCGTGATAAGTGGAAATCCGTGAAGTAGGGACACTATTTTAATTTTAATATTTATACATTATGTTAATTGTTATGTGGCCTTTTTCCCTTGCAAGCCCCAGGGAACTAGTGAACCCTTCCTTACCAGCGCTGGCTGGGCCCTTGCTCCGGACCCCCCATATTGCACTGGCTGCTGCAGCCAGGGAAGAAGGAATGCTGCTCCTGCCAGATGAGTGAGTGAGGGAGGGTGGGTGAGAGAGTGAAGGCTGGCAGCGGCAGCAAGAGCCTGGAAGAGGCCACCAGGTCCGGTTTCTCCCACTACTCCAGATGGGCCATGCCAGGAAACGTGGAGGACTCACCCACCCTCCCTTGCTCACTCATCTGGCAGGAGCAGCATTCCTTCTTCCCTGGCTGCAGAAGCAAAGGCAGCCAGGGCAACATGGGGGCCCCAGCTGGCGCTGGTAAGGAAGGGTTCACTAGCTCCCCGGGGCTTGCAAGGGGGAGAAAGGCCACATAACAATTAAAATAATGTTTAAATATACCCCAGTTTCCCCGCAAAACAGCGAGTCCGCAAAAAGTAAACCAGGAAGTAGCGAGGGAACACTGTATATCCTCTAAAACTTGACTGGCCAATGAATGTATGTGCTCCAAAGAATGATAGAAATATAACTATTGATGTCCTTCACTTGTTTGTTAAATTCTGTCTTGATTCAGTGTCTATTGTTCTCACATTTTCTTTTCCCAATTGAGAATGATAATATCTGCCAGTGCCATCAGTGCAATGTCGCATGTCACTACATATGAATGATGATCAGTAAGAAATAAATGAACAGTATTTCTGCGTGGGTGATCAGTAATCTCACATGTGAATTGTGTTTACTGTCTCTGTTGTTGAAATATATCCATTTATATGAAGATTTGAAGAGGAAAATGTGTACATTTTGAGACAAGATGAGACTACTGCTAAAACATTTGAATCATTGCACATCTGTGCTTTGGGACATCTCCCATGTTTTAACTTTTTCTTTTTCTGGGACTCAAGGCAGCTTCCAAAGCCTAAAATAGAAACAACTTCAAAAATAGGTTCATTTGAAAAAATAAATTATAGTTAAGCAGTTAAAAGCAAGAACATTAAAAAAAGAAAATAAGAAATAAAAGGTGAAATAGCCATGCTCCTATTTGCCACTCCTTCTGTTGCAGTCTGCTAGAAGAGATGAAGAAAGATTGCTTTTGGCAATAATGGGGAAAGTTTTCAGAGGGTAGGCCTAGTTGAGTAACCCTGCTTCCCATCCCAGCTCATTTGCCTCTTCTACAACCTGCTATTATCTTAAAAGAGATTTCACTGAATATTAGAAAAACTTCTTGATGGTAAGAGCTATTCAACCATGGAGGTTTATAAGCAGACTTGTTGGCCATCTGTTGGAAGTATTATTGCATGGAAAGGGAATGGGATAGATGGCTTTTGACATCCCTTCTATGATTCTATCGACCTCATCAGACAGGTTTAAAATCAGCGACATATGCCAGTTCCTATCCATTTGCCACACAGAGCCTGCCAGCTCCCATCCTATGACATAGAACTACTTCCATCAGGGCCCCAAGCCATAAAAGGAGAGGAACTGGCATATGCTGCTGCAACGGCAACACGGGAAGCTTCCGGTGTTGCCTATGGATCCATGGGGGGAAGCTGGGCAGTGGACGCTTCCCCTCATAGGATAGAGTTTGGGGTAAATAGGATGATGCAGGGCATGGGGTAATGGGTTCCTCATGCTCCACACCCCATGCCAGGCACAGCTGGATTCACCATGATCGGTGGCAATTCCAGCAGCCAATGTGATAAGGTCGTATGATATATGTGCACCAACATGTAACTCTATAGTGTGTTAAATTTGGGAAATTGCATGCTGTCACTATGAGAAGTTTCCTCTATCACTGAGGAGATCAGCAGCACACTGCTGTCTTGAGGTGTGCCTTCTAATACATATGATGCACACAGATTTCATCTGAAACTTCATCTCTCCCCCAGCATCTGTATCCAAGTACTGTCTTATATGAAACAATCATAAGATCCACTTGGTGCCAAACAAGATTTACAGATGAAGTTTGTACTTGTGGGACAGGGGGGTCACTTTTCTTTGCGTAGGCATAATGTCCTAAATATATTACAATACATGTCTTCAGTACAATACATGAGTTTGGACATTAATGAACAGGATTACATTCAAGTCTCATTGAATTTAGTGGTGACTTATATTGTCTTACCAATGTATTGTCACTAAGACTAGTCTACTCTATAAGGCTATGGAGGTTTTTAAAAGTCCTACTGAGAAGTTATAATTTTTTCTTACATGCCTTCTCCTCTATATAAATATTCTTTACCTCAAACAAGTTTTCAGAGCTGTCTAGCAGGTTTTGAATTCTTTGCATTTCTTGTCATTGACCCGGAACACTTTCCCAAACACATTTCATCCAATGAGACTTTATTTATTGACAACTCATAGTCACACCGAAAAATGGACGTATAAGCATTATAGGAATTAAGGCATTTAAGATGTAGACATATACTAGGACTAGAGAAGGACCTTTGTCATTTCAATTTTTTTTTTTCATTTTTTGGGATTGTTTGAAGGTCACAACCTCCAAAATGATATGGAGGACAGCATCTGCCATCCTGAGTGTTTGTTTAGCTTTCTGACAGCTTATCTGTTAATCTCATATCTCTAACCACTACAAAACAGTAATTTCTTGCTTCCCAGCAATTTCTCAGTAACTAGAAAAACAATTAAAATATGTTTTCATTCTCATTCGTAGAAAATCTTAGATAAAACTTGGTATGTCAGTAACTGTACTAGCAGTCACTGTAAAGAAACACATATTTGTATCCTTGAATAAAAAAACTACTTGTTCAATAGTGAGACAGGTCTATATTTTTGGCTAGAAATGTATGGGATCTTTGTTCTGAAAAAATGCAACTGCCTTTGATATCGTCATTACAAGGTCTTGCTTCATAAGTAACAGCATATTTCTCATTGGCAAAGGACAACATTTCAAGGTAACTTTGTTGAGTAGTGTACTGTGCACTCTGAATGCACAGTACAAAACTGACAGTCCTTTCCTTCCTGTTTTATTATTGTGAAGTATACTCCCAGGAATGCACAACCTTTTCCAAAAAAAATGAGCTACAGAGCTTCTATTGTAAGGCCTTGATTTTGTCAAGGACAACACATAGCTGTTTCTTAAAAGATATCCTTCAATATGCCTCTTGTTGATCATTCAACATGTGGCATCCCAGACTTTGCATAAAAGTCTAGCAGCCAGTTCAGAAATTAGGATGTGTATAATTGAAAAAGCATGATCTCTCTGGTCATAGGCATTTCTCCACTATTATAAGAAAAATGGGTTCCCAAGGATTTAACTGACAAGTATCTACTAATGGAATAATAACAAGGTATTAGATATCATTAAACATTAATGAAAACAATAAATGAATACAAATGCCAGATAAGCAGGTACAAATCACAATCAAACTGCTACATTCACAGTATGATGAATGGTAGTTGCATTCACAATGTAGTAAACTTCCTTTTATTTTCTTAATTCTTCATAAAGAATGAGTAGACCCCTGATCCACAACAGGTTTCGACTACATAGAGTCTTTGTCTGATGGTAGGGTTTTAGTTATTTTGTTCAAACAATTCAAGAATGTGATTAATGAACTGTAAAATCTTTCATAGATATCGTGGAACAAAGCATTCTGTTTCCAATCTGTGATACTCTGCATTCAGGTTTTATTCTACTGCGAGTATGTGGAGTATGCGGATCAGGGGTCTACTCATTCCTTATGAAGAATTAAGAAAACAAACAAGGAAGTTTACTACATTGTAAATGAAACTACCATTCATCATACTGTGAATGCAACAGTTTGATTGTGATTTGTAACCGCTTATCTGGCATTTGTATTCATTGATTGTACATAGTGATCCTACCAGTTGTGTAAGCCGCCCTGAGTCCCCTCGGGGAGAAGGGTGGGGTAGAAATATTGGAAATAAATTAGAAATAAATAAATAATACAATATTTAATGATATCTCATACCTTGTCAATATTTCTCTATTATTCCCTTATCTGTGTGTGAATAAGTTGTCTCACTTGTGAACAGGAGAATACATGTGAAAGACTAATGCTTCTATCACAGCAGCAAGTAGTAGAAAGTAGTGTAGTTACAAAGGACTTCAGAGTTTAAATCAGTATCGCCATGAAGTCTGAACCTAGTATAATGAGCAACTAGGTCTGAACCCACATGGAATCCATTAACTCAGGGCACAAGCCTCCCAACTGAAATCACCAAAGTTTCCATCCATCAGCACTCCTGTCTAAATAGTTACTTCCACATGACTGCACTATTTTTAATCACATTGGTATTGCCCTTGCATCACAGTACCTGAAATAATACAACAAAAGAAATTTCATGTAATAAATACTTGTCTGAAACACTAAGGCCCTTTTACACTGCCAGATAATCCAGGTTATCAAAGCAGAAAATCCACATTATCTGATTTGAACTGGATTATCTTAGTCCATCCTGCCATATAATCCTGTTCAAAGCAGATAATGTGGATTTTATACAGCTGTGTAGAAAGGGCCTAAGGCTCCATTGGAAATATGAGTAGAACATTATTAGATGAAGAACCTGAACAAATTCTATGAAATATCAGACACTTAAAGAAGAAACAGAAAACAATTTCTGTAGAGTAGATTTTCTCTTTTTACTGCTCTCATTGCTGTGCACTTAAATTTATTTTGCTATTACTATCCATCATAAATAGAGAAATTCTATATGTGCTAGAATTGATCACTAGCTATTTTTGCACACCTGAGAACATCTACATTTGTTTTGCTTTTAATATAGGTATTGGACATCCCTTATCTGCAAGAATGCTCCAAAATGATCACTTAGTTGGCAGAAAATTGTTGAAATGATCAATGTTAGCAAATCAGAACCAAGCTAGCAAGATGTCCATTTCTGCTTTAGTGTGCTGAATAGTTTTTCTTGAACCTATACTACACCAGGGAAGAGTGATGATTTCAAGAGTTACTGAAATCCAGGCTTTGTGCTGTGATAAAGACTTGGCTTTCTGACTTTACAAATCAATGGTGCATTCATCCTTACAAGAAATCCTGAAAATGGTTCTTCTTGTATGTTGAGTTGTTGTTGTCATTGACAACTTTGGCATCCGTTGCAGCTAGAAGATGGCACCAATATGTTCTGAATAATCAGAAAAATATGGCCAGGAATGTGTGGATGAGAAATTTCAAAGTACTCTCTTTGAATAAGATAGCTGAAGGACAATGCATTTCCAAGTACTAGGAAGAGTCTGCTTCAAATTGAGCTTCATGCGATATTTTGGAAGAAAAGAACAGACTTTCAATATTGCTTTACAACCTTCATCTAATTTTCCTGCACCAAGATAAGGTTTATGATCCCACACTATAGAGAGAGAAAGAGAGCTCAGTGTGAGGCATCCAGATGGGTTGTGAGGTATGGTATTGCTATATTTAACTCAACTTTAATGCCAACAATTTTATAGATGGCTTGATGGTTCCTTTGGCAGTCAAAAATTGATCCCAGCAGAACTGTGATGTCCATTACAGATGACCATACAGTAAAGTGGTTACCCAATTGCCTGGTTGTGAAGCCAGATTAATTTTGAGCTCATTCACAGAACTATCAGGAAAAATGTTCACCTGTTAATTTGTTGAAAATTGTCCCTGGTCTGCAACAGAGCAACCAGGCAGTGACTTCAGAGCATGGCTTGCCTTAAGGGTCATTAAGCACAGCATACATTTAGGTGTTACCTTCGTTTTATGTGAGGGAAGGGTTGTCATGAAACAGGCAAACAAGATCAGCAGGCACTGCAATTTCTTTTTCAAATTACTGTGCAGCAATTACTTGGCCAATTACAGATGTTTGGATCTCTTCACAGAGTTGTTCACAGTAGTCAAATAGGCGCCCCTCAGGAATTGAATTCAAACTTAAAGATATAGAGCAAGGACACAGGCCCAAGCAAAATCATTCAGGATTATACATAACACTTGAAAACAGCTGACTATAAATATCTTGTTTACAACTTTACAGGAAATAATTCCTTATTTTATACCTCTCCGGCTAGCAGCTGTTGATATCCTAACTCTACTTACCATATACAAAGTTTTATTTTTAACAGATAGGAACGCTTGCAATCTTAGAGCCAATACAGTGCCCTGTCCATCCTTCCAGACCACGAATGTTGCAAACATGTGAGATGGCATTCAGGGCCTTTCCAGACAACCACTTAATCTGGAGTAAGGAAGAGGGATGAAAAATCCTGATACCTAAAGGAGAGTCCGCACTCTCCTCTGAACAGAACTGCAAACACTATTTTCCTGCCTGGGAGAATCCTTTGCTGGGAGATGTTAGCTGACCCTAACAATACCATGTCAGACTACACAGAGAAGCCATTGAAATCCACATTGGACAATTTCAACAGAAAGGAGGAAACCATGAAAATGAACAAAATCTAGCTACCAGTATTTTTTAAAACTCTAAAATCAGGACAGTAAATAAAGAGCAACACTCAGAAAACAGGAATTCCAGACAGGAAATAATCAGGGCCAGTTAATACCTCCTAACCAAGGATACCCAGGCAGGAAGCAGACAGGATTTGAAGCTGCAAGGCCATTCAATGCTGATCAAGCTGGCCAATTGCAACAGTCACACTTGCCTCAAACAGACAAGAGTTCTTTCTCCCACCCTGGACATTCCACAGATATATAAACCCCACTTGCCTAATTTCCAACAGATCTCACAACCTCTGAGGATGCTTGTCATAGATATGGGTGAAACGTCAGGAGAGAATGCTTCTGGAACTTTGCCATACAGCCTGGAAAACTCACAGTAACCGAAACAAGAAGTAGTTCCAGAAGCTGCCAGGAGAGTAAATGTATCCTTTTTGCAAACAAAGTGGCGATTCAGAAAATGTAGAAAGCATAAGGATCACCGCCTCCCTCCACCAAAAAAAATTCCAATACCAGCACTTGGATTTAAATATTGTCCACCCCTGATTTAGAGAGATGTTTCAGATGCAATAGATTAAATTAATTTCAACACACGCATACAGCTGAGCATTGGAAATCTAGAAAATATAGGATACAAAATCTGAATATGTTCAATTATGGTCAATAATTTTTAAAAAGTCCTAAGAAGTAACACCATTATCATCACATTCTTCAGTTAAAAGTAACCATGGCAGCAAATAGCATAGCCATAAAACCATTCTCAATAAAAGTACAAAATATATACTCAGTAAAAATACAAAATAAGGCAAGCAAATTATCTACAAAAAGCATAACAAATAACATGTAATACAAACAGCATTTAAAAATGAACTAGAAAGCCTAATTGGAGCACAGGTAAAAGAAAGAATTAAAAAGAAAGAATAGTGATATTAGTGCTTATGTATTAAATATAAAAATAAAGGTGTTTTCAAGTTCAGGCAAAGCAGATAGAGAAAGCCAGACAAATTTCAATCAAGAAAGCATTAAAAAGTCATGGCACTGACACAGAAAAGACCCTGTCTGTCAAGTTCACTCGCCAGGTCTGCCAAGATGTCACAGTAGACTTCGAAATGTTGGGGAAATGTGAAATTTTAAGTTCATAAACTGAACTCTCTGAGGACTGCAAGCTGACCTAAGAACATTCAGAAGAAATGAATGTGCTAAACAAATCAATAACCTTCTATTCAGGGCTGGAATGAACTTCTCATCCTTGCACTTCTGGAGAAAAAAAGTTCAGTTACAGATGGGTAATCTCGGAAAAAAATATCTGTGGCCAATGTGAGGACAGAACCAAAAGGATCTAGAGGCTGAATGCATGCCAAGCCTACTGACGTCAAGGCAACTTTCTGTAAACCTAAAACAAACTTTTGATCATGCATCAGTGACTGCCTAGCCTACTCATTTTCTAATGATGACAAATAAACTGACTTCCTTTTCCCTTTTACCGTAAGTATGAACCTGCTGTTTAAAGTGTTTACCTTTCTTTTCAAAGTCTTTGGGACGCCATATGGAATTTCCTCATATATATTCACTGAATAAATATCTAATGCTCAGATTTCAACACCCAACCCTAAACAAGCAAGACACTACAGTTGCTTTAGGCAATGTAACTACATAAACACAGCCCACTCCCATGGTGCTGAACACTACCTGATTTCACTTATATGCCAAGTCTGCAATTCCAAGAGAGATTAATCACAGGTATATTTATAGGAATCACATCTGCTATGAATACATTTCTTTGCTTGTTTTATTTGCACCTTATATAGCTTATTCTGTGCCCAATTAATCTCTTTAGACACCATACGTGTTCTTTGGATATCACAAAGCCACTGAAATCATGCAATAAATTAACCAATTGAAAATTGATCATTCTACTCATTTTCTTATAATTAGAATAACCTTTCTGGATTTATTTATTAAAAGATTGCTATCTTGCTCTACCTCTAGGGCAGTGGTTCTCAACCTGTGGGTCCTCAAGTGTTTTGACCTACAACTCCCAGAAATCCCAGCCAGTTTACCAGCTGCTAGGATCTGGGAGCTGAAGGCCAAAATATCTGGGGACCCACAGGTTGAGAACCACTGCTCTAGGGATCTCAGGACAATATACAATCAAGGAAAGTAGCTTTGAAACACTTTCACTGAACCATTAACTCCCCTAGATAAGTGAAGTAGCAAATGCTCTATGGCCACTGGAAAAATACTGAGCAGCCACTCCATGAGAGACATCCAAATGAGCTCAGAAGCACAGATTTGTTCCCGAATCCAGGCTACACCTATGTGGGTGCTCGTGTTGGTTTTGGTTCCTATCATCTGACTTATATTCTGGCTCTCAACCTTTGGACTGCTAATCTTTTACCTGGCTTGTAATTTCCCCAAGTGAACTATGGAAAAGAAGAATTTTTGTTTTGGTTCATTTTTGAAGAATATACCAAAATTTGTAATATTCGTCATGCTCAAAAGTGTAAAAAAATCAAATGTGCCACAAAAATGAAAGTGGCAGATCTTCCCATCCCTAGTGTGAAATTCCAACCAGGCTATGAAATCCATACCAGATTTCAATTTTATTTCAAGACCAATTCCTAGATCCTAACATCGATAATTATCACTGCTCAGAAATTATCTTCAAATTAAGGCTGATAAGGGCTTTATAATGATACAGGCCCTAGACATTGCAGCTTCCTCTTACTTTATTAGGCAAATTACTTTTTTGTTGTTACAAGTAAAGAGATAGAAGTATAGTATGTATGTATTATGACTTTCTGTCACTGATGTTACAGTTTAACATAGTAAGCTATGTGTGTTATAAAACTGGCCTTTAAATGCTCTGGTTGAATTCTATTGAATGGTGCAGAGATGGCAAGGAGGTGAGGGGTTACACTTGCTATATGACACTTCCTCAAATCCAGGTAGCTATTTTGCATATTATGTTAATTGTACTAATTATATAGTATTCTAATTATGCAGCAGCTATGAACTGATGATTTTTTTTCTTCCACTATGGTTCAACCTTAATATCATTTTTACAGGACTGTAACGGGCTTTTATAGGTCATATTCAGTTTTGCTCAGAAATAGACTTGCAGCCAGTGGATCTATTGTAATAATAAAGTGATGTGCTCTCTCATTAAACATCCCCAGTTAACAATTTGGCTGCAGCTCTTTCGCACAGTTGAAATTTCCAAACAACTTTCAATGACAGCCCTATGTAGAGTATGTTACAGGATGCAACTCTCTTCTCACATTTTACCATTGCTTTGTGGTTTCCCAGATTTTAATGTCTTTCCCTCATTATATTACGTTTTCCAAGTCTTAATTGTTATCAGTACAAACTTTTCTCTTTGGTTCTGCCTACCATGAGAACGAAATAATCTGGAACTAGATTTTACTTAGAGCCTGAAACAGTTTTCCAGAGTGGTGGTTGTAGTGATTTATAATTTCAGCATTCCTGAGTCTAGTTACCTTCACATGTGTTGGGTTATATAATCAACCCCAATCAAAATAACAATGAAGCTCAATGCTTTTGGAAGGAAGAAATTACAGAGCGGCTATGATTTGTTATAGGACTAGAGGCTTCTGTTTCATGGAGTCATCAGAAATTTTATTCTGAAAGCTTCCAAGATACTTGTGTTCATCATCTCATCCTTGCCAGTTTGGCAACACATTTAAAAACGTAATTAACCTTTTGAGCACAATTTTTGCCAAGATGTACATACACCTTATTTGTAAAAAAAACTCTAGCTCTACTGCCAACCAAGTCTGTAAACAAACAAAAACTCTTTAAAGCATAGCTTCCCCTTCAGATTGAAACTGGATTCTATATCAAGAAATTGTACCATTAAAATGTGCCTTTGGGGCCAAGACATCAAATGCCATATGATGAAAATATCAATGATCTTTTTTAACAGAAACTTTAAGTTAATGGTGAAGATTTGTCAGGGATAAATTTTAAAATATCCAAAAGGCAATAAATGCTGCAAAAGCATAGGCAGACAAAAGCATGCAGTGGGAACAAGTTACATGCTGATGTTTTTGTTTTGTTTTGGCCCCAATCCCTCTTTCCTGGGCCATTTGCCATTCTCATCTCAGGAAGACTTTTGCTCTAAACAGTGCCAATGGCAAGATTTTTTGTTAAAGGTTAACATAAGCCAGAAGGTCAATGCTAATTTGTGGATTGTATTATCAAAATTCAACAGCACGATAATCAACTCACTATGAATTATGACAAGTCAAGCAAATGCCTGAATTGTGCACAAATGATTTGCATGCGTCCTATGACCTATAACCAGCACATTCTTTTTCTCTACTCTATTAATATAGATGTTTGTATATTTCCTTCTAGGAGCCTCCAGTGGCTCAGTGTGTTAAAGCACTGAACTGCTGAACTTGCAGACCGAAAGGTCCCAGGTTCAAACCCGGGAAGCAGAGTGAGCGCCCGCTGTTAGCTCCAGCTTCTGCCAACCTAGCAGTTCGAAAACATGCCAATGTGAGTAGAGCAATAGGTACCGCTTCGGCGGGAAGGTAACGGTGTTCCATGCAGTCATGCCGGCCACATGACCTTAGAGGTGTCTATGGACAACGCCGGCTCTTCGGCTTAGAAATGGAGATGAGCACCAACCCCCAGAGTCAGACATGACTGGACTTAACGTCAGGGTAAACCTTTACCTTTACCTATATTTCCTTCTATTCTGCTGAAATTGTTTTTGAAGGAAGTCCAATAATTCTGGATATTTCAATAGCTTTCTTATTGTCATTACTGCATGCTTACAAGTAGGAACTGGATTTGCATACTGGTTTGGTATCATCAGGTACCAGCTGAGGCTTCAATTCTAGCTGAAGATCCCACATCTACTCTGCATTGCTTCCTGATCTTGCTCCTTTTCCTCTCCTACTTATCTACCCTGTTCACCTGCTCTCTTCTCTAAAAAGCAAATACCAGTAAACAATAAGACCTACAAACAAATAAAAATTCCTGCCCCAGCAAATTATGCAAATGAGTCTGCAAATATGTTCCACCAACAGCAATTTGAACAGATAAGCCACAGAAAGGGAGACCACTGTGAGCCTTCATGTCACTTCCATAAAGCTGATACAAGTATGAATTAGTGATTGGTAAACAATCATTAACTAATGAGACCAGATACAAAGGACTGGATCAAAACAAGGGCCACTTCATTTGACCTATTTAAGTGAGTTGTACATATGAACGAGCAGAGGTGGAAAGAGCAACCTTCCAGAAAACAATCGACCAGTGTCTGGAAGACACAAAGAATAATAGAAAGAAACCCCCAGGTTAGCTCTAAGGGCATACTCCTTCACAATCCTCCAAATCCAAAGACCTAAAGAGCCGGCCATTCAAGAGACCCCTCCATTACCAAAGGGTGGTGCCAATATGTATTCTTATATTCTCACCATGATACCTGCCAGTGAAGATCTGCCAACTGACACCAGGGAGAAAATTCTTACCCGGCACTAAAGCAACCAGAAAAGCTCAAACTTTACAAGAAGGTTCATGGGAGGGAAGGCTGCCCTTAAATAGCCTATGGCTCCATCCTCTGCAGGTGTCAAGACTTGGCGTCTCATGCCAAGCTCATTTACCCCTGGTCTCTAGCCATGGAGGCCATTAGATCAGCTCTTCATCTGCAACACAATCTCAGGGACATATTTTTAGTTTGATAGCTTCATGCTGAGAAGCTCCAGAGTCACCTATACAGTATACTGTGAACACAAGAGATTAGATTGGATCCTGAAACCACCCAAAATCTTTAGTACAGTAATTCTTAACCTTTCTTAGATCATGGTCTCCTTTGAAAATCTGATGAAAGCTAAAGAATCTTTTCAAAAAGACGTGCACTTAAATATAATTTTCAGAGTTAACAGGAAGAACTTTAAGACAGACATTATTAACCCACTTCGCAGACTACCTGAAGCTCATCCAAACTCCAATAAATGTGTAATATAAAAATGTGTAAATGTTGCTAAAGTCTATTTTAGTAGAATGAAGATAGGAAATGGAAATTCAGACCTGCTTGTTTAATCCTACTGTGTCACAGAGTATCCATGTCTCTTTATACATTCTAGGCAACCAAAACCAGAGCAGTCAAATTTGTCTTGCATTTCTGACATCTTGAGCAGCAATTCAAAAGTACTGTAGGTAAGTATCTAATGACAGTGTGTACTCCTTCTATCACTGCCTTATAGTTTTTGCACTAAATCAGGAATGGCCAATTGCACAGAGGACAGGACAATTTTTCTTGTCTGCACTTGCCAGCAGGCCACACTAAAATGCCTCAAATGATGTGACAACAGTTCTGACCTTGATTATTGCTGAGTTTAAACTTTTATTCTGTGGTATTTTTAAGAAAGTTGGAGGCTTTGGAGGTTGGGAAATACACACTTTTAGGCACTTTTGGCTAATTTGGGGTGGTTTGGGATAAAATATCCTGAAAATGTTTTGAGTCCCCTTTGGGTGAGGTAAAGCGGGGTATAAATGAATATAATAATATTAATTATTATTATTAATTGGGGCAATATGGGGATTTGGGGGATCCCAAGGGCAAGTTGCAGCTCACAGGTTCCGCTTTGCCCACCCATTAGTGCCATAAACGGAAGATACTTCTATTTAAATATATTTTCTTTGTACAACATCTAATTTTATCATTACTGGTTGTAACCTTCAGGCAATAGAATTGAATGTCACATATACATAAGAAACAAATATACATAAAACACTGTGGAAAACACTGTGACACCATTTGCATTTTTTTTAAAAAAAGTTATACCTTATATTAAAAACACCGCTTTCCAAATAAAGCAGTATAGCTGCAAAAAATAATTGAAATCAGTATTATCTCACTGCATTTGTTTGTGTGTTCCTTCTCTTGCTGTGTCAGGCCTTACCACTTCTTAAGGCTGTTTTTTCTCAGGCGTTACAGGCAATGTTTCCAGTCAAAACTCAGAGTTTGATCAACTCTAGACAGGGTTCGGCTACGAAGATATATCTTTCACAATGTTTCCTCCACTGTACATTGTTCAGCTACCAAACAGTGATTCAGACAGGTGCCAGACATTCAGACAAGAAATGCCTACTACATTTTGAAATGAGAGAAAAACACTGTCAATCATTTGATCACACATTTGGAAAATATATATGGAAACCATCTAAAGTGATGAGCAAAAACCTCCCAAGCTGGATATCAGTTTTGCACTATTAAATTAATGAATAAATTCAAAACACTAGGTGCAGATTCACACTGGGTTACAATGTATTTTTAGGAAATTCTTTGTGTGTTGTTCTGTATAGCTTCCTTCCAAATATAGGCAATTTTGTGTACATTTTCAAAGATAACTTATTTTGTTTCCAAACTATGCATTTTTGGAATAATTTCTACATCATGTTCCTCACTCACTCCAAAAATGTGTCATCACAGGTTTTAATGTGTTTGAGAAAGCCAAATTGGATAATTTCAAGTTGAAATGTAAACCAAACACATTTTCATCCATCTGTAATGTATTCCAACTTCAGTCTTACTGCAAGTTGAATGCTTCTCTAGTTTGGATTTATTGACTGGGATTGTTACATTTTTATTCACGGAAGAAGAATGTGTACATACAAAGCTGTCTATTCAGAAGGAAATTCTTTTTAATATATCAGTAGGTGCAGCCACATTGTCAATGACTCTTTAAGTGGGATAGTTACAAAAATAACTAAGGAATACCCACAATCTGTCCCAATTTGGCAAGAAAATCCTAAATCCTCTGTCATCCCACTTTTCAGATGCTTTTGAAATGTTCCAAGTTTCTTTTTACCTTCTCCTATCTTCATTTTTCTGTGCCTGGGGACAAAATCAAAGGTGTTGACACCAACATGGATGTCTATAAAATTGTTGAACAGTGTTTCAGCAGACATTTTTTTATAAAAATCCCCCTGTAGTTAGATATAATCATCATTTTTTTCTTGAATCCAGTTTACAGGTATTGCATCAATATAGCTACAAGGCTAAAACTGATTTACTTTTTGAATTTTCAATTATGCATGTTCCACCATCAGAGATGTCATTATCTCCCAATTATAATGATGCTTCAGATCACATGATTTTGTCTGCATGTGCTGACCCGGCCTAGGCTGAAAACGACTGACCCATGATTACTCACTGAGTGGCATAGCTGTGTAAGCACTTGAACTACAATCTCCAAAATTCAGTCTAATACTGTAATGATTGTGCCACGTGAGCACGTTTATTATAATAATATACATATTAATCCAGCTGAAGCATCAAAAATGAAAAAGAAACCACAACGAACAACAAAGCATTTACTAAGACCAAACTTCACCAGAAGTTAATTCCCAGAAAAACACATACACAATATTTTACCAATAAAGAGAGAGCTAAATGAACATTTTCAAAAATGGCACTCTACAGCTATGGAGCAGCAACTGAAAAGGCCTTGCTTTTTTATATAGTGGGACTTCCAAAAAAGCCTAAGAATTTAAAGCAAGAGTCTCGTTGCCTTAAATGTTGGAATTTGTTGATTTATGATGTTATTTGAGGCAAACTAAAAGTATGTAAAGATGAAAAGGGAGGTTATTCGATTCACCTGAAGTTGGCAATGTAGAAGGCTATGATGCATCAGTGGACAGGGCTCTGTACTTTTCCAGTAACTAATGTACAAGAATACCATTTTCTAAAGCATAATTGCATAAAACACTTCTAAAACAGGGAAAAAAACGGCTTTCAGATTATCCATTAAAGGAGATTTAAGAAATAAACAAACATTATCTTGTTGGAAATGACGGTTGTATGTCACATTGGACACGACTGCCCTCTTCTGGAAAGTACAGGCTATGTTGAATTTTCTGTTGATATTTTGTCTGATTCACCCCTTATTCAATCGCCATTTGTAAGTTTTGGTCACAGCAATAGAGCTGTTGTTATTAACAAGTGTAATATAACAACATGGGCATATTAACAGAGAAAAAGACTGTTTATTTGATTCCACCGATATTTTCTAAATACTAACCAAACATACTGTAAACTCAATGGATCAAAGTGAAAAACAGATAATACATGCATCTCAAGATGGAATTGTTCACTATGTTTCTTCTCTAAGGCAGCAGTAAGCAATTTCAACAATTTTATTTCTGATGCAAGAAAATCTTCAAAAGACAGATGGTTTTTGAAGGCTATTTGCAACTTGGGACATATTCTGTATAAAATTCTCATGTGGGTGTTTTGCACAGAAAAGAAATCAAGGTAGAAATATTAATTCCTATGACGAAAGTAATGATTTCTGTACAAACCAATCATAGATTAATTTTACACAGAAGAAATCCCCAGCTAAAGTTTTTTTTGGTGGGGGATCACTATATTTGTGACTAGGTTAGGTTGCTTTTTGACAGTTTGGGTGCAAAAATGTGTGATTTTCTTTTTTAAAAAATCAATCTGGAGACTTGGGCTGTAACTCCAAGGGCTTGATTTTCTGGTATCACAGGTTATATATATTTTGCCCACTGGCTGCATTTTGCCCATCCCTGCAATAAATGCAAGAGGCACCTAATGGACACATTTCTGCTGGGGCTAACAGATAAGTCAGAATGTATGTGCATCTTTTCCTGAGCACTTCCTAAGGTAACAAAGAGAAACTGCCTCCCTACACATCCAGAGGCCCTATCCCTCCTGACCACTCTTCTTTTTCCAGGTAGCACAGTTGACCAAGAAATGCTTTGTAACATGTCTATTTTGTTCCTGATGTCAAGTCTGAGCCATTCCAGACCTCAGTCTTGGCTCTCAGAAAGTGCTGTAACATAGGCCAAGCAGAACAAAGATCATGGTGTTTATGGCAGTCTGAGATCAAGATATTAAAAAGTCATTTTTAAAAGTTCCAGTTTAGACAACACAAAAGTAGTTACATTACTCTTATAACCCAGTTTCTTTATTTTTAAAAAATAAAATGGTGAGTACTATAAGCTACTGGCAAAGCTTGGAGAAGTTGTGCTTTGGAGACTACAGCTGTCAAAATCTCCTGAACAAGAATGACCAGTGGCATTTCCAAGCTCTGGACACTAGTGTGCGTTACCAAAAAAAGAGAGTGTGGTTATAACACAGAGAGAAACCAAAAAAGTAATTGAAACACGTTAAAACTTTTTTGCAAAATGAATGACACTAATCCTCAAGGGTTTATAATCATAATATAAATTGGCTATGCGTTAATTATTACTGAAATGAAATTAATTGCAAGTAAGTCATTATTTATGACTATTCATTTCTGAGTTTTAAGCTTAGATTAGATAGATTTTTTTTCTTGTGCCTGTGATCTGGTGGTGCCTACAAAGATTATATATTTATTCAGACAGACCTTTAAATAATTTGTGATCTTCAGATGTTTGAATGTCTGGGTGGTAATTTATTATCTATCTATTGTGTTTAAACCTGGCTTTATATTTTCCTCTCATTGTAAAATTATTTTTATGCTGCTACTTGTTTTTATGACATTGGACATTTTAATATTGTATAATATTTTTTTCATAACAAACATATGCTCTTTTGCAACCTGAGCAAATATAAAATAAATAATAAGCTGTTTGTAAAGAATTAATCCTCACAGAGGACAGTTGTTCAAATGGGGCCTCATGTTGTTCTTCCAACACAATTTTTTCTAGCCATGCCATAACCTTCAGTGCCTCCAAAGACTATGCCATCAGGTGAGGCACAGAAGAGAATGAAGTTCCACTCTCGGAATAGGATATCCCACTCCTCCTCTCCCCATTGCATCCCTACTTCTCACTCAATTGTTTCGGAGCTCGAGCAAAGAAGAAATATCCATTCTTCCAATTGTATGTGGGGGAGGAAGGGGGGGCACTGGACACTACAAAGGATAAAACTCTTTCTACCAATGGTGTCTGTGGGGTAGATGTACACAGTTGGTTAGAACTCATGAAATTTGGGATATAACGTGGTTTCTTGCTATTGTGTTCTATCCAACCATATTTAAGAATAAATTCAGGATTACCAGCTTTTACTATGCTACTAAAAGAACCATTTACAATGCCTTTACAAGTCAATCAATTGCTATCTAGCTTTATACTATTGATCTTACATGAAATCTCAAGGCAAATACATCCGCCTTTAGGGTTTTTACCTTTCCCACACAATGCTTTTCTGAAAAGACATGAAAGACATATAGCTACATTTTTAGGTAAAAAAGAACCTTTCCAGAATGCCTTGTGGATCTATTAGAAGAACATTCTCTCTCTTTTTTTTCCAACAGTTCTATCAAATATGTTAAGAGAATCCTTTAGTCCTTATGACCTTTAAAACAAGATGGGGACTGAGAGTAGCTTCAGACATTATACCAGACAAAATAGTTAAGGATTATCACCTGTCTTCCAGTAGAGTGCTATTAGCAAAAAGTTTCTGCCTACAAAAAGCTGGGGGACACATTTGGTTGGAACCCAGCAGGACAACTGCTTCCCCTCTGGCATGCTAGAAGAAAAATGTTGCAACATATCATTTGATTCAACTGCACAAAGGGAATAACAAGGCAATCAAAGTGGATGGCTCTGTCAGACACAAACAGTATCTTTTCTATCAGATGACAGTCCAATAGACCAAGGGCAAAGCTTTGAAAAGTTATTTTGTTGAACTAGATGCCAGTGTCCCCCAGTAAGAGCTTGATTGGCACCTCGAGATCAGAGTGCTCACAGAAAAACAATAGGAACTGCTTGCCTTCACTTAAGAATCTGCTCAGGTCTTGAAGAAGATAGCAGGACTGAAAGTCTTACAAATATAGGGTAACTCTAGCTCCGAAATACTCCCCAGCTGAGAACCAATCCCATTCATGTACAATGACAGAAATGTAAGAAACAAAACAAAGTGGAACATATTGTTCAGTGGATGTTGACTCTTTCTATTACTAAACAATACCTTAAATATCATAAACAATAGCGATAGATTATGATTATGAGCTCTGCAATCTAACAGAAATATGAAGGAGCTATAGTATAAAAACATCAGTAATAGCTGTCCATCTCCAGTGTAGTATGACAAAGAACTTGGAAATGTTATTTCTAAACTAACATTCCAATGCTATTTTAGGGGAAAGAAATTAACTGTTCTCAATTCTACCATTAATGGGTTGTGCTATTCTTTAGTAATGCACTACCAACATGCTACTTTTATTCCACAGGGAAAAAAATTAGAAGCAACATAAATGCTTTCTAATTCCTCGAATGGGCCAAGCCAACAATATTATATTGACAAGTAATGATATTCACATTAATCTTAATGCTATCATGATGCTCCTAATGTAACAAATGTTCAGCAGTTCCTTCTCAAAAAGGTAATACTTAATGTGCTCTAGCTTGATACAAGAGAGCTTGTTATGTTCATTATATTGTCTGACCCCCCCCCCCCCTTTTCCCCTATCTAACTTTTAAAAGCAGTTTCTGCCTCTTACACTATTGAAACTGCTATTAGTATTTCACCAGAGTGTTATCTTGGGTGTTTTACCAGTCACTAGACTGCATAAGATCCTATCCTGCAGCAGGAACTAAATAATCAGCAACCCATAAAAACCCAAACACTGAGCAGAGTGAAGAAATACAATAGTGGCAAACTAACAACCACAATTACTGTTTTGTGTTTTCTCCCTCAGTACTGAGAAAACTCCTTAATATCCCATGATGTTAAGATTATAACACAGAACTAGCACAAAGCCATCCATGAATGGGTAAAAGTCAACACTCTTCACAGTTATCCAAGTAATTGCTTGTTATCCTGTCTAACACAATGCACTAAGTGGAGACCTCAAACACCTGTAAAGCCTCTAACATTACCCTCTGGCATAGATCAATACTGGAAAAATTGTAAAGTTAAGGAGGATAATTTCAATAAAAATGTTAAATGAATCATTGCTCTTCTGCCTGCCATTTTACACCAGGAACTCTTTCTCTTAAACAATGTCCTCTTTTCCCCCAGGAAAAGAAACAAGGCCTGATAGGAAGGGGAGGAGGCATCTGCAGAAATATATTAAAGGGGGAAAATAGAAGGTAGGGGAGCAGGTTCAACACTTCTTCCCTCCTACCAATTTTCCATTTGAAATCTTCCTTTATTTCTTGTAAATCACAGAAAATTCTACCCTTGAGTCTAATAAGGAAGATGCCATAATTTTGTTTCTCTTGCTTGACTTCAATCTTAAACAGCAGGCCGAAGAAAACCAAAAGTTAAGAGCTTGGACAGAACAGTCAAAGCAACAGACTTTTCATTCTTCCTTGGAAGTCCCTAGAACTGCACCTTGTCAAATCTGAAAAGAGTGCCAACCACTTCTATCAGCAAGAGGATGGCAAAGAAAAGAAAATAACAGTCTATACAGCTTAACAACTCTAGGTTAAATTGCTTGCTGTCTGTAAAATAATATGCTCAATGAAAACTCCACACAGCATACACAAAAGTTCAACATGGGTCTAAACTGATTATTATACGTGAGCCACTCCAGCAGAAACATAGAAACAATGGCATAGGTTTACAAATAATCAGGAAAATTTTCAAAAGATGGTAATAATATAGATGTTTGAAAGACTTCCAAGTTTCTGGCTTGAACTGAAAAGAAAGGCATTATTGCAGTGATTTTGTGCATTTCAATTAAAGTTCATGCTATGAACAATAGGGAAAGGGCTTTGGTTTTGTTATTTTGGTTACGCCTACTACTACTCCCTATATAATCCAAAAATGTGCATATCACATTAGATAATCCTGCTAACAGCTGTTTAATGATTCCTAGGTTATTCTTTCACAGACCATTCCTGTGTCTCCAGTGCCAAAAGTGTTCAATTCTTCATTCCTAAAATTATTGTTTAAAATATTTCCTCCCAATGTAAAATGACATATAGACTTAAACTTAGCAGCAGGAAAGGCAAACACCTGGTGGATCTGTTACCACAAGACCTAGAAATCCAACACTTAACACTTATGTCTATATTCCCATGGCAATGCCAAACTCTCCCCTGAGATGCCTACACTGTATTTCTAAACGCTTCAATAAAATTTTAAAATACTACATGGCCAGAAATTTGGGCACCGAAAGAAATTCATGGTAGAATACTTATCAGTGGGAAATATGCTATCTCAACCCTCCTGTAGTTAGAGCAGCGAAATAGAAATGGCCAGCAGAATTATTAAACACAAGATTTCTAGAAGTGAATTACTTTCAGTGTCTCTTTGCAATGCTAGAAATTTGGGAATTGAAGGAAAATTTCATGGAATGGCATAATTATTATTGGGGTTCTTATCTTATATACTTTTACAGATGCCAAAAAGAGTTTCATCAAGAGTTAAGGGTTATTATTAATGCCTTGAGATTGTCAGATCCACATTTTCATGCCTGCGTAAATGTGCTTTCATTTCACTGGAGGTAGGCTATAACAATAGAGTTCCAGCATGGTGTCATGCTTCAAATATTGGACTAAGACTCTAGAGGCCAAGGTTCTAATATCCTCTCAGCCATGGAAGCTA
This sequence comes from Anolis carolinensis, assembly GCF_035594765.1. NCBI lineage: Eukaryota > Metazoa > Chordata > Lepidosauria > Squamata > Anolidae > Anolis > Anolis carolinensis. The sequence continues at coordinate 282,333,324 of NC_085842.1, read as the reverse complement.
ATTGGGCAAGCTTGGGCAAGTCACACTTTCTCAGGCCCCATCTACACTGCTATATAATGCAGTTTAACTGCATTGAACTGCATTATATGCTCCAACACTCCCAAACTGCATTATATGAAACTGCATTGTATGACAGTGCAGATGGGGTCCCAGCCCCTGAGGAAAGCAAACCCCTCTGAGCAAATCTTGGCAAGAAACTCTTATGATAGATTCACTTTTGAGTTGATCAGAAATGATCTGAAAACACACAACAAGACTGCAGAAATACTTTATTTGTAACATAGCAATTGAGGGTGAAACAACAAGGGCCTTTGGTTGCTTACAGAAATTATATTTGTTAGAATAGGATTTTACTAGTTTTCTGAATTGGATGGTAAATGTAATTAATTATACAAAGACCGAGCAGGTGTTATTTCCACAGCACATTTTAAATGAGCTGAAACGTACTTCAGAAAAAATCTCAAACCACTCATTTTAAAATTGCCTGCAGCATTCCAGACGTGTGTTCTCTTCATTTGGACTCAGTTTTAACCATTTCCTGTTATCAATGCAATCAGAGCTGGTGGTTTTAAAAATCCCTGAAACAATTCATGCCAGAATAGAAGGTTAGCAAATTAAACTGATCTGCTAAAAATACACATAAAATAACAGTAAACACTTATTTGCGTGGTCCATGACTAATTTATGGATTTCTTTGCTATAAGTTGAAGACGGCAATGACAACAAATTATTTTAACCCCTGCCTTTTTGCCCAAATAAAAACACATGCAATATAGCTAAGACATCTTAAATATCAATATTAAATCTGAATTAAACTATGAACAATACTAAAAACAGTTTAAAGCATAAAACTGAAAATGCTAAAATGTTTCAAGTATAAATGAAAGAGTACAACCTCTCATTAATTAAAAAAAACATTCAATTCTCAAAACCCTATCAGAATAATAATAATAATAATAATAATAATAATAATAATAATAATAATAATAATAAAACTGTGGTCAGCAAAGAATACACACAAAGGATCAGAAAAAAATCTCAAAAGCAAGCTCAATGGAGGCAACACCATCAAGGCCATAAACACCTGGGCCATACCTGTCATACGATATACTGATGGCATCATAAACTGGACACAGGTGGAACTGGACAATTTGGACAGAAAAACAAGAAAACTCATGACCATTCATCATTCACAGCACCCCTGCAGTGATGTTGACTGGCTATATCTGCCTAGAAGATCAGGGGGCAGAGGACTCTTACAAGTAAAACAAACAGTCAAAGAAGAAGATCATGCTGTGGCAGAATATGTAAAGCAACACTTTGCTTTACATATTCTGCCATGGCATGATTTTGTTCTTTGACTGTTTGTTTTAACCTGCTTTGATTGAAGTCAAAAATCAGAAACTCCTCAAAACACAGCAGACAAAAAACCAATACAAGAAAACGACAATGCAAACTAGAGCTGGCAACTGGCACAACAAAACATTGCATGGAAAGTTCCTTTACAAAATTGAAGGAAAAGCTGATAAGGAGAAGACCTGGCTCTGGCTCACAAATGAGACCCTGAAGAAGGAGACAGAAGGCCTGATCCTTGCAGCCCAGGAGCAAGCCATCAGAACAAATGCAATTAAGGCTAAGATCGAAAAATCAGCTGATGACCCAAAATGCAGACTGTGCAAGGAAGCTGACGAAACCATTGATCATATCCTCAGCTGCTGTAAGAAAATTGCACAGACAGACTACAAACAGAGGCACAACTATGTGGCCCAAATGATTCATTGGAACTTATGCCTCAAGTACCACCTCCCAGCAGCAAAGAACTGGTGGGATCACAAACCTGCAAAAGTATTGGGAAATGAGCACACAAAGATACTGTGGGACTTCCGAATCCAGACTGACAAAGTTCTGGAACACAACACACCAGACATCACAGTTGTGGAAAAGAAAAAGGTTTGGATCATTGATGTCGCCATCCCAGGTGACAGTCGCATTGACGAAAAACAACAGGAAAACTCAGCCGCTCTCAGGACCTCAAGATTGAACTTCAAAGACTCTGGCAGAAACCAGTGCAGGTGGTCCCGGTGGTGATGGGCACATTGGGTGCCGTGCCAAAAGATCTCAGCCAGCATTTGGAAACAATAGACATTGACAAAATTATGATCTGCCAGCTGCAAAAGGCCACCCTATTGGGATCTGCGCGCATCATCCAAAAATACATCACACAGTCCTAGACACTTGGGAAGTGTTCGACTTGTGATTTTGTGATATGAAATCCAATATATCTATCTTGTTTGCTGTGTCATAATAAAATAAAATAACAATAATAACAATAATAGCAATGACAATGACAATAATAGCCTGCAATACTCATTCATATGTAGCTACAAGAGAGCTAAATGAATGCATTTTGCACCATAAGATTCCGCCCCCTTTGATTTTCCATTTCTCCCCACATTTACAGCATTGCAGTAACATCAAAGTTCAGTTGAACACTTAGAAACTAAGTTTAAGAATCCAAAGAAAAAGCAATATAGACTGTTTACTATAACATCAAAATTAGAAGCAAAAGCATTAAGGGTTATTCTTTAAAATTGGAAACCTCTAATATACTTTTCTGGAAAAAAAGGAAACGATTTAATAACTATTGGTTTTAAGAATTAATATGAGATATCGAGCAAAGGAAATGTTCATTGCAGTATGTAGAAAATTAGGTAGGATTATTTTATGTTTATATGGATAACCATTGAAAAGAAGATCAAAAGTAATTAAGTATATTTTCACTGATATCTGCCTATTCGCATATACTTTTCTGTACAATATATCTATTTGGTTCTCTTTTTGCTGTTTTTCTTGGCTGTTTTTTTAAATATGAAATGTCTATTATACGCAGAAATTTTAATATAGAAATCTATTCTTGAAAAGAATCCAAAGAAAAAGGACAAGAATAGCTAGCAAAGGAAGGCAAAGGGCAAATATATGTGTTCTAGGTGTGAAACATTTTCAATGTATCTCTGGAGTGCTAGAAATTTGAGGACTGAAAGAAAGTATAATCTGGGGGTAGAATTAGGGACTATACACTCCCAGAGTTATATTCCTTCTTCTAAGATGTTTCTTTTTTTTTTTGCCTGATGTGCCAAATTAACTTGTCTGGTTTAAGTTGCTATACTCCTTGAGCTTTTTTTGTTGTTGTTGTTTCAGGTCAGCCTTGGATACAAACACATGATGCCATCCTTGATCCTTAATATAGAGGCTTATTATATTAAAAAGTGTTCTGGCTACCTTGTGAATAACTTACTCTGTCAATCAAATAGACTATTTTTAAAAACTTTGTGCATTGATCAGGACAACATATATACAGCATTTCTGCTGCTGCTTCACTGGCTCTAATAAATGCCAGCACAAAAGGAAGTTAGGGCCAGGAACTGGATTCTGTTGCTTCTGTGATTTCGTTCTTCCTTCTGCAATCCTCCCCATGTTTAAAAAAAACCTTTTCTTAAGGACCAGAAAGCCAATGAAGTAGGTTCCTGCTACCATGAAGGACCGAATCAGAAGACGGATGGGATCCTACAGCTTTACTGGATACTATAGTATACTGTTGGTTCTCATTCTAGAGCTGAACTGAAATTTCATAGAAAACATTGTTTTGAAAATAGTTCTACATTTTTCCTTTTTGCAGAATTTTTCCCACTTTGCAGAATTTTCTCTCTTCCTTTGTTGACTAAAATAAACTATCGCCTCACCCACTTACAAATATTTTTTAAAATACTTTTTGGCTTCCATTTTCCTCCAATTATACCATGGCGTAGCAATCATTTGAAAGAATAAAAATGGTGGCCAGGCTTCCAGCAGTAGCTTTGAGTTGAAAATATAATATGCTTTGCCAGACCCAGCCCTACAGTAAAGTTGAAAAAAAACTTTTTTGCTCTCCCTTTTCAGTCTGCTAACATAGTGGAAAGAATTACATAAGTCCTTTGTGCATAGCTATAGATAGGTCAACACAACTGTGTGAAAAGAAGACACGCCACAGCATAATAAGGTAGAATTTGCTAGGGATGCAAAATTTGGTCATCCTTTGAACTTTAAATGGATATGACTGAACTAACTCCTTATATATGTTTTTATCACCAAGCTGTAGTGCTTTCCCTGTTCTTTCCATGATGTCTCTACTGCTTTTACTCCAGCTTTACTCCGTTGGCTTTTTTAACTGCCACATCACATGAGCCAACAATGTGATGCAGCAGTTTAAAAAGCCAACGGGATTCTGGCCTGCATCAATAGGGGAATTGCGTCTAGATCCAGGGAAGTCATGCTACCCCTCTATTCTGCCTTGGTCAGACCACACCTGGAATACTGTGTCCAATTTTGGGCACCGCAGTTGAAAGGAGATGTTGACAAGCTGGAAAGCGTCCAGAGGAGGGCGACTAAAATGATTAAGGGTCTGGAGAACAAGCCCTATGAGGAGCGGCTTAAAGAGCTGGGCATGTTTAGCCTGCAGAAGAGAAGGCTGAGAGGAGACATGATAGCCATGTACAAATACGTGAAGGGAAGTCATAGGGAGGAGGGAGGGAGCAAGCTTGTTTTCTGCGGCCCTGCAGACTAGGACACGGAACAATGGCTTCAAACTACGGGAAAGGAGATTCCACCTGAACATCAGGAAGAACTTCCTCACTGTGAGAGCTGTTCGACAGTGGAACTCTCTCCCCCGGGCCGTGGTAAAGGCTCCTTCTTTGGAGGCTTCTAAACAGAGGCTGGATGGCCATCTGTCGGGGGTGCTTTGAATGCGATTTCCTGCTTCTTAGCAGGGGGTTGGACTGGATGGCCCATGAGGTCTCTTCCAACTCTACTATTCTATGATTCTATGATTCTATGTGCAGAGCTACAATGGCATATTTCTTCTCTTCAACATTTTGTTTCAATTACAATCAGAACAGGGAATCTACCCAAAGAACATCAACATTTCAGCCTTGTATTGGCAGAGTGAAAATTCAAGTTCTGTCAACTGTTATCAGGTAAGTAGAGTAAGCTGGTCTTCATTCTGTTATACGTCACAGAAAGCAATGCATATGTGAGAATAAACATGGCTACAATTGCTTAAAACAGTATTCTTTGACATCTACATGGTTACTATTGTTTTGAAGCAGCATTGGGTCCAATCCTGGGAGTAAGGCTGCATATCAATGTAATAAATAAATAACATCATAGAAGGAGACCACAATTCCCACCCACCAGTCATGTTCTTATTATGTTATAGTCATATGTTGTGATGACTCATGGGCCATGTAGTCCCGTTCCTAGTACTGTTGTGACAGATGAAGAGGAAAACTTGGGTTTCCCACCGTTTCTGCCAGATTTGGAGCCCTTGCAGCTGCAAGATGTTTGCCCACAAGAAGACAGCCAAACAAGCCTTGAGCCGAAATCTCCCCCATTTTCTCGCCGCCTTTATTATAATCAAGATAGAAGCAATCGCGAGGCGACTCGCAGGAGTGCCAGGATAGCTGCCAGACAATTAGATGATTAAGTCTGTTTCCCTTGGGAAAGTTTAAGGAGTCCTGCATCTGGACAGTATAGGTTTCGGTTCTTGTTCCCCAGAGAAAGTGTGCTTTGGCGGGAAAACAAGATCCTATATAGATGTTGGCCACAAAGGATTCCTTGCGGAGTCAATTCATCAGCTCGAGGAGTGAGATCGTGTGTAGACTACGTACTCCAGTTCCCAGCTCCTGAATCAAGTTCCCAGCCCTGCCTTGCTCCACGGATTTTTATGGACTCAGTTCTTGTTCCACGATTGCCTTGTTTCAAGTTGGACCTTGCCAAGTCTCAAGTTTTGCCTTGCCTTGCGTTTTAAACCACGGACCCTGCTTCTCGGATTCCAGCCTTGTTTCCCTTGATTCGGATTTACCTTAAGCCTCAAAGACTATGGACAGTTCCCCACACTATTGCTTGCCAAATAGTGTGTGTTTCGGTGAAGTGGATTATAACTTTGGACTTTAATATCATATATTGGACATTGTTTTTCTGGATTATATTTGACCTTTCCTGAAAGGTCTACTTCTGAACTATATCCCACACTTGTTTTTATTGACTTTATATATTTCTTTAATAAAGATATTAGATAGATTCTGGCCTCTGCGTATGGTTATTGGTGCTCTGCAGCCTGGGTCCTGACATATGTACATATTTGTGGCTTTGACTTCTGCAGATTTGATTATTCATGATTTGATTTAAAATGTTCCCTCTAGGAACCTCTAGGCTCTCCAGACTGACTCCATCATCAACATCCTACACTCATGCTGGAGGACATGGAGACCTACAGAAATAGATCGCTAAGTCCTCCAATACAATTTTGTTTGCTTCCAGTGTAAGTTGACCATAGAGTCATATTGAAAGACCTAGAAATGTCTACAGAAGTGTTTGCTCAGATTAAAACAAAAAGCCATTTCTTTGTTTGCCATTTTTCACTTTCACAGGGGCCCTGTGCCTTTAACTCCAATTAATATGGAGGGCTTACCTTCCCTATAAAGTACCATTTTCTTTCACTAAGGAATTTTCATAATGTCACTGATATTCTGGGATTGTAGTCTCTTTTTGAAATTAGGAAAATGGTAATTCTTCCCTACCCATTTGAGTCTCATTGCCTTGAAGGAAAAAAGTAATTGTCAATTATTCCAAACTGGCAATTTGAATCTCAATTGGCTGTGGATATAACTAAACTCTTCGGATTCTTAAGTGCACTTCACAGTAGTTTACTACAAAATGGAACAACAAAGAGGGAGAAAAAGTGACAGTAAAGGAACCAAGTAAACAAAAAACCTTGTCATTCTAAATTAAACAGAGTTGTAGAGGAGCGGTTGGCTGGCAGGTCAGTCTCATATTGTTAAAAATACCCTGTGCATCATGTACCTCAATTGCTCAGTATTATGATACAGTAGAGTCTCACTAATCCAAGCCTCTGGATAATCCAAGCCATTTTTGTAGTCAATGTTTTCAATATATCGTGATATTTTGGTGCTAAATTCATAAATACAGTAATTACAACATAACATTACTGCGTATTGAACTACTTTTTCTGTCAAATTTGTTGTATAACATGAAGTTTTGGTGCTTAATTTGTAAAATCATAACCTAATTTGATGTTTAATAAGCTTTTCCTTAATCCCTCCTTATTATCCAAGTTATTCGCTTATCCAAGCTTCTGCCGGCCCGTTTAGCTTGGATAAGTGAGACTCTACTGTACTTGTAATTAATCTTTTCTTTTCTTTTTTCTAAGAAAATTATATATTCATCCTAAAATTGGGTGCTGCCCAGTTTGATTGTTGAAAATTAGTTTCAAAGGGGAAGGAACAACTCAGCTGGAATTGAATAATGGATTTTCCAGATGAGATAGGATTATGATTCAATGGTCCTCCGACAATGCAAATTAAAGAGAGTTAAGTCTTCTACTTTGCTAACTTGTGCAACTCAGCAGCAAAGAAATTGTTGTTGTATTCAGCTAGGGGTTGAAAAAAACAATTTTTTTTGGTATCTTTTGGTATCTTTTCAACATTGCTGACTTAAAACTCTAAAGAAGGGCAGCTTGGGGAAGTGGTGTTTCTCTACCAATGAAGAAGAGTGCCTCAGCCTAGGACTACATTCCAGTTTTTCAATATACATCTTGAATTGTGTAGCCTTTCAATTGTGACTATTTACATATAACTTCTAGAACAGTGGTTCTCAACTTGTGGGTCCCCAGGTGTTTTGGCCTACAACTCCCAGAAATCCCAGCCAGTTTACTAGCTATTAGAATTTCTGGGAGTTGAAGGCCAAAACATCTGGGGACCCACAAGTTGAGAACAACTGTTCTAGAAGTTCACAACTTTCATCCCCTTTCAGTGGATATGAAGATGAAAAGGAAATTGTCAGATCTCAAAGCTAATGATGTAAAGCTATCCAAAGGAAAGCAGCAAGTATGGCTGGATCAGATTACAGGTAACTGCTTGGATAATTGGGCCAGGTTGAACTTAATTATTCCATTGGAATCTAACATTACTATGGCCTCATACATCAACCAAGTGTTTAGACAACTGAAGTATATCATTGCTAAAAAGCACTGGATGTGCTAGACAGTAAGATCAATGTATGTCAGTTTTTTCCCTGCCCTGTTTAAGTTTTTTTCTTTCCCAAACAATTTAGGCCCCATCTACACTGCTATATAAAATCCAGATTATCTGTTTTGAGCTGATTATATGGCAGTGTAGACTAATATAATCCAGTTCAAATAATATAATTTGGATTTTATCTGTCAGTGTGTATGGGGCCATGGTTGTGGGCAAATGTTTATACCAAAGATCTGCCCCAAGGACAAATACAATATCTAGATAAATCATATGAGGGTGTAGTGTTAGAAGTATATCCTACACCACATGTTACAATCCTGGATTACAGAAGATTTTAGCTAGTGAGTTTCCAACTTGTATTCTTGTCCCATTGCACTTCATCAAATCTCATCATTGTTAAAACATTACCTTGTTGAATTTAAAGGGGCTAACAAGTGTCAACGTTCTTGATAAATTGTGATAAATACACTAAGATGATAAAGGCCAGTGGCATCATAGTATATATATGGTTTACTCTTAAGTGATTAAATATATGAAGAACTTTTATGAGGGCAATTAAGCTTTTATATAAATGAGCTTGCACTAGCAAAATTACCCTGAGGAATCTGGCCTTTTTAAATTAGCTTTCTTTTAACAAGTTCACTTTTGTTTTCTTCTGTCTGTTCTCAAGTTCCGTTGTTTAGGTTGTTTTATTTGTAATGTTTTGCTATCACTTCCAGAAACAGAAAGCCAACTGGACAGTCTGTTATTGATGTTCTGCTAACAAATACCAAAATTAGCAGAGTAACCCATAAATATAAGGGCATAAAAACAAACGACTTCCATGTTGAAAACGTAAAGCGTAAATAACAGCTTTAAAATATATACGGGTGGAATGAAACTTCATTCCAATGAATTAGCAGACAATACCCATTAGACTTATAAAAATGCAGAACATGGTGTGCTTAAAATCAAGTTAATAAAATCTGCCAGAGACTTTTTATTAACAAGGTCTTTAAATGTTCAGCATTCTTTTAGGTGAATTCTGTGGTTTCTTAAGCAAAGCTTCTCTAATGGAAAGCAAAGCATGGCAATCATTTTCCATTAGTCTATTTCCTTGTGGTGTCTATATATGACACACATATTCTGGAGAAGAATTATAAGGATACTGTGGACCGCTTTAAAAAAAAAAACCAATAAATGGGCCCTAGATCAAATCAAGTCTGAAGTTTCCCTAGAAGCAAAGAATATTAAAATGGGACTATTGTGCTTTGGCCATATCATGAGAAGACATGATTCTCTTGAAAAGACAAAAAAATGGCAAGGTGAAAGGCAGTAGGAAAAGAGGGAGACCATACTTACATAGACAGTCAAAAAAGCCAGAGCCCAGAGTTTGTAAGACGTGAACAAGGATGTTGATGATAGGGTGCCATAGAGGTCTCTCATTCTTAGGGTTGTTGTAAGTCAAAATGGACTTGATGACAGTTAACTACAACAAATTGTTTCAAGAGTTTCTCATATTTTTATTTCAAGATTGGTTCTGATTCTTCTTGGGATGTAATCTAACAATTTGTCCAGAAATGGACACAGTATTTTAAATGCAGTCTGACTGATAGAGAAAAGAACTCAGCTCTTATCTCCTCCTGTGACCTGTTTGTGATATTTTAGAAAGTGTAATAAATGTATTGCATACCTCTTTGTTTCATAGATAAGAAAGTTATGACTTGATTTTGCTTTCATTTTTGTTTTAATTTCCTGTGACATACTGATAGGGGTATAAATCATTAAAGAGACAGTCAGTTTAGAAAGCAATGCCTAAAAGACAACACGCATTTCTCAAAAATATGTCATGTTGGAATAACCATATCTCTTTCTTGATAGAGTTACAAGCTTGGTAGATGAATTGAATGCTGTGGATGTGGTGTATCTTGATTTTAGTTAGGCCTTTGATAAAGTCCCCAATTATATTATTTTAAAGAAATGTGTAAAATGTGGGCTGGAGAATTTTAATGTTAGGTTGATTAGTAATTGGTTGACCAGCAAAATCTGAAGGGTGCTTGACAATGACTTCTCTGCATTCTGGACTAGTGGTATGCTACAGAGTTTTGTCCTGGGTCCAATGTTTTTCAATCTTAATAACTGGATGAAAGAATAGTGGACATATTAATCAAATATTCAGGCGATACTAAATTACTAGAGATTGCTAATATTCCAGAGGACAAGATCAGGATTCAAAATGATTGTAACAGATTGAAGCAATGGGCCAAAACTAACAAAATGAATATCAAAAGGGAGATATGTAAAGTACTACATTTAAGCAGGAAAGAAGGAGGGGTAAGGGAAGATACAGAATGGGTGAGACCTGGCTTGACAGCAATTTGTGTAAAATAATAATAATAATAATAATAATAATAATAATAATAACGACAACGACAACAACAACAACAACAACAATACTTTATTTGTATAAAAGGGATCTGAAAGTTTTTGTAGACTACAAGCTGAACATGAGTCAACAGTTTGATGTGGAAACTCCAAAAGCCAACAAAGGCAGAATCAAGAGGGGTATAGTGTCTAACCCAGTGGTTCTCAACCTGTGGGTCCCCATGTGTTTTAGCCTACAACTCCCAGACATGCCAGCTAGTTTACCAGCTATTAGGATTTCTGGAAGTTGAAGGCCAAAAACATCTGGGAACCCACAGGTTGAGAACCACTGGTCTAGATTAAGGGGAGTAACAGAACCATTCTATTCTGCTTTGATCAGACTTCAACTGGAATACTCTGTCCAGTTCTGGGCACAACAGTTTAGGAAAGCTATTGACAAGCTGGAACATGTTCATGGTAAGGTCCTCAAAATTATCAAAGGACTGGAAGCCATGCCCTATGAGGAGTGGGTTACGGAGCTGGGTATGTTTAGCCTGTAAATGAGAAGTTTAAGATGTGACATGATAACAATGTTTACATATTATAAAAGGATGACATAATTGTAGATGAAGGAAGCTTGTTTTCATCTGCTCTAGAGACTAGGATAGACAACAATGGATTCAAATGGCAGGAAAGGAGATTACCTTAATATTAGGGGAAAATATTATAAGAGCTGTTCAGCAGTGGAATTTTCTGCTTTGGGGTGTGGTGGGATCTCTTTTTATAGAGATTTTAAGCAGAGGCTGGATGGCCATCAGTTTGGAAGTGCTGTGTGTTATTGCATGCGAAGAGTTTGGAATGGATGGCCCTTATGGTCACTTCCAACTCTGGGATTCTGTGAAAGTGGACCTAGAAACACACAAATGAGCAGTGAGGGTGGTGTAGAATCACTAATAAGCCACAAGCGTTGAGCCTCTGTAAATGACCATGAAGCTACATTCTATAGCAGATCAAACTATGAACTGCCTTTAAAAGCAATGCAGATGGTAATTTTTGATTTGGATGTGCACTTATTTCTAGGCTAGGAAGAGCCTGACGCCATATCCTTAGAAACCAAGTTAAATTGGCATACTTTTACTTTGTTTCTTTCAGTCTCTTCCTCCGTGTAATGGCTAGCCATGCAGAAATAATAGAAGCAAACAACACAGCCTAATTTATTTTTATGAATATCAGAAATGACAAGGATCTTGAATTTTACATCTAGTTCAAATGATGTTTTAGCTAGATAGTTCATTCTTACAGACCTGTTAAATCTTTTCAAAGATCTTCTTTCCCTGTCCTCAGTAATATATTGGTTTTGGGGTTTTCCAAGGAGGGTAATAATAGTAAATCTTGTAAATTAACATGAGAAATGTCAACAGGCACTCTATTAAAATCCATTTATATTGTTATTGGAATATTTATTAGCTAGTAAAATATTTAAAAGAAGATCTAGAATATATCCTTTAGACTTCCTTTTTTTTTTTTTTTTTGTATTCTCTAAGATCAGAAACATATTATCCAAGTAGTTGCCAATCCCATCCCTGGCAGCTTTCCACTGATCAATGAATATTGCCCTGCTGCACTTAGGCTTGCCAAGGAAGGTATTTTTAATATTATAAATATTATAAACATCTGCCTTTCATTTTACATTGATTTGCATTGCATTGTTTTATAGTGAGAATGTTGCTTTAATTATTTAATTATTTTAAGATGCTTTATGAAGAACAGAGTATAAATGTGCATATTTTATATATATAAACATACACACTCCATCTTCCATGCACAGAATGGATCATATGTACAAGGACCTTGTGACATGATTGGGCATGTGGCCAATGTGCGACCTTTCCTCTCATCTACAACATAGAATGGAAAAACCTCACTAAAGCTATACATCTATGTCCTGGATCAGATGATATATTCCACACAGATCACTTCAGCTGAACTACCATCCTACTCTTGATCAATCTGTCCCACATCTGATATGGCACTGGATATATTGAGGCGTCATTCTTCGAACGGCTATGAATTCATTTATGTGGGTCGTTTCGTCACTAATGGAGGCCACACTTATTCCACATAGATGTTATAGTCCATTCATCCTATGGTCGTTGTCTTTCTGGTGATAAACTTCTTTGTTTTTACATAGATGATCCCCAGACAACAAACATACAAATCAATATTTTTTGGGACTATCAATATTCCTATTTTCCCATGTGAGCTGAAGCTGTCCTTTAGGAACAAGCATTTCCAATGGTATCGCAGGTGAGAAAAGTATGCTTCACAGATAAGGAAGGAAAGAATGTTCTGGTTCCCCATTACAAGTAGCATAATGATCTAGAAAGTTATCTCTAGTAGCATCATGTGTCTACTGAATATGTATTTTAGTTTTATATTTTCAAACTGAACTAAAACTGAATTGCCTCTCAACCTTGAAAAACAGGTCCAATTACAAAGCCCACATAGTGGGGTCTTTATTTGCCACATTTCTTTTAATTAGATAGCAGAATAAAGCAGTAATACCAAATGGTCATTCTCTCTCTACAACAGCACACCAAACTTAATATTCTCAATATAAGTGAAGTATGCAACATAAGGAGCAAGAGTTTTCAACAATCTGGTAAGCAGTTCAAAAAAAGCTTAGTATCATTTTGTCTTCAGCTTTATAGGTTTGTTCATGAATTCCAGGACTGAGATACAGGGTTGTAACAAAGTAATTGTGCTATTTGACGCTGGGTCCAACATCACGAAAATCTCATAATCTCCATTACATGAAGTTGCAAAAAGGGAACATTTACGAGTAAAGTAGGATGCAGAATATTCTGTATTGAGTCAGGATGCAGCATGATCCTACATGAGCGCTGCTGTAAGAAACTGGATGTTTCTGGGAGATCTTCCAATAATATAAAAAATAAATGTTCAAAGTTAAGTTGAAGAATCCAACACAATAAAATCAAATTCCACAGGCTGCTGAGGCTACGTTGAATTCTATCATTTCTCAGTGATAGTATGCAAAAAAAAGTCATTCTGCTGTGGGTGCAATGATAGGGCCCAATGTACTCAACATGTGCATAAAAGGAATCATCTTCCAAACCAAAACCAAGAGAGGGCAGTTAGCTGGAGCTTTTAACTTACAGATGGATCTCATTCATTGCCTTAATATCTTAAATATGGAGTTGTTCTTAGTAGAAACAGAAGGAAATGGCTGAAGCTGAGATTCTTCACCAAAATCCCCTAACTAAAACTGGTTGCAAAAGAAAGTACAACTTGGACTAAAAATTCACATATTTGCAATCATAATACTTTTTTACATATGGAAACGGAAACATGCATACAATTAAAAATATACACAAAAATCCTTACTCAGTGCTGAAATTAATAGCATGCTGGGAATGCCAAGAAAACTGTATATCAACACCCAAATGGAAATGGAGGCTTAAAAAACCCCTAAGTTTTGGAACTTGAGTGGACAAAGGATGGTGTGAAAATGTAGGAGCGATTTGAAAAATGAAGTTGAACGTGGGGCTAAAGGTTTCTTTATTTCCATGCCTTGTCCTATGTGGATAGCTGGATGGGAGCAGGAAAAAACCCTAGACCTTTATTTAAAATGTTCTTTGTTTTTTTTAGCAAAGCAGAAAAGCACCAACAATTATCCACATCCACCATCAATCTTCCTCATATAATCCCCCCAAGCTCAATGGTAACACTATGTGCATAAGCACTAGAGATGTACACGAATTTTTTTCCTTTTCCTTCATGCTATCGTTTTGTTTAGACCGTTCATCTACACAAAATGAATGATGACATTTTCGTAGGAAACGAGGTGACATGAAAATGAAAGCCGCACAGTCATCGTGCTTGATTTCATTTTCCTTTCATTTCTGTCCCGTAACAATAAGCAGGTACTGACAGAGGGCTGCTTTCCCATTACAGCTGATGTGTACCAATGGGTGTTAATAATAATAATAATAATAATAATAATAATAATAATAATAATAATAAATAATGATAGTTATTCTGGGACCCTAAACTGAGTCTGGGAGAGGAGTACCTCCCCATTACATCTGATGTGTGCCAATGGGTGTTAATAATAATAATAATAATAATAATAATAGTACAATAGTACTAAATAGCAATAAAACAAACATTTTTAAAGTTGGTGGGCTAAAAGGGATCAAAATGCCCTCCGTGTGTGGTGATTTTCACCCCTCTAGCCCAAAAACCGAAGGGGGGATCAACTTCAGAAACCCTCCCATTGCTGCCAATAGCACGAAACATTTCGTGTTTTTCATTAACCAGACAAAAATTCGTTTTGTATAGGCATCCCATTTTCGTTAGCAGGAACAAAATACGAAAATGAGATGACACAAATGAAACTACACAAAACGAACAGCAATTCCATACAAAAGCACAACACTAATAGCCACAGTTTGACTCTGCAACCTATAAAGTATCACTCATACAACAATAATAGATAAGTCATACACAAGATACATGGAATGAAGAAAGGAAGGTAGAAGGAAGGTGACATTGGGAAAATAATCTTCATATTCCCTCTCAAAGCTGGATTTGATATAATATAGTTCCAAACAAATGTAAGCCACAGCATAGAAAGGGGAGGTTTCTCTGAGGCCTCTTCCACGCAGCTGAACTGGATCATATGGCAGTATGGACTCAGATAACCCAGTTCAAAGCAGATACTGTGGATTATCTGCCTTGATACTCTGGGTTATATGGCTGTGTGGAAGGACCCTGAGACACTTTAATGCAGTCAATGTATAGTTCTTGTCAAGAGAAAGACAGTTCTTCTATATATCTCTGGATGTTATCATCAGATGTCACAATGGATGCAGGAAGTGTTTGTCTCTTCAGTTTATTGGCAAGGACCTGGGAATTGAACACAGGTAAGTGGAAAGGGGCACCAATGTCCATTGAAGGTAGAAGGAACAATGTTTAAGTGGTTTCAGAAGCAAAAAATGATTTGTGAATGGGGAAACAATTTAAACCGTAACCCAATAGGTTGCCAGGCAGTTCTGGGTACCATAATAAGTTTTCTGAGATCTTAGGCTCAAGATGCTTGTATGTTCAATCCTAAATAAACAACTGGTCTTTTTCATGGCAAGTTGCTATCTGTTCTTCTTGGACGCTAGAGAATATTTTTGAAACTGTATTGAAATACCAATTATTCCATTGCATTTTGTTTTCACTACATTCTTCTATTTGTTGGTTCAACACCCTCTAAATGTTCTATTCCATATACACAGGATAAGAAATTCAAAGCAAGGTTCATGATTACTTTGGTGAAATCGACGTTGGCCTACACTCAGATAGATGTAGTGATTATTTAAGCCAACTGGTATGTGATGTTTGGAACAGGAGAAAAAAATTATGTCATCAATGAATTTTGAAATAAATTGTGTTTAACTGTCTGCCACCTCTGGGAAGCAAGATCATGCAGCTGGATACCACAACTGCCAATTCAAAAACTGAGAAAACACTGAATAATATAAAGCAAATTAAGATTTAGGGGGTTTCATTTTACAAATATTTTATGAAGTAGACCAAAGCACACGAAATCTGCAAGCCTAGATACAATCTCTAATAAGCTTCTATAAAACATTCTATTCAGTCCCACAAATCTATGATATATAAAAAGGCTATTCTGTGCTTATTTAACACTAGAAGTTCTATGGAGCCTAAACCTTACCCCAAAGACTCAGAATCTTCCAAATTCTATTTCTTTGCTCATTGCACTGTTTTTCATCTGCCAGTCTTACAGTCAAATAATAAATAAATCAAAAATGGCAACTTTAAAAAAATGAGACAAACATAGCCGGAGCCGCATTGAAATAATGGGGATTTGTTTCTAAACCAAATAATTGTTTATGTATTTATTTATTTACCCTATTTATACCCCACCTTTCTCACCCCAAAGGGGACTAAATTAGGATTGAAATGCTAAAACACTAGAAAAGCATTAGAAAACAGCTGACAAAATTAAACTTAATCTAAAAATATATAGGGAATTATAACCTTGGTGCTGAATGAACAAGGTGGTAGGCAATAAGAACAGTGTTGCTGTGTGCCTCTAAGGGCCCTTCCACACAGTCATATGACGCAGAATATGAAGGCAGAAAATCTGAGCCTACACTGCCATATATTCCAGCTCAAAGCAGATAATGTGGGATTTTATTAAGCTGTGTGGAAGGGGTCTAAGTCATTTCTGACACGGTGATGCTAAGGCAAAAACTATCATAGAGTTTTCTTGGCAAGATATGTTCAGAAGGGGTTGCCTTTATCCTCCTCTGAGGCTGAGAGAGTGCAACATGCTCAAGGTCACCAGTAGGTTTCATAACTATGGACTCCAGAATTAAAGTCAAACGCTCAACACACCACACTTCTTGCTTCTTATACCTGTCCAGTTACCTTAGAAACGATCAATATTTATCCGTACCGAGCTGGTACATGATCATGGTATTTAATTTTTAAAAAGTATATTGAGAATGAAGATACCTCAAGAGTCCTCTTGGATTTGTAAGCAAAATCACCTTAGCATTTTCTTTCAATAAGAAACAGTATTTTTCAATGAACAGTAATGTTCTTTTATTCCCTATGGCATGTTTGCATGCTGCATTCCATTTCCCTGTTGTCTATTCTTCAAATGTGTCCTGGCTTGCTGCCATCTTTCAATCTAAAATGATTATTACCTGAAAGAAATGTATTTTTTTTTCAATTTTCCATCATTCAAATATGATCTGTGTATTTCCAGAATGCCTTCCAGTGCATTTGACTAGAGCTAACAATGCTGTCATTGCAAGTCCTCCACTTTCTTTTAAGATGTCCATATTCTGTAAGATGAACCAAACTTCAACTGCCTCTCTCAAGTTGCCAGTTCGAATTAGTGAGACAAGATGAGCTCCTGTCTGTCAGCTCTAGCTTGCAGGGACATGAGAGTAGCCTCCCAGCTAACACATCTGGGCATCCCCTGGGCAACATCTCTGTAGATGGCCAATTCTCTCACACCAGAAGTGACTTGCAGTATGTTCTCAAGTCACTTCTGACACAATAAAAAAATCAAGTTTCTGTGCATGCCTATGAAACTCTTATCCATTATGATGACAGTCATGCATTGAAGAACACATGAAAGGGAGAAGGGTGTCACAGATCACTTGGGTTATCTTTCTTGCATACAGTGTCTATGCCCCTATAATTTGTATGACGGGTTTCTCCAAACAGGGGAGGACCCCAGTTCAATCCGAGTCTCACTTTACATAGAGATCTCTATGCCTGGTCAGTATATACACAAAGCCCGTTCATACAAAGACAGGATATGTACAATTAAAGGATGGCAGGGGCATTCACAGTGTAGTAATGCCACTCACATGTATGTACTTTCAACACGTGAGAGGGAGGGGACTGGATTCATCTGTCTTGCACTAAAACCTTGAAGAAAAGAATTCATAATATTGCAACTCACTCCATATCTGTTGTTTAACTAGAAACATTTTTTCCAAAGCCAATCATGATAGCTGTGATTTAATGTTAAACTTTAAATCATTGGCGCAGCTGTTGAGCAGCTGCCTTAAATCACTCTGACCATGAGGTCATGAGTTCGAGGCCAGCCCGTGGCGGGGTGAGCACCCGTCAATTAAAAATAAAAAATAGCCCCTGCTCGTTGCTGACCTAGCAACCCGAAAGATAGTTGCATCTATCAAGTAGGAGATAAGGTACCACTTATAAGTGGGGAGGCAAGATTAACTAATTTATGACCTGGAATGAGGAAGTGCCGTCAGTGTGGATGATGAAGCAGCTGCTCCCCCCTGTGGCCAGAATCGAACATCCCCTCAGAAGAACGTTAACTTGCCTCTGCGTGTGTCTCTCAGTCTCTGTTTGATGTGTTTATGGGCATTGAATGTTTGCCCTATGTGTGTTATAATGTGATCCGCCCTGAGTCCCCTTCAGGGTGAGAAGGGCGGAATATAAATACTGTAAATAAATAAATAAATAAATAATCTTACTCTGGAAAACCTATAGTATCCAAAGCACAAAAGTGGAAACAATCTTAGCATGAGGAAGAATAAAATAACCATCCCAGGAAACAAATATTGGGGGGAGTGGGTGACAGTCCTTGCATATCATACCTGAGCGCTGACTACTCCCACTTCATAAAAATACAGAGATGTCTATGCCACATGGTCCATCCTAGGTCCTAAACCTAGTGACTCAGGGCCCTTTCACACAGCCGTATAACCCAGAGTATCAAGTCAGATAATCCACAATATCTGCTTTGAACTGGGTTAACTGAGTCCACACTGCCATATAACCCAGTTCAAAGCAGATAATGTGGGATTTTATACTGCTGTGTGGAAGGGGCCTCAGGTAGGAGATCCCTTGTACTTATTATGTTTAATAAGTGTTAACAAAATCAATTACCAGACGTGAGAAAAACCATGTGCTGCCTTTACCTCAAGCAGCACATGAAGCAACCTTAAGCACAAGCAAACAGCATATGTACTACCATTGCCCAACTGTATCTAATGAATAAATAGATCCCATACATGCAAGATAACTCAGATGTAAATCCCAATATTTTCAGGGGAACATATTTCCAAGTCAGCATGCATGGGATTGCAGATTTATAGAAGACACACTTGCTGTTAATCCTTCTCTGCATTCTTATTGACAGTTATTACCAAGCAATTAGAAATCAAAGTAACTTATTTCCATTAGGTTTGGGGAGTAATACAGCTGGGCAGCAAAGATCTTGCCTGAGACACACTATGGGAACTGCTTAGATGGAACTGGCACTCATTATAGAAGAAATACCTTGAATAACCAATATTATGTCAGTCCACCAGCTGAGTCTGAAATCATACTGGCACCAAATATGCACTTTATGGAAAAGAAATTGAATTGTACAATAAATATAAGCTTCAATATGCAGAATTGATGGCTATAAGGTAATAGGTTGAACAGTGATAAGAAAATTGAAAACATGATTGCTTTACCTGTAAATAGAGCTAGGCAGGATGCAATCACTTTTGTAATTCTACTATCGTTATTTCAGCTCATTAACTTAGAAGCTGAAGGACAGTATAAGATTCCACAAGGCTTTTTCAAAGACACAAGCAAGCCTGCTATTTTCAAAAATCGTCAAAGTAAAGATTCTTTAAATCAGGATACAGGCAAATTATGGAAGACATTTCCAATGCAACCACCAAGAGTGAATTGTTCAGCTTTGTCGGGGGGTTGGGGGGGTCACTTTAAAGGCTAAAAAATTGTATTTTAACAAAAACAGCATTATCATAATCACATATATCGCAGAGGCAACTATCACCCCATGCATTGCCAAGGACACAGGGATTATTAGTAAACTACTCCTCTAAAAACAGTGTGACATATGACAAAAATATTTCTGCCCTCCATGCAAGCACATTATGCTCTACAGGGATCAAATGAATAAACAGAGAAAACAAACACCAAGTGAACACATTATCTTGTCAGTTCTACTCCCCATGTGTTTAAAGGATGCACCAGACTTGCTTGCTGAGTGGGACCCGGATCTTTTTCTCCATTTGTGACTAACAAAAATGCTTACAAGAGGATCACAAAGATAATAGCACCCTTACTCAGATTGCCTAACAGTTTCCAGTACTCTAAGTCAGGGGTCCCCAAACTACGGCCCGCAGGCCACATGCGGCCCATCAAAGCCATTTATCCAGCCCCTGTGGCAGCAGCTCGCTCCTCCTCCACCAAGGAAGGTGCGTGCAGCTCGAAGGAAAAAGAGGGAAAGGCGCACACCTTTCCCTACTCCCTCACCCTGTGCTTACCTTTCCCACCACCGCCAAAGGCGCGCACGGGGCGAGGGAGGGAAAGGCGGATGCCTTTCCCACCTCCTCCTTTGCTCGATGTGTGCCTTCCAATGCTTTTCATGTGTTTATTACAATATTTTAATTATTATTTGGTGCTTTGCTAGTGTTTTTCCTGCACAAAGGCAGAAGGTGGTTGGATTAAATGGCCCAAAGGGTCTCTTCCAACCCTCTTGATGATGGCGATGATGATGATGATGATGATGATGATGATGATGATGATGATGATGATGATGATTCACATTGAGGTTGGGTGGTCATCTGTCAGAGGTTCTTTGCTTGTCCTTTTGGTGCAGAAAGGCAGAAGGGGGTTGGGCTAAATGGCCCAAGGGGTCTCTCCCAATCCTCTTTATTATTTTGATGATGATGATGATGATGATGATTAACATTGAGACTGTATTTGTTTCCGTTTTGTTTTTTTACATCAAAATAAGATATGTGCAGTGTGCATAGGAATTTGTTCATAGTTTTTTTAAAAAAACTATAGTCTGTCCCTCCAATGGTCTGATAGACTGTGAACTGGCCCCATGTTTAAAAAGTTTGGGGAGCCCTGCTATAAGTCAATATCTGGTGGGTAGGTTTTGGTGGTTCATGTGTTAATTTTCTGTTTTGGGAACCCACTCTTCCATAACAGCCACAACTTGGAAGGTATAGACGTTCTGTAATGTGAATGTGAAATGTTATACTCTACTTATATAATATAATAAAAAAATTAAGGAAACAATAGACTTCTTTGTTTTCATTGGGGAGGAGGGGGAAGCAAGGTGTAGTAGTATGACATTTTTTTTTTTAAAAAAAGAAGAAATCACTGCTTGTAGGAGAATCAATTCTCTTTTTACAGATTTTATTTCTAGGTAAACAGCATCCAAGGGGACTAGGAGATGCCCAGGGTTTACACAAATGGAGTACAGACACATGCATTATGTGTCTGATCTCTGTTGTAAATAAATTTGATATATAAACTGAATAGATGGGTGGATGAATGGGTAAGTAGATAACACACACATCGTGAAAATGGCTATTATCATTATCTTCTTTATATAATGACATCAGTATACATGGTGCGAGAAAAATCAGTTCCCCTCCCTGAGGATTGCAATCTAAAGACACTACACACAAGAATAGGGGATAGCAGGGGAAATGGAATTAAGTCTAGTCAATAGTGCTCTCCCGCCAAGGCCAGGGCAGTGGCAGTTGGGATGGAGGGCTTTTCATTTACTTCTGGGACAAGACATGATGGATCTGGACCTGCTTCCTCTTCTCCCTCTCCAGGTATTTTTAAGTTCTCAGCCTAGGAGCTCTAGTGCCTCACCAAACTACAACCACCCCCACCCAGCCACCCACCGGTTTCCATAGGATGTTGCCATGGCAGTTCAAGTAGGATTGCAATGCTAGAATGAACACTTAGCACAATAAATCAAGCATGTGATCAATGTGTTACTGAGAATTTTGTCAAAATTCTCGTACTAGTCAAGAAGCAGAAATGAGGCAAAGATTTGTCAAATGCTATGAGCACAATTCATGAAAATTTTAATGTTCAGTAAGCAGAAAGAAAATGAACTGGAAAAACAGGAAGGAGGGCATATAAGGGAAAGTACCATCCCAAGGATCATTCATGTACTGAAGAGGTAAGCAAAATATGGCCCTGAGGCTCCATGACTGCCCTCCTTGTTATTTCACCATTTTGTGCTGGAAATAAGGAAGTATCAACACTTGTATCAAGTAATCACTGAGATAGGATGATGAGGATATTGCTTGTTCTTTTTTGCAGCTTTATCTTTCTATGATTGTGTTTATTATACCTACCAGAGAATGACATAGTCTACACTAATTCAAAATACAGGTGAGCTAAAATGTTATATTACAAAACAGTACTATTAAAAGAAGGTAAATAAAACCATTTCAAATACACTAAAACCTGCTTGAAAACATCCAACACAAAAACGTGGCACATCACCTTTAACATTGTTCTGCCATATCACTCTGAGTCGAGGTACTCAAGCCTTTTGCTTCCTACTTCAAATATTAGTCACTGCGTTTGTTCCCTTTGTCTGGGAAAGGTCATCCATGGGTCTCCACTGCCAAGAACAGCTGAAAGCTTACACATCCACAAATGAAAGTCAGCTTTTGTTGGCTCTTGTAATGTTTAGGTCAGCATCTCTCCTATTCCAAGATGGGTTTTCTGAAATAGTAAATAGAAACTACAAGAGCAAATCACTGCAACCTCTTCTGGCTTATATGTAAATAACGTTTGCCATATTGCTTTTGCCTGATGTTGCTTGGCATCACGTGCCCCAGTTTTCATCTGTGAAATAACTGAGCCCGAATAGCCTAAAGGCATCTTCAGAGCTAAGCAAGATCAGCCCTGGTCAGTACTTGGATGGAAACCAACAAGAAATGCAAGGTTTTCTTGGCTATATTTCAGAGGAAGGAATTGGCAATTCCATTTGAGTATTCCCTGCCTTAGGAAACCATATTGAAAACTAATGGATTTGTCATAGCTTTGCAAGCAACTTGTTTGCACACATGCAAACATCTACAGAGCATCTAATGGAATGAGAAACTGTTGTTTGTCATTCCGTATAGAGTGACTCAGACATAGGGCTAATGTTCAGTGTTAATAAAAATATGATTACAGTATCCACTTTTTCTAAACATTGGTGTGTCACATTGTTACTTATTCATTGTTTGACTTCTTGTTAAACATCAAGATGAAATGTGTTGCTTAGATATCTATATATAATTTCTAGGATCCATAATTT
The DNA here is from genome assembly GCF_035594765.1 of Anolis carolinensis. Classification (NCBI taxonomy): domain Eukaryota; kingdom Metazoa; phylum Chordata; class Lepidosauria; order Squamata; family Anolidae; genus Anolis; species Anolis carolinensis. Next base: position 282,310,218 of record NC_085842.1, on the reverse strand, counting down.
ATATTCTGTTCTACTGCCCAAAGCAGAAAAGGTCAGAAGTGTACAAACATACACTTTTATGTATGCAGATAAATGGTGTTAATTGTGACCAGAAAGAAAATGGAGGACAATGTTTTTGCCTTTTAAACAAGCAACTCACCACCAACCAAATTTCATGACACATAAAATTTGTTTGCAGTGTTTCAGCAGAAATGTATTATTATTATTTTAAATCCCTGTGGTTAGGTATAACCAGAAAATCATTTCTCATAACCCCAGTTTATATGTATCAATCTACCAGTAAGTCTAAAATTCTGTATTAATAACCGGGCTGTGGCGCAGGCTGGAAAGCAAGCCAGCTGCAACAAATCAACAAATCACTCTGACCAAGAGGTCATGAGTTCGAGGCCAGCCCGGTGCCTGCGTCTTGTCTCTGTCTCTGTTCTGTGTCATGGCATTGAATGTTTGCCTTTATGTGTGCAATGTGATCCGCCCTGAGTCCCCTTCGGGGTGAGAAGGGCGGAATATAAATGCTGTAAATAAATAAAATAAATAAATATTAATATGCTTTATGATCCTTCTAATGCTCATGTGCTCTGGTCAAAGCTGTGTATAGTAATCAATTACAACAGTGCTTCAAATGATGTAGTTTCATCTGTATGTGTTCCGAGCACACATTATTGTTTTCATTCCTGCTTGGTATTTTTATAGTCACTGATTTTCTCTATTATTTTGGTATTTTAGCAATGATATTACGGTCTGGTTTGGAAGGAAGTCAATGGAGGTGACATCTTGAGTTGCTGCACTGGATGACACCAACCCTAGTGATATCAGTGCTGGTCAAGAGTTTACAGTATTGTGTATTTGCCTCCATTACCCACCATTGAATACATACCCACAAATAAACTGGTTTGGTGTAAACTGATTTTTGCAACTAATCACAAGCACCTATCCATGTGTTTACAACTTCTTGGTGTCTGATGTCTTTATTTTATGCCCAATATGAACATATTTCAAACTAAGGAATCATTTCTCTTTCTCCCACACATGGATCAGCACTGAAATTTCCACATCTATAGTTTCATCTCATTTGACTACTCTACCAACCATTTGCATCTGCCTTGTGCCTGGGGGATTCTGACACACTCACAGTTCAAACCATTTAATAAATTGCATTGCTTAGAAACTGCAACGCACTGTTACTTATTGGTTCTTCCATTTAGTGCAGGAAAAGCTGCCATATTATAAGCCCTGGAAGCTAATGCAAAACTACGGCATTTTGCTTGAGGCGGATTTTAGACTTGTCTGATCTGGCTAATTCGGCAAGCAAAAACTCTATTCACTTCCAATGTGATCTTTTCAAGTTGGATCACGTAAATGGTTAAGGCAAGCTTGCAAAACTACATGTTTTTCCATTCAGGGGCTCCAAGCAAAAGAATTGACTGCTCTGGAGAGTGTCCAGCTGTGAAATGAAATTCTGTGTAGCACTTTAGCCTGTGCACAAAGGGGGGAGAAATCTTTTGCTACCCCAGTGGTTAGCAGATACATCTTCCCACATACAGAATCCAATGAGGCGTCATTTACCATGTTGTTCATTTTTATGAAGCAATATACCTTTTGGATGACTGGTTGCCAAAACTCGCAGTCCATTCAGAGTTTCTTAAGAAATAGTATATTTTGGAGGGGGAGGGAATATTATTTCTGGATATTGGGAAACATAAGGGCTGAGGGGTATTTGTTTAAGGTGTTTTATTTACTGATGGATTTCTTGATTGATTGATTTATAGTATTTGATTGATGGATGGTATTTTATTTGTTTACTAGCTTGGGGACCCGGTGGTGCCCGGGTTTATAGAAGTCATTGTTGTATTGGGATGTTAGGTAATATCACTGAAGTTTGGTCCAGATCTGTCGTTGGCTGGGTTCAGTGCTGTTTGGATAAGGGTGAATTACAGTTCCCAGATCTGAGGTCAGTCACCTACAAACCAGACCTGTATTCCCACTTGGCCATGTTGGGTCTGTGTGCGAAGTTTGGTCCAGATCTGACATCAGCTGGGTTCAGTGCTTTCTGGATGTAGATGAACTACAACTCCCAAAACCAGGGTCCATTCCCCTAAACCTGTTCAGTATGTTCCGTTGGCCATGGGGCTTCTTTGTGCCAAGTTCGATCCCAGTCCATTGCCAGTGGGGCTCAAAGTATCAATGCAGGTACTGCAAGTCCCATAATCCGTGGCAGGTTTGGTCCAGACCCATCGCTGGTTGCGTTAACAGTGCTCTCTGGATGTAGATCAAGCATAACTCTTGTAAATCATGCTGAAATCTCTCCAAACAAGAGTTCAGTTGCTGATTAATTCCTCTGTTAACTGTGGGTCATAGGAAAGGGTTAAGGAAGAGGCAGTGGGTGGAGTCATGTAAATTAAGGAACCCTGGGATCCCCATTCTGGAGGAAAAACAGAACATCTAGGATGAAATTGTCCTGATATGAAAGCCTTCACTTGGATGGGGGGCAGAATGGTGTTTGTGGAGGACACTAGCAGGGTTTGGGCTACATGTTCATGGTGTTCACTGTAACCTGCATATCAGTGGAGGGAGGGCCATTGGTGCCTCCTGCTCAGTGAGAACTATAGCTGTTTGTTGCGGCAGGAGGTTGTCTGTGTATGTGGACACCTCTTCCACATACACATATATTCACTTTTATTATGTGTATAGATAGATTTATGGTATTTGATTGAGTGATTGTTGGTATCACTTTTCTGCTGAGTTTGAACCTCTGTGACCTGACTCTAAGGCTGCAGAGCCATGTATGTTTCCTTGGATGTTAGTGCCTTTAAATTCAGGTTAAAAGCTTCTTATTCAGACAGGCTTTTGAGGAATAAGGTTTTTAAGATCAAGTCGGGGGTGCTGTGATTTTTAGCTTTGAATATATTTTAATGGATTTTGACTGTAAAATTTTAATACTGTTGTTTAATTCTGTGTTAATGTTTGCATATTTGCATTTTTTAATTGTGTGGTCATACTTTTAATGTAAGCCACTTTGAGTTCCCTTCAGGTTAGATAAAGCGGTGTATAAATAAATATAATAATAATAATAATCAGGGATAGCCATTTTAATGATTTCATCTCATACAATCTTAGCCTCATGTCTTCTTCAGAGATAGCAAAGCAGTTCACAAAACATTGTGTTGTTAAGACAGCATTAGAAAATAAGGTAAAGGTAAAGGTTTTCCCCTGACGTTTAGTCCAGTTGTGACCGACTCTGGGGGTTGGTGCTCATCTCCATTTCTAAGCCGAAGAGTCGGTGTTGTCCATAAACACCTCCAAGGTCATGTGGCCGGCATGACTGCATGGAGTGCCGTTACCTTCCAGCCGGAGCGGTACCTATTGATCTACTCACATTGGCATGTTTTCGAACTGCTAGGTTGGCAGGAGCTGGGGCTAACAGCGGCCGCTCACGCCACTCCGGGGGTTTGAACCTGGGACCTTTTGGTCTCCAGCTCAGTGCTTTAACGCACTTCGCCACCGGGGCTCCTAATTCTTGAAAATAATAACAAAAAATAATTAACAGAGTTATGTTAGTACTGAGACTGTGACAAGAACTAGAGTACAAGCAGTACCCAAGTTACGAATAAGATAGGTTCTGTTCTTAAGTTGAATTTGTATGTACATTGGAACATATCTAGGGGAAATCTTGATTGGCCAGGTTGATCAGCACTGAATAGCCTTGCTGCTTCAAAGCCTGGTTGCTTTCTATACAGGGTTACCTTCAGTAACTATTGATCTACTCACATTGGCAGGTTTTCGAACTGTTAGGTTGTCAGAAGCTGGAGCTAACAGCGGGTGCTCACTCTGCCCCTGGGATTTGAACCTGCGACCTTTTGGTCAGCAAGTTCAGCAGCTCAATGCTTTAACACACTTCGCCACCGGGGCTACTTGTGTGTGTATGTGTGTGTGTGTGTGTATATATATATATATATATATACACACACACACACACACACACATATACCGGTGTGTGTGTGTGTGTGTGTGTGTGTGTGTGTGTGTGTATATATATATATATATATATATATCTCCTGCCAACCTAGCAGTTCAAAAACATGCGAGTTCAAAAAAATGTGAGTAGATCAATAGGTACCGCTCCGGCGGGAAGGTAACGGCGCTCCATGCAGTCATGCCGGCCACATGACCTTGGAGGTGTCTACGGACAACGCCGGCTCTTCGGCTTAGAAATGGAGATGAGCACCAACCCCCAGAGTCAGACATGTCTGGACTTAACGTCAGGGGAAACCTTTACCTTTTTATGTATATATCTGCTGTGGAATCATGGAAGCTAGTTTTGCAAGCTCTTTATCCAGCTCTACTTTATCAAACTACAAATCCTAGGATTCCATAGCATCTAGCCAGTGAAAGTGGTACCAACCTGGATTAATTCTCCAATGTAGACACACCCTACAAGTGGGGTGAGGAGACATGAATTCCTATTGACAGGCTTGTCTTATACTGCCTTTCAGACTCCAGAGTGTGAGAAAGTAACTCGCCAAGAAAGAAGATAAAGCAACCGTTCATTCCCTCTCTCACTTGTGTGCCCCCACCCCCTCCAATAAGATGGCGTCGCTTAAAAAACTACGACTCCCAGCATGCCTCAGCGCCCCTCGCTCTTTCGGCCGCCGTGCTTTCCTCCCACAATGCAACGCGGGTCTCTTTATCTCCAACGAAGGTCGTGTTGAAGTCGGCGGCGCATTTTCAGTCCTGCGGCGCCATGTTGGGAGCTAGCGTTCGCCGGTTCACCACTTCGGCCATTCGCCGAGTGCATTACGAGGAAGGGCCGGGAAAGGTGAGAAGGGAGATGAGGGCCTTTGCCGGCGGCCTTGAGCGAGGGAGGCCTAGGCAGGGCCTTGCGAGGCAGAGGTTATCTCAGGCCTAAGCAAACTTGGGCCCTCCTAGCTGTTTTGGACTTCAACCCCCACCATTCCTAACAGCCTCAGGCTTATTCCTTTTCTCGCTTAAGCGGCCGAGGGGGAAAAGGAAAGGGCCTAAGGCTGTTCGGAATGGTGGCAGTTGAAGTCCAAAACACCTAGAAGGAGGGTCCAAGTTTTCCCAGGCCTGGTTTATCTGTATTTCTTGAGAAGGAAATGGGCGCCCTCTGCATCCTGGGCCGAGAAAGAACATTGCTCAATTTTATATCGAATCATCATAGTGCTGGAAAAGACCCTCCAAGGGCCCTCCCCCATTCAGGGACGCACAATGAAAGCACTCCCGACAGATGGCCACCCAGCCTCTGCTTAAAAACCTCCCGAAAAGGAGATTCAACCAAATTCCCAAGGCACCCTATTTCTCAGCTGAACAAACTCTTGAAGGCAGGAGTTCAATAGGAGAGCATACTCCAACATAGAATCTTAGATTTGGAAGAGACCACATGGCCATCTATTCCAAGTTGAGGCTTATGTTAATTTCCCCCCCCCCCCTCCACTTTTCACAGCATTAAGCATAGGCTGTTAATGGGAGTGGATATAAGAGGACATACTATTCTGCTCCTGAAACAGCTGCACTGGCTCCCAATTAATTATAACAATAATAACTTTATTTATATCCCACAACTATCTCCCTAAAGGGACTCGGGGCAGCCTACATGGCAACAAAAGTGCAACACAGAATACATAAAATACAACAAAAGTTTGCCAAAATCAATGAGCAACATCAAATAACATTAATAACAATAACAACAAATTTATTCTTATATCCCGCCCCATCTCCCCAAAGGGACTTGGGGCAGCTCACATGGGGACCAAGCCCAGAATACAGCATAAAATGCAACAGTAAAATTCATTTAAAACATATACAGTAAACATATAAAATCAAAAGGCATATAAAGTACAATAAAAACATACAACTGACAATAGCCAGGCACAGTGAGCGTGTTCAAGATTGTGAGTAAGGCAGTAGAATTTATGTATGTGAAACATCCTGCAACCTCTAAAGCTGGACCAGAATAAAGTGCAAAGGCTGTGTGTATAGGTAGAGGTAAAGGACACCATCAATTGTGCCGAATCAGTCAAACACACATCGAAATAGGCTTTCAGTGGTTTACGGAATGTCGCCAGAGTGGGGGGTAGTCTTAATTTTCCTTGGGAGGGAGTTCCAGAGCTGTGGGGCTAACGCTGAGAAGGCCCTTTCTCTCATCCCCACCAGCTGTGTTTGGGACGGCGGCAGGAGCAAGAGGACCTTCCCCGCACATAAAATAACAACTTAAAAAATTAACAGAAAATATCTGGAATTCTAATAAAAATAACCATTGACAACACAACAATAAAGTATAGGTAAAGATTTCCCCTTGTCTAGTCGTGTTTAACTCTGGGGGGTCGTGCTCATTTCTAAGCCAAAGAGCCGACGTTGTTGTGTGGTTGGCACAACTGTATGGCGTCCCATTCCCTTCCTTCTGAAGCAGTTCCTATTGATCTCACATTTGCATGTTTTTGAACTGCTAGGTTGGCAGAAGTTGGAGCTAACAGCGGGAGCTCACCTCACTCCCCGGATTCAAACCGCTGACCTTTCAGTCAGCAAGTTCAGCAGCTCAGTAGTTTAATCCACTGCACCACTGTAGGGCAATAGATTAAAGTTAACAATAGTTTAAAATTTAAAACTACAAACCAAGTTAATGTCCCAGCCACAAAACAGGTTAAAAATATCAACATTAAAATGTCAGGGTGAAATTTTGTTCTATTTAGATCATCCAATTTTGATGATACCTTCGCAATTATCAAAGGCCTGCGTCTTCAGCTCCCTCCGAAAGGATTCAATTGTTGGGGCCTGCCTGATTTCCCTGGGGAGGGCCTTCTAAAGTTTCCAGGCACAATTCAGAGTGCTGGTTTTGACCTTTAAAGCCCTTCATGGCATCAGTCCAGATTTCCTGAGACATCAGGTTCCTTTATATATACCAGGGAGAGTGTTAAGATCTAGTAGGGAACTGCTGGTGTCCTTAAGCATTTGGGACATTATCCACCTAAAGACGAGAGAGTTCCTTCTTGGGAATGGATCCCGCTTTTTTGGAATGCTCTCCCAGGGGCGATTAGATCTGCATCCTCTGTTAGCTTTCAGGAAGAGCTTAAAAACTTTCTTTTTTAAGGAAGTCTTTGGGGAAGGCCATTCAACTTCATTGGGTATTATCAGGATGGTTTTATCTATTTTGTTGGGGTTTTAATTGGGGTTTCACAGCATTTGCTAATATTTATGGTTTTAGCCTTGTACTTAATTTTTATATTGTATGTTTTTACTGGCTGTTAGGGCCCTTGATTGGGAAAAAGTGGGGTACAAATTTCATAAATAAATGAAATAAATTGTGTTTGTGGTTCCAGAGAGAGAGAGAGAAATGAATACTATGCGATAGGTTTGCTTCAGAGTTTGAAAAACTTGAAATTCTACTTGATTTATACTTCTTAGAGGGTGCATCTATGCTGTAGAATTGGTGCAGTTTGATACCACTTTAACTATCATGGTTCAATGTTAAGGAATCATGGGGTGTGTAGTTTGATGAAGCAGAGGAAGCGAAAGGCCTTGCAGAACTCCCATGATTCCATAGTATTGAGCCATGTCAGTTAAAGTGGTGTCCAACTGCATCATTTCTGCAGTGTAACCACACAATGAATCACTATTGATATAGCACAGAACTGCAGTGAAACATCACTCTCCTAGGATTTCATAGCTTTGAGTGGTACAAATGATGAGAACATAACAGTATGAAAATGATGATACTGTAAACGCTTTCTGATGTACCTGTCCACTTTATGGATTCTGTTTCAGAAGCAGCTTTCTGAAGGTCAGTTGCGGAGAAACACAACTGCAACACTTATCAGTGTCATACAGAAAGAAAATTCCGTTTCAAACTGTAATCTTGCTCAGAATATATCACTACCAAGATCTCAACACTCTTTGTGAATATATATCCTAATGGCAGGAATTGTTGTGGTGGTTTTCTCACATTCAGGATCAAAATCTTTGTGTCCTCACTCTTTGCAGATTAGTAAGTTCTCCCTGAATGCTGTACGGTGACAATAGATGAGAAAATAGTATGTTCATATTTCCAAAGGATGGCTTTCTTTAGAATTTGAAACTTGAAAATAATCTTACACATGCATCTGATAATTTAGTACCATTGCAATAATGGAGTTGCAACATTCATGTCCTTCCAGAATATCCCTTTCTCGGTGGAAAATAAATGGAGGTTACTGGCTATGATGGCAGCCTTCTTTGGAAGTGGGTTTGCTGCTCCCTTTTTTATTGTAAGGCACCAGCTACTCAAGAAATGAACATGTTCTAACAGGTAACTTTGTATTCTAGTTTCTTATAAGAAAACTCCAAACTGTTTTTGTTTACAGGGTAGAAATTGGGTTGTCTTAGAACAGTGGTTCTCAACCTGTTGGTCCTCAGGTGTTTTGGCCTACAACTCCCTGAAACCCCATCCAGTTTACCAGCTGTTAGTATTTCTGGGAGTTGAAGGCCAAAACATCTGGGGACCCACAAGTTGAGAACCACTGTCTTATAACATAGTAGCGGTATTACTTTGAATTGTTTTAGTACTCAATTTGATTGGTGGTAAGAAAGCACACAGAAACAGTAGTAGTATTTTGATGATGTCTAAATCATCCTAGTAATTATGTAGAATGTATAAGTAATGCATACAGGATTAGATCTAAAGAATGAAGTTGGTTTTGGACCTGGCTCTTAAAACCAGGTTCCAATTTGACATATTTTAACTCTTAACCTTGTAGCATTGTGATCAAATGACAAAGTTCTTTTTTCTCTTTTACCTAAATATCAAATTGTTTTATTCATTCTGTGCTCACGCTTAGTAGTTCAGCAGTCTGATTTAACATAAGGAAACTTCTTATTGGCCTTTTAAACCTCTATTTCACAATAGTCAGCTTTCTAGAATTTGCTTCAATGAAGTCTGATGACATCAACTTAGCTAATAACTTGATCTAAGTCTTGATTACTTGTTAACCTTGCAGTCATACATCAGATATTGTCCAGTTTCCAGTTTGTGACAATATAGAGACATTCCACCTACATATGTCTTTTAGCGTCATTGCAGAAAGGGATTTCCAGCATCACATTTGCAAAAGGGCCCTGCAGTCGCAGAACTTAGCTTTGTGCTGCCAAGGTGCCCCTTAGTAACTATTTAGTTGTCAAAAGGAAGGGACAGGTAAAACTAGGCGCTATTTTCACCAATAGATACACAAAGAAGTGGGCATCCTCTATATTGTTTGTTCATGTGGCTCCAGGAATGTAGTTGGCATTAGAAATAATGCTTGCGTGCCATGAAAGGAAGTAAAGGCTACACATTCCAGAGATTTATGCTTTGTAAGTACAGTGCAGAATCTTAGTTATTATTAATTAATGCTAAACTATTAAATATGGTATTAATAGAAACTTCTGAAGGAGTATTTGGAGTGTGCTATGAATGAATACTGTAAACCAGTAGAGTACACAGCAGTTGAATTTTATGTTAAGTAAAAATTGCTTGAATGTTTATGATTTCCCACATTTGCATGCAATCTTTTAATGTTGGTAACCCATTTCTGTGTACTAGTTATAATTAGCCTGGTTTGCAGCAAGGAAAATAGGAGTTCAGCATGAAACATTTGCAGTTAGAGCTGCTAACTACTAAATGTAAAATGTAAATGCGGACTACTGCAAACATTGGGCCAACACAATTTGATTTTTTAAATTATACAATCTCTGATTTCCATGACACTTTCAGCTCCATCTATAACACTTTACATCTATGAAACTTTTAAATTGAGTCGCAACAGGTTTGGGACAGGAGAGCCAATCTTTATGTCAGAGGTCCTAGTTAAAATTCCTAGCACTTCCAATTAAAATGATTTGAGGCAGCAAATTACTATAAAGATATATGCTTGAGAACTGGGATAGTGGCTGCTACTTTAAATAAACTTTGCTGGTATGGACAGAAGACAGTCTGACTAGATGTAAAGCATCTCTGTATCTGCTTCTTAAATCTTTTGTTTCATAGTGTAAACATTAGTGACTAATCTGTAAGGCACAATACTTCAGCAATAGTCTTGGTAAGTTTAATCAAATTGTAGGACAGATGCTGTATGTCTGTAAGGTTTGGTTTCCATGACTACTGTCTTTCTCTTTCAGATCGGAGGTGGATGTTATCCCAGAATACAATTCCCTTTTCTGTGGAAAAATAAAACTAATCACACTGGATGTGTTTGTAAATAAAAAGTGGAATCTCAATATAAAGTACAGTTGTGCAGCAGACTTTTATTTAGACGAATTCTTAGAATTTTGTCTAGCTCCATTGCTCATAATGAACACTAGAAGTTCCCACTCCCAACAAGTTAATGCATTCATCATGATTTGGTTGGCATTTGACTTCCGGTAGCGGCTATGATGGCGGACGCAGCAGAACGCTGAGGCTCCTTGGAAACCACCAGTGTTCTGACCTCGCCAAGCGCCTTGGTAGAGCCATAGGCTCCCCCCCACTGACAGCCAGAGGTTAGTGGGTTGCTATACTGTTGGGCTTTGTGGGCAAACAGAGGAGCAACCCTTCAGGGTGCTCTGGTAAAGCCCAGTTACGGCCCTTAGGTGCAGGTTCCTGGCTTCAGCCAGGATAGGACGTCAGCCGCTATTTTAAAACTTAAGAAGAAAGAGGGAAGAAGTGTGGTAAGGAAAAAAGGGACTTTGCGGAGCGGAAACAGCATTGGAGGAGAAATAAGGAAGAGACGAAAGGGCCAAGGGGGAGGAAAGAAGGCGCCCACCGAGTGAACCGGTGAGGCAAGGAGCTACAAATCTCTACCATCTATGAAGGCTTTCCACCATGTTAGTTGTTCTCTGTGAATAACATGCCGTCATTTTCGGATAGATACCTACACACGTAAAGGATAACACAGCAATGGAGGGGAGTGTGACAATAAGGAAACTATTTGAAATGGATACTGTGTTGCCTGCACGATAAGTTGAATAGAGATGGGAGTAGGATGGGAACAATCTTTCAATTCAGCAATAGCTCATGCATTTTGAAGAACCAGTTGCCCCAAGTATTTGATGCAGCCATGGGCAAATTGTGTTTTAATAGGTACAACATTCAGTTTCACTGCATAACAAAAAAAACTCTTGAGTTCTGTCCATTTATGATTTACAGTCCACTAATATTAAACTTACTTTAACCTTGATATGAATTATGCTGGTAAGACATAACAAAATGAAACACATTCTTTGTTCGTCACAAGCACACACCTCAGGGAGTCCTGACCATTTGCAAGTGGAAAATGTAATCCTTGAAACAAAATAATTGCCCTTTTGCACTCCTGCTATGCAAATTTTGTACAATGACAGACATCAGTTGCAGGAGTGGGAATAAGTTCTTCGGGTATTGTAAATTCAAAATAATCTGTTACGACTATCAGGTTAATAATTGATGTAATACATTTACATTGAGGTGGGTTTTTTTTTAATTTTGAACCCTGCTTTTCTCCCACTATGGGAACCAAGGTGGCTGACAATATGAATTAAAGCAGAAGACACTTAAAACAATGGGTAATGCAAATGTTACTCAATTATATAAGAAATATTTTTAAATACAACAAAACCACTTTAAAAACTTTCTGCATCAGCCAGTTAATAGTCAAAACCCTAAGTAAACAGATATGTCTTTAGCTGCCCAGCAGTTAAGAGCACAGAGGTGGCCAACCTAGCTTCCTCTAGCCATCAACAAATCTGTCTTCTGCGTCTTTACCAAATATGTTTGCCACAATAAGAAAATGTCTTCCCCTGAGCATCTTAAAACGGTCTGGTTATAATTGGAAGACATAGTTTTTCAGGTAGTATTGAGCCAAGTGGTGTCAACTTTCTCAAGTTTTATGGGAACTCCTATACAATAGTTTATTCCATCATACAATCTTCTGCTTCAAAGTCATTTACTTTGGTTCAAGACAAGGAAAAACAATTATTTGAAAAAACATAACAGACTTCTGTTCAGTTTATATTGCAAAATGTCCGCACAGCCAAAAAAAACCGTGGTGCTCAAAGCCAAAGTTGGTAGATGTTAACCCTTTTTTTAGGATGCCATGATATACCAACAAGAGCCAGAGGCTATGTGTCTGTATACTTAAAATCTAGATCCAAGGTATCTGAACACATTTTCAGGTTCAGTTTCTTTTGAGAAAATGAACTCCCATCTTTTCACACGTATAGCCTCATGTATGCTCGCCCACACCTGCCATGGTTTAGAGAAGGCAGTATTTGCAGCGTGATAATATGTCCACATACTCCAGTTTCACATTTGGGAAATGACAAGAAAAGTCACTCTTCTAGATCCCCTCAAAATATATGCCCAAGCTCCATATAGAATCTAACCAGTTCTCTGCTGTTTTAAGTTGGTGTCCAAGGTTCCCTGTTTGATCATACAGCCCATCTATATTAATCTTGAAAACATTTTCTAGTTTGAAAAAGACACTGCAGTGATGGGACTCTTTTTATGTCCAGACTGTTTGTGTTACATAATATTTACTTTTGTAAGACATGGCTTAGGAGCCCCCGGTGGCACAGTGGGTTAAACCACTGAGCTGCTGAACTTGCTGACTGAAAGGTAGGCGGTTTGAATCCGAGGAGTGAAGTGAGCTCTCGCTGTCAGCTCCAGCTTCCAATCTAACAGTTCGAAAACATGTACATGTGAGTAGATCAATAGGTACTGCTCTGGTGGGAAGGTAACTGCGCTCCTTGCAGTCATGCCAGCCACACCACCTTGAAGGTGTCTATGGACAATGTCGGCTCTTTGGCTTAGAAATGAAGATGAGCACCAACCCCCAGAGTCTGACACAACTAGACTTATATGTCAGGGGAAAACCTTTACCTTAAGACATGGGTTACATTCTGCAACGTGTACATGTTTCTCATAGTACAATTTAGCAGTCAACAGTCTCAATGGAAAATATTTCTTCTAGTAATGGTAAGATTTTTTCAGAGACTGGTTGCCTTTGCCTTCCTCTTAGGCTGAGAAAGTGTGGCTTGCCCATGAGTACCCATTGGGTTTCCATGGCTGAACAGCTACAGCACGCTGGCTCTCAGATGCACACCATCAGATGTGCCAAGAGTGTTTGAAGGAACAGTGCCTTGAATTGTCAAGATGTACACATAGCAATGAAAGATATGAATGTTTATAAAGTTTTGGTTATCAATATTTTTTTCTCCAAATGATGCAAAAGTTAGTAGTTATAAGGAATTTGAATTCCTACTATCTGCTAGGAAAATAGCTGCATAGGCTCCCTAACAAAATCTGATGTGCCTTGCAGAATTTTTTTTCCAAAAAGGTAGAATTAGAAACAGGGTGATAAATAATCCTAGAATTGATCCTAAGTGATAGATAGTAATCAAAGTAGTTGGTACTTTAGGGAGATGTGACCATGTAATGCTAGAATTTCTATTCTAGACCTATTACTCTGGCTAACATATTGAACAGAAAAGGAACAAGATAAGCTAGAATGTTGGGCAGAAATAAATACAATAAAATTTAAAAGAGACATGAAAAATCCTGCATTTGGATCACAAAAACAGAGTGCATACATATAGAATGGGAGTTATATGGCTTGGCAATACCACACACAAAAAGTATCTTGGGATTACTGTTGATTGTAAGCTAAATATGAATCAGCAGTGTGATGCTGCAGCAAAGAAAGAGAATGCTATTTTATCCATTAATAGAAGCATAGTTTCCAAGTTGAAGAAAACAATAGTCCCACTGTATTCTACACTTGTCAGGTCACTGCATTCAGTTCTGGGCACTTTATTTTAAGAAGGCTAAAGATAAAAGATTCAGAAAAAGGACAAGGATGGGACAAAACATGAGAAAAGATTGAAGGAGCTGGGCATTTTCGGCTTGGTGGAGAGGAAACTGATGTTATGATTGCATTCTTGGACGGGGCTGTTCTCAGCTGTCCCAAAAGGTAGAACCATGTCTAATGACCTGAAGATGTGGGAAAATAGATTTTGATTTAATATTAGAAGGAATCTATTGAATGTAAGAATAGTTTGGCAATGGAACCAATTGCTAGATTGGTGGTGAGGTCTTCTCTGGATGTCTTCCAAAAGAGCCTGGATAGCTACCTGCTGGAGATGATTTAATTGGACATCCTGCACTGAGCAGTGGGTTGGACTCAAAGGCCCATAAGTCCTCTTTCAGCTGCATGATTCTATGAATGTATGACTATGAATTTCCTGAATACCACATCCTGTATGTCAAAATGGGTACACCTGATCAAGCCAGAGGGAGAAATGGAGTGAGGCAAGCAAAGCTAAACTAATCACTTTGGCTTCCATGCCGCACACTGAGAATTCTGCTGATTTATTATTTTTATGACTAGCAATGAATGTTGATTCCAAAAACCACCTTAAATCATCCTGATGAAACAGGAGCATAGTAAGTTTGGAAGGACTGACCTTTTGCTAGAACAACATTTTCCCTGCTTATGGCTTCTCAAATATTGATGAAGTTGTACGAGAACAACACAAACTGCCAGGTTTGTCATACTGAAATGATGGTTAATGCACACTGCAGGGTGCCTGCTTTACTCCTGGTGAATAGGCGATATTGGTTGTAATTGTTTGTGCATTCCTGTAAATGCCAAGGAAATCAAACATCTGTCATGCCAGACGAGGGACCACAACTCATTTAGCACACTTAGCACTCCACTCAGCCTTGAAAAGGTCACTTGGACAGGAACAAGCGATACATGGTTAACTAGCATCTAATAAATGACAATGCATTCTTCCTGGGGCATTCAGATCCTATTGAGAGCCAGTGTGATTTAAGCATTGGACTGGGATTCTGGAGAACAGAGTTCAAATCCCTACTTAGCTATGGGAACTAATTTAAGTAAGTCACAATCTCTCAGCCTATGAAGAAGGCAAAGGAGACTCACTCTAGACAAACCTTGCCAAGAAAACCTTGTGATAGATTTGTGTTAGGGTTGCCATAAGTCATAAACAACTTTAAGGCACACAGTAGCTGATTATATTAGTTGCAATGAACATTTATATGACTAGTTAAACTCAAGAGGAACATTTTGATTTATAAATTAATATAAAATTAAACATGACAAGTGACATGTTTGAAAACTATCTAATAACATTATAAAAACATACAGTTAAAAATGGTCAAAACTCCCTTGAATTTAGAGCAGTTTCTCCCAGGCCAAAATGTATAAGACCTCACTAAATAATTTTAAGTTGCTTGTACCACTTAAAACTACTTATCCTGCTTGGATGTCAAAAGGACTTTTCAGGAAATATCAATCTTTTTAAAAGACTGTTTCTATTGTGTTTGCTATTGCAGAAATTCCAGGCAAAATCTGAAAGAAAGAGCAGATTGTGGAATTGTTCTTACACGCCCTTTTCTTAATTCCCATTGCATCATTTCTCACACATGCAGTAGTATTATTCCTGGGAAGATGATGGGTACACTAAAAACATCTCGTACTGTTCAACCAGGTATTCTTTCATCCAAGATAAATGGAGGTGAGAGTCTAAGAATGTGTAGATGTGTAGTAATCTAAAAAAATGGTGTGTCACAGGTTAAGAAATTGAGGGCTTCCAGTTTAGTGTGAATGATGTGTGCTTTGATGATATATTCAATTTTTTCCTGGCCAACACATATTTCATCATTCCATATTTGAGGGGAAAAAACATTTTCTAAAAGGAAAAAGAGAGATGATTTAGTGGCAATGAACCACATAAAATATAACAACACCCACCATACTTTCATTAGTATGCCCATCAGCTTTTAAAGATAATGTACTGTTAAAAATTGAGTCATATCTTCTATATATATATAAATGTAATGTGCATTTTCCCATGGAGTAAAAAACAAAACCATTGAACCAAATCACACCAAATTTGGCCACCAAAGACATAGTCATCCAATCTATGTCCTTCAATCAAAAGACCTTAGAAAAATAGTCCAAATTACAGAGGATGAGGAAGAGCCATTTCCCCCCTGGCTGCCAGTCAGAAAGGTAGGCCCCACTGCCTTTAGGCCCCACCCTTTTTGTGTCCTAGCAACCCCCTCAGCTACGATGGTGCCCAGGGGACAGGCAGAGTTCACTTAGGCCTCATCCGCACTACCTATAGGCCAAGGCCAAGAAGCAACCCCATCTGTGTGTCAACAACATCCTCCTCCTGGATCATCAGATGTGTCAGGTTTTAATTCATGCAAAAACACACTGGATGCTACCTGATTATTTCAATCCTCTGCCAGCCCCAAAATGGTTGTGAGAGTAGGTGATATGGATAGCATTGTCAAATTAGACAGAGGTGCTGGGTAACTCTATGTAAGAGAATGCATGCAGATGTAATTTGACATTATGTATGTGATGTCACCAATAGGATTCCAGTCAAAGTTATCTGGAAAATGTCCCTGAAGATAATGTGAACAATTCAAGATTACATGAGGAATTAAAGTGATCCAAGAATTCCTCAACAGTTTGTATTTGTTCTATACTACCTTATACTTCTTTTGGAACTAATTGATGACATCCTATTTGATTTAGTGGGATTTAGTTATGGCTAGTATGGGCTGCTCCTGACCTCTGCGGTGGGTAAAGATTTGCTCAAGCCTGGATTATTTCCTACTTCAACATATCCAACAGACAGATACATGAAAAGATCCTGTAAACATTACTTGTTTTCAAGCTCACTGCTCATGCTTACTAGGACATTTTAGGAGCAATGTCTAGAGACCTATGTAACAGCAACAGTTTTTATGGCGAGATATTGGCCAACTGTATTGACTGATTCATCTATCTAACAAAGGTAATGATTGGTCATTAGCCATATACCTGATTTAGCTAAATTGGGACACACATATTAGGACAGGGTGACTAAAATCTCATGTTATGTTTTTTGCAATCCCAAATGTACTATTCTGGCTATTTGCCTGATTGTGACAGTTGACATGTTTTTTTGTAAAGTCCAGGCACACCTGGGACACTGACGTCACACAGGCACAATTTCCTCTTAATCCCTTATGCATGTAAGGACAATTTTTATGTCAGACTGGTGGGGTTTGTTCATAAAACATCATTTCTTAATTGATTCTATATAAATCTGTAGAGATCTTTCAATTATGCACACCAAGCTGCTTCATGGTCACCAGTGAGACTAATAATTATACCTGAGTGTTCAGAGCTCTTGTCATCCCCACAGTTTTCCAAAACATTTTACCTATCATGAATTTGATTCATTAGCTGCCAGAATATGTAATTTGAACCTTCCTTGGGACATTTAAGAACTTCCATAATTTAACATTACATTCATCTATTAAATTCTACCTTTCTGACAGGTGAGCAGTTGGAGGAAATGAAAATTAGTTTAAAATAGTAAATCTGTGCTGGCTGTGATTATAGGCAACTAGCCACATATTACAGACTCGCATCTCTATTCACATCAAAAGGTACATCCAACCAGATTTCAACAAGGCTTTTACTGTGAATAGAGAACAGGACAATTTTCTTTAGCAATTATGCAGATGCAAGAATCATAGAATCATAGAGTTGGAAGAGACCTCACGGGACATCCAGTCCAACTCCCTGCCAAGAAGCAGGAAAATCACATTCAAAGCGTTCCACTGCCAAACAGCTCTCACAGTTAGGAAGTTCTTCCTGATGTTCAGGTGAAATCTCCTTTTGTGTAGTTTGAAGTCATTGTCCTGCGTCCTAGTCTCCAGAACAGCAGAAAACAAGCTTGCTCCCTCCTCCCTATGATTTCCCCTCACGTATTTGTACATGGCTATCATGTCTCCTCTCAGCCTTCTCTTCTGCAGGCTAAACATGCCCAACTCTTTAAGCTGCTCCTCATAGGACTTGTTCTCCAGACCCTTAATCATTTTAGTCGCCCTCCTCTGGATACATTCCAGCTTGTCAACATCTCCATCAATTGCGGTGCCCAGAATTGGACACAGTATTCCAGGTGTGGTTTGACCAAGGTGGAATAGAGGGGTAGCATGACTTCCCTGGATCTAGACACTATACTTCTATTGATGCAGGCCAAAATCCCACTGGCTTTTTTAGCTGCTGCATCGCATTGTAGGCTCATGTTTAACTTGTTGTCCATGAGGACTCCAAGATATTTTTCACACGTACTCCTGTCGAGCCAGGCATCTCCCAAATCTGTATCTTTGCATTTCATTTTTTCTGCCTAAGTGGAGTATTCTTGCATTTGTCCCTCTTCAACTTCATTTTGCTAGTTTCGGCCCACCTCTCTAATCTGTTAAGATCATTTTGAATTTTGCTCCTGTCTTCTGGAGTGTTAGCTATCCCTCCCAATTTGGTGTCATCTGCAAACTTGATGATCGTGCCTTCTAGTCCTTCATCTAAGTCATTAATAAAGATTTTGAACAGAACCGGGCCCAGGACGGAACCCTGCGGCACTTCACTCATCACTTCTTTCCAGGATGAAGAAGACGTATTGGTGAGTGCACCCTTGGTTCGTTCACTTAACCAATTACAGATCCACCTAACTGTAGTTTTGCCTAGCCCACATTTGACTAGCTTGTTTGCCAGAAGGTCAGGAGGGACATTGTTGAAAGCCTTACTGAAATCCAGATACGCTATAGCCACAGCGTTCCCTGCATCTACCCAGTTTGTAACTGTATCGAAAAAAGAGATCAGATTAGTCTGGCATGACTTGTTTTTGATAAATCCATGTTGTCTATTAGTGGTGACCGCCTTTGTTTCTAAGTGTTTGCAGACCACTTCCTTAACGATCTTTTCCAGAATCCTGCCTGGTATTGACGTGAGGCTGACCAGACAGTAATTGTTTGGTTTGTCCTTTTTTCCCTTCTTGAAGATAGGTACCACATTTGCCCTCCTCCAATCTGTTGGGACTTTTCACATTCTCCAAGAACTCTCAAAGATGATTGCCAGTAGTTCCAAAATAACTTCCGCTTGTTCCTTCAATACTCTTGGATGTGGCCCTGGGGACTTGAGTTTGTTTAGAGCAGCCAGGTATTCCTGGATGACTTTTTTTCCTATTTGGGATTGGATTTCCCCTAATCCTTCATCCACTCCATGTTGCTGAGGTTGAAGATGGCTTTCTTTTTGTGAGAAGACCGAGGCAAAGAAGGCATTAAGTAGTTCTGCTTTTTCCCTATCCCCTGCCAACATTTCCCCATCAAGATCTTTCCACATTCTATTAAGAAAAGCTTTGAACTAAAAAGGACAATTGTAAACTTTTTTTTCCACATATTTTATGTTATTGAGAATTATGTTTCCATGTATGACACAGTAAATACTCCATTATTTTATCCTCTGGTTCAGCACATTTGAAATATTCAACTCCCTAAAATATCATAGTCTATTTTTTCTCCCCTTTGTTATAATTTTTCCTCAGTGCTACATCATATCTGGAGTTTCACTTGCTCCTGCAACTAATCTTATGAGACTGAAATAAAAGCAAAGAACTTACTTTTCTGTTTTGATGTTAGGTATCCAGAAACCCACTTTCCATCTTGCAAATCAGACCAAGGCCCCTTCTACACTGCCCTATAAAATCCAGACTATCAGCTTTGAACTGGATTATATAGCAGTTAGACTCAAATAATCCAGTTCAAAGTGGATAATGTGGAATATCTGGTTTGATAATCTGGAATATATATCAGTGTAGAAGACGTCTTAAAAGAATAATGCAGGCGTGGCCCAAGACATTTTCTTTTGTGGGGCAAAGAATAAGATGGTAGTCCTTGACATTCCATATATAAAGGCAATAAAAGTGGCCTCATCTACACTGCCATCTAAAATCCAGATTATCTGGTTTAAACTGGATTATATGGCAATGTGGACTCATATTGTTCAAAGAAGATTTTTATTTTATTTCGTGTCAAAAGCATTACATAAATAAATAAGTTTAAAACTGATAAAAATAAGGTGGGGAATTCTTCTAGACAGTGCAATTTTGCCAGATTGTCTTTTGATTGACCAACTACACTTCTAAGTCTGTTCAGGGGCTTCCAAGTTGCCCATTCTTAGTTTGACCCTGGAGGAATACCCTCATGGGGGGCCATACAGTTGATTTTGCTGCCCACAGGGATATTCTTGCTGTTGCTGGAGAAACATTTAGAGGAGGAGTAGTTCTCATGAAACTTTTCCTTGATTTAAGTCTACTGGGAGGAGGCTGATAGCCATACAGTGGGTGGCTTTCACAGTGTTCAACCTTACTTCTCTCACAATCGGCAGTAACTTCCTGTTGCACATTGAGGGGGCGCAATGCCAGATAGCTTATAAAGTCTATCAGCAGGTGTAGGTTTGAGACATCCTGTGATTATTCTACATGTCTCCTTCAGTGCTATATTCATTTGCTTCTCCTGGGCAGATTTATGCCAGACAGGGCAAACATATTCAACAGTTGAGTAGAACAAAGCCAGGGCTGATGTTATTAATTTTGGGTCTGCACTCCGTGCACTATTAGTAAGTTTCCGCAGGATGTTATTGTGTGCAGCTACTTTGTGCTTGGTGTTCACACAGTGTTTTCTAAATGTTAATGTTCAATCTGAGGTGACACCAAGATATTTAGGATGGAAACAGTGTTCAAGCGCTTGGCCTTCCCAGGTGACTTTCAGCTTCCTGCTGGCTTCACGATTACATAGATGGAAAGCACACACTTGTGTCTTGGCAGGGTTAGGCTTCTTTGTAGTAACTGGAGAGATCTTTCAGGGCATTAGTAAGTTGATTTTCAACTGTTTTGAAGTCTTTTGCTTGTGTTGTTAGGCCAAGGTCATCAGCGTATATAAAACTCTTTGTGAGTGGTGGTTGCGACTAGTTCAAAGAAGATAATCTGATTTATCTGCTTTGATGATCTGGGTTATATGGCAGTGGAGATCCAGCCAATGGCAATTAGATTGTTCTTCAGCACAGTAATAGAAACTTGGGTCAGCATGTACTACTTGGTTATGTGATTACCTTAGTTGTATAGCCAAATAACATCTCCTGCCTCCTCCCCCTATCTGAGGGCCCATCCTGAGAGACCTTAAAACTGAGACCTGTCTGGGTTTTTACCAGGGGTGTCCAAACAACACCCTCGGTAAAAACAAATTAATTCAAATAACCTCTATGATCTTGTTAGGTCACATATTACATTTCCATTTTACTTAAGACATCTTCTGTTGTTAAATGTACACTATACATAACAAATAGCATATCCAGGTTTTGTGTCAATTTCTGGCCTCTTTTATTCTTTGGGAGAATGTATATCAGGTCAACCTGTTTTCTGGTTTCAGATGGGGAACAAAACCAAATGATTTATGGAACTCCCAGAAGGATATAGCTGATAGGAAATGTTTACTTTCACAATTCACAAGTTCTAGAGACCAAATGTAGATATTTTCATGGGTTTTTGTTTTTGCAAATACCTGGTAATCTTCTGCTTCTTCTTATTTTTGTTTGTGTTCCTTCTTCCTTTGGTTTTCCAAACTATGGGGAGTTAATTGGTTTAGTACAAAGTTCTTTCCAAAGCTCTCGATGAGATCAAATGAGCTAAGGAATAAAGGGATGAAACAAACCAAGATGGTGCACAGCTGGCAATAGCTACATAGAGCTGGAAACATCTCATTGTGATACTGCATAATGAAACACCACAATGAAATGAAATGTCCTTTTGCAACAATAGCATACACATCAGTTTGTGAAAGTGAGGAATAATCCACATTATAACCTCATTGGGCTTTTTCTTTTATTTTTTGGCAATACCAGTGGAAATGCAATTGCTGAGACAGGTGGCAGCAAGAACATAAAGATTTAATATAAGCTTGCCTTCAGCCAGTACTGGCAAATAAATTCTAACATGCACAACCACAGCATAAAAGCAATAGATGAGGGCAAAAAACTCTCCTTGTCTCTGCAGGCATATTGAGGCTTTAGAGAAATCTAATTTCATGGGGGAACACTGAACTAAATACTCCAACATTATTGTCTCCATCATATTTACCCTACCTCAAATGTCTCCATGAACATAGCAGAAGTAACTTGGCTGAAGATAGTTTACTGCTTTGTAGGATTGAGAAACTTACACAATTGGGACCACTCTAACCATGTTCAGCTGCTCATAGAGAATAGCAGCACTACAGTTACAGAAGACTGATATAATGTCAGTTACCATAGCCCCATCATGTGGATTTTTAGTTTAGTTGGGTACTTACAACTGTCTGCTAGACAACTCCAATGCTGCACTCCAGCAAGATATGACAGCTATTTGGCAGATAACTTTGTACTCACTAAATTGCAAATGTTCTGCTTTCTGCAAGTGTAGCCATAGCAACCAAATTGGTATCAAACTGTATAATATGGAAAAAGCAGAGGAGTGTATTTACTTTCCCCAAGTTGTTTCAACATCCTAGCCCAAAAATTTCAGTACAGGTTCAGATATTAAGTCCCCATAATGAAACATTGGGCCTCTTCACACAGTCTAAAATTTGGTAGGGGCAACAGTTTTTTGGTTTTTTTTTTACTTTTGCCACGGGGCCTGCTGGCTCCCATCACACACCAGAAAAGTACTTAAGGGGTGCGTCCATGGCAAAAGTGCAAAAAAAAAAAAACAACCCTCTGTCACTGCCAAAAAATTGCTGGTAGTGCATGACGGAAGGCTTCCCACCTTTCCATAGGGAAAGATGGGTTGAGCTGGTTTACTGAGGCTTCCCCTCATGTGATGAGGTAGGGAGAAAGCCAGGATGGTGTGGGGCACAGGGCAACCGGTCTCCACACCCCGAGTGGGCATTGCTGTGATTGCTACGTTCCTCAGCGATACTCTGCTATTCCGGCAGTGCATGTCATTGTCCCATCTGGAAATTTACTTTCATTTTTCAGCCTTTCATCATTAATTCAGTTAGAAGAAGGCTTTGTTTTGTCAACTGAACTTTGGATCTTCTCTGAAGGATGTGGCAAGATTCATGTTTACTCTCAGAAACTAAAAAGATGTCCTATTGCTGCTATGAGGTCCCAGACTTGAGACAAAAATATAGAAACTCATTTTACATGAATTTCAGAGAGTCTTTGAAATTACGGAGATTTAATTCTGCTTTCTGGGGCTAAGCTGTACGAATTGGTTGATGACCACCATCCAGAATGAAAAGACGAATAACCTTAAATAGGTAGTCATGGGCTTCTGGGAGTTTCAGCAAACTGTGAGTCATCTCACAGCTTGCTAGCTTTCAGCTCACAATCTGGGGAATCACTTTCCTATTTTTCATACATAAGAGCATAAAATAAGTATGATGCACAAAAAGTCATATATATTAAGAAGATTTATGATAGCCAAACTTGTTTGTAGAGGCCATATCAAAATGGGCAAAAAAAACCCCCCTCATACATATCATATATTACCAGCTATTCTGACACACAACATCCATGAGGATTCTCATACTTTAACTGGTCCTTAAACCAATTTAAACAGGATTGACTTTTACTATATATTCTAGCTGAAGATCCAAATGGGTTCCCCAACAAGAAGTTGGGTGTGCCAAACTGATTAGTGGGAGGTGACAAGGGCCAGCAGGTCATTAAACCACTCATGCTAGTAAGTGGGCTCGGACATGATTGAATTTATAATTAAAATTTGCTGATTTTTTTAAAAAGAAATATGTATGTGGATAATCAGCTATCAGTATACTCACATATCAGTATTAGTGTACCTCTGCATAATAGTATATTTGCATGTGTGATAGAAAATAACAAGATGAAATGTCCAATGCCATTTTGTCACCAGTACTGTAAATGAGGGGGGGGGGAGGGGGGCATGGTGGTACAGCGGATTAAACCCTGAGCTGCTGAACTTGCTGACTGAAAAGTTGGTGGTTCGAATCCAGGGAGCTGAGTGAGCTCCCACTGTTAGTCCCAGCTTTTGCCAACCTAGCAGTTCAAAAACATGCAAATGTGAGTACATCAATAGATGTATTCTGGCGTCATGCCAACCACATGATCGAAGAGGCGTCTACAGGCAATGCCGGCTCTTTGGCCTAGAAATGGAGATGAACACTAACCCCCAAAGTCGGACACAACTAGACTTAATGTCAGGGGAAAACCTTACCTACTGTAAATGGGAAGAGGTTTTGAAGGAAAGCTCACATGAGTAGAGTTCACCAGGGGATACATCTATGTGGTTATTTAAGATTAACTCACCACAATGCTATTGCTACCTGTGGTGCTAACAAGGCAAACACAGGGTCTATGTGGATCCAGAATATAAGGGGTGAATAAGATGGGGTTTTTTTTTCAGGTAGAAGCACCTGAAACTGAGACTTAGGTTTGTTGCTCCCTACTCCACAAAAGCATATATACTTCATTTTGTGCTCATTGATGGACATGGGATTCTCAAAGGGAAGGATGTCTTTGTGGGCATCATTTCCTCTTTAGCCCAACATATTTTCTTCATAGGTTGCAAGATGGCATCATTTTCAGAATGCAGCAGTTGTAACAAGTTGTGTTTCCTTTTTTGTTTTCATGTTCCTTTTCCTGTTCTGAAAAAAATATACTGGAGGCTTTCTTCACAGTTTTCACTTAAATGTCTAATGAGAACATTTGCAAACCCAGATAGGTAACTAAAAAAGAAACAGACACCTTGGTTCTGTCTTTTCAAACACATGAAATAGCACTCAAAATGTCTGGGAATTATTTTCTATAAAATAAGAAAGACTGTTTTCCAAAGAAACAGACACAAAACCTGTTCTCTCTCTCTCTCTCTCTCTCTCTCTCTCTCTCTCTCTCTCTCTCTCTCTCTCTATATATATATATATATATATATATATATATATATATATATATATATATATAGTTGTATGATTCTTAATTACTTCCCTATTTTAGCTAATATGAATGGAAGAACAATTATTGTCTCATTTCTTTTTGATTTGACTCACTGCCTCTTTACCTAACCATTGCAAAATAAACAAGACTATATGGGTCATTTATGGTGTGATTTAGTAAGATGCCTTTTACATGTACCCTGCAGGGAAATGTATAGTTTGCAAGCATCTACTAAAAAGCACTCCCCACTTGGCTCTTTATTTTCATTCCTGGGATTTTGCGTAACAGGCAATTTAAAGCTAGAGTGCACACGGCATTATTAAAGGACAGTCTACTTGAAAGAACTTCAAGACCCAGAAGAGAAAATGATGATCGTGTGTCAGAATGAGAGAGGTCATGAATGCAAGCTTGAGTGCTTCCTAACTTTCTGTGAAAATTACCATGCAAATTGCTCTATGATTTTCCTCTCCCCTAGTTTTTCAAATGGTAAATATTTATTCCTCTACAACAAAGGCTATGAACATAGCAAGTAGCATAAATCTGGGGGGAAGCCATAACAAGAAAAGCTGGTTTTCTACTACTTATTTGTTCTTAGGCTTTCATGGGGAAAATACTTTCAAGGTTTGCAGTACTTATATTTCTCTATAACCTTTACCATCCTGAACAACCAGAATCAGAGAGGTGAACTTTTCTAAAACATATACCTACAAACAGTAATCCCTGAAACATTTCCCTTGTCTTGTCTGCTCTGATCTTTGGTTCCTGGCTCACAGACAGATATACTCAGATCTGATTTCACTTCCCCATCCTGAAGCATTTCATTTCAGTCATGTACCTTTCACCATTATATCCCATATTTGTCTATTGCACATTTAGTTTCCTTACCACGTGCTTTATCTTCACTTAAAATGGTTTTTGATATGGATTCCTCTTAGGAGCTAAGGATCCAGGTTTTATTTACTATTTTGTGCCAGGGGCTGATTATTATGTAATATTTTGTATTTGATTGTTATCTTTGTCCTTAGATAACGTCTCTATACCAGACATGGGCAATCTTGGGCCCTCCGGGTGTTTTGGACTTCAATTCCCACAATTCCTATCAGCCAGTAGGCTGTTAGGAATTGTGGGAGTTGAAGTCCAAAACACCTGGAGGGCCAAAGTTCTCCCATGCCTCTCTATACTAATAGCAAATAGAACACAATGTGTTGTTTTGGTGATCTGTTGATGTACATCATGAAAATTTGCTGTTTGCTAATTTTGTTTGTTTGCTAATGACCATGGAATTGTAAGGTCTATATAGATATTATCCTGTTGACCAGAAATAATAGCTCCAAGCAGGCCTGTAGCCAGGATTTTGACTTGGGAGGGGCTGGGATTTTTTTGTTTGGGGGAGGAGGGCTGAGTCTGAGTGAGAGAGGATCTACCCTAGCAAACCTTTTGTATTGTTATCCCAATAGCCCCATGCATATGGGATATATTGAACATGGAGATCAGATCATGATATGAATAAACATAACAGTTTAAATAATAAATGTAAGGCTTTTTTTGCCAACCACCCTGAGAATTTGGGGGGGGGGGGGCTGAAGTCCCTCAACCTCCCGGCTACATGCCTGGCTCCAAGATAGTTCAAATGGCAGAACGGGGAAAGTGGAAAGAGGGAAGTTTTGGGCCTGTGTTTCTGTGCTAACTCAAGAGCAGCTATCCTGGAAAAGGTAAAAGTGGTGATTGAAGGTTTGCAGGATCAATGTATCTTAGTAGTATGCGGACTTTCTGAAAACACCTATCGAGAAGAGATATCATCCATTACAGAAAATATGGCCATACCTAACAACTTTGCTTACATTAACCCATAATCAAGAATAATCTTCAAAATTATGTCTTCGTCAATTACCACAGTCATATAGCTTGAAAAAAGGCGTTAATTTCCCTTAGAAACAACAGTGAAGGGATATCTGATGTCCTTCAGTTTCTTGAAGACTTCATGAATTACAATGCTAATGTAGACATCAAATTTCTGTCTAAATGTATATTTTTTACACCGGAGCCCCCAGTGGCCCAGCAGGTTAAACCACTGAGCTGCTGAACTTGCTGACCGAAAGGTCAGCTGTTTGAATTTGCTGTTAACCACAGCTTCTGACAACCTAGCAGTTTGAAAACATGCAAAATGTGAATAGATCAATAGGTACCACTCCAGCGGGAAGGTCACGGCACTCCATGCAGTCATGCCCGCCACATGACCTTGGAGGCATTTATGGACAACCCTGGCTCTTCGGCTTAGAAATGGAGATGAGCACGAACCCCCAGAGTTGGACATGACAAGATTTAATGTCAGGGGAAATTTTTTACCTTTACTCTGTGTGTAATGTTCTCTACAAATTATTAACCTTGAAAATTTCTTAAGAATTAATTTTTTAACACCAACACAACACCTCTTTGTTCTTCACTCTTTAGGCAGCACACTGTGGCTGCTAGATGCCACGGTTGGCCATCATCCCATGAAGGATAGTTCGAGGCACTATTATTCTGGACATCAAGATAAGATAAAATACTCAGTATATGTTGCATTTTGCTCTTGTACAAACTGATTGCCTTTCTGAGATGTTGCTTGTCCTGATCTATGTCATGAATTTCAGGTTGTTGTTGGTATGTGCCTTCAAGTCATTTCTGAATTATGGCAACCCTAAGGCGAACCCATCACAGGGTTTTCTTGGCGAGATTTGTTCAGAAGGAGTTTGTTATTGCTTTCCTCTGAGGCCAAGAAAGTGTATTTACCCAGAGTCATGCAGTGGGTTTTCATAGTTGAGTGGGGTCTCCCAATGCTCGTACTACTCAGAATATGTATTCCCAAATCACTAGTATTTGTTATTAGTTTGCTTTTTCAAAAAGAAAATTCCAGAAGAGGGATTGTGTGCTTCTATTGTTTTGTTACTTAGAGCTCCACTTTTAGACACTCTTCCAATAGCACAACTTTACTCCCCCAACCAAGTCACTGCTCTACAAAGGAATGATGTTACAATTTGAACTTTATAAGGGGCAGTCATAAAGTTTGCCCCTACTCCATTCATTGCTCAAAAGAATGAAGATTGAGGATGGAGAGAACAGTCAGAGGAGACTGAGGGAAAAGACTGAAAGAGGGAGAAGGGCAAAAGCTTAACAGAGAAAAGGGAAATGACTCATACAAGAAGAGGGGAGATATCACAATCAGAGAGAAAAAGCAAGATGTTTTGTTGTTGTTTTTTTAAAGTTGATTAAACATAAACGTGGAGGCAGTGACAGAGTTGCTTGAGAGCTGACTGAAAGGTATTCTTCCACAACATGTAATCTTCTGGCTTATCAGAGAATTTCTGAATGCCTCTGTCTGCTAAGTCCCTTCACTATAGACGGTGTTATTTAAAACATCAAGGGGGACTGAGGACTGTTGCGGAATTAGTTCAAAGTTAGTTTGGATATGGTGGTTTTCTGGAACCCAACTAGGTGCTTTGGGATTAAGACTGAATGCAGTCATTGGCATGGTGCAGTTTGACTGTATCGAGTCCTATGTACCAACTAGAAGACTTTGTTCTAACTTGGTTTGAGATATATCATGCAATGAGACAGCTGCTTGACTTGTTACTTCTGCATATGGCGAATAATGTTCTTTGGGTGCAGAAACCTCTGTGATTTCTGGTTGTGACACAAAAGGATAATTTGCTACTGCACTTTCTCTTGTTAACACAGGAGTTGCTGCAATTTTGACAATTAGGGTGTTTAAATAAGAATCCACCTTTGCTACAGGATCTTCTTCTGTTGTAACATCTGGAGGGGATGCATTTCCTAAGAGACCTTGTTCTATGACTGAGGCTATTGCTTGTAACACCTCGGCCTTTGCTACCTGTGCTAATGTCGATAGCGCAGCTTCTGCTTTTGCTTGACGGGGCTTATTTTCTGCGTCCAGTTCTGCCTGCTTGGCAATGGCTGCTGCCTGCATCCAGTTCTGCCTCTTCTGCAATAATTTGTTATCTTTTCTTAAGAAATTCCATTTGTTTGGCTGCGACAGCTGCTTCGGCCTTAGCTTTTATAACCAGACTAAGAGATTGGCTAGAGGAACTATTATGAAGAGAAGTCCTTTTCATGCTTCCTGTTCTATGGGAGGCATGAAATGATCTCGATTTGCCTGCTAATGTGCATACAGACCTATTTGATTTTGCATCTGTGTCTTATATATCTGTGTCTTATAAACATTATATATAATGTTTATTCTTCATCAACAGTTTCCATAAGGGAGACAGGATCTGCTTCTGCCTGACCTTCTAATATTTTATTAGATAAATCATTCATGATGGTATCAAATTCTAGCTCTCTTCTTTCTCTTTCCAACAACATTTCTTCCTTATTACTTAAAGATTCTGATGTTTTAATGTGCTCAAGCAAAGAGATTATGTTATCTGAATATGTTATCCACTCACAGTATTGATGTTGTAATCTTTCCTTACAATCTAATAATTCTCTCTGCTGCCTGAAGCGATGGCTTGTTTGACTCATGTCTAAAATCCTCTGCCATATTTGGGTTTTAAAGAATCTAGTTTATCTTGCCAAAAGGCCATCATCTTTGAAGTAGGCTTGGTTATTCTACTACTCTTTTGTGAGGAAGAAGCAGACATCTTTAAGTCTTCTGAAATTTGTGACACTTTACTTATATTAGACTGAAATACTTTTGGACAGAAAGGATTGAATATCCTATTCTCTGTTACTTTGGATTATAGGTCCTTTATTCTCCTGTTGCTGTCCGTTATTAATAGCCCCTTAAAAATAAAGCGATCACTAATTTTTAAAAGTTCTCAGTCCTTTCACTGAGACTTAAAACTTTTAACTTAGACTTAAAAACAATTATTGACTCTGAAAGCCCCATTTTCCTCAGAAAAGGCTTCCCTCAGGAATTGTTCCCACAAAATGGCGCCCTCTAGTGACTGCACTCTCTCTGCAGTCAAAATGGCTGCTGAACTGCTTCTCCTTCTGAGGTAGCTTTTACTTCTCCTCAGGAAGGTCAAAAGAAAGAAATCCACTGTTACTCGGGAAGCTCGAAGGAAAGAAGTTCATTGCTGCTCGGGAAGCTTAGAGGAAAGAAATTCACTGTTCTGCCTCTGTGCTTAACTAAATGAACTGGAAGGCATGATAGCACAAAGGACAGATCGGAGACTGTATTTGGTAAATCAAAATATTTTATTAATAGATAAATTGGACTTCTTTTCCTCTTGTTGCCACTATAAAGTACCTTGAGAGGAAATAAATCTTTTAAGTCTATGCAGTTCTGGATGGATATTGCCACACAGTATAAAGTCTTGACATGACTGGATTCTTTGTATCTTTGAGGTGACTTTAATACAATATTGTTGTGACTTCCTCTATTACTGCATTATATGGTTTCTTAATCTAACTTGAACACAGTTCTGACATGATGTGAATTTCTGTGCTCCTTTTTGCTTCCTACACTTTCTTCCAGTGCTTCACCAACTGACAAAATCTAACTGAAAAAAAAATAACTGCCATTTCCAGGTTAGCAGGAGCCAAGGCTAAGCTCCACCTCTTTATAATCTTAAAGGAACAGGGCAGCAGGTGATGTTTGCCTCCTCGTGGCATGACACTTTATATTTCTAGGCGCTAAGATCACTGCAGATGCAAACTGCAGCCAGGAAATCAGAAGACGTTTACTTCTTGGAAGGAGAGCAATGGCCAACCTCGATAAAATAGTGAAGAGCAGAAACATCACACTGGCAACGAAGGTCCACATAATTAAAGCAATGGTATTCCCCATAGTAACCTATGGATGTGAGAGCTGGACCATAAGGAAGGCTGAGTGAAGGAACATAGATGCTTTTGAACTTTGGTGCTGGAGGAAAATCCTGAGGGTACCTTGGACTGTAAGAAGATCCAACCAGTCCATACTCCAGGAAATAATGCCCGGCTGCTCACTGGAGGGAAGGATATTGGAGGCAAAGATGAAGTATTTTGGCCACATCATGAGAAGTCAGGAAAGCTTGGAAAAGCTCATGATGCTGGGGAAAATGGAAGGAAAATGGAAGAGAGGCCAACCAAGGGCACGATGGATGGATGGTATCTTTGAAGTGACTGGCTTGACCTTGAAGGAATTGGGGGCGGCGATGGCCAACAGGAAGCTCTGGCGTGGACTGGTCCATGAGGTCATGAAGAGTCGGAAATGACTGAATGAATAAACAACAACAAAACATAAACTACTGGAATAAAAACATCGGTTGCTGCTCCAGCATAATATACCTTGCAAGGTTTATTGCTGGGGATAAACTGTGTTCTCTGCCCCATGTAGGTTCAACCCTGGAACCTGGGGATGGCATCAGGGAGAAAGTATTAAAGCAATCAGTAACCTTGGTTGTACCAGCCTAGTTTGCCTCTCTGTACTCTCTGAATGTCTGTGAGTGTTATCCAAGAGGAGAAAGATAAAGGTCTGTTTGTTAATAAACTTTTCATTATCTGTCATTAGTCAGAGAATGTCTGAAAGGTGGTGTAGGAATACTATTAGTCTGCACATTTCAGCAGAGATCCCATCACATCAGTCACTGTAATTAGTAGATTAAAACTCCCTTCTGCTGCTATTTGAGTCCATCAGTAGGTAAATGAAAAAGTACCGTGCTCTAGAATGGATATAGGGATTGGATTTTATTATTTTGTTAAATGAACCCTAACTTATGATAGCAGCTCTAAAGAAAGATAAGGCAAAAATTAGCTCACCAACATTATATAAAAAGGTGATTTATGAGGAGTTAGTTTAATTTTAATAAAGCCATATAATCCCAGGTTCCTGCTTTATAGGTAGAATTTTGCCTTGTACTTTTACGAACCATTTTCTTTCTGAACTCTATTAACTGATAGCATTTCCCTCTATATATCCCCAACCCACCTGCAACAAATAACTTTCTCTAGCTATGTAGAATTCACTGAAGCAATGAACAAAAACTACATACTTTGGTGTTATTTTTTTTTCTCTAAAAGCCATTTGATTTTCTAAGTTCTATCACTAATGGAGCATAAATGAGCAATTTCTCACCAAAAGTGCCACTGGAACAGGAGTAGGAAACACACATTGTTCATCTACAACTCTCATCAGTGCTAGCCACTATTGCAAAGGGTGATGGGAGATGTGATCCAGCAATACCAGCTGCACATTCCTCATCCCCATGGTAATAAATCATGCAAAGAAAAAACATTATTTTCAGGGAGGGAGGGTTCAATACATCAGAACACAACTTCCAGATTGACTTCAAGTTTGCAGTTTGCTGACAGGCCACATAAGTAGCTTCCATAATGCCAAGGATTCCTAGCCACTATAAGATAAGCCCTAGGGTTTCATGCCAACATCTAACATTGATAACCAGCAAAGATCAGTAAGTTTATATTTATCCTTGCAAGCATATGTATCCAGTGTTAAGGGAGCTAGAATCAACACTGATAATATAGAACTGGACTGTTTAGGGCCTTCCTTGCTGTGAGATTAATCTGTGCTGTGCAGATAAAGACAAGAGAGGGGTTGCAATTTCTAGACCCGTAATGGTGAACCTATGATATGTGTGTCAACACTGACACATGTAGCCATTTTCAATGACATGCGGCCACATACAGCCGCATGCTGAGAAAGACATTTCATCCTCGGCTCCGGCACGGCCAGGTGCAGTAGCCGAGGATGAACATTTGTTGTAGACACTCTGTGCCAGCGGTCTGTAGGCCAAAACAACAGAACTCTGGCACAAAGCGTCTAGTTCTGGGACTTCCGGTTAGGCCATTAGGGAATCTTTGACCTCACTTCTGGCCGGCAGAGCAGGGAGCAGCAGAATGCCACAGGGGATGCAACTCTGGGGGCCCTGTGATCGCCATTTCCAGCAACCACATAACTACAGCAACCATCATCCTATCTACTATTCTGTAGTGTCATGGATTTCTAATTGGCCATCATAACTGAGATAAGTGAGGGAGGGGGGGGCTGGGAGAGGCAAGGGCCTGTGCTATGGGTGATGTTTCCCGCCATCTTAATTTACATAAGGAACGCCATCTTGCAGTATAGTGCAGACATCATTTCACCACTATTACTGTTGAGCATCCTTATTAATCCCGATTTCTGCTTATTAACTCTGCCCTTTCCCAAAAGACTGTTACATGTGCCATCTTATGGTCAGTTAGGCTAGTTAACCCCTAATTGCTTGCAGGGCTAACAGGCTATCTATAATTCTATCTTCTATCACTGCCCCCCCTCCCCCGATGGAGAATGCAAAAAATTAAGTAAAGGAAGTGGTAGTAGCAGTAGTCGACCCTTTCAAGAGACATGGACTGAGGTGTATGGCATTATAGAAAAAAATGCAGATCATTTTGTGTTCTATGTACTGAAACGGTAGTAAGCAGAACGTGGAATATAAATAGACATTTTGAAATGAATCATTCCCAGCTCTTGAAAAAAGGTGAGGATGAAAGGATGGAATACATTTCCAGGCCGCTACACCTTGATAAGAGCCAATCTAATTCCACCCTTAAATTTGTAAAAGGCTCTACAAATTTAACATCTGCAGGTTTGAGCATTGCTCACTCCATAGCTCAGCTTGGAAAAGCACTCAGTGAGGGAGAATTTATTAAAGAAACTCTCCTAAGATTTGCACCAACAAAAAAACAGATTGACAGATGAAGTTAGTAGCGCTTGCTTGAGCTTGAAGTGTACAAATATTAACCTTCAATTGAAGATTTAGCCAATGAAATTCAGCAACAAAAAAGTCACTAATAGGCAGGTTAGTTAAAGAATCCCCCCTCCCCCTCACTTATCTTAGTTCACGGCACCCTACACAAGTTAAATAATATCAAGACCAACAAAGAAAACTGACTGACAAAGAAGTTACTAAGCAGGTAAGTGAAATAATTAGTTTTTGGTTTATTAAATACAGTTATATATTACATTTATACATTTTTGTTATTTAAACTATAAATATCGTGAACTTATGGTTTTTTCTCAAAGTAACACACCACCCGGGTTATGCTCTCTTTTTGGCAAATTTTTACACACCAAGCTCAAAAGGTTGTTCTGGACAGTAGCCATGGTTCTTTTTGCTTGTTAAGATTAAAGGTACCATAAATCTAGTTTGACCAGGTTTTCTCTGGGTACTAGGTGTGCTCCTAATTTTAATCTTCGTCTGACATAGATTTCAAGATTTCAGTTTTTCACAAAAGCATAGTCTCAAGCACTATGCAAAGATTTATGGTAAATTGTGAAAGCATTATGTGGTCAAATTGTTCTGTAAGTTCATCTGGGAACAGGAAAGGAGACTGAGTGCTTCAAGTGGCAGAGTACAACAAGTTAATGAGCAGTGCCCTATTGCTACAAAGCCACAGTGCCTCCCCTCCCAAGATGTATAGTTCACAGAAATAAATATATATTTTTCCTTTTTTAAAAGATCCTTTCCAGACTTGAGCAAGTTCAAAGCATCAGAAGATCGTGACCGAACCAGCAGCAGTTGTAAACCCCCAAACTCTATCATATCTAACCCTTTAATAATTGCATCTACTTTATGATTTTTGTAACTTGTATCTTTCAACTGTGTACTGTATCTATTTCTTATATATGAAATGTATATGAACTGCTTCTTAGATATGTATCAAAATGTAATTTAGAAACAGTCACCGCTCTGTGCCCCTGTTCAGATAATCTCCTGGGAATGGAAAAGATTGTGCAAATCACTCTGGCTATTTCTCGAGCCAGATAACCAGATTTATTGTGTGTATGCAAATATTGGTGACTTTATTTGCCAGTCAGATGAGCCCAAAATGTTGGTACAAGTCACATGAAACTGGAAGTCTGCCACTCCTTCACAGAAATAGAAGCTTAGGGTATGTGTATTCATTAACTCTTTTATTGACAGCCAAGCCCTTGATTACCTAAGAGCAGCACCTTTGTCCCTTTAGTCTTGCACCTTTGTTTCCTAAGATCCATATTTTTGTTGGCATGACACTGGACATTTGAGCTCATCAACAGCTCATCAACATATCTTTCCAATTTGTTTTCCCCAGACTATGCCTCCCAGGGCATATTGGTCCTTCACTCCCCTGCAGCTGATTGGTCCTTCACTCTGACCAATCCCTGGCTGCCATTGTCTCACCCAGCCAATCCCAGCATGCATCTTTTCTAACCAATCAGAGAAGGGAGCAGGAAGTCTGAATAGCTGTCAGAACTGTATAAGATGTCTTGTATTTCTCTGTATGTTTATGTTTGCACACTTTGAAGCAAATTGCGTGTACTTGCATCCTCTTAATAAACATCTTTGGCTTGTCTTCAACCTGATGTGTTGGTTACTCTGTCCTGGCCTATCAGGTTTAGCATACGCTTGCCAGGCACGGACATTCTAATTGCAGTCCTACCTAAATCACTGCGGTATGAGGATGATTGGTAAGAGAGACAGTGAGGTAGAAGAGTTGAGTTATCAGAAGGCTTGTTTAGGTTGTTCTCCATCTAATCCTAACTCATGTCCCTTCTGTTTCATTTATATGATATGATCACCCATCAGAGTGTCCAAAAAAAGTGGCTATTTTTGTTATAGGCATTCTTCCCCTATCTATTTCACAAGATATATGTGAGCAACTCTGGCAGATTCAGCCAGGTCAGGCATTGTCTGAAAAGATAGCCCACCTTTCCCAAGAGAAAGCTGGTCAACAGCCTGCAGGACTTCCAATCATGATGTTCAACTGTAACATCCAGCAGTCCCAGGTAGCACATGCAAAGGTAAGATAAGGTATGTTGTGTGTTGTGGTTCAACAACATCTGGAGGGCTGTATAATTCACACTGCTGTTTTAGTCTGGAGGGATCTAAACTGGAAAACTTCATCAGTTCAGGCTGAGCTTTTGGCAAGAAGCTAAAACTATATTACTTACTTCAGTTTTTAGGATACTAATTGAGGCAAAGGAGAAAGTAGGAAATATGAACAAATGCATTGTGTGAATAGCAGAATGCAAAAGGCAAGTAAGAGGTGCACTGTGAGAGTGCAAGGTGAGGCAAGGGAGAATGTAGGACACAGGAGACAACAGTGCAAATGGGAGTCTGCAAGAAGCAAAGGAGTGGCACAAGGTGAGGCTAGGGAAGAGAGGCAGAAAGGAAGAGTGACTAACACAGGCAATGAAGTGCTAGAAACATGTGAGTAGCATATTGCAGTGGTGTGAAGTAAGAAAGTAAGGAGGAGGAAGAGAGATGAGAGGGGAAGAGAAGGAGGGTAGAAGTTGGAGTATGCAAGGAGCAAGAGAGGAAAAATGAAGATTAGCAAGGTACAATAAAGAGAAATGTCCTGTCACAAGGCAACGAAAGGTGAAAAAGGGGTTAGACATAGAACAGCAGAGTGCGAAGGAGGGGTATGTCAGGTGCATGAAGTGAATCCAGATGGGAAGAACTGGGGTGGGACAACTCCAGAGCAGAGCAAGGTAGCAGCAGCATAGAAGGTAATAATGCCAGTGATTGATTGTATATTCTATTCCCTGAGATACTTATTACATGGTGCTACTCTGAGGAAAGAAGTGGATGAGAAAAGGCAAGAAGAGAAAGAAGATTCAACTTAATTAATGCAAACTTTTCATGTGAATATTAAAATGTGGAGGAAATGATACAAGCAACATTGAAACAATAATGCCTTTTTAGCATATTCCCAAGACATTTGTTTGTCTTGCAAGTATGGTACAGGTATTTGAACTATCTACTCACATATACCTCTTATGATATACTGTATCATTTACATCTGTGTTCTATTATGTAAACAGCATATACAAGGGCAAAAATGTAGAAAGGATTTATGTTTAGAGGTACAATAATGGTGCTAAGGTGGCATATCTCCCACATTGGATTGCCACTTGCTTTTTAATATATTTTTTCTCTTACACCAAGGAATAATTTGCAAAGTTTTCATGAGGTAGCTGTGTTAGGCTTTTTACACAGCAAACAACAGCATCAATCATTTGCAGATTGCATCCTATCTCAACAGATGCATGGAGAGTTTTTCTTCATGTGGCAGATACAGTATGACCTCTGTATCCACAGGTACCCACAGTTTAATTATTTTATTTTATTTTTATCTAGGCTTTCTCTTGACATTAAGAATTGTTGTTGTTTAATTTGCATATTTTTAATATTTCAAACAAAAATCATCACCACCACCTAATACTGTAACCAAAATAGCCGTGTGATCCATGAGCAGGTCAGCAATGAAACATGTGGTCCCTGGCCTTATCACAATTGCCTGACCTTGAAGTAACTATCATCTATATTCAGAAGTGGCAGAGTGAAAAGAAAGATTGCCTTACGTGCCCAGAGAGGATTCTGGATACTTACTGGCTCATCCAGCACTCATGAATTTGGACTCTTTATTGTTAATAATTTCAGATACTGTTTTAATTAACAGGCTGGGTTTGCATCCCTCTGCCAATAACCTATTAGTATGGTAATGCCTGCTGTGAGATTAGCAAACATTCTTCTCCTGGCCGTTTTAATGTTATATTTCAGCCAAGCAATAATCAGCTTCCAAAGTACATCTGTACAACAGGTGTAACCGTGAATTCACCTCAGGTATTTGGCATACATCTGGTCTCCTGAGCTGCTCTTTCTATGTCTTGTATTTAAACATATAATATCACATGCATAAAAAACTTTCAGACCTTCCAGAACTGCAAAATCCCTTTGCTATACTCCTTTATAATGACTAAGGAAATGCTTAACAATATCTGAAACTTATAATTAAAAATCATATTAAGATCACATATTGAGTGCTAACTTTACAGATGTAATTTCTTGATACTATTGCTGAGACTATTGCTCTTTCATACAATGTTTTATTCTGTGAAGGAGGTATGTCTACCACATGTATAACCTGTCAGGTCTCCTGTGAACTCTCACAAGATTTTCATTCCTGCTAGATTTCACCTGACATTTGGTGTGAGCATCCCAAAGCAATGATGGCCAACCATGAAGGTTCTATATAAATGCATCTCTCCTGAAAGAATCAGGATAAGCCTTGAAGAAAAGCAAACACTATTAGAGGTCAGGCTGTATTTTGCTGTCTCAAAGTCAATCAGAAAATTGTCATATTAGGATACACCAGAGCTCAACTTACAACCTATTCACTTGTGTCTTTTCACTGATCTGCATCTCTTATTTCTACCCTTGACAAGATATATACTGTTCATTCATCCTTTCTGATATGAGTGTAATAAGGAATGATGTTAAAGATAAAAACGATGGGATTATTTCAGCTAGGGGACACTGATTTGCTGCAAATGCAGCAAAAGTGGCTGGTTACAAAGATGATTCCTTGAATCTAGGGTCTGAACAAGTTCTTAATCAGGGATATTTAGAGTACCTCTGAGTATATGCAGAACAATTTTCTGCACAATTGCATCTGCATTCTCTCTGCCTCTCATTCTCAAGCAGGAAGCACGATGAGCAGAGATCAACGGTAGAGCAGGTGTTTTGTTTGCATAATCTTTGGATGCCATGTTCGGTCTATGGCAAAGATCAGATATATAACAAATTCAGTATTCTCTGCTCATCTCTTACCTTAGTTTATTTTGTTTAAATTTCATAACAATACACTGTAAGGTTAATGAAACATGATATTTGTAATCATACATTTTATATTTTTGTTGACTGTTGTGTTCACAGGCCACAGGTGATCTGTTTGCAACAAAGGTTCAGGATGGAATTACTCCAGAAGCTGATGGATATATAATCATTAAAGCAACCCAAAACATGTAACCTGCAGCCTGTCCTAGCTGGTTCTCTGCAACAAGCTCTAAACCATCTTGAGTATTCACTTTTGTCAGTGAAGAAAAATGGACCTGTTGGAAATAAATGCAACCATCCTATACTCCCTGGCTTAAGAGTAAGCCTTATTTAAATTTAATGGGATGAACTGCTGAATAGATATACTCCTGCAGACCTTGATGTCTGCCACTTGGTGACTGAATATGGTAAGGTAGGGTAACCAGATTTTGAATTAATTGAATTAATTAAGATGAACATCCTGAAGTCTTCTTAGTACCTATGTTTCATGTTTCTAGATTAACAGTTGCAGGGATATGGCAAAGACAATCTTGTCCATACACACTTTAATTGTTCCAGGTTGTAGAAAACCGGTGGGCATGCTTCAGAGCTTGGGGGGCCACCCTACAACATTTTGTGGTTCTATAGAAGACCACAGATATATTCATCACAGCCAACATTTTGGACAACTAGAAGTGACATGTTGCTAGTTGAGTGCCTCATGGGAATCTGTTGTCTGCCCCCTGCAGTTTGAAGCTAGCTTCAAACTGTATTAAATGGTCAGTGTAGATGGGTCCATAGCCCCTTAAAATATCCCACTGAATATAAGGACATCATCACATTGAGGTTTTTACCTATCCTAGCATTCAACACAGTTCGGGGACGGAGCCTACCAGATCCCATCAAACAATGTAGAGCTACTTCCGGCAGGGCTCCATTGCTGAACTGTGCTGAATGCGTCCTAAGAAGAGGTAAGAAGAACACGAGAGGCTTCTCATGTGTGTGTGTGTGGGGGGGGGGAGAATCCCCCCCTGTCACTCATGTTAGATGACTCCATGTAATGAGGTCCTCAGAAGACCCATAGTGGATTAACTCAAAGTCCCATCTGGTCTGACATTCTTCTCATAAAATGGGCAACCATTTTCCTATGAGAAATCTGCCAACATGACATGACGGCAAGTGAAATTTATGTCTTACATTCCCAACAAGTAAATTATAAAGGGATCCTGCCTTTGGTTCTGGAGAAACATTGCTTAGAACCATATAAGTATCCGATCCAGTTGCGACTGATGACTCCATCTGTCATAGATTTATCTTTGGAATCCACTCTGAGTCTCCTCTGGGGTGAGACAGAGCAGGGTAAAAATAAAGTAAATAGTAAATAAATTTTAAAGCTAAATAAGCCGAAACTGATCACTATGTTTTGTGCTAGTTAATGCCATAGTTTAACGAGGCACTTTTAAAACAAGTATAGTTTACTCTCTATCTACAGATTCTGCATCCACAGATTCTACCAAGCAAAGCTTGAAAATATATGTATATTAAAAATCCCAAAAGAAAGTATTGATTTGCCATTTTATATAAGGAACATCATTTTACTATGACATCGCATATACTGGGGCTTAAGTATTTTGGTATCCACGGGGGTTCATGGAATCAAGCTCCAGTGGATATCAAGGCCCCACTGAATTTTATTTCCTCTGTTCTGTATCTCTCACCATTCATCCTCAGAGAATGAATTTTCATCCAGTACTATAAGGTGTGTTGTGTGTGTAGTGGGGTGGGGGGGGCTGGGAGAGGTTCCATACTATTCTAAGACATTCGCTTTCCTCATACCATAACTTGTATCCACACCATTCGGAGACATCTTTTAGGATACAGTTCCACTACATTTGGTAAAATTTACAACAAAATTTACATACTTCCAAGATTGTAATATGTCAATCCCTTTGTGATATCTCTCTAGTTATTTCAAAAATTCAACAGATGACTTCCCATGTACATGAATCTTCTGTCTGCAACAAATAAAAAATTGATCAGCACATTAAAGTATTTCAACAGATAATGGATATCTGGACAAAATACAGACTCCAGAATTCTGTATATTAATTTAGCAATTAGTCATGTAAGGTTTTGCTATTGATCTCATCATGCTTCAAATCTTTTAAAACACATATTCTGTCTTAAAATATTCAATCTATTATTTAATTTCCTAAAAGAGACTGAAGAAACTTTCATAATATGTACTCTTTATTTCTCTTTATTAAATAAGGAAAAATAAAACAAGCCATTTCCTCATTGCTAAAAGCCCACCAGCAAGTTTTGATATCACCATCAAAATGCCAGTATTTAAATTTGCACATAAATTACACTGCGAGTCAGAGACTGATATACTCATCTTCTGGAGGTGCATTAACATTGTAGACTTTGTCACCTTATCTATGTTCAGTCATTTTATTAAAAGTTCTTTGTGAAAGCTGCTGTATATGTTAGTGGTCTATAAGATTCTATCTTGACATTGCTTCATTTTGTAGTGATTTATTGCATAGCAGGCTAAATTCATAGTATAAAACCTGCCCTTGTTAGAGATAATGTTTTGTTAGATAGCATAACCTGTGTAAATGTTGCTTTCAAAAGAATCTAAAGGATTCTGAATAATGTTTTGAAAGGCATTTATTAAAAAAGAAATGTGGGAATGATTATTTGGACTACATCCTCCTGCTGTATGTTTTTTATAATTTGAGAAACAGTAAGGGTTATTTCTATAACATGGCATGCCAAGCTATATTCTGTACAGGGCTTATCCAGCCTTCCATCTTGGTAGTACTTCTTAGATACTGTAGATCATATCCTTCATCATCCTACCCATATTATTTGAAGCTGATGGGAGTCATAGTTTAAAATACTGTATTTACTCAATTCTAATGCTTACCCTTTTTTGCCTTCCCAAAATTAGGACAAGCATTAGATTTGTTATATGCTAAATTCTTTTTTGGGTTTCAGAATTTTGAAAATTGAAGTGCATTAGACTAAATAGTGCATTAGACTGAAATAAATATGGTATCTGGAGGATATTGTGTTCGTGATGTCTGGTGTAAAAGAGTTAAAATCTACCGATTCCTTGTATGAGAAGTGAAGGGACTTCCCCAGAATATGAGGGAGAATCTCATCTCAATGAATCATAGAATCATAGAATAGTAGAGTTGGAAGAGACCTCATGGGCCATCCAGTCCAACCCCCTGCTAAGAAGCAGGAAATCGCATTCAAAGCACCCCCGACAGATGGCCATCCAGCCTCTGCTTAAAAGCCTCCAAAGAAGGAGCCTCCACCACGGCCCGGGGGAGAGAGTTCCACTGTCGAACAGCTCTCACAGTGAGGAAGTTCTTCCTGATGTTCAAGTGGAATCTCCTTTCCTGTAGTTTGAAGCCATTGTTCCGTGTCCTAGTCTGCAGGGCAGCAGAAAACAAGCTTTCTCCCTCCTCCCTATGACTTCCCTTCACGTATTTGTACATGGCTATCATGTCTCCTCTCAGCCTTCTCTTCTGCAGGCTAAACATGCCCAGCTCTTTAAGCCGCTCCTCATAGGGCTTGTTCTCCAGACCCTTAATCATTTTAGTCCCCCTCCTCTGGACGCTTTCCAGCTTATCAATATCTCCCTTCAACTGCAGTGCCCAAAATTGGACACAGTATTCCAGGTGTGGTCTGACCAAGGCAGAATAGAGGGGGATCATGACTTCCCTGGAACCAAACTCTATACCCCTATTGATGCAGGCCAGAATCCCATTGGCTTTTTTAGCTGCTGCATCACATTGTTGGCTCATGTTTAACTTGTTGTCCACGACGACTCCAAGGTCTTTTTCGCACACACTGCTGTCAAGCCAGGCGTCCCCCATTCTGTATCTCTGATTTCCATTTTTTCTGCTGAAGTGAAGTATCTTGCATTTGTCCCTGTTGAACTTCATTTTGTTAGTTTTGGCCCATCTCTCTAGTCTGTCAAGATCGTTTTGAATTCTGCTCCTGTCTTCTGGAGTGTTAGCTATCCCTCCCAGTTTTGTGTCGTCTGCAAACTTGATGATCGTGCCTTCTAACCCTTCATCTAAGTCGTTAATAAAGATGTTGAACAGAACCGGGCCCAGGACGGAGCCCTGCGGCACTCCACTCGTGACTTCTTTCCATGATGAAGACGACGCATTGGTGAGCACCCTTTGGGTTCGTTCGCTTAGCCAATTACAGATCCACCTAACCGTAGTTTTGTCTAGCCCACATTTTACTAGTTTGTTTGCCAGAAGGTCGTGGGGGACTTTGTCGAAGGCCTTACTGAAATCCAGGTAGGCTACATCCACAGCATTCCCTGTATCGACCCAACTCGTAACTCTATCGAAAAAAGAAAAAAAAGTGCATGCTTGGATGAGGAAAAGTTGGTTCCCCATTGTAAGTACTACAGATCAGAAACTATGGAGGACTCCCCTACTCTCAGAAGTTTCTGAATCCACTGACTCTGACATATGCTGCCATATGATTAAGATCTTTGTACATTGAGCTTCTCCCTACAAATGCCACTGGCCCCAAGCACAACATCTAGATTCTAGAATAATAAAGAATCACCACACTAGCCAAATGATTGTTCCTAAAAAAAAAATCTTCCTCCAAAAAATGAAGTATGTGTACATCATATTGTACTAAGCGTGATTTAGAGGGTTTGTCTTAACTGCATGTATTGTTTTTGACATCCAGTGATATCTACCACAGCCCAGCTCTTGGATATAATCAAGTATAAGGTACCTTATCTTCAGAGGTTTGGTGCTGAGACCCCCTGCAGATATTAAAAAATGGGCAGTTATACTCCATATGGCCTAATTCATATTGTCACCATTTACAAATACGGGGATCAAACATCCATTGTCATTGAAAATCACAGATCCAGATTGCCTGCTGTATACGATAGCTTCCTTTGTTTATACCTGTTTCTGCATATTTAAACAGCATCCTAGAATTTGTCAGATAGCTGCCTTGTTTTGTGCCAAAAAGCCAAAAATGTGAGGTCCATTTAAATGTGATGTTTATAATACACTTTGAATTTAATAGCAAGGTTTAAAAATGCAAATATGAGCAGCTGCTGAAACCTGCACCACCCAATAGCTTTATTTTGGTTGTATTTAGAAGAAAAACCTATCTTTTCTTGGCTTCTATTCCCCCCTCCCCCCAAAACACACACACACTTACTGTATATACTCAAGTATAAGCCTAATTTTTCAGCCCTTTTTTATAGGACTAAAAAAGCCCCCCTCGGCTTATACTCAGGTGAGGATCCTGGTTAGCTTATATTTGGGTCAGCTTATACTCGAGAATATATGGTACATTTATTATTTTTTTCTATTATTATTGGTATCATTACATTTATTACTTTACTCTATCATTATTACCTTTATTATTATACTCTATTATTATTGCTACTATTACATTTCTTTTACTCTATTATTGTTATTATTAATACATTTATTATTTCACTCTGATCTTATTATTATTACATTTATTATTCTACCCCATTTTTATTACATGTATTATTTGACTCTATTATTATTAAAAGGATACATAAGCACATTTACATTGATAAAGATGAGAATAATGAATTAATCAGAGTTATACAGTCTTATTTTAAATTAGAGCTTGATGTAAATATTCAAAAACATTTAACCTACTGATGCCTCAATTAATGTAATTTTTTGGTATCTATTTTTATTTCTGAAATTTCCCACCCTCGGCTTATACTTGAGTCAATGATTTCCCAGGATTTTTGTGGTAAAATTAGATGCCTCGGCTTATATTCGA
Source organism: Anolis carolinensis (assembly GCF_035594765.1). Classification (NCBI taxonomy): domain Eukaryota; kingdom Metazoa; phylum Chordata; class Lepidosauria; order Squamata; family Anolidae; genus Anolis; species Anolis carolinensis. Next base: position 282,266,045 of record NC_085842.1, on the reverse strand, counting down.
GCATATACAGTACATACAGGCTGTCCCCAAGTATTGAACGAGATAGGTTCTGTAGGCTTGTCCTTAAAGTGAATTTGTTTGTAAGCCAGAATAGGTACATTTTAAGTCTAACTCCACCAGTATTGCAAATTGATCTGCCTTGAGGTTGAATTCGTAAGTCCTAAAATTCTTCTAGTTTATTACAATAATATGATAATTGAATTACTATTTTAATAAGTTCTTATTTAGGAGTTCATTTGCCACACTGTGACAGCTGAGAATTGAATAAAATGATCTGGTTAATGGTTCAGCCTTACCAAAGCAGGATTTTTATGTGGATCCTATATAGCGCCATTGATCAATCCCTTCATCTAGACATATGGGTAATAAAGGCATATTTGCTACAATTTATCTTTTAATAAGAACTATATATTAGAACCAGGTGGGAGATTTTAAAACTGGACAAGTTCATTTCCTGATTTCTGAATAGAGCTATAAAAAGCTATCTATCTCTCTGTCTCAATTATGTCAGTATGAAGACTTAAAATTTACTTCCCCATCGTAAATGCTGCTCAGGACTTCATTTCAGGTGTTTGGTATTGAGTATATTAGGGAATTGTGTTATATTTTAAAATAAATGCACATAAAAACTATTATTTCAGAGGTAATTTTGCTCTTTGAAAAACAAACTGAGGGTTCTTGTACTAATTTCCCGAAGTTGTTTGCCATTGGTTTAAATATACAGTCCAATATATTCTATAAACTGAAGTTGTGATTCCAGTGGCAAGCTGTCTATTTTAAGGCCTAAATAGACATGATCATGTAATTTGCATTTAAAATGAATTATTTTAAGACCAGATTGAACATGGAGAAGAAATTTAAATATCTCTTCTCTGAAGCAGGGATTTACATTTTTAAAAATGCCCCTTGGCGCCTATGCAAAGATTTGTAATTTTTCCCATACTCTTTGTATCCATTGCCATGGAATCTGAATGGTGCTTGATAAATTTTATTTGCAACCCGTAAACACTTTCATTTCTCAGCTGTTTTTCAAGCAGATGTTCAATACTACTGATTTTATATAACAGCTAAACCAAACAGGCCTAACTGTTTAGTAAATAAATCACCTTTTTCATTTCCTTTGACAGATTAGAGTGTTTGATCAAAACCTGCTGATCATCTTGTCTCATTCACTTTCCTTCATTCCCTGGCAAATGGTGATGTAATGCCATGTGCACTGACCATATGATAGTCCAAGTGAACCAGAATATGTATTTCATCACACTTTACCCTTTTATTCTGTATTATTGAGCTGTTTTTATTAGATTTGGTCATTTGTCTGGTTGGGTTCCCATGAGAAGTTTGCTTGCCAAGCTCAACATACAAAAAGGGAAGATTGTAAAATAGATTTGAGGTATTTTTTTCCAGCTCAGTTAAGGTCTTGAGTTTGCTCCTTTTAGTCTGAAGTGATCATAGTACACTACTTTATATACACAGCTAGTGTCAATTTTGCTGGATAAAAAATATTTTTTGCCAAGATCTATATTGTATTGTATTGTATTGTATTGTATTGTATTGTATTGTATTGTATTGTATTATAGTTAGTTGTCTGTTAGTTGTCAAATCTTCTGAATCCAGGGACTATGGAGGTATAGGCAGTATCACATCAGCCCTTGAGATACATGGCTTGCCTCCTCATATACTACTCCTATTGTTGCACCTCATAACTCCTTGAACGTGGAAAAAATATTGACAAGTACAAATGATAACTACCATAAATTGCAAATGAAAATAATATTCCAATTATAAGCACTGGTAGCTGCCTTGAATTTGTGTGAGCTAGAGTAAAATATAAATATGGCTAGATTAATGGTACTTGTACTTGAAAGTTTATTCCACTCAAAACATAGAGTTTGCTTCAGGCCCCTTCTATACAGTCCTTATACCCCAGGATCCGATTCTGGATTATATGATTTGAACTCTACTACCAGATAATCTAGGATAAGAAAATAATATCAGATCAGATCCAGGGGTATAGGGGCAGTGTGGAAGGGGCCTTAGAGAAACTATGGCTGGATCTAAGGTAAAGGTAAAGGTTTAAGTCTAATCGTGTCCAACTCTGAGGGCTGATACTCATCTCCATTTCTAAGCCAAAGAGCCACCGTTGTCCTTAGACACCTCCAAGATCATGTTGCCGGCATGACTGCATGGAGCGCCATTACCTTCCCGCCAGAGCGGTACCTATTGATCTATTTACATTTGCATGTTTTCGAACTTCTAGGTTGGCAGAAGCTGAGGCTAACAGCAGGAGCTCACCCCGCTCTCCGAATTCGAACCGCTGACCTTTTGATCAGCAAGTTCGGCAGCTCAGTCTACATTGCCAAATAACGCAGTTCAATGCAGTTAAATTGAATTATATGGATCTACATTGACCATATAATGCCGTTCCAAACTGCCTATGTTTGAGATGAGAAAAATCGTGTAAAATGTATTGTTAGTTCTCTGTTGAAATCAAACATGAGGAATAAAATATGTCTTCCTCCCATTGTTTTAATCTCTGCAACCCTATTTCTTTCTACCAAACGCTGTCACACAGAGACAGTCCACCGGCGAGGCCAATGAAGTGGCCGTGGCAGCAGTGGCGGCAGCCCCTGGGAGAGCGTCACCCGTCCGCGCAGTGCAGGCCTTCCAATCATCCAAAAAGCAGTTGAGGTCCCCGGGAGGATGGCGCCAACCCCTTCACCTCCTTCGCATTCAGGCCAGCGTGGGCCTTCCACCCAGTGCTCCGACGAGCGCTGGGCCTTCTGGTTAGTGCTGGGCCGCCCTGGGCCTGCGTCCACCCTCCGGGGCCTTCTCCTGGCCTCCGGGCCCTGGATCCGCCCTCTGGGGCCTTCTCCCGGCCTCCAGGGCCTTTGCTCGCCCTCCGGAGCCTGTGGCAGGCATCCTCAGAGGTTGTGAGTTCTGTTGGAAGCTAGGTAAGTTGGGTTTATATATCTGTAGAAGGTCCAGGGTGGGAGAAAGAGGTTGGCCATCTATAGGGAGGGTGCTAATTGTATCTCCTTGCCTGGGAGTCTGGGGAAGTTTGCTTATCTGGTGTTTTTTTAAAGCAGAGGCTGGATGGCCATTTATTAGGAGGTTTCTAATTGTACCTTGCCTCAGAGTCTGGGGAAGTTTGCTTATCTGGTGTTTTATTAAAGCAGAGGCTGGATGATCATCTATTGGGAGGGTTCTAATTGTATCTCCTTGCCTCAGAGTCTGGGGAAGTTTGCTTATCTGGTGTTTTTTTTAAAGTTGAGGCTGGATGGTCATCTATTAGGAGGTTTCTAATAGTATCTCCTTGCCTCAGAGTCTGGAGAAGTTTGCTTATCTGGTGTTTTTTTAAAGCAGAGGCTGGATGGTCATTTATTGGGAGGGTTCTAATTGTATCTCCTTGCCTCAGAGTCTGGGGAAGTTTGCTTATCTGGTGTTTTTTTAAAGCAGAGGCTGGATGGCCATGTCTGGAGGGTTCTAATTGTATCTCCTTGCCTGGGAGTCTGTGAAAGTTTCCTTCTCTGGTGTATTTTTAAAGCAGAGGCTGGATGGTCATCTGTCAGGACAGGTCCTTCTCTCTCTCTCAAGTATCCCCCCCCCCTTTTTTCTCTCAACTCATCTGGCATAAAGATAACTATTATGTCTCCAGTGGATTGGTGAAATGGTGTCCTTTTGGATTAAAAATATTTTCAAGCTAATGATTGTTGAATATGTGGGTACAAAGTTGGTCCAGATAACTTCATATAGCTTTATCAAACGTTCTTCTTTAAAAAAAAATCAGGTTTTACATATATATGATAAAAGAAACATGGCAATGACAAAAGAAAAAAGAAAAAGAGAAGAAAGGAAAAGGGAGAAAATGAAAAAATAAAATAAAATCAAAAAATAAAGTTCCCTACTTCTGGTCTGTAGGATTCAGGAAGCAAGGCAAGTGGGGTTTATTTATCTGTGGAATAATGTCCAGAGTGGGAGAAAGAGCTCTTGTCTGTTTGAGGTAAGTGTGAATGTTGCAATACTTTTATTTTTGAGTGATTGGTTTGGGAGGGGGATGCCAATATTCGGGGGGGGGGGACCAACATTCTGTTTGCCTGCCTACACTTGAAAATTACCTAGGGCTGGCTCTGCTGTCACATTTTCTAAAGAAAGTAAGTTGCATGTTTACCGTATAATTGGGACGTTGCCGTAATGATACACTATGAGCCATTTTCTCCCTCTATCATTCTCATGAAGGTTGTTCACTCACACCAGCAATGTTATGTTGGAACTACTAACTCATACTGGATTACAACTCTTCCTGTATACAATGAGGAATGGGCAGAGATCAAATGCACTTTATGAAAATGAGACTGCTCTTCTCCCTGTGGCAGGCATGTAGCCTGGGGGGGGGGGGGCTTGAGGGGCTTCAGCCCCCACCCAAAATTCTCAGGCTTTACATTTATTATTTAAACTGTTATGTTTATTCATATCATGATCTGATCACCATGTTCAATATATCCCATATGCATGGGGGTACTGGGATAACAATACAAAAGGCTTGCTAGGGTAGACCCTCTCCCGCTCAGACTCAGCACCCCCCCCCCCCCCCGAACCAAAATCCCAGCCCCTCCCAAAACAAAATCCAGGCTACGGGCCTGCCCTGTGAATAAAGTTTTAAATGAGTAGATAATCATGTTATGCATGGATATTGTGATTGTCCAGATTTGCCCAAAACATGATTACTCCAAGCAACTTCCTGTGGCTGTGAGATTTGAGGAGTTCAGCAAAGTAGCTTCTCTATTATCTGTACCAATTGTAAGTAAAAAAAAAAGCAGTAATATCATCAAACGAAGACCCCAGAATGCTTCAAACTCAGGGAAAGTATTACATTTGTCTAACCATCTTCTTTAAAGTTATTAATTGTATAAGCATATCTGCAAACCTACTGGATGAAATTGCTTATGGGGAAAACAATGAAAACCCACCCCTGTTAAGTCAACAGTAATAAAACTTCAACTATATTGGGCTAGATCAGTAGAGTTGTTAAGGAGTTCAGCAGCATTATCTGATCTCTCTTCCTTCCCAGAATTAATCTGTCCTTTACTTTGAGTTCATTTATTTAGGGAAATGATTGTGCTGTTTAGAAATAACAAATTGGATTGAAGAACAATAAGAAGATTGCTTTACAAAAGGATTCCATTCTAGATTGTGTTCTTTTTAGAATACATTAATGACCTTCCTCAAATTCATCTCTCCTGAGCAAACCTAACAAACCACTTATAAAGCATTCGTATTTTAAAATCCATGCAATCTTTTTCTTTCTTTCTTTTTGCAAGGTTGAGAGAAAGAAACTTTCATTTCAGACTTAGAGTGAACCTAAGTTTAAAGTTTTTTTGGGGAAGGCGGGAGGGTAAATTATCTTGGAGTGTGTCATCGCGCCAGGGGCTATAACTCTTAGCGAAAGAGGCATGGACGTGACATCTTTTCCCCCAGGGGATTGCTTCTTGCCCTCCTTTAGGGAAGCTGGAACTCCCAAGGATCAAAACACTGTAGATAACTCAAAACTGGTTTTATTGTTTCAAAAGGTTATCCCTTTAAGGCAATAAGCTGGAAGTTTCAAAGGGGTAAAGGAAAATATACATTACAGTCTCTGGTTGTCTTGAGTCCAAGGAGTCCAAGGAGCTCTGCAGCTGAGAAGCTTTTCTAGGTCCCTCTTTCTCAATGGCTGTGAATGCCGGAGCAATCCTCAGCCTCAGTCCAAATGGCCTATGTTTGAAGACACAGAGTCTTCCTCTGGTGCCAAAGAAGTGATCTGAAGGCGCTTGAGACTCCTCAACATCGTCCAGGTTGGCCTGAACATGAAGCATAAGTCTCAAGGGTAAGAACCTCAGAATTGGTGCTGAGTGGTAACTTAATCAAGGGCTTTTAGAGCCAAGTCTCTCTCTCATGTCCATCTGATAGAAAGCTTGATGGTGGAATGAAAAAGGAAACACTGACCCACTCCAGGAAAGAGTGGAGTCAAACAATTGAGATGAGGGAGCAATATAACTGGTGCAAACAACATTGATTGACAGCTATAAATAACCAATCAATCCAACTACATTTACAAGGTAAAGGCAAAATCAGGCATGATACAACAATTCAAATCTTGCCACTTACAGTTCGACATATGGATGGCGCCACTCGCGCCGTCACATGGAGGGTCGCATCCAGCCTGTGGGCCTTAGTTTAGGGACCCCTGTTTTAAGGTAACCCTTGAGTTTTAGGACATATTGAAATCTCACTTTGTAAGCAGTCACTCTGGGTGGAACAATGTGTCAAACCAACAAACTATGTTATCCAAGCCTGTCTGCCAGCAAAGGTAAATACATGGGAAGGGTAAAAATTTCAACAAAAATGAAAGACACATCAAGGGAGTGGTTAAATGTCCCTGTCTCTGCCAGTTCTCTGCAGCAAAAGTCCACCACAAGTTTATATTCCTTTGATATATAAAACATTGGATGTGTACAAAAATTTCTTTTATGAGTTTGTTAGAGATGTTCTTCTAGTACTATGAGCATTGAGCAATGTCAGAAGCAGAGCCATGATCTGTCAGATTCTTTCAATCATTTTTAAATGGCTCTCAAATAGGAATTTACCTTCCAGGAGAAATTCTATCTTATCAAATGCATGGCACATTAGCAAGTCATCTTGGTGTCAAAGGAAATTGAAACATTCTTTCTATTATCTGGAGATGCAAGCTATTATTAATATCCAGAAATAACAATATACACTTGACCAAGTGCAGAAAGCAGTGCAGGAAGCAATGAAATATTTTGAACTTGTAGTAGAGCTGGCAAGTCATCCTGAAAGGATTTTTAAAATCATCTTGAACAGCACAACACACATCCAAGTTATTATGATGGCACATTCCTACTGTAGGTTCCTAGTTCAGCTTCCTTCTCTGTTCCACGATTTGTCAAGGTCTGCTTCTATGATTTGCCATGCTGTGACTCTAGTTATGAAAAGTGTTGAGTTCCCGAACGCACTGCAAGTATTATCAATGTTGTTTTCAGATCTTGGAAAAGTTACCTTTTTGATAGCTCCCCAAATGCCTCAGCCTACATGGCCATTGACCAGTGCTGTCATCCCACAAAGTAATGTTTCCAAGCTCTGCTCAAAATATAAGTACAGTAGAGTCTCACTTATCCAAGCTAAACGGGCTGGCAGAAGCTTGGATAAGCGAATATGTTGGATAATAAGGAGGCATTAAGGAAAAGCCTATTAAACATCAAATTAGGTTATGATTTTACAAATGAAGTACCAAAACATCATGTTAGATAACAAATTTGGCAGAAAAAGTAGTTCAATACACAGTAATGCTATGTAGTAATTACTGTATTTACGAATTTAGCACCAAAATAGCACGATGTATTGAAAACATTGACGACAAAAATGGCTTGGATTATCCAGAGGCTTGGATAAGCGAGGCTTGGATAAGTGAGACTCTACTGTAGTAGAATCATAGAATCAAAGAATCATAGAGTTGGAAGAGACCTCATGGGCCATCCAGTCCAACCCCCTACCAAGAAGCAGGAAATTACATTCAAAGCACCCCTGACAGATGGCCATCCAGCCTCTGCTTAAAAGCCTCCACCACAGACCTGAGATCTGTTGTGAGAACAAGCTACTTAAGTGGATTGGAGTCTTTCCTCTAAAGATTGTGATTAGAATGTAGCTGAAACACAATGGCAAGATAGGAACTGTGATCACATTATCTTTTTGACCAAGAGGTCAAGCGCAACACAAACTTTCACTATGCAGGTTGAAAGGTTATGCTCATAAGTGTACCTCTTGGTCTCAGTTGGCAACAGGCCTCTATAGTTAGAGAAATAATGCAATATGAAAACACAGTAATGTGAACAACTTTGGTGTTGGATCCCTACATTACACCTAGAGCATCTATTGTTTTATTAAAGCACTGCAAAATGCAAATATCACATTCAACCAAGATAGCCCTTCTAAACTGGCATCCTGCGTTTTCACTTGTGACTTTCAAAACTATGGTTTGTCGCTTATTGTGCATCTTCATGGAAATGTTTTAGCTCAGATGATTCTTCTGGATTCAAAAGCCGTATTTATGATGCTCAAGATAGATGTGAATAAGTTGTTTGAAGAGTACAGTATGTTTTGCTGTATTTCCAGGCAATTAAAAAGCTGTAACTAAGTAGGAGAAAAAAGATGGCTTAACAGCAACAGCAGAGCCCTCAAAAGGTTAAGTGGTGATAAGAGCAGTTCTACAGGATCCCAGTCATTCACAATAGCCCATGAGTTCTCAGAATGGTTGAACTGGTAGAAGAGAATCAGCAAGCAGAGAAAGTATTGGGAATTTCCTTTTATCTTACTAGTTCTCCTTTATAGTTTATGTACTACCTTCCATTAGCATTACAATCCAAACAGGGATTGGAAGCATGACCAAGTAACTTCTGTTAGTAAGATAGTAATAAGGACATATTGTACAAAGTGTAGGTGGCACTGATGTTAAATAGCCTTACACCATAGCCTTATGGCTTGTAGTTAGGCAGTACAATCCAGATTTTATTGTACCACATAGAGGATAGTGAGAACTCAAAATATATGCATATTGTTGCATCTAAATGCCATGAGTCATGCATGGGAAGACATATAACATACACAACACTGACAATGTATTATAATCATGCAGAACAACAGCTGTCTGGCTATTAAACATTCTGTTGATGTGGTTTACTGGCAGTTGAACAAAAATTAAACGTTTTTACACTTATTAGGATAATTCAAATTTCCAGAAAACTTGAACTTTCCAAGGTCAAATCTATATATAAAGTTTTGGAAATCCTTTCCTTCCTGCAACCCACGCACATTGCCTACAAACCTGACATTTTAAAGTTCAACTCATTTGCACTATTAACATTTCTAAGCTAATCCAAGCACTGTTATATTATGAGCAAAAGAGCCTGAACCTTTATCTGTTCTCTTCTTATTTACCTCATTTATTTTATAGAACTTTGTTGAATTTTGCTTTGAGAGCTCACTGTATATGAGAAAGTATTATTTTATTACTTGAAGGAACATAAACTCCAACAAGTAATTCAACTTTTGCTAGCTGCAGTTGCATCAGGATAATTGAAAGTATAGGTGATCTGTGTTCTGGATCATAAGTCTCTCTTCTGCATACAACTTCAGGCACTTTATGATGACTCCACAAGTATTATACAGCCAACCAGAAATCTGAAAAGTTCAATTGCAATTTGGCATTTCCTTGTGTAGTTCAGGGAACATCTGTTTTATTTCCTATTTATTTAAAATCAGGAAAGTGCCATTCTATCTCTGCTTGCAGCCTATGGGAAACATTTAGAAATATATTCATAAAACTATCCGGCTGAAGTGAATTCGCTTTCCTTTGGGGTAGTTACAAATACTTTAGCCTTTGCCAGCCAGTTTCCAGGTCACACTTTGAATCATGGGAGGAGTAGATCATGGTTACAAAGTTTACAGATATCTTCAGAAATGGGCTGAAAGTACTTGGGATTTCTTAAAAATATGAGAAAAAACGTAGAAACAAAGTAAATGATAAAATTGTCCAATTCAATTAGAGCTTTGTGTGCTTGAATCTTGGTCTATTCAGCAATATGTGTTAGGTGTTTTGCCTTTCATTCTTACAGATTCTTCATCACTAGCAGTTTTAACAGTGAGATATTAAAAATGAAAATGGAAGAAAATGAAACAAACATTTTGGTGTTTTTAATATCACTATTACTCTGCTCTTAACAGTTCTGCCACAACCACATTTTAAAGGTATTTTGTGGCTCTGCTACCACATTGAATAGAATTTGGCTATTTGAAGATTTCTTATATAATTCATTTCCCCCCCTCACCGCATCTCATATCTGAAATGTATAAACTTTGTTTTGTTATTTGCGAATGACATCACTAGTGTGAGAAAAAAATTACATATATTTTCCTACATTTTAATTTAGATGAAATGGCATAGCTTAAATAAAGACAATGAGAATCAATAGCAAATTCCCCATTTCAGCTTTTACGCTTTCCTTTCCTATTGATTTCCTTTGTCTAAAATTTGATATCAGAATTTAGTATTATTTTATGTGTACTTAGGGAGATTCAACCTAAGTGTACTTTGACATTGAGATGCTTTCATTGACAACATTTAAGCATTCCTGTCCTAGATCAAGCAAGAACGTAAATAATGAAAGTGAAAAATGTATCCATGTACTTATCCACTCACAAATCAAAATTTCTCCATGACAGCTAACTCTCAAGCAATGATTTTTCATTATAATGGGACTGAAAATAATGTACACATACAGATTATTTTGAAACATAAGTATTAACTATTTGAAGGAATGGAAGTGATTCTACCGCGTTAACTAGGTACCATACCAAGACTTCATAAGTTAAACAATGCAAAACAAGAGATTAGCTGAAAACTCTTCTCTTTTTAGAATAGTATACTGAAATGAGGTGCTGAAAGGTGATGTATTGTAAGCTATTAAAAACCCAAGGTACTGTACTGGAAAAGATAAAAATGTGCTAAGAACAAAATCTTTAGATGTTTAAATACATCACCTTCTCTTAGTGATAAAATATGTCCAGATCAATATCCCTAGATATCAGCACATAATAAATGTAAGAAAGAACAATTGAACTGATGTTTTTTAGAAACACACACACACACACACACACAAATCAAACCTCTTTAAAGTCTTTCAGTGACAAAGTTCTGCATGTGTAGGTAGTAGATAAGCCTTAGATTCAGTCCAACTTTCATTCAATTTGTTTCCTGTTCCTTCTCACAAGCAAAATGTATTTTCAAATGCTATGTTGTCTAAGGGCCAGTGTAGGCAATACAACCATGGTTCGTACATTCTGCCATCAGGACTGAAACAAAGGACATTGTTGCACGAGGGAGGCAAACCAGCATTGAAGCTGGACTGTCACCTTTAGCATTGTCCCTATAACACAATAGCATGCACTTCCCACTGCTGATCTGACGCTTCCATATGATTAATCTGTTCCTTGCTACTGAGGGACAAAAGCAGTCAATAGCTCATCATCCTGTAACATTCCTGTCACCTAAATTGTGCATTGGGACCTTCCCACTTCTTTTATTTCCATTGCTGAAACTTCAAAATAGCTAAAAAAATCCAAAGCAGTTGAAGTATGGTAGGCAGGGATAAGAGTTTATGTGGAAGTATTTGTTTATTATTTGTTTATTTATTTATTTGCAGTATTTATATACCGCCCTTCTCTACCCCGAAGGGGACTCAACTCAAGTGTTAGCAACAATTCAATGCCTTCAATAAAGCAGTATAAAACATCAAAATTGTCCCTTCCCTGATAAAACATTGAACATTATTGAACACATCACATAAAATAACATCACATATCACACAAAGACATATATGATCATGGGACCTTGGATTGGCCAATTGGTGCAATTGTGCAAATGAAGGAAACTGTTATATGTATCCACTATTTATGATACATAAAGGAATAGCGGCTCCATATAATGACATCCTCAAGGCCATGAAATGTGGGACCTTTTCACACTAGCCTCTTATTTCAGCAAAGAAGTAGACTTTCTACTAACACTCTATACTGGGATAGTAATACTGCTTGTCATATTTCAGGTTTGATTCCATGATTATAATGATAATTCATGCTATCGTCTTCCTGCACAAGGGGCATTATGGGGGTGGCTACCTAGTATTTCCCCCAAACGTTTTCTTGCCTCTCATTACAATTTGACTATTTATCAGAAGACTTATATCATCTCCTACTTACACTACCACCACCCCATCGTACTTCCACTAATGCAACATTCCTTCAACACACTTCAGTTGGCTTTCTTGCTATTGTAGAAAAACAGAAAGGGAAATAAATGAGTTTGTGGCAATCCCTATCTCCCCTTGGGGAGATAGGATGGAATACAAATAAAGTATTATTATATTATTATTATTATTATTATTATTATTATTATTATTATTATTATTATTATTATTATTATTATTATTATTATTTTATTATTATTATGACACAGCAAACAAGATAGATATGCTGGATTTCATATCACAAAATCACAAGTCGAACACTTCCCAAGTGTCTAGGACTGTGTGATGTATTTTCGGATGAGGCGCGCAGATCCCAGCAGGGTGGCCTTTTGCAGTTGGCAGATCGTAATTTTGTCAATGTCTATTGTTTCCAAATGCCAGCTGAGATCTTTTGGCACGGCACCCAATGTGCCCATCACCACCGGGACCTCCTGTACTGGTTTCTGCCAGAGCCTTTGAAGTTCAATCTTGAGGTCCTGATAGCGGCTGAGTTTTTCCTGTTGTTTTTCGTCAATGCGACTGTCACCTGAGATGGCGACATCAATGATCCAAACCTTTTTCTTTTCCACAACTGTGATGTCTGGTGTGTTGTGTTCCAGAACTTTGTCAGTCTGGATTCGGAAGTCCCATAGTATCTTTGCGTGCTCATTTTCCAATACTTTTGCAGGTTTGTGATCCCACCAGTTCTTTGCTGCTGGGAGGTGGTACTTGAGGCATAAGTTCCAATGAATCATTTGGGCCACATAGTTGTGCCTCTGTTTGTAGTCTGTCTGTGCAATTTTCTTACAGCAGCTGAGGATATGATCAATGGTTTCGTCGGTTTCCTTGCACAGTCTGCATTTTGAGTCAACAGCTGATTTTTCGATCTTGGCCTTAATTGCATTTGTTCTGATGGCTTGCTCCTGAGCTGCAAGGATCAGGCCTTCTGTCTCCTTCTTCAGGGTCCCATTTGTGAGCCACAGCCAGGTCTTCTCCTTATCAGCTTTTCCTTCAATTTTGTCAAAGAACTTCCCATGCAATGTTTTGTTGTGCCAGCTGTCAGCTCTAGTTTGTAGTGTGGCTTTCTTGTACTGGTTTTTTGTCTGCTGTGCTTTGAGGAATTTCTGATTTTTGACTTCAATCAAAGCAGGTTCTTCACTTTGCTTTACATATTCTGCCAGGGCATGTTCTTCTTCTTTGAGTGCTTGTTTTACTTGCAAGAGTCCTCTGCCACCTGATCTTCTAGGCAGATATAGCCGGTCAACATCACTGCGAAGGTGCAGTGAATGATGAATGGTCATGAGTTTTCTTGTTTTTCTGTCCAAATTGTCCAGTTCCATCTGTGTCCAGTTTATGATGCCAGCAGTATATCTTATGACAGGTATGGCCCAGGTGTTTATGGCCTTGATGGTGTTGCCTCCATTGAGCTTGCTTTTGAGAATTTTTCTGACCCTTTGTGTGTATTCTTTACTGACCACAGTCTTCACATGTTCATGCTTGATGTTGTCCAGCTGTAATATGCCCAGATATTTATAGGCCTCTGGCTGGTGACACTTTATTGTTTGGCCATTAGGCATATTGATGCCCTCACTTTCAATGATTTTTCCCTTCTTCAATGCCACTGTCGAACATTTGTCCAAGCCAAACTCCATGCTGATATCAGTGCTAAAAATTCGGACAGTGTTAGTCAGAGACTGGATTTCAGTTTCCGTTTTTCCATACAGCTTCAGGTCATCCATGTACATCAGATGCGAAATTTTGTGAGAATTCTTAGATGTTTGATAGCCGAGATTGGTTTTTTGTAAGATTGTTGACAGAGGGATCATGGCAATAATGAAAAGCAGAGGGGACAATGAGTCTCCCTGGAAAATTCCTCTCCTGGTGTTGACAAGTCCATAGCTTTCATTTCCAACAAACAGTTCAGTTTTCCAGTGCTCCATCATGTTTTCAATGAAAGTGCCAACGTTTTTACTAATCCCAATGGCGTCCAGGCACTTGATGATCCAGCTGTGTGGGAGTGAGTCAAAGGCCTTTTTGTAGTCAATCCACGTCATGTGAAGATTAGCTTTTCGGCTTTTACAGTTCTCCAGAATCATTTTGTCAATCAATAACTGGTCTTTTGTGCCCCTGCTTTTCCGTTTGTTGCCTTTCTGTTCATCTGGCAAGATGTTTTTTTCTTTAAGATAGTCTTGAATTCTGTCAGCTATGATGCCAGTCAGTAGTTTAAACATAGTGGGCAGACACGTTATTGGCCTGTAGTTTCCTGGTGCTGCTCCTTTTGTTGGGTCCTTTTGTATCAGGTAAGTTCTTCCAGTTGTTAGCCATTCACTGATACTTCCTTTCTGCAGCATCTCATTGAATTGTTGGGCCATTTTTCCATGTAAACTAATCAGATGTTTGAGCCAAAATCCATGGAGTTGATCAATACCAGGCGATGTCCAGTTCTGGACTTTTTGCACTCGTTTGCTGATCATTTCAGTTGTTATTTCCATCTGTTCCATTTTGTTCTGTGAGAATTTTCCTTCAAATTCCTTTATCCACCCAGCGTTTTTGTTGTAGTTCTTATTATTTTCCCAAAGCTCTTTCCAGAACTTCGTTGTTGCAGTTTTCTCTGGCTTTATGGTTACTGTGTCTGTTGTTTGGTTCAGGCTCTGGTAGAACCGTCTTTGGTCTGATTGAAATAGTTGATTTTGTCTGTACTGGATGATTCTGGCTTCATATCTTTCAATTTTTCTGGCTGTTGCTGTAATTTGTTCTTTCACAATTTCCAAGGCTTCTTCAATTTTTCTGGTGTTCAGCCAGTACTTTCTGATCAAGTATTGCTTGATTTTGTCATTCTTCAGTTTCTTCTCTTTCATATTTTTCAGGTTACTTGCGTCTGATCTAAGTTTCTTGATTTTCAACTCTAGCCTGACCTTCCACTTTGGTTTTCCAGTCGATTTTCTTTGGGGCTGCCTTGGTTGTAGGAGCCCAAGCTCTTCTGTTACTATCACTGCTGCACTGTAGGCATACTGGTTTGTTTGTTCAATTGATGTTATTTGGACAGTGGAGAGTACTGCATTCACATCTTTCATGAGAGGCGCCAGGTGTCTCTTGGACACTGTTTTTAGAGTTGGGAGCCGCTGTCTTATTGCATTTGCTGCAGCATGAGCCATGATGTTATCCTTGAGCTCTTGGTGTCTTGCTGTCAAGGTTCCTGGTGGTTCAACAGGTATTTCAAGTGCTGGTTCTTCAAATTCTTGCAAAAGCTCCACACTTTCTTCTGGTTCAATCTGTTCCACCATTCCAAGTGTTGCTGGAGTCTCTGCTGCTGTCTGTGCCGTGGTCTGATGGTAATTTGCTTTGCAGATTTTCTGGATTTCTTCGAGTTCAACTTCACTGAACACTTTGTTTCTGATTATGAATCTTCGTTGGTCAGCCAGTCGGGGTTCTGTTATCTGTGAGTCAGGGTACTCTTGTTTCCATAGCTGATGCATCCTTTTTTGGTAGCCGCGCTTTTCAGGTTCAGAGTTGTAATAGCATTTCATGACTGTGCGGTTTTCTGGCATTGTATATTTCTGCCGCTTCTGTGACTGTTCATTTGGGTTTTGATGATTCCGTAGCCCACTTGTTGATGGATGTCCAGAATCAGCAGCATCCATCGCGGTCCTTTTTATCCTGGGCGACGACCAAGCCAGTATAGACTTCGTTTTGGTTTGATTCTCCATATGCTAATGGGTTAGGTGCACTTGGTTGCATTCCTCCGCTGAGGCCTCTCTGGCTTGGTTGGACCTGCCGGTAGTTACATTACTGCCAGCACAGCCCTCAGCATCCTCGGAATGGCTAAGCCCCCCCACCACGTCAAGGTGGCACCTGCGGGGGGGGATTATTATTATTATTATTATTATTATTATTATTATTATTATTGGAGCTTCCGGTGGCTCAGTGTGTAAAAGTGCTGAGCTGCTGAACTTGCAGACCGAAAGCTCACAGGTTCAAATCCGGGGAGTGGAGTGAGTGCCCGCTGTTAGCTCCAGCTTCTGCCAACCTATATGTTCGAAAACATGCAAATGTGAATAGATCAATAGGTACCACTCCAGCGGGAAGGTAACGGTGTTCCATGCAGTCATGCCAGCCACTTGACCTTGGAGGTGTCTACAGACAACGCCGGCTCTTCAGCTTAGAAATAGAGATGAGCACCAACCTCCAGAGTCGGTCACGACTGGACTAAACGTCAGGGGAAACCTTTACCATTATATTATTATTATTATTATTATTATTATTATTATTATTATTATTATTATTGATTTTGTCCATTATGTATCCAGTCTTTCCTTGTTTCCATCTCTCTTACCATCAATAAAATAAGAATTGATGGCCAAGGCAAAGATTGGATAATCATACCTATGACATGCCCCAAACACACCCACCTGTTTTATAAATCAAAGCGATATTTTACAACTGTAAAAGCAAAACAATGCCATGCCTTGGACTGATGAATAGGTAATTTTTGGTGACAAAGAATAGAAATTACACCAAAAGGAAAATTAAGCAGCAGCAACTACATGCAAAAAGGCTCTTTGCTTTGCAACCCAACTCAACTGTGTTTCTGCAAAATCCAGTTTCACTGTGCAGTGCCTACAAAAATGTTGATTAAGGATTGGAACCAAATCCAGGAACTGCAGTATTTGTGGCTAAGCGGCTGCTAGAAAATGCAATATTTCTTTCCCTCTTAACCAGTCCACTGAGATGTGATGATATGCATATCTATGTCTATTAGGGATCAGCTCAGCACTGGGCTGTGGTAGGGCACAGGAAATAGCAACAAAGGGACGGAAAGTGAGAACTCCCATGGGAATGATGTGGTTCCCCCTTGTGGGAATAATTGTTTATCTTCCATTCAGCTGTGTTTTTTTAAGTGCTTCAATGCTAGCAGTGTCCTGACACATGCTCTGCATTTTCCAATCCCAGTTTCGACCCCTGCATGGGATATACTCCACACCACTGCTGGGGCCTCAATCTGTGAAGACTGTGTGTTGACCGGCTATGCACTGACCTCCACACATTTAAAAAATCATGCATAGGCATCTTCCAAGAAATGGAGGGCCATCATCCTTGAACTACGAGGGGTCGCCTAAGTAAGTAAGTAAGTAAGTAAGTAAGTAATACTCTGATCAGCAGCACATTAACTAGCTTGTTCCGTATTTTGTGATGAATTTTTAAAGTGCTATTTTTGTCTTGATGTGTGCTGCAGTATACACTGAGTGTTTGTGTTTTATGGACACCCTGCCCTTGAGCCAGCTTCAAATTAGTTTATAGTGTCTGTGTGGAACTGCCCCCACTCACTGTAAACTGTAGTGGGTGATAGGTGCTGTTGAGAAGTTTTGGCTTTGCAACTCCTATCAACCCTACATGTCATGACCCCAGGGAGGATTTTATTGTTTTATTTGTCAAACCTTAGTTTGACAAATCCATAGTTAGAATGGATTCAGTTATTTTTGTGTGGTTTTCTGTGGGAGTGAACCTTACTTAAGCCCTGTCCCTTTAAGAACCCCCCCCCTCCCCCCACACACACACCAGAGGTTAGGATTGCAGTTCTCCTCAGCAGCTCATTTGCAGCCATTTAGTTAATCAAAGGGTGCCAGGAATCTATAGGCTGCAATATGCTCCAGTTTAAGATTTGGCAATCTCCAGTTTAAGGTTTAGGAAACTCAATTTAAAGTTAAGGAAACTCCAGTCTGAGGTTGAAGAAACTCAGTTTAAAAAGTCAAAGGTTAACAAGGAAACTCAGAAGTAATCAAGAGAAGTGTGGAGCCCCTGATTTTGCTTTGTGGAGCCCTAAGGGCTCCGCAGAGCACAGTTTGAGAACTGCTGCTTTAAAGTGTTTGTTCTTTAGTCAGACCCTGGAAGGAGTTAGGGTACTGATCTTTCATGGAATTAAATTATTTTGTTTATTGTTATACCTTTTTGTTGTAAGTTTGCAACTCTATTCTCACAGAGAATAGTTAGCTCAGGGAACAGAACACTACACATAGTTAACTTCCCTGAAAGAAATGTAACTGTAACTGAAGCCTTTTAAAATAAAATAAAATAAACTTTCCAAGATTTGCAATGAAGATAAGAAGTGCCAGCATCCATGGAAGTTTTCTATGTATTTTAGAATCTTGGAAAATCAATGTTCCAAAATACATTTAGAACTTCTAGATACAAAGAATCCTTCTTTGGAACTCATCCTCCACATGTAGATTATGGAACCAGAGAAAGGAAGGACTTCACACTGCCCCATGCCACCTCATGTGTATATTAAATATAGAATATACACTTTAGTATACAGCTATTATGAATATCTGCAGCCCTGAATTGCATTTCATTCATTTCTTTCATATGAACTTGTGAAAATTTGCAAATTTCTTTATAAACTTGGCAAAAAGACCTTGTGATTGAACCCCGCCTCCCCCCCCCCACACACACACACACACAAACGTGGATGAATGTGAAATTTAGAGATTTGTCCATCCCACCCCTTTTTGTTCTCAAAGGAATAGTATATTGGTTTGGTTTCCTTGAAACTGTTTGTTTTTTAGTGTTAGTTACAATTACCTATATTCTTTTACCCCTGTCATTACGTATTATTACTAAGTCTCTAATAGGTAAATTACCAATTACCCTTGGGGACTTCTGCTGTCTTAAACGTGCTAGAAAACTTATTAGGTTAAAATGCAATTTGCTACACACCTAACATTCTTGAAATTAGTTCCTGAACGGAAATGTCAAATAAGAGATGTTGTCAAGGATGAGTGCCTTTTGCAGAAAATTTGGCTATGACATTTTTAAATAAGAAATCGGACTAGTCTGAAGAAGACAAAGAGAGAGGGGTACTATTGGCACCTATATAACTGCAATTGTCAGATTCCAAATCCACAGTACAATATACAAAAGCATCATACAAGCTTTCTACACATACATATAATGATTAGTAACATATAAAAAGAAGAGAACAGATAGAAACTATGGAATATGCATGAAATAAACCAAGAGGAGACAATGGGAGATTAGGAACACATACACATTGTATACCCATTGCACATGTTTATACATGCACACACCTATACTTATGGTTGCAAAGAAAAATAAGGGACTGAGTTCATGGACCTTTAACATATGTAGAAGAAGCAATTTCAGCAGATGTTGCTTGCAACCATTAAAGGTATAGCAGCCTGGCAAGCCTAACTATTTTCTAGCAAGCCTATTTATTATGCAAGCAGCATTCCAATGCAGGAATAGCATGCCTACCAACTATCCTGAACTGGCAGGGATAGTTCTGATTAATCCTCTCTTTTCCCACTTTTCAGTTACTTTTGAATATCCCATTTTCTCTCTCCTTCTCTCATGTTCATCATTTTACTTCACTTGCAGCAAATTGAGTTTAAAGTATAAAAGCAGTTTGCACAAAATTAACTCAGCACAGGAGCCCCCAATGGCACAGTGGATTAAATCCTTGTGCCGGCAGGACTTGGGTTGCTGACCTGAAGGTTGCTGGTTTAAATCCAACCCGGGGAGAGCGTGGATGAGCTCCCTCTATCAGCTCCAGCTCCATGCGGGAACATGAGAGAAGACACCCACAAGGATGGTAAAAACATCAAAACATCCGGGTGTCCTCTGGGCAACGTCCTTGCTGACAGCCAATTCGCTCACACCAGAAGCGACGTGCAGTTTCTCAAGTTGCTCCTGACATGAAAAAAAATCAGCACAGGGGAGTAGGAAATGAGAACAACTTCTTATCCTTCCCTGTAAATTGTTGGGAAATCAAAGTAGCTCACCTAAGGGGCTATTTTTGAAGGAGACCTGAGCCCCCAAAAGTAACAAAACAGTGTTTGCACTGAAACAAAAGCCAAATGATTTATAGAGGAGAGGCATTTCCATAATGTTTGTAGCCCCCCACTCACTCAAAATAAATTTTTGAAAGTGTCTCAAATGCCCTTTAGGGACCCTGGAAGCTCCATGTTCCTTGGAGGACATTTGGAAGATGATGATTTTTAAATGTCTGCCCCAGAGGACTAATAGGGCCCCTAATCTTACTCTGCCTCCTCCCCCTGACTGAGCAAAAAGTAAGCTGCTACAGTATTTTATAGCTCTAGCTCATGCGATCTTATCATTAATCGCTTTCCACATTTGACGAGGCTCTAATGTTACTTGGCCACATATGCCCTGCTTTTCATCTGTTAGATTTTGGAAGATGTCACATAGTTCTGGTCTTGTGCAACTCCTGAGACAAAAGCTTTATAGCCCTGAATAAATAGAATTCTTAGGTTTATGTACGTGCTTCATCCCAGTACTAAAATCATTCAGTAGTTTATAAGCTTGTAATACTGCTGTAACTTCCCAATGGCACCAACCTTCAGCCACTTTATGGAGAGTCACACATGTTGTGCATCCAATCCTTATCCTGTATTTCTGTAATCTGGTAGCAGCTAGAAGCAATCAATGCAATTGATTGAATAATCAGGTATAAGCTTACTGAGAAGTGGACAATCTTTTTTCTTTGGTATGTTGAAGCATTTATTATTTGGTTCAGCAGTAAGCTTAGGCTATGACTAGTCTGCATAGCAGGTAGCTGTATTCGTACAGATTTTTTCTGTTCCCTTGGAATGCACACAATGCTTGCAATGTGAAATATCATGAAAGGAAATGAATAACACCCCACCAATAAATAAATTAATTAAATTTGAAGGGAAGACAAACAGCTTTGAACTGAAGAGCTGATATTTTTATTTACTTACAAAGTAGAAGGTTATTTTCATTCTGTTATCAAATCGATCATAAAGAGCTTCCATATTTTTGTGTTTTGTTGAACCAGTGGAAGTATTGATGTCTCTCAGGTCTTGGCTGAGATTTCCTTGTGTTTTGACATTTTAAAAGAAATATTTACCTAAGAAAAAGTGAAGGAAATACAGTGGGAAATTTGATGAATATAGTTCTTTCTCACAAAAGAAAAATATGCTACCATGTTTGAGGTTTCAATACATAGTATTGCCTAGAGCATTTTAGTTGGCAACTTAAAAGAGATCAATATATTTATTCAGGTAATTCCACAAACAGTCATAACATTTTCCTGATATGACTCTGGGTTTCTTCTCTTTCCTAAAAGTTGCAAATTCAATTGTGTGTATGTTTAATTTGACTTTTAAGTTCTGGGATTTTTGAAAAGCAAGAAAATGTGTTTTTTCCCCATTGCAACCTAGTCATTAAAATGCAGGTATCATGCATAAAATGATAGAGATAAAGGAAAGCTCATCTTATCTCAAAACTAACATCTTGAGTCATTCTTTAGTGTTGAACAAGATGTATTTTAAAGGTCAATAAACAAGAAGAGTGTGTACTGTGAATTTTGCTTTATCCCAAACCTCACAACAAAGAGTAAAAACTTACACATTTGGAAGAGCCCCATTTTAATTTGCATTGGGTAACCTGACACAATTAAATTAAGAAGCTTCCTTACATAAATAATGCTATGCATACTTTTAAATGATATATTAATAGTGGATGCATATGTTCTTGGTGTTGTACTACAGAGTTATACATTCTATGAAATCTAATAATGGTCCAGTTGATAGAAACAATAACAAAGAAAACTTATCTCTCCCTTGCAATGACATCTTATGAATAACAAGAAATTCATTACAATATATTACTATAGTGTACAAACTAAAATATGCTATTTGAAAGCCTAATAATCAAAGATTTTGCCTAATCAGCATATGCCAGGCCACAATCCTGTGCACATGGATCTGGTAGAAAGCCTTATTAAATTTAATGAAATTTACTTTTGATTAGCTATTATAGAGGTTTACTGCAATATATATATATATATATATATATATATATATATATATATATATCAAAGTTACTTCCTTATAAAGACATATTTTAGTTAGCAAAACCTCTGACAAAGAAGCTCCAAGTATATGGCCACCCAATGCTTCTTTCTCCTTATTCTCTGTTATGCTGGAATGGGTTTTAGCAGCATTGGTGTTGGAAAGATTATGAAGGAGGTGGATTGGAGAACATATCTTCAGTATCAGGCTGTAGGAGCATATCTGCATTAAACAATCCAATAAAGCTCGCATAAATAAGATTCTACTGTAGCTGGGTGTGTCAGCCTACAGCAGGCAAGATAACAGCAGCTGCCTCCAGATTCCCTTACAGAGCATAGATGAACTGCAAAACAGAGAGAAAAGTGGAAAGCAGGAAAGTATGCCTCACCTGCTCCTCCAGTATGTTAAAATGGGTAAAAAGTAATCACAATGACCACTATTTTTAAAAGTTATAGTTGGCCTTCTGATTCCATGAGTTCTCCACTCATGAATTCAATGGCCCTTTGAAGGCTGATGTGGCCCTCAATGAAAATGCAATCGAAGAAACCTCTGAGTGGGTTCTAAAACATTCAAAATGTTTTTGTTTAATTATGCAATGTTTATCTTACCCAGCTGTTTAAATTTACATGTGCTAATAGTGGGAGCTCACCATGTTCCCTGGATTCGAAACGCTGATTGTTCATTCAGCAAGTTCAGCTCAGCGGTTTAACCTGCTGCACCATGGGGCTCCCAAAGAGTCCAAATGACACCTCAAATAAAGGCAAATTAATGTGGAGTAAATTGGGTTTTCCCAGTTTACTCCACATTAATTAAACACCTAGAAAGACCTGGACCTTAAGCTAAGGTTTGGATCTTTTCAGATGTCATCCCTGTGGGAATTACTACAGCCATCCCATTTCTTTGGGCTACTAGACCTGAAGGAGTGGGAGAGCACATATCCCTTCCCCCCAGCCCCCCATTTTCCCCAAAAAACTTACCTGAGGGGCCTGCCAGCAGTGTAGAGTACTCCTTAGAATACTCCTTTCACTTGAAAATGATGCATCAGGAGGTGGGGGAGGGAGTGCTCTACATCAGGAGTACTCTACCAAGAGGCATGCACTGCCAGCAGACCCCTTGGGTAAGTTTTGGTGAGAATATTGGGGACTGAGGGGGTGGCTGGATGCCATCTTGGGTCAACCTAGTTACCCCCTGAGGGGAAAGCCCAGGGTTGCGGGAGGGAATGGGGACTGAGGGTCCTTCCAGTCAGGGCCCTTCCCTATATCCCATGATCTGATCCCAAGTTTTCTGCTTTAAACTCATTATATCAGTCCACACTGCCAGATAAACAGAAAACCTGTGATCAGATCCTGGGATATAGGGCCTGTTTGGAAGGCCCCTGAAACCCAGGAAGAAGCAGGTTATTTTAACCAATTTCCTCCCAGGTTTTTTGTAATCCAGTTCAAAGCAATTAATCTGGGATTAGATTCTGGGATATAGGGCAGTGTAGATTCAGTCTTAGTTAAAAGCCCCATTACTTTCAATGAGACTACTTTAAATATAAGTAATAATTGGATATATTTCTATATATTTTTGCTTTTGTCTATAGCATAAAATCCTGTAAAGATTCTTTGCATTTTACAAATGAGGAAGAAACGTCTCCCAAAGTCATAGGTTTTGTTCCTGTACATGCCAATTTTAATTTGGAGGCCATGCGGTGTTTTTGTCACCCAGGAACATCTCTTAGGAGCTCCTAAAATTACCAAAGTCTTCTTCTTTTTTTTTTTTTTTTGGCCAGTCATCAAATCAGTTTGACTCATTCAGTAATTTCCAAAGTAAAACCTTTTGGTTATTTTCTGTGTGCTTCAGTCCAACTTGTCTTGAATGAATAGTGTTGGCTATCACGTAAACACAACTACTATTTCCAAAACACAGATTCAATAGATATCGAGTGAGTGAAAAAGAGATACTAAGACTTTAAAAATATCTCAATGCTTAACTAAGGGAAATTGCTAAAACAAAATTAGCACTTTTGACTATAACCCCTGATTTTTTAAAAATGGGTCAGTGGAAATTGGTGATAATCTATATGTAGATATAAAAGTCAAAGTATGTATGGATGTACAATATGTATGTACCATAAAGGCTATGGCTAGATGAAGTGTCTCTCTGTGAAGTTATTGTGAAAGAAAGGTGACATGTATATGAAAGGAAGGGGCAAAGGAAAGAAAGAAAGAAAAATAGAAGGGAAATAAAGGCAAGGAGAAGGAAGGAAGGGGGAGAATGAAAAAGGAGAGAACGAATGAAAAGAAAAGAAAAGGGGAGAGCTATGAGGGGATGGAAGGAGAGAAAAAGAAGAGATAAAATCAGGGGTGGGCAGCGGCCCCTCTGACTCCTGGGCAATGCAACGTATACACACTACTTAGTTTCTGAAATGTTGCATAAGGCTGGCTGTGATACATAAACAATGTAGAGTAGGATCAATGTAAGAAAAGAAATCAAGGGAGGGGAAATGAGAATGTTCCAAGAGAAAGGTCTGGATGCAAATCTGTTAATATGCAGGTACAAAGAACTCTATTTTGATATCATCTAGCTGACTCCAATTTTAAAATTAGTAAAATTATTTCAAATATATTGCTGTAATTGTAAGCTCTCAATAACAAAACAGTCAGGTTTTGCATTTGGTCTAGATCTCATTTCTGATCTTTAAAACTCACTGAATGCTATCCCAAAATAGCAGGAATATGTCCCTGTTACATTTAATCTTTAGAATGTCATCATTCTACTCTGCTGAAAATGTATTTCTCACTGTTCTTCTTTATGTTACCTATACAGCTTATTGTCAAGTAACCAACACCTTTATTTTTACACAGACATTTTTACTGGAATGAAAAGTGACAAACAGCAGATAATAAAAAACGCAGTTGTGCTGTAAAACACCGTTTAAAAAAGGAATAAGGTTTTTAGTTTTGTTTAATGAGAAAAGAAAAAGTTTGTGCCAATATGTATAAAGCATGCTGTATGTGATCAATTCACTTTGAATGTGCAAATAGAGTTCCAGAAGTTGCTAAATTACCAATTTAAAGGACAGAAAAAACTTACTGCAAAGACAGCATTGATGTTCATTTTATATACCAATTTTCTTCTGCAAAGGTTGAGTAAATGTATATGATTCTTCTCTCCTATTCCTGTCATGAACAACCCTGTTGAGGTTGGAAACTCATGAAACTAACTCATAATTTTTGTTGTTTTTAACTACTTCTCTCTTCTTACTGTGGAGAATTGTGTAAAAAGGAGAAGAAACTATAGCTATGTGTTGCAGTTTGAAAGGTAGACTGAGGAGACTTCCATTACAGCATACAAAAATAAACACATCCATGAGCTCCATGGTCAAACTGAGAAGAGATCTGAATCTGGATCATCGCTGTCCTACCCAGGAATGGAAATAATATTTGATAAGTGATGAAAGATGGGTTTCCCAAAGGCTGAAAACTCTAATAAGATGAAAGCCCCTGCAGCAGTAATATTCAGAATTTAGAAACATTTTGTACAAGGCCTGCTGTAGATGTGTATGCTAAAAGCATCATTTTGTGTGAAGGAATGTCATTTTTCTGCACACAAAAGATGCTTTACCATGCCAAAAAAAAAAAACCAACAAAATTCATAGCAGAAAAATCAAATTTCCCTCCCAAACCTACATGTTTGTGTTTGAGTGTGCTGATAATAGGTCTTGAACAATGAAGGTTGAAAACTGTATTTTAAGAATGTTCACACAGCAGGAACAAAAACATGAAAATTATTGTTACATGCAAACACAACTTTTTACAAAGATTGTTGTCCTAAGTCCTAACCACTTTCTCGCAAAGCTACTTGAATACAGTACTTATATTTCCTCCATCAAGCTCTGACTTTCTGTTTTGCCAGTCAAAGGCAGGCATTAAATTGCATACCAATATCATACAGAAAAAAATTCAGATATTTGTTCTGCTTATCCTAAAATTGTTCTGAGGGAGGTCGGCCTTGTACTTCTCTACTCACCATGCAGTGTTCATCTACGCTGTAAAATTTATGCAGTTTGACACCACTTTACTTACCATGTCTCAGTGCTATTTAATACTGAAATTTGTGGTTGGATGGGGCACTGCCAGTCTTGGGCAGAGAAGGCTAAAGCCCTTGAGAAACTACAATTCCTATGATTCTATAGCATTGAGCCATGGCTGTTGAAATGGCGTCAAACTACATTAATTTTACAGATACACCCTTAGTGAGCAGCAGCAACTTACAAGTCCCAGGCCCCTCGTGCACTGCCATAAAAATCCAGATTACCTGCTTCGAACTGGATTATATGGTGAGCTCTACATTTTTGACTAAATTCAAATTTTCACATAGTTTCTGTATACTTTTTCAAGCGATAAAATGATATTGCTCAAAAGAGTATCATATTTAGAAGTGGAAAATATACAGTGGTAATAGGTTGTCAGAATGTGCTGTCTTCATACTTTTAGGAATGCACAATTGATAGTGTATGAGGAGCAACAAAGTTTGAAATCTGTGGTGTTACAATATTAGCATAACTTATATGAGAGCTGTTGTCAATACAGAGACAAACATAGGCTGCATTCTCATAGGTGCAGCTCCCCAAAATAAAAAGCTACATAAAATTAACACATAAAATTAAGTGTCAAACCAATAAAAGTCAAAGGAATGGGCTGTTGCTATTACAGCAAAGGACAATAAATTAACATAAAACTGCTATAGCTCATTTTAATGGGTTTAATATTTTAAGTTGGCTCTGCAGTGCTCACATCCACCAGGTGCCATTTACACATGAGGCAAACAGTGAGCTTTTATTTATAATTTGAATTCAGTGCACTAAATGCAAGAATGACATTTTAATGGCAACTTTCATCTCATGGGTTGTTATCAAAAGGTTTTTGCACTTAGCAGGAGTGTTTCCAGAAACATTAGCAAGACTGAGATCAATGTTACATTTTAATCTTGGTTTCCTTTCCTTAGCTTTTTCCCTTCCTTTCTACTTTTTCCCCGGTCTGAGACAAGCCTGTAGCTGCAGGAATGGTGTAATGTAATTGAGAATCACAAATTATTGTTGCCATCCTGTTTAGAAGTTGTCTCTGCAGTTGGGTTAAAAGCTGGAAATCTTGGTTCAGGTGCAATAAACTGCTTAAAGGAATAAATTCTATTAGCGATTACATAAAGCGAAAATTAAACCAGCAACATCACTCATTCCCCTAAATCTAATATACATTTTTTCTTTGTAGGAGCTTGCAAGGTTACCCTTAAAAACTGGTTATAGTCCCAAGATAATTTCTAATGCTTTATTTTCTTTTTCTATTATACGTAGTTACTTATGTTATAAGTATAAGTATTATGTTATAATTGCAGTTTGACACCATTTTAAATGCCATGCTTCAGTGCCATGGAATCCTTGACAGCTGAAAAATCTTGTAAAACTATAACTCCTACAGAATCATAGAGTTGGAAGACACTTCATGGGCCATCCAGTCCAACCCCCTGCCAAGAAGCAGGAATCGCATTCAAAGCACCCCCAACAGATGGCCATCCAGCCTCTGCTTAAAAGCCTCCAAAGAAGGAGCCTTCACCACACTCCAGGACAGAGAGTTCCACTGCCAAACAGCTCTCAGAGTGAGAAAGTTCCTGCTAATGTTCAGGTGGAATCTCCTTTCCTGTAGTTTGAAGCCATTGTTCCGCATCCTAGTCTCCAGAGCAGCAGAAAACAAGCTTACTCCCTCCTCCCTATGACTTTCCCTCACATATTTATACATGGCTATCATGTCTCCTCTCAGCCTTCTCTTCTGCAGGCTAAACATGCCCAGCTCTTTCAGCCGCTGCTCATAGGGCTTGTTCTCCAGACACCTGATCATTTTAGTCGCCCTCCTCTGGACACATTCCAGCTTGTCAACATCTCCCTTAAATTGCGGTGCCCAGAATTGGACACAGTATTCCAGGTGTGGTCTGACCAAGGCAGAATAGAGGGGTAGCATGACTTCCCTGGATCTAGACACTATACTCCTATTGATGCAAGCCAAAATCCCATTGGCTTTTTTAGTTGCTGCTTAACAATCTTTTGCAGAATCTTGCCTGGTATCAACATGAGGCTGACCGGATGGTAATTGTTTAGGTCGTCCATTTTTCCCTTTTTGAAGATAGGGACCACATTTGCCCTCCTCTGCTGGGACTTCTCCTGTCATCCAAGAACTCTCAAAGATGATTGCCAGTGGTTCCGAACTGACACCCGCTAGTTCCTTCAATACTCTTGAATGTAGCTGATCTGGCCCTGGGGACTCGAATTCGTTTAGAGCAACCAGGTATTCCTGGAGAACATGTTTCCCTATTTGGGGTTGGATTTCTCCTAACCCTTCATCCATTCCATGTTGCTGAGGTTGAGGATGGCTTGCTTTTTGTGAGAAGACTAAGGCAAAGAAGGCATTAAGTATTTCTGCCTTATCCCTATCCCCTGTCAGTATTACTCCATCTTCTCCTCTCAGAGGCCCTATCGCCTCCTTGTTCTTCCTTTTTCTACCGACGTAAGCAAATATGCCTTTTTAGTTCTTTTTAATGTCCCTGGCAAGCCTGAGCTTGTTTTGCACATTAATCTTGAGAACCTTTTCCCTACAGGAGTTGGTTATTTGTTTGAATTCTTCCATTTTTTGTGTATGCCTCTTTTGAGTCTTAGCCCAGTTCTTTGGACATCCATTCTGGCTTCTTTGCACTTGTCTTATTTTTTTCTTTGTTGGCACTGTTTGCATTTGCGCCTTGAGTATTTCACTTTTGAAAAACTCCCATCTATCCTTAACTCCCTTGTCTTTTAGTATTGTCATCCATGAAATACCGCTCAGTATATCCTTTTTTTTTTTTTTTTGGAAGTCAGCTCTCCTAAAATCCAGAATGCATGTTTGACTTGTCTTTGTTTCAGCCTTCCTTTGTATGGCAAACTTCAGGAGCACATGGTCACTTGCCCCTAAGGATCTGACCACTTCGACGGCATTGATCAGGTCTTCCACATTTGTTGAGATCAAGAATAGCTGATCCCCTTGTTGCTTCTTCTACCTTCTGGACCATAAAACTGTCTGCAAGGCTATCGAGGGATTTCTTGGACTATGATTCCATAGCATTGAGCCATGACATTTAAATGAATGTCAAAGTGCATTAATTCTACAGTTTAGATGCACCCTTCCTTTTGTAATCACACAATATTGATGGTCTCTCTTCATGAAGCATGCCATTAAACTACTATTATGTATTCCCAGTCCAACAACTGCCTGTCTGATGCTCACATTCTGCCAATGTGTTGTCCAGTAAGTAATTTCTGTGTGTACTGAAAAAGACACTCAAATGGAAGTTAAACATAAATGAGGATCTCTTTTGAATGAAAAAGGACATGGTTTCAAACATTTGGTATGAGTTTTAATGCTGGTGAATAGTGTCAGCAAGAACAACTACAATGAGCAAGCACCACATCCCTATTACAAATCAGAGGCTTGCTGTTCCCTAGTTGCTTTAATCTACTGCTGTCTTTTTCTATATCCCTGACTGTGTTCAAAGACAAAATAGAGCAGCAAGTCTGAACTTTCAGATCACAGAGTTTTTTGAATGCAGTCTTTTTATTCCTTTTGCCAAAAAAGCAGACATTAAATGAGCAGAGAATCAGAGCGGGCTGAATAAAAATAAATGATTTCCATAAATCCAAGAAAAATCCTACAGCAGTAGTTCTACCAATCTTCACTACAAGCTATTATTTGGCTAACTTATTAACAGTGTTAATATGAGAACCCTTTTGCAGCATCCATGTTCTGTGTGTCCCTGGTTTGAAGGCCCCCAAAGTGAACTTTGCAACTTTAAATCAGTTTAATTGCTAGGAAAACATAAAATGGGCTTTAGATTAGTGGTGGAACACACATTGTGCACCCGAAAGATCCCAATTAGGCCTGTACAGATTTGTGAATAATGTTAAATTGGTCAGACTTACTGCCTGACTCAGTCGTCCTATATACTTACTTCATCCCAGCTAGAGAGGATCCATTCAATCAATTGTTTAATGGCATGTGTCATATTATCTCTTAACTATACCTGAGGATAGGACAAAGAAACACATTAATTTCTTAAGTTTCACAGAAATTGAATTTTCGTCTTAGGATAAACTGAGAGTCCTGTTTGAATGTGATTATATTGTTATGGGGTGGGAGGCTTCACAGAGATAGTGCTGATGATGCATCCTTATGCAGTAGACTTTCTGTTAATCAAAACTCAAGCAACCAGTAAAAAACTGTAGTACAGTAGAGTCTCACTTATCCAACATTCGCTTATTCAACGTTCTGGATTATCCAATGCATTTTTGTAGTCAATGTTTTCAATATATCATGATATTTTGGTGCTAAATTCGTAAATACAGTAATTACAACATAACATTACTGTGTATTGAACTACTTTTTCTGTTAAATTTGTTGTATAACATGACGTTTTGGTGCTTAATTTGTAAAATCATAACCTAATTTAAAATATACAAATATGCAAACATTAAAACAGAATTAAATATAATCAGTATTAAAAATTCCACAGTTAAAAACCATTAAAATATATTCAAAGTTAAAAAAAAACACAGCACCACCTTCATCTTTAAAAGCCTGTCTGAATTAAAAGGTTTTAGCCTGCTGCCGGAAGGACAGCAGAGAGGGGACCATCCTGGCTTCCTTGGTCAGGGAGTTCCAGAGAGGAGGGGCAGTCACCGAGAAGACCTGCTCTCTCGTTCCCAACAACCAAGCTTGAGATGGAGGTAAGAACAAGAGAAGGACCTCTCCTGAAGATCTCAGGGCCCAGGCAGGTTTGTGCAACGGGATGGAGTTAGCCAGATAGTCTGGACTTAAACCATCTAGGGCTTTAAACAGAAACTACCTTTATCTTGCTATTGGTTAAATATGTGTTTACAACAACAACAACAACAACAACAACAACAACAACAACAACAACAACATTATCTTTATTTAGATCTCGCTTTTCTCCCTCACAGGACCCAAAGTGGCCTACAACATATTAAAAAATATAAACAACAATCCAAATACATCAATAAACAGTATAAAACATTATAAAATAAACAGTTTAAAAGAATAATATATATTCACATTCTTGTGGCATCATGTCAAATTATATTGCACTTTGTTCCAGTCCATAAGCATTATGGTGTTTCTTATCAGTTCCTTATGCAGAAAGCATTTGGGTCAAGGAACAGATAGACATTCAGTAACCTTGGCATGCCTTCTAGTAGCAGCCAAGAAGAATGTCCCATTGAGAATTGGGCAGCCCACTGGAAATCATGTCATTACCAGGGTTATTTTTCCAGCCCTACACATTTCTTCAGAATGCCCTACCCCCAAATGAATGTTTTTACAGAAAAAAGGAGAAATCTTGCTGGAGCTCCATCCAAAGCTTGGCTTGAATAGTTTCAAAAGCAGAACTGGATTTCAAACTACTTGGAACTTCACTTTGTAGAAGGACTGAGGTTTACAGAAGGTCCTAGAGAACGAAAAAGTTCCTAGACCTCTGGAGGTTGCCAATGCCCACTCCTATATATTGAGAATTTTATCCCACCATCTCTGGACAAGCTTTTGAAGATATCATCCTCCATTTTCACGGGGATGCTTGGTTAAAACTCACTTTGTTACTTTTAGATGCCACATAAAGAAGTCTTATTTTCCTGAACTTTTTATAAGACAGTTCATTTCATCCATGATTGTACAAGCTGTGCTTAGAAGTTGCTTCAGTGAATATTTCTATTTTTATTCACCTTCTGTTTTTACTAGTATTTTATTGCAACATTATATATTAATAGTTCACTTTAAACGCTTGTTATTAGCCAGTTTTCATACTGAAAAGCATCTGACTATATATCCATTACATGTGTGAAATCTATGGATACAACCCTACACTAATAATATTTAGGAAGATATATAATCCCTTTCTTCTTACACTTGTTACTGTATCAGCACTACAGGATAGGCTGTGTACCATTCCAGTTAATGCCATGCCTATATATGGTTGTTGCTTCTATGATCCTAGTCTTATCTGTACTACTGTATCTGAGGGTCCTTCCACACAGCCTCATAATCTGGGACTAATAAATGGGTTTAAAAATATCAGGACTTTAAAAAGAGCCCAGGCATAGAGCTGTCAGTGCTGGTAAATAGTCCTCTGGTGTCCTGACAGGTTCAGTTTTTGTGGATTTCAGAAATCTGAAAGATGGACACAGGACATCCACCGGAAATTTACTTTTAATTTTTTTAATGGACTCTCCAAGATGTGCTAGACTTCACACAGCTGATGCAGATATATGAATGTGCACACAACCAGATTTTTATCATCTCTCCTCTCCCTCCTGCTGCCTTTACTTTTTCCCTCTTCAACCCCATTTCCCTTTGGTGTCACTTGCCTGCCATGCTCGTGCCAACTGTGTAAACTCAAGCTCTGTTTAATTTCATAAACATGAGATCAAAGGAATGCTTGCAGAGAGTTCTCATGGAATTGTTTCCCATTTGTGCTTCCATTTAGCCATCTGTGTGTCCATGGCTCCATTTGTTCACAGCTCTCATCAACTGTTTCAGGATTTTAAAATGTGCACATGTGATGGAGCAGTCCATAATAGTGTATACCAATGAAGTCATGTGTTTTTCTTAACTATAAGGATTTACAGTCATGCAAAATTTCCATACAAAATCATATTTTAAGTGCACCTTTTAAACATGTATTTTTCAGCAGTTAATGCGATCCAGTGCACATTTTTGTCATCTAGTCACACACAACCTTTATTCCAGTTTCTTCTGTGCTTTATGGCCTATGTAAAAGGGCCCTGAGTGTTTGGGAAAGCTCCAGTCTTTCTGTATACATTAGTCAATGTATGTAAAGCATTCAATTGCCCTTTGTTTCTGGCCCATGGAAGGTGCTGGATATTGTGTAAGAACATTTCTGATGTAGAGGACATTAGACAGCTGAAATTTCTTTATTGCATTAGTAAATGTTCTACACCACAGTATTACTGTGACCCAAGAATCTTCTTGAATATATAACTTAGGGAAATTTCATATGACAAAGCTATCGATATTACATCACAAGACTGTGAACTCAAGAGTTGCACAATTCTCACAGAAAAAAACAAAAAAGGGGGACACAAATGAAGAAAAGGAATCCATGGTTTGGGAAGAGTAACATTCTAGCATCTGCGGTAAGCCTAATGTGGTAACACTCTAAGAATCCTCTCTTTTAACTTTGCAATAATTCTTTCCTTGTTTGCATCAGATCATCTACATTGTCTGCCCATAAACTGAAGCTACTGGGATGTGTGATGTCTTATGCAGTCATTCTTTTTTTCAAATGGCAGAAGATCAGGAACAGCAATGGCAGCTCTCTCACCTGTATATTAAATATAGTGTTTTGACCAAATAAAGCTTATAAGAAGCTAAATTGTCCCTGTTGCTAGTTTCCACTGATATGTTTTAATATAGCATAAAGGAAAGGTAAGCTTTTGAGTCAGTCCTTAGTTTATATGTCCTTAATGGAAGAAAAATGGAACTGTTTTATTGTGTAGGATTCCCGCTGGAGGCCTTCTTAAGTCCTATAAGTAACTTTAATAACTGTAAATCTTTCCAGATACTGTAAGAAATGTCGGCTTGGTATTTTGGTATCCCTCAGTGCTGCTGTTCAATATAGTTCCTTTATTGAATAAGGGAATACATTTCTATTTAACAAGAAATAAGACACAGAGCAGCACAGGCTGGAAAGAAATGCTTGCCAGGAGCCAAGTAATACATTTTTTTAAAAAAACTAATGAAGCAATTTCCGTCTTAAAAAAAAGAAAGAAATTGCTATAGAAAGAGGGTGGTGTGTGTTTATGTATGTGTGTGTGTTCACACATAAGTGGCTGTGTGTTTCTATTCCAGAAACTGTTCTGCCTCCTTCTGTTGTTTATGCTGGTTTCATGAGATAAAAATTGTCTCATACGAAAAGCTCTTTTAGGAATCTCCCGTGAGATTGTCAAAGCAAAACTTAACTGGTTGGACTGCAGGGTTTTCTTGAGCATCATTTAGCTGAACAGCGTTTCTTTCCTCTTCTCATTCTTTGATAGTCAATTCTTAATTTTCCCCCCCAGTCACAATCATGTTTACTGAGACCTTCAAGAATTAAGTAGAAATGGCCATAAGAATGCCCTTTGTGATAATTTGTACTTTCTGTCTGTCTTTCAGGCTTCACAGCTTTTATGTCAAAGTATCCCTCCTGTCTTAAGGAACTGTTCAAAACAGAGCCAAAATTCCAAACAGCATTTTAGGTCTTCAAAAAAGAAGTTTTAAAAAGAAAAGCACAAACAACGCAGTTCTGATGCAATGTCACCCAAACAGCTTTACTTAGTGGATAACTATAAATACTAGGACAGAAAATGTAGACAGAGAATGATGGAGTAATATATATTAGCATTATTATAGCACATAGAATCATAGAATCATATAGTTGGAAGAGACCTCATGGGCCATCCAGTCCAATCCCCTGGCAAGAAGCAGGAAAATCACATTCAAAGCACCCCCGACAGATGGCCATCCAGCCTCTGCTTAAAAGCCTCCAAAGAAGGAGCCTCCACCACACTCCAGGACAGAGAGCTCCACGGCTGAGCAGCTCTCCTAGTGAGGAAGTTCGTCCTAATGTTCAGGTAGAATCTCCTTTCCTATAGTTTAAAGCCATTGTTCCATGTCCTAACCTCCAGGGCAGCAGAAAACAAGCTTGCTCCCTCCTCCCTATGACTTCTCCTCACATATTTATATATGGCTATCATGTCTCCTCTCAGCCTTCTCTTCTGCAGGCTAAACATGCCCAGCTCTTTCAGCTGCTGCTCATAGAGCTTGTTCTCCAGACTCTTGATCATTTTAGTCACCCTCCTCTGGACACATTCCA
Organism: Anolis carolinensis; assembly: GCF_035594765.1. NCBI lineage: Eukaryota > Metazoa > Chordata > Lepidosauria > Squamata > Anolidae > Anolis > Anolis carolinensis. The sequence goes on along the minus strand of NC_085842.1, from coordinate 282,231,409 downwards.
GCTTGTCAACATCTCACTTCAATTGTGGTGCCCAGGACTGGAAACATATCTCACTTTCTAATATGAATGTGTCATTTTTATGTTGGAAACCACTTTGGTCCTCCCCCCCCCCCAGGGGTGAGAAAAGCTATATAGAAATGCAGTAAATAATAAATAAGACCCATTGTCCAAATGCGGCCCACCATGTCATTTTATGTGGCCATCCAGATGCTGCACTAAAACTCCTGCATTCCTCTTCATTAGACATGATGACTAGATTTGATGAGAGTCATGATCCTGTAACATCTGGAAGACTGTAGTTTGTTCTGTTTAATTAAGATAGTGGAGTTTGAATTTAGATACAAGATTTGTGGATATGATGTCTGACTTCAAAATACCCTTTAACCAAGCCACAAGTGTTGTTGGGCTGCAATTGCCATTATTCCCAGTCTGCATGACGAAAAATCAAAAGTGATGGGAGTTGTTGTTAAATAACATCTGGGGACCCAAATTAGGTAAAAACTAATATATAGTTGGCCCTCTGTATCCATGGATTCTCCATCCACAAAGGCAATCATAAGGCTGATGTGGCCTTCAATGAAAATGAATTTGACACCCCTGTCTAATATCTTCAATTCTCTCCCCAAAATTTGACTTTCCACAGCAATGGGTCCAAGTTTGAATTGGTCACCTGGAAAAGCTCTTCCCTCCCTCTGATCAGGCCCAGGTCACTTTGGATTTTTATTCCAAATGTTATAAGGTCCATCTTCTTTCTGTCACAAACCATTCTTCTGGAGGTTCTGAAATATGCAGTTCAAAAGGTGATGTTTGCAAACTTTGTTCTTTTCCCTCTTTACAAGTGTTGATCATTGGTAAGGAAGTCTCACTACATCCAATGTAAACTTTGTGTGGCCTCTTTTTAACTGGAAGCTGTTCTCCATATATTCAGGATGCATCTACACTGCAGAATTAATGCAGTTTGACACCACTGTAACTGCCATGGTTCAATATGAGAGTTGTAGCTTTACAACATATTTTGCCTTTTCTGCAAATAGTACTGTTGTCTCATATATATAGTCATGGAAGTTAAACTGGTGTTGAACTATATTAATTCTACAGTGTAGATGCACCCTCAGAAGTATAATTTCATGTCAGCAATTACATGGCTGAATCCAGTTGCTACTCATAACTAAATCTTGTCAAATAGTAAATCAAGGTTTCCAGAAACTCCAGTGATTCACTGGGTCTACTCTGGTTGGAATTAGGAATTGTATTTTGTCCCTAGCATTTGTTGTTTTCTCAAATTCTTTACTTGAATTAAAAGGCACAGGAAATTACATGGATCCTAGCAGAAGCTTGCAACACCTGGCCATATCTGTTTTCTATTGCCATTGCTACCTTGTTTTTTAAAAAGGTCCCTTTATTGCTACTTATGTATCATCATGGTCCTTTTGGCATCACTGGCAATAGTTATTTACCAGTATTCAATTAATTTCTATCCTACTGTTCTCCCAGTATGGGACCCAAGATTGGTTACATCCCGTTTGGATTACTGCAACGTGCTCTACGTGGCGCTGCCTTTGAAGACGGTTCAGAAGCTCCAAATAGTACAATGGATAGCAGCCAGACTAATAACAGGAGCGGCTTACAGGAAGCGTACTACTCCCTTGTTGAGTCAGCTCCACTGGCTGCCGATATGCTACCGAGCACAATTCAAAGTGCTGGTTTTGACCTACAAAGCCCTAAACAGTTCTGGCCTATCTTACCTGTCTGAACGTATCTCCCCCTATGAGCCTTCTAGAACCCTTAGATCATTGGGAGAGGCCCTGCTCTCGGTCCCACCAGCCTCGCAGGTAAGGCTGGTGGGAACGAGGGACAGGGCCTTCTTGGTGGTGGCTCCTCGGCTATGGAACAACCTCCCCAGCAACATATGGCAGATACCAACTCTCCTAGGCTTCAGGAAAGCCTTAAAAACATGGTTGTGCACGCAAGCTTTTAATGAATGAGAACATGGACTTTACATGACCTGTACGAAGACTTATTGAGGATTCTGGATGAATAGATTCTAATTTTAGACATGCTTAACATTTTATATAATGTGATTTTATTTTTTTAATGGTATCTATTTTTATATGAATTGTTGTTTTGTACATTGTCTTATATGAATTGTTGTTTTGTACATTGTTTTTAGGCATTGAATTTTTGCCTATTAATTGTAAGCTGCCTTGAGTCCCCTCGGGGAGAAAGGAGGGGTAAAAGTGAAGTAAATAAATAAATAAATAAAATAAGATGGCATACATACCTTAAAAACACAAAATATTTACGTTTCCTTTTGTGTGTGTATTATTTTGCATTAGTGGTAAAATATTTAAAAAAACCTAAAAGGCACACTGAGTAGGATGGGGAGGCAGGGTTATGGAAGAATGTGTAAACATAGATCACCAAATAACACTACTGTGAAAACATGTAATAATGAATGTTTCCATTCTCTGAACTAATGCAATTACCATCAGATAGCAGTCTGGTGTGATAAGATCAGTCTATCCTGTGATAAAATCCTTGATTTCAAAACTAATATTATCTTTTATAAACATATGGTCTCTGTGCTTCCAGCTACCTAACCACTCTGTCATTATACGATACAATATTAAAATGCACTAAGGAGAAAAAATAGTGTATGTTGCCTCTTTGTCATGCAGTGTTTTTCGACACAAGGCCCTGCAGGTCAAGAAAGGTTTCAGAAACATTCATCTGTAATTCTTGCAAACCTTGTTCAGCAATTTAGGTGATCATTTGTTTAAAAGAATCTTAACTGTTTTGCCTGATGTTTTGGTCCCCAAGAACAAAGACACAGGTAAAATAGTCACAGTGTTTGGACAGGTGAAAAATAATAATACTAGTATAAATTTCAGCCACTTTAAATGCCATAAGGAGCAACAGGATTGTGTCAGAAAGAACATTTGAACTGTGGTGTTGGGGGAAAATTCTGAGAGTGCCTTGGACTCCCAGAAGATCCAACCAGTCCATACTCCAACTGCTCACTGGAAGGAAGGATATTAGAGGCAAACATGAGGTACTTTGGCCACATCATAAGATAGGAAAGCTTGGAGAAGATAATGATGCTGGGGGAAAAGGAAGGGAAAAGGGAGAGGGGCCGACCAAGGGCAAGATGGATGGATGGTATCCTTGAAGTGACTGGCTTAACCTTGAAGGAACTGGGGGTGGCGACAGCCGACAGGAAGCTCTGGCAAGGGCTGGTCTATGAGGTCACAAAGAGTCGGAAGTGACTGAATGAATAAACAACAAATTCTGCTTTAACTGCCATGGTAAAATTATATGGAATGTGCAGTTTAGAGAGGGGTATTTAGAATCTACACCCAGAGAAGTTTAGTACCTTACCAAACTATAAATCACAGTATTTCATTAGATGCTTCCACAAGATTTAAAGCTGAATCATAGCAGGGTTGCTGTGAGTCTTTCAGGCTGTATGGCCATGTTCCAGAAGCTTTCTCTCCTGACGTTTTGCCCACATCTGTGGCAGGCATCCTCAGAGGTTGTGAAGTATATTGGAAACTGGGCAAGGGAGGTTTATAGCGCTTTAACGGTGTAATGTGAACGAGCACCACAGTACAAATATCAAATATAGATACCAATTAACCTATCAATGAAAGAAGTAGTAGTATGGAGTTAGAGAAATCTTGCATAAGTTGGGAAACTGCAGACACTAACACAAAACAGTACCACCAGATTCTGATAATTTCCTTTCACCCCTGAAGCTTTGTCACCCATATCTCATCCTATGTACTTCTACAGCAGTGATTCCCAAAATCTCATCTTCTAAGTATTTTTGACTGCAGTTCCCAGAATCTCTGACCCTTGGCCAAGTTAGCTGAGCCTTCTGAGAGTTGAAGTCCAAAACATCTGGAGGACAAGAATTTGAGCATTACTATTCTAGAGGACCTATTGACTTTCAATAAAAGGCTCTAGCCTGTCATCAACTCTTGTGAGGATTCAATGAGAACCTTCAGTAACCAGGAAAACTGATCTCCATGAGCAAAGTCCTGCCTCCTTCTCTGCATGGCACCCCATTCTCTTCCCTGTGTATAACCTAAAGTAATATCTCCCACTAGATTTAATCTCAGTGATCTCATCTTTCCATGGTCATGATTGGTCAGAGCTATTTATAGAGCATAGACACGAACTGACCCAGAAAAATCTTTCTGTTGTAACTGTTTTCCATGAATGTTTAATGTAGAGAAATCAGTTGGGCTTGTCACCTACTAAATTCTGTGGGCAACATTACTACTAAAACATCATTACAGAAGCCGCATCAATGATTCACAGCCTTAAAGGAAGTACAAACTCCGACTTGCTATGGTTCTACATATACTTATTTTAAATTAATCTCATTCTAAATTAATCCAACCTTGACTTTAGTGGAATGTGTTGCAGCATAGTGGTCATTATCACATATATTTAGACAAGCAACTAAAAAGTGTAGTGTTGTACAGCTCATGTGAAAAATGCTGGCATAGACCAATAGCTAGAAAATTAACTTAATTTGTTAATAATATGTCTAGTTTTATTTGTATTTTTATATAATTTCCTGTAGCTTTTAAAAACTGCATTGGAAGTTATCTTGCATTCAAATTATGGAATAAAAGTGTGATATACATCTAATAAATAAAAAATAAACATGTTGGACAGAGGTTCAGGTTCAAATCCCTATTTAGCCAACATGCCTACTGCATGATCTTGAATGTGTCCTTATCTTTTACACCATTCTACCTCACAGAATGCTTAAGATAAAAATTGGGATAAAGACCATGTACTTCATTGTTACCTCCTTAAAAGTGGAATGTAAATGTAACAAATAAGTGAATAGATAAATAAAAAGGGGAAAATATTGAGTAAATTTCTGAGAAGTAGTAATACAACCAAGCCAAAGAACCTTTTAAAACTGATTTTTTTCAACATTATAGTGTAGTGTTAAACATGTAAATGTGGAAGAATAATACACTGAGCCAACAACTGAACAGAGGGAACAGAGAGACATAAGCTGTCTTGTTAGAAAATAACAGAGCAAAAGAGAAGGATTACAAAATGACTTTGAATCACTAACTGGTAAGCAACCACACACAATATGCATTACCACTTGGAAAAATTCAAAACCATCTTCAAACCACAGATGCCAAAAGGTTTGCCAGAGATTTACCTGAATATATATTTTTTTTCAAGGGAGGCAGCAGAACCATTGTGGTTGCCTAAGATTTGACGTACCTTCCTCTTATTGATCAGTTTCTGACAGGGAGCTTTTCTTCACTGCTAGCTGAAGATAAGACTAAAAGGACAGTCTCTGCAGAGATGGTGAACTATTCTCAAATAAAGGACAGTTCTTCTGAACTAGACATTTATTTCTAAACTGACAAAAAGGGAGAAAATGGAAAAAGAGATGGAAATGATAAAGCCCTTACTGCAGTGTATGCGCTATGCTATAAAGCACTGATATTCCCTATCCTAAAAAAATATCCCTGAAAAGGCTGCATTAAACACAATCCTAGAATGAAATCTTCTGTCCAAGGAGCTTTAGGAAGTGGCATTAGTTCTGCTTTAATGGGTAGATCGCCAGCATAAGAGGTACAGTGACATAACTCCTTTAATATGCAGGCAGAATCCTTGGCTAAGCAATTGTAATGAATGGGTTTAGTATGAATGGCGCTGGGAAAGTTGAACAAACCCACAGAAGTTGGAATTGAACAAAATGCATTATGGGTTCGGAGACTTGGCAAGTTAAGCAAAGAAAACTGCTAAGCTGGAATCTTTTTGGCATAAATCCAGGAATAGACAAAGGTGACTTGAGATAGGACAGAAATGTTGAAAACAACAAGGAATGCTGTAAACAAGCACCCTATATAAGTGAAGGTCTTTCCAATTAACCCCTACAGCAGAAATGAGCTGCAGATCACTCCTGTCTGTCCAACAGCCCCTTTCAGAACTGATCATTCCACATTGAGTTAGCAGCACATGATATGTGTGTGTGGCATTTCCCCTCTTGAATACTGTATGATTCTGAAAAAAAATAAATAGAAATGCTTAACCAATAATGACTGTTCATGAGTCCGCTTGCTGCATTGCAATTCACCATAGTCCAATACAGGATCATAAAGGAATTAAAACGGATGGTTTGGTCACACAAATACTTGTCTGTATAGTGAAAATGGCATAGCCAATGTCATGCAGATATTAGCTGGCTTGGGATACTGTGAACTGCAGCTCACATTTTCAAACTCTAGATAATAGGATGGGTTTATGAATAGGATATGGGTAATATGTCCAATTTATACCAAACATGGGCAACATGTCCCATTTAAATCAAATCCTGGATTCCAGAGATCTTTGGGAAAACAATGCAATGTGTACCCACATAAAAACACATAGTATTATATAGGCTCAATGATGTTTTTTTGGCAGGCTGCTGACATGAAAGGTGTTATACTTCACAGGCCAGTCACTATGTTACAGAGTCATCACTTGCTGCCTTGTTCCAGAGCTTACAAAGCCCTGATCACTAGTCTGGAAAAAGTAGGCTGACAACTCGACAAAAGAAGTTTTGGCGGCGGCTGCTGCTGGGTATATGATAAGACTCACCAAGGAACCATATTATCTATTATTATTATTATTATTATTATTATTATTATTATTATTATTGACACAACGACGTTGTATGACACAGCAAACAAGATAGATATGCTGGATTTCGTTTCACAAAATCACAAGTCGAACACTTCCCAAGTGTCTAGGACTGTGTGATGTATTTTCGGATGATGCGTGCAGATCCCAGTAAGGTGGCCTTTTGCAGTTGGCAGATCGTAATTTTGTCAATGTCTATTGTTTCCAAATGCCGGCTGAGATCTTTTGGCACGGCACCCAGTGTGCCCATCACCACCGGGACCACCTGCACTGGTTTCTGCCAGAGTCTTTGAAGTTCAATCTTGAGGTCCTGATAGCGGCTGAGTTTTTCCTGTTGTTTTTCTTCAATGCGACTGTCACCTGGGATGGCAACATCAATGATCCAAACCTTGTTCTTTTCCACAACTGTGATGTCTGGTGTGTTGTGTTCCAGAACTTTGTCAGTCTGGATTCGGAAGTCCCACAGTATCTTTGCGTGTTCATTTTCCACAACCTTTGCAGGTTTGTGATCCCACCAGTTCTTAACTGCAGGGAGGTGATACTTGAGGCATAGGTTACAATGAATCATTTGGGCCACATAGTTGTGCCTCTGTTTGTAGTCTGTCTGTGCAATTTTCTTACAGCAGCTGAGGATATGATCAATGGTTTCATCGGTTTCCTTGCACAGTCTGCACTTTGGGTCATCAGCTGATTTTTCGATCTTGGCCTTGATTGCATTTGTTCTGATGGCTTGCTCCTGGGCTGCAAGGATCAGGCCTTCTGTCTCCTTCTTCAGGGTCCCATTCGTGAGCCAGAGCCAGGCCTTCTCTTTATCAGCTTTTCCTTCAATTTTGTCAAGGAACTTTCCATGCAGTGTTTTGTTGTGCCAGCTGTCAGCTCTAGTTTGTAGTGCGGTTTTCTTGTACTGGTTTTTTGTCTGCTGTGCTTTGAGGAGTTTCTGATTTTTGACTTCAATCAAAGCAGGTTCTTCACTTTGCTTGACATATTCTGCCAGGGCATGTTCTTCTTCTTTGACTGCTTGTTTTACTTGTAAGAGTCCTCTGCCCCCTGATCTTCGAGGCAGATACAGCCGGTCAACATCACTGCGAGGGTGCAGTGAATGATGAATGGTCATGAGTTTTCTTGTTTTTCTGTCCAAATTGTCCAGTTCCGCCTGTGTCCAATTTATAATGCCAGCAGTATATCTTATGACAGGTATGGCCCAGGTGTTTATGGCCTTGATGGTGTTGCCTCCATTGAGCTTGCTTTTGAGAATTTTTCTGACCCTTTGTGTGTATTCTTTACTGACCACAATCTTCACATGTTCATGCTTGATGTTGTCCAGCTGTAATATGCCCAGATATTTATAGGCCTCTGGCTGGTGACACTTTATTGTTTGGCCATTGGGCATATTGATGCCCTCACTTTCAATTATTTTTCCCTTCTTCAATGCCACTGTCGAACATTTGTCCAAACCAAACTCCATGTTTATATCAGTGCTAAAAATTCGGACAGTGTTGGTCAGAGATTGGATTTCAGTTTCCGTTTTCCCATATAGCTTCAGGTCATCCATGTACATCAAATGTGAAATTTTGTGAGAATTCTTAGATGTTTGGTAGCCGAGATTTGTTTTTTGTAAGATTGTTGACAGAGGGATCATGGCAATAATGAAAAGCAGAGGGGACAATGAGTCTCCCTGGAAAATTCCTCTCCTGATGTTGACAAGTCCATAACTTTCATTTCCAACCAACAGTTCAGTTTTCCAGTGCTCCATCATGTTTTTAATGAAGGTGCCAACGTTTTTACTAATCCCGATGGCGTCCAGGCACTTGATGATCCAGCTGTGTGGGAGTGAGTCAAAGGCCTTTTTGTAGTCAATCCACGTCATGTGAAAATTAGCATTTCGGCTCTTACAGTTCTCCAGAATCATTTTGTCAATCAATAACTGGTCTTTTGTGCCCCTGCTTTTCCGTTTGTTGCCTTTCTGTTCATCTGGAAAGATGTTTTTTTCTTCAAGATAGTCTTGAATTCTGTCAGCTATGATGCCAGTCAGTAGTTTAAACATAGTGGGCAGACACGTTATTGGCCTGTAGTTTCCTGGTGCTGCTCCTTTTGCTGGATCCTTTTGTATCAGGTATGTTCTTCCAGTTGTTAGCCATTCACTGATACTTCCTTTCTGCAGCATCTCATTGAATTGTTGGGCCATTTTTCCATGTAAACTAATCAGATGTTTGAGCCAAAATCCATGAAGTTGATCACTACCAGGTGATGTCCAGTTCTTGACTTTTTGCACTCGTTTGCTGATCATTTCAGTTGTTATTTCCATCTGTTCCATCTTGTTCTGTGAGAATTTTCCTTCAAACTCCTTTATCCACCCAGCGTTTTTGTTGTAGTTCTTATTGATTTCCCAAAGCTCTTTCCAGAACTTTGTTGTTGCAGTTTTCTCTGGTTTTATGGTTACTGTGTCTGTTGTTTGGTTCAGGCTCTGGTAGAACCGTCTTTGGTCTGATTGAAACAGTTGATTTTGTCTGTACTGGATGATTCTGGCTTCATACCTTTCAATTTTTCTGGCTGTTGCTGTAATTTGTTCTTTCACAATTTCCAAAGCTTCTTCAATTTTTCTGGTGTTCAGCCAGTACTTTCGGATCAGGTATTGCTTGATTTTGTCATTCTTCAGTTTCTTCTCTTTCATATTTTTCAGGTTACTTGCATCTGATCTAAGCTTTTTGATTTTCAACTCTAGCCTGACCTTCCACTTTGGTTTTCCAGTCGATTTTCTTTGGGGCTGCCTTGGTTGTAGGAGCCCAAGCTCTTCTGTTACTATCACTGCTGCACTGTAGGCATACTGGTTTGTTTGTTCAATTGATGTTATTTGGACAGTGGAGAGTGCTGCATTCACATCTTTCATGAGAGGCGCCAGGTGTCTCTTGGGCACTGTTTTTAGAGTTGGGAGCCGCTTTCTTATTGCATTTGCTGCAGCATGAGCCATGATCTTATCCTTGAGCTCTTGTTGTCTTGCTGTCAAGGTTCCTGGTGGTTCAGCAGATATTTCAAGTGCTGGTTCATGAAATTCTTGCAAAAGCTCCACACTTTCTTCTGGTTCAATCTGTTCCACCATTTCAAGTGTTGCTGGAGTCTCTGCTGCTGTCTGTGCTGTGGTCTGATGGTAATTTACTTTGCAAATTTTCTGGATTTCTTCGAGTTCAACTTCACTGAACACTTTGTTTCTGATTATGAATCTTCGTTGGTCAGCCAGTCGGGGTTCTGTTATCTGTGAGTCAGGGTACTCTTGTTTCCATAGCTGATGCATCCTTTTTTGGTAGCCACGCCTTTGAGGTTCAGATTTGTAGTAGCATTTCATAATTGTGCACCCTCCGCAGGTGCCACCTTGACGTGGGGGGGGGGGGCTTACCTGCTCCAATGATGACTGAGGGCTGTGCTGGCGGTAGTGTAACTACCGGTAGGTCCAACCAAGCCAGAGAGGCCTCAGCTGAGGAGCAGAACTAAGAGCACCTAACCCATTAGCATTATGGAGAATCAAACCCAAACGAAGTCTATACTGGCTCGGTCGTCGCCCAGGATAAAAAGGACCGCGGTGGATGCTGCTGATTCTGGACATCCATTGACAAGTGGGCTACGGAATCATCAAACCCCAAATGAACAGTCACAGAAGCGGCAGAAATACACAATGCCAGAAAACCGCACAATTATTATTATTATTATTATTATTATTATTATTATTATTATTATTATTATTATATGTTTTATTGTTTGCTTTTACTGCAAAAACAGGCAAAAGAGAGAGAGAAAAATATAGGATGTAATAATAGGAAAGGCATCTAAATCAATATACTTTGAGTTTTTGGCAGAACATACAGTTGAAAATGAGTTGGTTGGTTATCACAAAAGGAAACACCTGCCACTTCTTGTTGTTCATATTGACTAGCTAAGACTCAGCTGTATAACAAAAAAAGTCATCCTTGGTTTATAAGACTTCTTGTCCATCACTACTCTTATCAGGCCCATCTGACTTCTAGCATGGTCGTGGATTGGGATTTTTAGATTCGTATTTAAAAAAAAGGTACAATTTTCATGTTCTTCACTTACTTGGCTCATGTCCAATATAATGTGGTTTCACCCACACAATGGGACTTCCATTGTATCTTGCACACCCTTGCCTTACTTATCTCAGTTATAGAAATATGTTTTCAGGGAACTTTTTTTGTACTTAAATGCTTGGTGAACTGACCAAAACTAGCTTTCCTCTGGCACAATATCCTGTGTGATTTTTCTTGATGAAATCTGTGTAATTAGAAAGTGACTGTTTCCCATCCTTTAAAAATATTATTTAAATTTGTATGCATAGTATATGGATTTTCTAAACCACAGAAATGGCAGTGAGCACAAAAAATGATTTTTTTTCATGTACATCCATGTGGAGTTTAATGTGCGATCATGTACCAAATCCTTTCATTATCATGGTCCTTGTGAAAGGAAAAACATTTCTGACATAATTGGAATAAGAGGTCTGGAGCTATCTCAGGGCTTAGCCTCATCATAGAACTGCTTTAGCAAATGTCTGGAGAGGTACAGTGAATCAAACGCTCATTACTGTATAATTTGTAAATGATTTCTTACACAGATAGATGAGGCTTTGGGGAATGGAGGGATGCTCATGCCGGTATTTCAGTCATGTTGACATACCAAAGCAATTGGATGTACAGCATTTGTTTGTGTTTTTAATGTAAAGGATAATTTTCTCCAAAACCACACTGTCAACATGCTGCAACGAGTCCACAGGTCTCAAACATTAATGGAAAGCAGATGGGTACGTCTGTGTATGTAATTGGTTACACTGCTCATTGCAAATTTCAACCTAAAATACTGATGGTAGCAGAACCATTGCCTTACTCTATTACCTACTCTTACTAATTGTTCACTTGGAGAGAAACTAAGGAAAAACAAGTGACAGCAAGGGGGAGAAATCATAAGATTGTGGAACTCAACAACTGACTTGGGTCAGAGTATGAAACTGTGCCTCCTAGCTAACATTGCTTGTACGATGATAATGTGTCATGCTGCCGACAGGATCATTTATTGGATGGATCTGGTGGATCAATCTAAATTGGATGTGGTGGGCAAAGTGTCCCATGGGCACATAGTCTACCCACCAAACCCATTGTAGCAGCCTCACAGAACCCAGACAATACCAGTTCTGCTACATGCAAGACATGACAACAGGGGGAAACTTTCCCTTCCCCCTCTTTATTCTCTCTGTCTTGGGTGCATCTATACTGTTTAGTTAATAAAGTGTGACACCACTTTAACTTCCGTGGCTTAATGCTATGTAAGGTCTTTAGCCTTTTCTGCCAAAGAGTCACGGGACCTCACCAAACTAAAACTCCCATGAGGCTTGTGTCCCTGAAAAACTACACAAGCCAAACAAACATCCAGCTCACCCCTCTATGGTGGCAACTGACATATTTGAGAAGTTTCAAATATTCTTTCCACCTCTACTATATACATTGTTCCCATCAGGTGAATTGCTGCCCTCCTCCTGGTCATTTTTTTCCTCCTGAGGGTCCCACTCAGGGCCGGCCCCACCATGGAGGCCACGTGAGGCCGCCGCCTCGGGCGCAGGTCCCGGGGGGGTGCCATCACGCTGGGCGGGAGGTGGGGCACCGCCCTGACGGTGCCCCGCCTCGTGCCCAGTGCGCCCTGGCCTTGTGGCCTGGCTGGCCTTGCCCAGCTGGCAGCTGGCCGGGCAAGGCTAGCCAGGCCACAAGGCCAGGGCGCACTGGGTGGGAGGCGGGGCACCGTCAGGGCAGTGCCCCGCCTCCCGCACAGTGCGCCCTGGCCTGGCTGGCCTTGCCCGGCCGGCTGCCGGCTGGGTAAGGCCAGCCAGGGCACAAGGCTTGCCTGGCCAGCTGCTACAAGGCCAGGGCACGCTGGGCGGGAGGCGGGGCACCGTCAGGGCGGTGCCCCGCCTCCCGCCCAGCGTGCCCTGGCCCCGCCTCCCACGCAGCGTGCCCTGGCCCCACCAGGCCACAAGGCCAGGGCGCACTGGGTGGGAGGCGGGGCACTGTCAGGGCAGTGCCCCGCCTCCCGCACAGTGCGCCCTGGCCTGGCTGGCCTTGCCCGGCCGGCTGCCGGCTGGGTAAGGCCAGCCAGGGCACAAGGCTTGCCTGGCCAGCTGCTACAAGGCCAGGGCATGCTGGGCGGGAGGCGGGGCACCATCAGGGCGGTGCCCCGCCTCCCGCCCAGCGTGCCCTGGCCCCACCTCCCACGCAGCGTGGGAGGTGAGGCCAGGGCAAATAGCGCGGCAGGCGGGGCCAGGGCGAATAGCGCGGGAGGCAGGGCCAGGGCGCGGGAGGCGGCACCAGCAGGGGGGCGCTTTTCAGCACCCCCGCTTAACATTCGAATTTATCTCCAGCCGGCCCTGGTCCCACTCCAAAGCTAGAAAATAGGAGCCAAAACATTTTAAAAGAGAAGATTATCAATAAAAAATATCCAAAACACTAATAATTTTTTACAGATTGAAAAAAATATGGGGCTTAGAACAGCTGAGATATGTGCAAAAGGTCCTCCAAAACAATGAAATGGCTGAGAGCATTTCTTGTAGATTTTTGGAATGAGTGTCAATTTGAATTCAGATTTTTGGTCACTGGGAAGGTGGAGGATATGGAGTATGACTTCCTGGGTGCAACAGAGGACTGATGCAATCTGCCCCCCCTCCAAAAAAAAAACCCCTAGTCAGTATCCTACTCTGGGAGCCTTTCCACATTGCACAGTTATAGATTTATGATCTCACTTTAAACTTCCATGTCTCCATCCACTGGAATCCTGGGGTTTGTAATTCAGTGACGTACTAAAGCTCTCTGGCTGAAAATTCTGCATATCTCTTAGGATTCCATGGGAGGATTCCAGGATTCATAGCACTATATCTGTGTAGTGTAAAGGCGCCCTTCATATACAGTATTTCTTGTTTGAATGTTTGTTTACAGATTCATCAAGATCAGCTTCAGAAATGTAGCATGAGTTCAACCTTTTTTTCATAATTACTGTTTGAGCCTTTGATGTGGCTCAAACAGTAATTATGAAAAAAAGATTGCTAGTGATTCTATTGTCTGTGCTCACATTTATGGGCTCTTTTGGATCCCTTCATCTGCTTTTGTTGCTTTGCCTACATAAACAAAAACAAAAACCAAACCAACAAAAAACCCCTTAACTGCAATAAATCTAAATTAGCAATTTATTATTTATTTACTTTGGGCGCATTTTGACAAGTAATTCAGATGCTGAGTTGCTGTGAATTTTCCGGGCTGTATGGCCATGTTCCAGAAGCATTCTCTCCTGATGTTTCACCCACATCTAAGGCAGGCATCTGCAGAGGCTGTGGGGTCTGTTGCAAACTAGGCAAGTGGGGTTTATATATCTGTGGAAGGTCCAGAGTGGGAGAAAGAACTCTTGTCTGTTGGAGGCAAGTGTGAATGTTGCAATTGACCACCATGATTAGTATTGAATAGCCTTGCAGCCTCAAAGCTTGGCTGCTTCCTGCCTGGAGGAATCCTTTGTCGGGAGGTGTTAGCTGGATTTATGTCTGGAATTCCTTTTTTTTAGTGTTGCTCTTTTTTTTTACTGTCCTGATTCTAGGGTTTTTTTTAAATACGAGTAGCCAAATTTTGTTCATTTTCATGGTTCCTCCTTTTTTGTTGAAATTGTCCACATGCTTGTGGATTTCAATGGCTTCTTTCTGTAGTCTGACATAGTGATTGTTAGAGTGCTCCAGCATTTCTGTTGGGAAAGGGGAAAGGGTTATTCCATAAACAAAGTATTACAAAGCAATTATGTGGGTACAGAAGCTGTTATTCCTGCCTTGTGTTGTATTTTGCTTTTTAAAATAGTATGTGACCCATAGCTAGCTGAAGCTTATGTACATTCATTTCAGAGGGATGCCATTGACAAACCCCATTGAGTAGTCTGGCTTGGAATCTACAAATTGATTGTTTGAGATGAATTGCAGCTAATTATTGCTATCAGGACATGAACATCTTGAGTTTCCTAGCAATGAATCTTGCTGCCAAGATTTATAGCAATTCTGACTTTATTACACAAATTTATATATGCATATGCATACATAGCACTAATCTCATATATACACATGGAAATCATACAAAGGTACTGAGATTTTAAACATCTCATTTTCAAATGTATGCACCTGGTCTTTGTGGAATGTGTCACGTAGTCTTGTCCATCCTTCCAAACAAGCAGCATAAATCTAGAAAATAGACATATCAGATAAAGCCTAGACAAATGCAGCCTACATACTTATGCATGTTTGTAAAAAGAAGAAAAAGAGGAGATTCCCAAGTTGTTCACATGGTGATCCCAACACTGCAGGCAAAGGCAATAAACCTTAGGAGTGAAGGTGAAGAAAAATCCCTAAGTGTTAAAAATAATGTTGAATATTATCAAACACACTTTTGAGTTTTCAAGAGGCACCATGCTTATATTGCAATTTAAAACATGTCTACTCAGATGTGGGTTCAAGACCTGGTGTGCTGATACCAGAACTTGACAAAGTTACAAGTTTTTTAGTACAACTTCCAGAATCTTGGAGTCAGTATATTTGGTGGCCATGCCTGCTGCATTAGCCTATGAGCTGTAGCCCAAAATAGTTTTTCTGGCTGAGACAACTGTTTTGGGTTCCCCAGGGCTGTCTCCTGGCACCAAGGCTGTCCACAGTATTATGTCCATGTATTCCTATGTCTAATGTTCCACTGCTCCCTCTCCCTTAAAGACCTGTGGTAGCCCTGTTCGATGGGAGCAAAGTCACCACACTGTTACAGTGTATTATTTTGTATTCCCCAAAATGCTTGAAGTTGGCACCAGATGTTGCATTCTAGGGAATCTAAAATGGCAAAAAAACTAGCAAGAATTGGCGGTCCATATTGGCCCAGTTCCCATCAAAAGCACTGCTGCTAGATTTCAAGTGAGCATAGCCAGAGGAAAGAGAAAATGACTGATAGTTGGTTGCAGCCACAGTGCTAAGGTAATGTCCCAGTAATAGCACTGGGATGACAGGGATGCAGGATGGGAGTCTAGATAGATTAGTTGTACCATGTCAAAGATGCGCTAAAGCCAGGCACTGTCCCTGTTCCCATGATAGGACTCATTTTTAGGTACAGTATTTCATTTAAATCTTCCACTTTCGCATTTATGTACTTATTCACGCTTAATGATATCAAGGACCAAAAAAACTGACAGGCAGTTTCAAATCTTTCCCTTATTCAAAGATGTGATGTTCAAATGTATTCCTCCTTTCTAACTCCAACTTTCGACCATCTCCCAGCATTATGCAGGACTGAAATACTTACAAAGGCAATGTTATACATTGCCTTCCATGGTCTACTGTGAAAGCATCTACTCCGTAGCCCCTTTTCTAACTATCCCAGAGTTCAATAGAAACACATGGGATGACTTCTGGAGTCCTCTCATTCATGCGAGGAATCCAATTCTAAGAATTCCATCACTGCACTTATTAGATGTGATTTGGGGAGATAGATTCCTTCCTAATACTCTGAAATCCTTTCCTTTATAGCACACTGACAGTTTCGTAACTGACTGATTTAAAAGGCCAGTTAGCAAACTGACAGGGAACATTGCCACTAATGCTTTAGCTGCTGTTCTTTTATGGGAAAGGAAAGGCAAGGAACTAGGAGATCTGCCATCTTACATAAAAGTAGACACGTTAACGGGGACATTTCCCTGCACTGCAAGCAAAACTGCTTCTTCTGTGAAACCCGATCTGAGCCTGTTTATTACACCTATACACAGGATGTCTGAACTAAAATGGGAAGGCTTAAATCAGCAGCTTACTCACACCTGGCTGAGAAGGGCATAAGAATGTAGCAATTGCTTGATTTCACAGAACTTTTCAAAGATGATTGCAACTTAAGATACGATTAAGGTTGTTCAACTTTCTCTGTCCCTTGGTTGATACTGGCATCTAGTGGCCACACATCAGTCAAATTCAGTAATGAAATGAAAACCAGCAAATCAAAATGTTCAAGGCCCTGCATTTATTTACAGTATTGTTTTCTAGATTTAAGAAATGAACAGTATTCTACTTGGAACGCACAGGCTACTGTGATCTGTTATGAACCTCAGAAACAAAGAAGACGATTCAGGGGAGAGATAATTACCATTTCACCTTTCTCGTTATATGCATTCTATTGAGTACAATTGTCTATATGCTTGTGTGAAGGACAACCATTTTCAAAAGTCCTATGTGTATGTGTGTATTTGTGTGTGAGAGAGATAGTGGAGTATGTGTATGTTATCAAAAAAGTGTGGTTTATTTAATCATTTGTTTATTAAAACTTATTCACTAAAAATATTAATGCACCACACTCTAGCAAAATTTCTAAAATAGTTTACAGAAACCAAATAAGCTGCACATCTAGATGGCATGGATGTATAGATTGCCCCCGAGATCGCAGATGGCAACCCCGAGAACAGTCTCCACACACCCCACACCTGCAAAGATCCTGACCTTAGTGAAACATCTGGATCTTTGAAGGTTTTTTTAACCCAGAGTAAACTGGATTAGCCTGAGGCATCGTTTGGACACCTCAGATTAAATAGGGAAAAAACTGGGTTTTGGGCCTGTTTAGAAGGGCCCTATCACTGCTTAGGATCCTGAGGATCATACAAGTCCCACAACCTTCCTCAAATTGTACTTTGCTCTCTTCTTTTAGTTAGCAAGTCAGTGAAGATCCATAAACTTTATCCAAAACATATTCCCTAACCACAGATTAGATAGTGTGTGCAAAAGCCTATAAATACTTCTCTTTAAGGATTTTTGATGTTGTTCCTACAGGAAGTCATCGGACTCCCAAGCTGTGGAGCAAAGACTCTGCAATCTGCAATTAGGGATCTTTTCACATAGGCTGCTAGAATCACCATGCCTCATAGTGAATCTAGCGATGCCCAGCAGCAGGCATAGTGAACCCGACTCAACGGACACCACATCCCACAGGGGAAGCATCAGCCACCTGGCTTCCCCCCATTGTCTCAAAGGCAACACAGGAAATCTCTTGTGATGCTATTGCCTCAATAGTTTTACACCAGAACCCCACTGGGAGTAGTTCAACATTGGGTGCTGACAGGTTCCACTGTAAAACTATAGAAGATCCAGCACATGCCACCAAAACTAAGTCTGCTTGATGAGGTCATAAGCTTATAAAAAAATTACCAGGCTGAAGTTAAGCTTCACTTTTGACTAGACCGAACTGAGATCAGGAGCTAAAATGATACAGCCCTCAGGATATGTGATATCCTGAAGATTCCTTAGGCTCCCAATCACCAGCATCAACTGAAAAATGCTTTTGCTTGGGGAAAAAGGATCAGAGCTGCTCTTGGAAGCTAGAAAGAAACCATTTTTCTTCTAAAGCAGTTGTTCTAAACCTGTGGGTCCCCAGATGTTTTGGCCTTCAACTCCCAGAAATCCTAACAGCTGTTAAATTGGCTGGGATTTCTGGGAGTTGTAGGACAAAACACCTGGGGACCCACAGGTTGAGAACCACTGTTCTAAAGGATGTACAGCCCCCACTACATCTTTTACATGCATTTAAACAAAGAAACAAATCAGAGATGGATTTCTGCCCACAGTGCTCAGTGTATCCCTTAGTCTATGGTGGAAGTATAAGATCCAGGTCTCAGATCTTACTTTGGTTTAGACATTATGATTTTGGAAGATTTAGAGAGCACTGTGCCCCCCATGGCACAAAAGCCATCCAGATGGATGCATAAAGTCCCCAAACCTCCCAAAATATTAAAAATTGTTTTTTCACTTTTCTTGCCATCAATTACCCTCACAATATGAAAACCCATAAAGAACCTAGAACCAGAAGTAATGTTACACCACTTTGACTCATCTCAGAAATAGCCACATGCAGTCAATGGGTCTCTACATCATCTGCAGTTGTGCAGCCCTGTGCTAGGCCTATTTGGGCCATCCATCTGCATTGCAGGGTGTTTGGAGATCCTCCTTGTACACTGCAGGCTCATAGCTGAACATAGTGGCAGTATCTCTATTGAGCTTCCCATTGCTTGACCATGTTGGATGAGAGATCCTGGGAGGTGCCATCTAAAATTAGTTGCTTTTCTAGCTCCAGCTGGCACTCATTCCTCTTAATCTTTAGTTGAAGGTGCAGAAAAAAGCTGAACAAACTCCCATGATCTATGTTTCATCTCAGTTTCAACTCATAGGATAAAATAATCAAAAGACAGTTGATGGAATATTTTCTCCAAGTGACAAAAATGAAGAATTGGAAGAGTTGAGCTACTTTCTTTTGATAGCATGCATGGGGTTTCCAATGCCTACTTCTGCACTACATTTCAAAGACAGCTCAGGTTTCAATCAATAATCATACTTCGATTCTGTTAAAATAAATTGTTGAAGGTTACAATTAATTAAATGGTAACTGAGAGGTTATAATGTCTTCAATTTTTAACATATTTATTTATTTATTTATTTATTTATGGTACTTTTACACCACCTTTCTGAACTCTGGGGGGAGGGGACTCAAGGTGGCTTCACAGCATGGCAATAATTCAATGCCTTTAAAAACAGAGTGCAAAAACCATTTAAATAAAATAAAATATTAAAATACAATTAAAAACAGTTAATCAAGTCTTCCAAAGATTAGCTGGGTACACTTAAAATGAGACAAATGCTTCAGTGTGAGAAAGACAAGAACACACTGCAATGTGCTGCTAGTGACACCCTGTGGCAATCTAGAAACATCAGGTTTTATTTTAATTTCAGATGAAACTGTCATCAAAATGAACATGCAAATGAAGAAGGGGTTGTTCATTTTGGAGAAGGGAAACGTCATTTTCATAACTTTTAAGGTATAGTACAGATTTAGCAAACTCTGTCATCCTTCAATGCATTTCAGAACAGATCCATTCATTTGTAAAATTTATCAGAAACAGGATAGCCCTTCTTTGGAAAGCAACAGGTTTCCACTTGGAATTACTCATGTTGCCTTATCACACTAGAGCTGAAAGAGTAGGCAAAGAGGATACATCCGATCTGAAATCCTGTGGCTGACTCTTGCAGAATTCTGGGGCTTGTGCTTTAGTGACACCAAGGATCTCTATGGCTGAGCATTTTGAAGGCCTCTCCCCTAAACTACAAGCTCCAGAATTCTGCAGGAGGCAAGCCACAGGATTTCAGATGTGATGTATCCCCTTTGCCTACTCTTTCAGCTCTAGTGTGATACTGGATATGATAGGCCAGGGGTCCCCAAACTAAGGCCCGGGGGCCGGATGCGGCCCTCCAAGGTCATTTACCCGGCCCCCACCCTCAGTTTTAGACTTAGGCTTGCCCAAAGTCTGAAATGACTTGAAGGCACACAACAATAACAATCCTACTTAACTTGACTATCTCATTGGGCAGAAGCAGGCCCACACTTCCCATTGAAATCCTGATAGGTTTATATTGGTTAAAATTGTTTTTATTTTTAAATATTGTATTGTTCATTCATTTACTAATATTGTGCTATGGTAATAATATAATATATTGTGTATACATATAATATTGATAATAATATTATAATGTAATACAATATAATATTTATTTATTATGGTATTTCTACCCCGCCCTTCCCACCCAGTAGGGGACTTAGGGTGGCTAATAATAATACTAATACAATGTAATAATATCATATAATATAATAATATTAATTATATATTAAATGTAATATTACTAATAATATGGTACAGTGGTATAGTACAATATAGTAATATATAATGCTAATATTGTGCTATGCTAATAATATAATATATTGTATATACATACAACTTGTAAGCTGCTCTGAGTCCCCTTTGGGGTGAGAGAGAGTAGAGTATAAATTTAGCAAATAAATAAATAAATGATTGTTGTTGGGGTTTTTTGTACTACAAATAAGACATGTGCACTGTGCATAGGAATTTGTTCATTTTTTTTTTTCAAATGATAATTCGGCCCCTCAACAATCTGAGGTACCATGAACCGGCCCTCCACTTTAAAAGTTTGAGGACCCCTGTGATAGGCCATGCAGTATTACATAAGCACACACTCATGAATGGAGGACAGAGAAAAGAAAAGAGACTATCTCATCTCCATTTTGCAAATCTGTTCTGTATGTGTGGGGAGAGGGGTTAGCGAACAAAGGAAATGTTGGTGTGGCAAGGGAGGGTGGCAAAAAGTTTAAGATTCCAAGTGATTCTCTTCTGTGTGTGGTGGGGTGATGTCATTTGACAAATAATAAGGAAAAGTTGGCCATGTATTTATTTAATTGTGTGAATGGGAAGAAGCATCCCAAAGTGACATTAAATGTAGTTGACTGAATCAGCACTGATCTGGGTGAGATTATCTATCTCTCTTTAATATTTTGGGCAAAAAAGGAGCATTTGAACTTGGCAGCAAAAGGATTACAAACTTAGCCATAGAGGTTTGCATAAAACAAAATCCATTCCAGGAAATCAAAATTAGGATAGACTGCCTATATTTGTTGCATTTATTTGAACTGGGGAATCTGGTTAATCCTCTCCAAAGACTGCAATTATTTTCCAATCTAGGAATTAGTGATTGTCATATTACCTACATGTTTCCCATTAACTCATACTTTTAGGAAGTGTACACTATTTTCACATGGAAAAGTATATATAAGCACTCTTAGGACCTCATCACAGTGTATTCCCCATTGTAGGACACTTTACATCCATTTCCAGGACAAAGTGGCATGGATTGCCTACTTCCAGCCATCATCCATTGCCTTTCATCCTTGAAATGGAGCTGAAGCATGCTGAAAAGAGGGAGTTCAGAACACGGGTGAGAAATTATCTTCTGAGCTGCTAGCACATGCCAAAACCATCACTAACATCAAAAACACATGTGATGGGCTCTGACAGATTTCCCCATGTTGAATCATTTCAGTGACGTGGAGGAATGAGCATTCTTTACCACTTTGCTTCCCTACATTTTGTCCTTAATAGTAATTTAGGCTTGTGGTCTTGCTATCTTTTTAACATAACATTGGTTTAATGGAGTGAAGGAAAGCCTAGCAGGAGGGATTGTGGCAAAGGGGTTTAAAATTACACTAGTATAATGCAGGGAAGCATGGGAAAGACCTATCATGGCAAAGGGCTTTAAAATTTCCCTGCTTCCCTCCTCAAGTGGGACAAGATCCATAGTAATCTTGGCTTTTGAATATTGAAGATTTCTCTGATTTTTTAAAAAGTAATATGGAGAGGGTGGAGAAAAGGATTCCCCATATGATGGTTCCAAACACGGGTAACAACAAGTGAAAGCCTGAAAAGAGAAACATTTGTATTGGGGAGAGAGAGCTTGAAACAGGATGATTGCAGATCTAACGGTACGATTCCCTTTGCTAGACAGACGATCCACAACATTTCTCAAGGTCCATGTGATGAAGTCCTTAAATCTTGCTGCCTTGCACTGAGCACTCTGAACATTATCAGCATTTGGGAAATACATGTTTGAGCAATAAACCTTTATTTTATAAATAGCTGTTTATTTTGTATTTGCTGAGTAATGTTATTGTGGCTTCAAGCTGCATTGCTGTTATAATAAACAAGTGGATACTGTTATATTTATGCTGCTATCAGCAGTGCCACGTTAAAAGGGTCCTATAAATTAGAGTTAATAACTTTTCACTGATGTCTGGCATATGGATGTGTTTTATTACATACCAGTGCTAATGCCTTTTCTGAGGCATTACTCTACCATTGATATTTTCACCAAAAGTCTTAACATGTGGTTGCCATTTATTCCTTATTGCAATTTCATGTAAAAGTGAAAAACAACCAGTGTTATTCAAAGGGATACCTAAAAATACATACAGGCAGAATCATAAAGTCATCCAGTTTGTGCTAAAGCAGACCTTGTATAGACCATATCCGTAATGAAAAGCATAGGATGAATCAAACCCTAATTAAAATACTCTAGAGCAGTGGTTCCCAACCTTTGTTCTTCCAGGTGTTTTGGACTTCAACTCCCAGAAATCCCAGCCGGCTTACTGTTTGGAATTGTGGGAGCTGAAGTCCAAAATATCTGGAGAATCAAAGGCTGGGGGAACCACTGCTCTAGAAGGAAGTAGCAAGATCAGGGGAGGTTTTACAGACAGATTTTAACATTCATGTTAATGAATTGAAGTTATATCTATCTCCTTTTTCCATGAAGACAGTATTTATCACAATCTGTAAAACTGATTCTGGCATATTCACCTTTCTGATACATTCATATGATACTTACTGATATTTGGGCCATACCTCAAGAACAGGAGACATGTATTCAAATTTCCTGAATCAACATGCAAACAGAAACAGTCATTTTTCAGGATCTGCAAAGCTATTTTTATTTTTACCCGTCTGACTCTCTAATTAAAATATTGCTGCAAAAATGTGTCTAATTAAGAGAAAGTATGGACAAAAATGAATGTCAACAATAATAACATTCCAAATTGCCGTGTAATAGTAATAGCCACTTTGAGTCTTCTTGTGAAGAGAAAAAGTGGGATATAAATAAGCATAAATATAATAATAGTATTTTTTTAAATGTTGTACATTAGATAAATTGTGCAAAAACGCATTGTTGTTGTGTGTTTTCAAGTCATTTTTTTATTTCTGGTAACCCTAATGTGAATTTATCATAGGGTTTTCTTGACAAGATTTGTTTGGGGGGAAAGATTGCCTTGCTGTTCCTCTGAGGCTGTGAGAGTGTAATTTGCCAAAGTCATTTAGTGGGTTTATATGGCTGGGTATTTGAACTCTGGTCTCCAAAGTCATACGGCAATGCTCAAACCACTACGCCATACTGACTCAGACCAACAAGTTATTTTCCCCAATCTATAGTAATTGGAAATCACTCTAGTCATTCAGAAAAATGAAACAAATTATTTATTTGATGAATCATCATCCCATAAAATTGATTGCTATAATCTAAGCCCATGGCTCTTATCCTAAGTGGCTTTAAAAGGGACATAGCATATTCAGGGAAGGATGCTACAAATTGATAGAATAGGCCAACAATTTGAAATACAGTGTCATCCATATGCATATGAACTTATTCAAAAAATGCCCAAGGAGATAACTTGATAAGGCCATTAAACTTGGCCTGAAAATAAAATATCAATTTTGAAAAAAAACAACAACACAAAAAATGTTTGTAGGCATCACTGAAGCAAAAAATACTCTAGAAAATTCATTTGAATAGTTATGCTTGACCTATAGCTATAATTTATGAGAATTGTAAAAACTAAAATCTGGACTTGACAACTCAGGTAGAAAACTTATTTTTGTGAAAAATATATGTTTGAGTCAGGAAGGCCAAAAGAATGGTCACCAATACTATGTAGCGGGTGAGTATCCCTTATCCAAAATTCCCAGAACATGAAGTATTCTTTTCCACCCAGATTTTAGAAGACCTATAATTGTATATACAAGTAACCATAGCCTCCTTCTCTGTTTGCTGTCAACTAGCTGTTTTAAGCTTTGAGGTGACAGCTGCAGCGCTCCTGTCTCTTAGTTCCTGTCTTCTCTAGCCTTGCATTTTGTTCATTCATTCCTTGTGTTGTGGATGAGTACCGAGGTTGGAGGGAGCCTGAGGATCTGAAAGATAAATGAGGAGGAGCGCTGGAGCTACCACCTCTCTAGGCATTTATTGATCCTCCAGAACAATTGTATTGGAAGTTGTTCTTACAGTCATGCTGGAGGACCTAAAGATTCTTAGTGAAGTGCTCTCTCTATTTTTTTAAAAAAGGTTTTTATTCATGTTTTTCCAGTTTCATGGAGGTCTTACACCCCTAACCCTAGTAAATGTGATGGGTGACTATATATCTTCCAGAATCTTTAATCCAATTACCATGCTGTTTTGGGAATTCTAAGAATTGCAAGCTAAAACACATGAACAAACAAAAATTATAGTTCTAGTTCAGCTGGCTATATAATTTACTGGTGTAATCAAGGTGGATATCATATACTGGCTTTACCTCTTGTTTGTTTCATATGTTTCATTATTGTTACACACCTCTTTGAAAACATTTATTGTTGTTGTTGTTATTCCCTGCTTTATTTATCCACAGAAGATTCAAAACGGCTTAACATAAAAACATTAGCATACAATTCAAAATATACAAATATACAAATATTAAGGAGTCCCAAGTGGCACAACAGGTTAAACTGCTGAGCTGCTGAACTTGCTGACCGAAAGGTCAGCACTTTGAATCTGGGAAGCGGGGTGAGCTCCTGCTGTTAGCTTCAGTTTCAGCCAACCTAGCAGTTTGAAAACCAGGCACATTTGATTAGACCAGCAGGAAGGTAATGCCGCTCCATGCAGTCATGCTAACCACATGACCTTGGAGGTATCTACGCACAACGCCAGCTCTTCGGCTTAGAGATGAGCTCCAACTCCCAGAATCAGACACGAGTAAACTTAATGTCAAGGGGGAACTTTTACCTTTTACAAATATTCAAACATCATTAAACATTGTTAGTATTAAAAACAATTCAGATTAAATCCATAAAAAATCCATATAAAACCACAAGTAGCTTATAAACGCTTATGAATTGCAAAGAGGAACAGCTAAAGGTATAAATCTGCCTCCTTGAAACAGACATACCCAAGAACAACAAGTCCAGATTTTATGGTGAAAGTTTCAGTTTTGTTTAGTCACCTCTTCAAAAGATAAAAAGGTGTTAAGAAACATTCTGTACATCTTTGCAATGAGTCTTCTCCAGAGTTGAAGCATGAGTCATCTGGCAAACTCCTTAGAGCTACACAAAACATATTTCTCTTCTAGCCTTTGGCAGTGCACCATAACAACTCCCCCTGCCTGCAATTGTCAAGAATAATCCCTGCAGACCTGCTCTCTGGCCTCTTCAATGGATTAGATGATTACATGGCTACAGTCCATTGGCTTTGGTCTGAGAACTCAAGCTCAATAAAGACCTTGGAATAACTTTCTTCACTTTTTTAAAAAAGCTGTTTTGTGGTTTCAAGTGAAGAAATTTCTCTTGGCTGTCTTGACACTGTGATTTGGGTTGCAAGCATTGTGGTAAGAGGAGACATGCTGGACTATTTCATGCATTGGAAAGTGAAACTATTACCTATAATGGCAAGTGGTCCTGATTTTTAAAAAAATCAACAAAATATACATTTGGGTTTTTTTTTCTTTCAAGCTTCTGATCCAAGGCTATTCTATGTATGTGTTGATATTCTTTTGTGCCTTTGAGCCATTTCGAACTCATGGTGACTCTCAGGCGTAAGATTTTCATAACAAAATTTGTTCAGAGACTTTTGCTCTTGCCTTCCTCTGGAGCTGAGAAAGGGTGACTTGCCCAAAGTAACCCAGTGGGTTTCTATGGCTCAATGAGGATTTGAACTCTAGTTTCGAGATACATAGCCCAACAGTCAGACCATGACACCATACTTTACATAGAGGGGTGAAGTCAAAATGGGGAATGAATTTCAGTCTCTTCCTGTTTTGTGAAAAGGCCAATTTTAAAAATATTCTGCCTTCATTTAAAAATGTCATTTCCCCCCCAAACTTTAGACCATCTAAGGGGGAATTTTAGTACAAAAATTAAAAATGCAATAGGAATGTGAGGCAGTCCTCTGAGTCCTAGAAGTGACCGTCTGACTGTTGGGCTTCCTGAACAAGTCTTAAATGGTAAAACATGACAAGTATACACTTTCTACATTCAAGCCATTACAGCTTAGCACAGTTCACTGCCCTATATGGGAAATACAAATCAAAGCAATGGTGAGAGACCAAAACAAGCATCTGCAGAGGCCATAAAACAAATGGGGTTGAATGGATGTTTTAAGGAAATAAATACTTCTTTGTCTGGTGTATTTTGATTGTACAATTAAGGTTCCAAAGGCAATACAATTCCTCTTTAACTGCAAACTATTATGGAACCATGGGGATGAAGTATGAATGAGTTAAGCTTTTAATTTTTTTGTTTATGGTTGTCTGCCACTACGGTGACAGGATCTATATCAAAGCAATGCTTACTACATCTGGCCCTGTTCCTCCTCCCTCTTAGTTTAGACCAGATTTCCCAGATTGGGAAATAAACATATGTGATTGTGTCTACAGCTGTGTGCCAAAGCTGGTTAAACTCTGGCAGAGTTTGATTCAACCAGATGCGGTGTTGATAATCAAATGCACCTGTTGCCTTTTTATTTCAACTTTTCTTTTCACCTTCTCATCCCAAGTCAGCTTGCTTTGAAAATATTTGAACTTTTTGAGTGTAGTCTAGGAATACTTGAAAAAATCTCAAGGGTGTACTAAAAAGAAATACTGTGCATCTATGCCCCAGATAGCTATCATTTCTCTTTACCAGTCACCCCCACTTACATTTGTGAAGCAGAAGAGGCTCCAACACTTTCCAGAAGAAGACTAAAACATGTGTCGCCAAGTAACAGGGAATGATCAAAATGGCAAATATTATTAATGAGAAAGAACATATAAGCTGCAGGTGGTTCTACACAGTCATTTAAATTGAGCCAGGCTGTGAATTAAAGAGAGCAGTTTCCTTGCGGAGTGTTTACACAGGCAGACCAGTTGGAGACTGCAACATTTCTGTTGACTGGCCATGGTCACTGAGGCTGATGGTCATTGGAATTTAACAACATTTGGAGGACCATACATCTCTGTATCTTACCAAGACAACCTCCCACCCATGCTTTCTTCTTCTAGATGTCTTTAGTTTATACTTAATATGAAAAATATTATCTGTCCTTGGTCTGTGAATGCACCTCATGATTCTTTTCTACATGATTGAACCCTAAAGCTGGATTCTAAATAGCATATATTTTGCTACTTTATGCTGATTTGCCTTGGTTTGAAAATAAGACAGAATAATACCGTATATTGTCAGATAAAATGATCAATATGAATGGGGAAAAATGCAAACAAAATGCAGCTTTGCAACACAATGACAGACATATACATGGCTCTTCCTGCAATTTAATAATTCTCTGCTGGGAAGAGGAGCATTAACTGCCCGAACCTAGTTGCCAATGTGATATATTATGCAATTACCTGATAAAGCCAAATGGTTTTTCCTTCAATAAGACCTGGCTTCTCTTCAGAACTGTCTTCATTTGGAAGCAGGAAAGGAACTAAAGCTGCTGTTTCTCATGGAGGAAGACAGGTATTGTATATGTATATGTATCATTATTAAATGACATTTGAATGGGTATATGAGAATTGGTGCATCCTTCTCTCTTGGAGAGCCCCTGGTGGTGCAGCGGATTAAACCGCTCAGCTGCTGAACTTGCTGACCGAAAGGTCGGCGGTTCAAATCTGGGGAGCAGTGTGAGCTCCTGCTGTTAGCCCAGCTTCTGCCAACCTAGCAGTTCGAAAACATGAAAGTATGAGTAGATCAATAGGTACTGCTCCGGCGGGAAGGTAACAGCACTCCATGCAGTCATGTCAGCCACATGATCTTGGAGGTGTCTATGGACAGCGCTAGCTCTTTGGCTTAGAAATGGAGATGAGCACCAACCCCCAGAGTTGGACACAACAAGACTTAATGTCAGGTGAAAACTTTTACCTTACCTTACCTTCTTGCTTACCATCTTATACTAATTTGAACCTGTATAGAAACTACAGCTTAAAATAGTTCATATTAATTCTGGATAGAACCATGGGAAGAAGGAACCATCCAAAATTGGCATATTTTAAAATGTAAAAAAGATTTACATAGGACTTTACACTTTTTCAGCATTCTTTTAAAAAGTCTTTTGTTGCTTCTCTTCTCATTCCCCTCCTACTGCTAAACCACTGCAGTGCATCAAATTGCTGCTAATCCTAGAGAGAATTTTTAAAAACTGAACATTGGATGCAAAATAGAAAAAGAAAATAATGAAGGCAAATGAAACACAGATAAAAACATGGGCAAATTGGAAGGAGTGGAGAAAGGTGATTGGACACATCCTTATCTAACATCATGACTCACATCACAAGCAATGATGTCAACAAATGAACCTAACTATACAGCTGTTAAGAAACAACTTGAGAGTTTTTTAAAATTCAGGTAGGTATTTGGAAAGGGCCCTGACAAAATATGTTGTTAAATGGCAAAATGCTACAGTAAAAATCTTTCAAAATGACCCCTTCAGGAAGACTCTTGCCTTAATCTAGCTGTAGTACTGTAGCAAATCTATGATATGACCAGGGCCGGCCCCACTCATGCGGCAGCTGACGCCGCCGCCTCGGGCGCAGGCCCGGGGGGGCGCCGTCAGGCTGGGCGGGAGGCGGGGCACCGCCCTGACGGTGCCCCGCCTCCCGCCCAGTGCGCCCTGGCCCGTCTGGCCTGCTTGAAAAGGCCAGACGGGCGAGCGGGAGTAGCGTGGGAGGCGGGGCCAGCTCTGACGCCGCTCCCCCCCCGCCCAGCGTGCCTTGGCCCCGCCTCCCACGCTGCGTGGGAGGCAGGGCCAAGGCACGCTGGGCGGGGGGGGAGCGGCGTCAGAGCTGGCTCCGCCTCCCACGCTACTCCCGCTCGCCCGTCTGGCCTTCCTAGAAGGCCAGAAAGCAGCGGAGGTCCCTCCAGGCCGCGATTGCGGCCTGGAGGGACCTCCGCTGCTTTCTGGCCTGGTAGGAAAGGCCAGACGGGCGAGCGGGAGTAGCGGAGGCGGAGCCAGCTCTGACGCCGCTCCCCCCCGCCCAGCGTGCCTTGGCCCTGCCTCGGGAGGCGGGGCCAAGGCACGCTGGGCGGGGGGGGGAGCGGCGTCAGAGCTGGCTCCGCCTCCGCTACTCCCGCTCGCCCGTCTGGCCTTTCCTACCAGGCCAGAAAGCAGCGGAGGTCCCTCCAGGCCGCAATCGCGGCCTGGAGGGACCTCCGCTGCTTTCTGGCCTGCTAGGAAGGCCAGACGGGCGAGTGGGAGTAGCGTGGGAGGCGGGGCCAACTCTGGCCCCGCCCCCCCGCCCAGCGTGCCCTGGCCCCGCCTCCCACGCAGCGTGGGAGGCGGGGCCAGGGCACGCTGGGCGGGGGCGGGGCCAACTGTGGCCCCGCCCCCTCACTAATCGCCATGGCCCCGCCTCCCACGCAGCGTGGGAGGCGGGGCCAGGGCGCGGGAGGCGGGGCCAGGGCGCGGGAGGCGGGGCCGGTGGCGGGGGCGCTTTTCAGCACCCCCGCTTCCCATTAAAAATTATCTCCGGCCGGCCCTGGATATGACACTCAAAGGCAAAAAGGAGAGTTAAAAATAGATAGAGCCAAGGCTTCCAGTGTTTTATTCATTCATTATTGACATTGTTTTGCTCTTTCTTTTCCACCTTCCATTTGTTAACTTCATTGTGCAGTGTTTCATGACTGTCTTCACATTCTTCATATCATAAACTAGATTGATCATTTCCTTCTTTGCAATGTCTTTCCATTGTATAATGTTCTTCCTCCAAGAGCTTCAAAATATAATACAGAAAAAGATGTAAGTTACGCTTTTTTAAAATGACATGCCCTTGAGGACTGCAGTACAAATGGCACGTCCAACCTCCAGCTTTCTATATTCCTGTTTTAAGGGATGAGTCTGGATATATCATTGGTGAAAACAGCAGGAAGAATATGCTATGTTGCAATGCTACTTCCTTAACAGTGCTTGCAAGATCCTCCATCTAATCAGTACTTAAGAGTAAGGTAGCTATTAGGTATGTGCAATCGATGGGAAAAAGTTTCAAATCTCATTACAAAATTAGGAGATACCAGCATTTCATTTCTAACATGTTTTTAAAGTATCATTAATGAACATTTTGTTACTATAATGAGAGTAACAAAATTTTGTTACTTTTCCATTATAGTAATTGCGCAAGTGAAAAAATTCAGGGGCTCATTTCTCCCTCAGTTTTTCAGCTATTGGGATGAGACTTGCTACAATGGTAGAACACATTTACCACTGTTAGCCCATCAAGTTTCAGAATGTTTCACGTAATCATGGATTTTGAGGGAATTTTCAAAGTTTTTATAAACAACATTTTAAAAACTACAAGAGCTATCTCCTTGAATTTTCCATACAATGACTCAGGATAATAGATCATTTCCCCCTAACTTTCAGAAATATTCATACATCTACTGATTTTATGAATCTTTTAAAAAGTTGTTAAAGTTTTTTTTAAAGCCACAACAGTTGTTTCATTTAATGTCTCTCATATTAGCCAGAAGAACTTCCATTTAAGAATTTCTTCCCAGCCCAGCACAGAGATTTACTTCCTAGAAGTATCAGTCAGTCCTCTTCTTTGCAGATTCAACCATTTATTGGAACTCTGGTTGGCTGCTGCTGCTGCTACTACAGGGGGACAAATCTCTCCCCTCTCCTGCTGCTGAGCGGAATTCTTGGAAATATAGCTTAGGGTGGGGCCTTTTGAATTCTCTGGCATAGGGCTCCTTGCCTTCCTAAACTACATTTCCCATAATTCTGTGCTTTCTCAGTCTTTCCCAACAAACTCTGCTTTCTGCCTAATGCTGCCCTCTCCTAATGATGAGATGCCATTAATTTAAAGAGCAATGGTAACCTTTTCAGTTTTGTTTGCTTGCGCTGAGCATGAAACTGACTTTGGGAGGCTTCTGAGGCCGACAATATTCAAACAGAAAAGTATTGGTTAAGTTTTGATTTTTAAGTTTTTGGCGCGGGCCATGCCCATGTGTCAGCTATTGTGCCATAAGGATGAATTTAACAAATTTAATCATAATTTAACAAATTACTATTACTGACAAAAAATTTGCACAGCCCTAGTAGCTATGTGTGTGTTCTAAATACTAATATAGCACTTTATTTTTTAGAGATTAGATCACTGGGTGACACATACTTCAGGTTTGTGGGGTTGAGCAGCAGTGGAACCTAGGCAGTCTGTCTTCATGGGGGTTCACTTGCTACTTCCCAGAATTTTTGTGGCTTGCAATAGCTCCCAGCTAGGATTTGAGCCAATGTGTTCTGGGCCCAACTTGAGTTACCCAGTTGTTGTTTTCACTCTGATCATGTTGAGGGATACAAGAGACAGCCCTCTCACATGCTAGGCCACCCATTTCACTTCTTGATACATTTCAATGCTAACATAACCAGCATTGTCTCAACTGTGGCCCATTCATTACTACACAATTATATTACTGTGTTCTCAATTTCAATGCCATGATTGAATCCCCTTGAATCCTGGAATTTGTTGTCAGGTGTGAGCCAAGCACTCTCTTACTGTGAATTCTAATTACCCCTCCCTAAACTGCTAACCCAAGGTTCCCGTAGGATAGAATCATGGTAGTTAAACTAAAGTCATAATGCTATAATTGTAAAAGGGCCTAAATTCTCTTTCTCTCTCTTTCCCCCTCTCTCACTCAGCCTCTTTGCATTTACCTTCTTCTAAGTCCTATCTGGCAATTTTCACATTGTTGAGACTAGAAAATGTGTAAAATGAATTTCACAAAGTTAGAATGTGTTAAAGAGAAGATTTAAATGTTCTAAATGTAAATAATCCATCGGTAGCCAGATTTCTCACCAGAGCAGGTTATAGGGAGCACACAGCCCCCCTGTTAAGCCAGCTCTGCTGGCTGCCAGTCTGCTACCGAGCACAATTCAAAGTTCTGGCTTTAGCCTATAAAGCCCTAAACTCTTCTGGTCCAGCTTATATGTCTGAACATATCTCCCTCTATGAATCATCTCAGAGGTTAATATCCTCTGAGAAGGCCCTGCTCTCAGTCCCACCTCCTTCGCAGGTGCGGTTGGTGGGGACGAGGGACAGGGCCGTCTCAGTGGTGGTCCCTCGGCTGTGGAACTCCCTTCCCAGAGAAATTAGATCAGCATCCTCCCTTCTAACCTACCAAAAAAAACCCTGAAGACATGTCTGTGGGACCAAGCCTCTGGATAGCAATGCAGTGCACTAGGGGAAGGTGAAAGAAATGCAATCATGACTGGAACGGCCTTTTCACTAAGAGATCAGATTATGTGGTTCTTGCTAATAATTTCTTTTAATGTTTTCTGCTTTTAATCTCATGTTTTAATGTATCTGTTTATTTTACTATATGTCTGTTTAATGTATATGGCATCAAATTGTTACCTATTGTAAGGACATTCTGAGTCCCCTTTGGGGTGAGAAGGGCAGGATATAAATATTGCAAATAAAAACAGAGAAAGAAAGAAAGAAAGAAAGAAAGAAAGAAAGAAAGAAAGAAAGAAAGAAAGGGCAAAAAGGAGCAGAAAGAGTGAAAGAATGAGATAGATAAGCATTGCTAAGGCAAAGTGTGTGAAAGGTCAAGAAAGAGATCAAGTCAACCTGAAGAAATGACAGGAGAAGAAATGAGTAGAATGAGCAAAATTTGTTTTCAGAATGAGAGGAATTTTTTTTTTTTGGAACATGAAAAAATGTTGTTTTTTTTTTAAAAAAAGGGAAAACAAAAGGATGTTTACAGAACAGAAGAGACACAGGTGAGGAGCTGAGAGAGGGAAAATTACAGCTAGACAGAAGAAAGGAAGTTTCCTTTTATGTGTATGCATGTGTGTGTTTGCCTCAATTGGTTTCCAATATAAAATATATATTGGAAACTGCCCTGAGTCCCTTTTGGGAGAGAGGGCGGTATACAAATAAACTTTTACTTACTTACTTACTCAATTGGGACTATAAAACCCATAATTCAGAGACCGTCAAATGTGATGCTTTTTTGGTGCTATTTTTGGCTTCTCTTGATTGCAACACTACCACTTAGTATTTTCTGCAAAATTAAACTATGGTATTTTAATCTTCTAAATTCCTAGTTTTTAATTGGAAAGTAAAGAGGACTAGAAATATAAGGGTCACTGCATCAACAAGATCCTTCTCATTCTCACTTGCTCATGAAGTCACTACACAAATGCAAAATTCACTTCACATTCTACTCTCATCACTTTATTGTCATACACCTATAGATTCCTGACCCTACACAATATATTACACTATATTACATAATATATTACAATAAATTGTGGTCACACAACGTATTTTCAACTTGTATGTGTAGATATGTGTGCTTTTGTGTTCATGTCATCTATCAACATAACAATTTTATGAATATCATAGGATTTTTTAAGAAAAATAAATGCTTGGAGGTGGTTTTACCAGTTTCTTTGTCTGAAATATAGCCAACAATACCTGGTATTCATTGCTAGTCTTCTATCGAAGTACTAACCAGGGATGATCCTATTTAGATTCCAAAATGATCTGGTACATTCAAGTATACAATGTTCACTTTTGGTTTTTTGAGGGGGTAGGGGTCTGTAAAATTCAACAGAATGACAAATGCTCTCATCCAAATCAATTGTCAATACTTGTGGAGAGATGTACATAGGTCTTATTCAACAAACTTTTAATGCCTTCCCAAATACTTTCAGTAAACAATATGTTTATTGCTTTGTTGGTACCAACAGATACCTAAGCCATCATGACTTCCATCTTTTTTTGCTTTACTCAGATCAATGCCAGGCTTGAGAACATTGGCATGGATCTTAAAGTAAATTGTGACAGAAAAGTTCCAAATCCTTCTTCAGACATTTCTTCCCTATCTAGCTAACCTCTAATTTGAGTCAAGGAGTCCTGGAGTTGCATGAACCTAAATTGGGGCTGGATTCCTTTCTCTGACACTTCATTAGGCTTCAAAAGACACATTACTCACATGAGATGGTGTCATTGATGGAGGGCCAGAGTGACCTTGTTTAGGCCCTTGTTAGATAGCCTGACCAATGGGAAAATCAGAACTGGAATGGAGGGAAAGGATGGAATATAAAGTTGGTATCTGTCTTCAAACAGACTTCAAAAATCCTGGCTGAAGATCCCTCACCATGCTGAACTATAATGTAAGGTTAATGGAGTACTTGTGCAGTATACATGTAATAAAGCTAATTGCCATCAAAATTGTTTACTGTAATGTCTGTGATTTCAAATGCATCTTCTATTTGATCTCAATGCAAGGCCATTTATAGATCTACATGTATAATGATAAATGTAACTACATTCTGAGCCAAAAACACCAGATGTTCAGTTTTGAAAAGATTTCTTCTTTTAGCTCTTTTGAAGTGGTCAGCTTGTGTATTAAACAGCTTTATAGCCAGAAAAACTTTTAAAACTAGCAATGCACATGTGTCTCATTTTCAAATGCAGCACTACAGATAGCCATAATAATAAAAGCCAGCTTCGAACTTGACAGTGTATTGTGTGGTTCACAAGCATTGTAAAACAAATTAATATAGAAAGTCTTCAATAGGCTGTAAATTTAAAAGTTTGCTGACACAATTATTTCCAATTTCCCACTCCAGTTAATTTCCAGAGAATGCCAGTTTTTCACTGGGGAGAAAAGAAAGGGCTTAAATATTTGCATCTGTGGTATGATTTTAATTTTGTTCATGTTTTGAAGGCAGTTATAAATAATACAACAGAGAAATTTAATACCAGGAGGCATGCTGTATTCAATTGTACATTTTGAAATCTCATAGAGCTCATTCCAAGTTTGAATATTCAGAACAAAATATTTCAGGCTGAATTTTCTTGCCAAAATGGATCAGAGAGTAGAGCGTATGAACATTTTAGTAAACTATGACCAAGTATTGGAAAGTTTCTTGTACACCTTGACTTTCATCAGATGGAGAATTTTCATCAAGCTAAAATAGAGAGAGAAAGAAGTCAGCCATTCAACCAGCCCTGTTAAAAGACCATCTTCAATTATTTCTTCTTATCACCAAGAAACAAAATAGACTGCAGCAGAAGGGAGGAGGAAACAGAATACCTCCTGCAGGTCTGCTGGGCATCTGCTCTTCCTGAATCCTTTCCAGCTGCTCACTATGAAAACTGCTCTAGTTTTTAAAATAGGGTGCATGAGCTTACTTGTTGCTTTGTCATATCTTCTTCCTTGTTTCTTCTGTAATTGCTGACATGCAGGCAAGACCTGGCTCTTATTGATTGGTTCCAACTAGAGTAGATCATTAAACTGGAGATTCAGTTAGTGAGTTGACACAATAGAGAAACCTCCCACTGATTTTGAATCTTCTTATGCTGTTTTTCTTATTCTGGCTGTTGTTAATGTTCCCTTGATGATGTTCCCTGAGTCAGAGGATCGGGCAAGTTAGCAGCAGTGATACAAAGAAACTTTGGAGCCATTCAGGTATTAGTTTTGGCCTTCTTGCCAAGGCATAAGTCTTCAAAGCATACTTCACTATTTTGACATCAGATCTGAGTTGCCCCTGCCAACTCCATTTTATGATGGTAAAATCTGAGATGAATTTACTATGTGTAATAAATTAAGAGAAAGGTGACTCAATTATGTAGGCACGTGGGAGTTACACAGTAGTTTTTACAAGGTCTTTAGCCTTCATTGGTAAAGAATGCTAGTGCTTCACCAGACTACCAGTCCCATTATTCCATAGCATCAAGCTATGTCAGTTTGTGGTGTCAAACTGTATTATTTCTATAATGTAGATGCACCCTTAGTCCAGTTTTTGAACACAAATGATACAATGTTCCTTGCTACCCAAGGATATCATGCTGAACGATTATGACTCAAAGAGCTTGGCTTTCTTTCATGTCAATAAATAGATAACACTGGAGAAACACTGAATTTTGTACAAAGCCCAGAAATATCCGCTTATTTATTTATTTATTTATTTGCTCTTTCCTCCACCAAAGAATCCATGGCATACAGTATGCCCTCACTTTTCGTAGGGGTCAGGTTCCAGGCCTGCCCACAAAAAGTGAAAAACCGCGAGGTAGAGGCACTCTATTTATTTCAATAAATATAGCCTCCCTCCCTCCCT
Source organism: Anolis carolinensis (assembly GCF_035594765.1). Classification (NCBI taxonomy): domain Eukaryota; kingdom Metazoa; phylum Chordata; class Lepidosauria; order Squamata; family Anolidae; genus Anolis; species Anolis carolinensis. The sequence continues at coordinate 282,194,922 of NC_085842.1, read as the reverse complement.
CCCTCCCTCCCTCCCTCCCTCCCTCCCTCCCTCCCTTCCTCTTTTACTGTATTTCTTGTTGTTACTGAGGCAATGAGGCGCAGGCAGGGCCTACTGGCGCTACCTGCAAGCGGCTGAGGAGTAAGCGTGGGCCGGGTCACGTGCCTCAAACGGAGTCCTTTTGTGCCTGTGAGGGAGGGTGGGCCGGATGGGAAAATCCGCGAAACAGCGAATCCGCAGAACCCGAACCGCGAATTAGCAAGGGAGCACTGTATAACTATTGTATAACTACATCACATTATGGTTGCAACTTAACAAGGATGATTTCACTCCTTCTGCGGTGGAACTTTCACATTTAAATTTACTTTTGTAGTTACCTTTGGTGTAGCCTCATTTAGAACTTACCTTATTTGCTCAAGTATAAGATGAGTTTTTCAGCACTTTTTAATGGCTGAAAAAGTCCCCACTCAAGTGAGGGTCTTGGCCAGCTTATATTCGGGTTGGCTTATACACGGGTATATAGGTAATCAGAGTTGGACCGTCTTATCCAAAATCAGTTTTATGTAAATATTCAAAAACATTTAACCTACTGATGCCTCAATTAATGTAATTTTGTTGGTATCTATTTTTACTTTTATTTTTTAAATTTACCAGTAGCTGCTGCATTTCCCACCCTCATCTTATACTCAAGTCAATAAGTTTTCCTAGCTTTTGTGGTAAAATTAGGTGCCTCGGCTTATATTTGGTTTATACTCGAGTATATACTGTATTTACACAACCAAAAAAGTGGACTCACCTTGAATCTAGTGCTAACATACAGGGATTTCCGGTGAGTATCCCAGGTTTTCTGGCCTTAATCCAACTGTGCTACACTTTATGCAAAGTTGGGAGATTGCCTAAATAAATGCTGAAATATTAGAAAACTCTATCAATACAGTATATATTTAATATTTTTTAAAAAGAAACACTTTGTTATATACCACAAAGTGATAAAACTGAGAATCATAGAGGTGGAAGAGACCATATGGACCATTTAGTCCAACCCCCTGCCATGCAGAAAGAGCACACTCAAAGTATCCCTGACAGATGTCCATCCAGTCTCTGTTTAAAAGTTTCCAAGGAAGGAGCTTCCACCACACTCTACGGCAGAGAGTTCCACTGTTGAACAGCTCATACGGCCAGGAAATTCTTCTTAATGTTCAGGTAAAATCTCCTTTCCTGTAATTGGAACCCATTGCTCCTAGTCGTAGTTTCAAGGGCAGCAGAAAACAAATTTTCTCTCTCTTTCTTATGACACTCTTTCACATATTGATACAAGGCTATCATGTCTCTTCTCAGCCTTGTCTTATGCAGGCTATACCCAGTTCTTTAAGATGCTCCCCATAGGGCATGGTCTCCAGACCTTTGATCATTTTAGTTGCCCTCCTTTGCACACCTTCCAGCTTGTCAATATGTCTTGAACTGTGGTGTCCAGAACTGGAGACAGTATTCCAGGTGAGGTCTAACCAAAGCAGAATGACTAACAAAGGCATCCTGACTTCCCTTGATCTACACTATACTCCTTTTGATGCAACCCAAAATCCCATTGGCCTTTTTAGCTGCTGTATCACACTGCTGACTCACATTCAACTTGTTGTCCATGAAAATTCCAAGATCTTTCTCACGCGGACTGTTGTCGAGCCAGGCATCACCCATTCTGGATCTTTGCATTTCCTTTTTTCTGCCTAACTGTAGTATCTTATATTTGTCATTGTTGAAATTCGTTTTATTAGTTTTGGCCCAGCTCACTAATTTGATAAAAGTCATTTTGAATTCTGATCTTGTCCTCTGGAGAATTAGCGACCCCTCCTAATTCGGTGTCATCTGCAAACTTGATAAATATGCTTTCTAAACCTTCATCCAAGTTATTAATAAAGAACAGAGCCCTGTGGCATTCCACTAGTCACTTCTTTCCAGGATAAATAGGAACCATTGATGAGCATCCTTTGGGTTTGGTCACTTAACCAATTACAGATCCACCTAATAGTATTATCGCCTAGCCCATATTTGACGGGTTTGCTTTAATGAAGGTCATTGGGGACTTTATTGAATGCCTTACTGAAATCAAGATATACTACATCCACAGCATTCCCTGCATCTACCAAGCTTATAACTCTATCAAAAAGAGATAAGATTGGTCTAGCATGACTTGTTTTTGAGAAATCCATGTTGATTTTTAGTAATCACGGCAATCAATTGCAAACTGCCTCCTTAATTATCTGCTCCAAAATCTTCCCTGGTCTTGATGTCAGACTGGACAGTAATTGTTTGGGTCCTCTTTTTTCCCTTTCTTGTAGATAGAGACAACATTCCCCCCCCCCCTCCAGTCTGCTGGGACTTCTCTTCTTCTCCAAGAATTCTGAAATAATATTGGCAGTGGTTCTGAAATGACTTCTGCTAGTTCCTTCAATACTCTTAAATGTAGTTCATCTGGCTATGGAGACTTGAATTCATTTAGAGTTGCCAAGTTTTCCTGGACTACTTCTTTACTTTGGGTTGCATATCCCCTATTACCTCATCCACTCTGTATTGCTCAAGTTGATCCCCAATCTCCTTTTGGGAGAAGATTTCCAAGGGGTAGATTTCTCTCATTTCATGTTGTCTCAGCCCTGTTCTTAACTATGAGTCATTTGTAAGTCAGATGTTTGTAACTCGAGGACTGCCTCTGAATGGTATGAATTTATCTTTTTCTTTTGATAAATCTTAGTGCCATAGTAAAGTCTGAAGAGCATTGTGGAGGGATATATAGTAACTACTAGAAAATGCTTTGTTGGCAGCAACACAAATCTATAATTATTATTGATAAAACTAACATCACAAAACCCTAATAAATGAAACACAACAACAAGATTCAAAATAAAATCAATCCATGCATGTGTTGCATTATAACCTGTTGGGAAATATCAGTTAAAATTTGTCTGTCTACATGTATATCAATAAATAAATGTTTTTGAAAGCTCCTTAAGGTATTTCCAGGAAAAGCTCCAGGCAGTACAAGATACAATTGTTACTCTTTATTACTTTGTACCTGCAATTATCTATGATTACCTCTGGGTTTCAAAGGCCTTGTAGCTCACTGAAAGTTTCTTTGAAGCCTGTGGCAAACTATAAGCAAGACCCAGACAAGTACAATTCTGGTCATTATCCATGATGCTTAATACATTCACAGAAGCACCCACTGTCCAAAAACCTCTTTGAAGTATTAATTGGCTTCTACCATGTAGTCTTTGAACTGTGAAAGCTCTAAAATTTACTTAAATTGCTGTAACCCTTAACAGCATTTTGTCTGAATATGCTCACAGGACCTCTCCATCTACACTACTTATGGAATTAATGCATTTTAACATCATTTTAACTGCCATGGCTCAATGCTGTAGAATCATGGGAGGTCCAGTTTGACAAAGCTGTATCACTATATGGCAGAGACAGTTAAAGGTCTTGTTAAATTACAACACCATGATTCCATAGCTTTGACCAAGATGTTAAACTGCTTTACGTGGTGTTAAACTGCTTTAATTCTACCCTATAGATGAAACCTTTGCTCCTATTGCCTGAAATTTTGGGTCCTCCCTGTGTGCAGTAGCTCCCTATTGATCAAATGAAACACATACAGCAGGAGCTGAAGGCTGGAACAGAAATCACAATTTCATTCCATTCTGGCCACAGTAGACACTGGGGACATTCCCTAATCCAGCGTGTTTCCCAAGTCAAAGCATGGACATTATATGGATAATTACACACATTTGGTAACATGGCAAACAGAGATGTTACCAGGTGTGGTTTCAGGATCCACAATTTCATTACTTCAAAAGTACATTCATTTACAGGTTGTGTTTGGTGCAAATTAGGATCCACAATCCCATTGGTTTAAAAGCATTCATTTATAATTTGTGATTAGTGTGGAGTAAACTACCATTGGTTGCATTTGAAGCTGTCTGCTGTCTATTTGTGTCCACCTCCGGGAGGCTGAAAGATCAGGAAAGGATGTGGGGCTGGGCCATGGAGAACTAAGGGTAGTTGACAGCTTACACCGGGGGGGATATGGGTCCCATGGAATTCCCAGATTGGGACAATGGGTGGCTGGGTCTCTTGATGGGTCCCACGATTAGGACAAAAGGATGAGAAAACATCTTAATGGGTTTATGGCTTGGATCTTTTGTGCAACAAAAGAGCTGGCTGATTGCCATTCTCTTGTTTATTGTGAAGGTGTGAACTAAGGGAAGTGTAATGCTTATGTGCACTTAGTGGGTGAACGGGCAAGACTTGGGAAAGAAGACATGGTGGTATCCTTTGGGGAACTTCAAAGTGCTACCTGAAAGGGCTCCCTAAGTTATCTATCTGAACCCTGATTTGGGGGGGGGGGAGGGGTTTGATAACACTCCCCTGGTAACATATGGCCAGCATTCATAATATTACTTTTTAAATGATTCTGAATCACTGATTTTCAAAAGTTGACATAGGCATAATCTGCTATAAAGCATTTCTGCAAGATAATCCCTAATTTGTCAAGATATAACCAAATTTCCATCTTTGTAGTACGCTGCCCACATTTATCATTGAATGGTCCTATTATCAGGCAGAATAGCAAGGCTGTCTCGGGATGAGCTGTGTACTGTATACCATGCATGTACCTCCTTATCTAGCCCATTCAAGAGTGATGAATAACACTAAGCTTTTACCATACAACTACCAGTGTTGACAACTTTGGTACTTGCTAAAGGAAAAGATGATAATGTGTTGTCGAATGCTTTCATGGACGGGATCACAGGGTTGTTGTGTGTTTTCCAGGCAGTATGGCCATGCTCCAGAAAGATGATAGTTTGCCGTTTACCTCTTGGGCTGATGTTTACTTTATTGTTTTCCCTTTCAGTACATTTTCCAGGCATGGTTGAATTTAGTAACAATTTTCTCTTATGACACAATCCTTTTCCCCCCAGAAAATGACAGGACCATATGTTGTGCATACCTGTGCATATGCACAATGAGAAGTAATTTTTTTGCCAACCTTTATAGTCAGATAGGCTGTAGTCCAAGGAGCAAGATGGAAACTATTTAACTAATATCTTTTTTTATTGATTTCTCATTGTCTAAACACCTATTCCAGCTTCTTCAATATACTAAGTACTAAGATATACAATTTATTATTTCAAATTATACTTGATACATTATAAATCTCTAATATTTCACATTTATTTCATGCCAAGAAAGTGTTCCAGGAACTATTTTGTGGACACTTGTGCATTTAAACGCCTGGCACGTTGTAAAGCTTTATTTACTAGCTTAGAAATCATAGGTAGCAGATGATGCAGGAAATTCACAAGGTTCACATATATGTCTTCATCTGCGCACATTTCTGCAGATGTTTGGTAAAGGCTATAAATAAAAGAGGTAATTTCTATTTACAATGGCAAAAATCCAAAGCCTTCAGGCATGGCCAAGAGCTCTGACATATCCAAAGGCAGTTTTATCTTCTTTCTTTGAATACCAGCTCCCACTCAGATGTCATGTTTATCACAAACTACTTTTGAAGCTCCTTGATGGAAATAAAGAGGTTCCCATAGTGCATTAAGGGCTGGTATTCTAAAAATACAGGTGAAGTATTTAGCATCAGAATATGAAGCTAAAGTCACATTTATTTGGATCCTGGCATTTTTAAAAACTTTTTCAAATAAAAAGGACTCTAAAGATCCTAGACCCTAAAGGAGCCCCCGGTGGCGCAGTGGATTAAACTGCTGAGCTGCTGAACTTGCTGACCGAAAGGTCGGCAGTTCAAACCTGGGGAGTGGGATGAGCTCCCACTGTTAGCCCCAGCTTCTGCAACCTAGCAGTTCGAAAACATGCAAATGTGAGTAGATCAATAGGTACTGCTCCAGTGGTAACAACTCTCCATGTAATCATGCCAGCCACATGACTTTGGAGGTGTCTATGGACAACACCAGTTCTTCGGCTTAGAAATGGAGATGAAACCAACCCGCAGAGTCAGACATGACTAGACTTAATGTCAGGGGAAAACCTTTACCTAAAGATCCTATACTGGATCCAGTAACCATTAATCCTATCTTGGGTCAGTGACCTTCTCTCTCAGCCTTACCAACCTCCTAGATTTGTGTGAAGATAAAAGTGGAGAGGAGAAGACTCACTGGAGATCACTGGAGGAAAAAGCAGGTATACATATAATCAGTAAATAAAGTCATTGTAGCAGAGAAGTGGCCCATAAATATTGCATCCCACTCTTTTTTAAAGAAGTATCATTATCATCATTTAGTTTTCAATATGTCCCCATCATATGCATTTGGAAAGGATAAAAAAGAAGCAAGCAACACACATCACATTTGGCATATAGCAGATTGAATATGTTACTACAAAACAGACTGAGAAGCTGACCTAAATATTGCCTCAAACAACAGCTGTACCTATCCTTTTCTCTCTTCCTCCCTCACTTTCCCTCATATATTTGCATTAATTTACTGGTTCACTCATGAGGCAGCCTAAAGGCTAAGAATCTGTGGTAGGATTTCAGCATAGAAAATATTGGACATAACAATAAATATATTATCACTGAACTGTCATCTCAGCCAGAAGAGAGTGAAAATATGCACAATGCATGCAAGTTTCTTAGAGTGGTTCTTGAAAAGTGGTTCTTTTCTCCTATTTACAGCCCTTGCACACTTTTGGGGCTCATTCTTGTATAGTCTCAATCTATATGATATGTTTATCATACATTTTGCAGAAGTACTTTCCCAAGTATTGAAAAATGTGTGTTTTTTCATAGCATATGAATTTCCCCTCTTGCATATACTGTAACATATTTTGTGATGGGTCATTGGAAGGCATACATAGTTAATTTGCCAATCTAACTGCTGGGGAACGTATCTCTGAGCATATCCAATTGTGGCATGTAAAATGGATTAATTGCTCCTACATTGCCTTTAACATCTCATTTGACCCTTAGAGGCATTTTCATTGCAATACGATCACAAGGGACTAATTAATTATACAAAGGGGCCAGTAGGGTTTGGTTCCTGAATTCTTCACTGATACTAAAATCTGTGAACGCTCAAGTCCTGTTTATATAATGTCATACTAAAATGCTGTCCCATATATGAAATGGCAAAATCAAGGTTTGCTTTGGGAGTTGTGTGTGCGTGTGTGTATATAGACACACACACACACACACACACACACACACGTATATATATATATATTCAAAGTTGTGGATGGTTGACTTCGTGAATACAGAACCCATGGATACATAGGGTCCATTGTAGATAGAAAATGTGTAAGACAGAAGCTGATGTGTTCATGGCAATGTGTATCAGCCTTTTGCCTCAGGCTTTCCCTCTTTGAACCATGCCTGAATTGCCATCATCCCTCAATTGTTGCTGTCTGCCTAGATGCCCTTTTTACTGAGATCATTTTCAATTTGTGCCACCCAGGTTTATCAAATTGATTAGATATCCCCAGGCCATTCAACATAAATGAAATTACAATATACATGATGACTCCATATTCTTCAGCTACTTTTTTCTTCTTACTCTCAGTTTTTCAAATAATTTTTTATGTTCTATTGGGAAGGTAAGGATAGCAAAAGAAGAATAAATATAAATGTAAGATACTTTATTTCTTCCACTAGCATAATGCTCTGGGCCAGCGTAAATTAAAATGATAGACAAAAAAGCAGGCATTTTATTTGATGAAGGAAAGAAAAAAAATATCTTCCTAATAGATAAAGCCTGAATGGCTAATAGTACAAAAGAACAGTTTTACAAAGGATGTTTACAGCTTTGAGGTCTGAGAAATCCATACCTGCTGAGCTCTTCAATGAAATATAAATGAATCGATAAGGCACAGTCATTCTAACATAGCAACCATACAAAGAGAACCACTTGGCGAATGACTTTGTAAATGAGCAGAAATATTGATTGCATGTCTGCTTTGCATTGCTGAGATAGCCTAGAAGTTACAGGTACAGTTAATATTTAATATCTACCTTTCTTACAGATCTTATTTTGACAGATGTAAAAAAACAAAACAAAACTAAGAGAAATACCGACTATCAACTTCAGCATTTGCAAAAGTGATGAAACAGTTTTCTAAAAGGAAATATGATTTTGGAGGGCCTCCTATTTGTTGCTCAGGAGGGATCCCACTTTGGTAATTAACACATAAATTTAATAGCTGACTTGGACATTTCCAGATGGATATAAAATCCATGGGCAGAATTCAGTGGGCTAATGAAAGGTCTGGTGAGCTAAAGAAAATGGATCTCCAAACTTTGCACAAAGGAGAGACCCAGTGCAGATTTTCTTCATACAGCCAACTGCAACAGAGGTAGCATATGTATATACTGCATGCTGTCTCTTCTGCTACCTTTTCGACAATTGTGAATCCACTAGGCATGGGCAAATTAATCGGAATTGTCATTAATTGTAATAAAATTGTATTTATTTTGGGTTCCGAACAGGGTTCTGAGGTGGTTTGGACTTCTGAATTAACCTTCCAATTCGAAGCATTGGAGCCCATCCTCGGAATACCTTCGGATATATGAGAAAGTGTTTTCAACCAATTTCCTGGCTAGCATCGGGTAGAGCCCCATAGAAACCAAGCCTGGAGCATTTTCACTCCTAGATATAGCCTTGGGGCATAAGAGCCCCATAGAAAACAAGCCTGGAGCATTTTCTCTCCTGGCTAGCACTGGGCCATTTTGAGACAGCATGATGTAGTGTACTGGTTTGAAAGTTGGACTACAATTGTGACTTGATTCCCCACTCAGCCATGGAAACCCACTGGGTGATCTTGGGCAAGTCACATACTCTCAGCCCCAGAAAACCCAATGAAACAGGAAATAACACTTTCAAACCAGGAACTGATTTCGTTATTCAGAGGCTGATGGCCATCTGTCAGGAGTGATTTGATGGTGTGCTATGGTTTCTGTTTCTTCTTGGTAAATGTCATTTCCTAATTGGTTCTGTCATAAAAACATGGTGAAACTTGATTACACTGGCAAAACTTTGTTTTTGTGCAAGGGACATCATCCTATAAAAATATCACATTATGGATTGTTGAGTCTCTCTCCACCAATTTAAAAATGTTTCAGCCACAAAAACAAAGTTTCCTAAATAAAACAATGACTTTCAAAGTAAAGACAACCTAATGAAACAGGAAATAACACTTTCAAACCAGGAACAGATTTTTGTTATTATTTAAAAAATGTTTTATTATAAAAACTTTGAAAATTTGCCAAAATTCTGAGGATAAGTCAAACATTCTTAGATTTGGTGAGCTAACAGTGGTAAATGGGTTCTACGACTGGAGCAAATTTCATTAGGATAACTCCAAAAATTATGAAGAGAGAAGCCCCTCAATTTTCCCCATTGACGATAATGTTTTCCTTCATGCACATGCGCATCCGCCATTAATGAGGTACATATGGAGTTTTGGAAAGTTTTGAACTTTTTGCCTTCAAAATTCATAAATGACGTTAGAACGAAGCGCCAGCGCCCCCTACTTTCTAAGAGAGTTTAGAACCATTTTTTCCTGGATCGCACATGCCTATAATCCACTACAGTTCTCTTCTATCACCCCCAATTTGTGGGCATTAGAGGCCTCCTCTTCACTTCATTCCATCTGCTATCTGCTGCCAGATTGTTACCACTTTCTTGGGAAATGATTTTAAATTGCTCCCCCACCATTGAAATAACAAGACCACATATCAATATGGAATAACTATGAGTGACTTTATTGATGTTATCTACTTAACTTCCTTGTGACCTGCAAACCAGTTCTTAAAGAGTATGAACTTGGTGTGGAATAAGCTGAGGCAGTGGCCATCCAAGACCTACTCCTCAGCTAGCTTGGGCAAGACACCCAGCTGATCTTCTTCCAGGGCAACCTCATAGAGAAGAGGCACAGAGAGTTCTGCCCCAAGTCCTGAGGATTTAATGAGGCCAGAATTCTCCCCACTCCAAGGGCACTGCCATTCACCCTCACCTTGGTTATCAAATGCCCACAAGTGAGGGTCCCTGTTTCTGGTCTTCGCCAAAATGGATGCCTTAGGTGCACATCGAGATGTGAACCAATCCCTGTTTCCTGCATGATGACCTACTTAAGACCCACAAACACCAATTAACCCTTAAAGAAACAGTGTAGAATAGGAGAAAACAAACCCTGGTTCTTAGTGGGGGAAATTCCTACTCGACCCCAAAGCAACCCCTGAGTACACTGTTAGAGGGCAGGAGTGTGGGTCAGCGCCGGGAACAAGACTAAAGTTCTGGGTCAGGACTTCATGGTAAAGCCAGGCCCACCAACAAAAAATGGTCCCTATTCTCTCTCACTGGGAGTCAGCAAATCACCCTCTCTTCCCATCCGGGGATGGAAACCTAAATCTGGAAGTTGAAGGAGTAAGGCAACAGATGGATCAACTGTAAAGGATTCAGATTTTAGCTGAGTCTTTATGATGGTAAGGTGGCAAATGAAGTGTGAGATTGACAGGACATGGAAGGACAGTCAAAAAGGCAGCAGAGGGAGCATAAACTACATAGCCTTCAAATGCCTTTCTTGACCATTTCATCATACTGCTTCTGCTGCCCTCTGACTGTCCTTAAAGCCTATTTGCAGTTTGGGACCAATTTTGCACAAAATTTGCACAATGGTAGTTTTATGCAGAAAATACCATTTTAATTTTAATGGTATTTCTATGGAGAAATATTATTTCACATTCAGAAGGGATTTCTGGAAGGAGTTTTGATTGGGGGGAAATCAGATTTGGAGATCTGCTTGTTGTTCAGAAGGGATCACACTGTGGTAGTTAGTTCATAAATTTATGAAAGTTATGGGTTAACTCATAATTTTCCATGGAGGTCATTCAAGTGTAGATTTTGTTCTGTGCAGGAAATATTATTTCTGGATAGAAATATGAGTCCCTGAAGAGAAAATGCTGTTTCCTGGCCATGCTGATATTTGTACAAAAGAGCCATGTATGAATTCTGCACAAAATTTGGCCCAAACTGTGAAGATTCCCTCCAGTTCAGGATTTTCCTCAGAAGATGTATTGACATTTTTAAAAATCCAATATTTTTGAATATTTTAATCTTACCAAGAGATGTGTGAAGTAACAATTTGTGTTACTTTTCTTTCAAAATCCACTGAGATTGCTTTCAGAAATTAGAGTTTAAAGACTAGTTTTCTGAGATTCTGATGGTCACAAATATGTGCTCTTCCTCATGTCAACTGGTAGAGCTGATAGATCTTTGAGTCTAGGAGTATCAGTGCATACATCCTATAATACTGTATTCAAATGGGGTGGGGGGAAACAGTTGAAACAGAAGGTTATTCTTTAAAATGATGATAGCAAAATTGCTCATGAAAAGCAAGATTTCACCTTGAGTGAGGGATATACAATAAAACACTTCTACCCATACATCTGTGGTTTCAGCTATATGTATCTGACAAAATATGTCCTTGCTAGGAATTTTTTGCAACCTCCAAGTGAGTTTGTCATATGCTCCCGTGAGAATTTACAAGAGATCATCCTGAAGGACCTAGGAAATTCCTAGAGAGGATACGTCTCTAGGAATTTTCTAGGTTCTCCAGCCTACTCTATGATAACATCTAGTATAACATGTTCATTTCAATAACATTCACTATTGTCTGTAGTAAGTGGTACTGCACATATTTGTTATTTGGACTTGAAAGCATATTCTGTGTAACTTTTTAAGAGACATCAAAGAAATATTTTTTTACCCAGCACCATTATTCTTGGGAACTTTTAAAAAACTTCTATTTTTAAGTTTTCTTATATACACAGGAGTTTAAAACCAAGTCATCAAAATGAAAACAAAGCCCAATTACCCAAACCCAAATCATATATGAATGTAAGAAACAGCAAAATGGAAAACATTAATCTTCTGTGGAACACTGAAGAAAACAATCTGATTTGATGGATGAGAAAATATGACTGTAAATAAAGCAGTGCTTAATGAGACCAAGTATCCATCTATCTCCAGCATCCTTTTTCAAAATGTCTAATTCATGAGCAGGAACTGAGAAGGCAGCAACCTTCTCCAATTGTGCACTTTTTACTCAGAAGCATATTGCCTCTGACACTAGTAGTAATATATGATCATGGTGTTCTTGCTAGCATTACTACATGTAGCCTTATCTTTTTCCTATTATTCTATTATTTTCCCCAATAACTGTTGCAAATTAATGAGGAAGGATCTTGCTTCTTTTGCAGTGTTACTGCAACTTTTAGATACTTTTATAGTTACAGGAGCCCCGGTGGTGAAGTGCGTTAAAGCTCTGAGCTGAAGACTGAAAGGCCCGGGAGCGGCGTGAGCGGCCGCTGTTAGCTCCAGCTATTGCCAACCTAGCAGTTCAAAAACATGCCAATGTGAGTAGATCAATAGGTATCGCTCCAGCAGGAAGGTAACGGTGTTCCATGCAGTCATGCCGGCCACATGACCTTGGAGGTGTCTACGGACAATGCTGGCTCTTCGGCTTAGAAATGGAGATGAGCACCAACCCCCAGAGTCAGACATGACTGGACTTAACGTCAGGGGAAAACCTTAACCTTAATAGTTACAGGGAAGTGGTCTTACTCAATGGTCAATAAAGAACATTGCATGGTTCAAATGCTGGCTCATTCTGTGTTTCTTGGAAACATATTATGCTCTGGTAGAAGCTGAAATGATGGCAAGTGGACGTATCTCACTGAATCAAGGCCGCCATAAAATCTAAGGTGCATTTCACTGGGTAAGCATCCAGCCACCTCAAAGCCCCCTCAAAATCCTTTACATATTTTTTAAAAATACCAGCCCACCATTAAGGTCCTCCTGGCATGTAGAAATGATGTGGCAGGAGGAAGGGAGGGGGAAGTGGAAAATTGTTTCTCATCCCCCATCCTCCCCATCTCCTGGCATGTTATTTCTACATGCCAGGAGGACTGAAGGATCACATTAATGGCGGCCCAGTAAGTTTTTTAAGTTGAAAGGGTAGTTTTTGGGGAGGGGTTGGGAGCCATCCTATACTTTTGTCTCCAGCAGCCTAAAAGGTTTGAGATGGCAAATGGGGACTCTCCCCCAGGTAACTGTGGTTGGTCCTGGAACTACCCGGGGATGAATCCCCACAGGCCCTATAGTCCATTAGACCTAGGCCTTTCAGGAAGGCCTGGATCTCATGGTGTATCTAATTTATTTGGAACAAAGTAGGTAAACCCTGCTTTATTCTGAATTAATTTGGTTTACCAGAGGCGTTGTGTGTAAAACCAAGACAGGTCTCAATTAAAAGGCCTGTCTGGGTGGGCCCACAATCTTCCCAAATTTTACTGGTCTTTTTGCTGTTATGGTGTTTGGTCGATAATGTAGTACAATATGATCCCCATTTCTACGGGACTAGTATCTGCAGTTTCATTTATCCAACAAAATATGTTTTTGTAGGTTTTTTCTAAGTCTAGTATGATTCTATAGTATTCTTTCATTTCAATGAAGTTTGTTATTATCTGCTGTTCTGCATAGCCAGACACAGTCTGACAATGTATACGAGGTTCATACTGTACTGGAAAACTTCTCTGCCAGCATGTAGGAGGAGCAGGATATAGATGGTGGTGGATGGGAAGCCTATAGCCCTCCAGATGATGTTGAACTTTTACTCCCATGAATAATCCTTAGCCCGGACATCTGAATATGTAGGATTATGGGATTTATAGGCTACACATCCCACATGTCTCTATTATATAAAACTACAATGAAGTACTAAATTTTCTCAAAGCATGTAAAGTTACAGGAGATTGGACACAATCATTACTTTAATTCATAGTTTATCAGTTCCAGATAATTATACATTGGAATTTAAATCACACATCTTGCCATGCGAATTATAGAAATCATTTGATACTTTATCTTTTAGTAGGTGATAGATGCTTTAGGACATTTGTTTCCTTAATTAGTCTCTTTAAGGAACTGTGCAAGATTTGTCGGCTGAGAGAAGAAGAAAAATGCCTATAAAAGAATAAATTATCCTTTAATTATTGTTTTAACTTTTCAATACTTTGAATGGAAAGATGTATGTAGCAATTATATGCCAATTATTTCTTTCATCTCCACTGGCTGAAAATCTTCTTATTTTTAACTGTTATATCAAGAAGCAAAACTAATAGTGCGACTTAAACTATTAAGCAGGGGGAAATATAACAGTCCATGAGGAATAAGTTCTAAGATTTGAACTTGCTAAGGGAGCCTGAGATAAAAAGTTAGATTCAATGGGGAGTAGATCTTTAGTAGAATTCCAAACAGCCTATACTCTTGTTGGCAGAAGATGAGAACATTTATGTTCCCTTGTCCTGCTGCCACTTTTGCTCTCTACAAGTCTGTTCTGAATGGCTGGGTGAGCCTCCAAGGCAAATTTTGCAGGAACACTAATAACTGCAAGAGAAGTCTTTACAAACTTTGCATCCTCTCTTATTCTAGTGCACCCTTACATTAATTCCAACTCCATCTGTGGATAGAGGAAGCTTACCTGTTCATAGAACACAAAGTGAGGGGTCCATCCCATTTGGCCAAATGCCAAATATAACAGATCCCACTGAATACACAAGAAAGTGGTAAAAATTTTATACTATAAGACACATTGGGTCCCAGACTCAGAAAAACATATGGTATAAATAACTATCAGTGCATGAAGCTACATGAGTGTAACATAAGTGTATGTCAACTTTAATCCTCATGATATTTTTGAATCCCAATGAGAATCACAATGGGTCTCAAACTATAAAAAGTCTGAGACCCATTGTGGAAAATGTGGAAAGAAATGCATGCATAGGCAGAATCCGATGTATTTCAGAGCACCCAAACCCCATTTCCCATTTTTTAACAAATAGTGAAACCAATTTATCATTATATATCATTATATACTATAATCAGAACCACCATAATGATGATGATGTTTATTTATACCTCATTTTTTCCCTCCACAAAATGGTATCTATGACATAGTCTTTCTGATTTCAGTGTATGGCTATGAAAGCTAAAGAAACTTGACAGGAAGAGAATAAACTCATTTGACCCCCCTCAATGGATTGTCACCTTGTTGTGGTGATGTGATGACTCATGGGCCATGTAGTCCCGTTCCTAGTACTATTGTGGCAGATGAAGAGGAAAACTTGGGTTTCCCACCGTTTCAGCCAGAATTGGAGCCCTTGCACCTGCAAGATGTTTGCCCACAAGAAGTCAGCCAAACCAGCCTTGAGCAGAAATCTCCCCCATTTTCTCACCGGGATAATTATAATCGAGATAGAGGCGCTAGGGAGGCGAATCGCAGAAGCGCCAGGATTGCTGCCAGACAATTAGCTGATTAAGCCTGTTTCCCTTGGGAAATCTTAAGGAGTCATGCATCTGGACACAGTATGGGTTTCGTTTCTTGTTCCCCAGGGAAAGTGTTCCTTGGCGGGAAAACAAGATCCTATATAGGTGTTTACCCGCAAGGTAATCCTTGCGGAGTCAATTCGTCAGCTTCGGGAGTGAGATCGTGTGTGGACTACGCTACTCCAGTTCCCTGTTCCCCGGACCTTGCCACGGACCTTGTTCTAGTTCCAAGCCTGCCTTGTCCCCGGATCTTGCCACGGACCTCGTTCTTGCTTCTTGCCTCTTGTTGCCACGAATCAAGCCTTGTTTGCCAAGAATCTAGTTTGCTTCCAGCCTTGTTGTCAAGCTCCATTGGACTAAAGGACCCTGTCATTTCCCCACACTTTGCTTGGCAAAGTGTGTGTTTCGGTTATTGGATTATAACTTTGGACTCTAATATCACATATTGGACATTGTTTTCCTGGACTATATTTGACCTTTCCTGAAAGGTCTACTTCTGAACTATATTCTTCACTTGTTTTTATTGACTTTATATATTCCTTTAATAAAGATATTAGATAGATTCTGGCCTCTGCGCATGGTTATTGGTGCTCTGCAGCCTGGGTCTTGACAGGTGAGGAGCTTGTGTGTTCCATTGAAACTGCGGCTGAAACTGTCAGAGTCATGTGCTCCCAGGAGAGTTTCCCTGAGTGGCAGGGGGAGGATCCAGACCAAGAACATTCCAAAGATCTGAAGACGTCAACGGTGGATCAAGCACTGAAGTGATGATTCTTCACCATAAACTTTGCTGGACTGGCCATATTGTCCAAATGCCCAATCACCATCTCCCAAAGCAGTTACTAGACTCCCAACTCAAGAACAGAAAACAGAATATTGGTAGACAGAAAAAGACATGTAAAGATGGACTTAAAACTAATCTTAACAACTGTGGCATAGACACTGAGAACTGGGAACCCCTACCCTTGAGAGTATTACCTGGAAGTCAGCTGTTTACCAACAGTACTATGGAATTCAAAGGCACAAATGGAGAGGAAAAGGGGGGGGGAATGTTAAAAAGGAAAGCATGTCAAGCCAACTGTGGTCGGGGCCGCCTTCCATTTGGAAATCGATGCCTCATTGCGAAGGAACATGAAGATCAAGAATAGGTCTCTATAGCTACCTACGGACCCACTGCCAAGGCTCTACACTAGAAAGGCAATCATACTCGGACACAAGGAATCACTTAAATAAGTAAGTAAACTCTTTTGAAATGGAGTGCTGGATAAGAGTCTAGGAATACCATGGACTTCCAAAAGACAAATAAATTGGTGCAAGAACAAATAAAGCCTGCATTTTCACTACAATTTAAAAAATGGTCAATTTGAATCTACAGTACTTTCGGCATAGAAATAATTATAACATTCAATGAAGTATAAAGCAGTAAGAAAAGAGGAAAATTGCATTACGGTGAGTAGACTCAATTGAGGAAGCTAAAGTTATGGTATTTGCAAGACCTAAGCAGCAGGGTTGTTGGTGATTGGGATTGGAGACCTCTCATTAAAAAGCACCATGAGTCCAAATCGAATTGAAAGCAATTAAAAACAACAGTAAATGAAACCAATATAATTCATATGTCCTAAAATAGTGAAAATGTTTTGTAGCATAATTAACATAGACTACGAAGCAAAGTAGCTGTTATTTATAAGGCTATACACTGTTAATAGTATCATGGGACAATTTTCTATCCTAATGACAAAGTAATCCCCTTTGGGAGAAATATCTCCCAAGGACAGGGAATATTCCTGCATGGCAAAGGGTTGGTTTGAACCTTATCATGTCTATGATTCTAAGTAGCATTCTTAAATCCATTCTACAGACTGTGGGAACATGTCTCTTTGATGGTACAGTGATCCTCGAAAGCAAATATATTCCATGTGACATACACTAGTTTGTTTTATTTTGTTTTGTACATTGTTATACTGCAGATGTAGATCATGATTGAGAATTATTAGATCCTCCATATATTGTTAGATTTCAACTCCTATCATTCCTTACCATTTGTTCTGCTGACTATGGGGAGTTGCAGCCCAGGAACATCTGAAAGGCCACACAATTCCTACCTGATGGAGGTCAGGATGGAAGTGGCTGCTTAAACTAAATCAGTGTGAACCCCAGTGTAGTTCATGTTGTGTACTCTTTTCTGTACGTCACAACATATTGTGTACTCTTCTCTGTATGTCAGAACACAACAATTCATTGTTAAGTTCTATCAACAATAGTGCCTCCTACATCCAAGACTAGCAGACTTCCACTCATAAGGGTCTTGGGTCCAGTCATTATCATTGCCTTTGCTGATGTGCTACCTGGGGTATAGGGAATCTATGCCCTATTCTATCAAATGATAATGATGTAGGTCAGGGATGAGATCCAACATCCGGTAGTCTCTAGCTACATTTCCTGATGCAAGCAAGGGGTTGGACTGGATGGCCCTTTGTCTCTTCCAACTCGACCTCATTCCATGGGGGGGGGGGGGGACAGGGAAGAAGGGGGGAACTTTCTTTCAGATAATTACTGTTCCTCATCAAACATGTTGCTCTTACTGTTATAACAGCCATCACCCACACCATTTGTCTTCATGAAACGCAACAGAGACATCCAATGACAGTTGTCATCACACCTTCAAGTACCCACCTTTCCCCACTTCCAAGCAAATGGAGAAGTCTGGAGTCGATTTGCTACCTAAAAATGTCCATGTCTAGACATTTTAAAATCTGAGTCCCATGCACAACCCACAGAAATAGTCATCTGATGGCCTTCGTGGGACTCCGTGTTTAAAGTGTCTAGAAATGGGGGAAGCCTTCATGTCATGAGGTCCTATTCTAGGCTTCCCACAAAACCCACCTCTTAAAGCATGCAACCCTATCCCTATCCCCATAGAATTTCTCGGGCACGGAAAAGCCCACTTCTGGGAGAAGTCTGAGCACATCATTGTTCACTGCCATACTCTCAATGTCTCAGAAATTCTTTACTGAGTAAAGAGGAGGGGGAGGTTGAATGCTTTAAAAGATAGAATTTGTGGGGTACTTTCACACCATAAAAGTCTAATTACAATGTCATACATCAGGCATATAACATCATAATTACTGAACAGAATGTCAACCTACATATTTTATGAACAGGCCTTCTGCCTTCTGTGCTGGTGGAAAACAATGTGCCCCACCACATCTCGTCCAATGTATAACTACTATACAGCACTCGGCAACCAAGCTGGGCTTCCCATGGTGTGCTTGGCTGCTTGCCAAAGGAAACATCTGCTTTTGGAGGATATAATGCCTTAGAATGTACCCACCCAACTATGAAGCAACAGTATTGTTTCCCATTAGAAAACACAATCTTAGATTGATCAGGCAGTGGTGAATTTATTGTCCAATAAAATCAGTCTCTTTCCCATGGCATTCTCACTGCAAACTTTTCTTTGCCCTGCTGATTGCACATCTGCTCCTTCACAAACCAGATGAGTCGCTATCTTAGTAAAGAATAGGTCATTAGTACTGACATCTTCCAGTTTCATTCTTTGCTGCTGCTGATGGAGCTGTTTCTCATCTAAGAGCTCACACCTGCTTCTCTGCATCATATTTAAGGGAGAAAACAGCACAGAAAATGGTGCATTACATTGGCTAGGACAAAAATTAGAATATTCCAAAGAACAAAGACCTTAGAGTTACTGAGATTTCTTCTTGTCCTGGCCATTTAAAGAATCTGCAGTTAAGCACAGCACTATAACTGAGAAATGTGCCCCACTTTTTGATGCAAACTAGTAGTATAAAATAATGACATTGGTAGGGGTGTTGTCAACACGAAATAATAGACCATGAAGGAATGAAGATGTTGAAAAAGAAACAAGGTGCCAGTTTATGTCTGCTCTCCCTTCCCACCATAGTGAGACCCAGAAGAAAGTCAACCACTAGAGTAGCGAATCAAAAGAATTCTAGCCAATAAAAGTCGTATTTTTGTGGGTTTATCAACAAATGTAAGATCACACTGATTGAGCAATGTTAAAAGGTGTCATTGGGAAAATATTTAATTGTGTTCTGCTTCTCCTTATAAATGAACTTGTGTGTATTTAATGATGCTTTGGTTAAAAAAAATATTTTTACTAAAAACCCATTGTGATCACAATGTCTTTAACAAAGGGCTGTTGCACTTAGAAACTCTCAGAAAACATTTTGATTTTTCATTCTCAGCTGCTCTATAATGTTATTTAGGGGAGTTTTTACCTTTTCTCATTTGCCTATTCCTATAACAGACACATAGTTTATATGATTATAAAAAAGGAGCATGAAGTCATAGGGTATTTTGATAATATCTAGCTAATGAAGAACTGCTAGATTAAACTGTTCTTATTTTGATTAACCTCTGTGTTGTTATGCAAGGCATGCTCTATAATAATTTATGCCATGTTCTTCTTACTATTGACAGTTTAGGTCTGATACGTTGATATTCAACTTGTCATTCTCAACCCAATTCAACAAGATACTTTTCCTGCTATAAGAAACCGTTGGGAATAATTACATTGCCATTCTTATGAGCCTCAGCCAGCACAGCTAATGGTGATGGGTGGCAGATATTATAATTAATATGCAGAGAGTCACACATTCCCCATCCATGAGAAGAATGGATAGAAACAGCAGAAATAATTCCATTTGAATTTTTTATTTAAAACTGGTTAAAAAGATGATCTTTTAGCACTTGAAAGGTATTATGGAACCAGGACTCACATATACATATTTTACTTAATTTAAATGCTCACTTATATGTAGTGCATTTCAAGCAGTTCTATATGGTAATTCTTTTAGAGCCCACCCAAAGTCCTCTATTCCCTGTTTCTCTTCCTCTGTTGCATTTCAGTATTTTTACAGGTGTTTTAGGTCTTTGCACCAATATATTTTCTCTAAATATCAATACACAATGACATCACTTCCACCCAACCACAGCCACACCTGCACCAATCCACAATGCTCCCCATTGAAACCATTTTACAAGCCTTTTAAACAGAGCTGAACATGGGGAATGCTATAAATGTTGGCTATTAAAATGCTGCTGTTGGATGGTGGTTTCACTGCTTTGCTTGGCAGAGCCTTAGGAAAGGAGTTCTAACTTGTTTATGGTTGTGGTTTTCCATGTCTTAAAAGACATATTGTTAATGAGTTCATTAAATACCCAATAGACCAGTATTAAAAGATGTTTGCAGATCTTTGCTCTCCCCCTCCTTCAATGTTTCACACAAAGTTTTGGACAGCATTTGAGGAAATTATTTTTGTACTGTAAATCCCAGAATCTTCTAGCAGCCTGACCACTTGATTTGGACATAATTTCTGATGTTTCAATAGGTTCTATACAAATAATATGTTGTCATTTACTCTTAATGTTCTTTCTCTCTCTCTCTCTCTAGATATTGTGAAACAAAAATGTATCTATCCTGGTATCAATTTGACATGAATTCAGCATACTCCAGGTCAATTCAGGCACATAATTAAATTGAATTCAGGATGACATGAATTCAGCACGATCCAGATTAATTCAGGCACATCTTAGATTCATTGAAATTAGACTCTTCAGCAGATCTTATTTCCTCTGTTTTCCTACTTCATTTCTTTTCTTAATTTACATAAAAATCCGAAGGACATTCAAGAAGTGAGTTTCATTATGAACAATGTGTGAAATCAGACCAAATTACAATGGCAAGCCTACAAACTATCTTGAGTCCCTATTTTGAATAAAATACAACCAAGCAAGAACTGGTGCAACAGGCCTCACCTGCTATTGTTCAATAGTTATTTCGTTGCATAATGACTCTAATCCTTTTATAGTTAACCTATGCTTGGAAATAACTCTGTGCAAATTACATTAATTCCTCTTCTTTCCACCATAACTGTGGAACTGGCAGGTATTGGAAGTGATGGCCACGTTTAATGCATCTGATGCATTTACTTTGACTTAATTTGCATATTTATATTATCAGGAGATACCTGTATCAGGAGAAAGGCAGGATTAAAAATAAAGGAAATAAATAATGCGTGTTTGCTCATTTGTGCTGTTTTTCCATACTGCAGTAGTGTTTGTGGTTTTGTTGTCCAAGTCACAGTGCAGACAGATACAAGATAAAAAGTAATGCCAGTAGAAACACATGCACTGAAAAGCAAAAAAAAAAAAAAAAGGAGAAGAAAACAGACTGAAATGGGTCTAACACAGGGCATTATTGCATGAAAGGTTTCAAGCTCTCCAGCCATGGACTGACGGGCTTACCATCTCCGTACATTGTTCTACGCTCATCTCAAAGCTCGACTCATTTTTAAAGAGTACTTTTCCAAAAAGAAAAAAGCCCGGGGAACTCCCATTGTTAGGCAGCTGGTAGGTTTCTGAATCTGTATTCAAAGTATTTTCAGATGGCGTAGTAATTCAAACACACTTCAGCAGTGTGTTTGGGGACTGTGACATGTTATTGTGGTCATGTTGGGGGCATCACTGTGAACTGCCTCACTTTTCTATGTTCACAGTGCTAGTTGTTTTATTTCAAGGAATCAGGCAGAGGAGATATAGCTGCAAAGTCATAACTGTTCTATTCTGTCCCCTTTGTTTACGTGTGTGCGTGTTTACGTTTGTGTGTGTATGTATGTGTATTTATATGTGTGTGTGTGTGCGCGCGCGCATGTGTGTGTGTGTATATGTATATATATATATGTGTGTGTGTGTGTGTGTGTGTGTGTGTGTGTGTGTATATATATATATATATATATATATATATATATATATATATATATAGTTCCATACTATTACTAATTCCAGGCATTTCAAGACTTTACTCTCTTATTTGGGCACTCGTTTGCTAACTTTCCTTTATACTTTTGCTAATATTCACACCATGCATTAGAAATGAACTTCTGTAAACTGCAACCTGAGCTGATTTGGTAAAGACATAAAGAGCCCACTCCCTTGGAGAATACAAAAGGTAGTGGCTGGTTAGTAATTATAAACTGCATTTCCTTTTTATTAATGTTTAAATTGCTTAAAGAGACAGTGGTTGCAAATCTGCAGAAGTATTTAATTGCTAATCTGCAGTGTAATTCTTGAATTTTTGATAGAGTTGCACAATTCTTCTGGGAGGAAAAGGGGGGTGGATTAACAGAGGCAATGCGTGAATTGGGAGGAAACAAAGCCCAGCAGTTTTAAAACCTCATGTCATAATATGCACAGAAGCTTGTGGAAAGAAACAGCAACTTCATTTCTGCATCAAGTGTAAAAAAAGACTAAAGAAGAATAAGAGAAAGAAGAAAGAATGAAAAGCACAAGCTAAAGTTTTGAAAGTAACTGCCATGAAACTCAAATAAAATTATTTTAAATATATTCCTGCTGGTAACAGAGCTAGTAAAAAGTCTGTATGGTCTTTGTCATCCTTCTCTTTAAGCACTTTGATGGGAGAGTGCTGGTGATATTCTTCTACAAAATTAGAAGTTAGAATTATTAATGAGCAAAGTCTACTTCCCCTCTTTCATCTCCCAGATCTGGTGCTTTTCTTTTATAGTTAAACACTAATTTATACAGTATGTTGGATCAACACATGAACAGGGGAATACACCTGGTCAGCCTCTCTCTGCTTCCAGCTCTATTGTTCTTCTCACATGGAAAATATCTGAATTGCAGAGCATGCCCATCAGGTGATTGGGAATCTTAAAAAAAAAACACAGTGTTCCTAATAGTTTGAATAGTGCACACCAGGGCCGGCCCAACACGGAGGCCACGTGAGGCTGCCGCCTCGGGCGCAGGCCCGGGGGGGCGCCGTCAAGCGCCCTGGCCCCGCCTCCCACGCTGCGTGAGAGGCGGGGTCAGGGTGAGCTGCACGGGAGGCTCCCGCGCAGCTCAGCCTCGCCGGCCTGGCCTTTTCCAGGGGGCCAGACTGCAGCAAAGGTCCTTGCAGGCCGCAATCGCTGTCTGGGCGGAGCCTCGCCTCCCGGTCTGCGTGCCCTGGCCCCGCCTCTCACGTTGCGTGAGAGGCGGGGCTAGGATGAGCTGCGAGGGAGGCGCGGCCAGGGTTGGCCCCGCCTTCCTCGCAGCTCAGCCTCGCCGGCCTGGCCTTTTCCAGGGGGCCAGACTGCAGCAAAGGCCCTTGCAGGCCGCAATCGCGGCCTGCAAGGACCTTTGCTGCAGTCTGGCCCCTTGGAAAAGGCCAGAGCGCGCTGGAAGGGAGGCAAGGCCCCGTCTGGGCGGAGCCTCGCCTCCCAGCCTGAGCGCCCTGGCCCCGCCTCTCACGCTGCGTGAGAGGCGGGGCCAGGATGAGCTGCGTGGGGGCGGGGCCAGGGTTGGCCCCGCCTCCCGCGCAGCTCAGCTTGCCAGTCTGGCCTTTTCCAGGGGGCCAGACTGCAGCAAAGGTCCTTGCAGGCCACGATCGTGGCCTGCAAGGACCTTTGCTGCAGTCTGGCCCCCTGGAAAAGGCCAGACTGGCAAGCTGAGCTGCGCGGGAGGCGGGGCCAACCCTGCCCCCCACGCCCTGGCCCCGCCTCTCACACAGCGTGAGAGGCGGGGCCAGGGCGACCTGCGTGGGAGGCGGGGCCAACCCTGGCCCCGCCTCCCATGCAGCTCACCCTGGCCCCGCCTCTCACGCTGCGTGAGAGGCGGGGCCAGGGCACAGGAGGCGGGGCCCGCCGGCAGGGCGCAGGAGGCGGGGGGGCGCAATTTCCCCTCCCCGCTTTATATAAAAAAATATGTCCGGCCGGCCCTGGTGCACACATGTAGAAAAAGCTTTCTTTGTGTTTTGATTAACCACACTTTGTAATTGAATGAACAAGCCTAGTTTAGTTTTGATGGGAGTTGATGTCCAGATGACCAAATGAATAATTGCTTCAGACTCATTACAGCTGATTTTGGACCCAAGCTGAGCCATTGTAATCCAATCTAGTTGAGTTCAAATCAGAACAATTCAATGAGCAATTCAGCCAAATTGTGGCAATGGGATAGCCACGATGGGCTACCACAGTGCAACAGAGTACCTTGGATATTGCAGTGGGAGGAAGAAAACCTTTACAATAACCAAAAAATACATTTGCTAAGAGAAAGTGGATTTATATTTCTGTAAGTCACTAAAAGGACACATTTATTAAAAATTAAATCTAAATATGTGGCATTCACTTGCTCTGATTTTTCTCTCATACAATAGACCTCTACCATTCCTCCCTTCACTCTCCCTTTACACTATTGTTGTAAGTTTCTTAAAGACAATGCTTTCTTTTCTTTTGTTTTGTTTATTATTTTATTTTTCTTACATTATTTGGTAAACTATGTTCAAAGAGAGAATGTTATTTTGTTAGACAAACACAAGATAATAAACAAATGGAAAGATCGTTGAAAGGACAAAACACGGTGTTAAAAATCCACTATTTTGGATGTAGAATGGACCCAGCTCAGCTTCTTTAAAATAGAGGAAGAGTGCAATGATAAAGCTGTTTCAATAGCAGTTCAAATATATTGGGATTACTTGAAAGCAAAAAGAAATGTGAAGATAACACTAAAATTCCAGCAAAACGCTCAATGCATTTTGGAGCTTCCTTATAGGCTTTTTTTTTCATCTGTTGAAGTAAATAATAGTCTCATAGATTAAACCATATTTGATTCCTTGCCGAACACTGCCACCAGGTGGCTTAAGAAATCATAACAGGAACAGGAAATGTTCATTTCCTGTGGCATGTGCAAAAGCTATTAACACAGTTTGCCATGAAGCTGTTAAATAAATATGTGCTTTAGGAGAAGAGATTAGCCAACAGCAAAACTATTTTATCTAGCTCTTCAAAAACTTGGATCAAGACAATTAACTTTTCTTTCCTGATGTTTTAATTTCTCATCTACGACATACCTCAATGCGAAATCAAGAGGATTAGGAAGCATATGTCAACTAAAGACAACAAATATTTCAGGTTATGTAGGTAAAGGTAAAGGTTTTCCCCTGACGTTAAGTCCAGTCATGACCGACTCTGGGGGTTGGTGCTCATCTCCATTTCTAAGCCGAAGAGCTGGCGTTGTCTGTAGACACCTCCGAGGTCTTGTGGCCGATATGACTACATGGAGCGCCGTTACTTTCCCGCCAGAGCGGTACCTATTGATCTACTCACATTTGCATGTTTTCGAACTGCTAGGTTGGCAGGAGCTGGGGCTAACAGCGGGCGATCATTCCACTCCCGGGATTTGAACCTGGCAACTTTTGGTCCGCCAGTTCAGCAGCTCAGCGCTTTAACACACTGTGCCACCAGGGGCCCCTGGTGTTGTTATGTAGGCAACATAAAAAAAAAAGAGATATAGGCAGTCCCTGAGTTACAAACATCCGACTGATAAATAACTGATACTGATAGTTCAAAACAGGGGTGAGACAGCAGGAAGTGAGAGAAATCTCCCCCTTGGAACGGAAATTCACTCCTGAAACAGTTATCATGTCTCCACTGATGCTTTCTCACCTACCTTTGTTTCCACGAGCCACATTTTTCAAAATCACAGGGACAGAAAGTGAGAAAGGGCATCTTCTGAACAGGGGCACAGACAGCAAAACGAACACCACATGAGTTCTAACCCTTCTCTATGCTATCCAAAGCATGTGTGTGTACCTATTTCAGTCTACAAACAAATTCAATTTTAGAACAAACCTACAGAACCTATCTTGTTCATAACTTGGGGGTTGCCTATATAGAATTCTGCATTTTTTTCTTCAAAAAAGCAATTTATATACATGGATATTGTTTGCAGCCTATTGCAGGAAAAAGGTAGGATATAAATAAATCACTATCAGTTTCCACAGGATACATATAGAAGATCCAGACAGGAATCTTCCCACTGTACCCTACCAACTGGAACAAAGGATTTCACTACACATGTGATGAAAATATCCAATGAAAAATGTAACCCAAAGCAATGAGGGAAGGGGGATTTGATATACTCACAATCAGAAACTCACACAAAATTCCTTTTTTTGTTGTCTGAGAATCTGTTCATAAAGCAAGGTATGTGTGGGGCAGAGGGAGATTCATAATCTACTTATTTGCAGTAATGTATCATTCCTGAATCCATGGGTAAACATAATGTCACTTACCCATTTCCAAAACATCTCTAGATATTTTCTAAGTCCTGCAGCATGATTCTATGGTATGCATCTGCTCAAAGTTATTAATTTCAATAGTTGGATATTATCTTGGCTTCACATTTCCATAGTATGTCCAGGAAAGTATCCCTCATGTATTAGGAGGGGTTGTACTGTATTACTCTGATATTTTGCATATAGACATGTCATTCTTCCAGATTGATCTAAAGAAGTGTAGATTCTCACAAGAATGCTTCTTAGACTTTGCTGGTTAGAGTTTTCACCTTCATGTCTTTTCCCATTGTTTGGGGGTTGATTTGTAATGATATCTTGGAAATGCACTAGGGATCTTCCAAAGGTTTGTTTAATTTGTTTTTAATGAGATATTCTTATATTTTGTGAAAGTGCCGTTTCACTGTTACACAAATACACTATAGCACTAGAACTCTGAAACATTTTTTTTCAAAGAAGGAAAGAGCAAAGGAGATTTTATTTTGTTTTCATATCTTGAAAATATAAATAACACATACTTGAGCATGGGAAGAAAATGTTGTAGGTGCTGCATTATATTGCCCAAAATTGCAAAATATAGTCCAGGACAACATAAATTTCTTTTTGATTAGAAAGAGGAAGAGAAAGCAAACTGCAGCAACAAAGATTACAACTTTCCAACACACTTGCCTTACCTGGAAGAACCTGCACATGTGCATTCATGCACACACAGCACTACTGTGAAGGATGTCTAACAGTTGCAAACAGTCATAGGGCATCCTATCATCTAGCAACATAGTCATAAAATCTTACCATATATTTAGATGTGTTTAACCACATCCAACTCTCATTCTCAGACAAAGTTCCATCTTGGTCATTATTTTTTTCTGACTATGTCAGATAACGGAAATGTATCTAATCACATCTGTCTTTTTTCTGAGATAGAATATCTTAGTTATTTCCTTTCTTCAGTTTCATCTGAAAACAGAAACTGAGGTATGAGATTCTCATATCTACCACTCTCTTTAATCTGTGGCCATGAGCCAAATTATGCATACATAAAGAGTGAGGCCGAGCTCCAGGGACCCTTCTCCAACACCAACTTCAAGCTGGATCCCAGCACTTCCCTCTCCAGAAATAAGCTGCATATGGATGTCACAAAGGAATACTATTGATGAGCCAGCACCTGGAGATGAGTGGTATGGTTCCTCTCATGTCAGGCATGATGTGGAAGGACTGGCCCATCACTTATGCTGCTCCTATATTGTGAAAGAAATGCCATGTGGGGAAGCACTGGCACTGCAACAAGGCTCACATGGGAAATATAGCTTTTTCCCAGCCCAGATGTTTTTCAGGATCAATTCCCAGGAGACCCTAGTCTCCAGCTCCAAAAATACAGAAGGCAACAACTTTACCATCAATGCTTATCTGGCCCATGAGACCCAGGTCATCATTAGTCTCAAACCCCCAACCTTCCTATGACTTCAACTTGGGAAACTTCATAGACTCCTTGATCACCAGATCTGTGGTGTCATTACCAAGAAGCAAATTGAGTCTGGGACAGAGGAAAATGTAATTTGAGCTTTGGCACTTTTTTTGCTCTTTTGGCAAACATATATTGCACCCAAAATAAAATAAAATGTAAATACAATCTCATAAAAATCCAAAAGGAGATGAACACTGCCTCCTAGTGGCAAAAATGAGCATGTAAATAAAAAATTCAAGGTTGACTTTGAATTCTCTACTGCCACAATTATGTCATGGCTGATTGTTAATCACAGCTGCAAGGCAATTATGGGTAAATGTTAAGGATACTTATAGATGACTAGCTGTGCCCAGCCACGCGTTGCTGTGGCAAAGTGGTGGTGGTATTGGTTAAAAATTGTTGTGGAATTTTTATTTGATGTTATTTGTATTTTTTAATTAATTTTATTGTAACTTATCATTTTATTTATTATATTTTATTATTTTCTTGTATCATTGTTAGTTATTTTCTGTTATTATAATATTTTATTATATGTTATTTATTATGTATTAATTTTTAGTGTTTTTAATTATTTTTAGTGTTTTTTATTATTTTTATTGTATTATTTGTATTTATTTTATTTTTATTCCTTCATTATTATTTGTGTTTTTATTTTATTTTATTATTTGTATGTATTATATTTTATTATTTTATTATATTATTTTTATTTATTTTTTTAATTGTATTATTTTATTTTGTTTTTTTATTTGTTTTTTGTATTTATTTTATTATTTTTGTTTCTCTTTGTATTGAGTTGCTCTGAGTTCTGTGGTCTGCCTGGTCATGTTCCAAATGTATTCTCTCCTGATGTTTCGCCTGTATGTATGGCAGGCATCCTCAGAGGTTGTGAAATGTGTTGTAACGAAAGCAAGTGGGGTTTATATATCTGTGGAATGACCAGGGTGGAAGAAAGAACTGTTGTCTGCTTTAGGCAAGTGTGAATGTTGGAATTGGCACTAAATAGCCTTGTAGCTTGAAAGCCTGGATGGTTCCTGCCTGCCTGGAATGAACAAAATGTGGCTCCCAGTATTAAAAAAAATCTGTGAAATCAGGACAGTTAACTAAAGAACAGCACTGAGCAATCAGGGAATTCCAGACATGATGTACTGAGGGCCAGCTAACATCTCCCAACAAAGGATTCCTCTCCGAAGCAGGAAGCAGCCAGGCCTTGAAGGTGCAAGGGCATTCAATGGTAATCAAGGTGGCCAAGTGGAACATTCACAGTCACCTCAGACAGATCAGAGTTGTCACATCCTGGATATCATTGGTGAGATAGAACTAAACATCCCACTTGTCTGTTTTCAAACAGAGCTCATAGTCTCTGAGGATGCCTGGCATAGACATGGATGGCAGTTTGGCAGCAGATAGGGTCGTGAGGGAATGGGATGTTTAATCGGCTTTTTCTGAATCCATTCTTATTATCCAACATATTCAGTTATCCAATGTTCTGCCAGGGTGTTTATGTTGGATAAGTGAGACTCTACTGTATATGTTATATTATCTGCTTAGAACTGGATTATATGAGGCTCCTTCTACAGAGCTGAATAAAATGCACACTGAAGTGGATTATATGGTAGTGGGGACTCAAGATAATCCAGTTCAAAGCAGATAATATAAGATTATAAATGGGTTCTATAGCTGTGTGGAAGGGCCTTGAGTCTACAATGCCATATAATCCAGTGTAAATTAGATAATCTGTATTTTATAGGCAGTGTGGAAGAGAGAGTGAGGCCTGAGTAGGTTGCTAGGAGACCAAGTGGGCGGAGCTTAGTCTTCTAACTGGCAGCAATTGGCTAAAGACAATTATTCCTCTCCCTCTAATTAGGACTTTATTTTTCTTTTCTTTTTGTTGTCGGAACGTAGGGGCAAGGATGGTGGATTGTGCTGCCAAATTTCTAGGTTCTGGGGCTTGTACTTTTGTTGTTTAGTGGCAGGGGAGGACACCATTTGTCTTTTATATATATAGATTTGCTTTTTATGCCTAAGAGCAAAATTAAAAATAGCATGACTTTTAAAAAGCAATAAAAATGCATCTTTCTAATTGGGAAAAGGACTCTGACCATTACAGAAAAGCTGACCATGTATGTCAATGAAAAAGAAGGAACAGTCACATAATCTAATCTATGTAATATGTCCCAATTTAGGAATTATTCCAACTGTAATCATGTTCAGCATTGCCTACTTGTTTCACACTGTAATTTAGTAATTTAGATTTATTTATTAATAGTTAAATATGGCAATTAATCTGGAGTGACACTTAGGGATGTTATGTTTCTGTGTATCTTACTGTGTTTATGTTATGCATTTTGTCTTTCTCCTTGTTCTTAATTACTTTTAGATAAAATAAATATACCAATTATTAGAGGTTTTTATCAAATTATATACCACCAAGTAATTGCTTAGAGTAAATGTGACACGACTGGACTGAAAATCATTTGGGAAAAGGTCTGTATATAAGTATTTCTGAAAACACTAGGCTACAATTTGGAAAACCATCTCAATGAAATCAATTTGGCAAACAAATAAAATAAACTTCCCTAACCCTGTTTCTAGTGTTAACATAAGTTTATTGTATTGATTTTGTCATCTATAACTTTAATTGAAAGATTTTTTTAAGAAAAGAAAAAGGGCGGAAGTAGAATTGTGAAGGCTACATAGCAAGACTGAAAATTGGTCTCATAGGAAAAGCAGTCATTTTGCCCACCAGAAATGAAATCAAAACAACTCCTGACAAGCCAGAGGGTTGTTCAGAGTTGTAGATTCTTCTTGCTAATGCAGCAATAGGTGTTCTTTTGCCCTTATTGCTGAAATTGCATTCAATGGTTAGATTTTTTAAAATCTGATATCTGGGTTATAAAGGTAGTAAGCAATTTTAATCCCATGTCCAATGACAAGGATGATCTTGATACTCAAACACCACAGACTTGTATTATATACATGAAGAGGCATAGCTGGTGCTCTGGCAATATTCATGTTTTTTAAACAAACAAACAAACAACCCCAGAAAAATGGCCCAAATTGGTTTCATCTCATCTCTCAAACGATCATATTTGGACAGAATCGTGTTGGACTTTCCCATGCATCATGTGTAGCTGAGGTGGAACACAAAGAAAATTTTCTGTGATCAACTATTTCTAAAACCTTCATGACTGCTGTGCCCAATGCCCTTTTCACCCTGCCAGCATCACTAACATGACTTAAACCTGTGTGCGCACCAGTGGGATACTTGACTTTATTTCCAAGCTCCAGGGGTGACTGCATCCATATAAAATAGAAAGCCACCTATATGTGACTGCATACAGAATTTAATTCTATATACAGATAATACACTGACTGTCAAGGCCTTTATTCACTTTTGGGGGAAGGTGTCACACTAATCTATCTCCACATTCTAACAGCTTCCAAGTTCAGGAGGATCATATGGTAAAAGACTTTTATTTTTATTCAACAAGTTAACAAAAATGGTCCTTTCACTTAATTCTTACATAAGAAAAAATATTTTAATTCTGTTTTTCAATAATTACATTTTAATCATTTTTATTTTACTCAATTGCTACCAAATAATGTATGGAATAGATTAGGTTAATGGAACAAAATAGGAAAACTTTACAATAATAATAATAATAATTTAGCATTCCCAGAAGCAAAATTGTTTATCTGTAAATACAAAATTACTTTTGTCATATATAAATCTTGATAATATATAATGTCTTAATTCCATAAAGTTAAGGATAGTTTCCTGAACTATGAAATTTTGTTCTGTCTGATCTAGGTCAGTTCAGCTCTGCTTCAGAATGCAACTTGAATCTGCATAGAAGTCAGTCTCAAGTTGGCAATCTATAAATAGTACAAGTCATCAGCTTTTAGTAGAATCTCCTTTATTTTATTTATTTTATTTTTAAAGCCTACTGAAGCAGCTTTTCCTGTGGGTAGGTGGAAGTATATGTGTATTTAGCTGCCGTCTTCCTCTTTCCTCACACATCTGTGAGTTTTTATAAGTAGCAAAAGATTCAAAATAATAAGTCATAGTTATGAGAAAATATCTCAAAATAACCCTAATCAAAAACCACATTAATAATGGGATTTATATAATGCAATCCATGCATAAATTAAAAGATATTTCTAAACCACCCTGAGTCTCTTTGGGTTATAAAGTTTTATTATATTATTATTATAAAACTGAGAGTTTGAAATCTAAAATCTAAGAACTGTGATGCTATGCACAGTAGCTTGGGATAAATTCTGTGTTCATTGTCAAATATACTTATATATGATTGGACTATAGGATGTTGAATTTCTTTTAAATTCACTTTGATAGCTCATAGAAATTAGTAGATGATGGAAACATATAGGGACCTTCCAGACAGGCGGTATATCCCAGGATCTGATCCCAGGTTTTCTGCTTTAAACTGGATTATATGAATCTCCACTGCCAGATAATCTGGGATAAACAAAAAAACCTGGGATCAGATCCTGGGAAATAGGACCTGTCTGGAAGGGCCATAGTTTTTGGTTGCTTGAGAGTTACTATTTGAAATAGGCCTAATACTACACCCCATATTATACCATATTATTTGTTTGATTTATTTTTTTGCCAGTTGCTTGATTCCTGGTTAACTGAGTTTAACGGGTTTAGCGCTTGCAGAAAAGCTCAGGACCATTACTAATTATTCCTCTCCTGAGCACCAGAACTGGTCTGAAGCTTTTATGCAATACATTTTCCATGGGGATCCTTGTAGGAGAGGTAACTTCACTGTGAACATGTATGGAATTCATGGAAGAAAGCGGTATGATAAATCTTTACCTGAACTGGTTACTGAATTGTTGTAAGAAAATGTGAGTGATTTATGGACCATTTACTATTGTTGTGCGCTGGGGCTCTCACCTGGTATCAAGGACTGAGGTTTATCAAACAAGCATAAGGTGAGCCAAGCCCATATTTTACTTCAACAGAAAACTAAAGCCTTGAGTGTTTCAAAGATCTGGTTAACAAAACAGACTTACAACACACAGCTGGAGTCTTTGCAACAAATTAGCTGGTTACAAAAATGGAAAAGGTGGAATTATTACTCAGGGTGCTTTCAGATAATAATCTGATGTTGTTAAAATAAAAAGGGAGACAATAGGAAAGGAAATTATGGAGGATAAAATATATTGAAAGGATCCCAAATTAAGGAAAAGATCAAGGTAGGAATACAAAATTATTTAAAAGAGAACCTAAAGGAGGACATGGCTGAAAGAATTGTCTAGGGTGCAAGGAAAGCTGTAATAAGAGGCTTATAGTTTTACAAGGTCTTGAGCCTTCTCTACTATAATATAATAATGCTGATGCCTCACCAAACTACAAATCCCAGGTTTGCATAGCATTGAGCCCTGACAATTAAATTAGAGATGACATCCCTCAAATAGGAGCTCCAGGTGCTCCTGAAGCAGCTTCCCATTTTGCTTTGGCTCAGCACTACATGCCCTGTATTTTTGGCAAGGTGATTTAGCCAAAAAGGAGAGTATTAGATTTGAGTAAATAGAGTAATAACACACTTATGAGGCAGAGACAAAGGATCCATATAGTAAAGTTTTCTTTATCTAGTCTCCAACGAGAATATCTTGGCAGAGTCATTTCTAATGGAAGAAATAAAATGGGAAAAACAGTAGGATCATTTTTGCACAAATCCCACTGAATGAAACAGAGGTGTGATGTTCTATGATTCCCATTCATTTTAAATATGGCTTGTGTAGAAGACATACCTGGCAAATGCTAGTGCCAACTAAATCCTTGATAAATGAAATTCATGAATATAAGCCACATCTCGCAGCAGCAACAGCAGGAAAAGCAAAAAAAAAAGAAAAGAAACCATTGATTGTAATAGAACTGGATTGCATGCAATAAGACTTGGTTCTCTCCTACTGTTTTACCTGTAGAGAATAATCGAAAACTGCAAATAGAAATAAATTGCATGGAATCCAGTGAGGTTTCTAGATACTTTCACAATAACTATCAAGGCAGCACCTGCCACATTCATTCAAAACTGACTGTCAGGTAGCAGGATATGGAATTTGCTTAAAATTATATTTAAGTAATATCCTATTGAATGTGTCAGTTGTAGGTCTCTATTTCCATCTTTCAGACTACTTTGCACAAGATATTTCTTTCTCCTCAAACACAGATAAGTGTCTCTGTGTGTTTATTATTTCTTGTATGTCTCCAAAACACAATAATTAATTTAGCCTAACAAAACAACCTATTAAATAATTAGATTGGTGGACTTTCCAAAACACAGGAGAAAGAACAAGAGTCTGTTCACATAAGACTGCATAAAATAAAATGGATATGACACAACATGAATCTGAAAGACATTTAATAAACAAAGACTGGATTAAACATTCATAGCCCAGAAAAAAAGACAATTCTATAATGGGAATCATAGAGCGGAGGGGAGGAAGGAGGAGGAGAAGGGTAACAGTGTGGCATGCAACTGCCGCCGCCACCATCTCTGGAGTTATCAGCATTCAGCTAAGCATTGAGGGTGGATTTTGTGCTAAAACAGCACAAATGTTGCCACCTTGTTTGAGAGGCAAGTCACACTTCCTGGGCCTCCTGGAAGCCCCTAATCTCCTCTAAGAGCAGGTGCATACTCTGTTTAAGCTTGATGCAGTGGCGAGAAGTGCATTTTATACTGAGATGTGGAGGTGTATCAAAGTTAGCTGAAAGTGTGGTTTGCCTAGGGTCCCCAGTGAATTTGTGCAGGGGTTGAAATGGGAAGAGATCCTCAAATGCACCTGAGAAAAGGTATGATCAAGTTCAAGCAGCAAGCAAATTCTTGGGACAGCTGTATTTTATAGCTTTGGAATGGCCTCTTGACGCTCCATACATTTATGGGCAATTGATTCTACTCATCAATACATTTTTGTGTGTGGTTGTATAACTATTAAATAATTATTTATTATTATCCTGCCAAAATCATTTACATACACATGTAATTCTACTACTAAATCTATTGTTCTTAAATTTTGCTGGATAGAAGACAAATAAAGAGTAAAACACATTATACTGGCAAGTATAAATAAGATGATGGAAACAATATGTTGAAAAATTATATAAAAGAGTTGAAAGAATGACAGATTCATTCAGGGAATAATCATTCAAAGATGAACCTGCAGTTTTAGAAAATGAAGTGGAAGCTATACTTTGATCATTTGGGAGAAATAAATCACCAGGAAAAGATTCTCCAAGCTACAGATGCAAAAACTACACCAGTTCTAATTAAAATCTCTCAAGAAATATAGAAAACAAAATAGCACACAAATTGGAAATGCTTAACATATATTTCTAATCCGCAAGAAAGGGAACACTAGGGATTGCAGAAACCACAGAACCATTGCATTAATACCCCATGCTAGCAAAGTGATTCTCAAAATTCTATAACTAAGGCTTTTACCATATATGGAATGAGAAATGCCAAATATCCAAACTGGGGTCAAGAAACAAAGAGGTACTAGGAATCATATTGCAAAAATATATTAGATCATAGAACACACAAATGATTAAAAAAGATCAGGCTGTGTTTTACAGGTTATAAGCAAAGTCTTTGATTTTCATTAAAAACTATGGCTTTTAAAGAAATGGGTATGACACAACATTTGACTATAGTCAGAAGTAGCAGCAACTGTCAGGAGAGAATATGGGGGGAAAGGATCAGGTAAGGCTGCATTTTATCACTCTATCCGCTTACCTTGTATGCTGAACATATCATCCATAAAGCAGGATTGGGCAAGAAGGGAGGAAGCATTAAAATGGGAAGAAGGGACACTAGCAATTTACAATTTGTGGATTAAACAAGGTATAGCAAAAATATAGGATGATTACTGAAAAAAAGAAAAGGAAAAAGCATTAAAATTTACAGTTGAACAAACAAAAACAATGATCACAAGTGATTTACATAACTTTAGGTAGATGATGAAAACATTGAAATAATTCAAGGTTTTCTACATCTTGTAAGGTAACGGTAAAGGTTTTCCCATGACATTAAGTCTAGTCATGTCTGACTCTGGGGGTTGGTGCTCATTTCCATTTCTAAGTCGAGGAGCTGG
The DNA here is from genome assembly GCF_035594765.1 of Anolis carolinensis. Classification (NCBI taxonomy): domain Eukaryota; kingdom Metazoa; phylum Chordata; class Lepidosauria; order Squamata; family Anolidae; genus Anolis; species Anolis carolinensis. The sequence continues at coordinate 282,158,846 of NC_085842.1, read as the reverse complement.
TGTTGTCTGTAGACACCTCCAAGGTCATGTGGCCGGCATGACTGCATGGAGTGCTGTTACCTTCCCAGCGGAGCATTACCTATTGATCTACTCACATTTGCATGTTTTTGAATTGGCAAAAGCTGGGGCTAATAGTGGGAGGTCACTCCCCTTGCCGGTTTCGAACTACCGACTTTTCGGTTTAACCCACTGTGCCACCGGAGGCTCTACACCTTGACTCAGTCATTAATTAGATTGGAAACTGAAGTCAAGAAATGAGGAGGCTAGGATTTGGAAGGATAGCTATGAAGGAACTAGACAAGATTCTGAAGTGTCAAGATATGCAATTGAATACTAAAATTAGGATACTCCATGTCACTGTAGTTTCCATTTGTATATATTATTATAAAAGCTGGAAAGTGAAGAATGCCAATAGGAAGAAAATCAACTTATTTGAAATGTGGCACTGGATAAGATTTCTATGGATTCTGCAGGCTACTAAAAACAAATAAATGGGTCCTAGAGCAAATCAAGTCTGAATTCTCTATAGAAGCCAAGATGACTAAATTAAGACTGCTGTACTTTGAACATACTACTAGAAGACATGACTCACTAGAAAAGAGAATAATACTTGATAAGGTAGAAAGAAGTGGGAAAAGAGAAAGGCCATATTCCAAATGGATAAGCCAAATCAAAGATGTCACCACCCTGACATGATGATGATAAGGTGGAGGTCTCTCATTCATAGGGTCACTGTAAGCCAAGGTTGACCTGACAGCAGTTAACAATACACCAATTTGCCAAGACAAAGGGATTTTAGGTATTAGATCGCTCAATATGTTAAACTCGTCGTGAAATCAAAAACAATTCTGCAGATCCAGTGTGGCAATCTGTCTAGGATCAAACAGCATACAAAGACTGTATCCAAGAGTGAAACAGAATGTTAGGGCAAGGTCTCTAATGTGGCCAAAAAGGAAATCACTGACATTAGTTTCTGAACAATATTTTCATATATGTTTAATATATTCTTCATATACCCACACTTCATATATCTTGGCACAATTTCTTTTAAGAGACCCTCCCTCCAGCTCCAAACACCTTTGGTCTAGTTTCATAGGAAAAAAAGAGCAACTGGGTGTACCTCCACTGCTCCATGGATGTGACTTCCCTATCCTTTCCCCCTTGTGTTTCCCACCTCCTTTCCATTATAAGCCTGAGAGGGAGGATTGTCAAATTAACCCTTTCTAAGTCACTCTGGCAGCCTTTTCAACAAAGGGCAGAGTTTACATGCTTTTAAATTTAGTTACATGTATAATGCATTTATACCCCCTTTGAAATGAAGAATAGGGACACAGGAAAGAATAGGAAGAATCTGACAGATATATTCCTGAAGAATTACTTGCAGGGGGCTTTAGAAACTAGGGGTCCTTTTATATTATACAGTTCTGGGGTTGATTCTGCCATAGTTCCAAGCCTGGGATTTCCAGTTTAATAAAAGGTGAAAGATTTATGGATCAAGAGAAACCAGAGTACACTCTGGATTTCCAGTTTAGAAAGGGACATTTAGAATCCTTAGTCAGGGAGTTCTAGTGCCTCACAAAAATACAAACCCAGCATTCTCTAGGAAATTGCCATATGGTTAAAGGAGAATCATAACTCAATAACTGGTAGTATAAAAAAAAGCCCTAAGGATAGCATGAGGATGGACTTTCCTGTAGAACAGCTTACCTATCCTGGTGTAGACAGAGAACTTCAGAGACTTGATTGGATGCATTTATCCTTCACAAAGAATAAAGTTGTACTTATTTTTTTCATCTTCAACTTCCTGCCTCTTTTAACTTCCCCTTAGACAGTGCACAAGCCTCTAGAGATGAAATGATATCATTTCTTCTATCTACTTCCAAGACTTGGCAATAACAAGTCTGTTTTATTATGGTTATTGTAAGACCACAGAAGGAAATGGTGGAGTGTGGGCTTGTTTTTCCCAATACAAGGAAAATTCAAAACAGGAAAAAGGAAGAATATGAATTTATTATCATCAGGAAAATTACAAAGTCCTCTCCAACAGAAAGCTATTGAGGGTACCCTGTGTGCCAACCTGTATCTCCTGCCTGTGATTGATGCCGGAATGAGAGGAAGCAGGCTAAAATGATCAGCATACAAAAATAGCCAGAAACTTGAAAGAACTGTTTTTCTCAAGACTGACTTCTACAAATATTTGTCTATGTATTCCATCCTACTTTGGGATAGTTTACCAAAACACCTTAGACACAACATTAAATACAAATAGGGCCATGTATAGAGAAGCATGTATGGAGCCCCGGAGTGCACAGCAGGCTAAAGCGCTGAGCTGCTGAACTTGTTGACTGAAAGGTTAGCGGTTAGAATCCAGGGAGTGGGGAGCTCTCGCTGTTAGCCCCAGCTTCTGCCAACCTAACAGTTCGAAAACATGCAAATGTGAGTAGATCAATAATTACCGCTCGGCGGGAAGGTAATGGCACTCCATTCAGTCATGCTGACCCCATGACCTTGGAGGCATCTACGGACAATGCCGGCTCTTCAGCTTAGAAATGGAGTTGAGCCCCACCCCCCAGAGTCGGACACAACTAGACTTAATGTCAAAGGGAAACCTTTACCTTTACCTATAGAGAAGAGAGTATAGAGAGAACCCTATTATCTGCTGCCCCTTAGTATTAAATCTAGTCTAGATGTTTCATCATACCATCCAGAACCTTTTATTGAGGAAGCTGTTATTCCACTCAGATAGCTTTCACACACACACACACTTACATACACATAGAAATTTCAGTGCTTGCATGTCAGCTCTTTAACCATAAGCAATTGGTTATGTATCATTGCATGCTGATTCCAGTTAATACAATTTTCCACAAATGCTTTAGAACACACTTGTGGTAGTTCTTTTTTTATAACTTTATTTATAAGTTTTCTAAAGATTACAATAAAAGTGAGAGAACATTTGGGTGTTTATAGGAAAGTAGGAAATATATATAAAAAAAAGAAAAAAGAAGAGAGGGAAAAGGAGGTGAGGGAGAGAAAATGATAAAAAATAGGAATAAAAAAAGATAAAGGTAAAAACAAAAATAATATAGTCTTTGTTTGACTTCCATCCTTATCCATACCATTTTACAACAGGAGGACCTTCCCCTGTATTGGTTATCTTCTATCTTTAAGTCTACTTCTCAATGTTTAACATAATTTCCCGAGATCCTTTGATTAGTTTGATTAAAAGAGTTATTAGTTATCTTTAAACTATTGATGTTTTCTTCTCTTTCTTAATATATTCTATGAAGGGTGTCCAGTCTGTGCATTTCTTCGGTACACCTTGGTGCTTAGTTAGTATATATGTTAGTCTATCCATATTTTTGATTTCCATTAACTTAATTAGCCACTGGTCTATGTCCAGTGTCTCCTCCTTTCTCCAATATTTCTCATAGATAATCCTTGCTGCCGTCGTCATATAATTGAATAATAATTTCTCATTCTCCTTTAATTTCAATTCAGTAATTCCTAAAAGAAAATGTTCTGGTTTAATTTGGCATTTGATATTTAAAACTTTTTGGATAATCTCATAGATCTCTTTCCAATATTTTTTCACCTTATCACAAGTCCACCACATGTGGAAGAAGGTTCCTTCTTGGTTCTTGCATTTCCAACATGTGGTATGCATTTTTTTAATTAAAAATATCCTAATTTCTGTGGAGTTGTATACCATCTGTGGAACATTTTAATCCAATTTTCCTGAAGATCATACGAATACATCTGTCTCATTCTTTGGTTCCATATGTTCTCCCATTAATCAATTCGGATTGTTCTCCCTATATTTGATGCCCATTTGATCATGCATTCCTTTACAGTTTCTTTCTCTGTTACCCATTCTAGGATGTTCTTATATAATTTTGTTATTAATTTTTTCCAATATCATAATTCTATCCCAGAATGTTTCTTTTTTCATAAATCCTTCTTTCTTGTCTTTATTAAAATACTTCCTAAGTTTCCTGTATTGGAACCATGAGACATATGTAAAGTTTGATTTTATTTCTTCTTGGGATCTCATTTCTATATTTTCTTCCCTCTGGAATAGTATATCTTTATATATATAGGCCATTTTTCCGTGCCTAAAAGTCTCCTATGACTTGCTTCCAGTGGGGAAATCCACATCGGAGTTTTCAGGTATATTCTTGTTTTATATTTATTCCATACTTTTATTACTGCCGACCTTACAAAGTGATTACCGAAATTCTTTTCCGATTTTATTTTGTCATACCAAAGGTATGCATGCCATCTTATTCGTAAATTGTGGCCTTCGAGGGTTAATATCTTTTCTCTTTTTAATGTGGCACACAGGCTTCATAGTATGATTTAAAATCCGGCATTCCCAGTCCTCCTCTTTTTGTTTCATCTATTAAATTCGTATATTTTATTCTAGCTCTTTTTCCTTGCCAGACGAATTTTCTCAAATCCTTTTCCCATTTTTTAAACAACATCTGATTTCTAATTATTGGTAAGTTTTGAAATAGGTACAACATTTTTGGGAGTATGTTCATTTTGATAACTGAGATTCTTCCCAATAGTGATAAATTTAAAATTTTCCAATTTTCCAAAAAAATTTTTTTTATTTCCATCCATTTTTCCTCATAATTATTCTTTAATAACTGGAAATTTTGGGGTGTGATCTTGATTCCTAGGTAATTGATTTTGTTTGTGACCTGTAGTCCCGATATGTTCTTTAATTTTTCTTGATCTTTCTTATTGATATTTTTAGTTAAAACCATCATCTTTTTTATTTAATTTAAATCCAGCTACTTTTCCAAATTCTTCTATTTTTCCAATGCATTTTTTAATATCTTCAGTGGGGTTTTCAATAATAAATATTAGATCGTTCGTGAATGCTCTTATTTTGTAGTGTAAATTCCTAATCCTTGTCCCTCTGAGATTCGGGTCCTCCCTTATTGCTTTGAGATGAATTTCCATAGCAAAAATAAAAATAAGTGGGGACAGTGGGCATCCTTGCCGGGTGCCCTTTTTATTTTTATTTCCTTTGTCTCCAGTCCATTAATCAATATTTTTGCCGATTGTTTTTCGTATATAGCATCTATCACATTGAGAAATTGGTAGCCTATATCTATTTCTTTCATTAATATTTTTAAAAAGTCCCAATTAATGTTGTCGAAGGCCTTTTCTGCATTTACTGCAAGTAAGGCCATTTAAAACACGATTAGCCAATCTAAACGTCATTACCGGAGGTCATCAAACAAAGCCAAAGTCACCAGCCCAAAAGTCCAGGGAAGGAGAAAGCTGCAAACACGATAGTCCAATCCGAATCCAAGAAACACAGGAACCAAGCTGTAGAGCCAGGACCCAAAGCCCAACAGAAAAACACAGGAAAGGACAAACCAATGCCAAAAATGACACTTTGCCTTCTGCAAAGAATCCCCACTTTAGACCTTATTTTTATCTTACACATCATCATCTTAAGATGAGCTGGTCTGCACCCCATCAACATCCCCCACAGCTGTTCCTGTCGTTACACATGGACCTCGCCCATCATCTGCTTGCCAATCATCCTGTCCTGAAAATCCCACTAACATATCACCAGAAGTTGACTCTGCAAACACATCCCTCATTTCCTGAACCCTAGTCCAGTCCGATATGCCCTCCACATTTTCATCACTCCCAGACCCATCATCCCCAGAGGAACCCAAAAACAACTCATCTTCTATGGGAGCAGTAAGTGTATCCCGGAGCTTCTTTCTCTCTCTTTCCTCATCTGATTCCTGCTCCCAAGTAACCCTTTTAGTTCCTCTATTCATATCCATCCCGTCTCCCTCTTCAATCATTGACTCTTCATCACTTGAAAACCCTTCAAACGTGTATTCTTCAGACGGTGCCGTAAGTATCTCCTGAATATGTTTCCTTTGTTGTTCCTCATCAGGCAGCTGATCAATATTACCCCCTTTCCTCCTACTAGTCCTTTTACTACCGTTTGTAATATTGCCAGCTGGCTCAACTACAACAGCTGCAGTTGACTTTTTTTCCCACCCGTCTCTTTCTCTCTCCGTGTCGATTTCTCTATAGTCCTATAGCTCTATAGTCTCTTTCGCCACCTTCACCACCTTCCACTTCGCCGTCACTTCCTGTTTGTAGCTCTACAAATTTACTATTTCACTCCTTTACTTCCAACTTCCATAGATCCTGTGGTTTCTCTGTAATTTCCTACTTCTGTAGTTTACTTTCGTCACTTCCCCTTTCAAGCGTCTTCTCTTTCTCACTTCTTCCGTTTTTCTATGGTATAGTCCTTTATTTGATTAATTGAGATGACAACCAATCGCCAGGAGGAGAGATTCCTTCCGCCTTTTCACTCTACGTGCACTGCCTTCCTGCTTCAACAGCCTCTCGTCATTCCCCTTTATCCAGGGGCAGTCGTGTGACTCTGCTTTGTTTATGAAGGACCTTGGCCCTAGACACAACAATATGTCTCCAAGGTCAGTCCTTCTTTAGTCTCTTGAAGTAAGTTGCTTTCCTTAATTGAGTTTCCACTCTTTAAAGCATCAAATTTATAAAATCATATATATTTAGGAGCCCTCCTGGCCTTTCAGTTAAGTTTAATTTGGTCCTTTTCATCTTTTCCCTTTTCTTTGTATTCGTCCCGGATTATTTAATTAATTATTTCCATTGACTTTTAGAGTAAGTCACTTCAATGGTTATAGATAAGGGATTTTCTTATCATACCTTTCTTTGAGCCTTTGCTCTCAATCTTTCTTGATTTTAAAATTGGGTGAGTTTTGGCGATAGTCCAGACCTCCATCTGGTTCACCTCGCAGTGACCCGCACACCCTGTGGGCAACCAGTCCGGGTCTTTTTGCCTCCGCCCTTGAATGGCCGGGGGTCGTAAGACCTTCAATTAGAAGCCCTACAGGTCTGGCAGTCTCCGTGCTCTACCCGGTTGCAATCGCTCGGCTGGCTTCTCGAGCTCTCAAGAAGTCCACCCCGCCACCATCTCGCCAAACCGGTAGTTCTGAGGACCAATAATTCTTCTGTGGTAAACCAACAAATTGCATCCCCAGGCTACAAGATGAACAGAGATAAGAAATTAATCTAGACAAAATCTCTCTTGTAAAAAGCAAATGAATAGTGAAATTCATTATAATGGAGATGCGACTACAAACATTGGCTTTATTTTGCTGTGTGGCTAAATAAATTATTTATGGTTTGAAATAATGGATTCCTTACTGTTAGTTAATATAAATAAATCTGAGGCGATTGTTTTGGCAAAATGATCACATCGTCAAAACTTTGTTTTCATATTCCAGGGGCTGAATTCAGTCTTAGCTTCACCAGAGTGTCTATGAATATGATTTGAGTCAAAGCTTTCAGCACTGGATTTAGTCCAAAATGTCCTAATAGTTTCTTAGGCCGCATCTACACTGACTATTTAATGCAATTTCAAACCACTAACGAAGAAAGTGGTTTTGCTGTGCAGGGGATTATATAGAAAATTCTGGAAACCTCCATCAGGGTGCTACAAACCCAGCTGAAATGAAGGAAGAAATAAAAAATCCCAAAATTAGGTCAAAGGTTAAGGCCATGAGATCTAATCGCTGCTCCACAGAAGGCTGTGTTAAATAATAACTCATAATACAGGGCATGATATCATCAAATGGATGCAATCAAAAGCTAAGCCATCCACATTGGTACACCCAAATTAGTTTGCACACATTATTCTCTTTAAAAAACAAAAACAAAAAAAACTAGTGTTAATAAATCATGACACATACAAACCTGTTCTGGAAGCTCTTAGGTAAAGGTAAAGGTAAAGGTTTCCCCTGACGTTAAGTCCAGTCATGTCTGACTCTGGGGGTTGGTGTTCATCTCCATTTCTAAGCCGAAGAGCCAGCATTGTCCGTAAACACCTCCAAGGTCATGTGGCCGGCATGACTGCATGGAGCGCCGTTACCTTCCTGCCAGAGCGGTACCTATTGATCTAGTCACATTGGCATGTTTTCGAACTGCTAGGTTGGCAGAAGCTGGAGCTAACCGCGGCTGCTCACACCGCTCCCGGGGATTGAACCTGGGACCTTTTGGTCTGCAAATTCAGCAGATCAGTGCTTTAACACACTTCGCCACCGGGGCTCTGGAAGCTCTTGGTCGAACTAAAATCAACACTCAAGCTGTAGTGATCAAATCCAGTTTCATGTTTGTTTTATCATACAACTTGCAGACTCATATAACTTCATATGACCAGTGCAAATGCTAGAAACTATCCACAAGCAAACAAACAGGAGACCAGTCTTTTTCAAAGACCTGCCCCACTAGATCATAAGTAATTTTTATACAGCAATGTATACCCTGTTATATGACAAAAATCAGTATTACTAATATTACTATTGATTCTGTTATTATTTGCCACAAATCCAGATCTTAATGCACATTTCAGTGCAAGCAAGTTTAATTTGGCTTTAAAATAAACTTCTACTTTTCCATCTCCTGCTCTTGTTCAGGCAATAATTTCTCAACTTTCAGTGCTGTGCTGTGAGTTATTAGAACTGACATGCAATTTCATTCCTTTCTTCAGTCCCTCTATATCAATCTGCTATAAAGAGCCAGAATTGGAGATACTCAAAAGAAGGGCTATGGATGTCAGCTTGCAGAAGGCTTTTGAAATGCATTTTCTCTCATCTGGGTCTTTACCTTGACCTGTGCTGTCCAAATCATGGCCGCTGCCATCTTGTCATTGTGAAGCAGACTGGCTGCAAAATTGGAAGTGTCATTTTATTTCAGTATTCTGCTCCTAAAACTGCTTTGTAGGGCCAATCTTTAATCTTAATTCTCATTCATGTCTATGAGGGGTTGACTAAATGGAACATCCTCACTGGACTTTTGGAGCCATTTGTGATTTTTATTTTTTTTAACCACCAGATATTCAGCATTTTCTGTGAGATAATTTCCAAAGCAAGTGAGGAGACATGCTGCATATTATACAGAAGATTGAGTTGTTTTGATGAGCATTTCTGCGACTGCCAAAATAAAATGCTCCCTTTTTTCAGATTGCAAAACAATTTTGTTATTTTGGTATGCATGCCGTCTTCCCCAAATCTTGATGTTTCAGATAAGGAGCATGATCTAAAGCAGTATTAATTTGAGCTCTCCTCCTCACGGAAAGTGTGATACACATTAGGGCACGTTTGCAACACCTCACTGAAAAAAAGAGATCCATCATATGATTCTACTTATTTATAAGCAGTTTGCATAAACACAGAAAAAACACATACAGTTTGCAATCTGTTGTTTTCTGTATGAAAAAAAAATCCCAATGGCCAAGATATCACATCTTCAGATGTAACTATGAGATGGAATTTCATTGGCGTAGCTACTTATGCAGTGTATAAAATACTAAAACTAATAAACCTTATTTTTCAAAAGGAAGGTGGATTTGCAACAAGGCATTTTGTGTGTCTAAATGGACATATAGTCTTAGCATTTGGACACCTAGTCCTGGTTTTTGAATAGTTGAATCAAATATACACATAAAATTTAATAAGTGAACCATATGATTATCATCTCTATTTTAATGGCTTCTTTAGGTTGCTGCATTTATCACCATCTTCTTCATCATCATCATCCAGAAAGTCATGTTTTGTAATAATTGAAACAGAATTAAGTTACCATGTAAAAACATTAATTTTTAAAAGCACAAAATCATTTCAAAATTTTTTGTACAGATACAAAAAAATTTCAGTATGTAACTGAAACAAAATGTCCTGGTTGGCTCTATTTTAACAGTACTTTGAGCTGTTCATCAGTCTACAAAATGTTCTTTGAATATGCTCCTGAAGAAATATGTACATATTAAAAATATCAGCCATGGATTTTTTTTTTTAAAATAGAGCTTATTTATTTATTTTATTTAGAATATTTGCACCCCGTCTTTCTCCGTGTGTGCAGACTCAAAGCGGCATACAACATAAAAACATACAAATTCCAACAGTTAAAATTTGTAAACAACAATAAAAACTAAGTAAAACCATACATCAATTAAAACAATAAATTTATAACCCATCACTATCTCCACCGGAGACACCTCTGTTATTTAGAGACTTAAAATTTCCAAGGAGCCCACTTTATATCAATTTTAGCAGAAACTGTACCCCTTATTTAATGATCCCATTCATATTTTGTGAAAATCACCTTTTGCTAGATAAGGGCAAGAAAAGTGTTCTACTTCTCCACAACCCATTAAAGGGGCCTGCATTTTCATTTCCTTTTTAGAAAGAATATTTTAATTTCATTTTCAATTAGCCATACAAAGCAATGGTGATCTTTCATCTTGAGGAATAGGTCACAGCTTCTTCGGGATCTAGCTACCCTCCTTAGATTGTGTGGAACTTGAGAAATTAATACAACTACAGGGCCATTAAGGCTCTTGTATGATTTTGAGACCCTTGCTGGAACAAGATCAATGATTAATGCAATCACTAAATTGATGTGATTTACATAAGTGGTGACTAACCATTGAGTTGATCCAATGTGTCTACTTTAGTTGGCTCATGAAATTGGATTTCAGGTCAAGTTAAATTCTCTTGAGTACCTTGTATTTCTAACAAGAACAGCTTATGAAGTCTGCTGGACATAGGACATTTTATTTGACATGCAAAGTCAATTCTCCATTTAACCAAAAGGGTTAGGTTCTGAAAAGTAGCAAACTTTGCACCTAGCCAGACATAGTTGTCCCAACTCTCTTACGAAACACAATTGAGCATCTATAGCACTGTAGAAATGCAAGATAAAGACTTTTCAAATGTGGCTCACCACTTCCTCTTTTCTAACACAGAGATCTATTTGCTCAGAAGATAAAATCATAAGCGTTTTGTGCGTAAAAGGTAAAGGAGAGATTCTTGATCAGTTTGCTACAGACCAAAGGATGTGTGAACTTTTTTACTATGCCACTTTAAAAAGCCATCAGTAGTGGACTCTATACTGAACTCAAACTTCTTTTCTCAATAGACACGTACAGGATTGCACTGTTAAACTCCAACAGTTGACTCTAGATAATTTCCTCTAATTCTGATAACAAGTCATTCTTGATAGAGGCTATCACTTCATTTTGCTAGAAGTGAAAAGCATAAAATTAGTTATATGTTAGTTATGTGAAGTACTATTTTTCTCTCTAGTTTCGGTCACTGAATTTCATTGGGCAACCCACATTCTCATATTTTAAAGGAATTTCTCCACTATCATACTTCACATCACCCTGTTTTTATAGAATCTCAGAAGTGTAGAAATGGATGAAATCCAAAGGATTGCCCTTTCCAACCTCTTACCAGTCCAAGAAACCAATATCTGAGCACCTAACGTCTTTTTAGAAGCTTCCAACAAATTCTATGATCCTTTGAGAAGAGTTCTCCACTTCCAAAGTACCCTGTTTCATTGTCAGATAGCACTTACAGTCATTCTAACATTTTGATGAAATTTACTTTCCTGTAATTTGAATCCACCGATTCATATATTACCAAACTAATGATATCCCAAAGACTGCAGGATTAATTACTACCTCATCTCAAGAGCTGGGAAATCGTGGGGAAGAGTTAGAGATCTGTGCTCATACTGGCTACCTTGGAGCCCCCAAGTGCTATCACACTCTTTTGGAAACTTGGCAGAAGGGTTGTAGGAAAAGCCTGTCAATCTGGGGGCTCCAAGTTCCCAAAAGAGTGTGATAGCACCACTCATGGTCCATATAGCTTTCCTCAACATGCTGAATCCTCCATAACTTTCCCTCAGGATTCAGTTCCCCAGATCTGTCTCCATAACCTTCATTTATCAATCTGGTTTTAGAAATGAGAGCAGGTCAAATTGTGGTAGCTACACAATCCTTCCATCCCATCCATCCTTGTGATGAAAAAATGTAGCTACAAAACTACCTCCTTCACATCTTTTGTCTTTTTCAGGTGAGAATTCAGTTTCAAAGCTCAGATCAGAGCATAAATTAAACAGCCCAACCCAAAAAAGTTATTGGTGTCTTGGCTTCTTGGTGCCTAAACTGTCAACTTGTTTGCACAGGGCTTTGGCTATACCAGAAAGTCTTTTGCTCTTCCCCAATAACTTAGCTTCTTGAACAGCCAGAAATTTCTATCAACAGCAAGGGCATGGTACCAAAGTGTAAAGGTGAAGTAAGGGAAACCAGACTCCATACAAGGGACTTTTGCTCCATATGAGAAAACTAGAACATTGTCTTGAATCATACATGAATGCATTGAGAATAAGATGTACTAACTTTAGTCTAAACTGTTGAAATCTAACCTTTTAACATAGTCTTCCTGTCATAATCAAGTAGCTGTACTTCTCAGAAAACGGAAAATATTTCCATGTTCATGTTAAATGTTATCACTCAATCCATCCAAAGCAGTCACATTATTTCTACCTCTTAAAGTACAGATATGAACTGAATAAGCTATTTTTCTTTCTCCTGTTGTGAAGACTGATGTGGCTAAATGTTTCTAAACAGCCTCAGAGATATCTCCACTATGGTTAGCTCTGGTGCTCAACCATGCTAAAGCTTTTTTGAGCTTTTTTTTTTTAAAACACACACACACACACACACACACACAGATAAATATATATATATATAATATAGAACTCTTGCAGAGCTGACAGGAATTGAAGGACTTGTAGTATAACCATCAATCTACTGAATTCCCACTTGGGCTCATATTCTCTTTGTACTGGAAAGTAGGCTAGAGGATATGTGACAGCACTCCAGACAGTGATGGAGGGGAAACCCTCCTACCTGCCATCCTTATTATCATGAGTAATAATGGGAATTACAGTCCAGAAATTATCATAGAATGAGTCTAAGGGTGCTTCTACACATTGAATTAATGCAGCTTGTCTGTCATCATTCAATGCTATTGAATCCTAGGATTTGTAGTTTAGTGAGGCACCAGCACGCTTTGCCACAGAACACTAAAGACCATGTACAACTTCAGCTCCCATGATTCCATAGCATTTAGCCATGGCTGTGCCGTCGCGCCTGGGGCTGTAAACTCTTAGTGAAAGAGGCATGGACGTGACATCTTTCCCCAGGGGATTGCTTCTTGCCCTCCTTTAGGGAAACTGGAACACCCAAGGACCAAAACTCTGTAGATAACTCAAAAACTGGGTTTATTCTTCACAAAGGGGGTAAAAGAAAAGATACATTACAGTCTTTGGTTGTTTAAGTCCATGAAGCTTGTCCAGATCCCTCTTTCTCTGGCTGTGAATGCCGGAGCAAACTCAGCCTCAGTCCAATGACCTATATCTGAAGACAAGAGTCTTCCTCTGTTGCCAAAGGACTGATGTGAAGGCGCTTGAGACTCCTCAACGTTGTTCAGGTTGGCCCTGAACATGAAGTGCGAGTCCCAAGGGTAAGAACCTCAGAATTGGTGCTGAGAGGTAACTTTTGAAGGGCTTTCAGAGCCAAGCCTCTCTTTCACGTCCATCCGATAGAGTGGAATGAAAAGGAAGAAACACAGTCCTACTCCAGGAAGAGGTGGAGCCAAACAGTTTTGCTGAGTGAGCAATGTAACAGGTACAAACAACATTGATTGACAGATATAAATAACCAATCCAACTACATTTACAGGGTAAGGGCAAAATCAGGCATGATACAGCAATTCAAATCTTGAAACTTATAGTTTGACATATAAATGGCGCCACTCGCGCCGTCACACTCCCGGCCTAGATTTCCGGACTTTCGGAAATCTAAACAAAATGGAGTTAAATACCTTTAACTCTAATAACTTTAAGACTGTATGTCTTCTGAAAATAACACAACCATGTCGCTGATAGGCCTGTCAAACAAAGAAACCTTTTCGTTAGAGACTACCTTAACCTGGGCCTTGCGCACTCTATTGTCAGAGCTAGGATATAATTTTGACACAATACCCTTAGCCCATTGGGATCTAGGAGCATCTTGGTTTAAGTAACACCAAATCCCCAACCTTTACGTTGGCACCTAACAATCCAAAACCCATAGTTTCTTAGGGCAGACTCAGTAAATGTCCTTCCTTGGTGTTTAACCTTTGCGTGGAAATGCTGTGTCAACAGCAGAGCTATGTGGCTATGGTGTGGCAAAATAACAGGATTTTTAACACAGGATCTAATCTTTGCTCCTTTTAGTCTACCTCCAACCCTAAGGAGACCCTCATTGTCCAGGAAGGGGTTCAAGTCCTTTAAACAACTATTTTTGGGCAAGGATGCTTTTCTTTCTAGACAAGCTATTTCTTCTGAAAAACACTGTCTTTGAGTGGATCTCAGGATGACTGTTGAGGCTTTCGAAAGATCTTGGGGCTGAATTGCACCACTGTTTTTTGTAGTGATGTAATGTATGAGCCTGGCAATGGCTGCCTGAAGTCTAGTCCATTTTGAAAATCTTTCAAACTTGGCTGGATTTAAACCTTGCCTTGATAAGTCTTGGCCATTGATGGTAGATTTGCAGGACTGAATTTCTGGCAACTCAGTGTCTTTGAGCACGGAAATGCTTTCTGGAAAGGAAGGATTTTGAAGACATTTGGGTCCAGTGATCCAGGATGACTTGGACAACTTTGCGGCTGATGTTCCTCGGGATGTCACATCTGCCGGATTTTCTGAAGTGGATATGTAATGCCACTGTTCTTCTCCCTCTGCACACATGCTGGCTGGTTCAGCGTAGTTGCTTCTGAAGAGGTCTTCCACAAACTGGGTGATCTGGGTCTTTACCTTCGGATCTTTTAGCATCCTTCTTCTTAAGGACAGGAGACGATGAAGGGCAACATCTCTGTTGTTGGGTAGAGATGGTCTTTCCGGCTTGAAAGGTAAAGGTGCTATCCAATTACCTTCAGGGTCTTGAGTGACTTGGCTGTTCATCATCTCAAGGAACTTCTGTTCATTTTTAGAGAAGGCTGTTTGCTCATCTCTCTCTGTGACTTCGATGATGGAAGAGTAATCGGGCATTACTCCCTGGCAGCAAACTGAGATGTGGCTGGAACATCCTTGCATTAGTGAAGGCCTTTTAGTGACAGGCTGGAACATCTTGTTCAGGCAGACTGGGCCTAACACCATCCATCCTAAAGGCAACTGCTGGGCCATGGGTGATCCCTTAGGACCTTCAATCTGGTTGCTAACACGGAACAGTGTGGGACAATCTGCACCGATAAGCATGACGATGTCTGTTTCCAAGTCCAAAGCTGGAATTAGACCTTGAATACCTTTGAGATGAGGATGGGCTTGTACCACCTCTTTCGTGGCTATCTGTTCTTTGTTCCTGGGAATCAGGCTGCATTCTATAAGGTCAGGAAGATCGTACCTGGCCTTTTGTCCGACAGGTGAGATTTTGAACTTTGTTGCAACTCTGCCATTCATCTTATTCTTTCCAGAACAAGTGGATATGGTGTATTCTATTGTCTCGGTATGAAGGTTGAACATGTTGAAGAACTCTGGGGTTGCAAGAGATGCGTCACTTTGGGCATCCAAGGCGACGTAGACCCTTTTCTTATTCCATGGCTGCTTGTCTGGATACACCTCTGCCAGGCAGATTGGGTGGCAAATCCTGGGCTTGTGTCTATTTTGACAAAGCTTGGTGCAGGCAACCGCAGGAGCCTTGAGGGCTACCTGAGGTTCTGTAAGCCTTTGATCTTCTTTGGTTTCTTCTTTGGCAGGAGAATTTGACTTTGCTTTGAATTGAGGGGAATCGAAGTTGTGCATTGCAGAGCAATGCTTGATGCTGTTGCAGTGTTGGCATTTAACCTTTTCTTTACAGTCCTTGGAGAAGTGAATAGTGGCGCCGCAGCATCTAAAGCACACCTTGGCCTTTTGAACTATTTGGAGTCGTTCTTCGTAAGGCTTCTTTGCGAACTCTCTGCATTCAGCTAGGCTGTGTGGCCTTTGATGAATGGGACAGGATATGGTGTTGTTGCTGACTGGTTGAGCAGAAGTTGCAGAAGTTGCGTCTGTCATCTTGACACTAGAGTTCCTTCTAAGATCTTTGCCCTGGGCTTTGTCTTCTTTGGAGGTCTTTTCAGGCTTTAGGTCTTGGTACAAAGCGAGAAGACCTGTTTGAGGGTCATTCCTCTCACGGGCTGCTCTAGTGACGAAATCCACCAAAAAGGTGAAGGGCGGGTATACATTTGCATTCTCCTCTTTGTACTTGAACACCTGTTTCCCCCAAGCTTCTCGAAGAGGAAAAGGAAGTTTGCAGAGGATGGCACTCTGAGACGTGTGCTGGTCCAGACATGCTAAACTTGGCAGCTCTGGATTTCCTTTGGCTGAAGCTAGCTCTAGTAAAAGATCACTAAAGTCCCAAAGCTGTTTGCAATCTTTCATCTTCAGTGATGGGAACCTGTTGAGTCGATCCATGAGGGATGCTCCTATCTCAGTGCTCGCACCGAAGCGCTGGTCCAAGCGAGACCACGCTGTGGACAAAGCTCTTTGGGGGTCTGCTACATGAGCAGCATAAAGTCTTTTTACTTGCTCGGCTGAGCTGGGTCCAAGCCACGCCATAAGAAGGGACAGTTCTTCATCTGCTTCTAGCTTGAAATCTCGAATGGCCCTCATGAAGGTGATTTTCCACAGAAGGTAGTCATCTGGTCGGTCAGTGAATTTCTGGACGCCTTTGTCTTTGATGTCT
Organism: Anolis carolinensis; assembly: GCF_035594765.1. Classification (NCBI taxonomy): domain Eukaryota; kingdom Metazoa; phylum Chordata; class Lepidosauria; order Squamata; family Anolidae; genus Anolis; species Anolis carolinensis. The sequence continues at coordinate 282,142,210 of NC_085842.1, read as the reverse complement.
CTTCTTGGATTTCTCAAGAGGGAACCCAATTGAGACTCCAGTGTGTAAGGGTACATCTGAGGAGTGTGATGTGGCGTGACAAACCCAATGTTCTTCGGTTGAACACATCTTTTCGCGATGGTAGGCGATGCTGGGTTCAGCAGATTGCTGGCAGGCAGCACCTCTGAAGCCTTCATCTTCAGCGATGGGAGAATTGACTTGGTATGCAGGGATGAATGTGGTGGTTCACTCCCGGCCATGCCTTGCCAATGTGAATGGACATCTGGATGTTGTTGAAAGACGTCATCCTTTCGTTCCCAAGTAGACAGGTGGTATCTCTGAGGCCTAAGTGCAGGAATGGACTCTGACAGAGATGGCACTCTCCCGGCCGTGCTTTGCTGTACTTCTGAGGAATGGGCTGGCCTTGAAGTTGCAAACACTGGAACAGGTGAGCGATCTTCAAGGTGGCGAAAGGAGATATGACTCTGCACTACAGGTGATTCCAGTTGCAGATGTGCTGAAACCTTTGCTGTAGGCTCTTGTGTTGGCAGGAAACTAAGGTTTTCTTGGGTTAGTTCCTGTGATAGAGCTTTGGCTAGAATGTTAGCTCTGACTATCTTTTGTGCTGTGTCTCTTTTTACTTGAAGCAGATCTAGATCCCGTTGCAGCTCATCTTGCTTGGCTTCAGCCATTGCAAGCTCTATTTCTCTCTGGGCCCTGGCCTGTGCTAGGTCAGTTTCTTGTTGGGCCCTAGCCTGCGCTAGATCAGCTTCTTGCTGGGCCCTAGCCTGAGCTAGAAGCAGTTTCTGCTTGGCTTTAGCCTGTTGAAGGAGGAGTTCCTCTTCATTGAAGGCAAAGTCTTGCCTAGCCATTTCTGCAGACGCCTCTGCTTCTAAAACCTCTTTTCTAATTTTCAAACGGACAGCCTCTCTGTTGTAGTGGGCTGCTTTGGAAGAAGTACTGATGAATGAGTGTGTGGATTGGGAGGAACTGCTATGCCTAGATGAATGCTTGGATTTAAGGCTAGCATCATTAGATGGAATCTTGAGCAGACTGGATCTAAGGCTTACACATGGGGAGCCTTGAACCCTTTCTTCTGCACCTTTGAATAAGGAATTGGGCTCTGGTTCAAATAGAACTGCGCTGTAGCCCTCCTCTCTTCTTGTAGGCTAAAAGAAATTTCCTTAGCCCTATCTAAAGACTCTGGAGTGTTAATTTTGTTCAGTACATAGATTATTTCTTCTGCAATAGCACTCCCATTATTGAAGGCCTTTACAAATTCTTGCCTAAGAATTTCCTTTTCCTTTGGGCAAAGGGATGCCTTTATTGCATCAGCTATGGTTGGCAGGTTTTGCCAAGCTCTGTTAAACCTCTGCCTAAGCTGGCCTTCCTGCTGCAAAAGGCAGAGCATTGTTTTCTCTGTGGGGTGCCTTTCTCTGACAGGGCGGGGGGATTTGACCCTTGTTTGCAAAATCCCATTGCTATGACTTGCCATTATGAAATTCAAAAGGAAACTTATCCCAAGTTTCAAACAGTACAAAATGCAATGCTATATAACTATACAATTAAAGGCACACAAAAGGGCAATGCAATACTTTAAACAAGACAATTAAAACAGCTGCTTAACTGAGAAGTTAAGCCTGGGCTTTCATAAACTTGCAGCAGGCTCTGAAGAAATGGCAGGAACTGCAGAAGGTTGGAAATTTATTGCTTTGCAAACTGGGTTCTGGAAGAGGCTTGGTTGGTCTGCAAAGGCTGACTTCTGGAGAAATGTATCTACTTTGCAGAAACCTGGATTTTGCTGCAGTTGCAAGAGCTGAATGTAGCGATTTGCTGGCTTGAGAAACAGAAAAGGCGGGAAACTTAACAAATGTTTCAATTTTGCAAAGGCTAGGCTTCTAGCAAATGTATATACTTTGCAGAAGGCTTGAACTTGCTGCAGCTGCAAGAGCTGGATGTATCAATTTGCTGGTGGCTTGAGATGCAAAAGAGCGGGAAAGCTTGTAAATGTCTCAATTTTTTTGAAGGCTGGGCTTCCTTTGACTTCTTTATCTTTAGGAGACTATGGGCTTGGCAAATTTAAGGCCCTTCCACTCCTTCTTTCCCCTTCTTAGCACTTCTGGAAGGCTTCTTTCAGCAGTTCTGGAAAAGAAGGCTCCTCTCTCAGTACTTCTGGAAAAGAAGGCTTCCCTCAGCACTGTGCCGTCGCGCCTGGGGCTGTAAACTCTTAGTGAAAGAGGCATGGACGTGACATCTTTCCCCAGGGGATTGCTTCTTGCCCTCCTTTAGGGAAACTGGAACACCCAAGGACCAAAACTCTGTAGATAACTCAAAAACTGGGTTTATTTTTCACAAAGGGGGTAAAAGAAAATATACATTACAGTCTTTGGTTGTTTAAGTCCATGAAGCTTGTCCAGATCCCTCTTTCTCTGGCTGTGAATGCCGGAGCAAACTCAGCCTCAATCCAATGACCTATATCTGAAGACAAGAGTCTTCCTCTGTTGCCAAAGGACTGATGTGAAGGCGCTTGAGACTCCTCAACGTTGTTCAGGTTGGCCCTGAACATGAAGTGCGAGTCCCAAAAGTAAGAACCTCAGAATTGGTGCTGAGAGGTAACTTTTGAAGGGCTTTCAGAGCCAAGCCTCTCTTTCACGTCCATCCGATAGAGTGGAATGAAAAGGAGGAAACACAGTCCTACTCCAGGAAGAGGTGGAGCCAAACAGTTTTGCTGAGTGAGCAATGTAACAGGTACAAACAACATTGATTGACAGATATAAATAACCAATCCAACTACATTTACAGGGTAAGGGCAAAATCAGGCATGATACAGCAATTCAAATCTTGAAACTTATAGTTTGACATATAAATGGCGCCACTCGCGCCGTCACAATGGCTGTTAAGGAAGTATCAAACTGCATTAATTCTACAGTAAATGATACAAAGTAAATGATAGTATCACTCAATCTATATATATAAAAGGATAAAAAAAATTCGACCTAGGACAAAACAACAAAACTACACATCCCAGAAACACTAAATTTAGCAACACAAACCCTCATCCATGCCTCTATGTTCATACAACAAAAATAAAAGAAAAATAAAGTCCTAATTAGAGGGAGAGGAATAATTGTTTTTATCCAATTGCTGTCAGTTAGAAGGTTAAGCTCTGCCAATTTGGTCTCCTAGCAACTTACTCAGCCCAGGGGACAGGCACAGTTAGGCCTCAGGCCTCTTCCACACTGCCTATAAGACACAGATTATCTGATTTTAACTGGATTATATGGCAGTGTAGACTCAAGGCCCTTCCACACAGTTATATTACCCATTTATAATCTTATATTATCTGCTTTGAACTGGATTATCTTGACTCCACACTGCCAGATAATTCACTTCTGTGTGCATTTTATACAGCTGTGTAGAAGGGGCCTCATATAATCCAGTTCTAAGCAGATAATATAAGATTATAAATGTACAGTAGAGTCTCACTTATCCAACATAAACAGGCCAGCAGAACGTTGGATAAGTGAATATGTTGGATAATAAGAAGGGATTCAGGAAAAGCCGATTAAACATCAAATTAGGTAATGATGATACAAATTAAGCACCAAACATCATGTTATACAACAAATTTGACAGAAAAAGTAGTTCAATGCTCAGTAATGCTATGCTGTAATTACTGTATTTACAAATTTAGCACCAAAATATCACAATGAATGTAAAACATTGACTACAAAAACATTGACTACTAAAAGGCAGACCGCGTTGGATAATCCAGAACACTGGATAAGCGAATGTTGGATAAGTAAGATTCTACTGTAATATGAAATAATTACTGTGGTAATCCAGTCCAACCCAATTCTGCCATGCAGGACACAATCCAAGCACTCCCAACAGATGGCCACCCAGCCTCTCAATACTAATACTACTACTACTAATAATAATAATAACAACAACAACATCATACAATGCTAAGGTTTGGAGTGACCCCTAAGGATTATCCAGATCAACTTCCTTCTACCATGCAGGAGGACACAATCCAAGCACTCCTGACAGATGGCCATCCAGCCTCTACATAATGATGATGATGATGAAGATGATGATGATAATAATAATAATAATAATAGAAGTATAGAATCCAAGAGTTTGGAGAGACCACTAAGGGCCATCCAGCCCAACCCTTTCTACTATGCAGCAGGACACAATCCAAGCATTCACAACACATGGACAACGTATAAATACTATACAATACTACACAGGGACATAGACCCCCTCTACCCTCACTACTTTCACAGTACACAAACAACCAAATGCATACTAAACATAAAGACAACCATACAACAGACATTCAATACCACCACTACCTCAACAAGTTCTCACCAACACCACCAGACAACCCCACAGCAACGCGTGGCCGGGCACAGCTAGTCTATATATATAAAAAATGTAATGAGCAGTTTTACTATGCAGTAAATAACAAAACCACTGAACCAAATCACACCAAATTTGGCCACAAAAGACATACTCATCCAATCTATGCCTTTCAAACAAAAAAAAAAAACCTAGAAAAATAAAGTCCAAATTAGAAGATGTGGAAAAGCCAATTTCTCCCTCACTGGCCCAGCCCCCTTTAGGCTCCATCCCCATTGTCTCCTAGCAGTCTTCTAAGCCACAATGGTGACAGGCAGAGTTAGGCCTCACTTAGGATTCTTCCACAGTGCTGACAAAATACAGATTATTTGATTTGAATTCAATGATATGACAGTGTAGACTCAAGGCCCTTCCACACTGCTATATAACCCAGAATGCCAAAGCAGATATAATCCACAGTACCTGCTTTTACTGGATTATCTTGAGTCCACACTGCCATATAATCCAATTCAGTGTGATTTTATACAGCTGTGTAGAAGGGGCCTCATATAATCCAGTTCTAAGCAGATGATATAAGATTATAAATATAATATATAATAATTACTGTGGTATAATAATACAGAACAATATAATCTCTAAAATCAGGACATTAAATTAAGAGCAACACTCTGAGAACAGGGGAATTCCAGACATGAAACAACCAGTGCCAGCTAACACCTCCCAACAAAGGATTCCCCCAGGCAGGAAGCAGCCAAGCTTTGAAGCTGCAAGGCCATTAAATGCTAATCAAGGTGGCTAATTGCAGCATTCATACCTGCCACACCGAGACTATTAATTGCTATTCAACCTGGCCAACCAAGGATTCTGCAAGGTAGAAAGCAGAGAGACCCTACAAAATTTGAAAATATGAGTGCAAGGAAGAGAAAGAAAGAACAAAAGGTATAACAGACGATATTTACAAATTGTTGTTGGAAGAAGTACAGGATCGGGATCATCTTAAAGAAATGTGGGAGTTAGATTGTAATAAGGAAATACACCCTCAAAATTGGAAAGGAATGTGGAATATGCGTACATTAAAAAACATGTCTATAAGAATAAAAGAGAATTATTACAAAGTGGTGTGGAGATGGTACCTCACACCAATTAGGCTAAATCAAATTGATAAGAAATATTCTAAGCAGTGCTGGAGGGACTGCCAAGAAACTGGAACATACATACACCTGTGGTGGTCTTGTAAATATGTTCAAAATTTTTGGGAAAATGTATTTCAAGAAATAAGGAGAATCACCAAAATAGAAATAACAGGAACGCCAGAAGTAGCACTGCTGTTGTTTATCGATAATAATGAAATATCAAAAGAGCTACATGAATTAATTGCCAATCTGGTAACAGCTACATGATTGTTAATAGCCAAAAAATGGAAAGAAGCGGGAGGGGGGGGGGGGGGAGGTACCAATTGGAAGAATTGTATAGGGAGATCTGGGATATTGCAATAAATGATAAATTGACATGTAATATCAAGATTAAAAGAGGGTTATTGAAAAGGGATGATTTTGGGAAGATATGGGGAAAATTTATAGAATTCGTATATTTAGAAGGTAAGGAGAACAAACCTGTAATAGAAACAATGAAATTTTGGAAATAAGAATTGTAATCGGCTGGTCTGGGGTGAAGGGTCAGCACTGGGTGAGGGGAAACAAGGGGAAGGCAGATAGAGGTAAATATAACAAGTATGCAATGGAATTAGAGAATTGATATATGATAAGAGTCAAGACATACATATTTCTGTATTACAATCTATTATGGATAAGTGGTACATACAAGAGAATGTGGCAATGAACTTGTTTGGAGGAATGGCATACCTGTATTATGTGTACTTGATTATTTCTAGTTTTCTTTTTACATTTTGTATGTCATTAAATCACTCAATAAATTTTTTAAAAATCTATAAAAAAAGAAAGAAAGAAAGAAAGAAAGAAAGAAAGAAAGAAAGAAAGAAAGAAAGAAAGAAAGAAAGCAGTCGGGATTGCAAGCATCAAGGCTATTCAGTGCTGTTCATCCTGGCCAACCAATATTTTCCCTAGATAGAAAACCCCCAGGGTTTGAAGCCACAAGGCTACTCTCTCCCAATCAACCTGGCCTAGCAAGGATGCCCCTATGTAGAAAGTTGCCAGACTTTTAAGCTGCAAGACTATTCAGTGCAATTCAAGCTGGCCAAACAAGAATTCCCCTACAAAAGAAGTAGCCAGGCATCAAAGTGGTTCTTTGATTGAGAGTGCTATTCCAGCTCACCAAACAAGGATTCCCCTAGGTATAACACAGCCAGGCATTGAAGCTGCAAGGTTATTCAGTGCAATTCAACCAGATTAACCTTGGTAGAAGGCGGCCAGGCTTTGAAGCAGTGATACTACTCTGTACTATTGAAGCTGACCAACCAAAGATTCTCCTAGGTAGCAAGCAGCCAGGCTTTGAAGCAGCAATGCTATTCATTGCAATTCTAGCAGCCCAAAAAACCATTCCCTGAGAACGCAAATACCCAAGCTTCCAAGCAGCAGGCCTATTCCATTGTATTCCGGCTCAACAAACAAGGATTCCCATAAGAAGAAAACGGCCAGTCTTTGAGGCTGCAAGGCTATTCACTGCTATTCCACCTGGCCAACAAATGATTCCCATAAGCCATAGCAACACGTGGTCAGGCACAGCTACTACCTCATAAAGACCAACTGCTTCCAATATCTTTTTTGAACTTCCAGGAAATTCTATTTGCGAATACTGGATTGGCAGGGATTGAACTAGCCTACAAATAGGTTATATTTGACCCATGGAAAGTCCAAATGACACTTCTTCACTGAGAGATCACTTCCATGGATGGTTGGTGCCTCTTACATATGAGGAGGGTTTAAACCTGCTCAAACTTTAGGAACTATGCAAGGGGATAGCGATTGACATCTAGGAGAGCTCCAACTAAGTTCCAACTAAAAACCGGAATAGATTTACCACTCCCCCATTTCTAATAGTGGACCCCTTTTATTCCTCCAAAAGCAGGGAGTAAATGGGAGGGGAAATAAATAGAATGTTTATCAGGACACCAGCGAACATCCCAACCAAATGTATCCATCAATCTGGACAGAACATGATACAAATAAGGACAGGCAGGGAAAACACAGAAACATTTGGGCAGGGAGCCCATTAAAATCCTGTTTGGATGTTTCATTTAAAAAAATGGTCAGCACCATTATGTTGACAACAGTATGGACGAGCTCTTTGTCTTTCTTAGAATACATGAAAACAAATGTTCTCATGCATATCAAAGAAATTTTTGAATAATACCTTGATGTACAAGTCAAGTTGGTGTGGTAAGAAAGTGTATCATTTTAAAACATCTGGTATAGCATGAAGCATAACTTTATAAAATGAAAGGGGAAAATGTAGTCCTACGTTTTTTGCTTGCATGTTACTGAGAACAAGCATTATAAATTACTATTGCTCATTGTATGCCATCCAGATGAATCAACATAAACAGCTTTATATCAATTAAAATTAACCAACCCATCAAGTCAGCTAAAATTTATCCAACTGATACTGTAGTACAGCATTGCTTGCCATGATGCTTATTGAGAACAAAGTAATTTTTTTTTACAGATTCCATCCTCTTTTAAATCAGTGATCATTATCTTAAAATTCCCAAGTGAATAAACTTTCATGGCAAAGAGTATGCACTGCAGTACTGGGTGACTTCTGCTTTTAACCCACTGTTTAATTCATGACTTTGCTATTATTCTTGTCGATTTAAATTTCCTCCGAGCAATCTGTTTCATCAATAATAGAAACTTCTCTGCCCTTAATCCACTTCATTTTTATGCAGCAAAGTTCTGGTGGTTGACATTCTCTGATATCTTTTACCCAGATGTTTCTATTTGCATATTGTCAGGCAGAAGACCCTTACATGTAATAATTGTCCAGCATTTCAAAAGGATATAGTGAATTTAGAATGTGGTTTCACAAAGGCCATTTCTGGCTGTTTCCTTTTTATTGCATGAAGCTGAAGTTGACAGTAATCTCTTCTGTCTCCTTTTTCACTTTCCATATTGTTATTCTTACATCTAAAATTTATGCTGGATTTTATTCATGTTTGGAATTTCCTAGATGTTTGGAAAAGGAGCCCCACGGATTAGAAATATTGAATTCTGAATCACAATCCCTTCCCAGTTCTCCTATGGATATCTTACAGTAGAAGTGAACAACAAGAAAATAACCTACTAGGATTAACTTCAGGGGGACAAATTATTTTCCTGAAAAGGATTATGCCAATGAAATTTGCCTTCAGTCCTCAAATTTCTAACATTGCAGAAAGTGGAACACTGAAAATTGTTCTATTTGCTGCATTTGCATTCCCTTGATAACTTTGCATGCTTCATTTCTTTGGATACTAACTACTGTACTTCTAAAACCTTAACTGATGTTTTGAGTTACTGCAATGCAAGAAATTTGGAGATTGAAGAAACATTTCATTTGGGAAGCAGCAAGACTTTTATTTTACCCATCTGTATTGAGACACTTCAGCTGGGAGTCATTTTTATAGAACCATAGAGCTGGAAGAGACCCCAAGGGCCATCCAGTCCAACCTCCTGACATGCAGGGACACATAATTAAAGTCCCTCCAACAAATGACACCCCAGCATCAGCTTAAAAAACCCCAGTGAAGAAGGCTCTATTGGACTCAGAGGAAACATATTCCACTGCTGGAGAGCTCTTACCATCAGGAAATTATTCCTAATCTCTTTTCCTGCAATATGAATTGATTGCTCTGAGTCCTAGATACCAGAACAGCAGAAAAAAACAAGTTTGCCCAGTCCTCAGATTTCCAGGATTCCTTCCTCTTCTTCTGCCAAAACGGCTCCTGACTGGAAGTGACTTGAAGCTAAATTCTGTTTTTCAGGGAATTCTGTGACACTCAAAGAAAAGTATGTTGGAGGAATATGTGGAGTAGAACTGTATCATTTGGGGGCTTCTACCATTATGATTTATTATTTCCTGCATTTGGGGGGACAGGGAATTGCAAGTTCTATTGCATTTTTAGAAATTGTATTTCACTTGCAAATTATATTGAGAGAATACAAGCTGCTGTCAGAACACTTGATTCTTCCCCTACTGTACAGTAGTATCATGCTGTAATTCTTAGACACACTTTTTAATCAACAGCACATGATATAATGCTGCTTCGCTACCACCTTTTCTCAAGGATCACTGGTATTCCCATTTTACAAACTAGCATAGTGGAGCCAATAAACGTTTTACTGAGATGATTTTGCATCTGGTTCTGCTGATCCTGCGATGGCTCACCTGACATTATGATTTTGTTTATGGTGGCACTGGCTACAACTGCATGACCACGGTGGTCTCTGCCTTAGTTTCATCAAGATTGGATTACTGTAATGCACTCTACATGGGAGTTCATTTGAAGACGGCTCAGGAACTGCAATTGGTACAAAGATCAGCAGCCAGGCTACTAACTGGAGCTGGCTATAGGGAGCATACAATGCCCCTATTAAATCACCTCAATTGGCTGCTGATAAGTTTCTGTTCTCAATTCAAAGTGAAGGTTATTACCTATGAAACCCTAAATGGTTCATGACCGCATCTTCCCCATGTACCTGCGCGAGCATTAAGATCTGCCCGGGAGGCCCTCTTCATGGTCCCACCACCATCACAAGCGCGGTTGGTGGGGACGAGGGAGAGGGCCTTCTCGGTGGTGGCCCCTGGCTTTGGAATGCCCTCCCCAGGGAGATTAAGCAGGCCCCCACACTGTCCCCCTTCTGGAAGGATTTGAAGACTTGGGTGTTTAAACAAACCTTTGAGAATGCCTAGCCCCAATGGTCCACATTTAATGACACAACACTGCACTTTCATCCCATGCCCTTGTTCATTAGCTACAATTGCACTATCCCATTGCCTTGTTCTTTGGCCAGATTTTGCGGCAGATGTCACCATAGATTACTGAGCGCTTTTCTGAGTTAAATTGTTGTTTTATAAGCTATTGGTTTTATTTTTTGTATTGTATAGTGTGTTTATTTTATGCATTATTTTAGGCACTTTGTGTCACATGTAAGCTGGCCCAAGTCCCTTTGGGGAGATGGAGATGGGATACAAAAATAAAATTATTGTATTATTATTATGATCCATTTAATATTGAATAGGTACACTGGGAAATAGCACATTTCAACATTTTTTTTAATTTGTACACGATTTTCTGTATAAAGCAACTGTTACAGTAAAATGGTAAACTGAAAAGAGAAGAATATGTTTTCCCCTTGGATGGATCACAACCCTCCTTTTCTAGCCTGCAAGTATAGTGCAGTCTTTTGAATGCATCATCATCTTGGGCAGAACCAAATACTCAGTGAAGCACAACTGAGCCATTAACCTAATATTATCTAGTTTCTCGATTGTTTTACCTGGAGATAGAAAAGTTTGTTTTAAAATGTTACTAAGATTACTCTGAAACTAAACAAAAACCCTGTTAATTGCACTTACATTGAAGAGGGGGTGTTTATGACTCGTCAGTTCTGACTTAGGTGTTTAAATTTATGTCACAGTTCTGTATTTAAAAGCTTATGAAAATACAAGTGACAAATTTAATTGTGATTTTACTTCCCTACCCACTGTTGTCACCATACTGAGAGAAACAGCTGAATTTGCACATAAAGGAATGAAAATAATTTTTGAAAACTCCAAAACACACACGCACACACACACACACACATATATAAGTAAACCTCTGGTGGGCTGGTAAACAAAAGGAGCACTCATTTTTCACCCACTTCTTCCACTTCCTTTTTCCTTTATCCAGAATGGACAAAAACAAAATTGACCTTTTCTTCATCATCAGTAAAGTTCAAAACATCAGCTGCTTGTTTGAAATTTGAAATGCTTTAACAAAATCTGAACTAATTACTTTAATTTGATACAATTTCTTTGCAAGAATGTCATATGCTCTTCAGATGTCTTCAAGCCAATGCCACAAATTCGTGCTTAAAGCTATTCAGGTTAATTCAATAAGACATTAACCCCAGAAAATTTTTCCAGATCTTGTTCCAGTAATTCACAGTGGTTGCTATGCATGACACAATACTAATCTACAATGTTAATCTTTCATACATTATAATCTGAGTCTGTTAAATTCTATTTATCACAGTATAGAATATAATTGCAAATTACAAATATTATAAAGCCATTTTTCCAGATATGTCACAACAAATGTAACTATTTTTGGCTTACAACTGATTTCCCTCATGATCATCTTTTCACATTTATCTGCTCTTTCCTTCGTGGGTATCAACATGTGCAAATGTTCTTGTTCCTATATATATTCCCTTTCTTCCTACAAAAGCATCCAAGATTTTAATTTTTAGGAGATGTCCTTAATGGAAATTTAAAACAAGGAAAGAAAGAATTCCTAAGACAGGTCACAAAGAAAAGTTCTTGATATTCATAGTACATTAAAAGGAATTAAAACATTACTTTCATATGCAAAGAGCAATCTGTTATGTTCTGTTCCTTCAGCATGCTTTACCTTCAAATGTTGTTGCATTAGATTTCAACCTTCTTGTTGAACTGATCATCTTTGGAATTGTGTGGGAATAGTTGCACTTCAAGATTAAGATTTTCCCTCTTTGGTGTTTCTACAAGAGTGTTGAAATTTTCAAGGAAAAATATGTTTCTGGTTCTCTTATAGCTCTTCCTGTTTTTCTATCTCGAAAAGACATATCTGGCCACGGTGGTTCATGCCTTGGTTACACCCTGGATAGACTACTGCAACGGACTCTGCATGGGGTTGTCCCTGAAGACGGCCCAGAAACTACAAGTGGCTAGGCTACTGACAGGAGCTAATTACACAGAACATACCACCCCCCATTAAAAGAGCTCCATTGGCTGCCTGTATGTTTTCGAACCCAATTCAAAATGCAGGTTATCACCTATAAAACTCTACACAGGTCGGGTCCAGCCTATTTGCATGGCCGGTGGGGACGAGAGGGCCTTTTTGGTTGTGGCTCCTTGGCTCTGGAATGCCCTCCCCAAGGAGATTAGATTAGCCCCAACCTTAGCAGCCTTCAGGAAGCAATTAAAAATATAGTACTGGAAACAAGCATTTGAGAATGGCTAGTGAAAACAAAGAGGTGGAGTCAGCTTGGGGCAAATTCTAAATCGGGTATTACTGCTTTTATCATCAAGAGTAGGATGTCTCTTGTTTTTAATTACACTTATATGTTTGAACTGTTTCATGTTTATATTGATGTGTTTGATGTTCATGACATTTATGTTGGTCTCATTTTAATTATTGTGACTTGCCTATTTGATTTATTTTGTGTGTATATTGTTTTTTATGTTGTGAGCTTCCACGAGTTCCTTTGGGGAGATGGGTCAGGATATAAATATAGCCTATATATATTATATTTATTATTCTTCAATCTCAATAGTACCACTACCTACAACAGAACCACCAGGAGCACAACCAACACCAGGAAGACAAACCAGATAATGTTTTCATTTAAAAAGCTTTTTTGCACAGAAATTATTGATGTGCACAGAAAGCAATTTTCCTGTGATATTCCATGAGAAAACATTATTGCACACAGACAAAATCTAGTTTTTATACAAAAATTGACATTCTTCACATACTAAATCCTTATTTATTTATTTCGTGTCAAAAGCATTGCATAACAAATACATTTTAAAATGATGAAAAAAAGAAATAAATAGTTTTAGACCAAAAACGGGCAACAGCAACCGCATTGTCCGTAGCTTTAAACAACTCCTCCTCCGTGCATGAGGCAGGACATTGTGGGCAAGCATACATATGCGGAGTTGTTTGTTCTGCTCCACAGTCACACAAGGTGGAGGATTCCTCCAGGTAGTGCCACCTTGCCAAGTTGTCTTTTGATCTGCCCACTCCACTTCTGAGTCTGTTCAGGAACTTCTAAGTTGCCCATTCTTGGTTTGCCCCTGGAGGAAGACCCTCATGGGGGGCCATCCAGTTAGAATTGCCAGGTTTAGATGCCCAGAGGGACACCCTTGCTGCTGCTGGAGGAACATCAAGAGGAGTGGTGGTTCTCATGAAATCATGCAGGTTTTTTTAAGGATAATTTGCATTTCAGGATTTAGTATCCACCCAAAAGCATTGGGTACTAAATCCTGAAATGCAAATTATCCTTAAAAACTGCATGGTTTTTGAGGACTTTCTCACAGTACAGATAAAAAAATCCTTCTTTTCACAGTAACATCCCAACAAACAACGTAACGGATTTTGAAGGAAATTGTGTTTTTGAACAGAATTTTGAACAACTACAGAAATCCAAATAAGAAATAGCTCTTTCTTTTTCATCTTAATGGTGATCCTTACAGTCAAAAAAGTAGCCAGCTGTGCACCGAACTATATGCTGTTGCACAGAAGTCCTCGTCTTTTCATTTTAGGTTCTATGGGATAATTTATCAATGAAAGTGAGAAAGGAAAGGGAGGCCGAATTGCACTGATAATTCCCCCCCATCATTTCTGGAATATATTTTTTAATTAACGAAAAGAGCACTGGATATTTGAAAACAGGAATGTACTGTAGTTAAATGCTTACAATGCTAAATACATCCCTGGGGGGGGGGGGGGTATAAAAGGGCTCATTGCAAACACTTACTTTAAAACCGAGTTGATATCATAGATTGAGATTCTGCCATGTGATAATGGGATTTTAAATTGTCATTTCCACATTCTGTGGAAAAGAAATTAATAAACACTAGCTGTGCCCGGCCACGCATTGCTGTGGCGAAGTATGGTGGTATGGGAAATAAAGTATTGAGGAATTGGTGGTAGTTAAGGTCAAGGGTAAAGGTTTTCCCCAGACATTAAGTCCAGTCGTGTCTTACTCTGGAGGTTGGTGCTCATCTCCATTTCTAAGCCGAAGAGCCGGTGTTGTCCGTAGACTCCTCCAAGGTCATGTGGGATGACTACATGGAGCGGCGTTACCTTCCCGCCGGAGCAGTACCTATTGATGCACTCACATTTGCATGTTTTCGAACTTCTGGGTTGGCAGAAGCTGGGGCTAACAGTGGGGGCTCTCTCCGCTCCCCCAATTCAAACCTGTGGCCTTTCGGTCCAGAAGTTCAGCAGCTCAGCGCTTTAACACGCTGCGCCATCAGGGGATATTATTTCCTAAAGGTTGTGAATATACAATATTTCTGATTGGTTTTTTTTTTGTTTGTTGGAGGCAAGTATGAATGCTGCAATTAGGAAAAATGATTAGGATGTAATGGCCTTGCAGCTTTAAAGCCTGGCTGTTTCCTCCCTGAGTGAATTTTTTGTTGGGAGGTGTTAGCTGGCCCTGATTGTTTCCTGTCTGGAATTCCCTTGTTTTCAGAGTGGTGTTGTTTGCGATATTTTATGTGCTTCTACTGTCTGTGGCCCTGAGAAAACAGGATTTGCCAGACTTTGATGATGGGAATACTTTGTTGGGAGGTGTTAGCTGGCCCTGATTGTTTCCTGTGTGGAATTCCCCTGTTTATTTACTGTCCTGGTTTTAGAGATTATATTGTTCTGCATTATTCTATCCCAGTAATTATTTCATATTAAAGAAGAATCTCACTTATCCAACATTCGCTTATACAATGTTCTGGATTATCCAATGCAGTCTGCCTTTTCATAATCAATGTTTTTGTAGTCAGTGTTTTAAATTCATTGTGATATTTTAGTGGTAAATTTGTAAATACAGTACAGTAGAGTCTTGCTTATCTAACATAAACGGGCCGGCAGAACGTTGGATAAGTGAATATGTTGGATAATGAGGAATTAAGGATAACCCTATTAAACATCAAATAAAGTTATGATTTTACAAATTAAGCACCAAAACATCATGTTAGACAACAAATTTGTCAGAAAACGTAGTTCAGTACACAGTAATGCTATATAGTAATTACTGTATTTATGAATTTAACACCAAAATATCACGATATATTGAAAGCATTGACTACAAAAATGCGTTGGATAATCAAGAACGTTGGATAAGCGAGTGTTGGATAAGTGAGACTCTACTGTAAATACTACATAGCATTACTGCGCATGGAACTACTTTTTCTGTCAAATTTGTTGTATAATATGATGTTTTGGTGCTTAATTTGTGTAACGATTACCTAATTTGATGTTTAATTGGCTTTTCCTGAATCCCTTCTTATTATCCAACATATTCACTTATCCTGCCGGCCTGTTTACGTTGGATAAGTGAGACTCTACTGTATATTTCTAATCTTATATTATCTGCTCAGAACTGGATTATCTGAGGCCCCTTCTTCACAGCTGTATAAAATGCACACTGAAGTGGATTATATGGTAGTGTGGAGTCAAGATAATCCAGTGCAAAGCAGATAATATAAGATTATAAATGGGTTATATAGCTGTGTGGAAGGGCCTGGAGTCCACACTGCCATATAATCCAGTGCAAATTAGATAATCTGTGGAAGAAGTCTAAGTGAGGCCTAAATCTGCCTGTCCCCTAACTGAAACCTGGCTGTCCCTTGGTTGCTAGGCAACCAAGTGGGCAGAGGTTAGCCCTCTAAACTGGCAGCAATTGGATAAAAAAATTATTGCTCTCCCTCTAATTAGGACTTTATTTTTCTTTTCTTTTTGTTGTATCAACCTTGAGGCGTGGATGATGGGTTGTGTTGTCAAATTTTGAGGTTGGGGGGCCTGTACTTTTGTTGTTTTGTGAATTGCCGTGATGCCATCACTCTTTTATATATATAGATAAATGTTTGTATTGATGATAAATGATGATGTAGAATTTAGTTGCCCTGGACTGGAGAACTCGGCACCATTAATAGACCAAGGACAAAGCTGTGGCAAAGAAATGGCTTCTCTTCCCTGCCAAAACTCCGACTGTCAGTTGTTCTGCAAAGGCTCAGCTGAATGGTAGTGTCTTCTGGCCTCTATCATTAAACATAAATTAATAAGTGCAAGATGCAAATAACATACCTTTTACTCAGAAGAAAACAAGTTTAAGAATGTATGTGACAGGAATTGCTTCTTAATGCTTCTTTTGTTTTCTCAGAGTATTCTCCTTCCTTCCCCCACCACACATACCAATTGTGGTCTCATACACTCAATACAGGAAATGAGACAGCAGTGATCTGGAACTGAGCGCTTCTTGCACTTTGCTTTTTGAGTAATTGTTTTTTCTATGTGCTCTGCATACTCTAAAGCAGGGGTCCCCAAACTTTTAAAACAGGGGGGCAGTTCATGATCCTTCAGACCGTTGGAGGGCCGGACTATAGTCGGCCACCAAGCAATAATAAGTAATAATTAATAATAATAATAACAAGAACAACAACAACAATAATAATAACAAAGAGGGTTGGAAGAGACCCATTGCGCCATTGAGTCCAATCCCCTTCTGCCTTTGTGCACCGAAAGCACACGCAAAGCACCCCTGACAGATGGCCACTCAGCCTCAATGTTAATAATAATAATAATGATAATAATAATAATAATAATAATAATAATAATAATAATAATAATAAAGAGGGTTGGAAGAGACCCCTTGGGCCATTTAGTCCAACCTCCTTCTGCCTTTGTGGACCAAAAGCACAAGCAAAGCATCCCTGACAGATGGCCACCCAGCCTCGATGTTAATAATAATAATAATAATAATAATAATAATAATAATAATAATAATAATAATAATAATAAGGGTTGTAAGAGAAGAAGAGACCCTTTGAGTCATTTAGCCCAACCCACTTCTGCCCTTGTGCCGTGGGGGCCGGATAAATAGCTTCAATGGGCCGCATCCGGCCCCCAGGCCTTAGTTTGGGGACCCCTGCTCTAAAGGCTCCAGATTCCATATGATCTTGGAAGCTAAGTAGGGTCAACCCTGATTAGTGGTTAAATGGGAGATCAGATCCATTTAGTTAAAGGAACTAACAAAACCACCTGAGGATTCCTTGCCTAAGAGAACTCTATAAAACTAACAGAGTTACCCTAAGGTGACTTGAAGGCACATACACACACACATGCTCTTCTATAGGGCATTTAGTTACTACTGTCCCCACAAAGGCTTTCTGACCATAGATAATGCCTGCTCTCAAGAATTAATTCCACCTAGTATGTATACTACTAATTCTTACTAAGCTGTTGTTCCAGTTATCACATAAAATCTCATGCTCAGTTATGTTGAATAGTGAGGTTAGCTACTTTCTCTTTTGTTGAACCTGTTTGTAAAATAAACACAGGTTCTGCATACTTTTGAAGCTCACATATTCTTATGTAATTATTAGTCATCTCAATAAATAACTTAGGAAATTGGTTTGCATACTTGAAAGGAAAGTGGTTTGCACATTGGACTAGGATTTAGATGACTCAGATTCTAGACTCCGCTCAGCTATATTGCTCACTGGCTGACCCAGGGCTAGTCATTGTCTTTCAGCCTGATATACCCCACAGAGTTGCTCTAAACACAAAGTGATGGGCGTGGAAATCATAATTAAAGTTACTCTAAACTCCTCTGAGAAAGGGAAATTAACAACACTAAAAATACAAAAGCAGCCCTGTTTGGTCCATGTTATAGCTGCACAGTTCAGACTGCTAGACTGAGAAAAAGTGGCTGGTTTTAGGATTGTTAAGGTGAAAACTGGAGAAGGCTCCCTGACCTTTAATGACTGTATAGAAAAGGAATTTCAATAGATGTGTGCTAAACAACCAGGTGAACAACACCTGTTGAAATTCCTTTTTCTACCCAATGAATAAAAGTACAGGAGTTCTCTCTAGTTTTCGTCTGGCAGCTGTATTTGTCTAAGGCAGGGGTGGGCAACTCAGTGGGGTAATGGGCCAATTTCTGTCCCAGACCCAACCTGCAATACAACAAGCCTAAACAATCCTGTTCTCTTACTGCAGTATGGATCAAAATGGTGACAAAAAGCAGATTCTGGGGTGATTCAGAGAATGGGGTATTTCAGTGTATTTTTAAAATATGAGACTTTTTTCATGATTTGCCAGCCAAAAGGTGCCTCAAAATGGGGGTGACGGGCTTTACAGGACTGGTGGTTTCAGGAGCCATCAAGTGAAGTTCAGACATTATATCTAATGATATGGTATGTTCAAGGCAAATAAAAGTTCACAGTTAGTGATGTCCTGATTCATAGTTTTGGTCTTTAGGTGATTTGTAACACCACCCATTATTTCATGATAGAAAAAAACAAAACAAATGCCATATTGCCAGGTTTAAACTATATAAGTGATCCTGTGGATCGTTTATTCTACCTTTGTGAAGAAATCTGAAATCTATAGGACAAGGCAGTCATTGTTTCAGAACAAAGGTCTCCTTCTAATAAATTCTAAGTGGACTGTTAAAGTTGCTTCTGTTTGTGTACAGGGAATGCATTTTTAAACAATTTTTATTCAAACATACAAAGGAAAAACATACTTTTGCAAGACAGCAACACAAAACAAAAGTAGAGACCTCATCACATTAAGGTCCTGAAGCCAGGCGACCATGGGAGAATTCATGGGGCAGTGTGGCAGTGTGGCAAATCCATGGGGCAGGGGAGAAAATGTTGCTCCACATCCCACATTGTCCCCTTCCCCATCACATGGGGGACCTTGTCACTGCCCAACTTCCCCCGTACCATCCCCGGCTTACTCAATCAGAACATGGGCAGTCACCATGTTCTGAATTCTTCCTCTCAGGACTCTTTCAACACAGAGCCCCACTGGAAGTAGCCCTACATTATGTAACAGACTCTGTGTTAAAAGCATCTTATGATGGGGAAAAAGCCCCATGTGAAGAGTACAAAGAGAAAAAGCAAAAACCACTACTTTCTATGATCCATTGCTAAACTATTGGATGTCACCAATGAGGGATTTCTAACTTTTAAGAGTGGTTTTTGTGAAAGCAAATGTCTACTTCTAGTCATGTTGATAGCATTTTTAAAATGCATAAGCCAAGCATTACTAATACATGGAAAATTATGAACATAATGAATCATATAATTTACATTAGTGTTTTTACTAATGTTTTGAAGCATTATTCTGCTCATGTACAGAGGACTTACTTGACTCATAAGAGCGCAAGGATAGAACTACTCAACATAGTCACGCCTCTGTTTTGGAGCTAAAATAAATGCCAGAACAGAGCAAAAACTGTACTAGTAATCCTATTGCACCAACCTATAAAGATATTAAAATATGAAATCTCTTCTTTTTTCACATTCCTTATGCATCTTTCTTTTACATCCAGTGAATTACAGAGAGTGCAATCTTCAGCTGTGTTAAGTGTCAAGAACTATATAAGCATGTTCACAGGGCACATATTATGACATTACTGATTGTCACCTCGTCACATTGAGGGGGAAAAGAGAGACATGGGTTGTGAATTAAAGCGCTCAAGGGTCTACTCAATTTCATTTCCTTGAACATAGAATTCATCTGATGTATGCCATCCTAATGATTACTGCTCTTGGACACGCAGAGAGAGAAAAAACTGCTGTATTATAAGAAGGGACATGATCTGCCAGCCAAATGATTAAACACAAAGGTCTGTCTAAGAATTTCTAAAATTAATAGTGTATTTTTTAACAGAAAATGGAAGCACATTTGCCATGGCCCAGTGAACTGTTACAGGATCCTGTACACGTAAAACAGCTTCACTTGCAACATTTATATTACAGTATCATTATATGTCCCTCTACACATCACAAACAGATTGTTTCCACTTAAAGTTCATGCCACAGTGAAAGCAATCTAAGATTGTCAAACTCTGCTTATAGCTGTTAAAGTAATCTTAGATTGCTTTCACATGGCAGCATTTGGCTCATCCAATTTTTGTAATTCATTTTACTGGGGTGTGGACAAGATGGAATCTACAGATCTCTAAAAACAACCATAGAGCAGAACCATAGTTTGATATGTAAATCCCTCAATGCTGAATGGATCATCAGTGCTTGCTTAATGTTATATTACCAATATTTCATCAGGAACTGCTGGTCCTACCACCAGGCAATATCTATAGGTAGTAGATGCTGGGGAAAATTGCAGAAGCTCCTAGCAATGTTTCTTAAGGCTTGCACCATTCTTCC
The DNA here is from genome assembly GCF_035594765.1 of Anolis carolinensis. Lineage (NCBI taxonomy): Eukaryota > Metazoa > Chordata > Lepidosauria > Squamata > Anolidae > Anolis > Anolis carolinensis. The sequence continues at coordinate 282,121,756 of NC_085842.1, read as the reverse complement.
CTAAGGTCAGGTCTGTATCTCTTGCATGGCCCATTAGGTACTTTTTCAGTATTGGAAAACGTGTTTTTCCATTTTTTCAAGTATTTTTGAATATTCTTTCCATCTCTATTCATGGTAAAGTCTCTGCTCTTTGATTTTATTTCAAACTGCAAATGCAAAAAAGAAATGCTTCATGTTATTCCATTGCCAACTTTGATATTTATATATGTAAGGTGTAAAATGTTTAGCAGCCCCGTATTAATAATTTCAAGACAGCTTATAATTTGTAGAGGTATTTTGGTCAATCAGAATTCAGAAAACGAACAAAAGTTGGTAGCAAACCTAGATTGGCAAAGTCTTATCTGAGATGAAATACAAAACAGGGCTGAAATTTGCATGCCAGTCATGACATAATGTTAATTTTATATATAAGATAGTTGATTGCTTTCAAAAGAATGCCGTATTTTATTTTATTTTTTTATTACATCATTTCTACCCCACCTTTCTCACCCATCAGGGGACTCAGGGTGGCTTACAATATAAAGCACATACATCAACACAGTTTACATCACGTTTAAAAATCCATTTACATTAAAATTACATTAAATTAAAAACCTGCATTAAAAACCTACATAATTATACATATAAATATACATTCAAGGTGCATTTCAAGTCCAAATGAAGTCTGTCATTGAGTCGTATCGTTGTCATATCTCATTTCTGCTGCTACTCTTGCTCAAAAGCCTGGTCCCATAACCACGTTTTCGTTCTTTTTCGGAAAGACAGGAGGGAGGGAGCCTGTCTAATTTCATTTGGGAGGGTGTTCCATAGGCGTTCCTGTATGAAATATCAATGAATTAAACACCATTGAATTATCACCTGTGTTTAATCAGCAAAACTTAGTTCGGGACACTTAAGAATTACAGAACCCTTTAAACAGAACACATTTTACATGAATTTCTCAAGTATGATTTTTAAGAAAACCTTCAGAAAATGATAATGGAGGTTGAAATTCAGTGAACTGATATGTTCTGGAATTACTTGTCTGGAACTCCGAGAAGAGCTAAGAACATTGAGTTGACATGAATCCAAGGCAGCAGGAGGAGGAAAAGAAGTGGGAGATGATTTATCTTCAGTGACTACAGCTGACATCCTTGGAGAGAGAAAATTGCTCTCCCTCTCAGTGTTGCGCAGAATGCTGATTTTTGTTTCGGTCAATAGGAACTTTCACATCTACAGAAAGGATACTAGGTAAAGGTTTTCCCCTGACATTAGGTCCAGTTGTATCCGGTTATGGGGGTTGGTGCTCATATTCATTTCTAAGCCAAAGAGCCGGCGTTGTCTGTAGCCACCTCCAAAGTCATGTGGCCGACGTGACTGCATGGAGCGCCGTTACCTTCTCGCCAGAATGACACCTATTGATCTATTCACATTTTCATCCTTTTGAACTGCTAGGTTGGCAGAAGCTGGGGCTAACAGCGGGAGTGTCACGACCCAGGCTGCAGAGCACCAATAACCATACACAGAGGCCAGAATCTATCTAATATCTTTATTGTAGGAATATATAAAGTTAATAAAAACAAGTGTAGAAAATAGTCCAGAATTAGACCTTCCAGGAAAGGTCAGAATTAGTCCAAAAAAGCAATGTCCAATAAGAAATATTAAGGCCCAAAGTTGTAATCCAATAACCGAAACACTCACTTTGCCAAGCAAAGTGAGGGGAGATGACAAGGTCCTTTAGTCCATGAAACTTGAGCGAGGCTAGGAAATAACTTGATACTTGAAACAAGGCTTGAACGTGGAACAAGGTAACTAAGAACAAGAACAAGGTCCGTGGAATAACTTGATAAATCCGTGGAACAAGGCAAGGATTGATCCTGGGAAACAAGGCAAAGTCCGTAGATAAACAAAGGCTGGGAAGCAAGGCGAAGGCTGGATAGCAAGGCAAGGCTTGAGCAGGAGCGAGGCTTGAACCGGAGCGCGCTGTCCAGACACAACTCGCTCCGTAGGCTGACGAATTGACTCCGCGAAGTTACTACGCGGGTAAAACACCTAAATAGAGTCTAGCTTCCCGCCGAAGCAGTTCTCTGGGAATCAGAACCGAAAGCTAACTCTGAGACCAGATGTGAGACTCCCCAAAGATTCTCACGAGAAGCAGTCTTAATTGGCCACATTCTTAGCTGCAATCCTCGCACTCCTGCGCGAAGCTGAATCCAAACTTCTCTGTTGTTTACAAAACTCCCGGCGCAAGAATACGGGAGAAGTAGGCTCTGGGCTTGTTTGACATACTTCTGGGAGACAACTTTCTTGCAGGTGCAAGGTTCCCAGATCTGCCTGGGAAAGATCTGGCTGAGAGGAATCCAGTTCAGACTGGGAAGGTAAAAAACCCAAGTTTTCATCTTCATCAGGAATTACAATGTCCTGAGCAGGACTACAAGGCCCATGAGTCATCACACTATCCCCCTCCTCAAGGCCCCTCCCAAACTGGGGCCCTCTCCCCGAGGCGCGAGGTCGCGGCTTGGCGGGATAGGTCTGATGAAAGCGACGGGTTAGATCAGGAGCATGGACTGTGGAGGCGTCTTCCCAAGAGCGTTCCTCAGGGCCAAAACCCACCCAGTCAATGAGATATTGTAGGCGGCGGCGGTGAAAGCGAGAATCCAAAATGTCCTCAACCTCGAACTCCTCCTCCCCATTCATCAAAACAGGAGGGGGGGCCGGTTGGTCTGTATCAGGACGCACACCATCTGCCGGAAGGAGCAGGGAACGGTGAAACACTGGGTGAATGCGCATTGAACGCGGAAGTTGGAGTTTGAAAGTCACGGGGTTTAATTGCGCCACCACTGGATAGGGGCCAATGAAACGGGCATCTAACTTCCGGCAAGGGCGGTGGGAGGGCAGAAAGCGAGTGGACAGGAAAACCCGATCTCCTACCTTGATTTCGGGGCCCGGCTGGCGATGTTTGTCAGCGTGGCGTTTATAGTCCTCCTTGGCTTGGTCCAGTTGCTGGAGCAAAAGTTGTTGCACCGCTGTGAGTTCCTGCAGCCAATCCTCTGCTGCGGGAACCTCTGAAGTTTCAATGACAGGGGGGAAGAAACGTGGATGGAAGCCGTAGTTTGCAAAGAACGGCGTTTCTTTTGTAGAAGCTTGAACTCCATTGTTGTAGGCAAACTCAGACAGTGGTAACAGAGAAGCCCAATTGTCCTGTTGATAGTTTACATAACAGCGAAGATACTGCTCCAAAGTGGCATTGGTGCGCTCCGTTTGCCCATCTGTTTGGGGATGATGAGCTGAAGATAAGCGAGAGTCTATGCCCAATAATTTTTGTAGTGCCTTCCAAAAACGAGAGGTGAATTGAGAACCACGGTCTGTGACTAAACTCTTGGGCAATCCATGTAGTCTGAAGACATGTTGAAGAAATAAATCCGCAGTTTCCTTGGCCGTGGGGAGGCCTTCGCAGGGAATGAAATGGGCTAACTTGGTGAATAGGTCCACCACCACTAAGATCGTGGTGAATCCACAGGAAGGTGGTAGGTCAGTGATGAAATCCGCGGAAATTATTTCCCATGGGCGAGATGGGGTAGGAAGGGGGTGTAAAAGCCCTGAGGGCTTCTCCCTTCGTATCTTGGAGCGCTGGCATACTGGGCAGGTGTTGACATATTTTTCCACATCCTTGCGGATCTTGGGCCACCAAAAATCCCTTAGGATCAGATGCATAGTTTTAAATAGTCCGAAGTGTCCTGCTGGTTTGCAGTCATGACACAGACGAAGCGCTTTTTCCCTGCCCGGTCCGGGTGGGATATAGACATGATTTCTATAGCAGAGCAGCCCATCTTTAAGCGAAAAGGGGAAATGCAGACCTTGGCGAAGTTGGTCCTGCGCCCAGGCATCTGCTTGCTGACTAGCCCTGATTTCTTGAGCACAGATGGGTCCTGGAGTAGGGGAAGTTGAACCAATGGGAATGGATTTGGTGTTCCCCACCGTGAGCGTGGCAAAGTTCTCAGGTTGTAGCAGTTGGGATTCAAAGGTCTCCTTGCGTCCTGCAGCGTATTCCGGTTTACGTGACAGGGCGTCTGCTTGCTTGGTTTGGGCTGGGGTCACATAATGGATCTGGAAGTTGAAACGTTCAAAGAATAAAGCCCAACGTTGCTGCCTCTGATTTAGTTTGCGGGCAGTTCTTAGATGTTCTAGATTACGATGATCAGTGTGGACTTCAATGGGAAATTTGGCCCCTTCTAGCCAATGTCTCCAAGTTTCAAAGGCTGCCTTTATGGCCAGTAGTTCTTTTTCCCAAATGGTGTAGTTCCTCTCTGGTGTGGTTAGTTGACGAGAATAAAAGGCACAGGGATGGAGGTGATCTCCCACCGGTTGTAAGAGTACAGCCCCAATTGCCACATCAGAGGCGTCCGCTTGCACCACAAAAGGGGTTCCAGGATTTGGGTGCTGTAGAATTGGCTGGGAGGTGAATAGTTTCTTTAGTTGCTGGAACCCTTTCTCTGCTTGATCAGTCCAGCGGAAAGGCTGCTTTCCACGGATGCAGCTAGTGATGGGGTCGGACCAGCGGGCAAAATCTGGAATGAACTTGCGGTAGTAGTTCGCGAACCCCAAGAAACGCTGCACCTCTTTCTTGTTAGTTGGCGCCCGCCATTCCAATACTGCTGAAACTTTGGCTGGATCCATGGAAAGCCCTAGAGGCGAGATGCGGTAACCAAGGAAATCTACCTCTTGTAGATCAAAAGCGCATTTTTCCAGCTTGGCATAAAGTCCATGATCCCGCAATCGTTGTAACACCAATTTGACGTGGTTCTCATGTTCTGATTGTGATCTGGAAAACACCAAAAAATCGTCCAGGTAGATTATCAAGAACCTGTCTAGATAGTCCTGAAAAATGTCATTGACAAAATGCTGGAACGTTGCGGGGGCTCCGCATAAACCGAAATTCATAACTCGGGACTCAAATAATCCGAATTTGGTCTGGAAGGCGGTCTTCCACTCGTCCCCTTCCCTGATGCGAACTAAGTTGTAAGCCCCCCGAAGATCCAGCTTGGTGTAAACCTTGGCTCCTCGAAGCCGATCCAGTAGATCCGAGATTAAAGGCAGGGGATAGCTGTTCCGCTTGGTGATATTGTTCAATGCTCTGTAGTCCACCACCAAGCGTAGTTCCCCTGACTTCTTCTTCACAAACATCACTGGGGAGGCGGCTGGGGATTGAGAGGGTCTGATGAATCCCTTGCGAAGGTTTGTCTCTAGGAATTCCCTGAGAGCTTCTTGCTCTGGTTCAGTCAGGGAGTAGAGATGCCCTCGCGGGATCGGGGCCCCCTCCACCAAGTCAATGGCACAGTCATAAGGTCTATGTGGGGGTAATTTTTCGGCTTCTTTCTCATTGAATACATCCCAATACTCGGAGTACTTCTTTGGCAAGGTGATGATGGGCTCGGTGTCTGTGGCATGGCATACCTTGGCTACGAGGCAATGGTTTTGGCAGTACGGTGAAGCAAACTGCAGTTCTCTGTTGGACCAGGAGATGTTAGGGTCGTGGAGAGTCAGCCATGGAATTCCCAAAATCACAGGGAAATGGGGAACCTCGGTAACAAAGAAGGAAATCTCTTCCATATGTTCCCTTATCCACATCCTGGTGGGTTCCGACCACTGACTTACGGGGCCCGTCTTGAGGGGACGGCCGTCTATGGCTTGCACCACACGGGCATTCTTGAAATCATGATATTGTAATCCCAGAGAGTCGGCATACTCTCTATCGATGAAATTGTTGGTAGCTCCAGAGTCTATCATGGCGTGGATCATGACGGGTCCCCTTTTTGCTGACCATAATGTGACCACGAGAAGGAACAGGACCCCGGTTGGCGGCTCTTGGATGGATTTTTTGACCGGGTTGGCGAGCCCCTCTACACCCGGTCGTTGGCTTCCCCCGCCGGCTGTGTGCCAGTCGGCTCAGACGCCTTCGTCTCCGTGGAGGACGCCGCCGCAAGACGGGCGGCAGGCTTCCCTTTGGCTGGGCACTCTCTGGCGAAGTGGCCCCCGTTCCCGCAGTACCAGCAGAGGTTTAAGCGTTGACGACGGGCCTTCTCGGCGGCATCTAGTCTGGGACGCACATTGCCCAACTGCATCGGCACCTCCTCGCCTCCTCTGGGGTATGGGGTTGGCGGTGGGGGTCTCCACACCGGACGTGGCTGAACGCTGGCGGGAGCGGGGGGTTTTGCCCCGGCTCTACTGCCCTGGCCTCGAACCCACTGTTTCCTGTTGGCAATCATGACTTCAGCCCGTAAACATTGATCAATGAGTGCCTCGAGGGTCTGGGGAGGATCCACCTTGGAGATTTCTTCCAGCATTTCAATGTTGAGACCCTCCCGGAATTGTCCCCTGAGGGCTACATCGTTCCAGCCGGTGTTGTGGGCCAGCACTCGGAACTCGGCTATATACTGAGACATAGGTCTGTCTCCTTGGAAAAGGCGACGGAGTTTGTGACCGGCTGCCTCCAAATTGTCCTCGATTCCCCAAGTCTCCTTGAGGTGGTCCAAGAAGTGTTGCGCTGATCTTAGGTGTGGAGAGGCTTGGTCGAACAGTGCCGTCGCCCAGCTGGCCGCTGGCCCGTCTAGAAGACTGTAAACCCATGCCACTTTGATGTCTTCTTGGGGAAACTCGGCAGCACGGGCCTCCAGATAAGCTTGACATTGGCGACGGAAGACATGAACCTTAGAAGCTTCTCCAGTAAACTTGGTTGGCAACGCCATGGCCGGAAGACGAACTCCGCGTTCCTTCAAACCCCTTATTTCTCCATCCTGTGCATTGAGCTTATCACGGATTCGGTCCACCTCTTCCTTGTCGATGGTGTAGGTAATCGGCTGGCCGCTCGGCCCAGGTACGGTTCCGGTAGACATTCTGGCCGAGGTTAATTGGTGCTTAGGGTGGCGGAGTCAAACTGTCACGACCCAGGCTGCAGAGCACCAATAACCATACACAGAGGCCAGAATCTATCTAATATCTTTATTGTAGGAATATATAAAGTTAATAAAAACAAGTGTAGAAAATAGTCCAGAATTAGACCTTCCAGGAAAGGTCAGAATTAGTCCAAAAAAGCAATGTCCAATAAGAAATATTAAGGCCCAAAGTTGTAATCCAATAACCGAAACACTCACTTTGCCAAGCAAAGTGAGGGGAGATGACAAGGTCCTTTAGTCCATGAAACTTGAGCGAGGCTAGGAAATAACTTGATACTTGAAACAAGGCTTGAACGTGGAACAAGGTAACTAAGAACAAGAACAAGGTCCGTGGAATAACTTGATAAATCCGTGGAACAAGGCAAGGATTGATCCTGGGAAACAAGGCAAAGTCCGTAGATAAACAAAGGCTGGGAAGCAAGGCGAAGGCTGGATAGCAAGGCAAGGCTTGAGCAGGAGCGAGGCTTGAACCGGAGCGCGCTGTCCAGACACAACTCGCTCCGTAGGCTGACGAATTGACTCCGCGAAGTTACTACGCGGGTAAAACACCTAAATAGAGTCTAGCTTCCCGCCGAAGCAGTTCTCTGGGAATCAGAACCGAAAGCTAACTCTGAGACCAGATGTGAGACTCCCCAAAGATTCTCACGAGAAGCAGTCTTAATTGGCCACATTCTTAGCTGCAATCCTCGCACTCCTGCGCGAAGCTGAATCCAAACTTCTCTGTTGTTTACAAAACTCCCGGCGCAAGAATACGGGAGAAGTAGGCTCTGGGCTTGTTTGACATACTTCTGGGAGACAACTTTCTTGCAGGTGCAAGGTTCCCAGATCTGCCTGGGAAAGATCTGGCTGAGAGGAATCCAGTTCAGACTGGGAAGGTAAAAAACCCAAGTTTTCATCTTCATCAGGAATTACAATGTCCTGAGCAGGACTACAAGGCCCATGAGTCATCACAGGGAGTGTGTTTCGTAAGATCGTAGAGGTGGACAGGACTACAAGTGCCATCCAGCCCAACACCATGCCATACAGGAACACATAATCAAAGCACTTTCAAATAAACATAGCCAGTTCCTTAAGCCAGTCCTCATAGGACATATTCTCAGACCTTTGATCATTTTAGTCCTCCTTCTCTGGACATATTCCAGCTTGTCAATATCTCTCTTGAATTGCAGTGCCCAGAATTGGACAAGTTATTCCAGACCAAAGCGGAGTTCATTACTTCCTTTTATCAAGATATTATACTCTTATCAATGCAGCATAGAATCACATCAGCTTTTTCAGCTGCTGTACTGTTCACATGTGTTCACCTTGTGACCTATGAAGACTTTTAGAACCTTTTCACATGTACTGTTTTCAACCCAGGTGTCACTCATCTACATCTGTGCATTTCCTTTTTTTTTTTTGGCCTAAGTATACTTCCCTATATTTCTCTTTGTTGAAATTCATTTAAAAAGTGACCATGAATATGGGATCATAGTGTGAAGCATGAAATGTGGTTTTGGGGTTTCTTAAGCAGATACTTTGAAAACTCATGTGTCACAGTGACTTCTTTCAAAGGAGCTCTTCTTAACCTGGTATTCTCCAGATGTGTCATGTTCTGTCAAATGGCAACTCCAGTAAGCATGCTTTGAGGGTAATGGGACCCAATATATGTGGATGGTTTCAGGATGAGTAAAGTAATATTAGAAAAAACTGTCTTGGATCTTGGCCATGAAATTTTCATGTGAATGTTGTGCCAGGTAAAGCAAAGATTAGTCATAACTTTCAGGGAGCTATTTCATTTTGTTTAGCTTTTAAAAATCTAGTGGATACCATTTTTTTTTATGGCAATGTCGCTTTAATAATATTTTAAATTAAACTTTTAGTTTATTTATTTATTTATTTACAGTATTTATATTCCGCCCTTCTCACCCCGAAGGGGACTCAGGGCGGATCACATTATAACACACATAGGGCAAACATTCAATGCCCATAAACACATCAAACAGAGACTGAGAGACACACGCAGAGGCAAGTTAACCTTCTTCTGAGGGGATGTTCAATTCTGGCCACAGGGGGGAGCAGCTGCTTCATCATCCACACTGACGGCACTTCCTCATTCCAGGTCGTAAATTAGTTAATCTTGCCTCCCCACTTTATAAGTGGTACCTTATCTCCTACTTGATAGATGCAACTATCTTTCGGGTTGCTAGGTCAGCAACGAGCAGGGGCTATTTTTTATTTTTTTTAATTGACGGGTGCTCACCCCGCCACGGGCTGGCCTCGAACTCATGACCTCATGGTCAGAGTGATTTAAGGCAGCTGCTCAACAGCTGCGCCACAGCCCGGCCCTCTATAGTTCTCTATAGCTCAGCCTGTAGAAGTTTCAAGGCCATGGCGTACTGTTTCTTAAAATAGCTTCTCATTAAGAAGTCATTCCTAGTTATCCTGCATTTTTGCATCACCTGATTGACTGTTCATATACTCTGCATTATATATGGGAAATCATGTGACAACAGTCATTCTGGATCTCTAGAGAATAGTAAATGGACCACGTCATAACTGTAACATAATTAATAACATGTTATTAATTATCACATGTTCAGTGCTTTAAACATTTAATAGTACAGTGGGGGGATGATTAAATATGAAACCAAAGAATAAGAGGGGGGGGGGAGGCTAAAAACAAAGAATGCCTTTGTTTTTAGTGATTAAAGTGTTAAAAGATCAAGTCATGGCTTAACAGATAATTCAAAGTATTTTATACATTCTAAAGACAGCTCTGGGAAAACACTGATCATGCAAATTCTTTAAAAAAGTACACGTGCACATATACACACATATACATAAATGTGTGCACTAACTTTAAGAGAAAAAAGCAGGAGCTGACAGCTTAAAATGTTTGTTTATATTAAATTACAGGTTTCTAAATTGCCTCAAATTTCTTTCAAAGATTTTTTTATCGTGTCAGAAGCGAATTGAGGCAAGTAGCTTCTGATGTGAGAGAACTGGCCATCTACAGAGACGTTGTCCAGGGGATGCCTGGATGTGTTACCATCCTGGTGGGAGGCTTCTCTCATGTCCCCGCAAGCTAGAGCTGACAGACAGGAGCTCACCCCAGGTTGCAGATTCTGGCAACCTTCAGGTCAGCAACCAAACCTTCAGGTCAGCAACCAAACCCCCAGGTCAGTAATTCAGCCGGCACAAGGGTTTTACCCATTGCGCCACCATGGCTCCTTTCTTTCAAAGATTAATGCACGATATAATATTCATTGTTCAAGGCCAATAAATATATAAAGTGAAGAATGCTATGTATTGGCTATGTTATTTCTGAAAAATGTTTCAATTAAAGTGGGAAAGCTTTAGTCCTCTGGATAGAATAGATGATGATATGATGATGGTGATATCTATCTATCTATCTATCTATCTATCTATCTATCTATCTATCTATCTATCTATCTATCTATCTATCTGCTTGAGATAGTGCCTGGAGGGATTCTTAATGTTTTACGTCTCATAGACTTAGCATGGGGATTTGGTTAACCAGTTAAAATTCATGAGTAAACCAGGTCTTTTTTTAACCTGAAAAATTGGGGGGGGGGGGGGGGTGAAGCCCTAAAAAAAAACCCTCACTGCAGGCCTGTATGTATTTCTTACCTTTTTTGCAACATGTAAGTTGATGATGATTATATTATCAATACATTTATTTATAACCTGTTTTATCTCAGGAACCAAGACCTGTTGTAAGATGGCTTCATGGATTTTCACTTATTGCAGGTGGTCCTGGAACGTAACCCCCACGATAAGTGAGGGAACACTGTATCTCTTATAACTCGGGGTCAGGGTGGGCCTGATGGCGACTATAGGCCAAAATATGTAAAGGATCAAAGGATTTCCAACATTGCTGTACCAGCTGTATGCTGACATGTATATATACATCCCAATCAACATTAAAAAATATTCTTTTAGACCCTCCTTCCCACTCCTTTATTTAAACGCAAAGTTATTGTTCACACTATTGAATTTTGCTATAGCTGCTGGATAGAAACAAAAATACACATTCCTGTATTCTTTTCAATTGCTCTAAGAAAAATACTGGAATGTGAGTATAAATATCCTGCATTTTAGTTATGCATCTCTCTCAGTCATAAAAATTGCTAAGGTAATTGTTTATCTGCCTCAAATAAATAAATAAAATATGCTTAGTATGTAGCTAGCTTTCCACCCTGATACAGAGAAATCCTCAGCATCTTATGGATAGTTAGTTATCATACAGAAAGATTACACACAGTTGTCCTCTCTTAGACCCAAATATGGCTCACTGAAATGTCAGGTAAAACAATTACCCTTTTCTTTTTGCTAATAGATCTACTATGATGGTAATTTTAAAAGCATACAAAAACCATTTTCTGATGCATGATTATTGCAATGAAATCATAATACCAGAATAATTTGCCGTTCATCTTCCTACGTGTTTTATTCAGCTCACCGTCCCCTTCAAAATCCATTTTTGTTCTTGTAAATAGGGAATGACTTTGCTGACTAAGCAGGGCACAAATTAATCAATCCTGACATCTACCATAAAATCTGACACTATTTAGGTCAGACAATGCTGATGATATCACAGTGAGTAGCAGGAAAAACATCATATTATTGTGTTTGAATTGAACCTAATAAATTATTGTTATTTGTAATTTATCTTTTCTCTAAAATTTGGATTCAGAGCAGAATACAATTTTTTTAAAAGACTGAAAAGCACACCAAAAAATGAACATTCAAGAAGAATTAAATTATTCCCAGTATTAAAACAGTCCAGAACTATATTTATTAAAATACAGTTAAAAAGATTTTAAAGATAAAAACCAAAGTTCATGTTGGTGAATATTTTCCCGAGCTTCCTTATCTATAGTGTCAATAACAATAACAACAATATATTTGGCATATATCCAAGAGTATAAAAGTGATGCACAATCAATATCTTCAAATTCACATTATATCATGTAGATAACTTGTTATGGACCAGTAGCCAGCAGTTCATCTACTACAGTTCATCAACATGTAAGGCAGCTATTATGTAAAATACTGCAAATTCTTCCTTATCAGGAAAGTGATAAACAATTGGATCCTTAGCCCATAGCTATATTGATGCAAAGGTTGAAAAGCAGATATCAGCTTATCTACAATCATACACAATTGTCGAAGTATATGTCTCATCCTCTTTTAGCATTTGTTGCTGTCTGCCTTTAAGCTGTTTCCGACTTACACTGACCCCAAGGGCAACCCTATCAGATTTGTTCAGAGGTCTGCCTTTGCCTTCCTTTTCAGCACACTTGGGGTGGGGAGAGGCGATAATATAACACAATAGCCTTCCTCAGTGGTGTAGAATAAAAATGTAAAAGTAGCAATAACAGTAAAAAAAAAAAAAGGTAAAAATCACAAATAAACCAACAGATCATCTTCCAAGAATAAGAAATAGGCAGAAATGTAACCAAAAGTAATATTTAAGTGATTGTATGAAGCCATAGTTTTACCATGTTCCCCAAACTAAATAAGCAGAAGTTTTCAAACCCAAATGGTCCCAGGGATGGTTTTAAATAAAATACATGAGATGCATCTACACTGCAGAGTTAATGCAATTTGTGACTACTTTAAATGCTATGGCTCAATGCTTTGGGATCCGGTGAGTTGTAGTTTCATAAGATCTTTACATTTAACTACTTTAAATGCCATGCTCAGTGCTAGGGAATCCTGAGAGCTGTAGTTTTACAATGACTTCAGTTTTCTCTGCCAAAAAGTGCAAGTGCCTCACCAAACTACATGTCACTTTGCCTACCTGGTGCCAGAATGTATGATATCAGCCATGATTCACTGCATCGCAAACGTTAATCACACTCTTGCCACTATCAATACATTTTGCACTTAATTTGCCTCTGGCATTCCTCCATCTACAGTTTCACCTCTGCACTTGTGCATTGTGCTGGCTGCCACAAATACATCCCAGGGTTCTTTAATTGTTGGGAGATAGTGGAGCTGCTTCAGGAGGGGCACAGTATGCTCTCTAAAGCTCACCCCCATTAGTAATCTGGCTGCCAACCATTGCACTAACTGTAGTTTCCAAGTCGTCTTCAAAGGCAGCCCCACGTAGAGTGCATTACAGTAGTCCATTCTGGGTGTAACTAAGGCGTGGACCACCGTGGCCAAGACAGGTTTTTTGAGGTACGGTCGCAGCTGGGGTACAAGTTTTAATTGTGCGAAGGCACTCCCAGCCACCGCCGACACCTGAGCTTCAAGCGTCAACTATTAATTCAAAAGCATCCCCAGAATGCAGACCTGTGTTCTCAAGGGGTGTGTGACTCCATCAAGCACAGGTTACCACCTTATACCCCAATCGGCCTCGCGACTGACCAGAAACACCTCTATATCTTGTCTGGATTAGGTCTCAGCTTGTTGGCCTTTTACCTTATCCATCTCTGCTGGTGCCTCAGCAAACTACAGCTCCAATGATTTCATAGAATTAAGCAATGGCAGGGAAAACAAGTTATTCTACAGTGTAGATGCATCCTTAGATAATACAAAGAGGCAGACTCCTAAAATCTGACCCATAAGAAACCCTCTATAGCAGGCATGGGCAAAATTGGGCCCTCCAGATATTTTGGACTTCAACTCCCACAATTTGTACTGGCTGTTAGGAATTGCGGGAGTTGAAGTCCAAAACACCTGGAGGGTCCAAGTTTGCCCATGCCTGCTCTATATGTATACTGTGTATGTGTACACACACACACACACACACACACACACACACACACACAGTGTTCCCTCACTACTTCACAGTTCACTTTTCACTCCCTCGCTGTTTAGCGGTTTTTAAATAAACACTAAAATAGTATAAATCATAAAATAATATTATAAATCCCTCTTTCTACTTCCTTCCTAAGGAGAAGCCTAAGTAAGTAAGGAAGGAAGGAAGGAAGGAAGGAAGGAAGGAAGGAAGGAAGGAAGGAAGAAGCTGAAGGGAGAGAAAAGGAGGCTGAAGCAGCTTTGTTCTCGCCTCACAAGGCATGCATTTGAGAGGCAAGGAAGGGACAGAGACGCTACTTGACAGTGAGATTGTAAACAACACAAATATAGCGTCCCTACTTCACGGATTTTCACTTTTCGTGGGTGGTCCTGGAATATAACCCCTGCGATAAATGAGAGAACACTGTATACACACACACACAGAGATCTGGAATATGTAAGGTAAAGGTAAAGGTTTTCCCCTGACATTAAGTCTACTCGTATCCGACTGGGGGTTGGTGCTCATCTGCATTTCTAAGCCAAAGAGCTGCCGTTGTCCATAGACACCTCCAAGGTCATGTGGCCGGCATGACTGCATGGAACACCGTTACCTTCCAGCTGGAGCGGTACCTATTGATCTATTCAAATCTGCATGTTTTCTAACTGCTAGGTTGGCAAAAGCTGTAGCAGACAGTGGGAGCTTACTCCACTACCCTGATTCAAACCACCAACCTTTCAGTCAGAAAGGTCGGCAGCTCACTGGTTTAACCCACTGCGCCACCAGGGGCTTCTCTGGTATATGTATGCATATCTATCTATATACACATAAAAGTGAAAGCCCTAAACAGTTCAGGTCCTGCTTACCTTTGTGATTGTATCTCTCCCTACGAACCAGCGTGGGCTCTAAAATCTGCCGGGGAGGCTCTCCTCTCACTTCCATCCCCGTCACAAGCATGGTTGGTGGGGATGAGGGAGAGGGCCTTCTCGGTGGTGGCCCCCCAGCTATGGAATTTTCTCCTGGCAATATTCCAAAAACAATTGAAAACATGGCTGTTTAAATGCACATTTGAATAAATCAACTGGTACCTCACTGCACAATCCCAAGTGCTCCTTCTCGGCCTTTAGCACTGTATGCCGCTATGGTCCTATTTTTCACGGCTGCACTGCATGCCCCTCCATACAACCTGAATAATTACACTTCACTTTCTAATTGATATGGTTGTGTTTATTTTAAGATGTTTTAAATAATAGTTTTATTATGTTAATTCTGTAATTTGTTTTCTATTTTAAATTGTACATCAACCTGATGTTTTAGGGCTTGTCCCCATGTGAACTGTCCCGAGTCCCTTCAGGGAGATGGAGGTGGGTTATCTTCTTCTTCATTCACAGTCGTTTCTGACTCTTTGTGACCTCATGGACCAGTCCACGCCAGAGCTCCCTGTCGGCTGTTGCCGCCCCCAGTTCCTTCAAGTTCATGCCAGTCACTTCAAGGATACCGTCCATCCATCTTGCCCTTGGGAGGCAGGTTATAAGAAATAAGTTATTATTATTTTATTATTAAGTGGCAGATCTGTGTTGGGGATTGGGGATGGTAGATAGAAGCTCTCATGTGTGCCCATAAGCCCAGAGTCACCCTGCGGAAAGATGTACCACTCAGCTTTGCAGAACAAATAACACAGGAACTTTTACGTAATCCAAGAGATCAACAGAACAATGGTATTTACAACAGTCCCAGTCATAAGCAGTCCTTTCTTACTCCATAAATCTGCTTCAGTGAAGATCAGCATCAATCAAGCCCTCAGAAATAGTCAGGCCTCTCTGAGTACAGAACCATCTTCTTTCCAGGCAGTACTCGGAAGACTAACACACACAAAGAGAAACCTGTTCAAACTGGTTCTCCAGCAGCAGGACAGCAACAGCTGCAAACCAGCCAATCAGCTTCATGCATTTGATTTTCCAATTGACACACATATAGTACCTGGACCAAACTTGGCACACAGACTCAACATGGCCAACTGTGAATACTGGTGGAGTTTTGGGAGGGTTGACCCAAGGTTTTTAGGGATGGTAGTTCACCCACATCTTCATGCATTTCCTAATGGGAGCATTCATAAAAAAAACAAAAGCAAAGACTGAGTGTTTTTCTAAGACATAGCATAACTTATGATCAAACTGGTACGACCTTATATCCAAAACCCTTTTCAAATAACCCGGGCATTGCCGGGTCCCCAAGCTGGTATATACAGTAGAGTCTCACTTATCCAAGCTAAACGGGCCAGCAGAAGCTTGGATGAGCGAATATCTTGGATAATAAGGAGGGATTAAGGAAAAGCCTATTACACATCAATTTAGGTTATGATTTTACAAATTAAGCACCAAAACATCATGTTTTAGAACAAATTTACAGAAAGAGCAGTTCAATACACAGTAATGTTATGTAGTAATTACTGTATTTACGAATTTAGCACCAAAATATCATGATATATTGAAAACATTGACTACAAAAATGGCTTGGATAATCCAGAAGCTTGGATAAGCGAGGCTTGGATAAGTGAGACTCTACTGTATATATAAAAGTAAGCCATGGTGCTAGCTTTGTTAAGCCTTTATTGTATCGCGTAAAAATCCTTGGCAGCTTTTGGCCAGATCCAAGGGGGAGACTCCTCCCGAGAGAACAGCTGTAGACTGCCTGAGCCACGCCCCTCCCTTGACTCTCCGAACAAGCCTGCCCAAGCGGCAAGCGCATGCGCGGAAAGTACGAGGGTGGCGGCTCGCAGTGGGCGTCCGCAGCAAATGCCTCTTCCCGTGTCCCCTCGGCGCACGCGCACAGCGACTCCCCATTGTTCCCATTCACTGCCTCAAAAAGGGGGGCGGGGCTTTCCTTGGCTCCTCCTCTTTAGCCGCAGCGAAATCGTTCATAAATCCTTGCCTAGTCCTTCTCATTCCCTTACGGATTTCCTTCGGCCCCTCCCACCGGGCACGCGCTGCGCCATTAGGGGCGGGGCTTGCCGGAGCAGCATGATGGCGGCGGCCGAGGCCGGAGGCGAAGAGGGTGGCTCGGGAGCGGCCGGGGAGCCGGGGGGACACGGCTGCCCTCCGGCCACCAGCGCTGCCCACAGCGGGAAAAGCTCTCCTTCCTCTGCCGCCGCTTCGGTGCTTTCCGGCGACACCTGCCCTCCAGGCGCCTCTCCCGTGCTCCACCCGAGGCCTGCTGCTGCTGCTACCGGCCCTGAGGAGATGGCCAAGGCCTCGCCGGCGTTGCCGCTTCAGCTTCTCGAGGGCGGCGGCGGCGGAATTGTGCCCTCAGCTTCGGCTTCGGGAGGCTTCCCACCGCTGCCGCCGCCACCTCAGCCGCCGCTTCCGGCCGGGGGCCTGAGCACCGTGGACGAGGGCGACTCGCTGGACGGGCCCGAGTACGAGGAGGAGGAGGTGGCTATCCCGCTCAACGCGCCCCCCACCAACCAGTGAGTATTGACAAGTAGGAATAGTAGTAGCGAAGGCCTTCGCCCCCGAACAGGTCGCAAGCGTGGCCAAACTTGGGCCTTCCTCCAGCTTAAGCGGCTGAGGGGGGAAAGGAAGGGGCCTGAGGCTGTTAGGAATGGTGAGAATTGAAGTCCAAAGCGCCCGGAGGAAGGCGTCGTTGTGGCGCCCCTGCACCCTCTTACCAACTTGGATACGAAATTTCTCTCCTTGCTTCGCGACACTGTCCTTCATTGTGCCCCCTTCCCCCCAAGAAAAAACAATTGTAAGGTATTAATTGATAAGAATTAACCAGTCCAAAAAGGGTGTGTCAGTGTTCGAGGGGAGGCTCAGGACTAGCGCCCTGCCCAGAGTGCCTGTGTGTTTTGATTCTCTCTCTCTCTCCCTCTCCCTCTCTCTCTCTCTCTGTGTGTGTGTGTATGTATGTATATATATATAGGTATAGGGTTCCCCTTGACATTATGTCTAGTCGTGTCCGACTCTGGGAGTTGGTGCTCATCTCCATTTCTAAGCCGAAGAGCTGGCGTTGTCCATAGAAGCCTCCAAAGTTATGTGGTTGGCATGACTGCACAGAACAGTGTTACCTTCCCGCCGGAGCAGTACCTATTGATCTACTCACATTTGCAAGTTTTCAAGCTACCGGGTTGGCAGAAGCTGGGGCAAACAGTGGGAGCTCTCAGGTCAGCAAGTTGAGCAGCTCAGCGGAGGCATCCATGGACAACTCTTCAGCTTAGAAATGGAGATGTGCACCAACCCCCAGACAGACATGACTAGACTTAATGTCAAGGGGAAACCTTTACCTTTACTATATACATACATGTTTGTGTTAAGTGTGTATATGTATATGTGTACAAGCACAAATTTATAAAGTATGTATATACACTGTTACGTATGTGTATATGAATATATGTGTATAATTATACTATCTCTCTATGTGTGTATATAACACATCTGAACACATTTTGTACACACATTTATATATAAATAAATGGACAAGCCTGTATCAAACTCTGGGTAACTCCTTCAAATTTTGTTTAGCATGATAACCTTCAATTCCTTCGAATTGAGGGCCCATCTTTAATTTTAATGTGCAGTATAAGATCTACTTCATTTTTTAAAAAGCTATATAGGCTGTTTTTCTGCCTCGATCACTGCTCTTGTGTAAAACAGACTTAAAACAGGCTACCTGCCCTCCAGGAAATGAATCTGACTTTCTGAAAACAATGTGCCCTGCTACTCAGAGCTGCATTTAGTTAGGCTAAAGGGAATTTTGTCAGGTGAAGCTAGTTGAATCAGGTGCCAGAAAGAATGAAAGTCCCCCCCAGTGCTGCCAGCTGCAGTCAATCAAACTACAAACTAGAGCTGTCAAAATGTTTCAACACAAACTTTTAGTTTATAGTACTTGTCTGCCTGTGGGTACTTGAAGACCAGTGTTTTAATCCTTCTAGATACTTTCCTACAAACCAAGATTCAAACGTGTTACTGATGTGAAGGGCCATATATAAGGTTTCATATAGTGATAAAACACTTGAATTTTATGTGGCACCAAATTCCTAAATGTTTTTAGCTTTTCTTTGGCACAGAATGCCAAGAAAATCATAGAGGTGCATGTATTCAAACCTTTGTTTAAAAAGCTTGATTTTTTTTTCCAGAAAGGTTTCAAGAAAAGCTTTTCTATTTGGAGAGGAGGGTATACAATTTGGGATTGTCCTTGTCCTTACTATTGGTCCAACAATTCCAGTTGCTAAGCTCTTTCCCTTTCTCTACTGTCTTGATACCAGGAGAAGCCAATACAGCTGCACCTATCTTTCCTATGGGAGAGAAAGGCAAAGAAAACCCTTCTGTCAGCCATTGCTCAGTTGAGGGGCCTTGCTATCAAGAAGTGCTTGAATTCCAACTACCTTTTGCTTTTGTGGGAGAGGGTGGTGGAAGAGTCCTGGCTTCAGCTGTATATGACATTTTCAGTACTGTTGAACAGTATCTCCAAAGCCTCCATCACACTTTCTTGCTCTGGAGCAATAAAATTTGGAATTGAGGTCTTGGTCTGCATTTTAAGGTTAACTATGGTTTTGTCAACTCACTCTAACCCAATCTCCCAAACTCGGAGCTGAAACAGATAAGGATCAGTACTCACCCACTGCACCCATCTCTGTGGCTTCAGAGTTGGAAAAAAAGACTGGTGGTTTGTAAGGCTTACCAGAGGGAAACACCACAATTGCCACGATGAGCTTAAGTTTCAATATATGTTCTTGCAAGTTTTCATTTAAAAATCATTATCAAGATGTTTTATGTACATCAGTTTGTAAGTTCATCGTAAGAGAAATGTCTTGAGTTTCCATGGTTTTTTAATACATTGATTTATAAGTGCATCTTCAGAGATATATATTAAGCCTTTGTTTTCTTTGCAAGGAGATACATCATAGCAGTGTCATGACTAAATATAGAGTCAGTTACAGGAACCCTGTGTACTCTCATAATTTTCAGCTTTCTGTGATCATTTCTTACTGAACTCCATGTTTATGAATTGGGGAAGACCATCTAGAATGCAAGCAATGTCTTCTGTTAAGATTCTGCTGTAGTTAACCAATGTTAGTCTTGCTATGTTGCATGTGCCATCAATACTTTTTATTTATGGATAAATATGTTGTTCAGTGAAAATCATCAACTAACAAAAGATTTAAACAGATTTAGACTAAGATAATGCAATAAAATACACAAAATGTACTTTCCAGGATACATATATACACACCCAATATATAAAAAAGAGTTGGACAATTGTTTTGTTTTTGAGATGTATTAACTGTCTATTTTATCATGTTTGGGTTTTGTGCTGGTGAACATTTTTGTTTTGTCTGCTTTGGTCCTGTGATCCTTCGAGTAGCTTGTTTCTTGGGAATTACATATTTGTGGGATAAGTGATTTTTTTTGTCCGGACTCTGAGTTGTCCTAATCAGCCCTCTAGACTTACCCATCACTGTTTTCTGAAATGCAAACTGAACAACCCCCACGAGATATATTAAATGCAGACATACAGTTGACACATTTTTAGCAGTATTAGCCATAAAGTGATCTGCTATAGCATGAGTGGGCATGCTCAATTTCTTTGCTTTCTCTCTCTGGGATGAATCAGTTCTAAGGTGGC
Organism: Anolis carolinensis; assembly: GCF_035594765.1. Taxonomy (NCBI): domain Eukaryota; kingdom Metazoa; phylum Chordata; class Lepidosauria; order Squamata; family Anolidae; genus Anolis; species Anolis carolinensis. Next base: position 282,101,449 of record NC_085842.1, on the reverse strand, counting down.
TTCACTTGCTTCTTGCTAATGACACCTTGTTTAATAAGGTATCATTGTGGAAAGTACATTGTAGAAAGTACACTGTAGATCCCATTAATCTTCAATCAGAGCAGCCCAGAAGTAGAAAAGTATTGGAAAGTAGGTGGCCAATAAACCATACATGATATATAAATGCAATAAATTTTATAAGAAACACATTGGAATGTATAGATCTTGAAGGAAGCAATAGTAACACCTCTGCTTCAGTTTATCACATAGTTATGTGAAGTATGCTTTAGATACATAACAGTTCAACCTGGTTGATGTTTTGATCTGGGTCAGGTCTTGTGCCTTTGTGTTGATTTTCTCCTTGGATTAAGGTAAAACATAGCTTCCCTCTTTTGGAGGCCATGACAGATTTATCATTACTGCAAACCAAGAAGTCAAGACATCAGCTTGTGTATTCCCATTTTCCTTTTGCAGATTCCAAGTAAGCTCAGCATGAGGTTAAAATACGAGGGCTATCCAGAAAATATGTTACATTTTGGAATTAAAAATTAACGAAGTGTAGGATAAAATATTTATTATATGCAGTTAAAAGCCATACTTCAGTAGTACCTTTAAACATAGTCCCCATTCAAAATTAGGCCCTTTTCAGAACTATTAATGAGTTTACAAACTTCCTACCCTTTTCAAGCAGCCAGAATCGGCCAGGACTGTGGCTGCTTCTCCTCGGAGGCTACACCGCTTTCCTCCACACGCGGGTTTACCTCTCCTTCCGAGGAGAAGCAGCCACGAAGCCCTGGCCGATTCTGGCTGCTTGAAAAGAAGCGAGAGCGGGTGATTTGTTTGCTCTTCCCTTCTGCATTCATTCTTCAGCTGGCTGAGTTTCTGAACGCGGCAGGAAACTGCAGAGGGTAGGAAGTTTGTAAACTCATTAATACTGAAAAGGGCCTAATTTTGAATGGGGACTATGTTTAAAGGTACTATTGAAGTATGGCTTTTAACTGCATGCAATAAATATTTTATCCTATACTTCGTTAATTTTTAATTCCAAAAAGTAACATATTTTCTGGATAGCCCTCGTATATACACTTGTAAAATAATGTAGGGATGACTGGAGAAGATGGGACACCTATTTCAGAATCATCCCTGTTTCAACTTTATTTAAATGTCCTTTCCTTACCATCATAGAGATTGTCACTGCTTGCAATGATCTCAGACATACCTTAATGAATAAAGATTGATGACTCCTTGGCAAAAACTGAAGTCTCAAATACTTGGTGTACATTTTCTGAATAAATGTTAACGTAATTATTCTGAGAGTTTTTAGTTTAAAAACTATGGGCAAACATTTAAATATAATGTGAAAGAAAATTGTTACTTTAGGAAAATCAGGATAAGAACATATAAAAAGTATCAAATATCAAGCTTGTTGAACTTCTCCTTGTAGCTTTTGGTACCTATTGGCTATAATAAGTTAAGAATCACACCAGAAATTGTCATTTAAGGGAAAACTGCTTGCAGTCTTGTGTTCCCTCAAAATCAGGGGATGTGTGTGTTGTGCAAAATATATGTGTACCATGTAATTGATTTCCAGATATTTTCTTGAAGTATCACAAAAAAGAATCACAGTGGTGGACAAGTATATACATTCTGATTTCCTGCTTCTTAGCAGGGGGTTGGACTAGATGGCCCATGTGGTCTCTTCCAACTCTACTATTCTATGATTCTATGAAGTAGTTATACTTTTCTACAACAGAACATTTTTGTCAGACAAAACTCACTGTCAAAGCCTTTGATGGGAAGAAAGATGGGACATAAATTTATTAAAGTGCTTTAAAGGTGATTCTTGACATAATATGCCTAGTACCACATAAAGGCAAAGGGCAGAATTCAACATTGGAATTCCACTGGTTAGAACAATGGAATTTGGTACCTTTCAGAAACAGGCATATATCTTCCTTTTTACATACAAAAATCTACCATGAAGGACAGGAAAACTTTCTTGAGCCCATGTTTGGGCAGTCCGAGGCCTGCAGTCGAGAGAAGGAAGAAGGACTTGGATTGGTATGGTAACATCAGTATCGTGCTGAATTTAAAACAATAATTTGAGACATGGTACTGACATTTAATGCTCCCATTAATCTTCTAAGGGTGCCACACAAATTCCTGCCTACAAATGGGGTCTTGATTTCCCACCCATACGGTATATGTGTGTATGGATGGAATGGTTCAGTTTTTGAAAATATGGGTATGCCATTAAGTCTTTTCCTGTGTAGCAGTGTTGATCAAACCATGCAAATTGAACTGAGGACAATCTTACATGCTTCCTATCTTCCCAGTGTGGATTTTCCTTAGTTTTCCATTTCCTGCTCTGATGAAGACACTGAAATTAGGGTCTGAGCCCTGATAAGGAAAAATCTAGGAGCTTTACTTCTGGTACCAGTACTAAGTTCATAATAGGGATGCAAGTTTCTGTTGCGATTTTATTGCATTTCCCTGAGTTGTTTTTTTGCATGACAATTTATTTGTATTTTGAAAGATTTTTTGAAATGTGAATATTTACATGCAATTTATTTACATATGATTTGGCTTTGGAAAAGTGACAGTGGCAGGAAACTTATAAAAGATTGATGTGACATAGATTCATACATAAAAAGATTCTGTTACTAAAATGTCATTTCTTTCAACAGGAATCTTTCATATGCACAGATCTGTATGGGTAATCTTAACTCGATATAGGAGTTTAAAAGTTTTTAAGTAATGTAATTAACATTAACATTCCTCTTAAGGAGCCCCCGATGGCGTAGTGGGTTAAAGCCTTGTGACTTGCAGGTTGGGTTGCTGACCTGAAGGCTGCCAGGTTCGAATCCCACCCAGGGAGAGCGTGGATGAGCTCCCTCTATCGGCTCCTTGCGGTGACATGAGGGAAGCCTCCCACAAGGATAGTAAAAACATCAAAACATCTGGGCGTCCCCTGGGGAATGTCCTTGCAGACGGCCAATTCTCTCACACCAGAAGCGACTCAGGTTGCTCCTGACACGAAAAAACCCCCAAAACATTTCTCTTTATAGTAATTGATAATTCAGCTAAGCACTTGATCCTGTCAATAACGTGTTATCAATGTTTTAAAGTTGGTGCACTGCAGAGGAAGTTTCATTTAGTTGTTGTTATACCCCAGTTCAAACAAACTTGGTCTGCCTGTGTGAATTGTGGTAATTCAAGTTTAAAAGATTATTAGTAATAATCTCCATTTTCTCTCACAAATCCTATCCAAAGTTATGCGTAGATTAATTTTGGACTCCCCCCCCCCCCCCCCAGAGTACATATTAGGTACACTGGATTGCTTTGTACTATTGCTATAGATATGGTTAAAGAATGTTCATGATCAGAACTCTCTGCTGTGCTACTGGATGCGGATTCAGAAAAATACTTTTTGAGACCATAATTTGTAATGCATATGGTATTTGCTATATCTTCAAGATTTTGTAAAATGACGTCCAAATATTTTCTAAATGTAAATCTGGGATATATGACATGTTGATGTTTCAAGTAGTTTCAACTTGTAGTAAACCTGTCACAGGGTATCCTGATAAGATTTTTTTTTCTGAGTTTTTCTGAGGCTGAGAGTGTGACTTGCCCAATATCCCCCTGTCATAGCTGAGCAGGATTCAAACTCCAGGCTTCAAAGTTGGAATCCAATATTCAAACCACCACTCCATGCTGTTTGTATATGTGTTCCTATAATAAGGAATAAATTATATAGCTAATATATTACCAAACAAACTCACAGTTCTTCATGAATTATAATTTCTTTTGGCAGCCCAGTAAAATCTTATGAGCTTGGAAAGTAGAAATGGATAACTTTGTAGCATAAAATATCCCACATTAAATGGGATTTCTTCTATATTCTAAAATCCAGTAGTGTATTTCTTCAAATGTTAGATGACGTGAATTGTAAGATGTACAGTATTTTCAGTATCACCTCCTTGATCAAAAACACACAAGATAAATCTGTGATTCTAAGATGCACCCCATGTTTATATAGGAAACATGTATCTTGCAATTGAAGAAATACGGGATGTCTTCTAGAATCAGAATCGTAGAGTTGGAAGAGACCTCTTGTCCAACCCCCTGCCTCAAAGCAGGAAAATCGCATTTTCTGAATTAAACACTGCCATTCTTTCAGCCTGTAGGATAATTATTTCAATTTTGAGATTAACATTTGATTTATATGTTTTGGCGTGCCAATATTAAGGGACTGATTGCTTGCCATAGTCTCCCTGCTTTACTTAGCTCAAAATATCAAGTACATTGACTATTTTATGTTTTGACAATAATGATTCTTCAAATTTAATTGAGAAAATTGGCTTTCATGAATTAAACTAGCAAGATCAGTAAATTATATAAAACTATATCATGTTTCATTGTGTTGTCAATTAAATGGGAAGAGAAAATGGGGGTACTTTTTGATTTGGCTTACTATTTTAACATGGTTTATTTCCATTAGCCTAAGTCTTTTAATGCGTGCAGAGTAGGGGATAATCCTGATTTTCATTCTAGTGAGGAGGCAGCAAGAGAAATTCCTGACATTCTGTCCTCTCTAAAACCAAAGATATTTGATATTTTTATGCCCAGTAAGTGGCTTTGAGGAAGAGAGTGATTCTCTTTGGTTTCCAAGAGAAACAAAAGGAATATATGTCCATGTTGCTGTTAGTTCTACTTCAAAGGCCTACATGAATTTATTTATTTATTTTCATACATTTGTATCCCGTCCTTCTCACCTCGGGGGGACGACGACGACAGGGGGCGGACTCAGGGTGGCCTCACAACCAGCAATCATTAGATGCCAAATACAACAATTATAAAACAATTACAGTTAAAACCATAGTTAAAACATCAATTATAAAAACATCCATTTTAAATTACACAAGTTCAAAGTCATAGTCCATGGTCTGTCCATTGTCAGTAATATAAAACATCATTATTATCGCTGCGTCTACTGCTCGAATGCCTGGTCCCTCAACCATATTTTAAGGTTTTTCCTAAAGGACAGAAGGGAGGGGCAATCTGATTTCATTAGAGACCGAGTTCCACAGATGGAGGGCTACCACTGAGAAGGCCCTGTCTCTTGTCCTTACCAATCACACCTGCAAGGGTGGTGGGATCGAGAGCAGCTCTCGGCAGTAGCTGGGGAGCTTCTGCACAACTACAATTTGTGTGCCAGTTGTACCCATACTTTGGGAAGTCTGACTTGGCCACAGTGGTCCACACTCTTGTTACATTCCGAATAGACTACTGCAACATGGTCTACATGGGGTTGCCTTTGAAGACTGGGTGTTCTTTTCATAAAATAATTAATCTGGAGGTTAGGATTACAGCCTGTTGTGGATGAAATTACATTCTTTCTGAATAATTATTTATTTATTGTATCAGAAGTGAACTGAGGGTACACCTGGCATCATACTAAATGCTCTTTGACCAGTAGCTAGCCACTTGGAGTGCCTCTGGTGTTGCTATAAGAAGGTCATCCATTGTTCATGTGGCAGGGCTCAGACTGCGTTGCAATTGGTGGTCTGTGGTTTGCTCTTCTCCACACTCGAATGTCATGGACTCCACTTTGTGGCCCCATTTCTTAAGGTTGGCTCTGCATCTCGTGATGCCTGAGCATAATCTGTTCAGTGCCTTCCAAGTTGCCCAGTCTTCGGTGTGCCCAGGGGGGAGTCTCTCATTCAGTATCAGCCATGGCTTGACCTTTCATTACTGGCTGCTACATTCCAGCGGATGTCAGGTGGTGAATACTGGCTAAGCAGTATAATTTATCCAGTGGTGTTGGGCATAGGCATCCTGTGATAATGTGGCATGTCTCATTAAGCACCACATCCACTGTTTTAATGTGCTGAGATGTGGTCCACACTGAGCATGGGTATTCAGCAGCAGAGTAGCTAGGGCAGATGTTTTAACTGTCTGGTTGTGATCCCCAGGTTGTGCCAGCCAGCTTTCATATGATATTGCTTCTAGCACCCATTTTTTTCTTGATATTCAAGCAGTGTTTCTTGTAGGTCAGAGCACGGTCCAGGGTAACTCTCAAGTATTTTGGTGTGCTGCAATGTTCCAGTGGGATTTCTTCCGAGGTAATCCTCAGAGCTCAGGATGCTTGTCTGTTCTTAAAGTGAAAAAGCACATGTCTGTTTTTTAGATGGATTAGGAATCAGCTGTTTTTCTCTGTAATAGGCAGTAAGAGCACCTAAAGCTTTGGAGAGCCTCTGTTCAACCATTTCAAGGCTCCCTGCTTGAGCAGTGATGGCACGATTGTCAGCATAGATGTTTCTTCTGGCAGTGGCTGATCATTTGTGTAAATGTTAAACATTGATGGAGCAAGCATGCTCCCCTGAGGCAAACTCTTCTTCTGTTTTCGCCATCTGCTTCTCTGGCACTGGAATTCAACAAAAAGCCCCTGTTTTGTAGCAGATTTCTTATGAAGCACATGAGGTGGTAGTCCTTTGTGATATTATAATTTTTTTCCTCAGGAGAAGGCAATGATTTACAGTGTCATAAGCTGCTGACAGGTCTATAAAGACAGCTCCTGTAATCTGCTGCCTTTCAAAACCATCTATGTGCTGAGTCAGGTTCAACACTTGTGATGTGCAGCTTTTGCCTTTCCTGAAGTCACCTTGCTGTGGAACCATACATATAATAATAATTCTATGCAAAATAAGTCTCTCCAAACTTTGTAAAGATGGCACAACAAGGAGATTGGTCTATAGCTTTTTGGATCATTATGGTCTTAGTCTGGTTTCTAGATGGTTGTGACTTTTGCTTTCCTCCAGATTTTGGGGATCTGACAGGATGAAATGCAGTTGTTCATCAGCTTCAGCGGTCAGCACCTTGCTTTTGGGCTAAAGTTCTTAATTTGCCTCATCCATAGATCATCCAGGCCAGCTGCTTTGCCATTTTTACATCTATTGAAAGCCATGTCCAATTCAGTAGATGTAAAAGGTTCATGAAGGTTGTTGTTCTGGTTGTCTTGATTATTGGTTTACTTCCTACTTTGGTGCCATGGTTGGGTTTCCCAATTTTCAGAAGCTGATGTGCTATCTGATCTGCCTTTATGTTGGCATGGGTATTAGTTTGTGAGCGATCATTTGCTCAACCATCTTAACAGCCTCCATGCCTTCTGACTGCTCCTGCCCATGTCAACTTCTGTTATCAGCTTTATCCACTGTTCTTACTTGGCTTCAGAGATGGAGGACAAAATACTCTGCTCTGCCTGAAGAGTTTGCTCATTAAATGAGTTTTCATTGTGGAGCTTGTAATAGTCTTCCAACAAGGCAGCTGTGTCAGGAGTACTGCCCTGAAGGTAGTGTGTTATGCAGCCTCTTGAAATAGAAGCCCATGAGCAGGTTTTTACTATTTTGATAAAGTGCTCGTATTCCTCAGGGATTGGGGCAACTGATATGATCTTGTCATCTAACATGTCTGAGAATTTAGACCAATCTGCCCTTTTGGAGTTGAATCTTCATTTAAATCCAACTTCCTGAGGGAACAATTGACATTGTTTCTGAATGATCGGGCTCATATCTTTGGTGTGCTTTTACATCTAGCTCTAATTCATGTAGCTGTTGTGCCCACGTGTGTCATTGCCCAGCTTTGGATTGGTGGTACTGACTGATATTTCCCAGGGAGGGCAGATTTTGTCATAGTGCTTCATTCTTTAATTACAATCTTACCAGTGAGATTGTTGTAATACTTTCTATGTAGGACTTCACTTGACAAAGGTTTTGGAAGCAAGAGCTAATGCAAAATGCTGTAGCCAGACTTATATGCTGTGTGATATAGAGACCATCCATATATCACTAACATTTGTAAGAGCTGCAGCTTCTAATTGTTTCCAAGCTGAATAGAAGATGCCACTTTTGATCTAAAAAGCTCTAAACAGCTTGGATATATGAAATACTTCCTACTCCAATATGATCTGGAATTTCTGTTGCATTTCCTGCTCTTCTGCAAGGTTGGGTTCACGTGAAAGAGTAGTCTTTGCAAAAGTCCATCAAGTCAACTCCCTCTCAAGCAAAGTTGAGTTTCTGGCAAACAGCTTAACCTGTGCTTCATGTGGCTTTTGATTCTTAAATGTTTTAACTCACTTACTCTAAAAACATTTTAAAGGCTGCTTTAGTCTTCCTCTGAATATGCCAGCCACAGAAACGTCAGGAGAAAATGCTGCTAGAACACAGCCATGCAGCGTAGAAATCCAAATAAGTTTTATGTTCATTTTAAATCATTCTACAAATTGTCTGTAGGGAAACCATTGTATTGGGAAGTTTTCAGACAGTCCTTCGTCTTTCATCTTTATTTAATATTGATCATTATCCAATACCAACAAGTCTTTATAAGTCAGTCATTTCTCCTTCAAGGTAATTTCCCTTCTAAACAGAACTTCATTCATGTGGAGAGCACAACAATTACTTTCTGATATAATATCTTTTCTTATACTTATTCCACACATTTAATAGCTATTTCCTTATGTAGTGGTTATTACAATTAGTCTGTGTTATTATTTATTTTTTAATTACTTGTGACTTAACTTGTGATACTTTGTGATTCCTGGACATTTCAATCATTTCCATCTGTCAAACAGTAATACATTGTTTTCTTTATGTTTTGCTTTCTAGGTGGTATCATGGGAAGCTTGACAGAACAATTGCAGAAGAACGCCTTCGACAAGCAGGGAAACCTGGAAGTTACCTTATTCGAGAGAGTGATAGAAGGCCTGGATCATTTGTCCTCTCATTCCTTAGTAAAACCAGTGTTGTTAATCACTTTAGGTAAGTGTTTGATGTAATGTTTTTGAAGTAGTTGATTCTCCATGAAATACTGTTTTAAAACATGAAATTGTTCTGTGTATGCTGCAAGCTGAGACATAGAGGGAGACATAGAAAGTGAAAGTAAAAAATCTCAGTGAAGTGAGGAGCAGGATGCTCTGCTTTAGGTATTGTGGGTCTTCAGGGGGAAGAAGTAAAGCTGTGGCTGCCATTTTACTTAGCACTGTGGGTCTCTCTCTCTCTCCCAACACCAACCAGCAACAGTCTCTCTCACCCCCACAAAAACAAGGGGATAGGGGAAAAGCTTCAGCAAGCAGCCTGCTATTGATCCCAGAGAGATTATCCCATAAATGCAGATTGCTGTATCATACTTAATAAAAATAAGACATTCCCTGAAAATAAGCCATAGTGTGAAAGCACGCTGGTGTGTCTGGCTACCCAAGCGGCTTTCAGTTTACCCTTTATTATACATCAAACTTTAAAGTAAACACTCTTGCAGCTGGTTACAGATAACCAAAAATATGTTTATTGAACACTTCAAGTAGGAATCTTGAAGGTTGAATCAGAAACATATAATAGAAAACAAAGATGGTAGATTGAGTTTAATTACACAGAAAATAAATCTTTTTCTGTATTAGAAATAATATGAGGTAAAATCACTGAAGTTATAAAGAAATAAAATTATATTGATTGAGAATGAAGGCTATAAAGACTAGGTGAGGTAAGCACACAAGCTATGAGGAAACTGTAAGGTAAGGTAGGTACTAGGCTGTGAGGTGAGGTAAGTACCAGCTGTGGAATGACTATAGGGTGAGTACAGGGCTATGAGGTAAAGTATAAGCTAAGTACAAGGCTATGGTGGTAAGTACCTAAAGTGATGAGGAAACTGTAAGCTGAGATATCTTTGAGGTAAGTACTAGCTATGAAGAAACTATAAGGTAAATACGAGCTATGAAATGACTATAAGCACTATCTATAATGGTAAGTACATAAGGTAAGTACTTAAAATTATGAGATATGTTGTCTAAGCTATAGGTAAGTACATAAGCTGTGAGACAACTATGTGGCAACTATGTGGCCCGGGGCTGTGGCGCAGACGGGAGAGCAAACCAGCTGCAATTAACTGCAATCAATCACTCTGACCAGGAGGTCATGAGTTCGAGGCCCGCTCGGAGCTATGTTGTTTGTCTTTGTCCTATGTTAAAGGCATTGAATGTTTGCCTATATGTGTAATGTGATCCGCCCTGAGTCCCCTTCGGGGTGAGAAGGGCAGAATATAAATGCTGTAAATAAATAAATAATAATACTTACAACTATGACATGCTGTCTAAGCTATAGGTAAGTACATGATTTAGGTTGCCCGTTTGAATTTGCCAGGCCAAAGAACCCAGACCAAATTCTAAGACCCATCTCTAAGAGATTTTGCTCTGGAAAGCAAAAGGAGGGAAAAAAGCTTCTAGAGACTAGCTCACAGGCTGAACCATCTCACCCAAACCTACAGGGGAGCTCCACCCCCAAAACGAGCCAATGGAACATTCCACCCAAGAGCAGCAACCAGGAAATAAAGTGGTAGAGGGAAAACCAAGTAAGACATCACACATAGTGTGTCTTTTTGAGGAAAAATGAATATAAGGCAGTGTCTTATTTTTGGGGAAACACAGTACACGTTCAGTTATTGCAAATACTAGTTATCTCCATGGGCCTCCATGTTTACTCTGAAAGGAAAATGCATCAGTAAGTTAGATGAAATTGCAGGGGTTCGTAAACTTATTTGATTTGCTAGGGTTTTGTCCCCTTACCCTGATTAATATGCTTTTTCATCTTTCAAAGCCATATGGGAAGAAGGACTAGAAAAGTTGCCATGGGTGCATGGAACCCAGGTTGGTTTGGTATCCCTCAGTCTAAACATTTTTTATGTAGCAAAATCAGACCATTATTTTCTGCCTGGCTTGTGTTAGGGTTTTTTGTTTTAAAAAATAATTTATCTCTAAATGTTTGAGAGGAGATACCTCTTTTCTGAAGTTGCTAAAACAGAAAATCCAATGAAACAGGAAATAACACTTTCAAACTAGGAACAGATTTCCTTATTCAGAGGCATATCGCCATATGTCAGAAGTGATTTGATGGTGTGCTATCATTTCTGTTCCTGGTTGATAAATGTCATTTCCTAATTGGTTCTGTCATAAAAGCATGGCAAAACCTGATTACACTGCCAAAACTTTGTCTTTGCACAAGGGACATCGTCCTATAAAAGTAGCACATTATGGTTTGTTGAGTCTCTCTCCACCAGTTTAACAAAGTTTCAGCCACAAAAACAAAGTTTCTGGAGTAGAGCAATGACTTTCAAAGTAAAGACAACCCAATGTAACAGGAAATAACACTTTCAAACCAGGAACAGATTTTGTTATTTAATTTTTTTTTATAAAAACTTCAAAAATTTGCAGAAAATCCGAGGATAAGTCAAATGTTCTTGATTTGGTGAGCTAAAAGTGGCAAATGTATTCTACCACTGTAGCAAGTTTCATTAGGATAGCTCAAAAAATGAGGGAGAGAGAAGCCCCTCAGTTTTCCCATTGACAATGTTTTCCTTCATGAGCATGCACATCCACCATTAACGAGGTACATACAAAGATTCAGAAGGTTTGGAAAGTTTTGAACTTCTTGCCTTCAAAATTCGGAAATGACTTTAGAAACAAAGCACCCAGTGCCCCCTACTTTCTAAGAGAGTTTAGAACTATTTTTTCCCAGGATCGCACATGCCTAATAACCAAGGATCATGGCACTTGTAGTCAAAACATTTAGAGGTCACTGAATTGGAGAGCTGTATTAAAGTTTGAGAAGTCTATAAATAAAGTCTAGCTAATACTAAAGTGCATATTTTGGAATTTATGGAATTATTATTTATTCTACTAATCTTGATCATTATTTTCTCTCACAGGATTATTGCAATGTGTGGTGACTATTACATTGGTGGACGACGATTTTCTTCACTTTCAGACCTCATAGGTTATTACAGCCATGTGTCTTGTTTGCTTAAGGGAGAAAAATTGTTGTTTCCTGTGGCACCTCCAGAGGTAATTCGATTTTTTTTTAGAAGAAAAAACAAATTCTCAAGTTAATTTACAATGTTTACAAAGTGCATTAATTTTACAATATGTAGTAATTTGTATATATTACAATTGGACATCTATATATATAAATGAGTGATGGCATCATGGCGACCAACAAAACAACAAAACTACAGGCCCCCCAACCTCGAAATTTGACAACACAACCCATCATCCACGCCTCTAGGTTGATACAACAAAAAGAAAAGAAAAATAAAGTCCCAATTAGAGGGAAAGGAATAATTGTTTTTATCCAATTGCTGCCAGTTAGAGGACTAATCTCTGCCCACTTGGTCTCCTAGAAACCAACTCAGCCCAGGGGACAGGCAGACTTAGGCCTAATTTTGGCCTCTTCCATGGATTATCTAATTTGCACTGGATTATATGGCAATGTAGACTTCCACACAGCTATATAACCCATTTATAATCTTATATTATCTGCTTTGCACTGGATTATCTTGAGTCCACACTGCCATATAATCCAGTCCAGTGTGGATTTTATACAGCTGTGAAGAAGGGGCCTCATATAATCCAGTTCTAAGCAGATAATATAAGATTATCAATATATAGTAGAGTCTCACCTATCCAACAGAAACAGGCCAGCAGGATAAGTGAATATGTTGGATAATAAGGGATTCAGGAAAAGATGATTAAACATCAAATTAGGTAATCGTTATACAAATTAAGCACCAGAACATCATATTATACAACAAATTTGACAGAAAATGTAGTTCCATGCGCAGTAATGCTATGTAGTAATTACAGTAGAGTCTCACTTATCCAACACTCGCTTATCCAACGTTTTGATTATCCAATGCATTTTTGTAGTCAATGTTTTCAATATATTGGTGCTAAATTCATAAATACAGTAATTACTACATAGCATTACTGCATATTGAACTACTTTTTCTGCCAAATTTGTTGTCTAACATGATGTTTTGGTGCTTAATTTGTAAAATCATAACCTAATTTGATGTTTAATAGGCTTTTCCTTAATGCCTCCTTATTATCCAACATATTTGCTTATCCAACATTTTGCCGGCCCGTTTATGTTAGATAAGCGAGACTCTACTGTACTGTATTTACAAATTTACCACTAAAATATCACAATGAATTTAAAACACTGACTACAAAAACATTGATTACGAAAAGGCAGACTGTGTTGGATAATCCAGAACATTGTATAAGGAAATGTTGGATAAGTGAGATTCTACTTTAATATGAAATAATTACTGGGATAGAATAATGCAGAACAATATAATCTCTAAAACCAGGACAGTAAATGTCATAGACAGAACGCCACCAAATAGAGTACAACACAGTTTATTAAAGTAACAGAACACAAAAATGCCCGTAGAAAACAAAGGACTAGGCAAACACTTGTCTTCAGTGTGGAAAGTAACAGAAACTGCTCTGTTTGAACTAAAACGGTTCGAAGGAATAAACCGGATTAAACAGGAGTTTAATCCGGATTAACTCAAAAGTGCTTACTTCAGCCTGGCAGTTTAAACAAACAAAAGTTGGTAAACAAAGGTCAAAATGAACATCAAAAGCTGGCAGCAGATTCCTCTCTGCTACCAAAAAGCTACAGATGAGTAACTCAGGCTGTTACTCCTCCGTGCAACGAGCGAAATCCGGGTCCAGGCACATCAATCAGGATCACGGCGGTCAGCAGGGTCCCAGTCCGGTCCGAGGTCGAAAGCCAAGTGCGGGCATCTAAAGTTCCACGAGTTCCACCGATAGCCACAGAAGGGATAGTCCAAGGTCGTAGTCAGTCAGTCAGTCCAGCGTCAATCCAGAGTAGGTAATTAATGTCCGTCAAAAAGACGACGGAGGTCCAAGCTATCAAGATTAAACACAAGTTGCACAGAAAAACCCCACACAGTTCCTCCCGCCGTCTATGCCCAGTGTCCTTGGTAACTTACGTATCCAGCAACGAATCACACCCGTCTTCAGGAAGTTCCCCAACAAGAGCCCAAGCGTTCGTCCAGATTATCTTGCCCAACGCAATTAGCCATTGATCCTAAACCCCATTTTATCCCAGTTCATAACTCCTCATCGCTGTCAGCTGCTATCCTAATTCCAGGTGCCTCATCATCATCATCCTCATCAGAGCTAAAACACCTTTGACTACGCCCCACAGCATCCCCAGCTGCGGATCCCGCTCCATCCCTCCAGCCCGTCCATGGGTCTGATCCTGCAACCCGCCAATCGCCTCCCATGCTATCAGTGCCGGTGACACCCAAATCCTCCCTCACACGAGTCCACTCCATGTCATCCTCCTCTGAGCTAACCATCTCTTCCTCCATTCCCTCGGTAAAACCCTCAAATGAGTCTTCATCTGTTGGTTCTGCAAATAAGTCCCGGAGCCGTTTCCTTTCACGCTCCTCAAAAGAGTCTGACTCTCGAGGAGTCTTACGACCCCGTCTCCCAGTACCGGAGCCAGAAGGCTCAACCATAACAGTAAATAAAGACCAACACTCTGAAAGCAGGGAAATTGGAAATTCCACAAAGGAAACAATCAGGGTCAGCTAACACCTCCCAAGAAAGGATTCTTCCAGAAGGGAAGCTGAGAAGGGAGTGAAGCACTGTGTATTGTCAAAGTCATTATTATTATTATTATTATTATTATTATTATTATTATTGTGTTGCGGTCAACCGTGAAAATGAATACGATCTGGCTCCAAGTATTCAAAAACATTAAAATCAGAATATATAAAAATTAATGTGGTATAATAAAACAGAACAATACAATCTCTAAAATCAGAACACTAAATAAAGAACAACACTCTGAAAACGGGAATTCCACACAGGAAACAATCAGGGCCAGCTAACACCTCCCAACAAAGTATTCCCATTATCAAAGTCTGGCAAATCCTCTGTTTTCTCAGGGCCACAGACAGTAGAAGCACATAAAATATTGCAAAGAACACCACTCTGAAAACAAGGGAATTCCAGACAGGAAACAATCAGGGCCAGCTAACACATCCCAACAAAAAATTCACTCAGGGAGGAAACAGCCAGGCTTTAAAGCTGCAAGACCATTACATCCTAATCATTTTCCCTAATTGCAGCATTCATACTTGTCTCTAACAGACAAAAAAACCCCAATCAGAAATATTGTATATTCACAACCTTTAGGAAATAATATCCCCTGATGGCGCAGCGTGTTAAAGCGCTGAGCTGCTGAACTTCTGGACCAAAAGGTTTGAACTGGGGGACCAGAGTGAGCCCTCACTGTTAGCCCCAGCTTCTGCCAACCCAGAAGTTTGAAAACATGCAAATGTGAGTTCATCAATAGGTACTGCTCCGGCGGGAAGGTAACGGCGCCCCATGCAGTCATGCCTCATGACCTTGGAGGAGTCTATGGACAACGCCGGCTCTTCAGCTTAGAAATGGAGATGAGCACCAACCCCCAGAGTCAGACATGACTGGACAATGTCAGGGGAAAACGTTTACCCTTTACCTTAACTACCACCAATTCCTCAATACCTTATTTCCCATACCACCAGACTTCGCCACAGCAATGCGTGGCCGGGCACAGCTAGCTATTTATAAAAAAATGTTTGTTGGCTTCAGTGATAAAAGACATGCATTTAAAACTGAATAAATATCAAACCATCTCCAGAGATTTCAAATTTTTTATAGGCAGTCCCCTGACTTACAAACAACTCATAGTTACAAACAGAGATAAGACAACAGAAAGTGAGAGAAATTTACCCCTTGGAAGGGAAATTCACTTCTGAAAGAGTTATAATGTTGAAAAGGTGTCTCTTTCCACAACAAGCCAAATTTCTCAAAATCCAATTATAACAGGGACAGAAAGTGAGGGGGAATCTTCTTAACAGGGACACAGACAGCAAAACAAACACTACAGAGGTTTTAACCCTTCCCTGTGCTGTTTCATAGCTATATATTTAATTATTTAAATTTTGTGAGTAGTTGTTATAATTTGTTATAGATGTTTTATTCATGGAGCTATATGTTCATTTTGTATTGTTTTATGACATTGAATGTTGGAAACCGCCCTGAGTCCGCCCTGAGTCCCCACGGGTCGATAGGGTGGTTTATAAATGAAGTTGTTGTTGTTGTTGTTGTTGTTATATATATTGGCTGGAATTATACTTTAAAATGTACCTTTTTCAACTAACAAAGATATTCAACTTAAGAACAAACCTACAGAACCTATCTTGTTCGTAACTTGGGCACTGCCTGTTTATTGTCAAGTATGACAGCATATTCAATTTTCATAAGAATATTGTTTGAAAAGATAAACTTTGCCCAGTATATCTCTTATATACATTGACGAAGATATTACATTGGCGGACATAACTATGATGGTAGAGATTGTTTTTGCGTTTTTTTATATATATTTCTGTTGATAATGACTCTAAAATCTACTTCTTAAGACAATCAACTTCCCCACTGAATGGTTTTTAAAGTACCCCAGAGTGTGACCTTGGGAAATGTGACTGCATTGCTCTCTGTAGTATGTTCCAGTAGGCAGCTGGAGAGATCCTTAAGGTGAACATACTTCATGACCAGGACATTGTCTTGGAGACCCTTCAGTTGGTTTGCTGCCTCACTTAAAAATAGCTTTTGAGGCTTATGTTTTGTTATCAACAAGTGCAAATATGACTGAAAAATTATGAGTTCATGAGTCTGTCTTACAATCTTGTAAATGTAGAATCATAGAGTTGGAAGAGACCTCATGGGCCATCCAGTTCAACCCCCTGCCAAGAAGCAGGAAATCACATTCAAAGCACATGCCACTCCCTCCCCCCCCCCCCCCCGACAGATGGCCATTCAGCCTCTGCTTAAAAGCGTCCAAAGCCTCCACCACACTCCAGGACAGAGAGTTCCACTGCCGAACAGCTCTCACAAAGTTCTTCCTGATGTTCAGGTGGAATCTCCTTTCCTGTAGTTTAAAGCCATTGTTCTGCATCCTAGTCTCCAGGGCAGCAGAAAACAAGCTTGCTCCCTCATCCCTATGTCTTCCCCTCACATATTTATACATGGCTATCATGTCTCCTCTCAGCCTTCTCTTCTGCAGGCTAAACATGCCCAGCTGTTTAAGCCGCTTTTTATAAGGCTTGGTCTCCAGACCCTTGATCATTTTAGTTGCCCTCCTCTGGACACATCCCAGCTTGTCATCATCTCCCTTCAATTTGCAGTGCCCAGAATTGGATACAGTATTCCAGGTGTGGTTCTGACCAAGGCAGAATAGAGGGGTAGCATGACTTCCCTGGATCTAGACACTATACTCCTATTGATGCAGGCCAAAATCCCATTGGCTTTTTTAGCAGCCGCATCACATTGTTGGCTCATGTTTAACTTGTTGTCCATGAGGACTCCAAGGTCTTTTTCACACATACTGCTGTTGAGCCAGGCGTCCCCCATACTGTATCTTTGCATTCCATTTTTTTCTGCCGAAGTGAAGTATCTTGCATTTGTCCCTGTTGAACTTCCTTTTGTTAGTTTCGGCCCATCTCTCTAGTCTGTTAAGATCGTTTTGAATTCTGCTCCTGTAGATTAGAATAGATTGTAAGCCTGTATATTTTGTTATGTTTCATAGAGTCTTACAATGTTAAGTGTTGGAAAGACATCTAATCCAACCACTGTCATGCAGGAATACACAATTATAGCACTCCTGAAAGACGAGTTCCCTCTTCTTCCATTTTTTTACATATCTTTTAAACCTCAGTTCATCTGAAAGATTTTTCTACATCTACCTTTGCTTCTATAGACACATTCCAATGTTCACATTGGAATTATATGCAACTGTGTCTTCAACATCTCATCTTTAAGAAACACCTATACGTTGCGAAGGAACACCCGTGGATCAAGAGGGACACTCATGAATAATTTAATACACCGTTTCCCCATATGAATTTGGTTTGATATTTATTCAGTTTTAATGGCACATTTGGGCTTACATAGTTTTAACAGCAGTGATTTGATTCTGACTGTTGAATCTTTACCAATGTATTTTGGTAATTGACCAAGAACTATGATTTTTATGGTTTGTAAAGGTGCAATTAAATTAAAGATAGGAAACACCTATTAGATAGAAAACTGATATTATGGATTTAGATTATAATTAGTTTATTGGATCTTTTGTCTTGAAAACTATATTGCTTCATAGCAGAATACCTTTGTTTTTGCAGCCAGTGGAGGACCGCAGGCGAGTCCGAGCCATTCTGCCATACACTAAAGTGCCAGAAACAGATGAAATAAGGTATAGTTTGAAAGAACTCTTAGCACAGTGGTAAATTATGTTTGAATTTGTGGTTACATGTATTAATCTCTATACAAGTCATTGATTTTCCCTCACTGTAACAGATGCCTTTTCAGAGAGAAAATAAACCTTAGGATATAATAGCCTGAGTTTGTTAAAATAATCATCATTAAGTGAAGAACAGCGTATATAGTAGAGTTCCAGTTATCTGACTTCCGCTTATCCGATACACTGTATTATCCGATGCACCAGCGTCTCGCCCCTCCCAGGGGGAGCGTGGCGCTTGGAGAGACCTGCTGCACGTTGCTGTTTTTCTAGGCAGCAACACGCAGCAAGCCTCTCCAAGCCGGGTGCTTGCCGGGAGGGACAAGACGTGACCAGTGCAGACTTTTCCCTCCGGGCAAGCATCCGGTGCTAGAGAGGCCCGCTGCATGTTCCTGCCTAGAAAAACATCTGTTTTTCTAGGCAGCAGCGGGCCTTTTCAAGCCAAGTGCTTGCCAGGAGGGAAAAGTGTCCTCTCTCCCAGCCAAGCACCCGGCTTAGAGAGGCTCCTTGCGCATTGCTGCCTAGAAAAACAGTTGTTTTTCTCAGCAGCATCGGGCCTCTTCAAGCCAGATGTTTTCTGGGAGGAATGAGACTTTTCCCTCCCAGCAAGCACTTGGCTTGCCGGAAGGGATAATAGGGCCTCCCTATTATCTAACAGTTTCAGTTATCTGACATTCGGCCCGCCTGTTTATGTCGGATAACCAGAACTCTACTGTATGTGGAAATGTACAGTAGAGTATAATGTTGATTCCAATATAAGCTTGAAGAAAAGTACACATTATTTATTTATTTATTTATTATTTACAACATTTATATCCTGCCCTTCTCTCCCCGAGAGGGACTCAGAGCAGCTTTTTAATTAAAAATATATTCAGGATTGTATTTAAATATATTAAACATATATTCAGGATTGTATTTAAGCAGGCCTCTTCAGCCTGTGGCCCTCCAGGTATTTTGGGCATCAACTCCTGACCATTGAACAAGCTGGCTGGGGTTTCTGGGAGTTGGAGTCCCAAAACACCTGGAGGGCTGCAAATTGAAGAGCCTTGACTCAAAGCATACTGGGTTCTTGGAATGTGGATCTTATAGCTTTATAAGCCATGTTCAGCTAGGTTGAATTTAATAAGTAGACCCTTAGAGGATAGTACTGTTAGTCATTGTAGTATCTTCAGAGACAGAGTTTGGGAGGTTGTGCCTCAGATCTTCCATACAGTTATGTATTTTCTCTATTGGGTATGTTGCTTGATATTGTACTATAATGTTAAGTTCTTAAAAGTCTTGAAATGGGCTGATTGCTTTAAATAAATAAAGGGTTTCCTAACAACTTGGTGGATTTTCTAAAGAGCATTGGGTTACATCTAGAAATAAAATTCCGGATTTTGATTTAGAAAAAAGTTACATGACAAAAACGTATAAAATTTATCATTCTGTAAAAAGATTAAAGAACGTTACTTTTAATCGTAATTGCACTTAGCAACACCCAGTAATGTAGATTGTTGATGTGGCTCGGGGAAAAAACATGACTGAATGTTTCACATAGTAGTGTGTCATCAAGATAAAATCTACAGAGAAAGAACAAGGACATATAACAGCATATAAACAAACTAAAACCAATTTCATGATAAGAGTGTGAAGGGCTAAATGTTCTGAAATTACTGTAAAATTTTAAAGGTCTGACTGGTGCTGAATGCATCAATATAGGTTCTTGACGAGACTCACTAGGAAAGGCATTCTAGATGGCCATCTATCATGTTGCCATCCATTTCGCCTCATTTAATGCATTGCGGTTTCAGATCTTCACCTTAGGGTCTCAAGAGATGGAATTAAAGGGAGATACTCCCATTGATAACAGTGCCTCTTAGTATTGGATTTTCCAGTTATGAAGAGGTCATTTGGTAATACCAAAAAACTACATAGTAGTTTAAATGTGACTGTTGTATAAACTGTAGTGGGCTTTATAGTTACATTACATCTTATGTTTGTATGTGTTTTTAAATGTGCACATAACATGTGCACGTAGGCATACGTATTGGTTGAGGAAGATAGATATTCATAAACAGTGGCCCAAATGGTCACAAAATGGGAAACTAGGAAAAAGTCATGGTTTTATGTAATTTCAGATTTATGGCAGCTGAGATGCATTTGGCACTTGATATTTATATAACTACTAGCTGTGCCCGGCCACGCATTGCTGTGGCTTAGTCTGGTGATGTTGGTCAGTCTACATTAGGTTGTATTGATGCTGTGACCTCCACCCTTCTTTATACTCACATTAGTAGTAGTATTTGAAGTCTGTTACCTTCTTCAATTTTTGTGTTGATTGATAATTGCTTGAGATCCCTGTTGTCTTTGGTTTGTTGTTAATTGTAATGTCTGATTCTGCGGAGTGCGGTTTATATTTTTATTGTGGTACAATAGTCTTTTTTTTTTGCCTGTGTAGGTGTTTATTATTATTGTTGTTGTAGCGATTATGAAGGTTGGATAAGTTAGATGCTACTGTATTGTTTTTTGGAGGCCCAGTTTAGCACTGACTGGCCTCTCAGCCTCAGTGCCTGGCTGTTTCTTGCCTGTGATGTTGTTGATTCTTATTGTTGTTGTTGTCATTGTTATTATTGTAATTGTTTTTTTGGAGGCCAAGTGTGAATGTAGGGATTGGGGAGGTGGATGAGTTGTGTTGTCAAATGTTGTATTTGTTATAGTCACAATGCGTTGTTGTGAGTTTTGTGGGTCTGGATTGTGGTTTTGTGGTGTGGTTGTGTTGTTACAACTGAGAGGCAAGGCTTTTGTGTTGTGTTGTGAAGTTTTGTATTTCTGGGTCGTTTAGTTGGGTGCCAAGTTTTGTATTTCTGGGGCGTTTAGTTGTGTTGTTATAGTCACGATGCATTGTTGTGAGTTTTGTGGGTCCGGATTGTGGTTTGGTGGTGTGGTTGTGTTGTTACAATCGGGAGGGAATGCTTTTGTGTTGTGTTGCCAAGATTCGTATTTCTGGGGCGTTTAGTTGTGTTGTTATAGTCATGATGCGTTGTTGTGAGTTTTGTGGGTCCGGTGTAGTTTTGTGGTGTGGTTGTGTTGTTACAACCGGGAGGCAAGGCTTTTGCATTGTTTTGCCAAGTTTTGTATTTCTGGGGCGTTTAGTTGTGTTGTTATAGTCATGATGCGTTGTTGTGAGTTTTGTGGGTCCGGATTGTGGTTTTGTGTTGTGGTTGTGTTCTTACAACTGGGAGGCAAGGCTTTTGCGTTGTGTTGTCAAATTTTGTATTTCTGGGGCGTTTTGTTGTGTTATAGTCACGATGCGTTGTTGTGAGTTTTGTGGGTCCGGATTGTGGTTTTGTGGTGTAGTTGTGTTGTTACAATCGGGAGAAAAGGCTTTTGTGTTGTGTTGTCAAGTTTTGTATTTCTGGGACGTGTAGTTGTGTGCCAAGTTTCGTATTTCTGGGGCGTTTAGTTGTGTTGTTATAGTCACGATGCATTGTTGTGAGTTTTATGGGTCCGGATTGTGGTTTTGTGGTGTGGTTGTGTTGTTACAACCAGGAGGGAAGGCTTTTGCGTTGTGTTGCCAAGTTTCGTATTTCTGGGGCGTTTAGTTGTGTTGTTATAGTCACGATGCGTTGTTGTGAGTGTTGTGGGTCTGGATTGTGGTTTTGTGGTGTGGTTGTGTTGTTACAACTGGGAGGCAAGGCTTTTGCATTGTGTTGCCAAGTTTTGTATTTCTGGGGCGTTTAGTTGTGTTGTTATCGAATGATGCGTTGTTGTGAGTGTTGTGGGTCTGGATTGTGGTTTTGTGGTGTGGTTGTGTTATTGTAACCTGGAGGCAAGCCTTTTGCATTGTGTTGCCAAATTTCGTATTTTTGGGATGTTTAGTTTTGTTGTTATAGTCACTGCGCCCGCAACTTTATCCTTTTATATATATAGACTAGCTGTGCCCGGCCACGCGTTGCTGTGTCTTAGTCTGGTGGTGTTGGTCAGTCTACATTAGGTTGTATTTATGCTGTGACCTCCACCTTCTTTATACTCACATTAGTAGTAGTATTTGAAGTCTGTTACCTTCTTCAATTTTTGTGTTGATTGATAATTGCTTGAGATCCCTGTTGTCTTTGGTTTGTTGTTAATAGTAATGTCTGATTCTGCTGAGGGCGGTTTATATTTTTATTGTGGTACAATAGTCCTTTTTTTGTTTTGCCTGTGTAGGTGTTTATTATTATTGTTGTTGTAGTGGTCATGAAGGTTGGATAAGTTAGATGCTACTGAATTGTTTTTTGGAGGCCCAGTGTAGCACTGACTGGCCTCTCAGCCTCAGTGCCTGGCTGTTTCTTGCCTGTGATGGTGTTGATTCTTGTTGTTGTTGTTGTTGTCATTGTTATTATTGTAATTGTTTTTTTGGAGGCCAAGTGTGAATGTAGGGATTGGGGAGGTGGATGAGTTGTGTTGTCAAATGTTGTATTTGTTATAGTCACAATGCGTTGTTGTGAGTTTTGTGGGTCTGGATTGTGGTTTTGTGGTGTGGTTGTGTTGTTACAACTGAGAGGCAAGGCTTTTGTGTTGTGTTGCGAAGTTTTGTATTTCTGGGGTGTTTAGTTGTGTTGTTATAGTCACGATGCATTGTTGAGAGTTTTGTGGGTCTGGATTGTGGTTTTGTGGTGTGGTTGTGTTGTTACAACTGAGAGGCAAGGCTTTTGTGTTGTGTTGTGAAGTTTTGTATTTCTGGGGCGTTTAGTTGTGTGCCAAGTTTTGTATTTCTGGGGCGTTTAGTTGTGTTGTTATAGTCACGATGCATTGTTGTGAGTTTTGTGGGTCCGGATTGTGGTTTTGTGGTATGGTTGTGTTGTTACAACCGGGAGGCAAGGTTTTTGCGTTGTTTTGCCAAGTTTTGTATTTCTGGGGCGTTTAGTTGTGTGCCAAGTTTTGTATTTCTGGGGCGTTTTGTTGTGTTGTTATAGTCATGATGCATTGTTGTGAGTTTTGTGGGTCTGGATTGTGGTTTTGTGGTGTGGTTGTGTTGTTACAACTGAGAGGCAAGGCTTTTGTGTTGTGTTGCAAAGTTTTATATTTCTGGGGCGTTTAGTTGTGTGCCAAGTTTCGTATTTCTGGGGCGTTTAGTTGTGTTGTTATAGTCACGATGCGTTGTTGTGAGTTTTATGGGTCTGGATTGTGGTTTTGTGGTGTGGTTGTGTTGTTACAACCTGGAGGGAAGGCTTTTGCGTTGTGTTGCCAAGTTTTGTATTTCTGGGGCGTTTAGTTGTGTTGTTATAGTCACGATGCGTTGTTGTGAGTTTTGTGGGTCCTGTGTGGTTTTGTGGTGTGGTTGTGTTGTTACAACTGGGAAGCAAGGCTTTTGCATTGTGTTGCCAAGTTTTGTATTTCTGGGGCGTTTAGTTGTGTTGTTATTGCATGATGCGTTGTTGTGAGTTTTGTGGGTCTGGATTGTGGTTTTGTGGTGTGGTTGTGTTGTTGTAACCTGGAGGCAAGCCTTTTGCATTGTGTTGCCAAATTTTGTATTTCTGGGATGTTTAGTTTTGTTGTTATAGTCACTGCGCAAACAACTTTATCATTTTATATATATAGAATAGTAGATCTATTGTTACCCCTCAGTAAGTCCTGCTATTTAGGTCCCTGTCTTTACAAATGGCTCCTATGATTACGGAGGATAACATTTAATGTATTTAATGAAAAGACATCCGTTAATAAAAGCTTATTCAACTGTACGTTTGTTAGCATTCTAAATGCCATAGGACTCTTTAGTGTCACCTCACTTTGACTTCTATTTGATTCCTTCCTTAAAATGATTACGTTGATAATGGTTCTACAATTATGGCTTTATTACATGCATTTATGTATTTTTTTTGTCTTCTAAGATAGAAATCCTACCAAAGCAGCCTAATTAAGATGAAACATGTCTGAAAAACAAAACAAACAATATAAACATATAATACAACTTTTCCTAGAGTTTCGGGTGGGCAGATTTTAAGAGGTGTATTTAATTTCCAGAAACACACAAGCTTATGATGACGTATACAATAACATAACTTAGCATAAGTATATCTAAATTTGATTGATTATAACAGAATCTTGTTTCTTAATTATAGCTTTCTTAAAGGAGACATGTTTATTGTTCACAATGAATTAGAAGATGGATGGATGTGGGTTACAAATCTACGTACAGATGAACAAGGCCTTATAGTAGAAGACCTAGTGGAGGAAGTAGTAAGTTATTGCATACTATGATTTCAGATTTAAAATTAACTGTGAAAGTATAAAATGAGTACTTCTTAGTTGGTAGTTTTCAGTTGCTTATTTCTTTCAGTTACTGTGAAAAACACGGTTCAGATTGCAGTTTATTTCTTAATTATGGGAATAGTTGAAGTGTTGTCGTCAAACTATGGATTTTGTCTTCTGTCCTTGTATACTCTGGCAAATAAATTCCTACCAGGTCGGCATCTAAAGCAACAAATTATGCTCTTTATTTGCTGTGCATCTATAAATTGAACCCAGATAGGCAGTACAAAGGACGACCATTATTTGGAAAGTCCAAGATTGGCAGTCTGCTTTCCTGGAAGCCAGAAGTAACGAATTTGATATAGTACATGCAGCACCAGGGCACATTCTTATAGTTCAGATTGTGATTTGACATTGTATATGAACTGATCCTATAAACCAGATGAATGTTACCAAAGTAAGAACTACGGTTTGGATTGTCACTGTAATTTTTGTAAAGTAATATTTCATTGCAGCTGTAAAGAACAAAATTTTTAAACTTTGTCATTTTTTTGTATGCCATAGATGAATGATTTTTTTTTAAAAAAAACCCTTCAGTAAAGGTTCTCATCTGTGCCATTTGTGATATGATTAATTTTTTATGATTTCGGAAGAGGGGTTATGGATGTGTGTTGTGATCTTGGCAAGCTGTTGCTGGATCTATAAAAGTTAGGATGCAATCTATCTAAAATGGGTAAGTGTGAAATGTTAGGTGGCTCTATTAGCCCCTCAGTAGACCTTGAAGGATCTCTCCTGCATGGTACATTTTCTGCCTTAAAATGTTGTAAATGTCCTCTATGGGACATGGGGTGCATTTTCACCATGGTTTGGGGCGTTTCGGGGCCATTGTAGGCCCTCATAAGGTTGAGAAGACCTCTAAATGTGGTAGAAGTACCTTCTACATCTTTTGGTGCCTTGGGGGCTACATGCAGGCTGTGAGCCACATTTTGCTCACTTTGATCTGAAAAGGATGTCTACAAGTCAGGAGGAAGTCTTTTTTCAAGGAGCATGGTTTGCTTTGTTAGTGTCCTTTACCATTGCACTATATAATAATAATAATAATAATAATAATAATAATAATAATAATAATAATAATAATTTAAAAAACCTTTATTTCTATCCCACCACCATCTCCCCGAAGGGACTCGGGGTGGCTAACATGGGGCGATGCCCAAAGCAAAACAGAATAAAACAATTACAACGAATATCAAAACACAAACAATAATAACATCACTCAAATAAAATAAACAATTTAAACATCTTAAAATACAATAAAACAAATAAATGCAGAACAAATGAGTAATGATACAACATCAACCACTAAAGGTAAAAGGGGTCGGGCATTAAAGACACAATATCCAAAGCTTTGAATAAAGTGCATAATCAAGTGTCAGGGAGTCAACTGGGAAGATATGGGATAAGGTAAGGTAGGAAGGAATTAAAGTGCTAAGAAGTAATGTCTCAATAAAAGGGTCTGTCATGTAGGTGATTAACCAAACGCACAGGTAGACGGGTCCCAAGCCGTTCAGGGCTTTGTAGGTAAGTACCTGCACCTTGAATTGGGACCGGAAAGTGAACAGTAGCCAATGGAGTTCCTTAAACAGGGGGGTTGACTGCTCCCTGTAAGTTGCTCCAGTTAGCAATCTGGCTGCCGATCGTTGGACTGGTTGTAATTTCCGGGCCATCTTCAAGGGCAACCCCACATAGAGAGCATTGCAATAATCCATCCTGGAGGTAACTAAGGCGTGGGCCACCATGGCCAAGTCAGACTTCATGAGGTACGGTCGCAGCTGGCGCACAAGTTTTAATTGTGCGAAGGCCCTCCTGGCCACCGCCGACACCTGAGCATCAAGCGTCAGTGATGAGTCCAGGAGGACCCCCAAACTGCGGTCCTGCACCTTCAGGGGGAGTGCGACCCCGTCAAGCACAGGTTGCCACTATATAAGCTTTCCTGGCTGTAATGTTGATTTCCCACTTTGTAATTGAATGTGGAGTAGGTGTGCATAAGACTGCAGTGTTAATTTGTGAATCCCTATTCCAAATTTCAAATTTTCTCTATGCTGAAAACCAGCATTTCTGAAGTTACAGAACACTTTATCTACAATTGGTTGCTTGTATTGCTTCACTGTCATTGTATCTTTTTGTGATGTATTTACAATAGAGCCGAGAGGAAGATCCACATGAAGGAAAAATGTAAGTATGTTTTTTAGAATAAGCCTGTGACATAACATTTTTCGATAAATGCTATGTTAGATCTCTGAATCTTGATTTTGGTTTTTAAAAGTGCACAATTTTAAGGAGCAGAGTACATTGAGAAATATGTAGCTATGGTCAGATAAGGTCAGTGCAATTTTAGGGTACGAAGAGAATTGTTTCCTGAAGAAAAAATTTAATTTGAATATAGACTGGTAAATATTATCTGTGTTGTTTTGTTTAATTTAAAATGGATGTGGACATAGTGAGAGGATTTATGAATACTACAATCTTGTGGGAAAGTCACCTTCAATTTCAATCTTAGGGGATAATATGCTTATCCCCTATTTTTCCCCTATTTATTCCCCCAAGGTTTGGATTGAAGATGAATTTCTAATGAAATGATTACAATATAGTTAGAAACAAAGTCATTATTAAAATAATATGTAATAGCTTTTGAGTTGTTGCCGACCAGATCTTACTACACATCGTGTTACAGGAAATATTTATTAATTGTTATGTGTTATTCATTTTTTAAACAATAATAATTATAATAAATTCTACCATCAGAATATGAATGACTGAACTCTCGGTGTTTTCTATTTATCTGGCTGTTCATTTGTGCAGTGATTTTTAAAATAGAGTAAGTGATCTTGTATTTTCATCTTTTTTTCTGTTCTTTCAGATGGTTCCATGGTAAGATCTCCAAACAAGAGGCATATAGCTTGCTGATGACAGGTACATGCCTTGTGTAAATGTTACTAATATCATATCTCTTAATACACTGTTTAAGTAGAGTTCCTGTAAAGCAGTATAAAATAAATCCAACTACTGCAGATATAAGATTCACTTGTTTCAGTGTTATGCTTAGTTGGTCTGTGAAAGTAAAGCTAGGTTTCTAACTTGCAAAACACTTCAGAATGAATAGGGTCATTTGTGGCATAGGTCATATAGGCCTCACTTCTTTTCAGAAGGCCTTATACTGTGGTCATTTAATAGCAAACAGAATGCTGTGAGAACAGACCACGTTATCTTTTTTGCAGTTGGCTACATTTTCAGTATGCATGTCAAGTCCTGTATGAGTTGAATAAAAAGAGAAATTAAATTATTGGAAGAGCACTAATTACCTTTTAATTTATTTTTTGCAATTAGTTGGTCAGGTGTCAGGTTTTCTTGTGCGACCTTCTGACAACACACCTGGAGATTACTCTTTGTATTTTCGTACCAGTGAAAACATACAGCGCTTTAAAATATGTCCAACACCAAACAACCAGTTTATGATGGGAGGACGGTACTATAACAGGTATGTTGTAAACAGACCTCAGTATTCTACAAATTATACTATTGTTATGTGTGTTGCCCACTTGTTTTTGGCGTGTAATTTTTTCTTTGTAATGCAAACATGGTTCTTAGTCATGAATCAAGAGTCCAGAATTCAGCGAATAGGTACAGGTAAAATAAGAATTATGTGTCTGAGATTCTTAGAGCTAAGCCATAAAGAAAATAATGGCTCAGTTTAAAAAGGATTGAATTTTCCTACTGCATAACATGTATGGTATTTGACCATAGAATTTTACTTTTAATGCGAAAGGAATGTTAGAAATGGAAAGTGTTTTCAACTGATATATTCCTACCTTTAAATAAATTTTATTTTCAGGCTCTAAAAGACTTGACATGATAGTCTATAGACAGTAATATTTTTTAGAACAGCTCTTCTTAGTAGTGGTGAGTTTAGCTCTCAAAGGAGATGGCCGTTGCACTAACCCACTGATGATGGAAGTTTTGAAACCTTAACCAAGGAGTTGATGTCCATCCCGACCAAGAATTTCTCTTGCTTCCAGCTTGGCTTCTGAGTGGTTAGAGATCGTGCAGCTAGTATGACTGAGAAAGTATCAAGTTCTTCTAGTTGAGAAGTCATTGGACTGTCATAGGACTTCAAGTGGAAGATGATATGAGGCTAAGCAATTGGATCCTTTTGCATATCCCACATACAACCTACTTGTGTACATTCTTCATTAAATCTGTCTGGCTTCCAGACATCCTCATTGCAAATCCAGCTAGAAGCAGTTTCAGCTTTTTTGAAGATAAACTGTCTTTTGCTCGTTCTCTAGGTGTGTAGTTTATTATGGTATGCCATAAAAACTTCCCATTTCAAAACTTTTACATATATGGATCAGGATTCCAAAGTTACGTTATATTATTCAATAAATGAAACCATCTCCTTATGGTTGGATTTATGTGACTTAATAGACTGAGAAAAGAAATGTGCATGTATGTGTATTTGAATACAATTTTTTTAGGTTGGAGGTGTCTTGAATGGTGCTGTATAGATTTTAGGTATGCTCAATCATTGATGCAAGCATCCTCAAACTGGGGCCCTTCAGCTGTTTGGGCATCCAACTCCCAAAATTTCTGACCATTGAATAAACTGAATTTTGATATAACCTGTGGATAAGCTGAGGGTTACTCATCAGAGAGGGGAAGGCACCAATTCTGCTTTAAGGGCTGCCCTTTTTCTGACAGATGTTCAAAAAAGCCAGAAGCAATGCATGGTGAAGAGAGTAGAGGGGGGTCACTGTTTGTTATAGGTTCTCCCAGGATGGACTAAGCTATTGCCTTTTGCCATTCTATTCAGAGGAGAAGATGATTCCTGTTATTAGTTTGATCAAGGCTTTGGCGGTTGATTTTTATTTATTTATACATGAATAAAAAGTGTATCAAAAAGAATTGTGTTCATATGAATATAACGTATGATATGTTGGGTTTCTTTTATAAGTCTTCCAGTTCTTTCATTAAAAAATTAAATTTTTACCTGTCCCTACGTGGTAATTAGAATACAGATTTTCCTATAAATTGGTTCCATTGATAGAGTTCTTCAATTTAAGTTTTGTGATTTCAAGATACTGTCTGTATAATTACTATAGCTTTCAGTGCTATAGTGACTTCTCCAGTTGTTGTGTTGTTGTTGTTGTTGTTGTTGTGTGCCTTCAAGTCTTTTTTGACTCATAATGATAAGGAAAGCCTATCATGGAATTCTTGGTGAGAGTTGTTTCTTAAGATTTGCCTTTGCTTTCCCATGAGGTTGAGAGAGTGTGACTTGCTCAAGGTCACAGTAGATTTCCATGGCTCAGCACAGATTTGAACTCTGGTCTACAGTGTCATAGGTTGCATCTGCACTGTAGAATTGATATACTGTGACATCGCTTCAACTGCCTTAGCCCAGTGCTGTGAAATTCTGGGATTTTTAGTGCGGTGCGACATTAGCATACTTTGGCAGAGAATAACAACAACTTTATTCTTATAACCCACATCCATTTCCAAGAAGGGACTTGGAAGAAGGGTGCGGCTTACATGGGGACCAAGCCCAGCATAAAACAAGGAACACAAAGATACATAATTAAAACATGTAACAATAAACAATACAATTAAAACAGTTAAAAAATAAAACATCATAAAATAACATCAATCAACATCAAGGCTAAAAGGCTAAAAACCATGTAAAATGACTGTTTTCATGATTCCACAGCATTCCAACTGTTATGAGCCATAACAGTTAAAGTGGTGTCAAACTGCACTAATTCTATAGTGTAGATGAAACCATAGTCAAACCATAACACTGTGTTTATTTGATTTCTTCCCTAGTTGTAGATAAATTAGAAAATTGGACTGGCGAAAACATTGGCGAAGATACAGTATGTTGGTTCCACTGCTAGAACTGCTTCCTTGAGTAGAGCCAAGTGTGAGGGTGAAATGGTCACTTCTCATCCATGTGCCATTAAAACCTGCTCTTGAGAGCTGAGAAATACTGTATAAGTTTTTCAGGTGGTTTAGAGGGTTGCAGAAGCAGATAAAAAGTCCCATCACATTTTGGTTGATAATGTTGATGTAAACTATTTTTCCCTTTGCTTTAAAATGTTATGAATCAAGTGATAATGTGCTAAAACCAGACTTAGTCATTCTTAAGAGCAGATGTTAGAATCAATTGGACATAACATTAGTGATGCCTAACAAGTCATATTGTCCTTGGTGAATTTGATCAAATTATGTCTAAATCTGTTACCAACCATTTTCCAGATTCTGCTTTTTTATATCTAACATCCATATTTAAACCCATTGAAAACATGCTTAATTTTCTGTTAGGTTTTATAACTGTATGCGTTCCTAGTAAGTAATTTTGTTTGGTTCATGTGTCTTCCGGTACAATTATTGAACATAGACCAATGCACTGGTCAGAATTTGATAATTTTTACATTTTGGAGATGAACCTTTTATTTATTTGTATATCTGTCAAAAAGATAACATTAAAGAGAAGCAACTTGCAATGATTTTTAATAAAATATATTTCTAACAAGTTGCATAGAAAATTTCAAGTTTGTTTTATATTAATATATAATATATTTAAAAGGTCAGTTCATTCATATATCCCTTCTCTTTTGTTTTGTTTAACAGTATTGCTGACATTATTGAGCACTATAGAAAGGAACAAATTGTTGAAGGCTACTACCTGAAAGATCCTGTTCCAATGCAGGTAAACAACTGTGTAAAACATAATCTTAACAAGAAATTTATTTATGTATTTATTTATTTATTTACATTTGTATCCCACCCTTCTCACCCAAAAGGGGACTCGGGGCGGCTTACAATAAAACACACATATATAAAAAATATAAAATACAATACAAATCAATTAAAATAGTTAACTAATTAATTACAGCAACCTTCATAAAATACAATACTAAATAGTTGATAGGCTGAATCAGATCTAAAATAGGAGTATCAAATTGAGTTCCAGCACACATTATAATACTTAATGCTGCTAGTGTTGTTCGAAGGCCTGGTCCCACAATGACGTCTTAACTTTCCTACGAAAGGGTAAGAGGGGGAGGGAGCCTGCCTGACTTCGCTTGGGAGGGTGTTCCATAAGCAGGGAGCCACCACTGAAAAGGCCCTGTCTCTCGTCCCCGCCAGCCACACCTTGTGAGGCGGGCGGGAGCGAGAGCAGGGCCTCACCTGAAGATCTTAATCTTCAAGGTGGGTCGTACCGAGAGACATGTTCGGACAGATAAGCTGGGCTGGAACAATTTAGAGCTTTATAGGTTAAAGCCAGCACTTTGAATTGTGCTCGGTAGCTGATCAGCAGCAAGTGGAGTTGGCGTAACAGAGGAGTAGTTCGCTCCCTGTACGCCGCTCCGGTTATTAACCTGGCTGCTTCCCGTTGGACTAATTGAAGCTTCCGAACAGTCTTCAAAGGCAGCCCCACGTAGAGTGCGTTGCAGTAGTCTAGACGGGATGTAACAAGAGCATGGACCACTGTGGCCAAGTCCAGCTTCCCAAGGTACGGGTGCAGCTGGCGCACGAGTTTTAACTGTGTAAAGGCTCCCCTAGCCACCGCTGAGACCTGGGGCTCCAGGCTCAACAATGAATCTAGGATCACCCCCAGACTGCGAACCTGTGCCTTCAGGGGGAGTGTGACCCCATCCAGCACAGGCTGTAACCCTATACCCTGTTCAGCCTTCCGACTGACCAGGAGGACCTCTGTCTTGTCTGGATTCAGTTTCAATTTGTTGGCCCTCATCCAGTCCGATACAGCGGCCAAGCACCGGTTCAGGATCTGGACAGCCTCCTTAGTGACAGGGAGGAAGGAGTGACAGAGTTGGACATCATCTGCGTATAGATGACACCTTACCTCGAAACTCCTGATGATCTCTCCCAGTGGCTTCACATGCTATCAAATATAGAAAATGAAGAGTGGGTGTGTTCATGAATACAACCCCAGATTTCAAGTGAATTTTGCTTTATCAAGAGCAAGCCAGTACGTACTGGGTGCTTGTTCCTACTTGGAGCAGAAGTGGCTAAATAAACCATGGAACTTCTTTTCTATTTGTGGTGGGTGAACCAAGAATGCTTTCTTGTTTTTTTCTTCCACAGCAAGCCAGTGACATAATTCAAGGTTTGTTCTAGGGTTAATAGAAACTATACATTGAATTGTTTGTTGCTAGTCCATTTTAAAGACTGAATAATTCAATGAGAGCCACTGGAAATTGTAAATCTTTTGCTGAAACAGTATATAAAGATGCCAGCAAGAGAATAGAGAAGAGATATTCATCTGGTGCTTCTGTCATAATAGCATTGCTATTTAGATAAATCTTGGCATCTATCTCAAGTTATCATCTGGCTCATCTGATGTCCTAGAATCCACAGAAAGGCCTTGAAATTTGATCACTTCAAAGTAAGAAGAGGTATTTGGGTCAGATCGCAAGATAGTTTGTTCTACTTTTACTGTGAATGAGGCCTCATGTGTAGGAGTGGATGATGGATACAAACCTTTTAAAAAGATGAAGATCATATAGGTATGCTCTATTGTAAAACTGCAGGTGAATCAGCTCATTCCAACTTTAGGCTGCATTCAATTTTGAAAAGTTTTATCAGTAGCTCTGAACTATGATAATAGCAACTATTTATTAATTTTGTTTATTAATTTTGTTATCATAAAGCAGAACTATTGTGAGCTGTGTGAAACTAAATGCATTTTACTTCACTTAGAATGTTTCAAATTGAAAAACTACTGCCTTCTTATTTTCTGTCTTAGCACCAAGGACAAGTACTTAATGAAACAGTAGATGGAAAAGAAATCTACAATACAATTCGTCGTAAAACAAAGGATGCATTCTACAAGAACATTGTCAAAAAAGGCTATCTTCTGAAAAAGAGTAAGAATGGTGCACAACATTGCATCTTAGGGATGCCCCCAGTGTCTAGGATTTTCTCATTTTTTGTCAAGGAATGCTCAGTTTCATGGGTACATATTCTCTCAGTTGTACATATACACAATTTTTATATGTATTAACAAATATCATGACAGTGTTCTTCTCCTGCACACATCTCTTCTAGTTACTGAAACATAATCTTTAGATAAAGCCAGAAAAGATCCAGAAGCATCTTAACCCCCCTCCGCCCCCCCCCCCCAAAAAAGAGCGACACAAAAATCGGGGGGGGGGGGGGTAGAGAAAGTCTCCCTATGACCATATTTTCTTAATTGAACTACATGCTGTAGTTGTAGTGCTTCTAAATTGTTGAGGTTCATGTTTTATGTTTGTTTTCCGTATTTTCACTTAAGCAGACAGGGACAGAACTTGGTAATATGAGTATGCATTATCGGTTTGATATGCTGTGATATGAATTGTACTCATCTGCTTTGGGGTGAATAATGTGGCAGTGAGTGTATCAAAACCAAGTAAAATGTAGAAGTCCCATCTAACACAGTGCAATCAGACTTAGATAACAATCGATTGGAAAAATAAATTTGTCCATCTTTCTTCAACTCTGGTTCTTTACAGGTAAAGGAAAGCGGTGGAAGAACTTGTATTTTATTTTAGAAGGGAATGATGCTCAACTTATTTATTTTGAAAGTGAAAAGCGAGCCACTAAACCCAAAGGACTGATAGACCTTAGTGTGTGTTCTGTGTACGGTGTACATGATAGTCTGTTTGGCAGGTAAGACCATAAGTACTATTTCAGCTTGGTATAATTGACAATAGGCATTTTCAAATATTTGAGGGATTTTCACATAGATGATGGAACAAGTTTATTTTCTCATAATAGTAGTTTGCATTACAAGATGGGAATTTCAGTTAAGGATTAAAAAGGGCTTTCTGATATTCTGAGTAGACTGACAGTGCAAAGAGAGAGAGATTCATCTTGCTTATAGGCTTGCTGCTACCTATCAGGGATTCTGTAGCAGCAGCATAAATTTTACTAGATGACTTTTGAGATACTTTGCAACCCCATGAAAAAGAAGACTTCTCAAAAGCAGAAAATTAAAAAGGGAGTAGAGGGAAAGAGAAGAGGCATATTGAGAAGGAACTATGTAGTTTCTAACTCACTGAGAGCTGGTACATGGTAAATGAATACAGTAGAGTCTCGCTTATCCAACATAAACGGGCCAGCAGAATGTTGGATAAGCGAAAATGTTGGATAATGAGGGATTAAGGAAAAGCCTATTAAACATCAAATGACATTATGGTTTTATAAATTAAGCACCAAAACATCATGTTTTACAACAAATTGACAGAAAAAGCAGCTCAATGCATGGTAACATTATGTAGTAATTACTGTATTTATGAATTTAGCACCAAAACATCACAATGTATTGAAAACATTGACTACTAAAAAATGGACTACAAATAAAAATAGATTTGCTGCCTAGAGAAACAGCTGTGGATCCAGACAGGAGGCAGACTGCGTTGGATAATACAGAATGTTGGATGAGTGAAGGTTGGATATGTGAGACTCTACTGTACTTGGATAGAAGAAGGGACTAACAACGGAAAAAGAAAGAAACGAGATACAAGTGCAGTGACAATGTGATTAATTTTGATAGAAGCTAGACACGACTAAGTATTTCTGCTAGTAACATAAAAAGAAAAGATTGTAAATCTGCGTCCCTCTGGATAATGTTGGATGCCAGCACCAGTTTCCTTTGCCATAGGCTATGTTGACTGGGCTAATAGGAGTTAGAAGTCTCTGGGAATGGCACAGATTCTTCACTCCTGTCCTGAGACATGTTATAGGTTAATATGAACGATGAATTTGCTAACCAATCAGTATATCACACCTTGAAGAATTCTTGATAAAATATTTTGCATGTTGTACTGTATATACTTTTGTGTAAGTTTTTAAAAAACCAAATACATTGACCTCCAAAACTTGGGTTGACTTAAGCATCAGTCAGGGTAGTACCACTATCAGCCATAGTCACACCTTAATGCTTCCTCAAAAAATGGTGGTGGTGGCAGTGGCTCTTTTTAGGGCTTCCTAGCTTCAGCATAAATGCATGGATGCTTCCTTCAGGCTTTCTTCATATAGACTAAGCTATGACATTCTGAGACCTTATTCCATGCCGGGAGAACCTAAAGGAAGCAACAGCTGCCCCTGTGCCATTGGCTACTTAGAGTTTCCCCACCACAGTGGAGAGAGCAGATGGGATGCATGCTTCTTTCAAGCTCTGTTAGCATGAACTAGGCTTCAAGATTCCAAAAGCCTAGTTCATGTCAAGAGAGTGTGAAGAAAGCAAGATTCTTCTGCTCACTCTAGCAGCTCTTCTATTGACATTTGCTTTTTATTGATAGAATTCTATTTTTGTTTCTGTTTTTTCCTTCATATAGGCCAAACTGTTTTCAAATAGTAGTTCAGCACTTTAGTGAAGAACATTACATCTTTTACTTTGCAGGAGAAACTCCAGAACAAGCACAGGTGATTTTTTTCTTTCATGTCAATTCTGTTAAGTTACCAACATGTGTTATATTATCCTCAAGAATATGATACCTTAAATTTTATGTATTGTAGTAAAATTTACAGTATGTAAGTGCATTTATGATTTCAAGCGCATTTTGCTCAGAATGTGTTTGCGTATACAAGCTTGTAAGGGATCTTTTAAAATTAACTTTAGTGCGTATTCAACAGATTAGAATCAATAACCCACATCTGCATGGAGCTATCTAAATGGGGCATTATTGAACACACGAACACACACACAAAATCAAAATATAGACTGTGATTGCACTGGAGAATAGTAAATATCATGAAAGAACTTTATGAATATGAAAATGGTAAATAGATAAAACTAACTAATACAGCAGAGTTGCTTTACAACAGGTAAATAGTAGTCAAATAAGCAAGTTCATCCGTTGGAAAAAGTTGGAAAATCCAGGCTGTATTTGGAAGGTCTTGAGGTGCTAGATAACACTGGATTCAGATTGCAGAAGGTGACAGGGTGTGGTGTCCAGCAGCCTAAGGTTCAGAGGTTGCTAAGAGGAAAGGGAGATTTAGTAGGGGGAAGTTTTTGACTTTAAACCACACACAAGCACACCAGGGAAATGTTGGTGGTGGATAGAAGGAGCTACCAATGATCAAAGAATCGGAATTGTGTATTCCTGCAAGACAGATGTTGGACTGGATGGTCCTTGTGGTCTCTTTCAACTCCACAGTTCTATAAAATAAAATACTTCCTGAAATAGATTTGAGGGGGATAGAGATTAATCTTCCTGAGTCTCTCCTCAAAACCAGTTGGGGAGCACTGGAGCAACATTTTTTTTTCTAAAGCCAGAACATATACTTTAAAGATAATAAGATCCTTTGACAAAATACCAATTTTACAGTTTGTATGTGAAAATGGGCAAGTAAGTGTTAATTCTGTTTATGACTATAGTCAGTTTAATTAATTTATGAATTAAAAGAATTACATTCTTGGGATTAAAACATAACATACCAGAAATCAAAAGTAAATCATTGCTTTTAATAGAAAATATAGGAAATCTGGATTTGCAGTATGTAAGGTTATTCCCACTTAGTCTTCTATAAAACTACATTTTGCAGTTGAGCAGGCAAAATGTAAAAGAATGAAAGGAGTACAAAATCTCCACTGGCTGAGATAGAAAAAGAAGCCTTAATTTGGACTAAGAAAACAAACCAGTATTGGCAGATGCTCCTTTACTTCAGCCTTTTATTGTTTATGAAATCTATCACCAGTGAAAGAATACACATTTGTTTCACCGCATGATTGATCTGCTAGGCAGTCCAGTAGATACTGTGTCCAGAATCTTGAGAGCTACATATGCACTTGGATTGTTGTATTTTTTCTTTCTGCCTCAGTTGAGAAACCTCTGGAGCAGTGTGTAGTGTGGCACCAGAGGCTGTGAGATTCAAATAAGCATGCCTGTGCTCATTGCCCAGTTGCTTGCACTTAGCTCTTCTTCCAAGTGAGAGCAGCTAACAAATCATGGGCTTCCTATCTGGACCATACTATAATGCCCAAATTTGAATGTGAATCTCTCCAAACAAGCCAGAATCATGCATCATAGTTTATTGCTGGAATATGTCTGGTATTTTCTTTTATTAATGAAAATAAAGCATTGGAAGATAAGTAAGAAACAAATTTTCTTTTTATAAGTATTTTACTGGGAGAATTGGCATATTTGCAGGTTTCTCTACTGATGACAGGTAAAAGATGTTTATATGACACTGCAGTCACTGCAGGAAGACTGCTGAGTGTATCAGTGTAGCTTTTATCTTTGTATTATTGAGTTGTAAAAAGTTGTTGTTTCTTGTGGTTAAATTCCAAACTTCAAATGTATTTTAAAATTCATTAGGGCTAACTGAGAATTTGATGTCTAAGACACTTGAATTGCCTAAATAATGGAAAACTCTGTTAAATGATTGGATTCTTTACTCAACTTCTGTACTAGGCTGCAATTCTGTATTTGCTTTTCTGGGAGTAAATTCCATTAAACTTGGTGACACTTTATTCTAAACATATATTAAACAGAAAATATAGTAGTGAAATAAAATCTGTTTTGTAGGATTGGATGAAAGCTTTGCAGACATTTTGCAATTTAAGAAAAACTAGTCCAGGAACATCTAATAAACGACTACGTCAGGTAAAGTATTCTTTTTAAAATTGTAATATTTTTATTTTTAGGTTGGTTGAAGTAGCCTCCTATTAAACATTTAATATAGTAGTGATTGGATTTTAACATTAAAGTTGCTGTACTTTTTGAAAATGAAAGATTTGGATGAGTACTTTTATCAGGCATAGTTAATACGTTGACTGCTTTGAACAGCACTGATTACAGACAGTCCCCAAGTTATGAACAAGATATGTTCTATAGATTTGTTCTTAAAGTGAATTTGTATGTAAGTTGCAGCAGGTACATTTTTAAGTGTAACTCCAGCCATAAATATAAACATCCTCTAGCCTTGGTCCCAGCCTCTCGTAGCTGCTTAGGCCCACCCCAGAATCCCGTCCATTGACATTTGAATCTCATCCAGTGGACTAGTACTGAAACGGATTTAATTTTAAATGAGAATGTTGTGCTAATAGTATTTGTGTCTATGTTTTTATTATGGTTGTGTTATATGTTGTGCTAATAGTAATTGTGTCTATGTTTTTATTATGGTTGTATGTTTCTTGTTCTGGTAACAATGTTTTGCCTATGATAGAAACCACCCTGAGTCCCTTGGGGAGATAGAGTGGTATACAAATAAAGTTTTATTATTTATTATTACATTTGGATAGCATAGGGAAGGGTTAATTGTGTTTGTTTTGCTGTCTGTGCCCCTGTTCAGAAGATTTCACTTCACTTTCTGTCCCTGTGATAATTAGATTTTGAAAAATGTGGCTTGTTGTGGAAACAAGGATTGGGGATAAAGCTTCAATGGAGACATCTTTTTCCCATGATAACTCTTTCAGGGGTGAATTTCCCTTCCAAGGGGCAGATTTCTCTCACTTCCTGTTCTCTCACACCCATTCTTAAATAAAAGTCATTTGTAAGTCGTATATTTGTGACTTGGGAACTGCCTGTACATTTAAGTGCAAGATGTAAATTTGATATTACATAGAACATCAGAGATGTTGTGCAGCCACATAAAAACATAGAATGTTTTGCTTGCACTACTAATAGACAATTGTTTAAAAACAATGTATATATAAATTAAACGCTTAAAGAATGTAGAATCAAAATATAAAATTTAGAAAACTGAAGATGTAATAACTAGTTAATTTTTAGAGTAAAAGTGGTTGCAAATTAATTGATTGATACAAATAACCCAATGAATACGTGTCTCAGATATTTACTAGAATAGTAAGATTATATGACTATTCATAACTAGAATATGAGCAGATATATTAAGATAACCTGTTCATGATGTACATTGTAAGTCACTGCCTTTCACATAAAATGTTACATAAGTGAAAAATAATTTGGTCTTGGTTTATTTACAGTATTTATATTTATTTACAGTATTTATATTCCACCCTTCTCACCCCGAAGGGGACTCGGGGCGGATCACATTGCACATATAAGGCAAACATTCAATACCATAACATAGAACAGAGACGGAGACAGACCCAAGCACGGGCGGGCCTTGAACTCATGACCTCTTGGTCAGAGTGATTTGTTGCAGCTGACTGCTAATCAGCCCGTGCCACAGCCCAGTTTCTAATAAGCTTTGTTGCAATTTAGGCGTACCACTTCAGACTGCATATAAGGGATCACATGACTGAATATCTTTCGAGAACTCATATTTTGGGAAAAGGTTAAACTTAGAAACTTAGCATAAAATATATGTTATGTAAAGCAGTGGTTTCCAATATTTTTACTGTTTAGAATCAGTTTCTATGGTGGAGCCCCTTAGCCCTCCCCTATGTCTTGTAGGTTAATGGTGTTCAGGGGGAAGGAAAAGGGTATAGATAGTAAGGGAATGTAAAGTAAAGAGCTATTTAAACAATTGCGCAATGTCCATGCAATGAAATTGTATTTTAAAAACTTTGAAATTTATCATAACATCTCAATTTATTCTTAACTGCCATAAATACAGCTGATATTGTCAAAACTTAGCAATACATAAACATTCTTCCAAAGTTCAATAAATCAAACCATTTGTATTACAACAGAACTAAAGTGCACTGTAGAAAAACAGTAGGCTAATTAAGACATAAAATAAAATAACATATACACATTTAATGAGACATGTATGGTTGTAATTTTTGCAGTGGGAAATGCAACTTTGCAAATTTCTGTTCAGAATGTAGTTTTCGTATTTTGATTCTACTCTTTGTTTCTTATTCTTTAATTCATTCGATTTTTATTTTATTTTCCTGGAGCGGCCGCAGAGCTCCTGGGAAGTGCAGGTTGGAACTGATTTAGAGAATTTCCTCCTGTACACAGAAGCAATACATCAAAAACAATGTGATCTCCTGTCAACAGTTTGGAGTTGTATAGTGCACTGCAGTCCATAAACTTATAAACAGTAAAGAAAAAAATACTATCGTTGTCCTTGTCCAGTTAACTTAATTTTATTTTAATCCACCTGACATGCTAGATTCAATTTTTAAAAGGACAGTCAAGTGTTTCCCATTGTCTTACCTTGATTCCCAAGATTGAACTGAAAATAAACACATTCACAATCTGAAATGTCAACAGCAGAAATTCAATTGTTAGTCTTAACTAGTTTAGATCCATTGACTCAATGAAAACTTGGTAAGTCAACACTTCATATTTTGGACACAGGTTAATATTTCTTGGTTATTTATTGGTACCTTATCGTGAGGCTGATAAATATTCTAATTTATAGTAATGTGTAATGTTACACATTTCTTTAAAAAGCAAACTTCACTGATGTTGGAATAATTCTCAGTTTGTTCTTAGTCAACAAATGTACATTTTCTTCTGAACTCCCTTTATTGTTTTCTTTTTTTCCCCCTCCCAACTTGAACTCTTTCCTTCCTTTCAGTATAGCTTTCTAGGGGATTTCCTCTTCTTGCTGGTGCTGCTGCTTCAGAATTTCTCTTTCCCCCCAATGTAGCTCTCATGCAGTGGATGTCATCCAAACTATTTCCAGGCTTTGCTTTACCAGGTGCAAGCTCATTTGCGTGACTGCACTGGTGACCAGTAAAAGAAGATTCATCACAGGATGTAAAGCTCTTTTTATTTTGGCAGCATTAAAATTTAAATGAGATGGTATTCTACC
Source organism: Anolis carolinensis (assembly GCF_035594765.1). Lineage (NCBI taxonomy): Eukaryota > Metazoa > Chordata > Lepidosauria > Squamata > Anolidae > Anolis > Anolis carolinensis. Next base: position 282,060,293 of record NC_085842.1, on the reverse strand, counting down.
TTCTTTATCTCCTTACTAAAAAAGCAAACTGTAAAAGACTAAAGTCAATGCTGGATGCTGATTTGTTCTTTTTTAACTTCCTAATATTTTAGATTTATGTATTAGGATATATTTTTATATTTTACATGTGAGTACAGACCCCGTATGCCTTCATGGGGCAGGGAGAATGCCCCACTGTGTAAAGCAAAGTTTTAAAATGTATTTTGTATAATTTCTCTAGGTCAGCAGTCTTATACTACATGTGGAAGAAGCCCATACACTTCCAGCAAAGCATTTTACTAATCCTTACTGTAATATCTACCTAAATAGTGTACAGGTAGCAAAAACACATGTACGAGAAGGACAGAATCCTGTGTGGTCAGAAGAGTTTGTGTTTGAGTAAGTCTTGTGCTGTTATATTTTAAATGTATATGTTGTATCCTGTGGTGTCCATTGACCAGCAGAAAAGACATCACTGGAACAACTGATTACCTCTCACTCTTTTATTCCTCCTAAACAATCCTATATCTGTTCTTGGGGGAAGGACTCTAAAGTGAAGATTTGGAGGCATCAGGGGAGTGCAAGGAGGAGAATTCCTGTTTTGCAAGCAGAGGATTGCTCATATGACTTTAGATGTAGTCCTAAGAATGTAAATGATATCTCACTGATGTGTAAAAAAAAATTTTTAAAAGTGATTTCTGCCCCAAAAAGATACAGTTTGGGTTGGGTAATCACTGTTTCTGATTGTTTTTCATTTGTGGCTTTATGAGATGAAACTAAATACTGACTTCATTTTTTTAAAAAAAATTCTATTGTCATTCAATTATGAATCAGATTTTTCTGTATTTTTTCTTAGTGATCTTTCATCTGATATCAATAGATTTGAAATCAGTCTTAGTAACAAAACGAAGAAGAGTAAAGACCCAGATATATGTAAGTTGTGTACCTTTGAAATGAACTAAAAAAAGCTCAAGTAATAGCACCATAATCCTTTTTTACAGGTCTTTCAGAATTGACAGCTACACCATGAGTTTTAAAAAAGGCTGTTCTTCTTTCATAAAACCTGGAAGCTTCTGATCTCATTTGCATATCCAAATATTCCAGAACCCAAAACAATCCAAAATCTGAAATACTTCTGCTCCCAAGCATTTTAGATAAGGGATACCTAAACCTGTAGATATAAAATCCCATATGTAAATAACAGAGTTGATGAAAATCAATGACTTTCTGGCTTGCACTATCAGACAAACAATTTTACTTTAGCATTCTTCTTAGGTTCTGGTTCATAGCCCTTGTGTGCCCTCCCTCATTTTTTGAGAGGGCAAGAGAAGACATGAATGTCTATTTTCTATTCTACTGAATAGCTGTTTGAATTCAGTACAATAGCAAGTGATAGTAAAACTATCAAGACACATAACCATGTTTCCTGAGTTTAAAATGAAGTCTCATATATGTCTTGCTGTGGATAGAACAGAATGAAATATTTTCTGTTTTTTTTCTTCTTGTATAAACATTTTAATGTACCGTATATACTCGAGTATAAGCCGTCCCGAATATAAGCCGAGACACCTAATCTTACCACAAAAAACTAGGAAAACTCATTACTTGAGTATAAGCCGAGGGTGGGAAATGCAGCAGCTACTGGTAAATTTCAAAATAAAAATAGATACCAATAAAATTACATTGAGGCATCTGTAAGTTAAATGTTTTTGAATATTTACATAAAACTCTAATATAAGACTGTCCAAATCTGATTGAATCTTTATTGTGGAGGTCGAAAGAGTATGGTTTCTCTGAAGTATACAACTCTGGGACAGAGGCCACCTCAAACAAATGGATTCTACAGAAATGCAGAATGGAATTGAAAGCATGCCAATGAGATAATGATTGCAATTATTAATTATTGTGAATTATTGCTCATACTTTCTCCCAGTCTGGGACTCCAGGTTTACAGGAGATAAAATAGATACAGCTTTTTTACATTATGCAAAAGTTTAAAATATAACTGAAATAAAATAAAATACAGAACATTAGAAGGAAGAACAACAAATATAGGAAGCACAGTACATGAAAGGTCTTTTTTCCTGTACAATCAGCCCCCCAAGTCCTGATGAAACAAAAGGATCTTCACTTGTTTACAAAAAAAAATAGCAAGGAAGACACCCAGCTCTACCTTTCTGGGGTGTTTCAGAGCAATTACTGAGAAGCCCCTCACCCCTATTTCAGGATGCTGGGGATAGAAAGAAGAGTATTCCAAATCACTATTCTAACCTTCAATGTCAATATGCTTATGTATCCTTCCAATAATCAACATAGTTTATTTTAATTATACATTTTGCGGGAAATGCTGTGTGTATATAAATAAGGAAAAGTGAGAAAGGCTGGCAAGGGAATGGGGTGGGAATCGCATCGATGTGTGCATGCATTGAAAGCAAAAGCAAGGGAAGCGCAAGTGGCGAGACAAACAGGAAGCTGCTGATCTGCAATGAAACCCAGTTGCAGGAGCGCTCTTGGATTCCTGCTCATCTCGAAAACTTTTGCTGTTTTCGCCGCGTGCACTTGCGGCGAGACAAGCAGGAATCCAAGAGTACTGCAACTGGATTTCATTGCAGATCAGCAGCTTCCTGCCTGCCCCGCCTCGTGTGTGTGCGCACACATGGTAAAAGCAGGAGCAAGGGGGGCGCGTGCGGGTAGAAGAGGGAGGCGGAGGCCTCACACGTCTCCCTAAATCTTCCTTTTGGCAGGCGCATACTCGCATATCTCCCTGCTCCTCTTCCTGCACGCGTGAAAAACATCCATAGCAATGCAAGAGGCACGTAAGAGGGGTGAGCCAAAGCCTGCAATCTCTTCCCTTTTGGTGGCCTTTTGAATCCTATGGGAAAGGCTGGCGTTCCTTCCCCAGACTCCCTGCCAGGCTTTGCTGCCTTCTTCAAGTACATCTACATTGCCAGTTTTACAGCGATTGAACTGCCGTGAGTGCTGGGTTGGTGTGCAGAGAGGTGAGGGTCCTGGTGGGGGCTTAAACAAGGGCTTTTTTCAGCCCCACGCCTTTCTGCCTGGACCCTCTCTTGAGTATAAGCCAAGGGGGACTTTTTCAGCCTTTAAAAAGGGCTGAAAAACTCTGCTTATATTCGAGTATATACGGTAATAGTTAATTACAGTACTGGAGCTAAACAAATAATAGATATTGGTTAATATTAGTTAATTGGCGTGTACTTGTGTTAGGAGACTAATACGTTTCTGATTTTTTTCTCTTGTAAGTGTTTATGCGATGTCAGTTGAGCCGACTTCAGAAAGGACAGGCGACAGATGAGTGGTTTCAGCTCAGTTCACACATACCTCTGAAAGGCATTGAACCAGGCTCTTTACGTGTCCGAGCACGGTATTCAATGGAGAAAATAATGCCAGAAGAGGAATACAGTGAGTTTAAAGAGGTATTGAACTATGGCATTTTAAATACACATTGGAAGCCTCTTAAAATAAATTTTAGACTTGCTTGTGAGCACATGGAGGGCAGGTTTTTCAAAAATCTTTGAAATCCTCCATAATCTTTCGTATCTGTCATTAATTTGAACATAGCTTTTATGTGTGGTGTCCAGGAATATTTTGATAATGATTGTCAGTTTAGGATTTTGCCATCTCTGTTTTCAGTTGGTACTGCAGAAAGAGCTGCATGTGGTTTATGCCTTGTCACGTGTGTGTGGACAAGATCGAACGCTGCTGGCTAGCATTTTACTGAAAATTTTTCTCCATGAAAAACTGGAGGCATTATTACTGCGAACACTAAATGACAGAGAAATATGTGTGGAAGGTACAGTATGAATATATTAATTTAGATTACTGAAAGTAATTTTCCAGGCCATTCTCTCCTTCCATTTCAAGTGCCAATATACATTTCCTTCTAGAACGTCATTTTTGCTATTAGCCACCCTTAAATGTAAAATTTTCAAATTTAATTTTCAAATCCAGTTTATGAATACATTGTCTTTGTTCAGATGAAGCCACTACCTTATTCCGGGCCACGACACTGGCAAGTACACTTATGGAGCAGTATATGAAAGCCACAGCCACACGCTTCGTTCACCATGCTCTGAAAGATTCTATTTTAAAGATAATGGATAGCAAGCAATCTTGTGAGGTGAGAATATGTGTTAATGATATCATGAACATTTCCATTTGTAAAGTGGAGCAATGAAAGCTGAGCAAATTGCCATTTTTTGTAACATGCATTTACTGCATTTTCTTCAAAGCACGTTAAAGGATCACATAAGCTACCCAATCAGTTCAAAAGGCTTCATGACAGAACAGTTTTAATCTGGATTCCCTTTTAAAATATCCGGGATTACACTGGTTCAAAATTGGGTTGTTGAGATTTTTTGGTGTATCTTCTCAGTTTGTTTAGTATATTGTTTTTGAAAATTACAAATATTACTTGAAATAGTTCATAGGTAATGCACTTTAAGGGCCAGCATTTCAGAAACATGCATGCTTTTGAGTTCTCCATAACTCATAATCTTGGGTTCTGTAGAATCAGGCTACATGAGTTAAAAGAGAGAGACAAAAAAAGAACAGAGAAGAAAAAAAGTCCAGAAATTTGACTAGATCACTGTTTACATTTGTTTTGCTGTTTACATGCTTTCAGGCCAACTCCGATTTATAGCAACCATATTATAGAATTTGCTTGCAAGGGTTTATTCTGAAAAGGTTTGCCATTATCTTCCTCTAAGTGTGATGTAGCCAAGTTCTTCCCTGTTAATGAATAGAATTCAAATCCTGGTCTTCAGTAGTATTGCTCCAAAACCCAAATCCATATACTGGCTCTGATACTGTTTCTAGAGTTTACTAGGTATCACACGCGTGTCACACTACTTTGGAGGGGCTTTGAGAACATCAAATGAACCATTTCATCAGAATTTTGTGATGCTGAGATCAAGAATCCAGTGTGCTGACAACGTCTGTAGTCTTAAAGATGTATATTTATTTTGAACAAAATGCTGGCTTATGTATTGAACATAAATTCTCTTTAATTTTTATTGATTCTTTTTCTAGTTAAATCCGTCAAAATTAGAAAAAAATGATGATGTAAATACAAATTTAGCACATCTTCTGAGCATCCTTTCAGAGCTGGTGGAGAAAATATTTATGGCTGCAGAAATACTACCCCCGTAAGTTCATTATCAATGTCTAAATATAGAATATTTACAATAATTCTATTTGTTTTTGGAAGTACACTTTGTATTCAGCTTTCATTTTAATATATTTATTTTTAAAACAAACTTTATTTTTGACTAAACATTTTTTCAATATCCTTAATGCGCACATTTAAAAATATTGTCCAGAATTCTAGTCTTGGATCAGTAAATTAACATCCATGTTAGATCCAGAATTTCATTCCATTTCTCAGAAATCTACGGATAGTCGAAAGTAGATGAAGATTTTTTTCCCGTTAACCTTGAAAGTAAACTTGAAGGGAGACATAGATTTCCTCCTTTCCAGTTCATCTAGCAGAGAAGCTCATGAGATCAAAAAGCATGTCACTGCACTGTCAATTATTTGAATGATAATTAAACTGTATCTGGCCTGCTACTATGTTGGAAGCTGGCCTGAGTCCCCATGGGGAGATAGGACAGTGTACAAATGAAGTTGTTGTTACTAAGTTATTGTTAATACCATATTGTTTTTTTGACCCTACTTTTCCACTTAGAGAGCTAGTTTACTGTTTTTCTTTGAAATACGGTAAATATTCAAAAAGCTTTAACCTACTGTTGCCTCAAAATAATTTCATTGAGATCTATTTTAATTTTGAAATTTACCAGTAGCTCCTGTATTTTCCACCCTCGGCTTATACTCGAGTCAATAAATTTTCCCAGTTTTTGTGGTAAAATTAGGTGCCTCGGTTTATATTAGGGTCGGCTTATACTCGAGTATATACTGTACATTGGATGTCAGTTCTTTTGGTTCAACAATTGCCTGTTGGATGAAGCTGGTAAACAGAACTTGGTTGTATTGCATAGCCCAACAACTTAGATTTGACCTGTATTATTTCTTGAAACAAACTTTCATGGAGCATTATAAAAATGAATACACAGTTTAATATCTGAAGAGAGCTGTTGTGTTTCTTTGAAGACTTGACCTTTCTATTAGGTGTCTTTATTTTTAGTGCTTTACTTCTACGTAACACTTAGTCCATCTTTTCTTTCTAATTCAAAATACTCACTTGATTTTATAGATGAAATGTGAACTACCTGAAAGTATAATTTTGAAATTAATTTCCTGAATCGCTGCTAACTAAGAGACATAGAATACTCTAAAAATTTAGATGTGTACATTAATGTTCTTACTTACATTTTTTTACAGGACATTGAGATATATTTATGGTTGTTTACAAAAGTCTGTTCAAAATAAGTGGCCAGCCAACACAACCATGAGAACAAGAGTAGTTAGGTAAGGCTTTGTTATCTTTCCATTAGAACTTTAGATTTCGAAATTCGGTATATACAACAATTGAATATAAGTGAATTTGATCACCAGTTATTTTACAAAAATCCGTTTAGATTATATAGTTGTGTGTGTGTATATGTCAAGACACAGACTCCTCTTAAAGTTCCACACGCACAAATAGTGTTAACAAACGTTTATTAAATTAGAAGTTAATCTCAAAAAACACAACTTCAGTGTTATAAACAAAAGGAAGTAGTTTCAGCAACAAAAGGCACTAAAATAGGAGTAGAGAGATAATCCGGATTATCTAGCCAGATAATCCAGTTTAAACACAGTCAAAACGTTCCAGAAAACAAACGCCACGCAACACTGTGGCACAGAGAGAGTCAAAAGAGCTAACTGCTCTAAAAACAAAGCCAGAAACCGCTGGGGATGTCCAAAGCCATTGTCGAGAAGCAAACTGGAGTCAAGAGCCAAAAACGCCAAATGGAACCCCAAAGCAGGGAGTGCGGGAGCGAGCGATGTCGTCACCAGGAAACAAACCGGAGTCGAAGAGCCAGAAGAGCCAAACGGAACGCCAAACGAGGTGGCAAAGCAGAGAACACTATAGCGGGAGCAAGCAAAGTCGTCACCAGGAAACAGACCGGAGTCGAAGAGCCAGGAATACCAAACGGATTGCCAGAGCAGGAAACGCTGAAGTGGGAGCAAGCGAAGTCGTCGCCAAGGAACTGACCGGAGTCGAAGAGCCAGGAATGCCAATCCAGGAAGTAGACCAGACACAGGAACACACAAAGCTGTACAGCCAGGACCCAAGGAGACAGGCAGCGACAAAGCAACGTCCCAAGAAACACCTTGCCTTCTGCAAGGCAACAATTCTCCAAACTCCACTTTTAACTTACTCATCAGAGTCTGATCCTGATGAGACCTCCCCCCTCTCCTTATTCCTTGCAGCTGATCTTGATCTTGTTAGAGGGCCTCGCCCCTCATCTCTCCAGTCCCTCCATCTCCGTTCAAGACTTATATCTCCCCATGTCCCAGAAGTATGAGAGGCTTGCCAATCCCCTGATGCAGCTCCATGAGCTGGCTCATCATCCACACTTACTTGAGTCCAATCAGCATTCTCCATCTCACTCCCAAACCCATCATCCCCAGAAAAACCCTCAAACATTTCATCTTCCGTGGGAGCCATAAGTATTTCCCGGATCTTCTTTCTTTCCCTCTCCCCATCAGACTCTTGCTCCCAAGTTGACCTTTTAATCCCTCTACTCTCTGTCAACTCATCATCCTCTAGCATCTCCTCTTCCCCACAAGAGAATCCTTCAAACGTTTCATCCTCAGAGGGTGCCATAAGTATTTCACAAATCCTTTTCACTTGCTGTTCTTCATCAGACACCTGTTCCCTGTTATCCCCTTTTCTCCTACTAGCAGTAGTACCAGAGCTGCCCCTTGACCCAACTACAACAGTGTATGTGCCTTCAAGTTGCCTGACAACTTGTTTTAATTTATTTTTATTCCACTTTTCTCCTTATTTAGGGACAATAGTAACCCCATGAATATCATAGGATTTTCTCAGGCCAGTAAATTTCAGAAGTGGTTTTGCAAATTATTTTGTCTGAAATACACACTTTTAAACCTGGTATTACTTGGTGTTCTCCCATCCAAGTACTAATCAGCACTAGCTTTGACTCCTCTTATTTTCCAAGAAAAAGAACGAATGGCCTTCACAAAGCCAGCAGAGAGAAAAAAATGACAATAGTTTTTACTCAGAATAGAATTGGAATTGTGATACTGCAACAGGCAAAGCTCTGTTTCTGATAAGAGTTTAATCTGTGTGTGTGTCTTGAAGTTAGGCAGAGAATGTTCAAGATGTCATTTTGCAAATTCCTACCTCAGAAATATAGCATACAGAATCTGGTCTCATCCGAGTACTAACCAGGGCTGACCCAGTTTAGCTTCCAAAATCAGAAAGATTCTGATTCCTGTAGAATACTTAACCCAAGGCTGGCTTAGCCCCACTAAAACATGAAGTCTGAAGCATGGCTCATCAGAAGTAATTAGAGATGAGCAAGCTCATACGGAAGATTGTTACAATGAGCAGGCACTATCAATTTTTAGAAAATTTGCTAGGCATATAACTATATAACATGTACAATAATTCATCTTAGCATTCAAACATAACTACTTAGTAAAACAATCTGTATTTTCTACATCCTTGGAACTGCTGTGATCATCCTGCCAAATAGTAAATAGAAATTTAACACACTCAGGTGCAAGTAGACAATGAAATGCTCATCTGTGTCTGTCATATTTTGGAGTTGAAAATGAGATACTGTTGAGTTTTATAACCATCTTGTAAGGACACACTTAGGATCTTTGTGGATTTTTTTCCAAACTTATTGTGTTCTAAAGACATATTTTGAGGAATATTTTTCATGTTTAGATAAAAAGTTCTTATTTTTCTCTTTTCAGTGGTTTTGTTTTTCTTCGACTAATTTGTCCTGCCATTCTGAATCCAAGAATGTTTAATATCATCTCAGGTAAGTACTTTAGAACAGGGCTAACTGTCCCTGGCAAGCTGTCAGGAAAGAAAGAAAGAATTGTCCCCAGTGGGGACAAATAGAATGCTAGTCCCTTGCTGTCTCCCTGCCCTTTCCCACCCCCAATGACATAGCTGAGAATCACTGCTTTGGGCAGTATTGAGATAATCATACATGACTGAGAAAATACTTTCTTATTGGTTTGGAGGGGGGGATTGTCTGTTGTCAATATAGCATAATTAAATTCATTGGAAGGGCAGTTACAGAAGTATAATGATCTTGTATTGATGGGTTGCATGGTGAACTGGGCCTTAGACAACCCAGCAACTATGCTTCAGCTTCTACTGCTAAACCTCCCTTAGGCTTTTTTGTGCAGCTATAGTGACTTTATTTTTTTTAAACTAGCTTCATATAGTTTTGTTCAATAAAACTATCATGCTAATTCAATGTAATGTAGTGAATGTATCAGAGGAATGTGCAAGCACCCAAATACATCAGTCCTGTTATTTTTTAACTAGTTTGAAAATTATTAGATGGGCCATTGTATGCTTATGCTTTCTTAAATGTCTATATGGGGTTCTTTACTCCAGTTCTTCAAAAAGAAACTGCTCATATGTTTTCTATTGCAAGAAAGGAAATGCTCTGGTTTGGTAAGGCTTCCTGCCCCCCAGTCAGCTAAGAGTGCACCATTTAATGGAATAGGGAAGCTTGCTTTTGCTTAGGAGGGAGGAAAGAACCTTGCTGTTTAGCTCTATGCCTATGCCCTTAGTTGGCCTGGCAGCTAATCTAGTTATCAGCCAGTGTACTTACTGTACTGTCACAACATGAGTTGTAATTTTCAAACTCTATCTCAGATTCTCCTTCTCCTACTGCTGCAAGAACACTGACGCTGGTCGCCAAGTCTGTGCAGAATCTAGCAAATTTAGTTGAGTTTGGGGCAAAGGTAAACACAAAACTAACCATAAGTGAAATCCTTTCTGTGTGTGTGTGTGTATACATATATATATATATGGTGGAGCTAATGTCCATGCTCATTTAATAATGGATTTTACTTGTTTGAATTCTTAATACATTTTTATTGTGTTTAAATTATGTACTGATTTGATCAATAAACATCTTGTGATAGAATAGCAGGATAAAATATGTAAACAAATAAATGTGGACATAACTCTTGCCCTCTCACTGACTGTAGAAGAGCCACCATCACCAGAGAACAAAAGAGCATATATGTAGAGGAGTTTAGCATTCATGCTTTGAAAGAATAACTGAACCAAACCATAACTTTGAAAAACCTCACCTCAGATTTTACACAATATTGTGCAAATTGCACATACACACAAACTTCCATTCTGGAATTCAAAAGAAGAAAAGTCAAAGGAGACAGAACTGTAACTTGGTTGCTTTTTCAAACTTGATTATTACAGTTGGCTTTCTCTGAGTCTTCCTTGAATATTATTAACTAGATAGGCTCAAATATGCATATCTTGCCCTAATGAGTAATGGATAGCAGCATGTACTAAATGTGTTTTATGTTTTCTGCACTGACTTTTTGATCTTACACAGTATGGAAATCTCCCATCTTAAGAACATTATCTGTCCATGTGAACGCACTTACCAGTTGAAGTCCAGTCACTTGGACCTCTGTTGGACGCCATTCTTCCTATATATAAAGTTTAAACGGCAAATCTAATCTCAAAACATTGAATCTTCTTAGAAGACATTAGCAAGATGTCAATATTCTTGTGATTTTCAAACAGCTCTAACACGTTCACTTCTCTAAACCTTTAGTTTTTTTCTCAGTAGTAATTTAATCTCATGACAATCTTTTATTTGTGTTTAAAAATTGTTTTGATTATACAGTACTTGTCTTCTGCAAGACTGCAGTAAGAAAGAAGTTTAAAATACTGTATTTATAATAGGGTATAAATAAAATCCAGGAATAAAAACCTTTCCTAGGTATATGTAGAATGAATAAGGTAGTAACTCTGTAATTTGAATTTTAGGAGCCCTATATGGAAGGTGTAAATCCTTTTATCAAGAGTAACAAACATCGAATGATCATGTTTTTGGATGAACTTGGGGTAAGAAGATTGATTCCCACCGTCTTCTCTACTTTATGCTCTACATACTCACTTCAGAAATTACAGAATGTTCTTTAAAATTGTTTTTTGTAGCTCTGCCTGTAACCAATACTTCCAGATGCCATGTAGTGCTCTGAGGTATATTTTGAGATGCAGCTGATCTAGGCCTAATCGAAACTGTTAGCCCTAGTTGAAGTTAAACTCTCTGAATCGATATTTACTTTAGTTTTCATGAAAAATGTAGCAGTTGATGCAGTTGATCCCCCCCCCCCCTCGTTGGGACTGCAGTTGAATGTATGACCTACCGACTTATCTTTAAGGGAAGGTATGAAGAATTTTTTTTTTGAGGGAGGAGGCACAAAAGCCAAATTCTGGGTAACCATGCTGGAGATTCTATGCCAGTAGATGGGCACTTTACTACTGCTTCAGTCTACCTGCCCAGATTCTATTCACATACTCAATCATATATTATTCCTGCACAATTCTTCTTCAAAGTTTTTCCCATGCCACATTAAGTCCTTTTAAAGCAAAATAGCAGCAAAGAATTGTGGGTCTTTAAATGAGTGGGTCATTGCTTTGAACAGATAGCACACCAACAGAGTTGCTTTAAGCTACATACACAGAATCTACTCTAGTAATAATTTGTAAATAAGTATGAAAAACAAAACTATGGCCCATCAATTGGAAACACTCTATACATTCCAGCCCCCAAAGTAATCTCAAGATCAATTTCTCATGCAAGCAAGGTAATGCTCAAAATTCCTCAACAAAGACCATCTGTGGAGCAGGAAATGGCAGATGTTCAAATTGGGTTGAGAAAAGGGAGAGGATTAGGGGACATAATTGCAAACAGATTGGATAATGAAATGTACTAAAGATTTTCAGGGGGGAAAAGATTTGTCTCTGCTTTATAGATTATAACAAAGCTTTTGGTTATGTAGATCATGAAAAACTATGGACTGCTCTGAAAGGACTCATAACAGTGATCCCTTGTATCTCCCTTCTTGAGGATTGGAATGTATAGTGAGTGTTTGCAATCAGTGGGCCATAGTCTCGTTTCCTATTGTGAAAGATCTTAGTTAAAACTGTAGTAGATTTTGTGTCAGTAGTTTGGGTTTACTCCTGGACACAGCTCTGAAACTGGAGGCCCAGGGTTCTGTAGTGGTAAGGAGAGCTTTTGTCTATTTAAGCTTGTGTGCCAACGGTACCCATTCCTTAAAATGCTGGATCTGGACATAGTGATACATGCCTTATTATTGATTAGTGTAATGCACTGCCCTTGTATTCAAAACTTTATCATTTAGGCTTTTATGTTTCCTGTACACAAGGGAAACATTCTCTGTATGAGTAGATACTGCAGATTGTGGTGGTAGGTTTTGCTTGCTGGAATTGGTGAGAATAAATATGCCATGCTTTCTTTTTTACTGTTCTCACAACAGTTCTGAACTTTTTTAACTTTTTGTGTTAAAGAATGTACCTGAACTTCCAGACACTACAGAGCCTTCTAGAACTGACTTGTCACGTGATCTAGCAGCCCTTCATGAAATCTGTGTAGCACATTCTGATGAGCTGCGAACACTGAGTAATGAACGAGGGGCAATGCAGGTAAGAGCTGTTCTCAAAAATGGGCTTTCCTTCATTTCATTTAGGCACTAATTACAAACATGGGGAACAAGCTAAGCACAATTTTCTGTTCTCATAATTTATGTTTAAAGAACCAATTTCTTAGTAACATAGAAATGTATGAAAGTGAATGATAGCAGAACATAGATAACTCTACCTCTATGAACTGTAAAAGGTGAATTGGTGCCTTCTGTTCTACCTTTAGTTTAATATGGGGCTCTTTCAGATTTGAAACAAAACATATTCAGAATCTACTTAAGAAAGTTTGTTCAGAGGGCTCTTTAAATATTGCAGATTGCTCCTGGCCCATGTTTTCTGTGTTCCAAATAGCAGAACAATCTGGTACTTGATAAATCTGAAGTGCTTTCATAGTATGACACATTTTAGCATATAAAAGTATCAAAATCAAATTCTTAAAAGAGTGAGATTCATATGGATTGTCAAGCCATCTCACCCTAACTCATCATTAAACTAGGTTAGTAAAATACTATTTCCCTCAGGCTGTGTTTTGTCAGTTGTAACATTCACAGATTTGTGAATGAATAAATTGACTTAGATAATAGTTCCTTTTATATATGTAATGGATCCTTTCACATACTAAAACAACACTGTAGTTAGAGGCAATCAAATGAATAAATTGAAGAAAGCCAAATATTAAATGTTTACCTAATTGCAAATTGTTAATATACTTTAAAAATGGTTAAATCAGTGGAGCTAATTACTTTCTGATACATGAGACACAGTAGGTCTGTTCACACAATAAAATAAACTAAGGACCTACAACTCTGGCTTGCATGAACAATATGTTAGCTCACTCTGCTTATTTGTTTCTGCTTCCAGTGAGAGCAGATAAACAGAATACAATAGTTTTGCTCAACAGTTGATTTATTGCAAATTCTAGCAACAGTCAGCTTCCCTTCATCAGATTGTTGATACAGAATAAACCAGAGAAGGGGAATGATTGGTTGCATATAACAATATAACAGAAATCAGAGATCCACCATTTTTCAACTGCTTGGCACAGTAAGCAGAGTGACTTAGTAATACAGCTTTCTGCTTATTATTGACAAGCCAGGTTACCTACAGAACCCCATATGTAATTACCTGGAGGGCTTTATATTACCCATTTTTCTTCGTGTACTCTGTGAATGCACACTAATGGAGAGGCTGCGCCTGCGCAGGTCCCAACGGAAACTCTTCCCAAGCTGAAGTTTAAATTTTGGCGGTAGCCACGCCCCTCCGTCCCCGGAGGGCATATAAGGCAGCCCTTGGCGTCTGCTCTCCAGTTCCTTTTTTTCCGCCGCAAGGTTCACTTCGGATTCTCATGTCTACGACTCGCTTCAAGCGCTGCACTCAGTGTGCCGCTAAAATTCCTGACTCCGACGGCCACGCCAAGTGCCTCTACTGCCTCGGAGAAGCACATGTCGTCGGTACCTGCCGTTTCTGCCTGGCCCTAACGGCCCAGGCTCGAAAAAATAGAGCCGCGAGGCTTAGAGCGGCGCTCTACGAAAAATCGCTCGCTCCTGAACCCGCTCCGTCGACTTCGGGCACGAAGTCGCCGCTTAACCCGGAATCGATGTCGTCTTCAGCGGCTAAAGCCCCTTCGGTCTCGTCTAAGGCGTCCAGAGCCTCCAGGTCGTCCAAGGCCGCTAAACCACCGTGCACTCTCACCACGGCCACGGTGTCGACACGTTCTGGTCGGGTCGGTCCTTCCTCGACGTCGAGCTCGGTAGCTTCCGTTTCCTCGGCTCGATCCCAGCTCGGGGCTCCTCCATCGACCTCCGCGATGAAGATCGCCTTTAAAAGGGCTCATGAGGAAGCTCGTCGGACCCAATCCGACTCAGCAATGATCCCTCCCACACCGGGTAAATCCCTGAGGGTTCCATCAAAACAACCGCTCGCTAAGAAGAGGGCAACCCAACGCTCTTCCTCTTCTGCCTCCTCCAAGATGGATGTCCCTTCTTCGGCAACTTCTTCTAGAAGGTCTTCTCCGATCGCTCCCGCTCAGCGACCTCGCCAGCCTTCTCCTCACCAACTCTCGGACGGCGAGTTGCAGGACTCACCCCACCACTCCACTCAGACAGTGGTCAGGGTCCCATCTCCTCGACCTGCTGCTTCTCATCGTTCATCTCGTCAGCAGCTTTTTCCCCCGACCTCGACACCGGAACGGGGTAGACAAACCACTCGCCTGGCTCGAGCGGTCCAGGCTTCGGCCTCCAAACAAACTCGGCTGCAGATAGCTCCTGCTCTTGAGGCGGTGCCGCCACCAGAGACTGTGTTGTCATCTCCCCCCCAGTCCCCTCAAGGGGCTGGGGACGATGAGATAGAGATTGATCGCCCGGATTCTGCTCTCTCGGCCTCGGTGGTATCCTTAGGCCTCGATCTCTCTCCTCCCCATGATGCCTATGAGGTGGATCCTCCTTCGCCTACCGACAACATTCGGGCTTTCTCCGAGCAAATGATTAGAATGGCTGATGCCCTGGGTTTAGAAATTAAACAGACTTCCAAAGCAGTAACTGACCCGGTTTTCAAACGGGTCCAAGCCCAGGCCCCTCCAGCCACGCTGTTGCCGTTCTTACCCTATCTCCTCGATGTTATCCAATCTTCGTGGAAAACCCCCTCCTCGATCCCTCCTACCTCGAAGAGAATCGAGTCTTGGTATCGTACGGATGACGACACCTTAGAATGGCTTAAACACCACCCCGACCCGAATTCCATGGTCGTGAAGGCCTCTCAGTCCTCCGGTCGTGAATCCACTACCCCTGCAGACAGAGAGGGTAAAAGGTTCGACGCGGTCGGCAGAAAGCTCTACTCCGGAGCCCTTCTACTTTGTCGAATGGCGAACTATGGGGCCTGTATGGGGGCATACCAGCAGATCCTCTGGGAAAAAGCTCAGCCCTTCTTCGCGAAGTTGTCCGACGAAGACCGGTCGGTCATGTCCACCCTCCAACAAGAGGCCGATTCGTTAGCGCATCATCAAATCCAGATGGCTAAGCATACGGGCGACACGGCCGGCAAGATGATCGCCCACGCCATTGCCATTCGCCGCCACGCCTGGCTGAGATCTTCCGGCTTATCTTCTTCCTCGAGGCAGGTCATCGAGGACCTCCCCTTCGACGCCATGGGCCTCTTTAATGCTGGCACCGATGACAAGCTTAAAACCAACCATGACTTTAAAGTTCTAGCCACTAAATGCGGCGATCAACCCCAGGCTCACCGCACCAAGTGGTTTCCTCAACGCTTTCGACGCTTCCCGCCTCCTTCTTACCGCCAGCAATCTTTCAGACGTCCCTCGGTATCAAACAACCAAAATCGCCATCAGCCCCGTCGGGCCGCACAACCTCAAAGACAGCGCGGCCGGGCCACCCCCACCGCTGGTCAACCTATCCGGCGTTCCTGACGCCATCTCTCCTTCCAAAGACTCTTTCTCCGGTACCGATGTCGTTCTCACTCCTCCACACCCCTCTCCTCCACCAAATCAACCTCATGGTCTCTTTATAGACCGCCTGGCTCCCTTCTTTCACCGGTGGAAATCTATTACTTCAGATGCCTGGGTTCTAAAAATTGTCCAAGAAGGCTATGCCTTAGAATTCGAAGAACTCCCTCCCACCGGTCAGGTCCTTCTCTCCAACCCCTCTCAAGAAATTCTCGCAGAGGTCGACGCTCTCCTCGCCAAAGGGGCTATTCGGCCTTCTCCATCGGCACAGGACCCTCAAAGCTTCTTCTCCAGGTACTTTACGGTCCCGAAGAGGGGTGGGGGCCTCCGCCCAATTCTAGACTTGCGCATGCTCAATGTCTTCATACGCCCAACCAAGTTCAGGATGGTCTCCATCGCCTCCATCCTCCCGATGCTTCAGCGCGGAGACTACTTCGTGTCTATAGACCTCCGAGACGCCTATTTCCACGTGGCGATTCGAGAAAACCACAGGCGCTTCCTCTCTTTCAAGGTCCTCGACCAAACCTACCAGTTCACCGTTTTGCCCTTTGGCCTCGCTACCGCCCCAAGGGTCTTTACCAAAGTCGTCGCTGTCGTGGCTGCCCACCTCCGGCTCCAGGGGATCACAGTTTTTCCCTATCTAGACGACTGGCTTCTGGTCGGATCCGACCCTGTCCTACTCCGTCGACACGTCGACTACACCCTCTCTCTTCTAGATTCTCTCGGTCTCCAGCTAAACCACGAAAAATCTCACCTCATCCCGTCGAACAAGATCCGCTTCATCGGCGCCCTGTTCGACTCAATCGCTCAGACTGTCTCGCTCCCGCTCGACAGGTTTCTAGCTCTCCGTCATCAAATCATCTTCTGCGAGACCCACCGAAGAGTTCGGGCTCGATCCATTCAAATACTGCTGGGCCACATGGCCTCCACAGTCCTCACGACCCCGTTCGCCAGGCTCCGTCTCCGGTCCCTACAGAGGTGGTTCATAGATGTTTTCAAGCCATTTCGCCACCCCAACTCGAGGTTTCTCTCGATCCCGCCTCATGTTCGTCGGTCGCTTCTCTGGTGGAAGTCCCTCTCCAACGTCTGCAGGGGTCTTCCGTTTCACTCGGTTCCTCCCTCGATCACCATAACCACAGACTCATCCAATTTCGGCTGGGGAGCCCACATGAAGGGCCTCACTGTTCGGGGCCTCTGGTCTCCCTCCGAGAAGGCCAATCACATAAACTTTCTCGAACTCCTTGCTATCTTCAAGGCTCTGAAAGCCTTCTCCCGCCTGATCTCCCAAAGATCTGTCCTCGTACAGTCAGACAACACAGTAGCAGTATTCTACATCAACAAACAGGGCGGCACGGGCTCAAGGAAGCTGATGCTTCTCTCCTCCCAACTGTGGCATTGGTGCATAGCCCACAACATCCAAATCTCGGCGACTCACCTTCCCGGGATCCACAACGACTTGGCAGATGCCCTCAGCAGAATGACGACTTCCTCCCACGAGTGGATGCTCGACCCCGAGACTCTTCTTTCTCTCTTTCTCAAATGGGGTTTCCCCACCCTAGACCTCTTCGCTTCTCCCCAGAACGCTCAGCTGCCTCGGTACGGGGCAAGACTTCTCCCGTCCTCCTCTCCAGGCTGCCTGGGAGACGCCTTCCTTCTGGACTGGTCGGCGGAACCAATCTATCTCTTTCCGCCTTTTCCTCTGATACCGAAGGTCCTCCAGAGGCTCCGATCGGTACCGATGTCGGCGATCCTGATAGCGCCAGCCTGGCCTCGTCAACCGTGGTTCCCGGCTCTTCTTCATCTTTCCAAGGCGACCTTCTTCACTCTGCCTCTCCTACCACACCTCTTATCCAGAGAAAACGGCCAGATTCTGCATCCGGATCTCCCCTCTCTACATCTCACTGCTTGGAGGATTCTCGCCTGACCTCCCTCCCGCAGAACTTACAAGAGGTCCTCCGCGCAGCTCACAAGCCGGCTACAACCAGGGCCTACACTTATAAAGTCTCTCGCTTTCGTTCCTTTCTTCGCTCCCGAGGGATCACTGCTTTCCCAACCTCGATACCGATTGTGCTGGACTTCCTTATGTCTCTAGCAGAACAAAAGCTTTCTCTTGCCTCTATGAAATCTTACCTGGCCGCTCTATCATGGTGCTTTCAGCAGCATGGTAGACCATCATTGTTTTCCGATCACCTCGTCAAGACCTTCTTAAAAGGATACAACAACATCTGCCCACCGGCCCAACCTCCTACCCCAGGCTGGAACCTCGAGCTTGTCCTTTCCCAGCTCACTGCTTCTCCCTTTGAACCTTTGGCCTCGACCGACCTACGTCTCCTTTCTTGGAAAGTTGCCTTCTTGGTGGCCATAACCTCAGCGCGCAGACCCTCGGAGCTGGCGGCCCTTCGGGTCGATGAACCCTACCTCCGCTTTCATCACGACCGCGCCGTTCTCCGTCCGGACATCACCTTCCTTCCCAAGGTGGTCTCTGCTTTTCACCTTAACCAGGACATTGTCCTTCCCGCTTTCTTCCCAGACCCCTCGTCTCCCCTTGAGCGGAGACTGCACCTCCTTGATGTGCGTAGAGCACTTCTGTTCTACCGAGACCGTACTAAGGACATTCGAAAGACCCCAAAACTTTTTGTGGCCCATGCCCCAGATAAACTGGGCAATCCTATTTCTTCTCAAAGACTCTCACACTGGATTGCTCAGGCCATTGAACTGGCCTATGAACTAGCCAAAAGACCTCCTCCCCCGTCGGTCCGCCCGCGTTCGACGAGAGGTCTCTCCACGTCGACTGCCTTCCTAAGGGGCATTTCCCTGGACTCCATCTGCAAGGCAGCGATCTGGTCTAACCCCCTTACATTTGTGTCTCACTACAGGTTAGACCAAAAGACTTTGAAGGATGCCGCCTTTGCTAGGGCGGTTTTATCCTCATGCTTGTCCTAACCTTCTGCATTTATGACTTCTATGTGGGTGCCTTTTCTCATGCGACCCTCTTGTTGTTTTTTCCTGTTTGATACATGTTTGCACTACTCTCCTGATGATCCGTGCCTTATTGCTATTGCCTTCCCCCTTAGGGGAATGATGTTTTCCTGTTTTTCACATGTGCTCTTAAAGGGTTATATCATGCCTGACCGAACTGCCTTCGGTGTTTGGCGTGTGTTTGATGCAATACCTTAATGGGTCCTTGGACCAGGGTTTCTTTGATGTTTTCATGTTTAATAAACATATGTTTGGACAGTTTTCTCGTTGTCAGGGTTTGCTTAGCCCGCCTCCGAGACCTAAGCTTGCTAGTCTCCATTAGTGTGCATTCACAGAGTACACGAAGAAAAAGGACAGGTTGCTTACCTGTAACCATGTTTCTTCGAGTGTACTCTGTGAATTCACACAAGCCCGCCCTTCCTTCCCCTCTGGCAAACCCTCTTCCTTTCTCGTTGCCTTTGCGGCGTAGGAACTGGAGAGCAGACGCCAAGGGCTGCCTTATATGCCCTCCGGGGACGGAGGGGCGTGGCTACCGCCAAAATTTAAACTTCAGCTTGGGAAGAGTTTCCGTTGGGACCTGCGCAGGCGCAGCCTCTCCATTAGTGTGAATTCACAGAGTACACTCGAAGAAACATGGTTACAGGTAAGCAACCTGTCCTTCTCTAGTCACAGTCCAAATTATTCCAAAGACTCAGTGATTTGATCCTTTCACATGACTAAAAATCATGTGGCCCTTATGTAATTGAGCTGCAACTCCCACCCCTCTAGTAATTCTTATCAATGGTACGATTGGATCGAAGCTATAATAAAACCTTATTTAAAGCACCAGGTGTTCCATACCTCTGTTTTAAAGTTGCACAAAAAGCTGTGTACATCTGAGGCTCAGGAGCACTGTAGTATGTTAATTGATCAATAGAAGAAAATCTTTGCTAATACCTTAATTATATACCCTTTTTAACAGCATGTGTTGAAAAAGCTGCTGGCAATTACAGAACTGCTTCAACAAAAGCAAAATCAGTATTCTGTGTCTAACAGCATCAGGTAGCAGCTTTCTGCTTGATCCAGCATGTTCAGTACGACAACTTTCACGATATCACTTACTCTTTGCTCTTGCCAAAAATAGAACACACATTTCACGTTTCCAGTGATGTGTGAACTATGCAAAACACAAAAACAAAAACAAAGATCCTGTTGGTGACTGAACATACCAGCAGCTTTAAGCTATCTGTGCAGGACACTTGCACTTTCTTCCACTTGGAACCAATTTTCACAACCTCTCTGAGCCTTGGTGTGTACTTCACCTTCCACAAAGAAGATGCTGTGACTGTCTCTTGAACTTTCAATTTGTTTCAAGAACTCCAATTGCCAAAGTCTTGCTGTCTTTTGGGGAAAAATACAGCCAATTGCCAAGGAAGTGTTTTGACAGCAAAGTATAACTGGATAGAACACACTTTACTGTAATTTGATCAGTTACAACTATATTAGGACTGTTCCGCTACCTTGAAATATATTTACAGCTTCCAGAATTTGATAGGAAATCTTTGCTGTACACTTTTTATACCATTTGATTTCTCTTGTTTAGAGTTGTACTGAAATAATATGCATATTGGGTTTTGTCAGCTTTTTTAAAGAAAATGGTGCCACTTATTGTTTTGAATGATGTTTCCCATCAAGGACTGTATATTCAGATAAATCAGTGCTTTTTGTAAAATGTTTACAACGGTAAATAATTTGAATTCATATTAAGTTTATTGATTATTGTATCGGGCATGCATGCACTCATTAAACACTTTTGTAGCATAACCCTTTTCTTGCCTCTTGCCTCACATTTTAATTCCGGAGGAGGGTGGGATGGATGCAGATCATTAATTAAGGAAGACTATTCTTGGTCTGCATTTTTTTTTGCATGTTTGGATATTGATCTACTCTGGCCTGCTCTGCCTCTTGTCAGTAAGAAGCAGATACTGCGTAGAAGCGGCGCAGACGAGGCTGGTTATTTCTTCCTTAAAAGAGAAACCAGTCTTCTGTAAAGATTAAACCTGTTGGAATATGTGGATAGAGTTCTGAAGGACCACATCAACCAACTTTTCCACAACCTGTCGCTTTCCTGGATAAAAGGCCACCCAAGTACAAACAATCCTAAGTAACTCAAAAAAATTAACTCAGGATGACCATCTACCCTTAATATATGTATGGGAATGCGTATATCAGTAGTACATTAAACTCTGTCTGACATGTGTTTGTAGTACCAAGAAATAAGCTAAACATTTCTACTCTTGAGCACAAAGATCTAAAGAGAATGTTGGCCGTATGTAGTTACAAAGCTCCTGTCAACAGAAACCCTGTTCAAATTGAGTCACTATTCTAATCACTGTAATTATGTTTTAATTCTTTCACCAATAAGTTCTAAACTGCTTTACCACTGAAATGCTCTGGGAACATCCACTAGAGGCCAAGGTTTGCAACAAGGCAAAAAAGCAACTAACTAGGTCTGCAGTATACTGTAACCAGGAAATGTTCTGTTGACAGCATTTGGGGACTGGATAGTCTTGCTTTTTCTTAGCTGCAAATGTGATGTTATCTTTATTTGGGAAAAATACCGTCTTACCCAAAATACTGCAAGCAACATCAGTCTTTTAACTGAATATATAATAAAAGTACAGCATTTGGATAAAGGAGATAAGGATAGAGCTTTCAAATACGTTCCACAGTTCACATTTAGCCGGGCTGGGGAAAATTGTCAGGTGGTAGCATCAACACTTTTGTTGCCTATGTCCCTAAACCAGTAAAAGACACAATAAAGTGTAGTGGTGGACAGAAAATTAAAAAATAAGCCTTACTTTGATGGTTCCTGCAAGATTAGTGGCAGTTAGTCCTAAGCAACCCCTCCTTCTGCAGCAAAGGAAGCAGCATATATGCAGTTATTTCCATACTAGAACATTTATCACCATCTCAGATCTCTTCTAGAAGCAAAGATCTGAAAGAGTTCTCCCTTTAGTGCCCCTTCTAAATTCATGGGGCTTATTTAAGAAGGGGAATTCCACCCCAACTTGCAGGAGCATCTAACCAGGTTAAAAGTTCAATTTACTGGCTATGATTATAAATGAAATAGAATTTTGAACCAGTTGGTTAGATGGCAAACTTGAAAGTGTGTGTCAGCTGAAAATTTCACTACACCTCACATATATCATAGATAGCAGGAATGGAAAGATGGAAAGCCAAATAATTTCAGACTCTGCTTGTGATCTGACCATTGTCCGTGGGGGGCAGTAGCTGATGTATCTCAAACAGGCACTTACCTGTTTTCTGTCCACCTCCTAGCCAAGGCACTTTTCATTTGAGTTCTGTGACTGTTGAGAAGCGTATTTCTTTACCCATGGCAGTCTGGACCCCAAATGAAAGGTTCAGTCCTCTTGTGCAAGACAAGGCAAAAGGAATGTATTACGAAGGTGAGAAGGGAAATCAATCCTTTCATCCATACCTCACAACCTCTGAGGATGCCTGCCATAGATGTGGGCGAAACGTCAGGAGAGAATACTTCTGGAACATGGCCACACAGCCCGAAAGACATACAACAACCCTGTGATCCCGGCCATGAAAGCCTTCGACAACAAATCCTTTCATTCTTGGCTCTGTTCAGCAGTTATTTAGCCTGGCCCTTGGTGACGCTGAGTATTAGCAGAGTTGGAGCATTCACAACAGCAACAAAAATCCTTTTTCAAACTCAGATTGGTGTAATGATCAGGAATTATATCATGGGAAATTCAAGGCCATTGTTCCTCCTTTTCCCACTTGCTATTTTAGGTAGGAAATTTATCATTTTCTAGCTCTGATGTTCCCTTTCATCTTGGGCATTAATTAGGTAATCTACATACATTAGGATTTACTGCAGCCTCTGCTGCATTCATAAAAAATTTGCAAAAAAGTGTTGGTCCAGACCACTGCTTCTTAAATTGTGAGTCTTGACTCCAGATGGGGTCCCCTTAGCTCAGTTTGTGGAGTCGGTGAAAATTTGGCAACAGAAAGATTTTTGAATGCCATCTAATTACAAAAATGTTAGCAATGTGTAGTGTTTAGTAGACTGTAGAAAATGCTTCAGCTGAACTTCATAAAAAAGAAAATCAGCCTCTTTATCAAGCCTTACAAGTGCTGATTTGTTATCAGTAAATGATTGATTTTTATACCTACTTTATATTACCTATATATCCGTGGTTGTGTAAAGATTTGTCGGACAGAAAGGGGTTTAAAGAAGTCCTGGTCTAGACAATATAACACTGCTTTGCCAGCCTTTCCAGTTGGCACTCTTAACAATAAGCTTTATGTGGTTACTGTAAGAAATGAAATTATTCCCCATTAAAACCAAAATGTGAAGTCTTGGAATTTAAACAGTAGTGATGCTCCTTGTAGAAATTGTAGTTAAGTTCATTGAAGTATTCCAGTCAGTTTGTAAAACAATTTTATTATATTAGTGGTATTTCATTTCTCTGCATGGAGAGAGCTGTGCTTTTCCCATGAATTCAGAATATGTTAAATATTCAGGATTATGTCTCTGTGGATAGTCAGTCAATCAAGTCATCATCTGTCCATTCATCCTAAAAAGAGAAACAAAAATTTAATCTTTTGTTGTAAAAGAAACCACACAGGCACCAAATCTATCATTCTGGTTTCAGTTCAGTTTGAATTATCCTGGAAGGATGGAAAGGATTCCAGTAGCTCCACTTAGGATATGGTAGAATTAGGTTGTGCATATATAATACAAAGATTGCTGTTCTAGTTGAAAAAGTCCAGAGATAAACAATTCATAGCTGTGACTAAGCTAACACCAGAAGGTTATGATCCAAAATGAGACAGCAAGAATGTATGGATTTCAGAGACAACAGAAATATCCCAGTATGTAGATTACATGAAGGGGAAGAGCATTGGAAATATAGTGATTCTGGCCCTGTAAGTCTTCGGCAATACGATGTGTTCTTTATCAAAGAGGACATCATCAACAATTTTAATAATATCCTGTCCCTTTCCCAATCTGGAACTCAAGGCATCTTACAAAAGTTAAAACAAATACAGCTGAGACAGTGTACATCATACAAAGCTTTTTTATTTGCCATATTTATATCCTGCCTTTCTCTACCCCGAGGGGGACTCAAGGCGGCTTACAAATGGCACTTGTGCAGTGCCTTGGGCATAAAGCTTAAAATAGTTATACAGCAGAGTTCCGGTTATTCGACATAAACTGGTGGGCCAAATGTTGGATAAGCAGAATTGACAGATAATAGGGAGGCCCTATTATCCCTCCCGGCAAGCCGGTTTAGGGAAGCGCCTCGTGCGCGTTGTTGCCTAGCAGCGCGCACAGGGTGCCTCCAAAGGGCCGGTCTGACACGTCGGATAATACAGTAGGTCAGATAACCGGAAGTCGGTTAGCCGGAACTCTATAATGAAAATTACTGAGGCCAAGTGTTAAGCAAGCTGATTCCCCAGAATAAGTAACAGTTCTGGACCTGGGTGAATAAGTAATTTGGTTGTGTAGAAATATCTCACTGAGCCAAAATCACAGATGGAAATGATAGTCATCTGAAGCAGAAAATGTTGTAGTAAAGTGAAACTTCATTAGCTGCCCTCACATTTAAAGTTTCAAGTTCTATTGCAAACTTTTTCCATTTAAAAGGAGATGAGTTTGAGGTTGAACTGGAAAGATGTACATTTGAGAGCACAAAGAACTGCTTCAAGCTGACATGGAGCATACCATTTAGCATAAGTTAAGTACCTAGGTATAGTGCAAGAAATACTCTTATCTCTCAGAGATTTGATGTGGATATATTAACATCTCATAGAGATGCTAAGAGTGTGGTTTGCTTTGCCCAGGTATTTCAACATTTTACAGCTTTTGGCATATACCATCCATAACCTAAATGTTGGTGATAGGACTCTTAAGCAGTGCAGGAGTGCAATTATATATTTCATAGGATTTAAACTGTAAATTATTATTTTTAAAGATCAGCTTCTACTTTTACCCCTTGTAAATATGCCAAAAAAGAAAGTATTTCTATTGCAAAGGCTTTGAAGAAGGACAGAAATATGAAAATGTTTATGCTAAAAAGAGAAAGAAGTAGAGAAAAATATGAGCTGATGATGTATACATTTAGGAGATTTAAAAGTAGTCAAATCCTATTTTAAAAACACCTGTTATTGTTTGATTAGTTAGCGTTAGTTCTTTGTGTTTTTGTTGCTGCTTTTGCCTTGTTAAATATCTTCTAGTTATGTATGTGCATTTCTAAACTGTTTGGAGCAATTCCTTTTTGGGAGGAAAAAAGCAAGAGATAATTTCTTTCAGTACATAAAATGAGTATTTTTAAGTAACTCAAGCAGTAACTTCCACAAGTCATGCTAAACCTTAATTTGCTGCCTATACAGAAAGTTTGATCTGATTATTTTAAAAGCGTGCATAAGCTTGTGAAACAAAGAAATCCAACCTCTCTGTCTTAGGATTTATTAAAAGACACATTTCCAGGAAAATATTTTGATTGTCTCAGAAGATGTCTCCAATTAATTGGCATTTCCACTACCAACAAGAAAAGTAAGAAAGGCAACTTCCAAGACGCTGCCTGCTGTGACACACCAAGCATCATCTAAAAGAAAAGAATATGCTGTTTGCTTGAGAAGTATTCTAGATGTAAATTTATGCAGATCTGATAAAATAGGCCATCAATTTGTCAACTACGATTTCTTTAATTAGGTGAGATATTTTTCAATTTTAAAAATGTATAGAAATCTACCAACCTCCTCCATTTTAGATTTCTTTGCAACGTATTCATCGTCTTCATAGCCTTTCCTCTTCTTTCTAATGAAAGTGACAAAATACAAAGTTAGAAAGGATGTTCTTGCTCAAGAACCCCATTTCTTTCATCAGTTACATTTTATATTAAAGGAACTAGAACAAACCCAATCACCCAACAAAGATTCACTGTCATTTTATGTGTATTTACAATATAAAAAGGCAACACTACAAGCTTTTTAAAGCAGCTGTTAATGAAGGCTGTTCAGAATCCTGTCCAGGTGCTGCATATTCGTAAATGGAATGGACTTACATTTGCGGGAATTAGAAATGCAGACTTGTGTAAGGTTTATATACAGCAGAGTGCTGGTGTTATGATGTAGCAGAGCCGGCAAAGTAACCAATATGCACTAGTGTCTGATGTATCACAGACTGATGCACAAAAAGATCAATGCGTATCACATTGGTGTCACTAAGCACCAATGTGTACCGTGCACTCCTGTTACATATCTTTGCAATTCAGTAAATGGGTTTCTTAGTGCCTTTGATATATAATTGGGTATTCGCAATGATATGTAATATATCAGGCCAAATAGGATTCTGGCCAGTATTTTTTGCTAAATTTTTACTAAATAATCTTGTAGCGTCTTAAAAAAATAAGATAGGCCTGCCAACTCCGAAATCTATTGGTCTTTTAAAGGTATGTTGTGCATAGATTAAGTTAATTAAGCTTTGAAAAAGAAAAATACTTATTTATGCATTTCATGTTGTTTTCTCCCGTATGAGACTCAAGGCATCTTGCAATACAATTAAAACAATTGATAGATTTAAAAAGAGCAACTCTATTAAAAATATTACAGTATGCTTAAAGTAATACCCATGAAGAATGAGGAATTTGGCATGTAATTTTACATTGCTACTTACGTATTTGTATTAAGGGCAAGTTCTGGACTATGACATTTCTCTAGCTTCTGTTTTAGAGCAGGAATTTTTTCTGGATGTGGTAGCTCATATTTTTTTACCAGATGTTTCATGCCTACACAGAAGTAACAAAACATGATCAAAATAACAACTAAAAATATTGTGAACTGAGTTCATTATCAGACACATTAAAGTATTCCCAAGAGAACTATTCGGTATTCTCCTTTACAGTCTCCTGATTCCACTCCTACCTAGAATCATAGAATAGTAGAGTTGGAAGAGACCTCATGGGCCATCTAGTCCAACCCCCTGCCAAGAAGCAGGAAATCGCATTCAAAGCACCCCTGACAGATGGCCATCCAGCCTCTGCTTAAAAGCCTCCAAGGAAGGAGCCTCCACCACAGTCCGGGGCAGAGAGTTCCACAGCCCTCACAGTGAGGAAGTTCTTCCCGATGTTCAGGTGGAATCTCCTCTCCTGTAGTTTGAAGCCATTGTTCCGTGACCTAGTCTGCAGGGCAGCAGAAAATAAGCTTGCTCCCTCCTCCCTGTGACTTCCCCTCACATATTTGTATATGGCTATCATGTCTCCTCTTATCCTTCTCGTCTACAGGCTAAACATGCCCAGTTCTCCAGACCTTTGATCGTTTTAGTTGCCCTCCTCTGGACGCTTTCCAGCTTGTCAACATCTCCCTTCAACTGCGGTGCCCAGTATTGGACACAGTATTCCAGGTGTGGCCTGACCAAGGCAGAGTAGAGGGGGAGCATGACTTCCCTGGATCTAAACGCTATACCCCTATTGATGCAGGCCAAAATCCCGTTGGCTTTCTTAGCAGCTGCATCACATTGCTGGCTCATGTTTAACTTGTTGTCCACAAGGACTCCAAGATCTTTTTCACATGTACTGCTGTCTAGCCAGGCGTCCCCCATTCTGTATCTTTGCATTCCATTTTTTCTGCCGAAGTGAAGTATTTTGCATTTGTCCCTGTTGAACTTCATTTGTTAGTTTCGGCCCACCTCTTAGTCTGTTAAGATCGTTTTGAATTCTGCTCCTTTCTTCTGGAGTGTTGGCTATTCCTCCCAGTTTGGTGTCATCTGCAAACTTGATGATCGTGCCTTCTAACCCTTCGTCTAAGTCATTAATAAAGATGTTAAAACAGAACCGGGCCCAGCCCTTCATACACAAGACCTATCGATTAGTTATATCACTGTATTTCTCAGGAACCAACTCACCCAATTACATAAATCTCGTCCATAGTACAGTAGAAGGCAAAGTGTATGCCAGGAAAACTGTGTTCTAGATCAAAGAACTGTAACGCTGTAAATGAAGCTGCTTTCGTTGAATGGTATCAGTCTTCCCCAAGCTACTGTGCCCTTCAAATGTTTGGGACCTCAACTCCCGAAAACCACAGCATGTAGCAGTAGTGATCAGGAACCCTGATTTATTTATTATTTATTTGCTATATTTATATGCTGCCCTTCTCACCCCGAAGGGGACTCAGAGCGGCTTACAAATTAAATTTACATACAATATTATATTATTAGTACAATACTGGCAATGAATTACTATATTGTACTATATCAATATATTGTAATATTATTAGTAATATTACATGTAAAATATAATATATAATTAATATTATTATATTGTATTATTTGTATTATATCATATTGTAATATAATATAAATATTATATGCATATACAATGTTATAATTATTATATATTAGTGTGTGTGTGTGTGTGTGTGTGTGTGTGTGTGTGTGTGTGTGTGTGTGTGTGTATATATATATATATATATATATATATATATAATCTCTAGCATAGCATGTTATTGTTGGGAGTGGCCTCCAGCTGATGTAAAGAGACAAGATGGAACTCTCTTCATGGCTCCCTCTTAGCTCTGGCACCCGATGTGTTATTCAATTTATATTGAGGACATCATGATGGAGAAGGCTACATTATATTGGGCCATCTGTAATCCTCCCTACACAATATTCCTAGTTGAGAAGAGTACCTCTCTTAACTGTTTCCTTTTAGCAAGACATTCTTATCTACAATGCACACATAAAGTAGAGAGTAGGACAAAAGGCTGAGCAAAGAAAGCCTTCTAGGAAGTGAATGAAGGACCTTGTTTACATGTGCAAAATTGTCTTTAAAAAGAGGAACAAAGCTTACATATCTCAGATCTCAAAAAGGTCACAGCACTATATGAACACTTAATGGGTTTTCTATCAAATTAAAAGCAAGCCCTCTTGTCAGACAAGCATTAATCAACTTAGTACTGCTCTAACTTTGTTCAAATAGTTCCAAAGACAAAGTCTTGGCTTAAAATTTGCCATGTAACATCCTTCACCCTAAGATTACATTTGTAAGACTCTCAGCTGTCATCTTACTTCAGAGGATTTACTCTAAATAATGTCAAGACACAGTGTAAGTACGAAGTGAAGAACTATACTGAACTAGTTGTTCACATTATGAGGGGTTTTTTTAGATTTCCTTGAGGCTAATAGATAATGCAGAGTTAGCAATACTGTCCCAGGAAAACTGTCAGAGGCACAGGCACATTTTGCATATCAAGCCTTCAGAATATAAATCAACTGAAGTCTGTGTTGTCTTTGATGAAAGCATAAAAGAAGTATCAAGGACAGTCTACTAAGCACAAGTCTACTGAACAACTGAGTACATCTGTTTTGACATTTCTGTGTGCCCAAGACCATGGGTTCCAGGCTCCAATACCTTTAAGGGTGAAGGAGAGGAAGGGTGGATCACTCTTTTGTGTCCCTATGGTGCTCTAGAGAGCCTCCCAAGTTTTGTTTTAGTCTTTATTTAAAAACTTCTCTTGCTTCACAATGAGGCCTCAATCAAAAACTATGCTATTCAAAGTTGTGACCACACAACCAGTGCCACTGGATGTTGGTTCCTGACAGGTTTTTTGGGAAGCACAAATATGGTACCAGTCCCTGGCACACTGTGGAAATATACAGAGACTGGTTTGTATAGCACAGAGGTGCTAAACCCATTTTTATGAAGAGCCACATCAGCCTCCAAAGAGCCACTGAATCCATGAACAGAGAATCTGTGAATACAGAGGGCCATGTGTATATATCTATCACATAGCAATCAGTGCTCTTTAGTTTTTACCTAATTTGGATCCCCAGGTATCAATCAACTCCCATCGCTTTCGATTATCCAACATGCTGACTGGGGATAATGGGAAGTGCAATCCAACAGCACTGACTGCTCTGAGGTTGAGGTTAAAGGACATTTTGAAGTCAGGCATTATATCCACAAGCCTTGTACAAAATTCAAACCCTACTATCCTGACTAAATAGAATAAGCTGCAGCCTTTCAGGTATTGCTGTATCACACTCCAATCAACTTTAGTCATGATGTCCAATGACGAGGAATACAGGAGCTGTACGCCAGTATTTGGGGGACCATTTAGTAATCGGTGCTCTTTTTTTTAAAACTCAATTTGGATCCCCAAGTGTTATCAATTGACATGGAGGGCCTGATTTGGTCCGCAGTCCTTAAGTTTGACACACGTGGTGTAGCAGTTCAGTAGAAATAGCTTCCTTCTCATTATGACAATGGAAATCTTCACTAAAGAGCCTTTTGTGAATGATAATACACAGAATAAAAACACTAGCAATATTGATCGGGGACAACGGCAAAAATGAAAATCAACATCTACAATAACTTGAAATGGAAGTGATAGAATTGATTTTTTTAGCAAAGTAGATTTTTGATTTAGTTGTGATTTGAGCTTTGGCTCCTATGCTAACAATATAGTTCAAGGACAAAATTGTTATCTGGGAAATGAAATTAAAGATCCACAGTAATCTTTTTTTAAAGGTTTGTTCCAATATTATCTTAATACTTTATTTTTCAAAGATTTAACCAACCACAAGCTTCAATTAAATCCTCGGAGTGGTTTATGGCACTTTTGCCACATAATAAAGGCACAACACAAAAAGACTAAAATGCAAGACAACAGCAAAATAATTTAACAGCATGAAACTGAATTTTTAAAATGCTTGGTTGTCCCAAATGCCTGCCAGAATAAAAACATCTTAACTCTCTTCCCAAGAAAAGAGATCACTGCACTCCTGACATTTTGCCTCTAACCTTCTTTTTCACAAGAACTGTTCAAGGCCAGCCCTGGTCTAAGAAATAAGATAATTAAGATAACACTAACCCATTAGTTTTTGCAGTAATGTTTCCTGTTTCAGTTTTGTCTGATGAAACAACTTCAGACTTCAAGGGTTCTTATTCTTTTGGACTATGACTGTTACAAGATGCAACCCCAAAACATTGGGAAGGGAACACTACTCTACCATTCTGCATCTGCTTTTTCCTGATGACTGCCACTGAAGGGAATTATCTTAGGGTTACTAAGCGAATGTTGTTTAGTTGAAAGAGATAAACTTGCTACTTTCTCCCAATCATTTCTGTAGTTTCCACTAACTGGAAACAGACAATAAAATGTCTTAGCAGTATAGCAATTGATATTTATCAGGCTTAAAACCACTTTACTATGAAGTGAATATAATTGCACTTAGATGTCTTTTTTTCTCTTGTCATTTCATGCCCCTGACACAGGGGTGTAGGAGACACAAATGACACCCACTAAGAATCCTTTTATCATCAGCTGGGTACAAGTTAGTTGCAACATATGTTTTAGTGATCATCCACAAACAAACGAACAGACAAAAGCCTCGATTATCTTTCAAATGGCTATCAAGTCTTTTGCAAAACCTCTTTCCTTCAAAAATACATAGCATAAATCTATACATATTGCCTCATTCTTAACATCTTTACTTACATTTCATTCCATCCAGCAATTGGGTGAAGGAAGCTTTGTTCTCTTTCAGCATTAGGCTTTCTGACAAGTAACTGTCAAAAGATTGTGAAAATTAGATCCCAACATCACTGTTTGGATGCACAGAGAAGCAAACAATAGCTATGAAGTACATTTAAATTAGCATACACCCTGTAAAGAGAGTTACATTTAGCGAATGTTTCATGTTAGGTGATATAACAGTTTCTGAATAATATTTAAACTCTCATTCCCTTTCCCTTTCTAACAAGTAGTAAAGAAACATGTTACAATTAAACTAAATCTAGTTCAGACTCTACAGTAATTTCTTTCATTTCCAAAAGAATGACACCTCCAAGCAATCAACTATAGAATCCCCAAAGCAAAATAATAGCAATCTTCACAATTAGTAACATACAAATATTCTGATTTTGAAAGTATAAAATAAAATAAAAATCAAAGATACAAGAGAATAATTATTTTACTAACAATATCTGAAATATGGCAGAATAAAATAGAAGAGTGTACTTTCAAAAAATCACAATTTTGATTGCACCATGTAACACAATTTTTGTTCTTGGGTTATAAATGTCATTCCCTAATTGGTTCTATCATAAAACATGGAAAAGGTTTATTAATTTTCAAAAACTTTTTTTGTGATCTGCACATTGAAAGGTTAAAAATTGGATATTTTCATTAAGGAAAATTACTGAAGTACTACCCTCAGCCACAAAAATGAAATTTCTGGAATAACTCCTTTCAAAGCAAGTACCACACAATTAAACAGGAAATAACACTTTCAAACCAAGAACAGATTTTTTTTTCAAATTTTATTACATAGTGTTATCAATGCAATTATTCTTTTCCAGGTAGTAGTGTCATATATGATTTAAAAACAGTACTGGATCAAAGCAAGAGACAGGTACACATTATGTTCCTATAGACACCAATCGGATCTAAATGGAGAGTCCACAAATCAGTCAGGAGAGCAAATAGTATCCGCCCCGTCAGGTTATCCTACAGATACTATCTGTATCTACTCTCTGATAATGGAGATACATAGCCATCATGGGGAGTAGCCACAAACATTGTTATCCTCCACAATAAACAGCTTTTTAGGCAGTTCATTCAGGTATCAATTTATGTGGTTTATTTCTGAATAATAAAAAATACAGGCAAACTCTTACATAAATGTACAAAATGACTCATTCATTTCATTGTTGGATCTTAAATGTTCAAAGATTATTTACCTTTCCATATTAATTCCTGCCCTAGAAGCACTTGACAAGATGGCAGTAAGAGCTATCTGAGAAGGTGTATATAGGAGGCAAGCATCTGTCAAAGCTGCTCGATTAAGAAAGTCATCTGCCGCCTTCCTCAATGTCTCAGGATTCTCAAGCAATGAATAACGTGTCTAGAAAAATAAGCATTCACATGTTACATCACAGCACCTCATTTTCACATGCAAGACAAATTTCAAGTGAATATTGTTTTTTCAAAAAAAGTGCCGGCCAAAATGTTAATGGGCCTTTTTGTTTTCAGGAAGAAGGCTCAAAGGGAATCTTAAAAAGGAGATTTCCCTACTAAGTCCTCTAACTCACAATATCAAAGGAATCCATAGCACCAAAACTTTCAACAAGCCAGCAAAACTGTAAAATTTATCCTAAATTCAGGGTCAAACTACACAGTCTTCTACATTCCCACAAGAAGCTGCAGCTCTTTTACAAAAAGGTTGGCCATGGCAAAAACAGACAGGCAGCTTTTTCCAGTCCTTCAAATCTGCAGTTAATGTTTTTGCCAGAACTTTTACCACACACAAAACTTAGCACTGGTGTACAATGAATGCACACTTTGGGCTACATATGACCCCAAAGCCCTGATTTTGAGCTCTAACCTGAGGCCCTGAAACTTTCCACAATAACATTAATTATGGATTATTTTTTGTCCCAAACACACACACACAACCCAAATGTGGTAGCTTTGCCCCCATAGCTCCCTGGCATCCTTACAAAATCTTAATCCTTCCCCCATAAAAAATAATTGAAAATTGACCAAAAATGAAACAATTGTGTGAGGCATTGCAATGTGACCCATCAGGGTGGGATGCTACAGTGAAAAATGTCCTCTATAGTTGCCCACTCCAGCTTTGAATATCACAGAGAGGCTTTGGGGTTACAGAAGTTACTCAAACTACAGGAAAGGAGATTCCACCTGAACATCAGGAAGAACTTCCTCACTGTGAGGGCTGTTCGGCAGTGGAACTCTCTCCCCCGGATTGTGGTGGAGGCTCCTTCTTTGGAAGCTTTTAAGCAGAGGCTGGATGGCCATCAGTCGGGGGTGCTTTGAATGCGATTTCCTGCTTCTTAGCGGGGGGTTGGACTAGATGGCCCATGAGGTCTCTTCCAACTCTACTATTCTATGATTCTATGATTCTATGGATGTGAGCAATACAGTATTTCCTTCCAATGCCACACATAACCCATGCTTCATTCTTGTTCTTTGGGATGTTGCTAGAAAAACACGTTCATGAAGCAAGCTGGTCTGCATGAATGACTAATTGTCCAGGATGATCAAAACAGCTAAGCAAACCTCCTGTCCACCAAGAAGGGAATAAAGCCAATCCTGTACTAAGCTGTCGACACACTAATTCATCAGCTGTCATTTTGTCACTGAAATGTACTTCTGGTATCTGCTGCATATTAAATACTGTATACTTTTTTCTATATATTGAAAATGTAACTGGAGGGACAATTTTTGAAAGACACCCAAACCAAGACAAGTTTTAGGTACTAAATATGGCCTCAATGAATGGACAAACAGTAAAAGCTTAAGTATCATAGCATACAAAAATACTTTTACTCGGAAAATTTCACTGAACATTATATCTTAATTGTCAAGCTGATAAGTAGTAGGTATCATAAGAAGAGCTGTGTTGGAACAAACCAAACAAACCCTACTCAATACAAAGTAGTCAACTACCTGACCCAATGGCAAAAAAAAATCACTTGCAGAATTGGTATAATGCTCCTACCAATTTTTCCCAGAAACAAGCAGTCAGGACATTTTGTCTCCACTACTATAAGCAATATATTGCCATCGTTCTTTATACGGTTCAAGTTCAATATGCAACAGCTCATGCAATTTAAGATGAATTCACTTCAGAAATCAAAAATTGTTACCTTCAGATCAATCAAGAAGCCTTCAAATGGTCTATATGGGTTGTGTACTATGAGATGGAAGTTGAGTTCCTGAATAAGTAGCAATTCATATTCTAAGATCTGTTCAAGAGCCTTTTCCTGTCCCACTGGGCTTTCACGAAGGTTACTAACAAACTGTGCACTAGACACATTGAATTCATCTACTTTACATGCCAAGAATGCACACGTCAACCTTTAAAACAAACAGCAAACACATCTCATTACAAGGAATATAATTACACATCGTATATGAAGCATTCTAACTTTAAAATCCTAACCTAGGAATGGGAATCATGCAGGTCTCCAAATGTTGCTGGACTGCAACTTCCAGCATTGCTCAGAACTGGCCTTTCTGGCCATGGTTGTTGGGAGTTGCAGTCGAACATCATCTGGAAGACTGCATGATCTTATAAGACCATGTTTGAAAAATCTGATATCCTCTCATATAAAGATCAACTCTGCATCTTCAGTATCATTAGCACTTACATCTGACAGGCTACTAATAAAACTTTCAACTAACACACAAAGTGTATCATTTACTCACATTATTATACGCGGGTGATACTCCATCACAGAGTTATTGAGGTAAAAACGTTTGAAGTACATGCAGGCTGATCCCTGAAATGAAAATGAAACCAAATAATTCATTTACAAGATAGCAGAGAATAGCACCTATACAGACTGTATAAAGGAAATGCAGGATAGGTCCACATTAATTCAATGAAGCAGAAATGCACAAGTCAATCTTATGTATGTTTATTCAGAAGCAAGTGAAAGTTTAACAGAGCCAAAAGGGAAATCACTGCAAGAGAGGAGGGGAAAGCACAAGCATTTCCTAGGCCTCATCTACACTGACCACTTATCGCAATTCGAAGCTAGCTTCAAATTATAGCAGCTCGACAATAAATAGCAACAAAATGTGCAAAAAGGAAGTCCTAAATGTGCATCATTGCTCGGTGATTTGTACCAGTATCCAGGCCACAAACTGGTTAATTACTATAGATTTCCTCTATATTATCTGCACAGCAAAGCCATTTCTTCAAGACCAGTTTGAAACTGCATTAAATGGTCAGCCGTAGAGGAAGGAAATATCTGGGTAATTAACTAACCTGACCTGTTCATCTACCTTAGGGAAAACAGTCTCTACAATTTCCCATGTAGGCAACATATTTGTGTTTGTATTCTGACTCTTTTTCTGACTTAAAAGCACTCTCTTCGGGGGGGGGGGGGGGGAAGACTCAACTGGATGACAAGTCATTTTCTCTAATTTTGCTATCATCTCCACACACACTCTCTAGGCTTCTAGAACAAAAACATGGTAGCAAACACAATCCTACAAAGAGGCTTGAATATTTCATATAACCTCCTCTCCTTTTCACCTAGCAGTGAAAAAGATTACTTTCAATACTAGTCCAAAATTACTGCAGAAACTTGGGGTGGAGGACAACCGAATTCATTGGTAAAAGAACTAATTCATGCCCTGCAGTTATAGCACCCCCTTCCTTGCTCCTATTGGCATGGGGTTTGAAAGAGCTAAACATCTGTAGGGCAGGCATGGGTTAGGCATTATTTGCCACTGCTGCTTATGCTTCATAATTTCTCAAAAATGCCACTGGCATCTTTGAGAAATAGCCACATCTGGCTAGGTATGTAGGGAATTCTTCAATCAGTTATCCTCATGGAATTCATGTGTGTATCCCCATTGAATTCATGTGTGTATTTCTGGCAAACCTATAAATTTAATCATGTTTTATTAGAGAATAATTACTTGGTAGAGGTTCTGCCACTTACTTCCTCTGAAATACATCTTACAGCATCTGGTTCATTGGTGGTCTCCTGCCCAAACACTAACCTGAGCTGATATTGCTTAGTTTCAAAGATCAGGCAGGACGTGATGCTTTTAGGATATTTTGACTCAAAGGTGAAGCCTCCTCAACAGAACTCAGTCACATTCTCCCTGACATTTTGCTGTGCAGAAGGATGGTAAAGGAAATACTCAGAAGACAAAACAGCTGTAAGTCAACCAGCCATCTGCCACAGGACAAAGATCCTTGCTCCTTAATTCTAAGTGGCTGAAGTTAAGAAACAGCCATGAAAGATGCTCATTCTATGTATGATCAACAAAACAACATGTTTATAACTCAATGGGATGGAATATATTTAGAAAGACAATGGGGAATATACCGTATATACTCGAAGATAAGCAGAGTTTTTCAGCCTATTTATGAGCTGAAAAAGCCTCCCCCCGCTTATATTCGGGTCAAGGTCAAGCCAGCAGCGGAGCCTGGAGGCCACAGTATGTTTTCTTTTCCTCCCTCCTCTGCTTCTCCTCCCACGCTGGTTATCTTATATTTTTTTGAGAGAGACACAGAGAAGAAGCGAATGTTTTCAAAAGCGAAAGGAGAGCCAGACTGCATGGGCAGAAGGGGAAGAAAAAAAGATATTCTTGCAAATTTGCACGATTCATTGCTATTATTATTATTATTATTATTATTACTACTACTACTACTACTACTGCTACTATTACTACTACTACTATTGCAAGAACATTTGAGTCCAAAGGGAGGGAAGGAGGG
Organism: Anolis carolinensis; assembly: GCF_035594765.1. Classification (NCBI taxonomy): domain Eukaryota; kingdom Metazoa; phylum Chordata; class Lepidosauria; order Squamata; family Anolidae; genus Anolis; species Anolis carolinensis. Next base: position 282,022,934 of record NC_085842.1, on the reverse strand, counting down.
AAAAGAGAGCAACAGAAGGTGTGTATTTCTTTTTATTCCTAAGGAAACAAAATTGGGGTGGGTTTTTTGGGAGAGGAAGGGAAGTTTTAAAAAGCCTTTTCTGGCTACTTTTAGAGTTTGAAAAAGGGAGAAAGAAAAGAGGTAGGAAAGGGCAGAAGAAAAGAGGACAAAGTTATTTTTAGGGGGGCCTTGCTTGCATTTCTTCCTTGGGTAAATGCATGCCCCAAAGCTTCTAAATATTTATATATATGTTCCCCCTACAAATACATTAATATATGAATTTTCCCCTCATATGTTTACAGGTCTTTGCAAATCCTATGTAAATATAGAAAACTAGAGATTTCCATGTACCTGTATATCTGTTCCTATATGTTAACATTAATTTTATATATGAATTTTATATGAATTTTACCTTCACATGTTTGCAAGTGTAGAAGGAAAATGTGGATGTGTGCACGCGCGTACACACACACACACACACAGATGTCTAGATAGATATAAACATTGATAAATCAGGCTTGGAAATACTGCAGGAGGAAAATGCACATAGAGGATTTGCAAAGGTTTCAGGGGGAAATACACATGTGAAATTAGTATATATAATGATAGATCTATATCTAGCTCTGCATTGTTTATGTAGGCATTATATGTTTGCCTGTTACTATGTTGGAAACTGGCCTGAGTTCCCCAGGGGGAAATAGATAGGGCAGGGTACAAGTGAAACTGTTGTTGTTGATGATGATGATGATTATAAAATTATTGTTGCTTTTCCACTTATAGAGTTAGTTTACTGTTTTTCTTTGAAATACAGTAAATATTCAAAACATTTAACCCACTGATGCCTCAATTAATGTAATTTTATTGGTATCTAATTTTATTTTTGAAATTTACCAGTAGCTGCTGCATTTCCACCCTCGGCTTATACTCGAGTCAATAAGTTTTCCCAGTTTTTTGTGGTAAAATTAGGTGCCTCGGCTTATATTCGGGTCGGCTTATACTTGAGTATATACGGTATATCTTGCTCAGCACCAAAAGAATATTTTTAATAAAGAGCTGTTACATACATACTGAAATACTACTTCTTTTAATGCAATGCAAGAGGGTTCATTAAAAGGAACTCACCACCACAGATTTTGGCATTATTGGTTTGAATACGGAGCAAAAATCCAATAATCTTTTTTCATAATATTTGCAAATTGCCAACTCCTCATGAGGCTCAAGAAGAAATGAGTCTGTCTGTTGAACCTTGTAAAAGACAAGACATATCCTGTCACATGAATCTATTGACAATGATCCACAATTTCTGAAATAGCACATTCCTTTAAGTTCGACTCGATGGTAGATATCTATCAGACTCTGTACATCAAAACAAGCATCTTCCCTGTTCGACTTTTGTTAAACTTATTCATTAATGATGTAGAATTCTTAAAAGGTGGCTGTTAATTACCAGTTAAAATGGGAAACCAGAAATATTCAATATTATATATTATGTTATGTAGATGGTGCCATTCTGATAGCTTATATCCAGCTAGGTTTATGAGGATCATAAAACATGGAAAAGTTTAGTAATCTGCAAAACCTTTGTTTTTGTGGGATATCCTGTAGCACATTTCACTATAGTTTTTCAATGAATATCTCATAGTCTCAACCAATTCAATATACAGTGTTCCCTCACTTATCACGGGGGTTACGTTCCAGGACCACCTGAAAAAAGTGAAAATCTGCAAAGTAGGGACGCTATATTTGTGGTTTACAATCTCACTCGCAAATAGTCTCTGTCCCCTCCTCGCCTCTCAAGCACGTGTATGCCTTGTGAGGCGAAAACAAAGCTGCTTCAGCCTCCTTTTCTCTCCCTTCAGCTTCTCCTTCCTTCCTTAGGCTTCTCCTTAGGAAGAAAGCAGAAAGAGGGATTTATAATATTATTTTATGATTTATACTATTATTTTAGTGTTTATTTTAAAACCGCAAAACAGCGAGGGCGTGAAAAACGAACCATGAAGTAGTGAGGGAACACTGTAGTTTGTGGCAGCCACAAAAATGAAGTTTTAGGAGTATAACAACTTCTTTCAAAGTAAGTAGCTCACAATTAAACAGGAATGACAATTTCAAACCAGGGACAGAAACGTTTTTCAAATTTTGTTACATAGTGTTATTTCACAGCATTGAACCATGGCAGATAGAGGCATTATTTCTACAGTAGAAGGTGGACTCAAAATCACTTGATAAAAAGTACCTTTTAAGCTGAGACAGTTTTTCATTGGACAGGTAAATAGTCCACATAATTCCAATCAAGTCCTCGCTCCGGTGTTTATTCTGTACATGCCTGCTACAGAATATAATCCCAAACTGTCCCATCATTTAATTAGGACACAAGTGAGTCCCTGTTACCTCATGCCATCTCACAATACTAGACAGACATGATTTCGCTATAAACATGGGGGAAAGCCCTACTGCTTTCTTCTCCAGGCGCATCCAACTTGCTTTCTGCAACACCATGCCTTGATATTACAAGTTGAGTATCCCGTATTTGAAAATCCAAAATCTTTATTAGTGGCTGAGATAAAGACACAATTACTTTCTACTGGTTCAATGCACATACACTTTGTTTCATGGCCAAAATTATGAACTAATGTGGTATATAAAATTACCTTCAGGCTAAATGAATTTCATGTTTACACCTGGGGTACCATCACCTAGATATCTTATTATGTATATGCAAATGTTCCAAAAGGAATCCAAAATCCCAAACACTTCTGGTCCCAGGAATTTTGGATAAGGGATAATTGGAAAGTTTGGAAGATCTTTTGTGGTCCTCAGGCTGGCCTAAAATCCTGGAAGTATGCAAATGATCAATATATTATAGCACCTTATGGTCAACAGAGAGAGAGAATTGTAGCATATGCTTCAGTAAACCAAGGAGACATCTACGCTGTAGAATGAATGCAGTTTGACACCACTTTAACTGGGTTGCTGTCAGTTTTCCGGGATGTATGGCCATGTTCCAGAGGCATTCTCTCCTGATGTTTGGCCTGCATCTATGGCAAGCATCCTCAGAGTCTATGAGGTCTGTTGGAAACTAGGCAAGTTTGGCCAGGCCTGCTCTACACTGTAGAATGAATGTGGTTTGGCTCCATGATATGGGATCCTGGGAATGGGAGTTTGGTGAGGCAGAGAAGGTCCAAGGCCTCCCGTGATTCCATCGCAATGAGCCAGGGCAGTTCAAAGTGCTGCCAAACCGCATTCGTTCTGCAGTGTGGACGCAACCACCCCCGTTCTCCTCCCTCACCTTCCCATTGGACACCGCTTTGCAGCGGAACTTGCGGTTGGCATCGGCCCGGCGTCGAGTGAGCTCCTCCTCGGAGCGGAAGGTCCAGTGCCGCCTCTGCGTGCTGCTCTGATACATTCTCGCGGCGAAAGGAAGCTTCCCTCTTCATCCCGTCATGCCCCGCGAGAAGGCAAACGCGGAGCCTTCTATTCAAGCGCGCTCTGCCACATGACGTCACGGTGTGATCAAGCTCAAAGAGATAGAGTCGGACTACAGCAGGAGACTCCAGAGGCAGCCATATGCGTGTAAGAGTGGGAGGGTTCCTCTACACCAGGCATGGGCAAACTTTGCCCCTCCCTCCAGGTGTTTTGGACGTCAACTCCCACAATTCCTGTTAGGTTGAAGTCCAAAACACCTGGAGGGAGAGCCGAAGTTTGCCCGTGCCTTCTCTGACAACTCTCCTCTTTCCAGTCTGTTGGATTGATGTTCAAACAATTCCGGAAGTGTATGGTTATAGCTTCCCTTACCTCTAGAAGAGACCACTTCTCGGAGGGCAGAAGGACCATAGAGATAGGAACAACAAGATGAAAACACAGACATCGATTCGGGTTCCCATTTGAAGACCTGTTAGGTACAGTAGAGTCTCACTTATCCAAGCTAAACGGGCCGGCCGAATGTTGGATAAGCGAATATCTTGGATAATAAAGCGGGATTAAGGAAAAGCCTATTAAACATCAAATTAAGTTATGATTTTACAAATTAAGCACCAAAACATCATGTTATACAAATTTGACAGAAAAAAATAGTTCAATACGCAGTAATGCTATGTAGTAATTACTGTATTTACGAATTTAGCACCAAAATACCAGAACGTTGGATAAGCGAGACTCTACTGTATATAGTAGAGCAGGGGTCCTCAAACTTTTTAAGCCAAGGGCCGGTCCACAATCCTTCAGACTGTTGAGGGGCCGGATTATCATTTGAAAAAATACAAACAAATTCCGACGCACATTGCATATGTCTTATTTGTAGTGCAAAAACAACAACAACAAGAACAAGAACAACGAAAGAACAATACAATATTTAAAAATAAAAACACTTTTAACCAACATACATTTATCAGGATTTCAATGGGAAGTGTGGTCCTGCTTCTGGCCAATGAGATAGTCAAGTTAATTGGGGTTGTTGTTGTTGTTGTTGTTGTGTGCCTTCAAGTCATTTTAGACTTTGGGTGAGCCTAAGTCTAAAATTTATTTATTTATTTATTTATTATTTACTGCATTTATTTACTACATTTGTATCACACCCTTCTCACCCCAAAGGGGACTCAGAGTGGCTTACAAATTATATGTACATACAATATATTATATTATTAGCATAGCACAATATTAGCATTATATATTACTATATTGAACTATACCACTATACTGTAATATTATTAGTAATATTATATGTAATATAGAATATATAATTAATATTATTATATGGTATTATTATTAGTGTTATATTGTATTACATTATAATATTATTATCAATATTATATGTATATACAATATATTATATTATAAAACCGAGGGCGGGGGCCAGGTAAATGACCTTGGAGGGCCGCATCCGGCCCCTGGGCCTTAGTTTGGGGACCCCTGTTGTAGAGCATGTAGAGCAGGCATGGGCAAACTTCGGCCCTCCAGGTGTTTTGGATTCCCAACTCACACAATTCCTAACAGCACCAGAGAAGTCAGTCATAGCAGAGCACTTGATGAACCAACCTGGACACAGCATATTGTTTGAGAACACAGAAATGCGGGACCACTTTAACAACCACCATGTCAGGCTACACAGAGGAGCCATTGAAATCTACAAGCATGTGGGCAATTTCAACAGAAAGTAGAGAAACCATGAAAATGAACAAAATCTGGCAACCAGTATTTTTTTAAACCCACTAAAATCAGAATAGTAAATAAAGAACAACACTCTGAAAACAGAAATTCCAGACCTGAAACAATCAGGGCCAGCTAACACCTCCCAACAAAGGATTCCCCCAAGCAGGAAGCAACCAGGCTTTGAAGCTGCAAGGGTATTCAATGCTAATTAATATGGCCAATTGCAACATTCACATTTGCCTCAAACAGAAAAGAGTTCTTTCTCCCACCCTGGACCTTCCACAGAGATATAAACCTCAGTTACTTAGTTTCCAACAGACCTCACAACCTCTTAGGATGCCTGCCATAGATGTGGGCAAAATGTCAGGAGAGAATACTTCTGGAACATGGCCATACATCCCAGAAAACTCACAGCAACCCAGCTGGTAGGCTGTTAGCAATTGTGGGACACTCTTTCATCATCAAGCATTTTAAAACTTCAACGCTTCTGTGGTATTGTTTATTTCACATAGACTTAGTAGTTTCTCGTTATGTTCAAACAACACACCTACACACTAAAGCCGACACACTAACATGTTGTGACATACAATTTGGAAAGCTTTGCCTTTAATGCTAACCAGGCACAAGCTTTGGTGAACTCACTTCATCAGATACATCTTGAAACATACCACTTTTCAGGGCATTACTGGGCCAGGCTGAATAATAACAATAATAATAATAATACTTCATTTATATTTTGCCCTGTCTCCCTGGAGGGACTCAGGGCAGATTCCAAACATAAAAGGTAAACATTCAATGCCCGAATACAACAACAATACACCCATAATAATAAAAATTGATAACGCAACATATAAAAACAAATAATAATAATAATAATAATAATTATTATTATTATTATTTATTTATATACCGCCCTATCTCCTCAGGGGACTCAGGACAGTTTCCAACATAGCAAGGAAACCATAAAACAACTTTAAACCATAGAACAACAAAACATAATACAGCAATGAGCATAAGTACACTAAACATACAAATAATCAATTAACCACAGGCTTAAGAACTAATAACAAAATACTCCCATCACGGGCCAGGGTACAGTGATCAAGGGTTTAACGTTGGGGTGGCCAACTATAAGGTACTAGGCAGGTCGAACTGAAGCCTTCCCAGTTCCTTGGGGGCAAATCGATTGATGATTGCTCAAGATGTCTATTGAGCTGGTGGGATGAACAGGGCACAGATACAGGTGGTAGCTATTAATCCGAGTAATGATGGTAGTATTGTCATCTATTCCCCCTCCTTAGTTGCAACTATCCAGATGTTGTACAACAGTTGTTATCAACCAACATAGCTAACAGTGAAGGATAACTAATAGGCTTTCTCATCTTTCCCTGATACAAAGTTTTGTTGGCAATCAATCCCATGCAGGAATACACAACCAAAGCACTCCTAACAAATGGCCAATCAGTCTCTGTTTCAAAACCTCCAAAGACAGAGATTCCATCAAACTCTGAGATATATTCCACTGTTGTTCGAATGTTTAGGAAGATTCTTGTTGCTGAAGTTTGAATCCATTGCTCCATGTCTTAATCTCCAGAGCAGAAGAACACCAGCTTACCCCCTCTTCAATATTACATCCTTTCACATATTTAAAGTTGTTACCTCTCAGTTTTCTTTTCTCCAAGCTAAACATACCCAACTCCCTAAGCCGTTTCTTATAGGGCATTGCTTTCACACATTTTGCTGTTTTGATTGCTCTCCTCTGGACATGCTCCAGCTTGTCAAGATCCTTGTTGAATTGTGATGCCCAGAACTTGACACAGTATTCCAGGTAAGATCTGACCAAAGCAGAATAGAATGGTATTATTGTTTCCCTTAATCTTGACACTAAACTCCTAAGGTGCATCTACACTGTAGAATTAATACAGTTTGACACCACTTTAACTGTCATGGCTCAATGCTGTGAAATCATATGAGTTGGTAGTTGTCCATAGTCTTTACTAGAGTCCTAGTCCTGCTGTCAAATTGGTACACCATACTGGCTTCTTGACATGATGTGATACAGCTAAACTTTTATGAATTCATCACATTAATTTATAATACACTGTGTGTTGCATCCAACAATGTCACTTGTGTTTAAGCAAGGGCCACTGTGCCAGTAGCTGCTACCATACATTTAAAGACTCGGCGCAAGAGCAGAAATGCATGTAATTGGTCATTCCGCAATTGGTTGCACGAGAATCTGTATATAGAGTCTGTTTTGCTACTAGAACTCCAGCACAATTAAACTAGCAAACTTTTCCCCTGACCTCACTAGGATTGCTTTGGATCTTGACTCATATCTCTTTCTGGAAGAATTTTCCCAAATCTGGTACCCTCCAGATGCATCAGATTGCAACTCTCTCCATTTCATAACCAACATGTGCTTTGAAGAGCATCAGATTGAAATACCAATAACATAGGATTAAGTCAAAATGTTGTAAAAAGCAGTGGTGACCCTGCTTTGTTTTAGAAGCAGCAGTAGGAAATTCCTTTCATAAAATTTGCTAAATGATTTAAAGTGGGATGGGGGGAAGAAGGAGGAGAGAATAATACAAATAAATAAAACCTCAGTACTTGATTTAATGGTACAGCTTTAATGAATGAATCAGAAAGATGCACCACTGAAAATTAAACTGGAAACTGAAATGTGCTAGTTAATTATGAACGGCTGAATTGCTTGTTGTGCAAATTGTCCACAGGCAGGAGAATTAGAAATGCAGTGTTAATTTTACAAGTATTGTAATCTCATTTTCATAACTAGCTGTAAAAGTTATTAATCAATTGCTCTGACCAATCATGTGTAAAAGTTCTTTGCCTATGAAGATGTTTTATTTTGCCATTAAGCATTACATGTGCTAGAATATTTGGTCAGAACTATGAGAATAGTGGAATGGCAAAGCAAATTTGGAAGATAATGAAAATTAGCCAATTACTTATGTCTTTAAAATGGGCTACCTGAATTATTTTAATATCTGACAAAGAAAGAATTTTTCTAAACTATTTTAAAGACGTATGAACTTTCAAATGCTTGAGCAGAAGTACAGACAGAGCACTTTAACACAGAGAGTCAAGTACTGCAAGTGGAACAAACAGGCATGGCAACTGTGGTCCCTTCCACACAGCCATATAATCCAGAATATCAAAGCAGATAATCCATAATATCAGCTTTGAATTGGATTATCTGAATCCACACTCCAATATAATCAGTTCAATGTGGATTTTATAAAGCTGTGTGGACGGGGCCTGGATTATTACCTTTGGTGATTATCCCTATCACACAATGCCATGTGCATCCTGCGACCAGTTTACCTTCCCACCATGATTCTCCCATCAATAGCTCCTTATACCATCATCTACCTTGGTGTGATGAGTCCCTTTTGTTGTTGTGCTGGCAAGCTAACATGATCTCAGGGATTAGGATTCTCATATTCCATCTTATTCCTCTCTTTTGCTACTCTCTTTCACTGTTGTTTGCTTTCAATGCTGAAATAGTTCAATTAAGATAATAATAATAATAATAATAATAATAATAATAATAATAATAATGCAAGGAAACTGACGAAACCATTGATCATATCCTCAGCTGCTGTTAGAAAATCGCACAGACAGACTACAAACAGAGGCACAACTATGTGGTCCAAATGATTCATTGGAACTTATGTCTCAAGTACCACCTCCCAGCAGTAAAGAACTGCTGGGATCACAAACCTGCAAAAATATTGGAAAATGAGCATGCAAAGATACTGTAGGACTTCCAAATCCAGACTGACAAAGTTCTGGAACACAACACAACAGACATCACAGTTATGGAAAAGAAAAAGGTTTGGATCATTGATGTTGCCATCCCAGGTGACAGTTGCATTGACGAAAAACAACAGGAAAAACTCAGCCGCTATCAGGACCTCAAGATTGAACTTCAAAGACTCTGGCAGAAACCAGTGCAGGTGGTTCCGGTGGTGATCGGCACATTGGGTATCATGCCAAAAGATCTCAGCCGGCATTTGGAAACAATAGACATTGACAAAATTACAATCTGCCAACTGCAAAAGGCCACTCTACTGGGATCTGCGCGCATCATCTGAAAATATATCACAGAGTCCTAAACGCTTGGGAAGTGTTTGACTTGTGATTTTGTGATACGAAATCCAGCATATCTATCTTTTTACTGTGTCATAAAATAATAATAATAATAATAATAATAATAATAATAATAATAATAATAATAATAATAATAGGAACTGCAGTAGTGCAGGAAGGTAAAACTTTGGGGATGTACAGAAGTATGATCGTAGGACCACATAATGCCAAATCAGCACAATTGCACTACTGAAGAGAGGTGTGATATCAAAGGAGTTCAACACAGCATGGATCTACTGTTTAAACCAGAGCTTTCCAAACTGTGTTTCGGGACACATTAGTCTGATAGTTGCAGTGTGTTGGTGTGTTGCACAAACGTTACAAGAAATGACAAAAATCTTGGAAATGTATGTTATTATCTTACAAATCATATATTTTAAAAAATATATAAATGAAAGGTTTATATAAGACACATTGTGTATCTCATTTCATAATGAGAATTTATGTATGCATCCATATTTTTGATAAAGAATTGGTTTAATCTTCAGCTTGCTAGTAAAACTGAATTACTGTATCACGAAATGATGTATATTCAAATACAGTAGAGTCTCACTTATCCAACGTTCTGGATTATCCAACGCATTTTTGTAGTCAATGTTTTCAATACATCATGATATTTTGGTGCTTAATTCGTAAATACAGTAATTACTACATAGCATTACTGCATATTGAACTACTTTTTCTGACAAATTTGTGGTTAAACATGATCTTTTGGTGCTTAATTTGTAAAATCATAACCTAATTTGATGTTGAATAGGCTTTTCCTTAATCCCTCCTTATTATCCAACATATTCGCTTATCCAACGTTCTGCCGGCCCGTTTATGTTGGATAAGTGAGACTCTACTGTAGTGTGTCACCAACATGAAATGTTTGGAAAGCTCTGATCTTAGCAAACACTGAAGTGGATTAGTGACTTGGTACAGTAAAATCCATAGACCCACATATGCATATAAATGTAGTCAGAGAGCACCCCAGTAATTCAGAAAACTATCCAAAAGAACCCCAGTAGATTCTTTTTGCTGGGTACTAATTTGAAGTTTCTCCTGATTTTATATGAGAAAAAAATTCTATAGTTTGAATGTTGGACAATGACTTTGGAGACCAAGGTTTGAATGCCCACTCAGCCATTGAAACACCCTGGGTGACCTTGGACATATGTCACACTCTCTTAGCCTCAAAAGAAGAAATTGCAACTCCCCTCTGAACAAAACATGCCAAGACAACTCTGTGATGGGTTTGCCTTCAGGCCTCTAGACATGAGAAACAACTTGAAGGCACACAGCACCAAGGACTGTATAGATTGGTTTCGTTTGAAGTCGGCCATAAACATGTCTGCCACCTTTCTCTTTCCATGCATTATTCCAATCTTTGTGCTCCTTTTTTCCTGACTCCTGGCTCTGCACATAAGAAGGCCATAAATGGTATTATTCCTTTTTTAAATTAAAGTTTTCACCTTCACGTTGTGCCACTATGCTGAAAATATTCCCTAGTAAATATTAGGAGCAAATGGATTTTTCAGATGCAAAATAAAACACTTGAGCAAGACCTGGGCCACCTGCCTGATCAGAAAGCATTTCCCCACTCCATCATCTGAAGGACTAGGCTCCCCAGAACAGCTCCCTTCTTCGCTCCTGTAGCTTTCCTTACAATGAAATTCATGTGCAGCTGTGGTGCCCTTCGCTGGTACTGTTGTTGTTGCCATGGTTATGTCCTCAACCTGTTTTCTCAACAGGGATCTCCCTTGCCCTGCTTGCCTGCGTAATGTATTAAGTATAAACGTGTGTGAGTGTTCAAGAGATTGTAGAGGAAAAAGAGGAATGTCATTGAAAGAAGATATGTTAAGTGCAGTACTACATAGGATTGTGAGGATGCGAGAAACTAAACAGAAGCGATGTATGGCATTTCTATAGTTATTACTTCTTGGAAGTAATTAGATGAGGAGTGAGAATGGTGTGACATTTAGATGATGTTGTGAAACTACAACTTCCATCACCTCTAGCCAACAAGTTAATGAGAACAAATGCTGGGAGTGAACAAATCGGCAGCAAAAACACTGATCAAAAAGCAAATCCCAGAAACAAAGCTTATGAGAAAAATCAGGGAACTGGCAGCCCTATAGATTTCTGTGGTCTTCAACTCTTGTCCTGGATACTAGTTGGATCTGACAGCAGTTGAACAACATCTGAAAGGCCAGACCCTGATTCTTTCCTAGTTGCTTCCAGTCCTTTCAGTTTGGTCTGTACCCAAATTTATACTAATATTAATTTTAAAATTGCTCTGGTTGTTTTCTAGTGGTTTTTTAATCTAATTTTAGAACCATTTTTAAAAATAAAAATGAGTTTTTAGGTTTTAAAAAATGTACTTTAAACATAGGAGCGCCTGGTGGCGAAGTGGGTTAAACCGCTGAACTTCTGAACTTGCGGTACGAATCCAGGGAGTGGGCTGAGCTCCTGCTATTAGCCCCAGCTTCTGCCAACCAAGCAGTTCAAAAACATGCAAATGTGAGTAGATCAATAGGTACCGCTCTGACCTGAAGGTAACGGCGCCCAGTGCAGTCATGCCAGTCATATGGCCTTAGATACGTCTATGGACAACGCCAGCTCTTCAGCTTAGAAATGGAGATGAGCACCAACCCCCAGAGTCAGATACGACTAGACTTAATGTCAGGAGAAAACCTTTACCTACTTTAAGCATACATTTACTGTTCTAATTATTTTGTTAACTATACACAAATTCATTTGTATGTATTAATTATACATCAGAATGATGTAGTATTTTAAGTATTGGACTAGTGATGCAGCTACACTGCAGAATTAATACTGTTTGACCTCAGTTGGATTACCATGGCTCAATCCTATCAGCTAATGTTATAAGCCCTTGGTCACAGAGTGCTAATCATTCACCACACTATAATTTCCAGGATTCCATAGTACCATAGTAGTTAATGCGATGTCAAACTTCATTAATTCTGCAGTGTAGATGCACCCCAGGATACTGGGAGTCCAGGGTTTGAATTCCTAGTCAACCATGGAAGCCCACTGAGTGACCTCACACTCAACTCACACTCCCGCAAACACAGGGCCCTTCCACACAGCCCTATATCCCAGAATATCAAGGCAGAAAATCCCACAATATCTCCTTTGAACTGGGTTATCTGAGTTCACACTCAGATAATGTGGGATTTTCTGCCTTGATATTCTGGGATATAGGGCTGTGTGGAAGGGCGCCCTGAGAAAGGCAAGGGCATATCTGCACTGAATACATTCAGGCAAGAAAACTCTGTAGTAGGTTCATCTTATGCTCACTATAAGTCAGAAATGACTTGTAGGCACACAACAAACATCACCTCAGGATCCGTCAATTCAGTGATAAGCAAATGCCCTAAATCTATACATAGATATCTTATCAAAGTGTTTCTTCCCTTCTCCATTCAAATGAGTGCCACACACCGAAGGATGGAGAGAAATTCCTGACTACTGGGTCCATAAAAGCCAATTACTTATAAGGCCTGTCAGGAAAAAGACATATGTTTAGCCTATTCATGCAAATCAAGACAGTCAAATTCATTGTAATATTATGTCATTTCATTCATGTAACATATGTCATAGATGCACATATTGTAGCTTTCATTTTGTCAGGTTAAATAATTCTTTCTGTTGCTCAAATTGTTACAAAATCTCAACAAGATGGGAGGTGATTCTATGATTATTTAAAGTTATTTCCTACTGTTATATTGAGCTAAATATTCTAGAAGGGATTGGGAGAAGAGCATAGAAAAGAGACGATGCTGGTTGGGGTTTCTGGGAGTTGTAATCCAAAATGTAATTTGTCCAGCTGCTGCCCAAATGTGGCTTAGACATGTTCAGTTGTATTTTGGATTTTAGTGGCAGTTGATTTTATTAAGCAAAACAGATTTGGTCCCCCCCCCCCCCCCAAGTCTGTTGCCATTCTTACTGAATTCTATAAATCAAGTTGCCCTGAATTAAGAATAAGATGCTCATTTGATTTGGAAATCAGTCATTTGTATAGTTCTAGACATTACAAACTGCCTAAAAGGTAAACATTTGAGTCCTAGAAGAAAATCAAACCTGATTTTACACTAGAAGACAAAATGACTGTGATATTTTGGACATAGAACAACATGACTCATTGGAAAAGACAATAATGCTATAAGAAATAGAAGGCAATAGGAAAAGAAGAAAAACATGTTGCAGGCAGATTGATTCAAATACAGAAACGGATGCCCTGTATTTGCAAGACTTGAGCAAGGCTCTTAAAGGTCTCTCATTCAAAAGGTCATCATAAGTTGAAACCAGGACAACAGCAGATATTAGCAACAATTTTTTTCTGAGGACTGAAGAATAAATGTATTTGAACTATGGGAATTGGTAAGAAGATTAACACTTACCATTTTCCAAAGTAAAGTTTCCCTAAGTAATGCACTAATTTTTGCTTTGTTTATTTTTTCAATGTGTACAACAGTGTTGTTGCTAAAAGGACAAAGCAGCGGTGGGATAGGATTTATATCCTGAAAGCAATATCAATTTTCCTCACCTCAACCTCAGTTTTTTCACATGTGAAATTTGGTCCTACTGTGAAATGTTGTTGTTGTTTTTGTTTTTTTTTTAAACCCTCAAAGTCAGAGGACAACTGGCAATACTTTGATGGGATGCTCACTGGAGAAGCAGAACAATGCAACATTGGAAATGTCACAGAGAGCATATTCACTGTAGAATTAATTCAGTCTGACATGACTTTAACACTGCACTGCTGTGGAATCGTGTTGCAGCACACTTTGTTAGGGAAGACTAAAAAACCTTGTCTAGCTCAAGGGAAGTCATGGTGCTTCTCTATTCTGCTTTGGTCAGATCTCACCTGGAATACTGGGTCCAATTCTGGGCACCACAATTCAAGAAAAATATTGACAAGATGGACGGTGTCCAGAGGAGGGTGATTAAAACGATCAAAGGTCTGAAAACCATGCCCTTTGAGAAGTGTCTTAAAGAGCTGGGTATGTTTACATTGCAAAAGAGAAGGTTGAAAGGAGACATGATATCCATGTATAAATACGTGAAAGGATGCCATAAGGAAGAGGGAACAGGCTTGTTTTCTGCTGTCCTGGAAACTAGGACTTGGAGCAATGGGTTCAGGGAAGGAGATTCCACCTGAACAATAGGAAGAACTTCCTGACTGTAAGAGCTGTTCAGCAGTGGAACTCTTTGCCTCAGAGTGTGGTGGAAGCTCCTTCCTTGGAAGCTTTTAAACAGAGGCTGGATGGCCATCTGTCAGGGGTGCTTTGACTGTGCTTTTCTTGCATGGCAGGTGGGTTGGACTAGATGGCCCATGTGGTCTCTTCCAATTCTATTATTCTATGATTCTATGATAAAACATCCATGATTTCACAGCATTGCGCCATGACAATTAAAGTGGTGTCAAACTGCATTGATTCTGCAGTGTAGATGTACCCATAATCTAGATATTGTATCTTAGTTGTCATGCATGCACATTTCTTGTTTGAATGTAGTGACCTGGAATATATGGGTCATTCTTATAATCCTTAACATATCCTCATAACCTTCTTACAATAGACATATCTGCTACTTATTCAAAAGCCTGACCCCAGAGACTAGGCTTGATCGATCCACGAAAAATTTGATTCTAAACTCGTTTCAAAACTAGAGGGGGGCAGCGTTTCGTTTCTGAAGGTATTTCCGAATTTTGCCCCCCAAAAAAATTCGAAATTAACGAAAATTCGTTATTTTCAAAATTAATTCGTTAATGGCGGACGCGCATGCGCAATTCCCAAAAACAGCACAGAGGGAGAGGACTTTACAGGACTCTCCCACCCTCATTTTTTGAGTGATCTTCTTCAAACTTGGTACAGTGGTAGAACACATTTAACACTGATAGCTCACCAAAATTTGGAACGTTTCCCTTATCCTCTGATTTTTGGAGAATTTTCATAGCTTTTATAATAAACCATTTTTTAATAATTGCAGAAATCTGTTCCTGGTTTGAAAGTCTTATTTCCTGTTAAATTGGGTTGTCTTTACTGTGAAAGTCATTGTTCTACTTCAGAAACTTTGTTTTTGTGGCTGAAACTTTGTTAAATTGGTGTGTGTGTGATATATACTGTGTATATATATATAGTCCCTGCATATGTGTGTGTGTGTGTGTGTGTGTGTGTGTATAGGTAAAGGTAAAGGTATCCCTTGACGTTAAGTTCAGTCATGTCTGACTCTGGGGGTTGGTGCTCATCTCCATTTCTAAGCCCAAGAGCCAGTGTTGTCCATAGACACCTCCAAGGTCATGTGGCCGGCATGACTACATGGAGTGCCATTACCTTCCCAGAAACACCCAGAAAATGGGAATTCTAGACAGGAAACAATCAGGGCCAGCTAATACCTCCCAACAAAGGATTCCCCCAGGTAGGAAGCAGCCAGGCTTTGAAGCTGCAAGGCTATTCAATGCTAATCAAGGTGACCAATTGCAACATTCACACTTGCCTCCCACAGACAAGAGTTCTTTCTCCCACCCTGGACCTTCCACAGATATATAAACCCCACTTGCCTAGCTTCGCACAGACGTCAAAACCTCTGAGTATGTCTGCCACAGATGTGGGTGAAACGTCAGGAGAGAATGCTTCTGGCACATGGCCATAGAATACATACCACAACAGTGTGATCCCGGCCATGAAAGCTTTCGACAACACAACCACAGTATCCATTCAAGTTCATGTAGCGTGGTATGGAGACCTGTATTGGGAGGAGGGAGGGTGCGAATCTGGGCCCCTGGGAGTCGTAGTCCTCCCTCCCTCCCTCCCCGGGAGCAGCCGAGGACGGGCCTGGCACACACCCCCTCGCATCCCGGGCCTCTTCCTCCTCACCGCCGGGCCCCTCTCTGTCTCTCTCGGTCTCTCCAGGCCTGAGCTGAGGCGAGGCGGCGGCGGCGGCCATTTTCCCCCTCCGTCTTCCTCCTCCTCCTCGGCCTCCTTCCCCCTCGCCCCCTCCCATTGGCTGAGCCCGTGACACCCCTTTTGCTGAGGGGCAAAAGGAAAGGGCCTGAATGGTGGGATTTTGGGTGATTTGCAAAAGCTTTTTTTTCCTAACGAAAAAAACGAAGAAATAAGAAAAAACGGCCTCTCGAGATTCGAAACCGCGATATCCAGACGTGTGGACAATCAAGGCCGTATATTGCTTCAAAACAAACGAAAATAACGAATTAATAACGGGTAACGGGGAAATCGAATTATTTGAGCAAGCCTACCAGAGACTTGTCCTCCTTTTTCTTTCTGAGGTCCTCCCTGCTTTCCTTTTCCTTATGTTTAGCTTGAAGACAGGAGATTCTTGCCCTTCCTTCCTTGTTAAACTGTTTATCATCCTCCTTAATCCAGTAACAATGACCTCATGCCCAAGATTCAATTATCTTTGCTTGCACCTCTGTTTCTGTATCCTTATTAGGGTTGTGCATGTTTTCATTTATACAAACGGGCCCAGTATGGTTTAGCTGGCTTGGCCCTTTTAGTCAGCCGTAATGGCACAGGCTCTGCCACCATTTTTGCCCCTGGATCACTTGGCTGTCGAAAATGACTGCTTTCTGATTATTTCGACTACACATGGAGTGCGGCGAGGACGCTGCGCATCTGCATGGGGTTTCCCTATGAGCCCTGCCTGTTGAGCCAATCAAAAAAGAAGAAAGTTATGACGTGTCTTTTAACCAAGCTGGGCTTCAATTTTTCTGTTGCGAGCAGGCTTTTGAGAGATCTAAATTCTCAGTGTCACTCGCAGCTCTGCATGGCTTGGCTTGCTTTTTGACTCAAATAGAAATAAATAAGCAGTTTACTTTCTACACACACTTAAGAAACTGCCACTGATGGCGCCCTTCACACATGGAGAGCTTCAAATGTGGGCTAGATAACGTATCTAATCATTAGGAAATCATTAGGAGTGCTTCCCCACTACACAGTTAAATCGCACTATCATTCCATTTACTACCACAGCGATTTCTTATGAAGGCCTAAAGTGTTGTAATGTAAGGAGGAGCATTTAAAATCATTGCTGTATTGTGGATGCCTAGATTCCGTGAGATGTAGCCATAGCAGTTAAAATGGAATCATAGTGCTATAACTGTGCAGTGTGAAAAGAGCCCAGAAGCAGATTCTGAACTACCTCTTTTAAAAGACTATTCATGAATGTCTTGAATTTAATCAAATACATTTATTGCTCCATAATAGCATTTGCCATTCAAAGATATGTGTGAGAGAATGGGTGCATCTATACCACTTTATCTGCCATGGCTCAAGGCTGAATAAGAGAGCTACAAGGAGTCATTCTTTGTGTAAATACAGATATGGGAGGGGTGGGGGGAGAGGAGAAATATTGGTCCCTTTGTGAAGGACTCTTCTGTTTTTCATTATTGGAATTGACAAAAAGATCTACAGTTTGGAATCAGCAGTTACATGTACTAATGTTCTTCCTTTGGCTGCTATGGGACCTGAGGTTGCCAAGTATATCACCAATTATCAGCACTAGGATGGCGTGAGAAGGGGAAACTACACCATCTGAAAACCACTGACCTATGCAGTTTGTTTAGTTAGCAGGACAGAAAGCATTACAATTTCTGTAATTGGTTCTGATGAGTTTTTGAATATTTTGCTGACTAATATGTTTGTCTTCAGTTTTTGCATGAATTACTTCCAATAGTATTTTCTTTCTGGGTAAGAGCTAAATGAGGCTTTGCATCTCATTGCAGGCAGCTTAAACAATATACGACAATTAATAACAATAAATCTGAAAAAAATGCATGCACTGCTACCAACTTTATAATTCCTAAATTTTGTTGCTTACCTAGTTATTTTAGTTGGCATCAAAATGGTCGCAGTTAATTTAATTCAGATTACTGGACCATGATATCATACCTATCATTCCTACCCCCAAATTATGATATATATAATTTTAAGGGAACAGGAGATGTCTCCTAATTATGGCTGAATGAAAGTTGTGACTATTGAATTATTTTTTAAAAAATCTGGGAAAAAGAGACAAAACAGAAACATCTTTATAATGCAAGTTAACTGTGATCCTTGCTGCATGATTTGTCACATTTGTTTCCAAAACATATTTATCTGTAGATGTTGCTATTTTTATGGTTTCTCTTAAACCTGCATTGAGTACCTATAAGCGGTTATCACTTTGAATATGAGTTGCCTTCATGGAAGGTGACCATTTTATATGGAACTTGAAATATTCTGATCAATCCTAGTATATTGTGATATCTAGT
This sequence comes from Anolis carolinensis, assembly GCF_035594765.1. Lineage (NCBI taxonomy): Eukaryota > Metazoa > Chordata > Lepidosauria > Squamata > Anolidae > Anolis > Anolis carolinensis. Next base: position 282,004,333 of record NC_085842.1, on the reverse strand, counting down.
GAAAAATGATCAGTTTTGGGGAGAAACAAATTCTCATCACTACTACTGTTGCTGCTTCGCTACTACTATTACTAGTAATAATAGTAATTTATTTGTTACCTGTCTCTCCTCACAGTTCAAAGTGGAAACAACACAGTTAAAACACAGTACCGTAAAATACACACATGAAATGCATAAAAACAGTGTCACAAAATACATATATTAAAATACATAGTGCAAGGATTAAAATACAATACAAATATGTGTATTAAAATAAAAATAGAATGTAAATTTAAAATTTTACATATAAAGTTGACTAGTTAAGCTTGCAAGAAGAGATAGGTCTTCATTTTCATTTTGAATGCGGACAGTTCAGTTAGCTGTCAAATTGCTTCCAGCAGGTCATTCCAGCCTTGGGGTGGCTGATGAAAAGGACCTCTGGGTGATGATTACAAGTCAGGTTCGGGCTGGTTGGAGTAAGCCTCCCCCAGAGAACCTAAGTGTCCAGGGTGGATTATATGGGAGAAGGCAATTCTGGAGGCAACCTGGACCCAAACCCATATAGAGCTTTAAAAAGAAAAATAAACACTTTGCCCAGAAACTAGTTGGCAACCAGTGGAGTGACTTTTATATGGGTGTAATATGCTCACTCCTAGATGTTCCTGTAACCAGTCTGGCTGCCGTGTTTTGAAGTAATTGGAGTTTCCAAATTTGTTACAGAGGTAGCTCAATGTAAAGCACATTGCAGAAGTCCAGCCTTCAGGTTACCAGTGCATGCACTACCATCTTCAGGTCCTCCAAGTCTAGGAAGGAGTGCAGCTGGCACATCAGCTGAAGCTGATAGTAACCACTCCTGACCATTGCATCTTCCTGGGCTGAAGTTTGGAAAGACGGATCCAGGAGCACTTCTAAGCTGCCAGTGTAACCCCATCTAGAACCGGTTGACATACTTCCATCCTTAGGTTCTGCATACAGCCCATTACCTCTTTCAGGCATTCAATTAGATGAGATACATTATCTTTAACTAAAGCAGTTTTTGAAGGCATGAGGAAATATATTTGGGTGTCATCAGCATACTGATCGCACCCCACCCCATGCCTACAGATGATGTCTCCCAGTGATTCCATGTAAATATTTTTAAAAAATTGGGATAGAATAGCACTTTGTGGGATACCACATAACAGATCTTTTTCTGAGGAGCAGCTATCCCCAAACACCACCATTTGGAACATACCTGAGAGATACAACTGGAACCACTGTAGCACAGTGCCTTTGATTCCCAATCCCTCAGGGAGAGCTCATACTGTCACCTTATTGCCCTTACTTGTCCCAATGTTTGTTATAGTGAAATAGACAAATTGCCCCCCCCCCCCCAATACTCTGTTATTGTGGTCCTTGAATTCTTCAAATTATCTGTATCCCCCTTGGAAAAAATGCATAACACTGTCAATACAATTAAGTAATTTCATTTCCACTTGCATTGCTTTAAAAATGTAATCTCATTAGGTTCTTGTTACTCTAAAAAGTAATGTGTTATAGATGGCTATATTATTTAGAAGATGGTGTATCTAGGCTCTGCCAACAAGAAAACGAAAACATGCACGTACTTGCACCTGTTCAGCATCAAAGCAGTCAAACAAAGAGACTAAATAAATAAATAAATATGCCGTTTTCATTATGCAGAAAAATGTCATAGCAACAGATTCTGTAAAATGTAATTATAATCAGGTCATACTGATGATAGTGAAAAAATCAGAGCTTATAGGTCTCTGCCCATTCTAGTAATTAAGACAATTAATTAATTAATTAATTAATTTAAAGACTCAGCATTCAATAGCATTTGAACAGTAATTCCATTAGAGTTTACAATTGAGATTTTATTTAAAAGCATACCCTCACATATTCTTTTACTAGAGGAATGTACTATCAAATATGGGGAAACATGTCACTTCTGCAGAATATACAAACAGTTGGAAAAATCTGAGATAATATGATAGGTATGTAATACATTATCTTGTCATGCCCCCCCCCCCCCTCAAATGACATCTAATGTAGAGATTAGTATATAGACACAAACAGGTTTACAGCATTCTGTAGAGATCTCATTCTCAATTATTCTGCAGAGCAGTAGTTAAAGTTATAGATTAGAATTTGACGTCCTGGCTAACATGTTGTGAAGATCAAGCTTGAGCTCAATAGGAAAAAATCAGAATGTAACCAATAAAAATAAATTGTGATCAGCTGATCCTTTTGGGGAAAAAGGAGTTGAACTGGGTGAGCAGTTTAAAAGATGATAAGGATTTTTAGTAGGATAGATTCCATGTTACAAGACTCCTCTCACTGTCCTATCTTCACAACGTTCAAACAACGTTGTCAGAGAAAGATTCCCTAACCTGGAATCATAAAAAATTATTAGCTTTCAAACCTCATCAGCACAATTACTTGCTTGTCATTAAGATAGAGAATTGTTCTAGATATTAATTCCCTTAAAATATTTGGAGAATCTTGAACAGTTTCAGTACCTTGGATAGCTCCTTTAAAATCCAAACTATTATATTGATTCACTGTCCAGCTGATACAAGAGAAGCATTACTTTTGATCTTGCTCACACTTCTGCAAAGTTATTTGTATTTCAATGGAAGCTTCTAATGAAGCCGATGGGAAACATTCCTTGAAACGCAGTCAGCAGTTTCAGGGAGACAAACAGTTTTCAGATCTTCAGAAAAGGAAACTGTTGTCAAGGCAGCAGGAAGCTCCCCAAGATTCACGAAGAAGCTATCCAAATCCATAGGCCTCCTGGGGCAGACTGTTTTATTGGGTTCCCACACCTGAAGAGATTCCAGGACTAAATCTAAATCCCATGAGATGGTAATCTGTCCATGACAATTGAACTGTTGGCAGCTCTTCCATTCAAAGATCACATACACCTCACCCAGACTATGCCCAGCAGCAGGAGGAGGAGGATCAGATACTCTTCATTTTTCTGGGAAAGACTTGTGATTATCATGGCAAACATGAACTCCAAAGCCATGCCCAAGATGGCAGTCTCAGCATGGATGTTGAAATCCCCCACCACTACGGCTAGCTCAGGAAGAAGATGCATTTTAAGAAGTGGATGTATATCCACAAAAGCTCATGTGAAAATAAAACCAAGTTAGCCTTAAAGGTGCTGCCATGTTTTTTCTCCCACTTCCTTCCTCCTTTTAAGAGAAAATATTGCATTGCTCAGCAAAGGGGAAAGCAGTAGGAAAACAGGAAGACCACATTACAGATGGATTAACTCAAGAAAAGTAGCTGTAGCCTTCACTTTGCAAGACTTTGCAAGCCTTAATGGCCAGGATTTTAGGAGGTTGCTCATTCATAGGATCACCACAAAGTGAAGTCGACTTGACCTCAGACAATAATAACTAGTAAGTCTGAAAGAGTTGAGGCCTGTAAAAATTGCATTGGGACCACATGCAGCCCCAGGGTCAGACTTTCCTAACAATCCCCTTCTATGAATGGAAAACAGTATGTGTATGTGGAGAAACTCTGAAATCAACTGATTTCCAGGATTATCCTTTCTCTGCTATATACTTAAAAATAATAAATTTATTTTAATTCATATTTATACAATGCATATTTAAACAAATTAAAATAAAGCTTTCAGTTATTGCTATAAATATTTAGCAACTGCAACACTGTCTTTGATCTGTAAGTGGCAGTGTTTATTTGTTGTATCTGTCGGTGTGTTCACTCCCCCCACACTTGATATTTGTGAAATCCTACATGTCAGAGCTTCATTTTCAATCATACTGTATGCAAATAGGCTGTAGTACCATGCAAGAGAGAAACCACAGCTTGCAAAATAATTGCCAACATTTTCCAGCAATTCCATTCTTACACATGGAACAGTCTTTTCAGAAATTACATCTATAAATAAATCCTTGCAATTGCTAGAAAGACATTCTACATCTGCACTCCCCACACCCCCACCTTACTTCTTATGTGGAAATATGTTAGCAACAAATTAAAATGGAAAAAATGTTGCTGTTTTATCCAGGCTGCTCCAAAGACATGTAAGATGGCTGGATCAAAATGTGCAAACTGACTTCTTTTATCAAGTAGTAATGATGCTGAATAAGGCCGATGGCTGTGGAACCCCCTTCCAAAAAAAGGTGGACTGCTCCCAACCTTAGCGTCCTTTGCCAAAAAGCAGGTTTCTTTTTCTCCCCTGCAAGCTTTTTAGAGAAAGATAGAGGGGGGGATATGAAAACTTTTTATTGATGTGTTTTTTAATGTTCTGTTAATTCAAAATTTGTTTTAGATAATGGTTAGTTGAATTGCGTTTTAAAATAATACTCTTCCACGTGCCGCAAAGTCTGCCCATTTCTAGGTTTTTAAAATGGTATATGTATACCTTTTTGTGTGTGATCTTAGTTCCTTCCTAGCTCTTGGAGAAAGGTAGAATAAATATGAAATGATATCTATCAGTATCAGAAACTATAGTAATACACTCCTAACGATGCAACCCATATTCACAGTTTCACTTATCCACAAATGGGAAAAATGGTCTCTTTAGGAATTTTCTAGGTCCTCCAAGGTGATTCTACGGTAATTTCTGGGGGAAACATACCATAGAATCACTTGGAGAGCCTTGCAAAATCCTAGACAGAATACCTCTCCAGGAATTTCTGTTTTCTCCAGGGTAACTGTATGGTATGCTGGGATCAGAATTCAGGTAAATTAATGCTTTTTGGACATGTCTGTGATTTAGGTAACTGGTCTGGTTTGAAGCATATCCTCTCAGAACACAGAGGTTTCACTGCAGGCATGAGCAAACTTTGGCCCTCCAGATGTTTTGGACTTCAGCTCTCACAGTTCCTAACAACCAGTAGGTTGTTAGGAATTGTGGGAGTTGAAGTCCAAAACACATGGAGGGCCAAAGTTTGCCCATGCCTGCTGTATACAGAGTAAGTCTACCTGCATAACTGTGTGTAAATAATCTACTTTCAGATTAGCAAATTGGAGTTCATCAGCTGATTTGGAGTACAGTTACAGAGCTCCTCTATTTTGGTCTAAAGCTGTATGATTACTTGTGATATAGTTCCTTGTGTTTTGCTAGGTTACTCATTGCTGTTGACTCCATGATCACTTGTTTCATTCCGTTTGTGGGATATGTGGCTATTTCCTGAATCTGCACTGGGTTTCAAGTTTTCTTTTTAAACAGAATGGGCATAGTTTGCTGAGGTCCTCTAGTTTGAAGGGCATTTTTCCTCCATTTTTAAAGTATATACAATAATAAGTGTTATAGAATTAAGGTGTCAGAGCGACATGTTATTGACATGCTACATAACTCTTTTAAAACAGGAAATAAATGAAAGGAGAACATAAACATATTGTTACAGTGTGTGTCAGAACTGAAAACAAACCCACTTGAGAGCGAGAACAAAATGTAGCAATTGCTGCTAAAAGTTCCCATAAAGTAATTAAGGATAGCATAAATGTTGTTTAAATGGTTTTTTATGAACCTGAGAATTACAAGTACAAATATGGTAATCTCATCAAGCATTTGCCCCATCTGAAGGAGCCCATATTTTCCAAAAGGAAGTTCTGAGTTTTGCTACTTACGATCTTTTATCTAGGGAGATTATGAATTGGAACTAGAACCTTCAATACGCAAAGTTTGTACTCTGTCTCTAATTATGTTTCCTTACCTCAAGTGAGCAGTTTTTTCTTAAAATAAAAAGTACAGATGACTATAAGGTTGACTATATCACTGCTTCTTAAATTATCGGTTCTGACCTCAAAGGGGGTCCCCATATCTCAAAGTATGGATCATGAAAAATTTGGAAACAAAGATTTCTAAACACTACCATTTACACAAATCTGTTAGCAACAACATGCAGTGTTTACTGTGGACCTCGCAAAAATGCTTCAGCTGTACTCCACAAAAAGGGAACCCAACCCATTTAGCAAGCCTTGTTATCAGTAAATGTTTGATTTTTATATTTTATATACCAACATATCTTGGGTTACATAAAAATTTATAGGGCAGAAAGGGGTCCCAAGTGGGAAAAGTTTAAGAAGCCCAGGTCTATATCATTTCAGGTAGACAACCATGTAACATTTCCATTATGGGCAGTTCATGGAACAAGCATGGTATGAATGTGGGAAGGGGATGAATCTTCTCACACAATTGGGGGCAATGTGCCCCCCCTCCAATTATGTCTATGAGCTACCACTGATTTTTGGCCAGAGAGAGCTCTATATGCTTGACCACCTGCTGCTTCAGGAAAGAACTTCAACAAACAGGTAAAAGCACAGTATTGTAGGGGTGGGAAGGAGTGCCTGAATGTAGTCTGTCTTTCCCCTGGAGACAGGCAAGCAACACTGTCAGGGTTCATTGAACCTAGTCAGCAGTACATGTGTGATACACGGTCATCATGCATGCATCTTCACCCTTTGACATGTGGGACCAAGCCCAGGAAGATGATGCATATCCAAATGTGGGGAAGATTGACAAGATGGCAGTTCTTAAAGATGTGGGAGGGTTTACTCCATTCTGCTCCTTCTTTTCCCTTTGTTCTCATTTAATGCAATAGATTTTGTAATAAAGAGAAAAGGAGTCAATGCACTCCAGAGGATTTGAGGGACTGTCTGGAGTGTATTACAAGAACATTTAGAGGGCTACAGGAATGGGAAAGGAAATCCCATTTCATGAGTAGGAATGTATTATTATTATTATTATTATTATTATTATTATTATTATTATTATTATTATTTCATTTTATCCTGTTTTTTCCCATGGGTGGGATTCAAAGCGGCATACAAAAGTTTAAAAAACACAAATACATATACATCAATACATAAAATATATAATCAACTAAAAACATCATACACCAATTTAAAGAAAAAATCCCAATTTGAACATCCCCATATACAATTAATAACTTACAACAAATACCATTAAAAATATCCCATATTCACACAACTATGCTATCAAAAATAGTCAAGGGGCACATCAACACTGGCTACTTCATTCAGTTTCAAACCAGTATCGAAGAAAGTGGTTTTGCAGTGCAAATGGTTACATGGGAAATCCTCGAACCATTTTGTGCCCTAAATGGTAATTATACAAACCACAGAGCACTAAAGGACATTAAGGGCTTGCTTTTGTATGCTTTTGTGGTGGTTTGTTGTCTGGTCGCTGCAGTTTACCTGCATTAAATAGATGGTGGCAAGGAACTTGATGACATCAGTTCTTCTATTTTTCATATACAGAGATATGTGTGGTTGCCATTATCCATGCTCAAAAAGGAACTATTGGCAGAGTTTTAAAAAAGTTATTAAGAAAAGAAATTACAAATATCCAAAACAGTTTCTAGGGAGTGATTTATATAATCATTTACAAAATAGATATCACAATGGCTGCAAAGAAGTATGCTTTAACTATAAAACAACAGGTAAAATAATTTATAGGCTCTGATAATACTATTTTCAGCTATATTTAGCATCTCTCTATCAGAATTCTGAAATCAAATACTCCAAAATCTAAGAGTGTCCTCATTAATAGCTGAAATAGTGACATTCTTGCTTTATGATAATTCAATGTACTCAAATTTTGTTTCATGGACAAAATATTGAAAATATGCTGTACCTTCAAGCTTCTACCAAATACTGGTTTCATTATTACTGGAACTTTTCTATGTCTGTGCATATGAAAATCTGAATATATATGATGATATCCGGCATATAATTTAAAGAATGCTAAGACTAATATCAATGAAGATCCAAAACTCTAAAGAGATAAGAGATTTTCAGGAAATGTTGCAGCATCTGCACTTTGGAAAACAAGATAATGCACTCACCATATTTCATTGAATGTAAGGTGCACTTTTCCCCATTTAAGGGGCTTCAAAAAAGGGCACACTTTAGATTCTATGGTGCCTTAGATTTGCTGAGTTTTGTTATTGTTTTTAAAACTTCTAGGAGAAAAGTGGAAGTGGAGGAGGAGGAAGAGCCCCAGCCCCAATGACTCTACCAGGCCCTCATCATTTTGTCCTCAGTCTCAGTCAGATAACTGTTGGCTGGTATTTGTCATAAGTGCACTTTCTGCTTCCGCTGCCTCCGCAATGGACCCATAGACTTAATAATATAGACTCATGCTGACAAGATTATTTCTCTCCTCATCCCATAGGAAAAACTGCACTACAGAGCTGCACGGAAACAAAAAAAATGTATTGTGCATATAGAGCAGGCATGGGCAAACTCTGGCCGTCCACGTGTTCCTACCGGCTGTTAGGAATTGTGGGAATTGAAATCCAAAACACCTGGACGGCCAGAGTTTGCCTATGCCTGATATAAAGAAAATTCACAAAAATAGTTTAAGAAATTTGCTTTTTCCTAAAATTACATTTGATGACCCCTTAGATTCAGTGAAATCCAGTAATTAAAGCAGGGCAGATAATCCCAAGATTAGAAAGGCTAGATTTTTAGCAACTTAAATGGAAGGGGGCAGGGAGATAGTTGAAGGAGTCTTCTTTCCCTGAGTCGAATCACGATGCAGACTACATGAAAGCTTTTTGCAAAATAATAACATTGTATGTGCCACAGAGGGCTGGCTTGGTCTGGCTTGGAGGTGTAGAGCTCATGCAAATGAACACGGCACTCCAGTCTTTCTTCTCCTCCCCTTTCTCCTCCTCCTATCATTCTCTCAAAAGAAGAGACGGGAGGAGGGGGACACAACCTTCCTTTGTGTCTGTGCAGTAGGGTTTACCTTAACCCAAATCACTCCAGTTGAAACAGGGCTTGCATCGGAATTGAATGACACCTTGTCTTGTCTTCCTGCCAAGACAGAAATGTACCTCTTCTTTAACCGCCCCCTAAAGCGCCATGCTCTTTGTTTATTTTAGCATGCCCCCCCCCCAAACCCCACTCTGGCTTGAGACAGTTTTAGATTGGCATGTGTTTAGCAATAATAACATTGTTACACACACATCTCCATCCCTCCTTCCCTCCCTTTCCTTTCCAATTTACACAGCTGCATTTTATAGTTGTATACCTTTGGGATAAAGCACGAGAAATGCCTTTTCTTCTTAAATATAGCAGCACGTATTTAATTTCTTTATGGGGCATCATCTCTCACATATTTTATTTTATTTTTTAATAAATAGGTTAGGAACAACATTTCTGTTAACATACAGTTTAAGCAAGGTAACCCCCCCCCCCCAAATCATTATTTTACCTACTAATACTGCTTTACCATATACTTCCGCCTTTGGTAATTTGCATAAACATGCATAGGCTATGAATAATGCATAAGACATACTTGAAATGCAGGGTTTCCAGCCTTCCACAGTGCAGGAGTATACACAACAATTTGATTGGCTCTGCTCTGTTTTCATTACTGGCAATTTCTTGGAACACAAAGGAGGCGGGGGGGGGGGGGAGGGCTGACAAGAATGGACAGTATTTATTGTGTGAGAAATATTTGTTGCCTTTTCAAGGCAATTGTGTTGCAAAGTTTTTGCCTTGTGATTGTTGTTCCTTCTCTCCCCCCCCCTCTTTGAAAGAATGCATTAAAAAGTCTGTGGTTGCTCTTTTGTACATTCAGTCAGTCAGATCACTGGTATGTGTGTGTGTATGTGTTTTAAAGCTTGCTATGGGATTTGTCCCTTATTTGCATAAACGTGAGCACAAGCTATAAATAAATAAAGAACCATCAGATTTCTTAAGGCCTCTCAATTAAGCTGAAAAGTAGCAAGGCAGCCCTATATAAAAAAGTGATAGGAATGATGAGATGCCTCAACTTTCAGAACGTGGAAAGTTTGTGGGCAACTTTTTAAATATTTGCTTCTTGCCTTTCCCTACCCAATCATTATGGTGATCCTGTTGTTATTTTAGCATAGGTAAAGGTAAAGGTTTCTCCCTGATATTAAGTCTAGTCGTGCCCGACTCTGGGAATTTGTGCTCATCTCCATTCCTAAGCCAAAGAGCTGGCGTTGTCCATAGACATCTCCAAGGTCATGTGGCCAGCATGGAGCGCTGTTACCTTCCTATTGATCTACTCACATTTGCATGTTTTCAAACTGTTAGGTTGGCAGGAGCTGGGACTGAGAGTGGGAGCTCACCCTGCTCCCCAAATTCGAACCACCAACCTTTCGGTCAGCAAGTTCAGTAGGTCATCAGTTTAACCCGCTGTGCCACCGGAGGCTCCTATTTTAGCATATTGGTAGTTAATACGGGACAATGTTATCATGTCTGAACATCGGGCAAATTTGCTCAGCTTTTAGCTGAATCATAGTAGACTACCAGGTCCAACTAGTAACCTATCAGATTTGAACAGGATTCTACCAGAGTCCTCAGAATCCTGGAAGTTATAGTTCTCCAAAAGAACACTTTCAAGCTCTGGTTTAATATAAGGCAATCACAGGCTACACTTGATTCCTTCTTCCATTGAAAGGTCTCCCTACAGAACGTTCATCTGAGTCATGTGAATAATGAAATAAGAGGAAATGCTACATGGGGAAAATGAAGAAGACATGCGCCTGTGCACAAATGCATGTGCTAATTTATTATTTAATTTAGAAACAATTGCTGTTTTAAAGAAATTTCTGTACATCTCATCTTAGTGGGGCAGACCTGTTAACCAATTTATTTGTCCTATTGCCAGTTCGTGGGCAGCTTCAAAGCACTTGCTTTCTCTTCTTCATGGTTCTTTATCTTTAAAATTGATTTGGCTGAATGGAACGTTTCCAAAGAGGAAACTGATCAATGGCTGTTTTTAAAAAGAGGGAGTCCATCAAGACACTCCCAATAATTTGCAGTTTGCCCATCTCTCTGTGAGTATATTCATGCATACACATGCATGCATATGCAAATTGTGCCCCCCCCCCCCCCAATATCCATATCACATGTAGACTATAGAAATAGAAATGTTTGCCCTTATAATAGAGGACTGTCTTTCATTAAATAGAACACATGGCCATTCTGACAGCCAAGGAATATTTTTCTCTTTTTAAAAATAGAATAGAATAATTTTATTGTCATTGTAAATCGTAGAATATTTGCTATTTTATTTATTGCTGTGGTTTATTGTTCCAGTATGTTTTTGGGGTGTGTATGTGTGTGTGAAAATGCATTATGAATTTTACTGTAAATAATCAAACCTCATGACAAAGTCCAACAAATATGTATACTACTAGTTAAGGCTGAGAGTCTCCAGTAGGCATTTATAATGCAGCTAATTAAGTTTTGTGAGTTCATGCTATTTTTCTTTTTGGGCCAGGAGGATAGAAAGTGATATGGGATCCCTGACTCAGCTATTGCCTCTTAAACCAGATTACCTACAGCATGTGATGTGACTTTGTGTTTTGCTCCTTTAAGTCAACTCTGATTTATCGTGGCCCTTCAAAAAAGATTTACCATTGCCTTCTTCTGAAGAGAAAATCTGACTTGCATGAAATCACCCAGTGGATTTCCATGGCTGAGCAGAGATTTGAACCTTGGTTTCCCAAAGTTACTTCCCAATCCTCAAAGTACTATACCAAGTAAAAATCATGAAGATGCTTGTTTTTCTTTATTTCATTGCAATCCAAGGCATGGCCTGTGTGGGTGTGTGCCTTTAAGGTGCCTATCATGTAATCCATTAGAAATGGCTGAAAAGTCATTACAAAACTGGGGGGCACTTGCATTTAGTTTCAAAAGTGTTTTTAAAGTATAGTTTGTGAAAAATTTGTTACTATAATGAGAGTAACGAAATTTTGTTAGTATTTCGTTACAGTAATTGCACATTAATTACTGTAATTGGGGAAACTTCAGGGCCTCCTTTCTCCCTCATTTTTAAAGCTATTTGAATGAAACTGACTACAATGGTAGAACACATTTACCACTGTTAGCCCACCAAATTTCAGAACATTTTACTTATTCATGAATTTTTGAGAATTTTCGAAGTTTTAAATAAACATTTTTTTAAAAACACTACAAGAGATATCTCCTTGAGTTTTCTATACAATGACAGGAGAAAACAGGGGATCATTCCCCCCAACTTTCAGAAATATTCATGCATCTACTGATTTTAGGGATTTTAAAAAAAGGTTTTGACAAAAACATTTTTAAAAGCCACAACAGCTATTTTATTGAATCTCTCTCATATTAACCAATAGAAACCAATATTAATCAATTCTACATTTATTTATTTACAGCATTTATATTCCGCCCTTCTCACCCCGAAGGGGACTCAGGGCGGATCACATTACACATATAGGCAAACATTCAATGCCTTTTTAAACATAGAACAAAGACAAACAAACATAGGCTCCGAGTGGGCCTCGAACTCATGACCTCCTGGTCAGAGTGATTCATTGCAGTTAATTGCAGCTGGCTTGCTCTCCCGCCTGTGCCACAGCCCGGGCCTCGCCTTGTTACTTTGCTTTCCTTGTTCCTGAGTCGAGACTGACTTCGCCTTGTACCCTGCCATCCTTGTTCCTGAGTTGAGACTGACTTTGCCTTGTTTATGTTGCTTTCCTTGTTCTGAGATGGGACTCACCAAGTGGATTACAGTTGCAGTTTGCAGTGTTTGGTTCTTGGTTCTGGGTTAAGAACTATCCTTAACTTTTGGGTGAAACTATCGAGTTTCACTGGTGGATTACAGAAAGGACTTTGCTGAACTTGTTTGAAAACGCTAAAGACTTTATATTAAGGACTACTTTAATACTGACTTATTTTGCTAACTGCGCATAGACATATATATATATATATATATATATATATATATATATATATATGCTTCAATAAACCGCTTATGTGTTATACTGGTTTCCTGTCTGTTTCTCAGAGTGCTCCCGCAGCCTTAGGGTGCAACATGTATAATGAGAAAAATTCAGTGGGAATGGGTATGTAACTAGTTCCCTTTCTCGCCTAACTTCATTCACTAGGTATATGCAAAAGCAGGAATACAAAAAAAAGAAACATCAAAAAAAAAAAACCCAACCTCTGGTTCTATGCATTTTGGATAAGGAAAATAACCCGTGACATGGTTACAAGCCACACTCTGTTCAAAATAAAAGAAGGTAAGAGAATAGAGAAAAAACCTCACTCTGAACACTAGGTAGTTTTCAGACTTTCTTGCAATGGAAAGAAAATTACTAAGATTTTTCATTACTTCCATCAGGAACATAATTAGCAAACCATTCCCTCCTTAATACCACACCTTTAAGCAATTTTGATTATTAAAATTGACATTGGGTCAATGTGACACATGTTGCAGTCTGTGGTATACAGTCAGCCTTCCATATTCACAGATTCTGTATCTATGGTTTCAACCATGCGAGGCTTGAAAATGTTAAAAATGTATTCAAAGAGCAATGCTTGATTTTGCTATTTTATATAAGGGACACCATTTTACTATGCTATTGTATATATGGGACTTCAGCATCCATGGATTTTGGTATCCACTGTAATTCCTGTAACTAAACCCCAGTGGCTACCCAGGCCCACTTTATTTACATAGAACACATTCAATATTAGTCCCTGAATTTGTTTCCATCACAGTGTTGGAATAGGAGGCTAGAGTTAATTCTCTCTCTATGCACTGCTACTTCCCATTCTTTCTGAGTGGTGTGGGGGTGGTTTTGCAAGAAGTGGGGAGACTTCCTTTTCTACACTGGCTCTTGTATTCTTTCCTTTTTGTGGAAACCAAGGAGGCAGGACCATAATCTCACATTTAGTAAATAATGTTTCCAGTATACAATGGCATTGAGAGCACTTTACAAAAGCAAGGCATCGTTCAGGTGGGAGTAGGAGTAATTTGGCATAAAGGAAAACAGTGATGCTTAGAATAATGCCAGGCATACTTACTGAACAGTTGCTTTACTGTTAAAAAAGCAGCTCATCGGGAGACCTGCCCTGTATGGAGGATTTCAATACAAACACCAAGATTTTATGTACCAGGTATTCTGCCTTGTGCTTGAGAGTATTGTCTTGGAAGCCTTGCTTAAATCACATAGCTCTGCTTCCACTTCTTTTGACCAGAGCCAAGATAATTTATTCTCATTCTGTGCTGGCACAGCATTTGCATGCTAAAACAATGTTCATCTGTGAATTTATAGACTTATTGACTCCCTTCGAAGGACCCGCCTACTGTGACCAAGACAGTGTCTAATCATATGATAAAAAGCAGGGAGCTGCGTTTCGCTCCCCACACCCTCACTACATGTTATTATTGAGCCTGCTCATTTTCAGAAAGCATCCATATTGCCAGCCACGGCTCTCAAAAAGGGGCTTATTACAAAGAAAGAGAGTGGAGATTTTACATATTTTGAAAACAGCAAGTGATCTGCAACAAAAGGAGAAAATTCAGGAGGGAGTTTTTCCTCCCTCCCCTTCTTTTCTGTCAAGGACAGAACGCCACAAGATTCAAAGTAACAGAGTTTATTAGATTACAGAACTCAAAAATGCCCGTAAAAACACAAGGGCCAGGCAATTTTTGCCTTTAGGAGCAAAAAGGGGCAAAAGTAAATGTTCAAAAGATAAACCGGATTAAACTGGAGTTTAATCCGGGTAAAAACAAACTGCTTTCTTCAGCCTGGGTATAAACAAAACGAAAGGCAAGGAACAAAAGATACAAGGAATGCAACTAATTGGCAGCAGATTCCTCTCTGCTGCCAACACTGAGTTTAGAGTAACTTGCGTCGCTCCCACACACACACACAGCAGACAGGATCTCCAACACGAGCAGACGCAGCCAGGGATTTTAGCAGTAGAGTAGACCAGTTCCGTTCCGTAGATCAAAGCCAGAAGCAGACGTTTGTAGTTTTTCCAAGTCCAAGAAGGGGGGAAGACAAGCCGTGGTCAGTTCAGTCCGGGTTCTCAAAGCAGGAGATGGCGTCCGTCAGAAAGACGACGGAAGGTCAAGCTAATAAGAGTAAGCACAGGTTTGCACAAACAAATGCCCACACAATCCCTCCCGCCGTCTGACCCTGGATTCCAATCAACTTACGTCTCAGCACAGGAAAGTACACAAGTCTTCAGGGAAGCGTCCCACACACACACACGAATCCCAAGCGTTTGCCCAGATTACCTTGCCCGACGCAATTTGCAATTGCTCCCAAGCCCCATTTTATGCCAGTTACAAATCTTCATCACTGTCAGCTGCCCTCCTTAACCCGGGCGTTTCCTCATCACTTTCCTCGTCAGAGCTGGAACACCTCTGACTACGCCCAACAGCATCTCCAGCTGTGGATCCCGTCCCATCCCTCCAGCTACGCCATGGGTCTAATCCTGAAGGTCCCCATTCATCTTCTGCCCCATCATGGCCAGTGGCCCCCAATTCCTCCCTTACCCGAGTCCAATCCATCTCATCCTCCTCTGAGCTAACCAGCCCTTCCTCCATTCTCTCCGTGAACCCTTCGAAAGACTCTTCGTCAGAGGGTGCTGCAAATATGTCTCGCAGTCTTTTTCTCTCTCGCTCCTCGAGAGTATCCGACTCTCGAGGAGTCTTACGCCCACGCCTGTCAGAAACAGAGCCACGAGGCTCAATCATAACATTTTCCCTCTCGTTTTTTCTTTAAAGAACTTTTATAGTTGCTCTGGGCCTGAAAAACCACTGCAGATAAACCTGATACTGCAGACTCTCCAGACAGACAAACAAGAAACATGAAGTGGGATTCGGCCTTGGCGAGTTTTTCACCTGCTGTGATGCTGCAGGTCATGGCCAATCTAGTGGCAGAATTTCAAAAAGGACACAAACCACTTCTGCTTGCTGCCTAGTGTGGGTGGCATAGATAGATAGATAGATAGATAGATAGATAGATAGATAGATAGATAGATAGATAGATAGATAGATAGACAGATGCCAATCGGAAGTTCTCCATGTGATTGCTGCTTCCATACTATTAAAATGGGGAAGAATATCACCTTGAACAAGAGTCTGGAAAAATGTCAGAATTGTTTAGTTAATAAATTGTTAATTTGTTTGCCATGTTCAATTTTTTACTACTGATGTTTTCAGGCTGCTTCTTCTCTTCAGCAAATGTGGAATGAGTTGATTATGAGGGCCTTTAATGGCATCATCCAAGCAGAAAGCTTAAAGATTATATGTTAAATCACATCTTCGCATTGGCTGGTACTGTGCCTTTCGACTATTTACATCTTATTTCTCCTTCCTTTGTAGAGGAATTGGAAGTGGAACATATATATTTTTCCATTTTATCTTTTTGTTGCAGGTGTCCAGAATGTACATGCACTTCATTATTCCTTCCACAAGGCAATGAAATCTTCTCCAACTATCTCAAGGCTGCCAAAGAGTTTAAAGTTTATTAGTTGTATTATTAGTATCCCAAGAGATCACATTGCCTTGCTTCTCAGGCATTCCCTCCTCAGTAATTTTTTAAATAAACCAAAGTGGCAGTCAATACAAGCCAGAATTCTGTATGATGCTTATATATTATGTAGCACTGTAACAAAGAATCCTGGATGAACCCCCTTAAATTCCATTTATCAGGCAGCAGCCACTGCAATCGACAGGGAGTCCATTCTTTTATCACTCAGGAGGCAGGAGGTTGTCATTTCCACTCCCTTCGGGAAGTGAACTCTGATACTAAAAGTGGAAGCAGGGTCCCTGTTATAATTCCCACTTATGACAGATATCACTCTCACAAGAGAAGGCAGGAATGCAAGCCAACTGCTTCTCAATCAAGAGGAGAACAGATCCCTGTCAGTCATCACTGCTGCTTCCCAATATTTGCAGATTGGAAGGCTTGCATAATCATGAATGCATCACACTCATGACCGCCTAACTTTACATACTGCATTCATAACTGACACGGGATTCCAGCCAATGTGTTTTTCTGTCATTTCAACTAGTATGACCATGGTGTAATCCAGTGGAAAATAATAATAAGACTTAATTTGTAACCTGCCCTATCTAATCAAAGGGACTCAGGGCAGTTTCCAACAAAAGTGGCAAATATTCAATGCCATAATAAAACAGACCAACAACAAATCAATCAACACAATAAATAAAACAACATCAATATTAACTTATAATAACTTATAATAACTAACCAAAAATAACCAAAAAGTAAGAACCTAAATAAACACTCCTCTCGCTCCCACCCCTGTCTCAAATGCGGCTGGTGGGGACGAGGAAGAGGACTTTCTCGGCAGAGGCCCCTCGGCTCTGGAACTCTCTCCCAAGGGAGATTAGGCTCTTTGCCCATCTTCCACCGGGAATTGAAAACATGGATGTTCCGGTGCGCGTTTGAATGAATAGGCCCATCAGACTTGTCATCAGACTAATATTTGGCTATGTTTACAAAATCATCTGGCACTTTATCACTGTTCCTTATCCCATATGTTATAGCACTTTAATGGAACCTGTCCCCGTATTCCTCCTTTATTCAGTCTGATTTTATCTATGGACCCTTAAGCGCTGCACTTGTCACCTTCTGCCATGTGCAAAAATTGATGCTCAGGCTTTTAAGTCATTGTCTTGTTATGTTGTTTTGTTTATTGCTGGAATGTTTTAATCTGCTGTGAAATTGTATACATGTAATGCCTGTTATGTTGTTGTTCTGGCTTGTCCCTGTGTAAGCCGCCCCGAGTCCCTTCGGGGAGATGGTGGCGGGGTATAAGAATAAAGTTTATTATTTTATTTTTTATTTAAACATTATATATCAACACATTTGGGCCCCTGGTGGCACAGGGTGTTAAAGCACTGAGCTGCTGAACTTGCGGACCAAAAGGTCCCAGGTCCAAATCCCGGGAGCAGAATGAGCGCCCGCTATTAGCCCCAGCTCCTGCCAACCTAGCAGTTCGAAAACATGCAAATGTGAGTAGATCAATAGGTACCGCTCTGGCGGGAAGGTAACGGTGCTCCATGCAGTCATGGTGGCCACATGACCTTGGAGATGTCTATGGACAACGCCGGCTCTTCGGCTTAGAAATGGAGATGAGCACCAACCCCCTGAGTCGGTCACGACTGGACTTAACGTCAGGGGAAACTTGAGACAGGGGTAGGACCGAGAGCAGGGCCTCCTCCGCGGACCGCAGTGCTCATGGTGGTTTGTATACAGAGATGCAGTTTTTCAAATTGTCTGGGCCTGAACCATTTCGGGCTTTATAGATAATAACCAGCACTTTTTATTTAACCCAGAAGCAGCCAGGCAGTCAGTAGAGCTGCTGTAACTTGGGAGTAGTTCTATCCCTGTATGGTGCTCCAGTTAGTAACCCGACTGCTGATCTCTGAACCATTTGTACCTTCCGAGCTGTATTCGAAGAGATCATTGCAGTAGTCCAAATGGGAGGTAACTAAGGCATGCAAGCAACTACCATGGAAGCAACACAAGTAAGAGAGGTAGGAATGTCAGTACCAACTCTGATAATTTTATAACTAGCAGTTCTGCCCACTCTGATAGCTGAGCAGCCTACACCAGGCTTCAACTTAGATTTTCTTGAACCAAACAGAACCTGTTGTATGACCAAGTTGCTGGATTCCTGGTTACATGGTGGTTGCTACTCACATTCAAATAACCATGAATCCACTGCAATTTTTATACTCAAAACAAGGAGAACAGCAGGATGCAGTGACTAGAGCATAAACATGATGTTTGTAGTCTATTTAGGCTTTTCACATAAATAAGACCAATGTGTAAAGTGAATGAATGTAAAGGGGGTTGGGACTACACAAGATGGCTTTGTGTGTGAGGTCCATATATTCATCAGAACTTCAACAAAATCTACACATGCAGAGGATACACATTCTCTAAGTTGATCAGCATGCTATAGGCCAGTGGTGGCAAACCTATGGCACACATTCCAGAAGGGCTTGTAGCACCCTCTATTTATTTATTTATTTATTTCCAATATTTCTACCCCGCCCTTCTCCCCGAGGGGACTCAGGGCGGCTTACACAACTGGTAGGATCACTACCAGTACATCATAATACAATAAAATAAGAATAAAACAGTTAAAATAATTAAATAACATAATAAAATACAATATATAAAATTTAAAACAATGCAACACCAAATATATATACCAATCATCCATCAGACCTTGTGCAAAAGCCTTAATCCGATCCATGTCAATGCTAACTGAGTTCATTCTATCCTGCCACACATGCCGTTGCCCACTCTCGCTCACCCTCCTGCTCATCATCCCACCTTCACTCACCCGAGGGGTGTGATCTGATATCTGAAGGAATGGGTACAGCTGGCGCACAGGTTTCTATTGTGCAAATGCACTCCTAGCAATCATTGAAGCCAGGACTTCCAGGCTCAGCATTGAATCCACTGGCACACTTGCATTTTTAGGAGTATAATCCCATCCAGCACAAGATGGATTGCTGGTCCCTGATCTGCCTTTAAATAAAATAATAATAATAATAATAATAATAATAATAATAATAATAATAATAACGAAAAACAACAGGAAAAACTCAGCCGCTATCAGGACCTCAAGATTGAACTTCAAAGACTCTGGCAGAAACCAGTGCAGGTGGTCCCGGTGGTGATGGGCACACTGGGTGCCGTGCCAAAAGATCTCAGCCGGCATTTGGAAACAATAGACATTGACAAAATCACGATCTGCCAACTGCAAAAGGCCACCCTGCTGGGATCTGCACGCATCATCCGAAAATACATCACACAGTCCTAGACACTTGGGAAGTGTTCGACTTGTGATTTTGTGATACGAAATCCAGCATGTCTATCTTGTTTGCTGTGTCATACAATAAAATAATAATAATAAAACAATAACAAAAACATTTTTATTCACCTCTTCTCAGGGCTCAATGTGGGGTACAACATAGTTAAAATACATAGATAAAATCATTAAACCATTTAAAATACATATATTAAGAGACATAAGATAAAAAAAAATTAAAATCGTTCATACCAATAAAATGCCAATTTACAATTCATAGTTTAGAATTGATTGAGTAGGCCAGAATTTATTCAGAATTCCTAAAATAACATATCTATTAGTCAATTTCAATGGAGGATTCTTGAAACTGCAGTCTGAAATAGTTTTCTAATCTCTGACAAGCAGTGCATGGGCTTGTGAGACCCGTGGTGAAATTGAGCTACAATTTATATACAGCAACCATCCTTTCAAGGGCAGACAGCCAAAACAGCAAACTTAGTCCATTTCTGAAAAAACCTTAAGGGGAGTGGTTTATAGTCCTACTCCAAGGCCAATCCAGAGGAAGTGGCTTGTAGATTGTAACTGAAATACGACATGAAAACCCACCAGGAAAAGAAAACAGAACTATTAATCAAAATAGGGTTTACAAGGAGAAAGCAACAAAGTGAGTTTCAGGAAAAAGAGAGTTTTATTCAAGTTCTGATCTGTTTACATATTACTCTGCAAAATTAAGACCTGCGGCATTGACAGCCCAATCCTATACTGTATGTCAGGGATGGTAACATTGTGACACCCAGGAACTATGTGGTTTTTGGAGTAGCCCTTAGGAATCACATTAACTTTCCAAAGACCCCAATGTTCCCTTCCTTTTTGTATTCTTGAAGCCAGGTCTTCAGTTTGAAAACCAATTTGGATTACTCACATTAAGCTAAATTATGCTATTTTGGGGAGCCATCACCCCAAATCCTCCAAATTCCCCCCGCAAATATCAAGGCAGTCATGATATTGCATTCTGGTCCACCCTCTGCAGTTCCTGTAGTACAATAAATAGGGCCATGATATCTTCTAGGTTGTAGAATATACCCATTCCTGATATATTTATATCTAAAACCATATAGAAATAAGTCCCATGTAGCAAAGCTTTCTCCCAGGATGTAATTCATAAGATTGCTATTAGAGTAGCAAAACCTTTAAAAGAATACATACTGTAAAACAAGATTGAAAAAAAAACAAAGGAGAAATATAAAGAATTATACTTGTTTCTGTAGAAGAAATGAAGATATGTTATCTCTAAGGTGAGAGGCTTGTGTTTCAAGTAACACCAGCAACCCACTGATTATCAATCTAAAATTAGAAGTAAGGTCAGCAGATTGTGGAACAGGTGAAGGCAGAATGGGCAACTTGGGCCCTATCTACATTGACCATTTAATGGAGTTTCAAACCAGTATTGAAGAAAGTGGTTTTGCTGTACAGATGATGACACAGGAAATCCTGGAAGCAGTTTGAGGCCCAAATGGTGATTGCACACACCACAGAGGACTGATGCACATTAAGAGCTTTTGCACACTTTTGTGGGAGTTTGTTGTCTAGCCAATATCTGGTCCATAATTTTTTCATAACTTTTAATTAAGCAAGGAATACTCAGTGGTAGTTATTCCAGTTTCTCTGAAATAAAGACTATTTACCTTAGGATCACTTTAAATCATAAACAACTTGTAGGCATTCCCAACAACAATAAACCTGGCCAGGCCTCCATGGAAATGAATGAGGGCCACACAGCTCCACTGTGTATTAGATTGTTTTCATGGGCTCATCTCACCCATCCACATGCATATATCTCATCGTATAGCAGGTGTCCCCTGACTCAGCCTTCCTGAGAAAATTAGAAATAAAGCCAATGATCTTACTGAAAAACACCACCAGGCTGTTAACAGAGGAATAATATTACCATGATGTGTAAATCTACACTTCAAAATTCATTATTAACTTTAATCAGACTTACTCAGGCTCATGACTCTAATGACTCTGGTGACCTTTAAAAAAATGTCAGGCATGTTTGCCAGGTAGATTTTCAGTATTTGAAACATATGCAATTATCATAAAAGTTATGAAGATGGGAGATATTCTTTTTCAAATTCTGTCCTGGAGAAGATTGTTCTTTGAGGTCCTTGTCTTCAGTAACAATAGTATCGGCCTGACTCACTAATTCCCGGTTTCTTTCTGGCAGTCTTATTCAATCTTGTTTTAACATCAATACTTTTTTGAGCCGATTATGTAGGTCTTTCTTGATTTCAGATAGCACATAGATCCAAAAAATGTCATTCTGGATTAGGCTTGCTGCTGGTCTAAAAATAAAGAAGCAGTCCTTCTCTGAAAATGGAGTGACCCTTGATTTTTGGACTATTAATAGTTAGGCAGTTAGATTATTGTTGGGTTGATGCAAACAATTTAACCACCTCATTCTAACTTTAATATGCTGTGTGAAGAGATCTGGTTTCAGCTGCGCCTGGAAGATTTAAATGATAAAGATCATTGGCTGGCCTCATTGACGACTACTTCTTTCTAGTTGCTTCTTCCAAGCTAATGTGGATGCTGGTTAAGGAACTGTTCTGATCTGTTGCTTATTTCATACTTTTGTTTACACAATGTGATCTCTCTCGGATTCTTTTAGAGCAGTGTTTCCCAAACTTTGGTCTTCCAGGTGTTTTGGATCCCTGTACCCACAAGACCCAGTCAGCTGGGCCAACAGTCAGGAATGCTGAGAGCTAAAATCAAAACATCTGAAAGACCAACATTTGGAAACCACTGTTTTAGGATACATCTACACTGTAGAATTAATGCAGTTTGACACCACTTTAAGTGCCATGGCTCAATGCTATGAATTAATTGAAGTTCTAGTTTGGTGATGCACAAGCACCATTTGGCAGATAAGGCTAAAGGCCTTTTAAAACTACAATTGCCCATCTAACATCTATTTAAAAGCCTCTAGAAAAGGAGAGTCTCCCACCCTCCCAGAAAATCTATTCTAACATCAAACATCTTCCACAGCCAAAATGTTCTCCCTATTAGGTGATCCTTTTTCTTGTAATTTGAATTCGTTGGCCCATGTTCTAATTTCTGGCACAATTTACAACAAACTCACTACATATTCTACATTATATTTATTCAGTTATGTACAGTTGTCTTCCCCAAACAATTCATCATAGGCTTGGTTTTCATACCATTGATCACTTTAGCTAGTCTCCTCTAGACATGATTTAGTTTGTCAATATCCTTTTGAATTGTACTGCACAGAACTGGATACAATATTCTGACCAAACCTGAATACAGTGGTACTACTACTTGCCTGGTCTAAGAGAATTACTGTTGCTTTGATGACCATTTCTTAAATTTAAAATTAAGAGATTTTTTTCTCCACTCAAATTAAATTTACTCAGATCTGCTATTAAATCAAGTGATGTACCATATATGCTTGCATATAAGCCGACCCGAATATAAACAGAGGCACTTAATTTTACCACAAAAAACTGGGAAAGCTTCAAGTATAAGACGAGGGTGGGAAATGCAGCAGCTACTGGTACATTTTAAAAATAGAAATAGAAATAGAAACCAATAAAATTTTATTAATTGAGGCATCAGATGGTTAAATATTTTTGAATATGTACACAAAACTGTAATTTAGGCTGTCCATCTCTGATTACCTATATACTCAAGTATAAGCTGATCCAAATATAAGCTGGCCAGAACCCTCACTCGAGTATAAGCAGAGGGGGGATTTTTCAGCCCTAAAAAGGGTTGAAAAACTCAGCTTATGCTTGAGTATATATGGTAGCTAGCTACCTCAGGTGGCATATGCTGAAGAGTGGGGAGTAGTGGCAAGGTTTTGGAGAACAGAGTTACCACCTAAACTACCGGTAGCCTGCTACCCCTGGATGAAGTAGAGAAAAATGTTTGATCTTTGGTGTTCAAGGAAAAAAAATAACTATTTACAAAATTGGCATCTTTATACAGATTGGCATCTTTAGTTAGAAAAATTGTCTTGAGCCATACCTAAGTCTCTCCCACATATGGATATATAAATTGTGAGCACAGAACAGAAGCTACAAATACTTGGTTCCAGTGGTTACTACCTCCCCTTTTATAGAATCTATGCTTAGCATAAGCAAATGATGGGGAACATTAAGTGTTTTTTAAATATGTGCAGTAGTCTACTTTTTGGCAGCAGAAAAAGAGAGAGAAATCATTCTAGTGGCATCATATGAGATGTGTTAATATGATACTCAAGGATAATAGAAAACTGCAGAGGACAAAAGTCATTCACAGGGCAATATATCCTCCCTCTCCCTCCACTGACAACCACACAGAAGGCTACATGCTTTGCTATAAAGCAGTCCAGCACCCTTGGGAACAATCTTGCCTTCTGCTGAAGCCCTTGACATACATTCCCATGAGTTCCAATGAAATGCAGGAAAGTTTGGTTAGGGTTACCCTTGGTCTAGACCTCTCCATATACTTTGAGGTGACTGAATCCCCCCCCCCCACTTCCATCCTCCTATGATTAAAGTTGGTGGGTTGTGGAAATCATTATAATACCAGAAGAGATGCCTTTTGATTGAACGTCATATATAGAAAAAGGGATTGTGGGAAAAAAAGCTTTAGGAAAGGAAATTATGAAAATAAAAGCATAAAATATTATTTTCAGCTCAAGCTGGGCTTGTTGGTTTCAGAAGAGATGGCTTTTCCCAGAAGTTATTAAAACTATTGCTCTCCTGAGGAGTGGCTGAGGTAGCACTGTAGAAACACTGTGTAAATTGGTTCCAGCAACTTGTCATTCCAACAGTGACACTGGGAATCTTGCTTTAAAAATATGCTATCAAGGATAATCTATGCCACCTACTGCATGCAGGGCCGTACAGATTCTGGAATAACGTGTAGGCTATAAAATTGACAAACATTTCTCTGCTTCAGAATCAATATTTCGTCATGCTCAGTGCTTAGTAAAATTTACAGAATGATCAGGATACAATTATTTTATTGGCATTTATTTATCTCACCACTTTTGGAATGAAATTTCTTATAGGCATCTAGAAGTAAGCAGATTTTTTTTTTAAAAAAATAATTCATTTAAATCTTAAATTTATATGTCACCTTTCTTCCAAGATGCTCACAGTGTCATAAATGGGTCTTGTCCCCATTGCTAACTCCAAGACATGCCTGCTGGGAATTAATGGCTGGGACAAGGTCACCCAATTAATTTCATGGCAAATAGGGATTTTAACTTAAATCTCCCCAATCCTATACTATGCTGGTTCATAGAGATAAATGCCATGAAAAATCACAGGTAGATGTAGGGTAGTGGAAGCTTAAGACAAAATTTATTGGTTGGATTTTTAATATGACTGAAGCTGAAATACCAATTTTTCCCTTCCTCTCGTTTTTAGAAGAATCAGGTGAATAGAGCCAGCCCAATACATTATGGATCTCAAAAGGATAATATGTTCCTTCCTTTAGTTTGCTGTATAGAAATTGACTGGTTTGGAAGTTAAATCTGATTTCCATTCTGGCACCAGGAAAGTATTCCCCACTGTACATGTAAGGAAACTTGCCAGTATAGGGGTCCAAGTATCTTTGGGGTCTGTGGACTTACTTTTTAAAAGAATCTTGCAAACACATTTACAATGTTTCAAGCATTTTGAGATTCACATCATATACAAAAAAACCAGTAATGACTATTTAGCTACAATGTAATATACCGTACTGCTTAATTGTAAGATGTAATTGACTGTAAGACGTACCCAGTACAACCACCACCAACAAAAAACTCTGTGATTCTAAGATGCAACCCATTTTTAGATAAAAACATATCTAAAAACTTCCATTTTGCATCCCTAAAAACCTGTGGCCCCAGCTCCATCAGAATGAACCCATGAAAACTTTGAGCATTAATTTTGCAAAGTTAGCTAAGGTAAAAAATTTCCCGACATCAAGTCTAATCGTGTTCGACTCTGGGGGTTGGTGCTCATCTCCATTTCTAAGCCAAAGAGCCGACATTGTTCATACATGCCTCCAACGTCATGTGGCCGGCATGACTGCATGGAACGCCATTATCTTCCTGCTGGTGTGGTACCTATTGATCTACTCACATTTGCATGTTTTTGAACTGCTAGGTTGGCAGAAGCTGGGGCTAACAGCGGGACTTCCCCCCACTCCCTGGATTCAAATTGCCGACCTTTTGATCAGCAAGTTCAGCAGCTCAGCGGTTTAACCTGTGCCATCAGGGGCTCCTAGGCTTCAATAAAAGACTGTTTTTAACTTGGTGTTTAAAAGAATCCGATGTGACCATCAGTTAGGTCTCCAGAAGTAGGGAGCATTCCATAAACAATGTCCCACACGATAGAGATAGACCTCTACCCTGTTTCCTCATTAGATATCACTCCCATTTCTCCCACTAGGATGCATTTGAGACACCTGATCTCAAATGACTAGTAACAGAAAAGCACTGCTGTGAAATCAAGGACAATTAAATGGCAGTAGTAGCAATAATAATAATAATAATAATAATAATAATAATAATAATAATAATAATATTTTTATAAACCATCTCCCTGAAGGGATTCAGCACAGCTTACAAATGGGAATAAGCTCAGAATATTCAACAAAATAAGCAACTAAAACACAGTTAAATCATAATAACATATAACAATCCAATTAAAACAATTAAAAACACAGCAGGGTAAAAACATCATTAAAAGAATAACAAACCAAACTCAACAACCAAAACCAAGACTAGGACATGGTCAAACTAGCGAGGGCTGGGCACAGACTTGTGCAAAAGTGTACTATAGGGCCAGGACTAGGTTAAAGTGCTGAATAAAACCTTATCGGTAAATAGAGGTGGGCATTCATGGGCAGGGACTGTTTTCAAATACACACTGGAACATCCAGGTTTTCAACTCCTTGCAGATGGCAGACAGAGTGGGGACTAGTCTAATCTACTTGGGGAGGGAGTTCCAGAGCCAGGAGGCCACCACCGAGAAGGCGCTCTCTCTCGTCCCCACCAACCATTCTTGTGACGGTGGCGGGACTGAAAAGAGAGCCACTCCGACAGATCTCAGAGTACTGTTGGCACCCAGAAAAACCAAAGTAGAACCCGCGAGATGATTTCCTTCGATTGAGCAGTTGTTTTGCTTGCTAAGGCTAGAACATCAAATCAAGATGATTCAATTATTGAGTTGCATTTTTCTATGCATCTGCTTTGGCAGGTTTTGCAGCAAATGAGGGACTCTTGTCATGCAAGGGAAAGCAGATTTTACAAGCTATGGGCTTATCATGGTTTTAGGACTTCAACGTGTTCAAATGTTCTTAAGGTTGAAAAATATCGGACTACATATTTCAACCAAACAGCCTGCTTGCCTGTGAAATCTTTATAAATCCTTTAAAAGCAAGTTGATTCCAACCTTGGCTTTTTAACTTATAGACTGACTGAGCAATACAAAACAAGATCTTGGGGATTACAAACGCACGTTTGCAATGCCACAACAAATGGTATATTACATTTCATGTGTTTTGATTTTTGCACTTTTTACGGCTCTTGTGCAGCACTGCTATTGATTTCCTGATGGCACTATAGAATTTTAATAGTCCCAATTTCAGGCACAATTTGTTTTGTGTTGAAGTGTCAGC
This sequence comes from Anolis carolinensis, assembly GCF_035594765.1. Lineage (NCBI taxonomy): Eukaryota > Metazoa > Chordata > Lepidosauria > Squamata > Anolidae > Anolis > Anolis carolinensis. Next base: position 281,977,045 of record NC_085842.1, on the reverse strand, counting down.
CCTATTTTAATGGGGCCAAAACCATGCAGCTAGTCAGGTGCAAAACAGCTTAGGGGGTGAAATCTAAGTGACTGGAAATTGCTTTGACAGACAATAGTTTACATGGACACACACACACTAGTTCTAGAAAATATACATTTCCTTTATTTATTCTTTTACAAGAATATAACACTTCCGGCTTCCTATGATACCTAGCATAACATTACACCACAAACACCTATTAGAACAGAATACTTACTGTGGTCCTAGAGACATGAATGAGACCTCAAATTAAAGATCAGAACAAGTAAGATCTCAATAAGATAGCAATTTTCCTTGTTTCCAGCATGACAGAACAGGAAGAACCTGACTTTGACATCTTCTTAACTATGGCTACCATGTTACAGAAATCTGAAGGTCAAAGCTCTCTACTGATATAAGTCCCACAACATGGGGTGCCATATTCTACTCCTTCAAAAGTGAACATCCAATGTGCATATTTTATCATGCAAATTAGCACCAATATCATGCAAATTATGTTAATTAAGCAAATTACTCCAATCTGCACTCTAATTAAGTATATTAAGGAAGATAAATTTTGGATTTTTTTCTGGTGCTATATTTCAATCTTCATACCATTTTTACAGTTAAATCTGATCTGAGAGAATCGTTGCAGAGTGATATTTAAAGTACAGGGCATGGAACAGGGAAGCCCAAGTACAATTCTCTGCTTTGTCATGAAATTTGCCACAGGATCTCGGCCCATCACTACTTGTCAGCAGAATTACTTTGCTGGATTGTTGGGGTGATTATTTATTTCAAATGCCATCATCTCCAAACATGCTGTCCTGAAATTAAAGGGCTTGCTTGTTTCTTGCAGAACAATTTGAAAGAAGAGCCCCCTCCCTTATTTATTTATTTTATTTATTTACAGTATTTATATTCCGCCCTTCTCACCCCGAAGGGGACTCAGGGCGGATCACATTACACATATAAGTCAAACATTCAATGCCTTAACATAGAACAAAGACAGAGACAAACGCAGCTCCGAGCTGGCCTCGAACTCATGACCTCTTGGTCAGAGTGATTTGTTGCAGCTGGCTGCAGCTGACTGCTCACCAGCCTGTGCCACAGCCTGGAGCCAATTTCTTAGCTCCAAGAAGGGCTAAAGTTTTTTAAACAAAAAAAACAAAAAAAAACACACACAAATGAAATCATAAAATCTGAGGAAAGATGATGGTCCAAATGGGCAATGTGTTCTCATTCACCCATGTTCTTTGCACCATTGTAACCACAGTAATTCTAGAAAGATATACAGTAGAGTCTCACTTATCCAACGTTCTGGATTATCCAACGCATTTTTGTAGTCAATGTTTTTAATATATCATGATATTTTGGTGCTAAATTTGTAAATACAGTAATTACTACATAGCATTAATGTGTAATGAACTACTTTTTCTGTCAAATTTGTTGTATAACATGATGTTTTGGTGCTTAATTTGTAAAATCATAACTTATTTTGATGTTTAATAGGCTTTTTCTTAATTTCTCCTTATTATCCAACATATTCACTTATCCAACATTCTGCCGGCCTGTTTATGTTGGATAAGTGAGACTCTACTGTATGAGTAAAGTTGCCATGTCCCTGGTTTGGTGAGAGTTGACATGGCTTATAGGAATGTTATCCAGTATAACAGATAACATTCCTATAATTCATGTCAACCCTGGCCAAACCAGGGACATGGCAATTTTACTCATATATCCTGCCAACCTAGCAGTTCGAAAACTTGCAAATGTGAGTAGATCAATAGGTACCACTCCGGCGGGAAGGTAATGGCGCTCCATGCAGTCATGCCGGCCACATGACCTTGGAGGTGTCTATGGACAACGCCGGCTCTTCGGCTTAGAAATGGAGATGAGCACCAACCCACAGAGTCAGATATGACTGGACTTAACGTCAGGGGAAACCTTTACCTTTACTTATCCTTCTAGAATTAGTATGGTTATAACTGTGCAGAGATTTAATTTCACTATTATCCATATTGTGAGAATTCAGATGTGGAAGATTAAACAAGACACTACAGACCCTTTGACAACCATGCTGCTATTCTGCACTTTATCTGGCATCCTACCCCTAACGTTATCTTGGAAACCTTGGAACACTCAGCCAGGCACTTTATGGAAAATCCTCGTTATTACGCACTTTGCTTTGACCCTTTTTATTCCTTTATTTATTTATTTATTTACAGTATTTATATTCCGCCCTTCTCATCCCGAAGGGGACTCAGGGCGGATCACATTATGTACATATAGGGCAAACATTCAATGCCCATAAACACATTGAACTGATACAGAGACAACAGACAGACAGACGCAGAGGCAATTTAACCTTCTCCTGAGGGGATGTTCGATTCTGGCCACAGGGGGGAGCAGCTGCTTCATCATCCACTCTGATGGCATTTCCTCACTTCCTCATTCCAACGTTATAAATTAGTTAAACTTGCCTCCCCACTTTTTTATAAGTGATACCTTATTTCCTACTTGATAGGTGCAACTATCTTTCGGGTTGCTAGGTCAGCAACGAGCAGGGGCTATATTTTATTTTTAATTGACGGGTGCTCACCCCGCCACGGGCTGACCTCGAACTCATGACCTCATGGTCAGAGTGATTTATTGCAGCAGCTGTTTACCAGCCTGCGCCACAGCCTGGCCCCTTTGTCCCTTTGGTGGTGAAACTGATATGGTTTTAAAACTTTTTATCTTATTTTATGTATTTATGTATAAATGTGCTTGAATTTTTTATTTTATACTGCTTGTTATTTTATTGTTTTGCTTTATATTGTCTTTATAACTTGTCTATACTTTGTCTTTTCTGGGCTTGGTCCCATGTTAGCCGCCCTGAGTCCCTTCAGGGAGATGGTGGTGGGATATAAAAATAAAGTATTATTATTATTATTATTATTATTATTATTATTATTATTATTATTAAATTGTGAAATTATAGCCATGTTTTAATAATTGAATGGATGGCATATTGCAGGTTCAGAGACTCAAGGTAGGGACCTTATCAGACAGAGCTCCACAAACTGGGGGACAGTGAGGGAATCTGTGCAGCAGCGGGGGAAACCTTGGAGCAGCACATCACTTCATCCCCTTACCTTCACATGTCATTTTCTGACTGATCTCGGCCTCCTCCCATGCTGTCCCTGGCTTAGTGAATGAGAACACTGGTAGTCACCCATGTTCTCAGGTTGCCTCTGACCATGCTGCTGGGATGGAGCTGGGACGGAACGCTGCTGTAAGTAGCCCTGCGTCATGTGATGGGCTCCATTGTGCTCCATCCTGGCTGCATCTTGGCAGCATACAAGGATGGGGGAAAAGCCCTGTGTGATGAAGTTGTAGGACATGGAGCAATGGATCCAACATAAAGAAAAGAGAGATTCCACCTAAGCATTAGGAAGAGCTGTTTAACAATGTAATATATTGTCTTGGAGTAAGATGGCGTCCCTTTCCCTGGAGATTTTTAAACAGAGGCTTAGAAATGCATTAATTGTGTATTCCTGCATGGATGGCACTTGGACTGGATGGTTCTTGTCTTTTCTTCCAACTTGCATGAACAAAGCAAATCAGCATTGCAGGTAGACTTTGATGATGGTCCCTATCACACAGAGCTGTGCACATCCCATTGTTGGTCTGCCTCCTGTTGATAAGTAAAACTCATCAATAGTTCCCAATGCCATTGGCTTTCTTGGTGCAATAGGTCCCTTCCGACATGATGGCTGGATCCCCCGCCACCACCACCCTCATTATTTCCAAGCTGTATGTTTTATTTTTCTATTATATTTTATTATTATATTTGCCTTTTTGTTTGTAAAAACTGAAATGGCAAAAAAGAAAGAAAAGAAAAGAAATAGGACAGAAAGCAGGGTTATGAGGCCATGTGGAAGCACAATCTCAGAGCCACAAATTGGAAAACAGTTGCACAATTGAAGAGAGGTGCGATATTGAAGTATGTGTCCATTATCATTGAGAACATGACTATAGTGAAATAGAGGGTTCGTGCAATAAAGCCCTATGATTCTATAATCTGAGCTAAACAATAGTACAACAGCAAATACAGATTTAAGTGGCCTTGATTTGTAATCTTATAAGTAAGGTGTTCATATAGATTGAATAATGTTTTTACCTATCAAGATATCACTTTCAAATCTCCTCAGCAAAGGAGAAAAAACATTCTGAGATCTGGGGAAAGGTTATAAGCAGGTAAACAGAATGTCTGAGTCAGAAATTGTTCCCTGCAGCTACGCAAGCTTTTTGCAGAGTATCAAAGTCATTGACCTGAACCCTGTTGTTAACCTCCACCAGAGCAATTTAATTGAATCAATGAGATTTACATGAAGTTTGACTCACCATTCAACAATTGAATCAATGGATTTAGTTCAGTAAGCAGCTGAACTCAGAAATATTGGCACATCTTTAACATTAATGGTATCGTGCTTATGTATGATAAAATTCTGTCAGCACTGTCACAGAATAGGTGAGGCAAACTCTGGAAGGATCTGATGGCAGGCTTCCTAAACAGTGGCAGCATTACTGTGCCTACCTAGTCCCCAGTGGCAATTTAACACCATGGCCCTCCAGCAATTTGTACACCAAGCCTCCTGAAATTACATATTTGGGACCACTGTCTCTGCAACTTGTTTCACTTTCCTCAGGGCCTTCCTGCTCCAGTGCAGAATAACATATGAAGGCTGAGCCTGAAATGTGATTAATGGTAATTTGTCACAAACCAAACTCAAACCACATGATTGTTTTTGACTTGTGGTACAGATACATGCAGTTGAGCTGTCTTGCTTCTGCTAGGGGATGAGCTATGCAGGATCCATTTCTTTTCTTGGAGTTTGTAAACATGTTCAGCCAGGGCTGAGGAAACTGTGTGTGGATTCCTAGATATTGTTGGATTCTAGTTCTCATCAGCTCCAAGCAGATTTGCTGAAACTGACACACAATGGGAATTGTTCTTCATCAACATCTGAGAACCATAGATTTACCCTTCCCTTTTGTGTACAATGGCATTTTGTCATCTCTGACTGTACAGATGCAGACTTTCTTGCCATTTTAGGTGAAGTCCTAGACATTATGCTTAATGATGTTGTCACTCATCCAAGTTTAGCTACATAGTAGCCAAAGCCAGTCAAGTTAGTTTGATACATGAGGCAGAAAATCCCATAAACACGTATCCCCATCCCTTGCAATCTAGAATTTGTTTTTGTTTTGTGATATCTAAGATGGATGCTTCATTCTGAGTTGCAGCCGGATGAGTCTTACATAAAAATATGTAGGTTTGTTTTAAAGTTGAATTTGTATGCAAGTCAGAACAGGTGCATTTTTAAGTGTAACTCCAACTATGCACACACACATATATTTTGGATAGCATAGGGAAGGGTTTAGACCCCTGTGATGTTTGTTTTGCTGTCTGTGTCCCTGTTCAGAAGATTTCACCTCACTTTCTGTCCCTGTGATAATTATATTTTCAAAAAATGGCTTGTTGTGGAAACAAGGATTGGTTATAAAGCTCAATGGAGATACCTTTTCCTCATGATAAGTCTTTCAGGAGTAAATTTCCCTTCCAAGGGTAGATTTTCCTCACTTCCTATTGTCTCTCCCCCATTCTTAACTATGAGTTGCATGTAAGTCAGAAGTTTATAACTTGGGAACTAGCTGTATATATATTTTACCAGTTTTGTGTGCATACACACACACACACACACACATATATCTGTATCTGGTAAGATGATAGATTATGAAACTATTCTGAGAAGAAAGAACTCTAATTTTCTACATCTTTGGAACTATTTTCCTCTCCCTGCCAAATAGTAATAAGAATGCTATATCTTTGTGAGGACACTCAATGGACTTTTGACTGTGGTTTTATCCCAAAGAAATGTCTTCAGGAACATTTTTTATGTTCAAATACTGAGTTCTTGTTTTTCTCTTTTCAATAGTTTTGTTTTTCAGGATCTGGTGCCTTTAGGGGGTATTTAGGTTGTTGTTAAATAGAGTGCCACAACCAAGAGAATCAGAAGATGTTAAATATTCACATTGCAGGGGTTAATTGGCTTACTCAATGTCAGGATCTAAATGTTATAATCAGGACTAACATTGTGAATGGCAAGTGTTAATAAAGGGATTGTTTCTGTACTTACTAAATTTCCTCTACTTCTGAAATTGCTTCCCTCTGACTTCCTGAACTATGTAGGTATTTAACAGCAGCTCAGGCATTTCAGGCTTTGGATAAAACAGACTCTAGTTCACAAGAGCTAGTGGCATAATAAAAGTCCTAATTTTTAAAGTGCCACAAGACTTATTGTTGTCTTCTGTACAACAGACCAATCTGGCTTCACCTGTGCAAATAGATTCAAAGAATATCTTCCACGAAATTTAGAACACAGATTGCAAGACTGAACAAATATTACCCCTACTATGAGGAAGAGATGTAAAACACTGAATGGAACTGAAAATGTATTATAAATGAAACAGAGCAAAAGAGATGCTGGGATTGCACTTTCTTCCACTTGAAGGGGCTAAAGGACTTGCTCTGTAAACAATAAAGAAATAACAGTGGCAATTATATGTTTGCTTACCGAAAACATTTCAAAACATTCCACAAACAGTTAAGTACCAGCAAAGCTCAAAGTGCAGAAGATGGTCATAATAACATTAATAATGCTGGTTTATACTCTACCTTTCATCATTATAGAAGAATATTGTCTTCAGGGAACAGATGTGAATAGCCCTATTTATTACATTTTAAAATGGGCTAAAACAATTCAAGGTAATTATCCTTGCAATTTTATATGCCCTGCTTTTGACACCAGTGCTACATCTTAGCATTATCATTCTCTTTCTGCAGGCTGGTTACATACTGGGTTTCCTGAATGTAACAAAAAAGAGGAAAACTGCAATGGGAAGGCACATGGAAACAACTATAATATAATAATAATAATAATTTTATTCTTATATCCCGCCCCATCTCCCCGGAGGGACTCGGGGCGGCTTACATGGGGCCATGCCCAGACACGACAGCACAAATCAGATAAAACATTAAACCGAGCAGTAAAACTTCAAAATGATTAAAAACAGTCATAAAAGTCAATATACACAATAATATTAAAATCCCGATTTGGGTCAAAAGATCCAGGCCAAGGTGCAAAGCAATATCAAGTTATCAGGGAGGGATAATTATACAGCAGGTGTAATACTTAAAGTGCTGAATGAATCCTAAAAACAATCCAGAGGGTCTACTGCTTAATAGGTAAATAACATGATCCCACAAGGATCAGTCAACGAAGGCCTTCTGGAATAGCCAAGTTTTCAGGCTCTTCCTGAAAGAAAGTAGGGTAGGGGCCTGCCTAATCTCCCTGGGGAGCGAGTTCCACAGCCGGGGGGCCACGGCGGAGAAGGCCCTCTCCCTCGTCCCCACCAACCGCAACTGCGAAGTTGGTGGAAGCGAGAGGAGGGCCTCCCTTGACGAGCGAAGAGGTCGTGCGGGTTCATAGGGGGAAATGTGGTCTCGAAGGTAGGTGGGTCCCAAACCGTTTAGGGCTTTGTAGGTGATAACCTGCACCTTGAATTGGGCTCGGAAAATAAATGGCAGCCAGTGGAGCTCTTTAAACAGCGGCGTTGAGCGCGCCCTGTAATCTGCCCCAGTTAGAAACCTGGCTGCCGATCGTTGTACTAGTTGTAGTTTCCGAGCCGTCTTCAAAGGCAGCCCCACGTAGAGCGCATTGCAGTAATCCAGTCTAGAGGTAACTAAGGCATGGACCACCATGGTCAGATCTGACTTCTCGAGGTATGGTCGCAGCTGGCGCACAAGTTTTAGTTGTGCAAAGGCCCTCCCAGCCACGGCCGACACCTGGGCCTCAAGTGTCAGCGCAGAGTCCAGGAGGACCCCCAAGCTGCGGACCTGCGCCTTCAGGGGGAGTGCAACCCCGTCAAGCACAGGTTGCCACCCAATACCCCGATCAGACGTACAACTGACCTGGAGGACCTCTGTCTTGTCAGGATTGAGCTTCAGCTTGTTCACCCTCATCCAGGCCAATACAGCGGCCAGACACTGGTCCAGTATCCGAGGGGCTTCCTTGGAATTAGGTGGAAAGGAGTAGTAGAGTTGGGTGTCATCCGCGTAGAGATGGCACCGCACTCCAAAACTCCGGATGACCTCACCCAGCGGTTTCATGTAGATATTAAAAAGCATGGGGGACAAAATGGAACCTTGCGGGACCCCACAGGTCAATGGCCAGGGGTCCGAGCAGGTGTCCCCCAGCTTCACCAACTGGGAACGGCCCTCTAGGAAGGACTGGAGCCACTGCAGAACAGTACCCCCAAGGCCCATCCCGGAGAGACGTCCCAGAAGGATACCATGGTCGATGGTATCGAAAGCCGCTGAGATGTCCAAGAGAACCAGCAGGGTCACACACCCCCTGTCCAGCTGTCTGCGGAGGTCATCCACCAAGGCGACCAAAGCCGTCTCGGTACTGTAGCCAGGTCTGAAACCAGACTGCGATTGGTCCAGAAAATCCGTATCTTCCAAGAATCCCTGGAGCTGGGAAGCAACCACCCGCTCCAAGACCTTGCCCAAGAATGGAAGGTTAGAGATTGGTCTGTAGTTACTGAGGTTAGCCGGATCCAAGGAGGCTTTCTTCAAAACAGGCCTCACCACAGCTTGTTTTAGGCCAGATGGAAATATGCCCTGCTCCAAAGAGGCATTGATTATTCTCACAAACCAATCAACTAGCCCTCCACTGGCTTGTTTTAAGAGCCAAGATAGGCAAGGGTCAAGGGCACAGGTGGTCGCCCTCACCGCTCCAAGAATCTTGTCCACATCATCAGGCTGCACAAGCCGAAACGAATCCCACAAGATCGAACAGACAGATGCCTCGGTTACCTCACCTGGCAATGCATCAAGGCCGGCGTCTAAGTCGGAACGAATCTGAGCGACTTTGTCTGCAAAATGGTGAGCGAACTCGCTACACCGAGTTGACGAGATGTCGGGTGCTCCCCCGACCTGAGGAGGGTGGAGGAGCTCCCCAACAACTCGAAACAACTCTGAAGATCTATTTGTTGCAGACGCGATGCGGGCAGTCGAGAAAACTTTCCTGGCTGCCCGCAATGCCGCGGAATAGGCCCTAATAGCGGCTCTAGACCGTGCTCGGTCAGATACGTCACGAGTTGTCCGCCAGCGGCACTCTAGTCTCCTTCTTGCACGTTTCATCTCCGCCAGCTCCCCAGTAAACCAGGGAGCTGGGGCAACTCCACGCAGCGAGAGGGGACGCTCAGGAGCGATCGTGTCTATTGCCCTGGACAACTCGCCATTATAACGAGTGACCAGGGCATCGACAGGATCGTCAGCTTCCATGGTAGACAGATCCCCAAGAGACCTCAGGAATCTCTCAGGATCCATAAGTCTCCTGGGGCGGACCATCTTAATTGGTCCACCACCCCTGCGGAGGTTGGAAGTGACTGTTAGTCTTAAACTGATCAGATAGTGGTCGGACCATGACAATGGAAGAATAATTTGCTCTTCCACTCCGACCAAACCGTCGCCCGCAACAAAAACCAGGTCAAGTGTATGTCCAGCTTGATGAGTGGGACCCGATATTATTTGGGACAGACCCATGGTCGTCATGGCGGCCATGAATTCCTGAGCTGCACCTGTCAAGGTGGTCTCAGCGTGAATGTTGAAGTCGCCCAGCACCAACAGGCGCTGGGAACCCAACACCACGCTAGAAACCACCTCTGCTAGCTCAGGCAGGGAGACTGCTGTGTCGCGGGGTGGACGGTACACCAGCAGAATCCCCAAACTGTCCCGGGTACCCACCTTCAAGTGGAGACACTCAAACCCGACCAATTGCAAAGCGACGCATCTGACCAGGGCGATGGACTGCCTAAAGACCACCGCAATCCCACCTCCCCGCCCTCCTGGCCTGGCCTGCTGATGCACCCCAAAACCCGGAGGACAAAGCTGGGTAAGACTAACCCCACCCAGATCATCCAACCAGGTTTCGGTGATGCAGGCCAGATCCGCATGTTCATCCATGATTAGATCCTGGATAATAGATGATTTACCTTTGACGGATCTGGCATTAAACAGCAGGACCTTCAGCCGGGAGTGGCTACCATGGAGGCTACCACACCTATCCTTCTCCAGGGTCGCAAGAACCCTGTTGCACTTCTCCCTGGAAATTCGTTGACGGCAATTCCTTCCCCTCCCCCACACGACCTCGATGGAGCCACCCCCCGCCTGTTCCCCACCCTCCAAGGAGTCTGGCTCAATTGGAGCATCCTTAAGAGAATCTAGTCAGCTCCCTGGATCCAAAAGGTTACTAGACACACCATCTAACTTTACTTCAAAAGAAGGGGATAAATGGGGCCTACTGGAAAAACGTAGTGAGGTTGAAGAGGGTGAAAGTTGCTGGTCTGGTACGGAAAATGATTGGGCCAGAGTCTCTAATTGAGACTTTTCTAAAGGGGGGAGCCTATGCTGAGGACTACACATCCTATTATCTCTGGGCCTAACAGATGGTTGAGTGTGTAAAGATAGGTTGGCCACCAAAGGGCGAATCACGGGGTCCACAAATACTCTTCTAATGGTAATGCCCCATGAGAGCAGCCGGAACCTAAGGGCCCATAATTCCTCTGTTATAGACTTATCCTCAAAAGTGAAGATAAGGCGTAAAGAGCGATCATGTGATTGATAGCCCTTATGGAGCCAAGTGATCATCTTTATCTTGACTGTCGTCAGGCTCCTTGAAAGAATTTGACACAAGGACCTCTGGATCACTCTTTCCGAGGTCCATCTACCCCTGTTCAATATAGAGTCTTCAATTTGAAACAACTACTTCTACTATTGCTGTTACTTGTAATAGTAAAATTACGCTGCATTAAAAAGAGCCTATAACTTCACAGGAGTTGTGCAAAACTTTCCCAACACAACTTTGATCCTATTTCAGCGATTCAGATCTAGGCTCAATTTTAAAGTGTTAAATTTAGAAGTATTAAAAGAGTAGGGTGGAATAACAAAAAACTATCTTGATGAACTGTATCCCTTCTTTGATAGACAGGGAATAAGTGAAAAGAATACAGAACTCAGCAATAATATGCCAAGAATAGCAGTATCAGAGTAAATAATTCAGAACGCAAAACAAGAAGTAGGTAAATTATGAACAAGAGAAACCATGGCCATGACAGAATAAATGGTTCAAGAAGACACATGAAAAGGAAGGAGTGCTAAGAATAGAGCCAAATGAGAAGTACAAGATCATACAGGGCCAGAATTCTGAACAATATCTCCCCCAAAAAGCCATGGCATAAAAAGCAATCACTAAGCCAGTGTTTCTCAACCTGGGGTCCCCAGATGTTTTTGGCCTTCAACTCCCAGAAATCCTAACAGCTGGTAAACTGGCTGGGATTTTTGGGATGTATGCCTGTTGGGCTTTCTAGCAATCATGCATGCATTTTCAATGTGGGAAATGGGAGTATACTTCCTGGAGACATACAGGAAGTTACATATGATCATATTTTCTAATAAGGCCAAAAACATCTGGGGACTTCAGGCTGAGAACCACTGCACTAAGCGATAAAAAGAGCTAAAAAGAAAAGACAGGGAGATGGAGATAATTTCATGAAGTCTACAGAGAACAAGAGGAAGAAACAAAGAATGGGTAGTGGTGGTATGTTTTGAAGTGTAGCTTGCATTATGGCATCTTCCATACTAAGGTGACCGAGGAGAGTCTGAAATGCAAGAAACTGTGTTGGTTCATAGCATCAAATTAGTTCTGGACAAGCAGATAACATTTATTGAATTAGTGAACAGATCATACCAAAGAAGTAAGTTCTAGCAATTTTCATGTATATGCATATGATATGCCACTGCTTTAACCATGGCTGCGTCCTATGGAATGTTACGGTTTGTAGTAGAGTTTTCTGCCGAAAATTCTCAATATCCATCTCTTATCAATAAATACAAGATTTCCATAGAATGTTGCCATGAAATTGGTCAAAATATAGTGAGAAGTAGGAGTATGCCTATTCAAAGATTATTGAGAGCTTTTCTCCACTACACTATTATAAGCACTATATTCCACTTTAACTGCTATATTTTTCCTGTGGAATTCTGGGATGTGTAGTTTAGCAAGGCCCAAGAGCTCTCTGGCTGAGAATTCAAAATTCCCCCCCCCCCCAACACATACACACACACACTACAAATTTGAGGATCCCATAGGATGTTGTCATGACAGTTAAGTGGGATGTAACAGTACAAGACTATAGTGTGATAAGGCTCTGCGTCTTAATCAGGTATTCATTAAATATATATTAAATAATTTACATTACAGTAGGAATTGCCCACAGCAAAGGCAATGACTATGTTTGGAGTGAACAACGAAACGGTGATGTGTTAGTGTTTGTAATGTCATTGACCTTGCCTAGCTAATGAAAAAGTAGTTATGATTGACTGAGATTTCAAGGGCTAATATATGCATTAGTGAGTCTTGATAAACTGTCACTAGTTTGTTTGTTTTAACCACTGTTTCTGTCTCTTCATATTAAAGTTGGCGGAGCACTGGCCATATTAACCCTAGCAAATCCATGACAACAATGCAGCCATAGATCTATACATAAGGGTCACCCTGATGCCTTAAGTACCCAATCCAGAAAGGGTTTAAGGAGGAAGAAAAGACAAACTGAGCTTTTTGCAAAGATTATGGTATATATAGTCATGTGGAGGTCTTCCATTTTCTGTGTATGACATGGTGTTGGAGAGAGAATGTGTCCTACTCCTTAGTAGCTCTGTTCAGTTTCTTACTGCCTGCCTGCCTGCAGTGCTGTCTGTTTAAGAGTGCTACTAACTAACTTTTTGAGAATTCTTTTTCTTTTGACATTATCTATCTTCTTTAATAATTCCAACTTTTATTTTCCAAATTCCGCTAAGGAGGTGCTGATGGCGTGCATTGGAGGTTCGGAGCTATGAGTTTTAAAGGGTGTTTTAAGTGTTTCTATTTTATTTTAATCTGCTAAAAACACTACTAGGATTTTTTTTTTTACTTTTTGCTTATGTAATTTGACTAAGTGTGGGATAGGTTTGGGATTAGCTGCCTCCCTTGAGTCTCCATGGGGAGAAAGGCAGAGTAGTATTATTGATAATAATAATAGCTATCTAATCCTTCCCCAGCCCTACCTACCTACTTTGCAGTTTTTCTGGTTTGTGAGTGGACTCCTGCACCACACACAAGCAGCTTATTCCCCAATATACAAAATATACAAAACAAACCATCTTATTTGTAGAAACTAAAAAAAATCTACAATCAGTGTACAAGCAAAACATTCCGAAACTTGGCAGATTTACAGTAATGAATGTGTTCTAGAAGTGTGGCAAGTTTCATCCTGATAGCCATAAAATGTCAGAAAGACAAGTCTTGCAAGTTTCCCATTGGCGCTAATGGATCAAATCTTAATGAAACAAAAACGAGAATGCCGGGATTTGAATTAAAAATCAAAATGGACTCCCTCTTAATCTCATCAAATCTTGTCAAAATGAAATGGGGGGAATCCAAATTTCAAAATTAAATCAAAACAGATTTCTGCCATTTCACACACCTCTAGTAAAAATGTGGAGTGTGGAAGAAAAAATGTTAGCCTTGTGTTTTACCAGAGAAAGAATACACTGGATAATCTAAATGGGATTCCCAACAAGACCATAAAGTCCAGGGTTGAATATTGCCCTTTGCACCACTGATTGCAATGGCAAGTGGTGTGTGAGCTAAAAGAATGAATCACTTGAAATCTGAATTTCATAAACTATTACAGATTCTGCAGAGAACAGAGTCACAGTGGGAGAAAGGCATCTTGTAGAACAGTTTAAAATACTTGCTGAGGAGGGATTAAAAGACCTTTTAAATCCAATCTTCATCCCTTCCCTATTCTTGAATGTCCCTTTGAAATAGTGCTGGGTTGAGCCCTCCTCAACCCACACACACACATGTCAGAAAAGTCATTTAAGGGACAATAAGATAATAAGATATTCAGAAGTGATCAATCTTTACAAGTTTTCTTCAGAGGAGGTTTGCAATTGCCTTCCTCTTGGGCTGAGATAATAACCTAATGGGGGTTCCATGGTTCATTGAGTTTTTGGACCCTGGTCTCACAGAATCATGTTAATCACAAGTGCTGTTTAACTGAGTTGTTGGTTTAACAACTCATTTTAAAATAATGTAGATCTCAAAGTAAGGGGGACATAGTGAAATGCAGTCCACAGAACAGATGAAGAAGAATAGTCTATCTAGAAAAGGGATATTTAAAGTAGAAATTGAAGCACAAAAGAGAAACTGCAATTCAAAACCTTATTGAGATTGCTCCTCTGTAGATAATAAAAGAGTTGTTAATGTCCAACAACTATTAGTGTAGATCAGTGGTTCCCAAACTTATTTGGCCTACCACCCCCTTTCCAGAAAAAATATTACTCAGCGCCCTGGAAATTAATTTTTTTTAATTTTAATAGCAATTAAACAGAAAGATATATGTACCTGTGGCCATCACCGCTCCCCTGGTTTGCTGCAGCTCCCACCAGGGGGCGGTAGCGCCCACTTTGGGAATCACTGGTGTAGATAATAAAGCCAAGGATCTTCTGTGGTTTTCAGTAGTGTTGTGTTTTTGTATGGAATTGCTGTTCGTTTTGTGTAGTTTCATTTCTGTCATCTCATTTTCGTATTTGGTTCCCGCTAATGAAAATGGGCCCCTATACGATATGAATTTTTGTCTGGCTAACGAAAAACACAAAAAATTTTGTGCCATTGGCGGCAATGAGAGGGCTTCCAAGGCTCACCCCCCCCCCTTGATTTTTGGGCTTGAGGGGTGAAAATTGCCACACACTGAGGGCATTTCGATCCCTTTTAGCTCACAAACTTTTCAAACGTTTGGGTCTTCCCCAGAGTACTATTGCTATTAATATTATTATTATTATTAACACCCATTGGCACACATCAGATGTAATGGGGAGGCACTCCTCTCCCAGACTTAGCTTAGAGTCCCAGAGTAGCTATCGTTATTAATATATGTTTATATATTAATATTATTATTAACACCCATTGGCACACATCAGATGTAATGGGGAGGCACTCCTCTCCTAGACTCAGCTTAAGGTCCCAGAATAACTATCATTATTTATATTAATATTATTATTAACACGCATTGGTACACATTAGCTGTAATGGGAAAGCAGCCCCCTGTCAGTACCTGCTTATTGTTACAGGGCAGAAAGGAAAGAAAACAAAAGCAAGCACAATGACTGTGCAGCTTTCATTTTCGTGTTGCCTCTCGTTTCCTATGAAAATGTCATCATTCATTTTGTGTAGATGAATGGTTGAAACAAAACAATAGCACTAAAGAAACGAAGGAAATTTTTTCATGCATATCTCTAGTATTCAGCATGGTTCACTGCCTAGAAGGCAGAAAATCATCTGAAGCCACCCTTTTGCAAATAACCTGGTTTTGTTGTTGTTTATTCATTCAGTCATTTCTGACTCTTCGTGACCTCATAATCTTTCAGATTTTGAAGGTGGATAGAGTCATCAGCAGGTAGGCTGCCCAACCTTCAGACAGGTGACAACTGGACCAGATGGCTTTCTGATCTCTTCCAACTTTATGATTCTGGGCTATTTTTTACAATGTAAGTTTTTCTTGGGTTTGCTTTGGATACGTGTACCAGGATCCCTACTTATTCCAGACTAAAAAGCCATGAAAGTTTAGAAGAAAGGGAGTTTTTAACAGTGGAAGTATAACATTAAGCAAATTGAAAGGTGGAGCTTGCATCAACACTGGTGACATGTAGCTAGCTACATGAAAAACAGGAAAGGGCCTCAGCATATTTAGAAGTGGCATTTAATGTGGCATCAAACTGCTATAATTCAGCAGTATGGATACTGCCAGTGTAGAAAACTGGGGGGCAGGGGGAGAGCAAACTAGGAAAAGGAAGCCCAAAATGAGAAGCTCCTTTTACAATATGTGTGCTGATGCCCTGGGGTTTTCTTTTGCCTTGGGGTCTACATTTAATCACAGTAAATGCTTATCGTTGTTAACCCTGAGAGCAGGAGGAAATACAGAAAATGATGTGCTGCCTTATGTTTAGCATTTTTTTTCCAGAAATTAAAACAGACACTAGATGATCATTATGGAAAACACTGTTGCCATGCATTTTTCACTTTGACTTCTCCTGTGTTAGAATTACCTAATTGTTCTTAAACTACACAAAAGGGATGCATTTTATTATTATGTTTTTGCAGGCACCTAAAGATGACTTAAGTATCTCTTAGTCAATTGAAGGAACAAAGAAATCCATTTATGAATCAGAATTCTCTTTGCTGCCTGCCCTCTCCTTTCCCCCTTTGAAATCATTTACTTTATTGGTCTACTGAGTCTTGAAAGGTAAGGGATTGACAGGACTTGAGTGTAAAAATATTTCACCCAATCAGGTCAACTATACACATCTCTTTTAAAAACTGGGACTGAGATCGTAAGACTGTACAACCTCTGCATGTTATTAAAAGTAGAGTTGTCCTTGGAAAAAATGCAGGTAACTTTTCAGTGTATTTAAGATAAGTGAAGAAAACAATAATTTATGAAACCTAAAGCTATACAACTATAAACGTGTGTGTGTGTGTGTGTGTGTGTTGGGGGAGGACATTAAGACAGTCATTATGGTTAAATGTTTGATAATTCATTATTCTTATTCTTATGTGAAACTTATAGATTAAGAGCTTTATCATATGTACCTGTTATTCCAATACAGATGGGTGATCATTCATAATAGATACATACTGCATTGAGAACCTTCATATTTCACATCTCTTCAGTAGAGCAATTGCACAGGTTTTCCAATCTCTGGTTCCATGGTTGTAGTTCAGCAGACTCTCATAGCTCCTCCTTACTGTACTACATAAAAATGATACAATTCCAGCATTTAAAAACAAGGGGGGGGGGAAGGTAAATATGAATATAAAATGAAAGGAAAACAGTCAGTTTGAGAATAATGAGGGAAAAGAAGTAGGGGGAAGAATCTTGCTCATTGATGTTACTTTATTGCTGGGATACACAAAAAAAAGCAGAAGGGACCCATCATATCAAAGGGAGGTATTGGAAACATTGTAGGATTGGGAGTTATGATGGTGTTAATAGGGATGGTGTGGTGAGGAAAACCAGCAGCGGGATGTACAAAGCAACATGTGCTGGCTTCCCTGCTTTGTGTAATAAAGTTTTTCAATTGTGTTCATTAACAACATAGCTGGAGAATCACCAGTTCTGTGGTGACACAAAGTAAACAAGTGTCACCTCACAGGTTCAGAAAACAGTGTGATTGGGCCATAATATTAAATGGCATTGGAATCTCCCTCCCATTCTGGTGTGCCAACAGAAAGATAAACCATATTCTTCTGCTCACTCGACATTTAACAGAGATTTAGTCATGGAAACAAATGGGCTTTAGCAAGACTTATTCTGCATTGGATGTAGACCTCTGTGTCAAATGTATCCTACTTCCAGCAGATATTTTCTATGTCCTCTACAGGATAACAATATGACCATGCCCATGAGACTGTGTGTGGCTGAAATACAGAAAATGTTTCCATAATCTGTGATGATAGCCATCAATTTAGTTTTTAAAAGGGATTAGACTCATAGAAGCTATCAACAGATACTGGCCATGAAGACATATCTTATTTCGAGTGTCAAAAGCAGTACATCTCTATGTAATGAGTGGTACTGTTCCACTCATGTCCTCTTTTTGAGTGTTTTCCATAAGCATTTTGTTGATCATTGTGGAGAAACAGGATACTGAATGAGACAGACCTCTGGCCTCATTCAGTAGAGTTCTTAAATTCCCAGGACTGCAGAATATGGACTTTCACAAGAATTATTTTAAGGTTTAATCTTGTAATTAACACTTGGTAGCAGAAATGTAATGATGCTGTAACTGTAACGATAAGCCACAATCCAACACAATGTTAAGCATAAAGACACATAACCATGAGTTGGATTGCTGACATTCCAAAGAGCTTACTTAAAGAACTTGGGCTGGTTTTTATAGTGAGAGATGCCAAAAGAAGAGGTACTCCTCTTCTAATTATATGTGGAATAATTCTTAGTACATGGATACAGCCTTTAGTTCATAATGCCTTTTTTCCTTGGATCTGTTTGTCCCCATTATCATGACACATTCATGAATAAGGATCAACCATTGTTTAAACCACTGGTAGATATAAGAAAAGTGAAATCAAAATGTTAAAAAGACCTCTGACAGCCAACTGGACAAGAGCTGTATGGGTTAATTTTCTAGATCACTTTCCCACTATGTGTGGGTTCCAACACATGTGTGAGGAGACAAAACAGGCTTGATAATGTAATGGAGAGGAGAAAGTGGTTTGTGAGAACTAAGGAAAGACTGAAGGAATTTGTTACCACTTCTCCAATGTTATACCCTCTTCCTGCCCAATGCTGTTTTCTCTTGATTAATCACATTCATATGACATGTATTTGCCTCCTATTTCTTAGAAGTGTTATAAAATATGACCATATGGCAGTAGAAATAACAGGTGACTTTGACTGAGATGTGCAGGAACTCAGAGTAAGGCAGTAGTATTTAGAAACCATACTATACTTGATCTTGAGAAAGGATACTTTAAACGCCAACACAAGGCATAAAGCAATTGGCTTGGAAAGCAGGGCTACCATTTGTGATAATTGTGTGCCTCTGTGTGTATGTGTGTATGGGAAGCAGGAGTTATATATGCAGGAGTATGACACTCAAAAAATCACTTTGGAGTCTTCCAAAACAAAAGACATAGTGATCTGTTTTAATAATGTACTCCTCCTAACAGGTTCTTCTAATGAAAATGTGATTTTTGCATTGAATGGAATAGAAAAGGTAAGGTAAAGTCATAAGTAATTATCTAACAGGAAGGATGGATTTCTGTCTTTTTACATTTCTTGCCTATCCGTAAAGCAGCTGAGCTGGTACAATGTAGCCTCCTGATTTGAAAACATATCAGATAGCATTAACATGATGGGCTGTTAACAAGAAAGTATGCAAATGTGGTTGGTCCTGAATATAAGACAGAATTTTGGGTGCAGCCTTGGCAGACAATGTATACATATTTCTTTGGGAAAGCCCCTTTGAACTGGGGTGAAAGGAGATGAAGCAATGTATTGATGTAGAAGACGAATTACACCAAGGGAAATCAAGATGGACCTGAAACAAAGCAGCCTTTGAATCCAAATTAAGAAAGTAAAGAGCGGAATCGCATCCTGAGTAGTCTCTCACTGGCATGCCACTTTCAAAATCATTTTGCTTATAAAGGCAGATATGCATCTGGCCCATAATAAAAGGTGGCATCTTCCTATGGGTTTTGTTCTCAACATGTTACATGCACAGTTCTACAGTAATTATTATGATTTTATTTTATTCATTCTTTGCTCCCACTTGAGATGCTTTAAGGACCTTGCTTACATAAATAGTTATGGAATAAATAAAGCAGAACACACTACTGACAACATCTCTTGGAATGATGATAATTATAGATTACTGCACGACAGACAAATATATGATAGGCCTAAAATGATACGATTAGATAAACCTCTTTAAAATAGTAATTCACATTAGGACTTCTAATAATTTGTTATATTCAACGTTGCTATTTCTAAACTATGAATTTCGAGATATGTTGCTATTCTTTCTTTCTGTATGTGTGTGTGTGTGTTTCTTTTCCTGCTGTACACAGTATTTGTGGGCTATGGCAACCAATCCCCTTGGGCTTTCTTTTGCCTTAATTTGCATAAACACAGGCATCATATGAATATTCAGTGAGTGGCTTTGCATTAAGTAAGTGCCCTTAATCAGCTTTTCAGTTCAGTTTTATTGGTTGCACCACAGTCAGTTATTTCATCCAGAAAATCTGAGGGCCCTACAAAGCTAAGCAGGTAAGAATTGTAATTCTTTTTATGCATTTAATGAAAGAGTATTATCATTTGATTATATAGGTTTGGGGGAATGCTTAAAGATTGGTGGTTGTGCTTTTGGTTTTGTTTTTCATATGCATGGTTTTGGGTTTCTTTTCCTCCCCTTCTTCCCATTATTAACCCATGGTGGTCAGGTGGGCATACGCTTCTGAAATTTGCATAAACATCAACTCTCAATGAATAATTCATCAGGGTTATTTTAAACACTAGCTAGGCTTCTACTTTGGATGGCTCTATAACATCGCAGTTTGATTGGCTGTATAGTGTTTTCATCACCAGCAGAATTCCTATAACATAAAAGCCACTTTTAAAAAAGAGCAGCTGCGTTGAATGTAGTGTATTAGGACGAGTCTGCTCATTGAAATGTATTCTCTATTTTTTTTCTTTCCCAAAGCAAATTGTTCAATGGTTTCTGTCCAGCTATTAGTATAGCTCAGTTTATGGTGTGGGTATGTTTGTTTTTTGGGGGTGTGGGGAAAAATGCCATTTTGGAAGAGATTTCCAATGGCACCTTGTCCTGTTTCGTTGATTGCCATGGCCATTGCCATCATATTTGCTTTTAACTTGCATAAACATGAGCCACATGTAAATGAGATGCCATTGAACTCTGACTGCTAAACACTGTGCTCTTATCTTCGGTACTGTATACTGTTACTTTACCGTTGGCGTTTCCAGTGAGTACCAGTATGATAGAGGGCAGAGTAATTACTCCAAGCACAGGTTTTCTGAATGACATTGATAGGCAGAAACGGGTCATTTTAAAGCCTTGAGAAAGGAATGGGTTAATGAAATAACAAAACGCTGAAACGTTAGAGGACAACACCTTTGTGAGGAATCCATAACACTTCTTGTTTTTCTCATTTAGTACATTGAGGTCAAGAGTACATAATTTTATTTATATGTGTGTATGTGTGTGTATGCATGTGTGTATGTATGTAGACATCAAAATGGCCCATTTCCAATGCAAAGTCCCCTATTCCGGGTTGTTTGTATACATGGCTCTACCTGAGAATTATAACAAAAACAAGGTTACTGATTATAACAATTCCAGTCAAAAATAGGACTTAATACATAATAAAAAGCAGCAACTGTTTGGGATATTCTGGATCAATTTGGGTAAAAGTCATTATATTGATAGTTAGTTTAATCCAAAGTGGATTTAATATTTATGTGATTATTTAACAATGCTTTGTGTAAGGGAACCGTACATGTTGATGCACCAGAGTAATTTAATACAGAGCATGCAGATATGTATAGATGCAGCATATTCTTTTATCTTGGAATCTCAGTAAATCTGAATACTGAAAGACCTTTCAAGGTCTGGCGACAATTATACTCAGGAATCTAAGGGAAAACAAATCCCAAGAGATAAAAACAATTTGATGGTATTATTATTATTATTTCGTTTAGCCAAGGTAACCTTCTTCCTTAATAACACTTTGTTTATTATAATAAAATCAAATATATTTTCAATTAAAGCTGATTAGAGTATTTCCATAACATAAATATTTGAGAAAAATAATTTAATTACCTCTTTGCCAGGTTATTCTTACCCTGCCCCCTCCAGCTTCTCAGAACATGAAACATTAAGAGAGGATAAAATGGAGGGATGTTTAAAACAGAACAATGAAAATATCTCCTATGGTAAAAAAAATGATAAAATATATCACTCAATGCAGAAAAATTAGAAATATTTTAATTAATTTTCTTTTGCCAAGTTCATAAAATTAGAACTTGTAGGATTTAATAAGCCACTGTGCATTTAATCCTTGGCCATTAGATGTTTAGTGCTGTAATAAATACCAGGGCATTTTAAATGCTTTAAAAAGAAATTGTAGCAATAGTAATTTAGACAGATAGATACACACACACTGGCCATTTGGAGTAAAGATGAAATAAACTACGAAAACACTCCCAGCACAATAAATATCATATGCAGGTTGTATTTTTTTGATTAAATGTCTGATTACTGTTCAGATCTTATTAACAGAAAGAAAAAGTCACTAATTTTATGACTGCCCACCTATACTTTTCTGTCATATTGTCCCAAAGGAGCTTATGGATTTATTAAAACATAACTAGCAAAATATATCCAGAGGAAATAAAATTAAAAGTACAATATTTTAATCTTTTTCTCAGGCTTCTTGTGCTTCTTAATCAAGCAGAATTGCTCTAGATCACTGTGGTTTCTGACCTTACACATGGCCTAACCTAAGACTTGGTTAATCAGCAAATAATTGTGAAGGCTACTGGGTGTGTATAACATGAAATACAACATTGATACAGGTGGTATTGCAGGTAAAGAGAGACAGGTGAAAAATTTAGGACTGGGATTTGTGGCTAACACTTTGGTTTATTGGAAACAAAAGAGAACATTTTGTCTCTCTTGTTTAAATGTCTGTGTAACCAATACTCAAAACTACAAGATCCTGACCATTAATCTATGCATCAGGTTTAAAAGAGGATTTGTTAAAATGTTACAAAAATGTACAATAGGAGTGTTTCCTGTGAAATGCCAACTTCAATCATAAGTAAAGATAAGCATGTGTTCAAATGCTGGCTTTATAAATCAATAAAACATTTCACAATAATCTCCAGTATCCAACGACCAATTAAATTTCACTGATCAACAGCACAGCTTGTTTAACTCCTCCTTTACACTGCTCTTGGGTTTCAGTCCATCAGTAAACATTGTGTTTTTGATATTTCTTCTTTGGAAGCTATAATCAACCACCACGATAGAGAGCTTTACTAAAATAACTTTACCAACAATTTTCTCTCATTTGAAAGGATGGTCGTCTGGTTTGAGTTTTATTGTGCTGAACTATTTATATAGAGAAGTAAGTCTATGAGAATTATTTGCCTATCTTTAGGGAAACAAATCATAGTGGCAAGGCTTTTTGAAGTGTATTAGAAATAGTCAATTGTATGGTCATCCATAATGAGCCATTAACTCATTCACTTGACCACAGCAAGTGGACAAGTGAATTTAAAAAAATAGTTTTTTCACATCCTGAGAGGTTGTCCTTGTTTTGCATTGCACGCAGTGGCTTACACTATGATCTGTTCCTTTCTAATTCAAGGTTGCTTCCCAAAGCACAACTAAACTTGTCATGAAAATATTCTTGCAGTTTATCTTTGACGGCCACAGAGACACTTACCAAGCTGCTCCTAGGTCATGGACCTTATCCATAGTGCCGGGGTCTGTGCATGTATGTAAATGTATATCTATGTATAATTTCCAATGACTTAAAGGATAAAATCATAAACAGGCATACAAAGGAATTATGTTACCAGGAAGATAAGTGGTAGAACATATTCTTTGAATGTAGAAGTTCTTCGTTCACCATATCACCAATAAATAAAAAAATTCTGCCTGATAACTTGGAGAGATGCTGTTAGTTAAGGGATGGAGGAGGACTAGAGAAAGGCAGGGTGGAGAGGATAAAGAGTTTTCTTCTCTCATTTCTTTTCACCCGAGGTATGCATCCCCAGAAATTACTTCAGTAAAGATTTGTCATGGAAAAACCCAGTAGATGTCACAGCCAGAGGTCTCACTTAGCCTGCAACTACATAAGGCCCCAGGAGAGGCTGAAGAGAAGATTTTAAAACTAAGATATTTCTGGCCAATGTGTGAAATCACCACGGGGCTAGGGCTACTGGGGGAGAAATTATTCTATGCATATATTTAGGCTTAATTTAGCTTTTCAAAAACTAAAACATATTTTGGTTGGAAATTTTAGGAAGCTAGTGCACATCTTTTGTGTCTTTCCGGTTGATGGTTTTAGGCACTTGCATTTTACACTTGAAGGATTTTTTCTCATAATATAGTTATAGTAGAAAGGGGTAAATCAAAGATATAAACTATTTTTCTTGTTATGTGACTTTTATTTCTGACTTATGGAAAGCCCCAAGATACACCTATTGCTGGGTTTTCTTGGAAAATTTATTCAGAAGCAGGTTGCCCTTGCCCACCTCTGACTTGCCCAAGGTCACCCAGTGGGTTCTATAGCTGAATGGGGATTCAAATTCTGGTCTCCCAGTATCCTACTCAAACAGTTAAACTATTACAGCAAGCTGGCTCTCATAAATACAATTATCAAAAAGTATTCACAAATCTTTCCACTTTTTTATATTTAGTGGAATGAATGCCAGCCTTCAGCCTTTGTTTCTGCTAGTGAAAAAGGATGTGCTTAAAATAAACCCGAAATCAGTCATACTTCACATTGTATCTATCACAGCTGAAATTGTAAGGATGGTTTTGATTATGATGACTCGTCAAAACAAGTCTAACTAGTCTTCCTAAACTTTTAAAAAGCAGTATCAGTTTGGTCATGGATTTAGGCAGTGGAAACCTATTGAAGTTATCCAATTGAAAGAATGATAGCCAACAGTTTAATATCAGACTAAACTAGATCCGAAGCCAAAAATCACTACCTTGAGCCATTAAAATCAGGATAAATGTGAACCCCAGTAATGTCAATGGGTCTACTCTTAGTATAACTGAATCTGGAATAAATCCAATGTCATAATATTAACAACAAGATGGTATAATAACTTTTTAGTAGAATCATGTTTTTATAATGCAGATAATTATTTGACCTTTTTTTTTGTTTTGCTGAATTCTATTCTAGAATCTCTGTAAGTAGCCCTACCAAACTTTGAGCATATGAGAATCCTCTTACCAGATCTACTTCTCAGTTTCACCCCATAATCTGCTATACATATGAGCTGATTGAAGTGTTTTGCACACCCATGCATTTGATAAGATTAACATTTCAAGGGAACATAGAAAAATGAGGCTTGAAATTTTCAGCATGAATATTTTGTGCATTTCAGATTTTACTTAGATCTACCAATCATTCTAGACTTCATTGGTTCTTCCTTAATCCTACATTTCAGGTTTGTTTTTTTAAAAAACACAAACAAACAACAAAACAAACTAGCAAATTGCAATGTGTGATATGCCCATGGAGGGTTGCTAAAACAGCTAATCAGTGGGTGTGGCCATATAGAATTGGTGAGAGTATAAGTAACAAGAACAAACGATTCCATTAAAATTGCATTGAACTGCATTATATGAGTCTACACTGACCGTATCATGCAGTTTCAAAAGTGCATGATTTGGCAGTGTAGATGTAGCCATGATTAGCATGATCACTCACATTTATAAACATGTTTTTTTAAATAAAAAAAACATTAATCCCACAGGTTCATGCCTGTGGTGTGAAGAGTCTAAACAGGACTCTGTTGTAATATGAATTGAAAACATTGTTTGCATTTAGTTGTATGATAGTTTAGAGGTTATGAAGAAAATGCAACCATCATGTAGGTACCATAATATATATACAATGTGATAAAATCAAATGTGTAAATTATGGGTTCTATAAGAAATCTTGGGAATGCTCTAACTCTGAATTCATGCATTATATCAAGCTAGTTGGCCTACAGCTCCACCTCTAGATTGATTAGGTTTTAAACATGGGTTCAGCAATTCTCCTGGCCTCTCAGGGCCCTTCCACACAGCCATATATCCCAGAATATCAAGGCAGAAAAGCCCACAATTTCTGCTTTGAACTGGGTTATCTGAGTCCACACTGCCATATATTCCAGTTCAAAGCAGATAATGTGGGATTTTATTCAGTTGTGTGGAAGGGGCCTCAGTTTAATCACCAGTATATTCCTAGAGATGCTTGTAGAGCTAATGTGAATTTTCTCTTCTGAGAACAGTTGTTTTTTCATAGCACTTCTAGTGACCCAAAGCAAGTTAACTCACTGCTACAAACAAACCATCATGATCCTTGAAGTACAACACTGTCATGCAGTATGTAAAATTTGGGAGAATTTTATTCTTTTGTTCCTCACTTAGGAAAAAAATGATTACTGACATGTAGCAAGCATTTTGAAACCATTAACAACACACCATTTTATTCCACCATAATGCATTTGTAGTCATCTAATTTTCTACAAAACAAATCCTCTATTTTCTTCTGACAGCATCAAAAATCTGAGTACTTTTGAAGACATTTTCCTGCAAACTGCTGATAATCAGGATTGGAATTGAAAATTAACAATAGAAAAATAGCTATAATATGGTGGGGGCATTTTACCATAATGAATGAATTGTTAGCATATCTAAAGTTTCCTAGCTGATCAGACTCATATAATTTCAGTTTCTCTAAATACTAACAATTCAAATTATTATTAGAGCTTTTCTTCTCACAAAGAGCGCAGGTCTTATTAAACATGTTTCAGCTCTGTATTGGCACAATTCTGCAAGAACAAAAGATAAGCAGCACTGCTCCATCTAACAGATTATTTCATATACAGGATAAAGGTTGTCTTCTGCTAAAGAAAAAGTGAAAATGCTTTTTAAACTTTGAACTGCATTGCCTTTTTTGCCCATTTGAGCCTATTTTAAAAGCTAAACAAAATAGGACATATGTTGGAAATATTCCCTTTTCCAACTGTTATTTTCCATGAGACAGTTATTATTATTTTTTAAAAGAAATAATTTTGAAATTATATACAGGCTTTCTGCTAATATCTCATATAGCATATTCCATTTTGTAGCATATTTTCCAATTATTTTTTAAATGTCTTCCTGAGAACCTCCAGTCTTAATTTATAAACTTGAGGCTGGAAGATAAAGATGTGGCTGTGTTTGAACTCTATGGCCATCCTTGAATCTTGACTTCCCAGGTTCCTGTCCTTGGACAATTCTTATTCTGATGTATCCTAATGGGTAGAATGGTGTTTTATAATCATGAATGGCCATTTGAGTTATAAGGTATTTTAAGGTCCCATAACTAACTTTCATAAGCTATAGTACTTTGAGAATATCTAGTTCTTGCTTGTTTTACAGCAAATGTAACTTGCTCATGGTATATCCCAGTTCAACAAGATCTAGCATATGGTGCGGGAAACAACAGATAGAATGATAAACATTTTGATAAACTCGAGGAATCTGATGAAAAAGGGTGAGATGAAAACAAAGCTAGAAAGAATAGAAGGTTGGGAGTTTTTTCTTGAAAGAGTGTGAAAATATTAAGTAAATTCAAAATGACTTCCCTTTTTAATTTTATCCCTCTTTGGGAATCTTGGGATAGCTGCATTTTGTGGGGAAATAAAACTGGAAACCACACAAAAATCAGAGTGACCTATTATTTCTTTCTTACATAAGATTTAGAAATTATTGTTTTATCTATTATTGGTAGAGCATTATATAGTATACGGACCAGTGACTAAATCAGATCTTTTGAACTACTATCTCCTTAAACAAATGTCTCCCAAAGAGTGAGACAGATTTTGAGTTGTTAACTGTAGGTTTTGATAATTAATAGGCTTGGTTAAGCTGTAGAAGTATATGAACAGTAATTATAGTTGGAGAAGTTATGTTACATAGTAGAATCATAGTTAAGAAAGTTGGAAGTTAAATGAAAATTAATTTCTTATTGGGGGTTGTTGTATGTTTTCCGGGTTGTATGGTCATGTTCTAGAAGTATTCTCTCCTGACGTTTCGCCCACATCTATGGCAGGCATTTCTTATTTCTTATTTCAATTTCTTATTGCTCTTTGCTGTTCTTTCTTCTTTTCCTCTTATTATGTTTTCCTTATTTCTCTTTCTTTTGTTTGCATATTATTACTTTTTCATTGTATTTTACTGTATTGAAAATTAATAAATGTATTACTCAGAATGATGGGTTTTTTAGTCATTGGTCATAGGCTTCAGAAATGCTGGTAGTAGATATCTGGGCAATTAGGAAAGTTGACTCCTGATTGGAACAAAAATGAGCAACTATAGACCATATCAGATGGCCATTTGTAAAGTGGGAAAAATCATAGGGCAGCTGTGTTCCCTACTGTCAGGGTACGTAGTATCCCTTCCTATGACATCCCCCCCTCTGTCCTCTGCTTCTTCTTCGGCTCCTCTGGCTTTTTTCTATGAGGAATTAGATGTACATCCAGCTCCTCTGGGCAACACTGCAGCAATGCTGCCTACACAGAGCCCCACAAAGTCCCATCAAAAGTTGCCCTGCATTATGTGATGGGCTCCGGAGGTCTCTGTGCCAGCACCAGGGAGAAATGGGGTCAAGACACTGCTCTCCTTGCATATGATGATGTCCTTTGTTAAGGACCAATTTTCATTAGCAGATTTACAAATTAAAATTAAAATGTAACCCAAAAGTATATTTCCAGCTGGCACTTTGGGTTTTTCAGACAGTTTGGGGCATTTCAAGTTTGTTGTGGTGATTTAGGATGTTACCCAGGGCATTCCAGTAGATATTTGAATGCACTTATAGATGTTTCTCCAACATTTTAAAATTATTTTAGATTATCAAGAAGTCTTAGAGCTTCTAGGGGGGATTCAGGAGCCTTTGATGAATTTTTGACCTGTTTAATTTAACAGATTACACTGTATAAAATTAAGTGTCAATGTCCACTAAGCCTTACCTTTGTGAAGGAAGCATATCTGGGAGATGGAGCACAAGATGAAGGAAGTTTTATGTTCAATTGGATAAAAGGATTTGCAAGTGATGTGAAAAACCCTTTTCTTATACCCCAGGAAATAATATGATTGCTTGTGATGGGCAAATATTCCATTGGACTAAGGCAGTTTCCTCAGTTTATATATAATGGATAGTGGTCACCAGGCATTGCTACAGAGGTCATTTAAAAATGGCATCCCTAAATAGCTCAGCAGCACTAATGTTTGAATTTGGAAAATGGTTTGTAACACAGCCAACATATCTTCCATGAGATTAACTAAGAGATCTGTAAAATATCCTAATATATTGGACATAAGATGTTTTTATGTCTATCATCAATTGTCATTTTTTCATGTCAGGAGTGGCTTAAGAAACTGCAAATCGCTTCTGGTGTGAGAGAATTGGCCATCCGCAAGGACGTTGCCCAGGGGATGCCCAGATATTTTGATGTTTTTACCATCCTTGTGGGACGCTTCTCTCATGTCCCCACATGGAGCTAGAGCTGATAGAGGGAGCTCATTCGCGCTCTCCCTGGGTTGGATTCAAACCGGCAATGTTCAGGTCAGCAACCCAACCTTCAAGTTATCAGTCCTGCCAGCACAAGGGTTTAATCCACTGTGCCACCGGGGGCAATGAAAAAAGAATTCACTTCAAAATTTAAGATTTCCTTCTTTTGTTTCCCTTTCTTCCTTCCTGATATTTGTTGGCTATGATTGGTTATATTCACATACTCCCAACATAGTATGTATTTGTGTTTACCTACTGAGATCATTGTAAATGGATTGCAACCTATATGTTATCTGGTCACAGCAAAGGAATGCAATATGAAAATGCTGGTATATTTCTTCTGGGATGTTGGAAATACCACAGTGAACCTGCTAAGATATCTGTAAGGTCAGTTGCACAATGTCATGTCCTTTTTGTATTGTTTCCTCAGCTGATCACACAGATGTTCCTATTGTTTAAAGCCAAATATTAAAAGGATTTGCAGAACAGATCCACATCCAATGTATCTCCTTAGTAAAAACAGTACAGTTGGTAGGGGAAAATGAATATCTCTAAAACTCCACATGGTGGGATAGAGCCAGGTTACGAATCAAGTATATAAATAACACCTTTCCATCATAAAATTGAATGCAAACAGCAAGTAAAAAAAATGGCTGTTTCCTGCATTTTATGTTATGTAAGTGTTAAAGACAAAATGGATAATATAAGTTGATGCAACAGCCTTCCACATGACTTGGCCATGGTGGTCCACGCCTTAGTTATCTCCAGGTTGGATTACTGCAATGCACTCTATGTGGGGCTGCCTTTGAAGACGGTTCGGAAACTACAGCTGGTACAAAGATCAGCAGCCAGATTAATAATGGGAGCAAGCTACAGAGAGCAGTCAACGCTCCTGTTCAAGCAGCTCCACTGGCTACCGATAAGTTTCTGGGCCCAATTCAAGGTGCAGGTTATAACTATAAAGCCGGAAACGGTTCAGGACCTGCCTATCTCCGTGATCCCTTCCTCCCCTACAAACCTGTGTGGGCCCTAAGATCTTCCGGGGAGGCCTTTCTCTCTCGCCCACCTCTGTCCCAAGCACAACTGGGGGGACGAGGGAGAGGGCCTTCTCGGTGGTGGCCCCCCGGCTTTGGAACTCTCTTCCTAGGGAGATTAGGTTGGTTCCTTCATTGCCCATCTTTCGCTGGGAATTGAAAACATAGATGTTCCGGTGCACTTTTGAGTGAATAAGCCCATCAGACATGCAATCTGTTTACAAATATGTATGGCACTTTATCATTGTTCCTCACTCTATATGTTTTAGCACTTTAATGGAACTGTTCCCTTGTTCTTTCCCTATTTGCCCTGATTTTACCTATGGATCTTTCGAAGCTCTTGCACTAGTCACCCTCTGCTGTATGTAGCAATCGATGCTCAGGCTTTTAAAGTAACTGTTATGTTATGTTGTTTATACCTTTGTTATATTGTTTTAAATTACTGTTTTAATTACTGTTGTATGTAATGCTATGTTGTTGTTTTTGGGCTAGTCCCTGCGTAAGCCACCCCGGGTCCCTTCGGGGAGATGGAGGTGGGATACAAGAATAAAGAATAAATTATTATTATTATTATTATTATTATTATTATTATTATTATTATTATTTTCCTCCTCCTCCTCCCCCTCCATCTCACACATAAATATCCATTCCTTCTCTTCAAGAAATATTTTAAATGAGAAGACTAAAATCCTCAAATACAGAGAAAGTAAAGCAGCGCTACCTTAATGTGTGTGTGTGGCATATAACAGGATATGTTAGAGCTTTTCATAAATGTCATTATTTCTGGGATTTGTGCATAAAATTACCCTACAATGCTTTCCAAATGTATCCTGATGCTCTTTACATGATTACAGATGTATATGACATGATGGGGCATGAAATGAATAAATATGGAGTCATTTAATTCGCATAATTAGCTATTCTCTTTGCAGCTGTTTAGATCTGTCTAATTTGTCGGCGGAGAATTTTTCCAGGCCCTTCCCCCATCTCAAGGAATTAGGAGAAAATGCCAATAAACAAGACCATCTCTCTCTCAGTGTATGCATGTGTGCCCATGTACATTATATGCACTTGAATAACTTTTTAAAGGACTGTGATCTTGATATATACAAAAAACTAGGAAAACCTGGATATCAGAGTGTGTTTCTTCTGGTTTCTACCAGATGCTTCCATTTTGTTGTGCATTATACATCCAAACTAATAGTGCTTTCTATAGGCCCAATTCTTGGAAAGTGAATTTTTGAAAAAGCAATTATTTACAAGTTACAAGACTACAAGATTTGTTAGTTAATGAAGTTATAGTTTTAAAAGTAACCCTGATTTCTAATTTCTTGAAAATAGTTAGGTAAGTTTTTTTAACGAGACTAAATGCTACAAGCCCCAGGCCTGCAATACAAAACATACTGTCCTTTGTCTGTAATTTTTCTGTTTAGAGGGCAAAAGTGTGTGAGATAGCAGCAAAAGGACAGCGTGCGCCAGCACTTGAAGTATATGATAGCCCTTTCCCACTTTTTATGGGGTCACATTACTATAAAAATAATTAAAACATGACATTTATGCTGCAAAAGAAGTGAAATTATAACACACTAGCTCAGCCCGGCCACGCGTTGCTGTGGCAAAGTGGTGGTGGTATTGGTTAAAAATTGTTGTGTAATTTTTATTTGACGTTATTTGCATTTTTTAATCAATTTTATTTTAAGTTATATTTTTATGTATTATATTTTATTATTTTCTTGTATTATTTTTAGTTATTTTCTGTTATTATAGTATTTTATTGTATTAATTTTTAGTTTTTTTATTATTTTTTTGGGGTTGCTAGGAGACCAAGTTGGAGGAGCTTAGCCTTCTAACTGGCAGCAATTGGATAAAAGCAATTATTCCTCTCCCTCTAAGTAGGACTTTATTTTTCTTTTCTTTTTGTTATATCAACCTAGAGGTGTGGATGATGGGTTGTGTTGTCAAATTTCAAGATTGAGGGGCCTGTAGTTTTGTTGTTTTGTGGGTCGCCGTGATGCCATCACTCTTTTATATATATAGATTTCTGTTACCCAGTGAATCTAAAGAATTTTGCAAATACATGCCTGAGATACAGTAGAGTCTCACTTATCCAACACTCGCTTATCCAACATTCTGGATTATCCAACGCATTTTTGTAGTCAATGTTTTCAATACATCGTGATATTTTGGTGCTAAATTTGTAAATACAGTAATTACTACATAGCATTACTGTGTATTGAACTACTTTTTCTGTCAAATTTGTTGTATAACATGATGTTTTGGTGCTTAATTTGTAAAATAATAACCTAATTTGATGTTTAATAGGCTTTTCCTTAAGCTCTCCTTATTATCCAACATATTCGCTTATCCAACGTTCTGCCAGCCCGTTTACGTTGGATAAGCGAGACTTTACTATAATGAGTTATGTATTAAAAGTTACTTCCCAGCTTTTACCATTCAACTAAATAGGACAATTAGTCATAAAATAAGTCCTATGGATTTCATTTTGGGTACTCTCGATGCATACATATGTCTGAATGGAGAACATTGTGCTTTAAACCATTTTGGAAAAATGGAACAATAGTTAAAGAAAAAACATTGGTAAGACAAAGCATTGGTAAGTGAATCAGTAGACTGTAACCAATTTCCCAATACTGTTTTATTGTAAACCAGGAGTGGACTTGTGTGGTACACCACTGTTAATTACCATTATCCTTTATCATTATCTAGGCAAGCTATGGCTAACAGGATTTGCAGTTCTCAGTCCATCTGGAGGTCCTTCCCAGTACACAATAGTTGTGTTGACATAGTACAATGGCGCTATATGTAGGGACTCTACTTCTATAATACTTTGTTTTGGCTTTTTATGTGTCTATGCCCCCATCTACATTGCCATATAATGCAGCTTGAAATTGCATTGTATGATCAGTGTAGACTTATGTAATTCAGTTTAATTGCATTCAAACCTCAGTACATGAGTCTACACTGACCATACAATGCAGTTTCAAACTGCATTATATGGCAGTGTAGATTAGGCTTATATTTGGTGAATTTACCTATTTTCCTTTGAAAAGCACAATTTGTTCCTTCAAAATAGCATACTCTTATCCTGAGTAGCTTTACTTATTCTACATTAACAAACATTCATGTGTATAACATCAGTTATGAAAGGCATCTGTGTGTTTAACCTAGGCGTTTCACTTGGATATGCCACATACCACATTTTGCACAAGTGAATGCATTTCATGCTCCAAAATGTAACAAAGACAGCATATATTCAATGCATTGTCGAAGGCTTTCAAAGCTGGAACCACTGGGGTGTTGTGTGGTTTTTTGCTGCATGGGAGTGTTTTAGCAGCATTTTCTCTTGATGTTTCACTTGCCTCTATGGCTGGCATCTTCAGAGGATCCAGCCACAGATGCAGGTGAAATGTTAGGAAAACATGGTTCTAGAATATGGCCATACAGCTTGGAAACCACACAACACCACAGTTTATGTTATGCAAGCATTGGTATTAACTCACTCAGAATAATTTAGAAATCCCTTTAACATATCTGCGCTGTTCTAACCACCTCATCAGCTGGGGCTTTCCTCCCATTGTATGCTGGTTCACCTCATTTTTCGGCACTGAGCCTTTCACATGACTTAAAGGGACTTTTGGCCTGGCTCCATGCCAAAAAAGGAAGTCATTCAGAGCTCTCCGCCGTGGTGACAACACAGGAGCCTTCCCTTGTTGCCTTGCCTTCAATGGAGGGAAGCTTGGTGGTGACACTATCCCCCCCCCCCTTTCCATGGGATGAAGAAAGAGGTAAGGTGGGCAATTCATAGGCTTTTGTGATAAATTCGTTAATCCTAGGTAAAAGGTAAAGGTTTTCCCCTGACGATAAGTCCAGTCATGACCGACTCTGGGGGTTGGTGCTCATGTCCATTTTTAAGCCAAAGAGCTTTGCATGTTTTCAAACTGCTAGGTTGGCAGGAGCTGGGGCTAACAGCGGGCGCTCATTCCGCTCCTGGGATTTGAACCTGGCACCTTTTGGTCCGCAAGTTCAGCAGCTCAGCACTTTAATGCACTGTGCCACCAGGGGTTAATCCTAAATGCCTTAATTATTTCTCTTTTAGATATCTCAATAGCTTCTTGGTTCTGCATAGCTTTTCCCCATCTTGACCCTTATTCCCCGTTTGCTTTATCTTTCACAGGTTAGATATCTTAGGGAAGCTCATTGGGTTGTGATCATGTTCACTTCATTACTGTTCTTTTGTGATTAATTTCATGTGCTACACAACTTAATTTTAAGACATAGAGTCATACTTTTTTCAGTTTTCTTGCTTGTGGGCTATCTCAATGGTGACTATTTGTGAAGGCAAGGAATCCCACAATGTAGCATAGCATAGCGTAATATATAAACTATGCGTGTAGTTCATACATTAAATCACCACAAGAAATTGATTGGGACACAGATAAGGTAACACATATACCAGTTTTCTTTTTCTTGTGTGATTGAAGACATATCCATGGCAATGAGATTATGTTAAATCTCATTCAAGGAAGTGGGAAGTCTCCCCACAGGCAGAAGCAAATTCAATGAAGAAGGAAATCTCCCTATAGGCTGAAGTAAACGCAGAATTGTTGTGAAATAAAATTCTGTCTGTCTTAATGTTTGAGAGACTGTAAAAGTATCTTATAGAATTTGTAAGAATCCACAGCTATTAAAATCTGTGACTGATCTACAGGGAAGTGGGTTCTCTACCTGTGTGAAGATCCTAAACTGAATTGCAGGCTGGGTTGTAATGTATTTTCATCACATGAAAAATATTAGTCAGATGTAGTGAGACGTGTGTGTGTGTGTGTGTAATATATATACATAGATTGTGTGTGTGTGTGTGTGTGTGTATGTATGTGTATATATATATATATATATATATATATAGAGAGAGAGAGAGAGAGAGAGAGAGAGAGAGAGAGAGAGAGAGAGAGAGAGAGAATGAGATTGAAAGAGAGAACCTGTAAACAACGTATTTCCCCCACTATGTAAAAGTTATATTTCAATATATATGTCTGTAGGTAAGAGAGGGCCTGTGGAAAATATGAATAAAATAATAATCACAAATTATTAGCAAAACTTTTCTGATTCACATGTTTAAGTGGCTCAAAGAGTCACTCAAAAATCTAAGCCAAAACTATTTTGGATATGCTGTTAAGTATTATAATGATGCTATAAGTTGATGAACTTGTGGATAATTCCAGTAATTGTCCCATTCATACTTACTGTGCTATACTTCCAAGATTTCAGTATTGTTATCCCTGGAAAGTTATAGTAGCTTTTGGCTGGAAGCAACTATATCAAATGATATTGAGGGGAAGCGTTCATAAACTGAAAGCAATGGAAGTTTTTTGGGTTTGCTAACTTTCCCATAAGCTTCTGAAAGCAATATCATCCTATGCTATAGGACGTAATTGCAACCTTGTGTGTGGATAAATTCTAAAACACATATGCACACACTCCTATTGAAATGGGCTGGCAGCCTTGAACAATGTCAGGTTTGAAATAGGATGCCATACCTTTCTTGTGAATTATCTGAATATCATCAGAAATGTAGACATTCAGAGGGAGAGGAGCATATCGGAAAATTGACAGCTATGCGGATGAGTTGAAAGCTGAAGCAGGAGATATTAAAAAATACCAGAGAGGGAGAGTGAAGCACAGAAATGCAAAGAACCCACGATTAAGGGTGTTGTCAATAGAGTCTGACAGTAGGCAAGAGTGGGGAGCTAGAGCCCCCCCCCCCCCCCAATACAGTTGCTATCTGGCTGGGAGGATAAACACTCATCTCTACCAATTGTCTCATTGGTTTGACTTATCTTACTTACCTTGGTTCCTGAAGTCAGTGAAGCTGGGTGATAAGAAAATAAAAGGAAATAATTTTGCCATAAGATTAGGAAGCCATGATGAGGTCTATAAATGATGGCCATATATTTTTGAAGTCTATGAGTTATATTTTATTCCCTTGGTCAGGAGGATCTTAGCAAGAGAATGAGCCTTGCTTTAAGAAGAATTTGAGGCAAAGGAGAATGCTTAATGCCCTCGTTTTGAAAAAACAAAAACAAAGAACTCTGCTCTAAGCTGTTCCAGTTATCACCTCAAGAAAAAAAAGGAAACCATAAGGAAAAATCTGTTTAAGTAATGGTTCAGCCTGGGATGCTAATTAGTCCCTGTCTCTTAAGTGTAGAATCCTGCCTCTGGCAGCGGCCAAGTTACACTGGTTGCCTCCAGGCATGCACAGCGACACCTTTCATAATCCATCTCGCCAATTGAGCAATGACAAGGAGTACCGTTCTATCTAACCCCTGCAGGTAATCAGCTTCTTGCCTAATGCATTTGGTCTAAACTCCCTTGTATCATTCTCTTCACCTACATAAGAGCAAATGTTAAAAGCTTATAAAATTATATCCACTTCTTTGAAAGGCCTGTCGAATTATTTCTCCAGTGACCTCTTGCAAGCCCGACTGTAACAAATTGCAAATCCCACAGTTTGACTTTGCTGCATTGGACAGGGTAGATTTTCTTTCCTTTTCCTTCCTCCTTCCTCCTTCCTTCCTTTCTTTCTTTTTTCTTTCATGTATTCTCTTTTTCTCATATTTTCCTATTTAATATAAAGAAAATTAAAGGTGGTTTCAAACAGGGCCAGATATTTCTTGCTCTGGTTTCTACTCATGCCAGTGATGGTCTCTCTTCCTAGTCAGTAAGCCATCTTTCATTAAAAGCATAATCAGAGTCATAATTAATCTTTTTTTAAAAAAAAATTCTCTATGAGCCCCTGAAATTGTGCTCAGGGTCAATTTTCTTTAGGCCAAATCTTACGAGACATATGTTAAAAATACCTTCCACCTCAGGGTAAGTTCAGTTACAGACAGCGGTATGCAGTCTCTTTGCCAATGGATCATTTTAATACACCAAGGGTTTTGCCTTTCATTTCTTCCCTTTTACAAAGCTTTTCCTTTACAAAAGAGAGAGCTCTGTAATTTAGAATAAATTCTGTACAAGGTATACATGGCATTACATTTTTTTTCTGTATGTGATATCCTTTTATTGACATCATTATACCACATTGACAGCTAATAAAATTTAAACTCAAATCAAATCTTTAACTCCATGGGCCCTTCATTTTGATGGGTTTCTTTCTTCTTCTTCTTTTAAACTGTCTTTATGGGGGTTTTTCCTTCTTCAAATGGCATCTTCATGATTATGAAGAAAGGTGTTATTGTGGCCTTTGCCTACAAATATAATCTTCGACTAAGACTATTTAGTAGCAGAAAAGACATTTTGCCCTATATGTGAAAAGCTGGGAGGTGAACAATGTATGGCACCCTCATTTTAACATGGAGGGAGTTCAGGATGTGAGATGTGCAGAATGCAGCTGCAAAACCCCAAATGAGAACCAATTGTTGGAATCATGTTACTCCATTTTTTATATCAGTTGCATTATATGAGCTGCTGGTCCATTTCCAGAAGTTGAACTCTACTCACCATTTGTACCGTCGCGCCTGGAGCTATAACTCTTAGCGAAAGAGGCATGGACATGACATCTTTCCCCAGGGGATTGCTTCTTGCCCTCTTTTAGGGAAGCTGGAACTCCCAAGGATCAAAACACTAGATAACTCAAAACTGGTTTTATTGATTCAAAAGGTTATCCCTTTAAGGCAATAAGCTGGTAGTTTCAAAGGGGTAAAGGAAAATATACATTACAGTCTCTGGTTGTCTTGAGTCCAGGGAGCTCTGCAGCTGAGGAGCTTTTCCAAGTCCCTCTTTCTCAATGGCTGTGAATGCCGGAGCAATGCTCAGCCTCAGTCCAAATGGCCTATGTTTGAAGACACTGTCTTCCTCTGGTGCCAAAGAACTGATCTGAAGGCTCTTGAGACTCCTCAACATTGTCCAGGTTGACCTGAACATGAAGCATAAGTCTCAAGGGTAAGAACCTCAGAATTGGTGCTGAGAGGTAACTTAATCAAGGGCTTTTAGAGCCAAGTCTCTCTCTCAGGTCCATCTGATAGAAAGCTTGATGGTGGAATGAAAAAGGAAACACTGACCCACTCCAGGAAAGGGTGGAGTCAAACAATTGAGCTGAGGGAGCAATATAACTGGTGCAAACAACATTGATTGATAGCTATAACCAATCAATCCAACTACATTTGGGTAAAGGGTAAAGGCAAATTCAGGCATGATGCAACAATTCAAATCATGCAACTTACAGTTCGACATATAGATGGTGCCACTCGCGACGTCACACTATTGATGCCAAATGATACTGAAACACATCTATTATGGATGTTTTGTAGATGCAGACAGCTGTCACCCACATGTTTAAGAACTTCGTATTTATTTTTTTAAAAAATTACGTGGACACGTGGGAATTTTGGTTTGTTGCTTTTATAGGTAAAGGATAAGTTTCTGTTCCAGAATTTCCTTGAAATTACTTAGAATCCAGATCAGCATGTTTAACCAAGCAGTTCAGTGCATGGATGGGACAAACCTATGATTAGACTATATAGGCTCTATTTCAACATAGTTATTAAAGTAACAACTTATGAGTAGCTCATAAATAATTGCATTTAATATAAAATGAATCCTATGATTAATGAACAGTTGAAACTTAATTTACCAATGCAGATTGCAATTTTGGAACTCTCACTCTCACATGATGGCTAAACTGAGACTGTCCTACTTTAGACTTATCTTGAGAAGCCATGACAAACCAGAAGAGACAATACTTAGTGAGGCAGAAGACAGTTGGAAAAGCAGAAGACCACATTCCAGGGGGACAAACTTAATCAAGGAAGATATGGCCCTGGTTCTGCAAGAATTAAGTAAGGCTGTTGTTGATACTTGGAGATTGTCATACATTGAAGTCAACTTGATGGCAACAAATATTGCATATAAACCCTTCCCAACTGCAGGTAAAAAATAATATCCATAATTTAACACCTCCCCTTCCTTATATTGATTTTGAATTTACAAAAAAAAGAAATAGCTGAAGGAAGCATTTCCTAAGGCTCATTTGTCACCCATCCACCCACTCACTGAAAGTACTCCACCTTAATAACACTCTACAAGAACAATTATTGTATGTGTATGATTTCTTAATTATTATATGTGTACGACTTACAATAGTATTGTAAATTCCTATTGGCAAAGAATGAACTGTAATAAAATCATATGCCCACAAAAAAACTCTACTAAATGTAATGAAGCAGTTCTATTCTGGGGGGAGGGTGTTTTTAGAATTTCCAAGGTGGACATATTTGCTAGAATTTGGAAATAATGGTAAATTAATGCATTGCATTATTAATTTGTTATTCCCCCAATGTGGCTTGCATAAAAGTCATGACTAATACTAAAGTTAATCCTACACTTTAACAAAGGTTATTATAATTCATTAGGAGGTGGTCTCTCTCTCCCTCCCTCCCTCCCTCCCTCCCTCCCTCCCTCCCTCCCTCCTGCATTCTCAAACTCATAAAACAAGGAATATGCAGCACTTGTTTATGTACTGCCTAATTTGTTTTAAAGAAGCAGTATTAATTATAGCCAATTAGCCTCTCAATTTCCAACAGTTACATTAGTTAACAAATTTTCAAACTCAGGCTGGATTTATACTAGCATATAATAAAGATTATCTGCTTTAAACTGGATTATATGAGTCTATAGGCCCTTCCAGACATGGCTAAATCCCAGGAGAAACTGAGATATTATCCCAGTTCCTCCCGGGCTTTAGTTCTGATACTCAATCCAAACCCTGGGCTTTTCTTGGGGGGCGGGGAGGCATAGAACCAGCCCCCAGCCTCCCATTTCCCTCCAAGAGTTTAGGGGGGAGAAAATTGGGTGCTGGGAGGGGATGGTGGAGTTGCCATCCCATTCCTTTGGGCGCCAGGAGATTGAAGAACCAGGATCACTGTGGAGATTGACCCACAGGGCATACACCTGGAAATGTCCGAACCTTACATTAAGGTCTGGATCTTTCCAGGTGTTTTATTATTTCAGAGTAAACTGGAAAATCCCAGTTTACTCTGGATTAATTTGGGTTTATCTGAGATATCAATTGTACACCTCAGGTAAACCTGGGACAGGTCCTGTGTTTTGGGCCTGTCTGGGTGGACCCTACATTGCCATATAATCCAATTCAAAGCAGATCATCTGAATTTTATATGGCATTGTAGATGGGGCCTTATGAGTCCCCTTGGGGAGATAGGAAGGATTATAAATAAAGTTATTATTTATTTATTTACCTGTCTATTTTCTACCCTCTGGAACTGTGAAGAATATTATAACATCATATTCTCTGTTTTCAGGACAAAACACCTACTGAAGTGCTGGAGATTAATTTTGTACTGTGGACCCTTGGTATCCACTGAGGTTTGGTTTCAAGACCCCACCTCCATATATGAATTGTCATTTCATTATATACCATGGTTTGGTAAAATGATCTCCCTTATATAAAATGTTAAAATCAAAGTTTGCTTTTTGGAATTGGTGAAGGGGAGGAATATTTTCATGAAGACAGAATCTATGCATATGGAGGACCAAGTGTACTATGTGAGTCTCTTTTAAGAGAAATATGTTGGAGGATAATAATAATATTATTCTTGAATGTATACACCCTGGTAGTTTTAGGTGACTTTGGAAGCCTGCCTTCCACCTCCTCCAGCTGCCCCTCCCACTATCCCACTTCTATAAAATTTCCCCACATCTTCCCTACTGTTTCTTCTATGGGCCATTTGTCTCCTTGGTGCCCTCCCTTTCTGCTGCCCTGTGGATGTCCTCTTCCTATTATCTCTCTTCTCCTTTCCTCTCTTTTCTCATTCTCTTGCTTCTTGGTGTGGCTTTCTGTCAGAACATCCTGTTTCACTGTTATCTCTTTTATATGTGCCTTCTGCACTTTCATGTGCCTGTTATCTCTCACTCTCTACTCCCTTTTTATCCATTTGTATCTAGCTTCGGCCATTCTCCCTTTCTCCTTCCAATTGTCTTTCTGTTCTAGTCTTCTTGGTTTTTCTTGGTGCTATAGTTCCCTTGCTTGTTTGTTCCTCAATGTCATAAGGCAGCACACTATGGGTTTCCTCTTCTTGCCTCTCCTTCCTGTTTCTTGCTGACCCTTGTTCTTGTTTGCTGTCCACTATTGCTTACTATGAATGACAAACTCAGCCAAGGAGGACAGAGGTAGTTGCAAGATGGGACAATAACATAACCAACAAAAATGGCCCTCCCTCATTACTTTGAAAATGACCTCAAAATCCCACTAGGTTCAT
The DNA here is from genome assembly GCF_035594765.1 of Anolis carolinensis. Classification (NCBI taxonomy): domain Eukaryota; kingdom Metazoa; phylum Chordata; class Lepidosauria; order Squamata; family Anolidae; genus Anolis; species Anolis carolinensis. Next base: position 281,935,675 of record NC_085842.1, on the reverse strand, counting down.
ATGGCGAAAAGGAACTTCATATTCTGACATAAATTATTTCCTTTTCCTCCCTAAATATGAATGCATTGGATTTAGTCTCATGGGAGGGGAACATTGTATTCACTATAGTCTGAAAACAGATTACTTGAAGGATTGTTTCACCTTTATGGATCTCCTTGTTCTTTAAGCTGCACTGAGGGATGCTTTTTGAGCCTGTCATTGGATATCTGAATGGATGCAAGTCATAAGGTGGCAAACATTTGGCCAATAAATGTTTAAATGGAGCAAATTACAATCATGTCAGCATAAAATAGAATTAGAGAATTATACATACAGTAATCTACTTATAAATTAGGGACAGATATGAAAGAATGCTACATTAGCACTACCAACTGTCTTCCAGTAGCTGTTTATGAAATGAGGGGTGGAATGGGGCTTACCTTGGAATAATGGGAGAGGTGCCCAGCCTGCTTGAACCACAAGCCAACCATCTGATACAGTAGTGGAAAGTTTGTTTCATTATGAAAGTATTATTTTTTTTATTCAGAAAGTGTTTTAACCCCATGGAATAAGTCAAGTTTCAATGTGAATTTACTGTATTGGTATGTTATATATTGACAGGTCTAAATACCCTAAAGGCCCAAGATCCAATTATGGGCTCTGGTTTTTACATGGATGGGGGGCCATAAAAAAATCAGGCACTGTTTCAGAAGAAGAAATTGGTAAAGCCACTTCTGAATATTCCTTGCCTAAAAAATCATTTGAAATCCGCGGTGTTGCCATAAATCAACAGGCAACTTAAAAAAAAAACACATATATGTTATATATTGCAAAAGTGTGAGGGATTTCTTTTTAATTCATGCTAAAAGAATATATATTTCAGCACTGATCCTGCTAGCTTAGCTGAGGGAGGGTTCCATCCTATGCCTTGGTTAACTGGAAGTCAGCCTAAGACTTATCCTTGAATAGTCTATTTAGGATTATTCTGTGAATAATTTTAAATGCTGATGATTTTAACTTATTTTTTCAAGTAAACCTTCGCTTTTAATTTCTTGGTTTTTAACTTTCTCAACATTTACTTCCTATGAGACTCTTTCCCCACACCACACCACTCTTAAGTGCAAACATGCATATTTTCCATGCCCTTTATTATAGTTATGTCTTTGAATTGTCAGAAGTGCTCAAGAGTGCATTTCTCAAATTTTTAGTTGTGCATATATATATATATATATATATATATATATATATATATATATATATAGTGTGCATATCTTGTGCCTGTTTTCTCTTTTTGAAAGGCTCTGCTGCCTTGCAAATGTACAGATTTCTGGGACAGGAAGAGCTTGTGGTCTATTTGCAGTTTCACAAGATGGGAAATATCTCTATACAGAAATATTAATCCAACAAATTAATTTTTTTCCATTCCTAAGTAAAACTCACATAAGAAAATGTCCCTTCTAAGCATGTTGTGAGTTGTGCAATCACAATCTCTTTACCTACGAATTGTATTGGTCATAATTACTATACTTACACAAAAAGAACATGACGTTAAAATGTATATATAAGTAAGCAAATATACCATAGATGTGTCTACCCTAGCAATGGTTATTGAATAAAGATGATAAAACACTAAGAAGAAATCTTCTTCCAGGGTACTTGATATCCAATGGGTAGAAATCTGTCTTCTAGACACAAACAGATATCTCTTAAATCAACAAGTGTGTTCCTTCCAATGCACACACACTAGTAAGTGCAAAGCTTTAGACGAAATGGGGAATACTAAGAGATATCAAACAATTCTCAAATCAAGTAGTGAACTATATAGCATACACAAAACATAACCCAAAATGAAAGAGCTAAGTCCAATGTTTAGTGCCAATTAATCCTGCCAATTTCATATGGTCTTATAAATAATAAATAAATAAATAAAACTTTATTTATATCCCGCCACCATCTCCCCACTCTTCTCTAGTTGGAACTAACACTGGACTCAGCTCAAAGATTTTCTCCCCCAGATATGCATATTTGAAGTTTTGGCTTCAATTATATCATTACTGAAGGGAACTAGGGCTAAGGTAGAGATGAAAAAAATACCAGCCAAGATGAGGGAAGACTGAAGAGAGAGAAAAGAGAGGGCCTTGAAGTGAAAATTTACCAACGGAAAGCAGAGAGCTCAGACAAGGGGAAAGTTCAAAGGAGAATACAGAAGGAGGGGAAAATCAGGCTTCTGAGTAACAAGCAGATAAAAAAGGGAAGAAGATGTAGAGGGGTGCAGGAGGAGGGAATATGAGGAAAAGCAGACACTGATAACAGAGACACCAAGAAAAGAGAACAAAGGAAGAGAAAAGATGAGGCAAAGTTCAGAGAATGTTGCGCATGCTCCAAGGTGTTGGCTATAAAAACTAAACTGCACCTCAATTCAATGTGGCACTTTCCACCCAGCAAGGTGATTTGATCAAATAAACATGTTGCAATGACCACCTGCCTTCAGCATTGGATTGAATTAAAAACTCTGAAGATTTTTGGTATTATTAATAATAGAGGGATACAGCAGCGAACCTCAACAATACACTTACCTGAAAATATGTCCCATTTGAATCCACTGGCATTCTTTTGAGTAGATAGTATAATATGAGTAGTCATGAACAGGATTGTGCTGTTGATTGATTAGACATCATACACCCAATCAATTTAGATTTCTTTAACTAGGATTCCTTTCACATGACACAATTAAACATTCCACTACAACTGCTATAGCTCCATCCTGTGGATTCCTGGAATATGCTGAATGGAGGATTCTCAGCCAGAATGCTCTATTGTGGCCCTTTCTGCACAGATGCTTTGAACTGGAATATATGGCAGTGTGGACTCAGATAACCCAGTTCAAAGCAGATATTGTGGGATTTTCTGCTTTGATATTTGGGTTATATGGCTGTGTAAGGGCCTTGTGTTATCAGACTATAAAACTCAGGCTTTCTTAGGATCTAGCCATGGTAGTTTAAGTGAATTGTAAACCTATAATTGTGTAGTGTGAAAGAACACTAGACAACAACTTAAGACTGGATTAGAGTTTCCTTTTAAGAGTATCATGGTCTTTAAATATTTGGATGTTACTTCTGCAATTCCAAAGACAAGGAAGAAGCAAGACTCTGCTCAGTATTTGTGGCTTCCTTTTACTTTCTTTTGCTAAGTCAATATATGACATTGAAATGGCTAGAAACTCTCTTGGATAGAAATCTTGATGTTCTGCTACTCAAGAGTTTTTCATAGTTACACGAAAACATTACTTCAGTGTATAAAATTAATGATAATATAGTGTCTGCATTTATAGTTCATTTCCAAAAATAGTATAGCTGTGATGTAGAAAATAATTCCATTAATGCCACTTTATCATTCTGGGGTTAAAAATATGACAAGTGTCTCTCACCCCAAGTCTGTTACTGTAGTATCTCTTGATAAGCAATATAAATCCATATCTATTTCTTTAATTTGAAAAAATATATTGGCATTTATTTAAGTTCAACACAATAAGAAAATGCATCTTGTTATAAAAGATACAACACAAATTGGATAAATGCAATATTAGCCTTATTATCCAGTGCCATAGATTAGCATTTTGGGTCTAGGTCTTTAAATATGTTACATTAACACCAATTGTGCTTTTAATCTCTTGTTACTGCAATGAAATGCAGCAATACGTACAAATCGCAATATACTAACTTTTTCCTACTGCTTCCAATTTCAGCTAAATGATAGTAAAGTTTAATGTATAACCTTAAAACCTTAAAAAAACTTCTAGGGAAAAATAATTGAGTTACAATTTGGTTCAGACGTCGAAGACCTGATATGTACTTCAATCAGAATTTATATTCAGAATCCAAATGTTTGTACATCCCATGGCTATATATTGAGAAACCAAGTACATAGTACACCCCTATCCCAAATACATGAAATTTAGCAAGAAACTAGCCCTATAGGGGAGATTAACTCTGCCAAATCTCAGATGAATACATTGGAAGAGTAATTGACTTAAATATTACTGCAGTATTTTTTACATGTAATGTGGTCTTTTTAAATGTATCAATATGTTTTATATGTAATGTGCATCTTTTCTGCACTACTGAAATAGCAAAGATGTGCAACCAGCATGATCATCATTCGCTCATGGCTGAGTATGATTGTCTTCCAAGAGTCCATAAGTAACTGTAGAGACCTATTCTAGATCTGGATCGTCTTTTGCAGTGGGGACATAAATTTCCAGATGGAAGGTGGTCCCAACAATGGCTTACTTGATGCACCTTCCTCTTGTGACTTTTCTCCATTTCACCCTCTATTCATGCCTCTGCAAAATCCACAGAACTGTTGGTAACAGCTGATCTTCAGTTAGAACACGCGAGACCCAGGGCTTCCAAGTTTTCAGTGTTTATTCCATATATTTTTAGGTTAGCTTTAAGCCTATCTTAAAAAATCTTTTTTGCTGTCCAACCGACATTCTGTTTTCATTCTTAAGCTGAGAGTAAAGTAAATGCTTTGGGAGACGATAATCGGGCATTTGGACAACATGGGCAATCTAGTGAAGTTGATGATGGAGAATCATTGCTTCAATGCTAGTGATCTTTGCTTCTTCCAGAACACTGATTTTTATCTGTTGGTCTTCCCAAGAGATTTGCAGGATTTTTCGAAGACAATGAGATGGAATTGTTCCAGCACATGGATAGACATACAAACATACAAATTCAAGAGGAATCATAAGGACAGAACAAACAGGTAAAAAAGAAGTGAAAGAAACCTTTGGGAGATGGAAAATACCATGATTGTTGCTGAACAGAAGCCCAAAGAGGTGAACTATCGATAAAATAACAAACAATGATAGGATAGCATCTTGCTGCAGAATATAGCATCTGCTAAAACATCTGTATTTTCAATACAGCAAGGACTGTTTTCTGAAAATGAGTTATCATCTGTTGTTTCTATTTCTCTTCAAAAGTAATTAGAAAAAATACGTTCTAATTCTGCATAATTTTCATTGTTCATACAGATTCATTGTTCTCATAAATTCACAATGGAGTGGTTGTTAAAATATTTCACCCTTCTTTTCATTGACTCTTTCTCTCATTCTTTCCCAGAGAATTTTGAATTTTGAAAACTGCAGTTTCTTGTACTCATTGAAAAGGCAATATTTACTTTACATGGAACAGTACTCAGAAATGCTCTACCCAAGACAATAAAGGAGATAATAAAGGGAATCTGAAACATAGCCCTTTCAGTTGAAGAACAAAGAGAAAGGATCTTTCTATATACTTTGGTAGATTATTAGCCTATGAAAGGAGGAGACTTAGGTTGCTTGTGAATCAAAGGAAATCTTAGGAATATGTGATTATCTTTAATATACATGGTGTCACATCACATTTATCCCAGTCAAGCTGAGGCTTGTTTCAGAATGAATGGGGAGATGCTGGACTTCTGGGATATTAGAGGCATTAGCATTTTTTGAAATAAAAACTTGAATTTTGTACTGGATTTCAGAGCAGCTCTTTAAAACTTCCTTCTTTCTTCTCTTCCTCACTCATATAAGTGACAGTTCTTTCTCTCAAATTAACCTAAGGTCTAGATTAATGCTTTAGTTATTAATTTATGTATTCCATGGTGGTGGAATTGCATACTCCTATGAGGCAAGAGGATATGCTGAAAACAGCGATACTGCTGAAAGGGTCTTCCCTGACAGGCAGGCTTTTGCTTTGGAGCCAGACTGAATGTGCCAAACAGCTACAGGACAATGGGGGGTGACAGTAGTGGAGGATCTCTCACAGACGACGACAGTGGCACCATAGCTAACACTTGTTAGTACTGCAAAGAAGGAGGCATGGTAAATCTCCTTTTGAAGTTATTTTACTATGAAAACCATATGATGAGATAATCCAAAATGAAATGAGAGATAGTACCAGAAAATGAAGCCCCCAGGTTGAATGGCACCCAATGAACTACTAGGATACAGCAGTGGGAAACTACAAGGGACATTATGGTTAATGGTGCAACTGGATTCAAGTCAAAAGGATGTTCAGCTGTCAATGTATTCAGAAGTAAAAGGGAATTCGGAGTAATATTATCAAGAAAAAGGAGTCTGAATCAACAAATCTTTTCCAAATGTAGTTGAAAGATTTGACGGCTTGTGTTTTGTTTCATTAATGCTTCGGCGAGAATCCTTCCTGGTTCCTAGGAGGAATGCTTTGCAGGGGTTCCTTCCTTCCTAGGAGGAAGAAATACCAACAATTTAAGATATGCAACTGACACCATATTACTAGCATGAAATAGAAAGACTTGGTATGATTGCTAAACATAAAAAAATAATGACAGAAAATACTTTATTTAACTTTAAAGTAAACAATGAAGACATTAAATAACTGAAATAATTCAGAATTTTCCATACCAAGATTCTGAAGTGTCAAGATATATAATTGAATACTAAAGTTAGGGTTTTCCATTCTATTGTATTTATCATTTCTATGTATGGTTGTGAAAGCTGGCAGTGAAGAAAACTGACAGGAAGAAAATCAACTCATTTGAAATGAAGTCTGAATGCTCCTAAAGTCAAGATGACTTAACTGAGACTGTTATACTTTGGTCATATTATAAGAAGGCACAGCTCTCTAGAAAAGACAATAATGCTTGCTATGATAGAAGGCAGTAGGAAAAGAGGAAGACTGCATTCCAGATGGATAGAGTCAATCAGGAAGCACCGGTCCTGAACCTTCAAGACCTGAGCAGGGCTGTTGGTGATAAGGCATCTTGGGGATCTCTATTTCAACCATAAGTCAAAGTTGACCTGACAACAGTTAATATCAACAATGTACTACTAAGAAATATAGGAAGTTCCACATGAGAAGTCTTTGTGTGTTTATCATCTATTATCTGCCTATTATTCATCCATCCATCTTCTGGATTTATTATTTAATTGGATTTACAACATAAGTATGTCAATAGTTCTGTGTTATCATTCCCTGTCCCAAGTATCAATAGTCAGTTAAAACAAAAGTGGATCACATTGTTTCTGGAAAACAAACTTATGCTTTGGTGGATCTCCAAGGAAAGAGAATTCCAAAGCAGATGCCCAAACAGAATGTTTCTCCTTGCACCCTTAGAAATTTGACTTAATGGATATGTAACCCAAGATAGGACTCCTGGCTAGTCTTAAAGGTTTTAATGGAGAATAAAGATAAAGACATTTTGTTATACCAGTAAAGCTCAAGAAATTTAATAATACTAACAATGATTTTTATTTGTTAGCTGCCTCTCCTCATTGCTTGAGGTGGGATACAACACTGTTAAAACACACAGATAAAACAAAATACCATTAAAATACATATATCAAAATGTAAATTAAAAATTCATAGTTTAAAATCGACTGGGTAGGCCTGCCAGAAGAGATAGGTATTTAGCTGCATTTTAAATTCTTAAATTCATTTTAAAGCTCTTCTGGCAGGTCATTCCGGTGGCCAATGAAAAGGTCCTTTGGGTTTTGGATGGTTGAAATAAATCTCCCCCAGAGGACCGAAGTGTATTGGGTAAATTATATAGGAGAAGCAATCCTGTTAGTAATCTAGACTCAAACCATGTAGGGCTTGAAAGGTCATAAATAACACTTTATACTTTGCTCAAAAACGAATTGGCAACCAGTGGAGTGATTTTAGTACATTAATGACTTGGATGAAGGTTGCGTGGTTATCAAGTTTGCAGTTGACACCAAATTAGGAGGGGTAGCTAATACTCCAGGGGACAGGATCAGAATTCAGAATGACCTTCACAAATTAGAGAGCTGGGCCAAAAATAACAAAATGAATCTCAACAAGGACAAATGTAAGATACTACACTTAAGCAGAAAAAAGTGAAATGCAAAGATATGGGATGGATGATGCCTGGCCCAACAACAGTACATGTGAGAAAGATCTTGGAGTCTTCATGGACAACAAATTGAACATGAGCCAACAGTGTGATGCAGCAGCTAAAAGCACCAATGGGATTTTGGGCTGCATCAAAAGGAGTATAGTATCTAGATTGAGGAAAGTCATATTCACAAGCTGGAAGGTGTCAAGAGGAGGCAACTGAAATGATCAATGGTCTGGAGACCATGCCCTATGAGGAGCATCTTATAGAACTGGGTATGTTTAGTGAAGAGAAAGTTGAAAGGAGACATGATAGCTATGTATAAATATGTAAAAGGATGTCTGCCCTGGAAACTAGGACTTGGAACAATGAGATCCAATTACGGGAAAGAAGATTCCACCTGAACATTAGGAAGAACTTCCTTACCATACAGATCATTAGGAAGAACTTTCTCACCATACAGGCTGTTCAACAGTTGAACACTCTGCCTTGGAGTGTGGTAGAAGCTCCTTTCTTGGAAAGTTTTAAACAGAGGCTGGATGGCTATTTGTCAGGGATACTTTGTGTTTTTCCTACATGACAGGGGGTTGGACTAGATGACCCATGTGGTCTCTTCCAACTCTATGACTATGATTCTATGAGGCATTATGTATTGTATAAAATCCAGTCTACATCTGGATAGGGAAAACTACACATACATTTACCAAGCCATATTATATCCTCCTTCCTTACCTATCTTTTCTACCTCTCTACTGGACTTTTCTACCTTTTCAAATGTTTAGTTAAGTATAAGTATAACTCAACTAAACATTTTAAAAGACTGGCTGAATCTTCACGCTCTGGCTTTTTATGCAATCAAGATTTCCCTGTAGCCAGATGGCCATTTATCTGCAGCCACTGATTGTGACATGTAAGTAACTGAATGTGGCTTCAGCTAGACAGTACCAGTATGCTCATTAAATAAATAAATTCAACTTTCACATTAGGCGGTTCTCTGGACTTTGGTGCTAGACTCATGCGACGAACAACTTAGAGCAACAAATACAATATGTCAGGAAGTTAGATTAAATTTGAAATGTTAGCATGCTGAAAAAGTATATGACAAGAAAATCATTCCTCTAAGCAATTTCAAATGAAACTCGCATTTGAGGGAAACACTTTCCACAATGATTGCAGCTAGAGAAGTATCTTATCAAGATTGCTAATGTGCATGGACAACTTTGGAAAAAAATATTTTAAAGAAGTGAGTGAAATGTGTTGGAATTCAACCCCACACTGCAGTCCTCAATGAGGAACAATTAGTTAACTTTAGAATAGGCTGAGGGAATCCCTCCCCCCCCCCACCACCACTCCTGAATGTCAGCTAGAATGTATCTATTTGTTCTCTCTCTCTCTTTCTCTCTCTCCTCTCGTCCCTCCCTCCCTCCTTCTCTCTTTCTGCTCCCATCATGATTGGTAGTGTGTAGAATTGATACTCTTTGGGTTGCATGCCTTTGTTTAAAACTTCTGCTTTTTCATCTTTGCATTCAGATCTCTTTCTACTCTGTGTGTTTGAAGAGATGTAGAGCCCCCAGTGGCACAGTAGATTAAACTGCTGAGCTGCTGAACTTGCAGACCAAAACGTTGGCGGTTTGCATCGGGGAACGGGGTGAGCTCCTACTGTTAGCCCCAGTCTCTGCCAACCTAGTAGTTTGAAAACATGCAAATGTGAGGTCAATAAGTACTGCTCTGGTGGGAAGGTAATAGCGTTACATGCAGTCATGCCGGCCATATGACCTTGGAGGTGTCTATGGACAACGCCGGTTCTTCGGCTTAGAAATGGAGATGAGCACCAACCTCCAGAATTGGACACGACTAGACTTAATGTAAGGGGAAAACCTTTACCTTTACTAGTGTTTGGAGGTTTTTCCTCTTGTTTTGGAACTTAGAAGTTACAGAGTTAGAGAGAAGCTTAGACCCAATTCTTTCCTATCAAGGAATGTAGTTCTTATTTGTAAATATACCTTTTTGGCAACTTTAAAGATCTTTGCCTGCTAAGCTCAAAATTCTTTTGCAGCCACACAACACTTCACCTTTCTGCTTGCTGTGAGCTGACTGCTCAATTAACTATGCTGTTTGTATTTTTGGATGCTCTGCTATTTTGGGAGAATTCCCTAACAAAATAAACTTCCACCTAAAGTTAATCATCATATTATATTGTGTGGGCCCTTCCATACCACACCATGATACTATAATTTTACTTTAACTGCCATATCAACATCCTATGGAATCCTGGGATTTGCAGTTAACAGGGTGCTCTGGGCCTCTCTAAATTATAAACCCCAGGATTCCACAGAGTGTTTCCCTGGCAGTTCAAATAGAATCAAAGTACTATAACTGTACAGTGTGAAACATTTCATTGTGCGTAGCACACGTAAATAAATATCCTGGTTACTTTCAAGAAACACCTAAAACCTAATTCATGCATTATCAATATTCACATGATGATGGAAATTGAAGATATGTCCTCTATGGCATGTCACTTTTTCTTCATTTTGAGCCCTCTATGTGTAGGGCAACCTAGATACCCTAAAGGCACCAGAACCTATCTTGGAAGCTATGCAGGGTCTGCCCACATGGAAGTTTTCTGCATAATTTAGAACTCTTCTCAATCCCATCTCTGTTGGCAAATCCTTAAATTGACAACCTGTAAAAATGTAAAAAGAGATTTTCTAGGTTGATCTTTTTAGTCCAGCATTCTCTTCACTCGGTGGCCAAACATATGCTCTTCAAGGTTCACCTGCAGATGATCACAGCAGTATCACTTTCCTGCTCAAATCATCATTATACTTTAGGGTGGTTTAGCAATGCAATGAGCTCCTAGTATTGCTTTTCAGTTACCAACTACCAACTGTTACCAACATTTCCACAATTCACATTCAATAGTTGCCCATTCTCAAGGTTCTGGAGAGAAATCCACAATGTAATCCGAAGACTCCTTGAAACACAAATTCAACCGAAACCAGAACAATTTTTATTGGGCCTGATCAACACAAACATGGAAAAAATAAAGATATCCTCTTCCAACCCTTAACTACCAGGATCACATACGCCCAACACTGGCGATCAGAAGAAATCCCACCAACTAGTGAATGGTTAATGAAAATGATAAAATCATGAGTGTGGATCAACTATCAAACCTCCTAATACACCGTCAAAACAACAAAGCTAGACAAGAAACGGATTGGACACCCAAGGTATATGAAACAAGAAAAAATGAAGGTATTAATTTGACACTACAAAAGGGTAAACATAGAACCTTCGTGCTCCAAAATCTGAGGAAAAATCAGATCAAGAATAGGGATCCAAGTAACAAAGGATTTTTATTGCCCAAGATACTGAAGATCGAGGCCCCCTCCCCAATCCCTTACCGCCTCTCCTAGCCACTCCCACGAGCCCTGACACTGCCGTCCCTCACCTTTCAGCCCCCTCCCTTCCCATTTCCCTACCCCTACCCCTTTTCTTTTTTTACCTCTTTTTTATTTACCCCACCCCCCACCCCCCGGAAATACTTCAATAAAAATTATTTTTTTAAAATAGTTGCTCATTCATTTTATGGATCTCTTCAGCTGCCAGTTTTAATCCTTGCAATCCAGAATTTCATTTGCAATTGATTTCTGGATCCCCATTAAGTAATTTATTTTCTTGCTGTGAGGCTGCTAGTCACTGCTGGCAGACTGAAATCAATTCCTCTGTGGTTAGAATTAGAATGAGATTGTTTTATAGTTGACAATAAATTAAATATTACAGTATATTAACTCCCAAACATCAAGAAAAATTGATTAAGCCACCACATATACCCTCTGCCTAATCACTCAAAGCTGTTTTTTTTATTTATTTTTTTTACGTATTTTAAAGAATCTACTAAGCAGCACACTATGATTTAAAACTGTCATCTGGATAAATCCAAGGTTCCAATTGTCTGTAAATCTTCTATATAAAATTAGTAAAAGTTGAATGTGGAAGGAAAAAGTATGGAGAACATGTTGGTCTGCTCCTGTGAATAGACTCCTAGTTCAGGAAATGAAATTTTAAAGTCTGAAATCCATTTTATGCATGGAGCAACTTTCGTTAATGATCACTAGAAGGATTCTGTTTTTAAGAAGGGCATCTTATACTCTACCTACTCTCTTCTGACATGAAAACTACCAGAAAATTCCATATGCTGTTCTAAGATATCTTTTTGACATAGGAGTTTTTTGGTTTGCTGTTTGTTGCTTGATGAGTAGCAGTGCAGATCTCCTGGGATGATACAGCTCCAAACAGATAAAATGATCTTATGGAGAATTGATCCTGGTTGTCTTCTATCATTCCAAAAAGCCAGAGAGAGAGAGCCAGTTTGTTACTAACATCTTCTGCATCTTCGTTTGAAAGCTGAGTTTTTGAGGAAAAAAAGAGCTTCATGCCCTAATGCTGAATGCTTCATACCATCTCAAATGGAAGAATTCCCAACCTCCCCCTTTCTGTGCCCCGTGTGCATGCAATGTGATAAGTCGTGTTTAAAACAGACACATATATCCCAAAACAACTATGATTGTTAGCAAGAGTAGATCTATTGAAACACAAGGAATTACAAGTTGACACATCATTTTCATTGCTTCAGTTATTTAGTCCTCTGCTTCCTAAATGTGGTTCCCTGAGTTCAGTGTTTGTATCACGAAATATTTCACAACAGTAAAAGGTTTCCGAACTCCATTCATTTACATAAATCTTTCAGCAACAACCCTGCAGTGTTTACAGCGGACGCTAAAGAAAATACTTCAGCTGTATTCCATAAAAAGGAAAATTAACCTTGTTAGTGAGCATTGCAAATGCTGATTTGCTATCAGAAAATGTTTGATTTTTATGCCTATTTTATATACCTATGTACCCAAGGTCATGTAAACATTTCTCGAGAAGAAAGAAATCACAAGTGGAAAAAGTTTAAGAAGCCCTGATCTAGTCCAGAGCTTTTAAAACAATGAGTCAGGACCCCAAATGACGTTGCCATAACTGTATGTTGAGGTCACTTTCCTTTCTCTCTCCTACACTTGTGTCTCTTTACTTTCCCAACCCTCTCTCTCTCATGTGTCTCTCTCCTTTTCTTTTATCTCGCGTGTCTCTGTGGCATCCTTTTTCTTTCACATGCATGCAGCCCCCCTGCCTTCCTTTCTCTCTTCAGCATGTGTGTCTCCCTGCTATCCTTTCTCTCTATGTGTGCACACACATGACTCTCTCCCCTTTCCTCCTCCATCCATCCTATATATACCTGGGGTCATGTAAATATTTCTTGTGCAAAAGGGGTCACCAGTCAAAAAAAACTTAAGAAACTCTGATCTAGTCCTTTCTAGTTGGAATTAATCACTGGATTTAGGCTATATACAATACCAGGTATGATGTGTGCACAGTATGAGCCCTGTGTCCACAGGGGAAATGTTCACATCCACACTATGATTCTATGAAACCATAGAAACGACCAAATTACCTTTCATTTGGTCCCAGTATACCACAGAGTTGCATTAGAGGACATAGAAAATCCTAGAGAGGTATTCTTTCTAGGAATTTTCTATACCTTCCAAAGCAACTCTATGGTAACTTCTGGAGAAGCATGGCAGTATATACCATATAATTGCCTGGAGGACCTATAAAACATCTATAGAGACCATTTTTCTCTGGATGCAGGTAAATAAATTTATGGGGTTGTACTCCAGATACTGGGGGTGGATGGGTAGGTAGATGTCTTACTGTATAGCCAAACAAAAGTACATCTTGTTGAATATTAGGGTTGGTTCTACCATTAGGTAGAATGAGGCAATGGCAGCCCCCTGGTTGTTCCTCTTTCCATTTATACCAAGTATGTTTCTTCAAGGTAGCATTAAAATGAGTTATATGTTGTAATGTTATAGCTAGTGATTCTAAAGTTACGCAACATGGCAGCAGTAATAAATAAATATGTTATAAATGCATTGGTTGGCAAATAAAATGGCAATCAATAAAGACAATATGATAGGTTCTAAGCATTTCTGTTCTTTTAAAAAAATAATTAATTTGATGTGGGGCATGGAATCCAGGCTGAAATTTGGATGATCATTATACTTTACAGAGGGCAGTGTTTTGTGTCAATCACAGTTAGTCCTCTATTCCAAGTTGATGTCTGAACAATTGACTAAAGACTGGCCCAGAGTTATAGATACATAAGAAAAGAGAGCAACAGCTGCAAAGTTGCCCATCAGTGGCTTTACCCTGAATAGTTTCAGGAGGAGATTGGAGAAATTATTTGGAATATAAATTGTTATGATGAATACCACCCCCTGCCCTTCCCGCCATACCAGCAATACTTAATCTGTATATAAGGTAAACTAGAGTAGCTCCACTAAATCAAATGGATTTATTTACATGTTGTTTCACTATTGAACAACTGATTTAATGGATCTACTCTAACCACTTCATCACATTGAGAGGGGAAAGCATGGGTGACCCACCTTTACGGGTAGAATTAGCCCCTCTTACATCATCAGCCATCCCGGTTCGCTGTTCTGCCTCCCCATCACATGCACACTCCCATGTGGAAACTTAAGAGCTAGCAATACATTCATCTTACATTCATCACAAGGTCAGTATTACTTTTTTGTTTTTAATGAGGAGAAACAACAATATCCAAAAACCAAGAGATCCCTTGCCCTGCCAAAAAGCCCTTACATTAAAAAAGACTGACACCAGTTTAAAATCATTTCTTTGATAGAATAGATACAAGTGGCAATGATCCAGGTTAAAATAATTGCCTTCCATGGGATCCTATAGTTTTTTTCATTGAACCCCATAGGATACAAGAGATTGCTGATGGTTGGGCAATGAAACAGGACAGGAACCTTTGATAGTTCCCATTACACCCGTTTTTCAGTTGTAAAGATGTGAGTAAAGTGTGATACGAGGCCGTGTTCAGAGTTCTCTCCTTTCAGGACATTTCAGTCTCTTTTCAACTCTGGAATATGTGATGAGCTCTGTGCCTCTCCATGCTAGAAGAGAGGCTGAAGTGTTCTACAAAGGGGAAATGTCTTAATGTGGTGAGATTGATTGCCAGAGTTAATAATAATAATAATAATAATAATAATAATAATACAAACTTTATTTCTAGACTACCCTCTCTCCCCAGAGGGACTCAGGGCGGTTAACATACATATAAATGGCAAACATTCAATGCCACAATTTCTTCATTAATATCAAAAGTATAAAATGACAATAACCTACACGTTATAATAAAAAATCCACATTAGAAAATACAATAAATTTAAAGATGACAGTCAGTAAAAACATTATTGCACAGAGTGAGCATATACCTGGACCAATTTAAGTGACCAAGTTGCTGAAAATGTTTAGTCTTTGTTCTAGTTTCACTTAGACCATAGCTGCTATGAGGTGGCAGTTATGTTAGTCCTCCTCCGCTCCATATGCTAAGATGCATAGATGTATCTTTAACAGTTTCTTAAAGGAGAGGGGGGGCATTGTAATTTCTTTAGGGAGGGAGTTCCAGAGGCGAGGGGCGATCACAGAACATGTCCCCTACTCTTTCCCACCAGCCACGCTTGTGACAGGGATGGGACTGAGCGTAGGGCCTCCTCCGCTGACTGAAGTGCCCAAGATGGTCTATACAGGGAGATGCGATTTGACAAATAGCCTGGACCTGAGCTGTTTAGGGCTTTATAGGTAATGATCAACATTTTGTATTTAGCTCAGAAACGGACCGGCAGCCAGTGGAGCTGCCACAACATGGGAGTGGTTCTCTTCCTGTACGGGGCTCCAGTTAGTAACCTGGCTGCTGATCGTTGAACTAGCTGTAGTTTCCAAACTCTCTTCAAAGGCAGCCCCACATAGAGAGCGTTGCAGTAGTCCAAATGGGATGTGACTAAGGTGTGGACTACCAGGCGTTCCCTCCTTTCAGGACACTTCTGCCTCTTTTCAACCACAGAGGGCTATGCATGACTGCCAGAAGTAGTTTAAGTCATGTGATGAGCTCAGTGGCTTTCCATGTTTGAGGCCGAAGTATCCTACAACTGGAAAATTTCTCAGTGTGATAAGGTGGTAGTTGGGTCTAACAGATAGATAGATAGATAGATAGATAGATAGATAGATAGATAGATAGATAGCATTTAAGTTTATATGTTGCTGGGGAGCATGCACAGGACTGTGTCATGTCACTATTAGGCTTTCTATTATACCTGTTGTGAACAGAATCTGGGGTGTGATAGACTACTGGTTTGGTACTTATGCTCTCTCTTTTGATTATATGTGTATAAGTCACCCTGCCACAATACAGCAACCAGAATATTGCCGTCTTGTCTTGAAGGTACAAACAAATCTATCTTAACCGTGATCCTGTCCTGCTTTAGCCTTCTGTGATGAACCATGGGCCTTGTAGTCCTGCTCAGGACATTGTAATCCCTGATGAAGATGAAAACTTGGGTTTTTTACCTTCCCAGTCTGAACTGGATTCCTCTCAGCCAGATCCTTCCCAGGCAGATCTGGAAACCTTGCACCTGCAAGAAAGTTGTGCCCCAGAAGTATGTCAAACAACCCCAGAGCCTACTTCTCCCGTGTTCTTGCGCCGGGAGTTTTGTAAACAACAGAGAAGTTTGGATTCAGCTTCGCGCAGGAGTGCGAGGATAGCAGCTAAGAATGTTGCCAATTAACATTGGTTCTCGTGAGAATCTTTAAGGAGTTTAACATCTGGTCTCAGAGTTTAGCTTTCGTTTCTGATTCCCAGAGAACCGCTTTGGTGAGAAAGTTGGACTCTATATAGGTGTTTTGCCCGCGTAGCAACTTCGCGGAGTCAATTCGTCAGCCTACGGAGCGAGTTGTGTCTGGACAGCGCGCTCCGATTCAAGCCTCGCTTCAGCTCAAGCCTTGCCTTGCTATCCAGCCTTCGCCTTGCTTCCCAGCCTTTGTTTACCTACGGACTTTGCCTTGTTTCCCAGGACTAATCCTTGCCTTGTTTCACGGATTTTACCAAGTTATTCCACGGACCTTGTTCTTGTTCTTAGTTACCTTGTTCCACGTTCAAGCCTTGTTTCAAGTATCAAGTTATTTCCTAGCCACGCTCAAGTTTTATGGACTAAGGACCTTGTCATCTCCCCTCACTTTGCTTGGCAAAGTGAGTGTTTCGGTTATTGGATTACAACTTTGGACCATAATATTTCTTATTGGACATTGCTTTTTTGGACTAATTCTGACCTTTCCTGAAGGGTCTAATTCTGGACTATTTTCTATACTTGTTTTTATTAACTTTATATATTCCTTCAATAAAGATATTAGTTAGATTCTGGCCTCTGTGTATGGTTATTGGTGCCTCTGCCGCCTGGGTCGTGACAGTTTGACTCCGCCACCCATAAGCACCAACTAACCGAGGCCAGGATGTCTACCGGAGCCGCGCCGGCTGGACAGCCGCTCAGCTACACCATCAGCAAGGACGAAGTGGACCGCATCCGTGACAGACTCAACGCGCAGGATGGAGAAATAAAAGGGTTGAGGGAGCGCGGAGTTCGCCTCCCGGCCATGGCGTTGCCTACCAAGTTTTCTGGAGAAGCTGCTAAGGTTCATGTTTTCCGCCGCCAATGTCAAGCTTATCTAGAGGCCCGTGATGCCGAGTTTCCCCAAGAAGACATCAAGGTGGCGTGGGTCTACAGTCTTCTAGACGGACCAGCGGCTAGCTGGGCGACGGCCCTGTTTGATCAAGCCTCCCCCCACCTAAGTTCAGCACAACGCTTCTTGGATCACCTTAAGGAGACCTGGGGAATCGAGGACAATTTGGAGGCAGCCGGTCACAAACTCCGGCGCCTCCTTCAAGGAGACAGACCCATGTCTCAGTACATAGCCGAGTTCCGCGTGCTGGCCCACAACACCGGCTGGAACGATGTAGCCCTCAGAGGACAATTTCGGGAGGGTCTCAACATTGAAATGCTGGAAGAAATCTCCAAGGTGGATCCTCCCCAGACCCTCGAGGCACTCATTGATCAATGTTTACGGGCTGAAGTCATGATTGCCAACAGGAAACAATGGGTTCGAGGCCAGGGCGGTAGAGCCGGGGCAAAACCCCCCGCTCCCGCCAGTGTTCAGCCACGTCCGGTGTGGAGACCCCCGCCGCCAACCCCATACCCCAGAGGAGGCGAGGAGGTGCCGATGCAGTTGGGCAATGTGCGTCCCAGACTAGATGCCGCCGAGAAGGCCCGTCGTCAACGCTTGAACCTCTGCTGGTACTGCGGGAACGGGGGCCACTTCGCCAGAGAGTGCCCAGCCAAAGGGAAGCCTGCCGCCCGTCTTGCGGCGGCGTCCTCCACGGAGTCGAAGGCGTCTGAGCCGACTGGCACACAGCCGGCGGGGGAAGCCAACGACCGGGTGTAGAGAGGCTCGCCAACCCGGTCAAAAAATCCATCCAAGAGCCGCCAACCGGGGTCCTGTTCCTTCTCGTGGTCACATTATGGTCAGCAAAAAGGGGACCCGTCATGATCCACGCCATGATAGACTCTGGAGCTACCAACAATTTCATCGATAGAGAGTATGCCGACTCTCTGGGATTACAATATCATGATTTCAAGAATGCCCGTGTGGTGCAAGCCATAGACGGCCGTCCCCTCAAGACAGGCCCCGTAAGCCAGTGGTCGGAACCCACCAGGATGTGGATAAGGGAACATATGGAAGAGATTTCCTTCTTTGTTACCGAGGTTCCCCATTTCCCTGTGATTTTGGGAATTCCATGGCTGACACTCCACGACCCTAACATCTCCTGGTCCAACAGAGAACTGCAGTTTGCTTCACCGTACTGCCAAAACCATTGCCTCGTAGCCAAGGTATGCCATGCCACAGACTCCGAGCCCATCATCACCTTGCCAAAGAAGTACTCCGAGTATTGGGATGTATTCAATGAGAAAGAAGCCGAAAAATTACCCCCACATAGACCTTATGACTGTGCCATTGACTTGGTGGAGGGGGCCCCGATCCCGCGAGGGCATCTCTACTCCCTGACTGAACCAGAGCAAGAAGCTCTCAGGGAATTCTTAGAGACAAACCTTCGCAAGGGGTTCATCAGACCCTCTCAATCCCCAGCCGCCTCCCCAGTGATGTTTGTGAAGAAGAAGTCAGGGGAATTACGCTTGGTGGTGGACTACAGAGCATTGAACAATATCACCAAGCGGAACAGCTATCCCCTGCCCTTAATCTCGGATCTACTGGACCGACTTCGAGGAGCCAAGGTCTACACCAAGCTGGATCTTCGGGGGGCTTATAATCTAGTTCGCATCAGAGAAGGGGACGAGTGGAAGACCGCCTTCCAGACTAAATTCGGATTATTCGAGTCCCGAGTTATGAATTTCGGTTTATGCGGAGCTCCCGCAACGTTCCAGCATTTTGTCAACGATATTTTTCAGGACTATCTAGACAGATTCTTGATAATCTACCTGGACGATTTTTTGGTGTTTTCCAGATCACAATCAGAACATGAGAACCACGTCAAAATGGTGTTGCAACGACTGCGGGATCATGGACTTTATGCCAAGCTAGAAAAATGCGCTTTTGATCTACAAGAGGTAGATTTCCTTGGCTACCGCATCTCGCCTCTAGGGCTTTCCATGGATCCAGCCAAAGTTTCAGCAGTATTGGAATGGCGGGCGCCAACTAACAAGAAAGAGGTGCAGCGTTTCTTGGGGTTCGCGAACTACTACCGCAAGTTCATTCCAGATTTTGCCCGCTGGTCCGACCCCATCACTAGCTGCATCCGTGGAAAGCAGCCTTTCCGCTGGACTGATCAAGCAGAGAAAGGGTTCCAGCAACTGAAGAAACTATTCACCTCCCAGCCAATTCTACAGCACCCAAATCCTGGAACCCCTTTTGTGGTGCAAGCGGACGCCTCTGATGTGGCAATTGGGGCTGTACTCTTACAACCGGTGGGAGATCACCTCCACCCCTGTGCCTTTTATTCTCGTCAACTAACCACACCAGAGAGGAATTACACCATTTGGGAAAAAGAACTACTGGCCATAAAGGCAGCCTTTGAAACTTGGAGACATTGGCTAGAAGGGGCCAAATTCCCCATTGAAGTCCACACTGATCATCGTAATCTAGAACATCTAAGAACTGCCCGCAAACTAAATCAGAGGCAGCAACGTTGGGCTTTATTCTTTGAACGTTTCAACTTCCAGATCCATTATGTGACCCCAGCTCAAACCAAGCAAGCAGACGCCCTGTCACGTAAACCGGAATACGCTGCAGGACGCAAGGAGACCTTTGAATCCCAACTGCTACAACCTGAGAACTTTGCCACGCTCACAGTGGGGAACACCAAATCCAGTCCCATTGGTTCAACTTCCCCTACTCCAGGACCCATCTGTGCTCAAGAAATCAGGGCTAGTCAGCAAGCAGATGCCTGGGCGCAGGACCAACTTCGCCAAGGTCTGCATTTTCCCTTTTCGCTTAAAGATGGGCTGCTCTGCTATAGAAATCATGTTTATATCCCACCCGGACCGGGCAGGGAAAAAGCGCTTCGTCTGTGTCATGACTGCAAACCAGCAGGACACTTCGGACTATTTAAAACCATGCATTTGATCCTAAGAGATTTTTGGTGGCCCAAGATCCGCAAGGATGTGGAAAAATATGTCAACACCTGCCCAGTATGCCAGCGCTCCAAGATACGAAGGGAGAAGCCCTCAGGGCTTTTGCACCCCCTTCCTACCCCATCTCGCCCATGGGAAATAATTTCCGCGGATTTCATCACTGACCTACCACCTTCCTGTGGATTCACCACGATCTTAGTGGTGGTGGACCTATTCACCAAGTTAGCCCATTTCATTCCCTGCGAAGGCCTCCCCACGGCCAAAGAAACTGCGGATCTATTTCTTCAGCATGTTTTCAGACTACATGGATTGCCCAAGAGTTTAGTCACAGACCGTGGATCTCAATTCACCTCTCGTTTTTGGAAGGCACTACAAAAACTACTGGGCATAGACTCTCGCTTATCTTCAGCTCATCATCCCCAAACAGATGGGCAAACGGAGCGCACCAATGCCACTTTGGAGCAGTATCTTCGCTGTTATGTAAACTACCAACAGGACAATTGGGCTTCTCTGTTACCACTGTCTGAGTTTGCCTACAATAATGGAGTTCAAGCTTCTACAAAAGAAACGCCGTTCTTTGCAAACTACGGTTTCCATCCACGTTTCTTTCCCCCTGTCATTGAAACTTCAGAAGTTCCCGCAGCAGAGGATTGGCTGCAGGAACTCACAGCGGTGCAACAACTTTTGCTCCAGCAACTGGACCAAGCCAAGGAGGACTATAAACGCCACGCTGACAAACACCGCCAGCCGGGCCCCGAAATCAAGGTAGGAGATCGGGTTTTTCTGTCCACTCGCTTTCTGCCCTCCCACCGCCCATGCCGGAAGTTAGATGCCCGCTTCATTGGCCCCTATCCAGTGGTGGCGCAATTAAACCCCGTGACTTTCAAACTCCAACTTCCGCGTTCAATGCGCATTCACCCAGTGTTTCACCGTTCCCTGCTCCTTCCGGCGGATGGTGTGCGTCCTGATACAGACCAACCGGCCCCCCCTCCTGTTTTGATGAATGGGGAGGAGGAGTTCGAGGTTGAGGACATTTTGGATTCTCGCTTTCATCGCCGCCGCCTTCAATATCTCATTGACTGGGTGGGTTTTGGGCCTGAGGAACGCTCTTGGGAAGACGCCTCCACAGTCCATGCTCCTGATCTAACCCGTCGCTTCCATCTGACCTATCCCACCAAACCGCGACCTCGCGCCTCGGGGAGAGGACCCCAGTTTGGGAGGGGCCCTGAGGAGGGGGATAGTGTGATGAACCATGGGCCTTGTAGTCCTGCTCAGGACATTGTAATCCCTGATGAAGATGAAAACTTGGGTTTTTTACCTTCCCAGTCTGAACTGGATTCCTCTCAGCCAGATCCTTCCCAGGCAGATCTGGAAACCTTGCACCTGCAAGAAAGTTGTGCCCCAGAAGTATGTCAAACAACCCCAGAGCCTACTTCTCCCGTGTTCTTGCGCCGGGAGTTTTGTAAACAACAGAGAAGTTTGGATTCAGCTTCGCGCAGGAGTGCGAGGATAGCAGCTAAGAATGTTGCCAATTAACATTGGTTCTCGTGAGAATCTTTAAGGAGTTTAACATCTGGTCTCAGAGTTTAGCTTTCGTTTCTGATTCCCAGAGAACCGCTTTGGTGAGAAAGTTGGACTCTATATAGGTGTTTTGCCCGCGTAGCAACTTCGCGGAGTCAATTCGTCAGCCTACGGAGCGAGTTGTGTCTGGACAGCGCGCTCCGATTCAAGCCTCGCTTCAGCTCAAGCCTTGCCTTGCTATCCAGCCTTCGCCTTGCTTCCCAGCCTTTGTTTACCTACGGACTTTGCCTTGTTTCCCAGGACTAATCCTTGCCTTGTTTCACGGATTTTACCAAGTTATTCCACGGACCTTGTTCTTGTTCTTAGTTACCTTGTTCCACGTTCAAGCCTTGTTTCAAGTATCAAGTTATTTCCTAGCCACGCTCAAGTTTTATGGACTAAGGACCTTGTCATCTCCCCTCACTTTGCTTGGCAAAGTGAGTGTTTCGGTTATTGGATTACAACTTTGGACCATAATATTTCTTATTGGACATTGCTTTTTTGGACTAATTCTGACCTTTCCTGAAGGGTCTAATTCTGGACTATTTTCTATACTTGTTTTTATTAACTTTATATATTCCTTCAATAAAGATATTAGTTAGATTCTGGCCTCTGTGTATGGTTATTGGTGCCTCTGCCGCCTGGGTCGTGACACCTTCCTCCTCATTCTTCTACCATTCATCGCCCCTGTCACCTGAATATCCTAAATTTGCTTGCATGCACTGCATAATTTATTCAGAGAATACAGTTTGCGTTTTCCGGATGCCAAATTTTGATACTCTTGGCATCCTCATGAAAATGATATAGTTAAGATTTGAGTAAAATTGATTTGAAAAGAGACATCTGCTTCTATTAAATATTTCTCATCTTTCATCAACATTTCATTAGAAGCATTTCCAAGCAGCTGTCATAGCAAGGCCTTTAAGATTTGGTCTTTTGATAGTGTCCTAGCCCAGATAGAGAAACTGTGAAGATAAGAAAGTTGAGGTGATTGGATTGAATTGTGACAGCATAGAGGCTGTTTTAGAAACTGGTTGATTCTCCCTCCTTCTCGTTGCTATGCAATTTTCCCAGAAGAGCAGGAATATCATTTGCACTTAAGACAAATTCATTTGAAGGAAGTGAATGACATAAGATGGAGCTGCTAATGACAGAGTCTAACTTCAATTAAGCAAACAACAAAAGCTCAGATATCACTGATGATTGAAAAACGCTTACTAAACTGAATGGATTGGTGCTCTTCCAGACAGAACATATTTTGTTTTGTTTTCATCTTGTTCATGTTCTCTTGTTGTCTGTTGATTTGAAATTCACAATTCTTCAGTCACCCAGTCTGAATTTGATTGCGGCAGAACCGACTGCAGAACTGAACCCCAGGAGGAAATATTGAAACTACAGTACTGACAGATGTGTTTACTGAATGCAGTGATTGGGCCGCACAACCTTCTTCATGCTCAGTGGAATACCTTGAATCCAAGAGACTTTCAGAAATTATTCTAAGGTTGCAATTTAACACCTTTTGAGACCAGTATGTGGTGCTGGACTAGGATTCTGGGAGAGCAGAGTTTGAATCTCTGCTCAGCCATGAAAACCCATTGGGCAAGTCATGTTCTCCCAGCTTAAGTGGTAAGCAATGGTAAGCCTCTCCTGAAAAAAATCTGTTCAACAAACTCTGTGACAGGGTTGCCATCAGTCAGAATTGACTTGAAGGCATATAACAAAAACAAAACCCATGACTATCCCACTTGTTGGAGAATTAACTACCATTTTAAAATATTCACGTGCCTTGTTACACTTAGTTATCTTCATTAGAACAAACTTGTTTTTATATCTAACATATAATGAGAAAATAGCAATTTGTAATTCAAATAATATGATCTGTTTAATTTGAATGTTCTGGTAAATGCACAATCTTTTGCTACTGCAAAAATATACAGCCATAAAGAAGCTAATCAACTGCTTCTTGGGGAGATGGAGGCGGGGTATAAAAATAGTTATTATTGATTTCTCTCTGTCTGTCTTTAAGAAGGGAAATACAGAAAATGAACACTTTGTAAAGTAATAGCATCCTTAGTACAAGACAACTGGACAACGATTATTTATTATGTATTTATTTACTATACTTTTACCCCACCCTTCTCACCCCGGAGGGGACTCAGGGCAGCTTACAACATGGCAATAATTCAATGCCATTTAAAACAATTACAAAGAATTGCAAAAAAAAGGCATTTAAAATACTCATTAATTTACAATAAAACACAATTAAACCATCAGCATCACGTGATCCAAGAGCAAGGTCTGGGCCATTCCATTGGTCAAATTCTGAGTCTTTCATGTATATTGCTGCACCAGGTTTTCAAAAGCTTAGTCGAAGAGTCATGTCTTCACTTTCTTGCAGAAGATCAAGAGGGAAGGAGCTGATCTGATCTCCTTGGGGAGGGAGTTCCATAGCTGCAGGGCCACCACCGAGAAGGCCCTGTCTCTCATCCCCGCCAGTCACGCCTGCTAAGCAGGCGGGACTGAGAGCAGGGCCTCCTCAGACGACTTTAAACTCTGAGATGGTTTATTTATTTATTTATTTATTTACAGTATTTATATTCCGCCCTTCTCACCCCGAAGGGGACTCAGGGCGGATCACATTATAACACACATAGGGCAAACATTCAATGCCCATAAACACATCAAACAGAGACAGAGAGAGACACGCAGAGGCAAGTTAACCTTCTTCTGAGGGGATGTTCGATTCTGGCCACAGGGGGGAGCAGCTGCTTCATCATCCACACTGACGGCACTTCCTCATACCAGGTCGTAAATTAGTTAATCTTGCCTCCCCACTTTTTATAAGTGGTACCTTATCTCCTACTTGATAGATGCAACTACCTTTCGGGTTGCTAGGTCAGCAACGAGCAGGGGCTATTTTTATTTTTATTTTTAATTGACGGGTGCTCACCCCGCCACGGGCTGACCTCGAACTCATGACCTCATGGTCAGAGTGATTTAAGGCAGCTGCTCAACAGCTGCGCCACAGCCCGGCGCCACAGCCCGGTTGATAGGAGGATATACGTTCAAACAGGTAAACTGGGCCAGAACCATTTAGGGCTTTATAGGCTAAAGCCAGCACTTTGAATTGTGCTTGGTAGCAAACTGGCAGTCAGTGGAGCTGGTGCAACAAGGGAGTTGTGTACTCCCTGTACGCAGCTCTAGTGAGCAATCTGGCTGTGATCCATCGGACCAACTGCAGCTTCCAAACAGTCTTCAAAGGCAACCCCACATAAAGTGTGTTGAAGTAATCTATTCGGGATGTAACCAGAGCATGGACTACCATGGCCAAGTCAGAGTTCCCAAGGTATGGGCGCAGCTGCTGCACAAGTTTTAATTGTGCAAAAGCTCCCCTGGCCACCACCGAGACTTCGGGTTCCAGGCTCAGCGATGAATTCAGGGGACACCCAAGTTGCAAACCTGCGTCTTCAGGAGGAGTGTGACCCCATCCAACACAGGCTGTAACTCTATGCCCTGTTCAGCCTTGCAACTGACCAGGTGTATATCTGTCTTGTCTGGATTCAATTTCAATTTGTGCACCCTCATCCAGACCGTCACAGCGGCCAAGCACCAGTTCAGGACCTGAACAGCCTCCTTAGTAGCAGGTGGAAAGGAGTGATAGAGTTGGACACTTACATGTGACATACATGTATCTGCATACATGTGACATCGTACCCTGAAAACTAGCATTTTCAAAAGCATTCTTCTCCCAACATTAATGCTGCAATATGTGTAACATAGCTGGATGTGACACAATAAATGCAGTTAAAATGGTTTCACAGTGTCTACTGTGAAAAGCTGATGGGAAGAGCTGTGTTCAAATCCCCGAGCAACTGTGGGATTCAGGGCAAGTCTTGGCCTTATTTTTGATTCTGAAACACAGAAATGCCAATGAATAAATGCCAGTTGTCACTCAGATGCAATCTATTTAACTAAACAATAGGGGAGAAAAAAAAGAAAAGGAGGTAAACATTTAACAATTGGATGACTCCTAGATGTATTGGACTATGATTCCTAACACCTTCCAGCATGTCTGCCGAGCCAGATGTTGAAAGTTCCGGGTTTGTGGAAACTCTTGATGTGGTCGGCAGCACACCTTTCCAAGCAATGCCATGATGTAACATAATGGAACTGTGTATTACTCCATATTCATCCCAAAATGGCAGTCTATATACAAAATTTATATGAAAACTGAAGACTTTTTCTGTCATTCTGTGTTTCAAGACCCAAGATTTAAGCTTTATGATTGAACACATCTTGCACATTAATATCTGTTGTATATAATGGATGAGTCTAAATGAGTATTGCTGTAAGTACTGCTCTGTAACTGAGTTTTGAATCAGTGTGTCAGTGACAAGCAGCCAGTCTGCAAGCTAATATTTATTAGTTTTTTAATATTTTTAAAAATGCATTTGTTTATCACCATTCAACCTATGAGAGCTTCAAAAGAAATGCAGAACTGAAAATTATAGATGAATACAGTATTTAAAAACAGAAGTGAACATTTAAAAAGAAAACCAGTTCAAACAAAATATATAATTTACCTCTTCAGCCATGAAGAAGATAGATGAATGCCACTCACTTGGATGAAAAACAGAATAATTCTGCCAACAAATGCACAAAATATGTTGTAATTGTTCTTGTAACCAGTGTATTGAGAAACAACTGAAGGATCAAGGAGATGAGCAATGCAATGTAGGGACATCTGGTTCTGGTATGTTAGCCATAAATCCTTGTAAGAAGAAAGACATCATGATATTAAGGGCATATTGCTATGATGCTGCCATCTACTATGTGGAAACTTGGTTCCAAGAATGGGAGTTGCTTTCAGGAACAAAGTACAATTCACATTGCCATATAAGCGAAGGTACACACTAGTCTTCCCTAACCTAGTGCCTTCTGCTACTCACTGGAAGTTATGGGAGATATAATCCAATACATGTGAAGGGCATTACTACTTCTGATCTTTTTGAATGTCTAGGGGGTGAAATTGCTAGGGCAGTATTAGTGCTCTGTAGAATAGCCAATCACTTATCCATGGATAATATCAAAATACATAATTTTGGCCCCCAAACTTGCCTTCAACTTATACATGAGGCTGACTTACACATGAATACATGTGGTACTCTTCATGTTTGATTTCAAAAAAACCATTCTGATTATAATTTGATTTAGTTAATTTAATTTTTTTAAAAAATTGCTTTGAACAACTGTAAAAAAAAATGTATAAGAACTTATGGTTGTGTAGACTCTTTAAAAGGTAAATTATTTGCTTTCAGGATGCCTGTCTATTCTCAGCGGAAACAATGGCCACAATTCTACATCACTATGTAATGTAGCTATGCAACCATCTTAGTCACTTAGCTAAGTAATTACTTCCAGCTGCAATAAATCACTCTGACCATGAGGTCATGAGTTTGAGGCCAGCCCGTGGCAGGGTGAGCACCCGTCAATTAAAAATAAAAAATAGCCCCTGCTCATTGCTGTCAGGACCCTGGCAGCAGAGCACCAATAACCTTACACAGAGGCCAGTCTCTATCTAATATCTTTATTAAAGAAATATATAAAATCAATAAAAACAAGTGAAGAATATAGTTCAGAAGCAGACCTTTCAAATGAGGTCAAATATAGTCCAAAATGTATTGTCCAATAAATGATATTAGAGTTCAAAGTTTTAATCCACTTGACCGAAACACACACTTTGCCAAGCAATAGTGTGGGGAAATAACAGAGTCTTAGAGTCCAATGAAGCTTGACAACAAGGCTGGAAATAAACTTGATTCTTGACTAGATCCGTGACTGGAGACAAGGCGAAACATGAAACATGAAGCAGGGTCCGTGGTAAAACCGCGAGGCAGGCCAAGGCTTGAAGCTTGATCCGGGAAGCAAGGAACTGGGATTACGAAGTCCACACACGATCTCCCTCCTGAAGCTGATCAATTGACTCCGCAAAGAATCCCTCGCGCCAAACACCTATATTGGGTCTCGTTTTCCCGCCAACAGAACTCTTTCCCTAGAGAACGGGAAACAAAACCCAACTCTGTCCAGATGTGTGACTCCTTAGAATTTCCCAAGGGAAGCAGGCCTAATCGGCTTGATTTTTGGCAGCGATGCGTAAACTCCTTCGTTGGGCCTCCCTGACTCCCCTTTCTCTAGCATAAGATTCCTTCCTGGGAAACGGAGGGGAGTTCTGCCCAAGGCCTGTTTGGCTGAATTCTTGAGGGCAAACATCAACATCCTGCAGGTGAAGAGACTCCGGCTCTTGCTGAACCGGCGAAAACCCCATGTTTTCCTCTTCGTCTGCCACAATAGTACTAGGAACAGGACTACAAGGCCCATGAGTCATCACAGTTGCTGACCTAGCAACCCGAAAGATAGCTGCATCTATCAAGTAGGAAATAAGGTACCACTTATAAAAGTGGGGAGGCAAGTTTAACTAATTTATGACCTGGAGTGAGGAAGTGCCGTTAGAGTGGATGATGAAGCAGCTGCTCCCCCCTGTGGCCAGAATCGAACATCCCCTCAGGAAAAGGTTAAATTGCCTCTGCATCTGTCTGTCTCGGTCTCTGTTTGATGTGTTTATGGGCATTGAATGTTTGCCCTATGTGTGTATAATGTGATCCGCCCTAAGTCCCCTTCGGGGTGAGAAGGGTGGAATATAAATACTGTAAATAAATAAACAACCACCCCTAATCCCCATTTACTGGGCAGCATCTGCTGTGAGCAACAGGGGTCTATTATCTGTCACAATTCTCCCTTGCACTAGAGACCACTCATGGGATAGGATGTAAAAAGCTATTTCCTGCTTGTTGCTTACAGCGACTGCTGTCTGACAAATTTGGGCTAGGGAACTTTATACATTCCTTAGATGTTCCCTTTGTAAAATAATGAATATATTGGAATCATTAGCATAAACCAGTGATGAATGTATAGCTTTAGGTTATGCATTTGTTATTGTCTTCATCAATTTTGGTCATTAGTTTTTGT
The DNA here is from genome assembly GCF_035594765.1 of Anolis carolinensis. NCBI lineage: Eukaryota > Metazoa > Chordata > Lepidosauria > Squamata > Anolidae > Anolis > Anolis carolinensis. The sequence goes on along the minus strand of NC_085842.1, from coordinate 281,906,612 downwards.
ACAAAAATGCTATTTTCTGCACAAGACAACTACATGTGAATTTTGTGCATAGAATCATAAAATCATAGAGTTGTAAAAAACAACATGGGCCGTGTAGGAAAAGAACAACCAAAGCATTCCCAAGAAATTGCCATCCAGCCTCTGTTAAAGTTTCCAAGGAAGGAGCTTCCACCACACTCTCAGGGAGAGAGTTCCACTGCTGAACAGCTCTTACAGTCAGGAAGTTCTTCCTAATGTTCAGGTAGAAACACCTTTCCTGTAATTTGAAACCATTTCTCCAGGTCCTAGTTTACATGGCAGCAGAAAAAAGCCTGCTCCCTCCTCCTTTTGACATCCTAATGGCATAATAATTCCACAACTACAAAGATTCTTATCTGTTCCAGGATTTATTTTGCTTTTTGACTAATTCTCAGTTGTTTTTAACATTCTTTGCATTTCTACTCTTTATGTATAAGAACCCATTGATTTCATGTGGTTTTTCTAGGCAAAAGATTCTCAGAGGTGGGTTGCCATTGACTTGCTTTGAATAAAGCTCCGACACTTTATAGTCACTAAATAAATTGAAATTTTTCATCATAGTAGACCAAATGGATAGAAAAGCTGAATTCTACCAGCCACATAAATTAAATGCATGTGAGCATATTTCATTATTCTTTATTCTACTTCTGTTTACTGGAGAAGGGGGAATTTTACACAGAGCATCAAGGACCTGCCAGCTTTTCACTAGGCATCGTGAATGCAAGCACACCACTGAATTCTGAGATTTCATTGCCCCCTTACTTCCATGTATGTCTTGTCAGCTTCAGAAGTAGAAATGCATTTCCTTAAAAAGAAAAGAAAAGAAAAGAAAGGTTAAAACATTCAGAATGCTGAGAGTATGTTGTGGCTAATGACCAGTTGTTTTGTTTTGTTTTATTTTATGGTATAACCGGAAAAAGATAGATTGAAAACCTCGTTTGTATTCTTTTCCTTCAGTCAGGTTTTATATAGTGGCTACACAGGCCAAGGAGTTTCTGTGCAAGAGAATAAATGGGCTCAAATCAGATGCTGTAAAGAAACACATTCAAGACTAGTAGGGAGAGCATTTCATTTTGCCATGACAGTTTATAGCTGACCTGAGAGTCACCATACTTTTAAAAGCATTTGGAGAGAAACTGGAACGTGAAGTTGCTGAGTTAGAGTTCATTAGGAAAATCTGATACTCTTTCCACTTGGGTTGAAAAGGCATTATGAATGGTTTTCTCACTATGGACAGTAATTGTCCCTGTGTGGTGTTAATGTTATCTTTCCAGCTATGCAGATGGAACACTAATTGGCACAAGAAGGGTGCGCTATGTGCCTCCTGGCAACAGTGGGAGAAGGGCCCACCTACATCACAATGAATCACAGATTCATGCATCATCTCAGATTTTTAAAGAACTAGGATGCCTCATTCTGATTGACCCATATTCCTACACTGTTATTCCTTCTTTGCATTTAACCCTCAAGATATATAACTGTTTCTTCTGTATTTGTACTCCTCTTTATATTCTCACCACTTTTCCAGCTCACCATATATGTGTGTCAAAACAAAGCCAGGCTCTAGCCTATGTCAGAATAAGAAAGAGTTTACATTCTGTTATTCTGTTAATCTTTACAGTGGGGTAGGAAATGCTTATTCTTCCCCAAAAATATTTATTTGCTTACTTTATATTAGGTTACCTTTCCTCTGATATAAGGACTCAGGGCAGCTAACAAATATAAAACAATGTATGCAGTTTAAAAGAATGTAAATTCATTACAATATAAATATAATAACAAAAAAATATTTGAGTCATTAAGACCATTAAACATTAAAATATTAAAATGCATTAAATCACACCCACCCCAAAATGTCAATCTCATTGTTCCCAACAGCCCACTTTTAGCAGTCTTCTTGCCCACAAAAGGCAAGCAGGGATGGGGCAATCTTAGGAAAGAAGTTCCAGAGTTTGTGAGTAGCCACTGGAGTGGCTTTCTCCCTTGCTCCCACCAAATGAGCTTGAGTGTGTGGTGCGACAGAGAAAAGGCCCTCTCCAGTTGATTGTGCTGTTCTGATAAGATCATAAATAGAGATGCAATTCTTCAATTAACTTAGACCCAAGTCACATAGGACTTCATTATTATGCTTGTTATGATTATTCTTATGTTTATTTATACCCCACTTTTTCTCTTCACAAGGAGACTCAAAGTGACTTTATCCAAAAATGAATTGGCAGCCAATGAAGTTGATGCAACAGGGGACTTGTGTACTCCTTGTTGGACTGCAGCTCCCTAAGGCCTAATTTATATAGACCCTCATGGTGAGGGATCATAGGAGCTGTATTCCAATGACATTTGGAGGATTACACATTCTTCACTCCTACTTCATAGTGTTGTAGAACTTTTCTGTAGTTACTCCACATGAAATTGTGGTTTTCCACAAAGGAGATAACCAGAGTTTATTGTCAGGGAAAGCACACAGCCCCATAAAGTAATTGGTTCCAATGATGAGCTGCTCTCCAATGATGAGCTGCTCAATCAAAATGCTTCTTCTAATTAATAAATGAAACATAAAAAACTTGTAACCTAGATCCAATTATCTAGCAGCAAAGAAGGTGAGGACTCTTCAGGTATTCAAAGAGCGCCATTCATGTTACCACTCAATGTTTGATGTAAACAGAATAAGACAACATTTATAATAGAAAAAAACAGACCCTAATATTTGAGAAACAATTCTGCATTGGAAATTTCTTTATGAAATATGGCCATATTAAAACTAGAGCTTTCTTGCTTTGCATAAATTTTCCCACTCCTTCCTTTTTTCTTCTTCTCTCCCCACCCAGTATTCTGTTGCATTTCCTCAAACAGTTTTGACACATTCACGCAAAGTAAATGGTATTCTATTCTTTCAATTGTCATTGCTCAAAGTTGTTTATAAGTTGCTTGTCAATACAGAACCCCACTAGTTTACTTTTGTGCACTACATTAGCTACAGTAAAACACACGCCTCTCACTAGAATGTCTTGTAGAGGAAGAAGTTATGAAGCTGAATTGTTCTTATCATTTGGAAGCATTGTGTGAATATCTATACTATTTATGTATAGTAGTTTGATTTACTTTGACTTCAATGAATTTAGTTTCTTGAGTCCCACAATGTTTGTTTGTTTTCTTCTTCCTTAAGGCCCTTCCACATAGGCCTCAATCACAGGAGGAACTGGGATATTTTAACCCAGTTCTTTCCGGGAATAATAATAATAATAATAATAATAATAATAATAATAATAATAATAATAACTTATGCCTCAAGTACCACCTCCCAGCAGTAAAGAACTGGTGGGATCACAAACCTGCAAAAGTATTGGAAAATGAACATGCCAAGATACTGTGGGATTTCTGAATCCAGACTGACAAAGTTCTGGAACACAACACACCAGACATCACAGTTGTGGAAAAGAAAAAGGTTTGGATCATTGATGTCGCCATCCCAGGTGACAGTCGCATTGATGAAAAACAACAGGAAAAACTCAGCTGCTATCAGGACCTCAAGATTGAACTTCAAAGACTCTGGCAGAAACCAGTGCAGGTGGTCCCGGTGGTGATTGGCACATTGGGTGTCGTGCCAAAAGATCTCAGCCGGCATTTGAAAACAATAGACATTGACAAAATTACGATCTGCCAACTGCAAAAGGCCACCCTACTGGGATCTGCTCACATCATCCGAAAATACATCACACAGTCCTAGACGCTTCGAAGTGTTCGACTTGTGATTTTGTGAAGCGAAATCCAGCATATCTATCTTGTTTGCTGTGTCATACAATAAAATAATTTATTTTTAACCACCCTCTCTCTAAAATGGCAAACATTCAATGTCAGTGCAAAACATAATAGACAATTATGACAATTGAACATAAACCAGGAGTTTTTGACGGAGGGGCTAAGCATGCAGCCTAGTCCCTCAGGTACGTTTGGGGGCGGGGGGGGAATGGGAGGTTAAACAACTCCCTATTTTTCCCCAAAACTTACCTGAGGGGCTAGGCTGTATGCTTAGCCCCTCTGTCAAAAACTGCTGGTGTGTCAAATTTATGCGTAGGTGGTTGGGTGGGGGGAGAGGAGGGATTCACCAGAGGGGCCTGAGCATGCAGCCTGGCCCCTCAGGTAGGATTGGGGTGGGGTGGGGGTAAGTATTTCATAACTTTGTTAGGAAGTTTTAGTAGTATAGTTTGGAGGAGTGCACTAAATACCTCTACTGAGAATTCTAAGTATTCTACTATCCTATGGAATCCTATAAAATTGATAGCAGATTTATAACCATGAATGTACATTAGGAGGTAGGAATAGATGGCCATTCTTATTTTTTTAAAACCCTCAATTCTTTTGATGCATTCTTTTGACCAGAGATAGGCAATACAAGGCACACATCATCTGTCAGTTGTTCCCAGAAGGTAAAATTTAGGAAATAAATCGGTTGTCTGGGTATGACTCCACTCTTGAAAAAGAATTAGATGAGAAAAGGGTGAGAAAAGCTGATAAGATCAATTGTGTTACCATGGAATAAATAGCTTGATTTCAGTGTAATACTTGTAATACATTTTTTTGTAAAACTGAAATATGATTGTCTATCTCGGATTATGGTGGGATATCATATATATGCTTACTTTGAATATGGATCAAAAGATTTTTTTTATTTTATTTTTTAAGCAATGCCATATGGCCTGGTTGCAAACTCATCTCCTAGCTCCACACAGCTTGAATATATAACTTTATATTATTCCATTTAAAAATAGAAGTTTCTATACAATGCAAAGAGAAAGGGTTACATCACAACCTCACCAAGGAACCAGACTACAGTTCTTCTGTAATGTGAACTTAAAAACTCCAACATGAAATTCTCAGCACAACTTCCATCAATTGAAAATTCCCAGCGCTCATAAGCTACTGCGTGTTAATATGATACAAAAGAAAACAAATATTTTTGTAGTGAAAATATACCCAAATATATTAGGGGGGTCACAGAAATGGTATTTGTTTAAGAATGCTAGAAAAAGTTGTCTGAGGATGCATCCACACTGTAGAATTCATGAAGTTTGACATTCCTTTAACCTCCTGCCTCAACATTATGGAATCATTGGAGTTGTAGTTTGGTGAGGCGCCAGTATCATTTGACAGTAAAGGATAAAGACCTTGGAAACTTCAACTCTGATGATTTCATAGCATGGTAGTTAAAGTAGTGTCAAAGTACATTAATTCTGCAGTGTAGATGCATCCTGTGTTTCAGAAGATTTACAAGAAGAGCGACCATTCACATATCCATCAATATTTCACAGATGTAAACTGGAGTATATGGCCAAGCAATATTAGGGTGTAGTGAAGAGAGAGAAAAATATCAATGGGAAAAAAGCTATGAAAGGCTTAAGTAGGTTGCATTACCTTCTCTTCTCTCCTCTTGCTTTCTCTAACTAACAGACCTTATAACAGATATTCTATAAAATATCTTTCTAAAGAATCAGTAGCAATAATCATAGCTGAATTCCACATTTCATTGTTCCTATCGTTTCCTTAGCTAATTCTCATTAGGTGTTCATGCAAGCAGACATGACACATGGTAGAGCATATGAGGGCTTGCCTGTCCATCACCTCTGCCTCTGTGGTAGCGTCAGCATTTCTGAACAAACAGGAAGCTTGAATGCATAGTGTTGGAGATGATATTAGTGGAGTGTGATCCTGATTTTACCTCTGTAAACTAATTTCTATCTACCTGAAAGCCTGTATATGTAGTCTTTATGGTATTAGGATCCCATAGCTCTTTCCTATGCAATCCTTGAGATTATGAAGAAAAGGCACTGTAACTCTTTGGTCAAGAATTCTAATCTGCAAACCCCAGGATTCTATGGGATGTTATCATAACAATTAAAGTAAACTCCAAATGCTCTAAGAGGCGGTATTGTGTAATGGTTTGATTGTGATTCAGGAGACCAGAATTCACATCCTCATTTGGCCATGGAAACCCACTGGTGACCTTGGACATATCATACTCTCTCAGTCTCAGAGAGAGGCAAAAGCAAATCGCACCTGGACAAAACCTGCTCAGAAAACCCAATGACAAGTTTGCCATAGAGTCACCATAAGTCAGAAATTACTTGAAGGCACACAATAATAACAACAGCATATTGCTATAATTGTTTCATGTGATAGAACCATGGACCACCACATATTATTCAGTTACATGCTTTGCTCTTGGAGCTGTTGTGCCCAACTAGTAATTTAGCACCAGCTAACACAAACAAACTATATGAGTTCCTATACTGGAGGAAAGACAGGATAAAATAATAAATAAATCAAAACAATACACTAGGCATATTTACCAGGAACATGAATGGAAAAATATAGTGTTTATAGCCAGACACAGGACAGCAAATGAATTGAATGTTCACACTGTATTTTATTATGTGGTAATATTGACTTAATTGTGCATGTGTGTTTCTCTTATAACTACAATCTCTCTCAGACACACATACATAAAGTATAATTGTGTCAGTAATTACTGGATGGACCATGCCAATGTATTAGAGGTTATAGGAACATGTGGAAAAATGTGACATCTGAAAGACTGTATTGGGAAGGATCCCCTATAACTAGAATCTGTTAAATTCGCTTCATATACTTCTCTATATTTCTGGCTGATCCTAGAAAATTTGCATCTAGAAAGCATTTTGTATTCATAGAGCTGTGAATACCATCTGTAAAACATTCACCATTATGAGAATCTTGGTTTTGATTATATGTTTAAAAGCTAAGTAAATACCTAGCTCCCATGGTGTGAGGAATTTAGAAAAATAAGGAAATTTCTATGAATGCTGTCTGGGGAAAAATTGGATTTGAATCTGGATTCACTATTGATTGAATGATTCTGTGAAATATAGAAGATAAAAGTACTTGCCCTCTTCAGAAGCATTATTGCCTTGCAGCCTTTCTCATATTCTGGTCACACTTGTACACAGACAGACACATTCCACTGGCTTTATAAAGTTTGGAAGAGACCTCAGAGTTTATTTACTGCAATTCCCTGGACATCAGTTGCTACAGTATTGTTGTTAAGTCAACATATAGCCTTTTCTTGAAAACACTGAATGAAGGAGAGTCCAGCCTTTTGTTCCCCTGTTGAACATCCCATACCACCAGAAAACCTTAAATTCCTTTTTGTTGTTGTTATAATTTGAATCCAATGGCTCCAGATTCACCCCCAAAGCAACACAAAACAAAATTTCTCCATCACGTACATTATAAACCTAGACATTTAAAGGTGGCTCCCAATTCATCTCTTAATAGCCTATTCACTAAGCTAATCCATCCCACACAGTTTTCAAAATAATTATGATTGTCTCTTATTTACTATATATTATGATCCCTGTATCCTTGAAAGATACATTCCTCAGATTACCATGCAAAAGAGGAAGCCATGGAAAAACCCTGTTGAAATGAATGACTTCCACCAGATGTTACCATAGGGTCATATCAGAGGACCTAGAAAATTCTTAGAAAGGTGTTTTCTCTAGAAATTTGCTATGTCCTCCAATCCTTCAAGAGTAAGCATACCAAAGAATAGTATGCAGGATCAAGAAAATTCCTAGAGATGAAATATTTAGTATTGGTAGGTGAAACCATGGGTACCATTCCTGCAGGTACGGTGTCATACTATATTTACTAATGGGGTTAGGTATGTTTGGAAACTGATGGCTTCCTAATCTGAGTATAAGTAATACAATTTGGGAAACTCCATTTAGTAGCAAAGACTACTTGGTAAAAGTAGATGACTTCCTGCATCTATAAATGGCAGACAGCATGTTTTTATTCTCAATAAAATGACACATTGTAGATCTGTTAAAGAGAACCACAAGGGACCCCACACTGTACTCCTGGGCATGATAAAAAGCATATTGACACACAGTAAAATAACTTGTAGATTCAAAGCTCCTTCTCTCATTTTCTCTCTCTCTGTGTCTCTCACTCTGAGAAACTACATATGAAACATGATTCCATTTCCCTCACTTTTCCTTGTTATAATCTTGTATTGTTTGTATGTCCAGTACAGTAGCCATAAATTGAATCTGACATGAGAGCAAACAGAACCAACAATTGCCCATTGATCTGCAAAGGAAATGGTGATGCCTAGTGTATATGTATTTGTGAGTGTGAACATATGCACAATCCCATGTATATTGGTGAATATGAGGTAAAGAATAATGAATTTGAGATAAAGACTGAGCTGGTGAATTAAGACAGAGAGATTCTGAAGACTTAAAATGTATTTGTGAATTGTATATTTTTTTTAAGAAAAGGAAAAAAGACATGTTTCCAAGGATTACCAGCATTATATGGATTAAATGAATTGAAAGAAAAGAAATTGTTAATAGTTCTACTGCCTGTTAAAATTTGAGGAATTTTCCCCATCTTCCACTTACCAAGTTTTTAAAAAAGCCAAACAAAACCATACCAGATCAAATAGTAGGGTCTCAGTCCTGAAAATTAATAGACTCTAGAGAGCCAATTAACCACCACTCGCATCTCTTGGCCTGGTTTAATGTCTTTATTGCCCGTTCAGTTTTCCCCCCGTCATGCACAATCCAGAGAGGTGGTGCAATCGGGCTAATTTTTGAATGGTTATCGTGCTAATGTCGCCTTTACAATTACGCAGCCGACCAGGTAGCAAGACAGTAGTGGCTTCGCCTTGCCAAGGTGCAAAACAAATTCAGCATTCAATCAACCTGAGAGAAAAAGGACAATTCTCATTTGCATAAACATGTAGCCACGGAAACTGGAGGCACAGAGGTATAAGGAAAAGAGACCTATTTTACATGATGTGCATAGAATATTTGACAGTTTAGATTGGAGGCGTCATTGATGTGCGTAGGAATGGTACGGGTGGTTGCCATGGATATGGTTTTCCCTCTTGGCAGCGCAAAGATTGGCAGGGATGGATGGGGAGGGGGCTAGACACACACGCGTACACATACAAATGCCTAAACCTCAGCAACTCCCTGGCAGACCCATTCTTTTCTTTTGTTGAAAAGCTATGTATCCTTTCTGTGCTAATGACAGCTCATCTAGTATGCTGTGTAATCTAGTAACACCGATATTTCTATAATGAATCATTTATGTGTAATGTGTATTTATATACTGCATAAACATATATAAAGTCTAATTTTATACGTACACATTCTCATAAAGCAGTGACACAGACAGAGACAGTAAGTGAGCGGCAGATGCACAATATATAAGGGTATACATTTATATTTAGTTTAATTTGTTTCCCTGATTTGACAGATCTTAATAACACTTCTTCTTCTTCTTCTTCTTCTTCTTCTTCTTCTTCTTCTTCTTCTTCTTCTTCTTCTTATTATTATTATTATTATTATTATTATTACAAACAGCAATGTGTAACTCATTTGCCCAGGAGTACTCCTGTTAAAGTTTAAAGGTTTGTAGAGGAGTAAGCATTTTATGGATTGAGTTCCTAATAAGCAAGTTCATATAATCCTATAGAATGCAAGTATCTCCAAAAGAAATAACTTTTAAAGCTTAGTTTGATACTTCAGACTCTGTAGTATCAAACTAAGCTTAACAGGTTATTTATAGTATAGCACAGAGTACAGTAAATCAAAGGTTAGAGGAGATCTTTTTGATTCCAATCCAGGACATGGGTTTAAGAGTATGCTTTTGCTTAAAAATAAAAAAATTGATGAGTAGCATACAGTTATTCATTTCATTAAAATGAATATCCTGAAGTACAGCTCTGTTAAATCCATATAACATGAACTAAGCTGAGAGTCCATTTGAATACTTACCGTATTCCTATTGTTCATGGAATTGTATGTACATAACAGGCCATAATATCATGATTCCTTTCTGATGTTCAGGTCATGGCATATGTAGCCAAACTGACACCATCTAAATGCAAGAAATTGTCCACAAAAACTTTCAAAGTTTGTGGAAGTGCCACTAAAAATTAGGGGAAAAAACCCTAAGGGAATAGGGTACCTGTAACTCCCAAATATCTATAGCCAAATGAAAACAGTGTGTTCACTGGGAAAGTGATGAAGGCTGCTGTGAAATGCCACAGAAATAAAACCAAAAGGAGGAAAATGGAATTGAGTATTCTGTAAAAAGATATGGGTAACTGAGTGAAACAGTTCACATAAATGCCCCACATTGACTGCAGCTTTTAAGAAACAGCATACAACAAACACCACCCTTGATAAATAGGATACCCATTTGTAAATTATTTGTATATGTTGAAAACAAACAAAAGTCTGTAGTCATGAATAAATGTTTGTAGATTAGTGTCTTTACTATCTATGTGTTCATTCTTTGCGCCTTATAGAATTTGCTTATATGTATTACTGATGTTAATGGGAGCCTTGAAACTGCAATATGACTGGACTTTCCACCTCCTCAGACCAGTGAATTTAGTGTCCTAGCATGCTACCAGGATGTTTCCTCCTTGGAGCCCCATACCACCCATCACACAATCTACAGCAACTTCTGGTAGGTTTCCATGGAGGAAGTATCCCAGCAGCATGGCAGGATGCTTCCCTCGGAACACAAGAGGCTTCCTGTGTTCCATAGACAGCCACAGGGCAGCCACAGAGCAGAGGGAAGCTGTGTGGCGATGGGAAAACATCAGCTGTGGGTGAGTCAGGGCATGGGGTGGCAGCAATGCCCCACTGCTCTGCCTATTCACCACAGAGGGTGGAAAATCCCTCCATGTGATGAGGTCCTTGGGCTTGGATCCTAGGATACTATTTTTCAGAATGTCTAAATAAAATAACAAAAAGCTAGCAGTATTTGTGTGTACAGTGGCAAAAGTGTACAACCTTTTCATATAATGAGACCTCTTTGTATTTTCCTCTAGTATTTCAGTTTGACAGGGTCACTTTATCTAGAATGGCAGTGGTATATCTCCATCAACTTCTCTTGGTGTGAAAACAAACTGACAACACTCCACTTTGTCCTAGGAATTTTTTCCCCAGAAACTAGGATAGACACGGGCCCCTGGTGGTGGCACAGTGTGTTAAAGCGCTGAGCTGCTGAACTTGCAGACCGAAAGGTCCCAGGTTCAAATCCTGGGAGCGGAATGAGCACCCGCTGTTAGCCCCAGCTCCTGCCAACCTAGCAGTTCGAAAACATGCTAATGTGAGTAGATCAATAGGTACCGCTCTGGCGGGAAGGTACCGGCACTCCATGCAGTCATGCCGGCCACATCACCTGGGAGGTGTCTATGGACAACGCTGGCTCTTTGGCTTAGAAATGGAGAGGAGCACCAACCCCCAGAGTCGGTCATGACTGGACTTAACGCCAGGGGAAAACCTTTACCTAGGACAGACACAGCAAATTTATTCTAAATACTAATCAGCTAAACCAGCGGAGACTTTCTAGGTGGAAAAGAGCATGACTATGTTTGTTTTGTTTTTGATGAAAGGTATGCTCTATTGTTTGTGTTTGTATTCAGCCTACTCTCCAGGAAGTGCAAGGGGGAATCCATAGTTCTATTCCTCTGCACTTTTTCATCACAACAACAGCATGAGCTAAGTAAAGGTACAGAAATTGATTATTTCAAAGTTACCCAATGAATTTCTTAGTTCAGTGGGAACTAGAACCTGGATGTCCCAGTGCAGTATTCAATATCTAACATAGTTATGGGTTTGGCAACAGTTAAGAATAAAAGAGAAGGTTTGAAATGCAGCATTGGTTTTAGGCATTGTGAAAATGCATTCTCACTGGTGCAAGTTTGGTGGAAGGTCATCTGTGGAGTTTGAAAAAAAATCAGATAACCTCCCAGTAAACTGCCACCAGTGATGTAGAGGAAGCTCCCAGATCCAGAGATAAGACTACTGGTCTCAAAAAGTGGACAAGATTACCTCCCCCCTATACAGCGAAAGAAAAACAGTTCACTTGCTGTATCCAGGGATCTTGCATCCAAAGATCCAGCCATTCAAAGCTTGAAAATATTTTTTAATCCAAAAAGCAAACCTCGATTTTGCCAGTTCTTGTAAAGGACACTATTTTACTATTCTTTTGTCTATAATGAGACTTGAGCATTCACTGATTTTGATATCCACTTGGGATCCAGGAATAAAACGAAGGGCCCATTGTACTACTGTGGAAAGAAGGAGGATACAAACTGCTCATGAATTTCCTTTTCATTTGAATGAAAGGACAGTGATTTACATCAGATCAAGCACTGAGAAACTGTGATACAAGATGAAAGCTACTAAAAGGCAAAAACATAAACAGGGAAGGGATGTAGTTTGGTGGAAGAATGAATTTAGAGGCCATCCCCAAGTAAGAGCAAATGATGGGACAAACCTTTATCTGAAGTACAAGAAAGTGATTGCTAGTGATTGAAACTGTGGCTACACTGAAAAATACTTTAACCTTGTATGAGGCACCTTTTTACATATGCTCTCAAACAACACAACTCTCTTCTAAATGAATAAATACAAGAAATCTTTGGCCAGAATCCAGTTTAAAAAATTCAAGTTTTATAGCTTTACAATAGGCTTTTAATGCCTCCTTCTGCAAATATACTCCAGCACCCACCCTTTGCTTACATGTTGGCTGGGTGCAGCTCTACTACACATACACTGAGATAACCATTGATTGGGGAATGAAGGAGAGACAGCAAAAGCTCTCAGCTGGTTCTGCCATGCTGCAACAGTGCACTGCTTTTCCAAGTGTTGCTGGAAGTCTCCTTCAAAGAGCCAAATTCAGCTACTAGCATAATGCTAGATATTGGATTTCAGTTTAATTCTTATATATCCTGTCCCATATTTTTAATACTGTTATGAATTTTAAAGCATGTACAAAGCAGAAAATATCTGCATATGCTTCCTATCTCCATCCTGCGACTTTTCACCACATCAATGTACAATGGCAGGCCCTTTCTGCTCTGGCTTTGTCTTTTTCTCTGTCTTGCCTGGGATTAACGATTGGGGAGGGGTAGAAATGTACATTTCTCTGAAAGCCAATATGCTATAACCATATTCTTAATTCTGTAGAAACACAGCAGGGTCGTCCTCAATGTGTTGGATAACCACCTCCAATATTTCAAGCTGTGAGCATAATTCCCAGCATTCCAAAAAGAAATTCTGCAAAGATCTGCTACTTGTGGGCAAGCATATGCTTGCCTGAATTTCAACCAAACATTGGCATATATTATTATGCAGAGCTCCTTGAATATTATTCATTCTGAAGCCATCATAAATATGAAGTGACTGGTAGAAAATCAGTCATTGGGCATTCATTAAAATACTCAGTAACAACCTTCTCGTTGCAGTTATACTGATAAATTTACATTTGTACTGCTGAAAGCTCCTATTGATATTATTCAGGAGCACTATTATTCCAGTTCCAGCATAGTCCAATTTCTACACTATAGTGAGATTAGCATGTAGTTTATATGAGCAATGGAGCAGTAATGCTAAGTCTTGAGTTTATGTGTCTACTGTCTCAGATTGGATCCTGATTGAGGCACCTTCTACACTGCCATATAAAATCCAGATTATCTGCTTTGAACTGGATTATATGGCAGTGTAGATGGGGCCTTATAGTGCATCTGCACTGTAGAATTTGTGCAATTTGACACCACTTTAACTGTCACAACTACTGGTAAATCCGCGCTGCATCAGAGTAATGCTGCTGAAACACGGGATAAAGAAATCCTCTTTTATCCTGGTTCTGGTTGGGAAATGCACTTTTTGCATGGCTGTCTATTAGGGCTGTGCGATCAATGAAGAAAATGTTTCAAAAGTCATTACAGAATTAGGGGTGCAGCCTTTTGTTTTTAAAGCGTTTCTAAAATGGATTGCTGTGAGTTTTCCAGGCTGTATGGCCATGTTCCCAGAAGCATTCTCTCTTGGCATTTCACCCACATCTATGGCAGGTATCCTTAGAGGTTGTGAGGTCTGTTGGAAACTAGGCAAATGGGGTTTATATATCTGTGGAAGGTCCAGGGTGGAAGAAAGAACTCTTGTCTGTTTGAGGCATGCGTGAATGTTGCAATTGGCCAGCTTGTTTCTAAAGTGTTGTTAGTGAACATTTTGTTACCATAACAAGAGTAATAAAATGTTGTTACTTTTTTGTTATAGTAATTGTGTAAGTGGAGAAACTTCACGGGTTCCTTTCTCATTAATTTTTACAGCTATTGTGGTGAAACTTGCTACTATGGTAGAACACATTTACAACCATTTTAAAATGGTTCATTTAGCCACGGATTTTGGGGAATTTTCAACGTTTTTATAAACAACATTTTTTTAAAACACAAGAGCTATCTTTTTGAATTTTCTATACAATGACACAAGATAACAGGAGATATTTCCCCCAAGTTTCAGAAATATTCATACATCTACTGATTTTAGGGAATTAAAAAAAGTTTTGATTTTTTTTTTAAAAAAAAAGCCACAACAGCTATCTCATATAATGTCTCTCATACCAGTATTAACCAACAGAATTTCCATTTAGGAATTTCTTCCCAGCCCATCATAGAGATTTACTTACTAGAAGTATCAGTCATTCCTCCTCTTTGCAGATTCAGCAATTTTTTGGGACTCTGGCTAGCTGCTGCTGTGGAGGGATAAATCTCTCTCCTATCCTGATTGGGGCTTTCTGATGCTGAGCAGAATTCTGGGAAATGTAGTTTAGGGCAGGGCCTTTTGAATTCTCTAGCATTGGGGTCCTCGCCTTCCCAAACTACATTCTGTTCTTTCTCAGTTTCTTTCCTAGCGAACTCTGCTTTTTCTCTATTGCTTCCCTCTCCTAATGGTGAAAGACCATTACTTTAAAGAGGAAAAGCAGCCTTTTTGGCTTTGTGTTGCTTTCTTGTGCTTCTGAGATTTACAAAATACAAATGAAAAAGAATTAAGTAAGTTTCGATTCTTAAGTTTTTGGCATGGACCATGCCCATGCATCAGATAGCACATCGTAAGTATGAATGTAACAAATTTGATATGACTTATGACAACTAACAAAAATTGCACACCCCTACTGTCCACCCCTACAGTCATGCAAAATGTGAGATTTCCATGAGAGCTCTAGCATGGTAATGACAGCAAGTGAGTAATTTTTAATGTTGAGGCCTTTTCTGTGGGGTGTTGGGAGGGGATGGGTGTTGCCTTGGGGTTTCTAGGCTCCAGAAGCCTAGAAATCCTGAGACAGCTGTATGGGTTGGGCCCAGAAGTCACATACCAATATTCCCGGGCCCAATCCACACAGGGCCCACACCTGGAAAGACCCAGGTCTTATGAAAGCCAATGGGGCTTTCTCCTCTGCCTGTGTTCAGTACTGACCATTATTTCCCTCCACAATAAATCAAGGAACACATGAAATCTTCTTGGGAATGACCATTTATATCAGTTCATGAATAAGACCTATTTGATCCTGGCATAAATGGAAATTTATATATTTCAGATATTTAAATGTCATATGTGTCATTTTTTGATTGGCATTGAACTGTGTCACCCAGAATGAGTCATGCTTCATGCCTCAATGTGAACTCCCCCTTATCCATTCATCTTGATAGAATGATGCCCTTCACTGTTCAAATTAAATTGACATTCTGTGTTAGTGCACCTCAATCACTATGCAAATGTTTTAATTTTGTCCTGTAATTCTGCTGTGATGTTTCTAATATGTTTACCTCTACTTTTAAACTTACTTATAGATAATACTAACACTGAGTGATATGATTTACAGCTGAATAGGATGTCCTTTCTTAAAAAATTGATAAGCTAGAAAATCAATTTGTATATGGTCTGCAACTTGCCTATTTGCAAGTGAACTCAATTTCCAGCCTTTCTGTGGAATCCCAAGTAGTTTAACTGCTATCATCTGATAATCTGAT
This sequence comes from Anolis carolinensis, assembly GCF_035594765.1. Classification (NCBI taxonomy): domain Eukaryota; kingdom Metazoa; phylum Chordata; class Lepidosauria; order Squamata; family Anolidae; genus Anolis; species Anolis carolinensis. Next base: position 281,890,717 of record NC_085842.1, on the reverse strand, counting down.
CTAGTTCATTTCTGTTGTGATCTCAATATATGCTACATTGCACTGTGAAAAGAACACTACTTTTCCTCACAAGGTTTCTGTTTTGGAAAAATGGGAACGAGCAGAATGATGTATCCTACATTTAAATCTATCCATCTATAAATCTTTATCATGATACTGGTGCCAATTTAACTATCATGATAACACCTGGTTATATTCATATGTTTCAAATTAAGAGGGAACACCAGAAAGAATGGCTGTCTCAATAACAAAGTTTGGTATTCACAATCTACTTGAAAGGATAGAAAATTATGCTAAATTCAAACTGATTTGATAACACTGCCACAAATTGCTTTAACAAACCAATAAAGCTTAAATGTGTTTTATAAGGCAAAACAAGACGAAGTCTTAGGCATTTCTGAAAAACCAAGGCAATATGTGTATGCAATGATAGGCTGGATCTACACTGCCCTTCCCAGATTATCTGCTTATCCCAGATTATCTGGAAGTGTAGACTCATATAATCCAGTTCAAAGCCAATAATCTGGATTGGATCCTAGGATATAGGGCAGTGTAGAAATGTCCTAAGTTGTAATGAAACAGAATTTGTGACATTGGATGGCATCATTACATACAGAATCGGTAGCACATGTGATAAAAAGGGCACAAACTATATTTCTTGGATTGGAAATGCCCATAACTTTATTTGTTACAAACTGAATAGGATTGGCTCACAATAGGTTTGGATCTCATGGATCCATATCCAAATATCAGTTGATACACGTGTTGGTTGATAGGCACTGTTCTATCCACCAAGCTAACTTTCATATGCCCAATTCTTGGTGAGAACTGAGTTAGAAACTTGACACTAAAAAGATGTAACAATAAGCAAAAATAATTTAATCATAAGAAAAAAAACAGTACTCTAACTCCTCCCAGGGTCTAACTGATAAACAAAAACTTTAAAACAACAAATGAGAACTCAGAACTTAACTTGTATTCTTGATTGTTTCTGACTTCCAAAACTTTAAACTAGAGTTTCTTAAACCTTAGACTGAAGTTTCCTAAAGTATAAACTGACGTTTTCTAAACTATAAATGTGGAATATGTTGCTGCCAATGGACTCCTGGCACCCTAACTAACAAAAATAGCTGCAAAGGGCTACTGAGGAGGACTAGAGGCTGCAATCTCTGCCACTTTGGGGGGGGGGGGTCTTAAAGGGTCTTTTCATGCCCCATGAAGACCCTCACTGTTTACCACTAGATAAGCCCTTTCTAGTTAGAGGGATTAATATTTTATGTACAGCTTCTGGAGGGTCAGTCTAGACAGATTCTTTGCATTTGAAGCCTCCATCACCCTGCCCTTTTAAGAATCCCCTCTGGGGTGGAGCCTCAGGCAAGGCACTCCTGGTTCTTGGAAAAGTCAGCCTTTTTGTGACTGGAAGGTGAAGAGAGAGGAAGGCCGGAAGGTCTACAAACAGCATGTCCAGTCGGAGCTGTATTCAAGTCCTGTTGGAATCATATTCAAGTCCTATCAAAGCTGTATTCAAGTCCAGTCAGAGTTAAACATTGCGACCATCTTAGAGACAGTTGAACACCATACAAGAAAGAGACAATAAGAAGAAATAAGATTCAAGAGCCTCAGTTCAGCCAGAATTGTGTCTATCTCTCAAATTCATCTTCCAAGTAGTTAAGATAGCATGGGGGCAGAACAGGTCTGTCCCATTGCCACATTCACTACCTGTTGCCTGATAGAGCTGCCTCTTGTCTGGTAAAAACCCTTTCACCTAGCCCAGCTACTAGGTAGCACTGGAATGGCACATATAATAACCCATTTCGGCAGAAGCCACCAAAGTTTTTCAACCCCTGGAGTGTGAGGCAGAATCATCTGGCTCTGAGCTGAACATAACTTCATATCCTATACTCCATGGGTCTATTAGGAGAACCTCTTATCTTGGATATGATAGAGACATGAGACCTTCTTTCTCCCCAATTCGGTCCTGCCCCCCGTGCTGGAATCACTCAATATTAACAGCATGTGTCATCAATATATAATAGTAACATAATAATAAAACTTTATTTATATACCGCTCTATCTCCCAGAAGGGACTCAGGGTGGTTTACAACAGTAATACACAGCATACAATATATAATGCATACAATACATAACAATATAAAAACAGATTATTACAAAAAATAAAATAAAATAGCAGTTAATGATAATCACAACAGGTTCCAATCGGGGGGGGGGGGGGGAGGATCCATAATCCCATAGGTTAAACATGGTCCAAAATCAGGAAACATGATTATATATGCAGTATATATTGGGTGAAAGTCAGTGGGCTAACCAGAATGGATTAATTTGAACACCTGCTGAAACCACGAGGTTTTGAGCTCCTTACGAAAGGAATGCAGAGTAGGGGCCAACCTAATCTCCTTAGGGAGGGCATTCCAAAGCCGGGGTGCCATTACTGAGAAGGCCCGCTCCCTCGTCCCCACCAACCTCGCTTGGGACGGCAGTGAGAGTGAGAGGAGGGCCTCCCCAGCAGATCTCAAGGACCACACTGGTTCATAGGGGGAGATGCGACCATGGAGATAGGCAGGGCCCGAGCCATACACAGCTTTATAGGTCATGACCTGTACCTTGAATAGGGCCAGGAAAGTTATCGGCAGCCAGTGAAGCTGCTTTAATAGGGGTGTTGTGCACCCCTATGAAAGAAAAAGAAAACAATCATCTACACAAAAACCAAAACAGAGGACAGGTAGGTAAGTGCAATGATCAAAACAAACTCAGTGTTTGTAAGATGAAGGAAGCCACATAATGGGCCAGGAGTGAGTCTGAGTAAATCCTTAGGTTGTACTCAACTCTTTTGCCAGCCAAGCTGCCTTTGGTCAGTTTGCTTTCCCATTCTAGAGAAGAAACTGGGGAAACCATCCTGGCTTGTGGGAAAGAGAAATATCCCCAGTACATGAAACATGTCATTTTTCCTAGCTTAATCTGCAATTGGTTCTCCCAAAGAGTCAAAGAACACACTTAGCACGGGCACACATGTGTTAAAGCATCTATCTTAGTTTTCAAATTTCTGTTTTTTTGGCTTAGGCCATGAATCATTTATATGTATATGCCTTCAAGCTGCCTGTTGACCTGTGACAACCACATGAATTTCACAGGGTCTTCCTAGGCACAGAATATTCAGAGGTGGTTTTGAAAGTTTCCTCTATAAAGAGAGTCTGTTCTTTACCAGAAGGTATTTGGTCCCTGACTTAATATATAGTATACTTGATCCTTTGTCATTTTATATGCATTACAAATAATATGTAGAATTATTATTATTATTATTATTATTATTATTATCTGACTTTTTCTCTCCACAAGGAGACACAAAGCTCTAGTTATGAATCTTTGAAACTACAGTCATCACATAGCAAGATCACAGAAAGCACAGTCTGTTCCTTGAGGACTATGAACCTTTCTTTATTCCTATTTTTTCCATAAAAGTGTTTCTTGAAAAGGCCAAAAGGCAAGAGATAGTTCAAATGGAAAGATTGGAGAGATAAAGAAAGATAAAGATAGATAGTAGAAGAAAAAACAGAAAAAAAGTGTGGATATGCTAAAAATTTAAAAAGTGTGTCCCTTGTTGTATAGTTGGGGTTAAAGGTTACTCTCTAGTCTGAACAAGTTGGAAAGTGTGGCCTCTGATCATTGTGGCTCACTGAATGGTCTGTATGTCAAGAAGAGACTTTGACTTTTGAAACATCTGCCCTTCAACAATGAAATACATTTTTATCAAAGGGAAAGCAAGCTTTAAAAAATTCTTACATAGTGTGTTTCACTTCTTGTCATGTGTACTTTATCACAAGAATGACTCCCCAAGGGTTACTGAAGTAGTAGGGTTTCCCTAAGAAGAAAACATTGGGTCAAAATATACACAAGAACCAAGGAACAAATTAGCACCTGAAAGCTGCTTGATAACAATATATGCTTCCGCAATCAACAAATTTAAGTGTACTTAACATTGCTAGATGTTCACTTACATTCATTGATAAATTTTTGGCATTCAGTATGGGCCTAATAGAAATTGAGCAAAAGACCTCCAAATAATTCCCTTTTGCATCCAAAGTTCATTTATATGTCCCAATGCTAACGTAGCCTAAATGGCACTAAGGATCTTATCAGACAGAGGTTGTTCTCCATTTCTACACATGTAAAAGATGGGATCTCACGAATCTCATTAAATGGTACATGACCCATTTTGTGGGTTGCCCTTGGGACTCTATCTCCTCAGTGTATAGAAATGGGTGGATTTTAAAGATCGGCTGCAATCAATTCCATTCATCTCCATGTGATTGGAAATGGGTATTCCTCTGTGGGATGAGAAATGATGCATTTGCCTTTTTTGAGTCTGTATTCTGACATTTCAGTGTGGGTGTGCATGTGGATGGTCTTTTCATGCCCTTCAGTGCTCCTTCTGCCTCCCTTACTCTTTGGACTTCTACTCTCCATTATTATTATTATTATTATTATTATTATTATTATTATTATTATTATTATATTACTGTAACTGTGCTATTTTGAACCTTTGACACTCTACAATTGCACATTTTTTTAAATAAAAAAATCCCTGGGATGTGGGCACTCCATGGGTGACAGAATGAGAGAAGACAACACCGGCCTATGTGATGAGAAATGAAGAACACAATTTAACTAGAAATAGAAGGACGTGGTCCTGTGTCATGGGGGTAAGTAAATTCTCCATCTTCTTTCAAGCAGAACTCTATGGAACTCCATGGGAAGATGATGATTCCTCCTGCTTTCTCCCCCTTGTGGTATGAGGTCATAACTCTACATAAAAAGGAGATACATGTTGAGTATCAATCAGAATTCCAAAATTTTGTAAGGTAAATTAAGTTGAAAAATATTGACTGGGCCACTGTGAATTATACCCAAGTGAGAATTTCAGTTTGATTTTCATTTCCAACAAGGCCAACAGATGGGACATAATTTCACCAAGTGGCTCATGAGCATACTGCCCATCCAACCACTTGGGCACATCACTGTCACTCTGACAAGTTTCCCCCTATTCTTCACTTCGGCAGAAAAAATGGAATGCAAAGATACAGAATGGGGGACGCCTGGTTAGACAGCAGTACATGTGAAAAAGATCTTTGAGTCCTTGTGGACAACAAGTTAAACATGAGCCAGCAATGTGATGCGGCTGCTAAGAAAGCCAATGGGATTTTGGCCTGCATCAATAGGGGTATAGCGTCTAGATCCAGGGAAGTCATGCTCCCCCTCTATTCTGCCTTGGTCAGACCATACCTGGAATACTGTGTCCAATTCTGGGCACCACAGTTGAAGGGAGATGTTGACAAGCTGGAATGTGTCCAGAGGAGGGCGACTAAAATGATCAAAGGTCTGGAGAACAAGCCCTATGAGGAGCGGCTTAAAGAACTGGGCATGTTTAGCCTGCAGAAGAGAAGGCTAAGAGGAAACATGATAGCCATGTACAAATACGTGAGGGGAAGTCATAGGGAGGAGGGAGCAAACTTGTTTTCTGCTGCCCTGCAGACTAGGACGTGGAACAATGGCTTCAAACTACAGGAAAGATTCCACCTGAACATCAGGAAGAACTTCCTCACAGTGAGAGCTGTTCAGCAGTGGAGCTCTCTGCCCCAGAGTGTGGTGGAGGCTCCTTCTTTGGAAGCTTTTAAACAGAGGCTGGATGGCCATCTGTCGGGGGTGCTTTGAATGCGATTTCCTGCTTCTTGGCAGGGGGTTGGACTGGATAGCCCATGAGATCTCTTCCAACTCTACGATTCTATGATTCTATGATTCTTCACGCACCTGATCGGTTATAGAAATGAAGAACATTCTCCTCAGCATATGGCCAGAGAAAGCAGGGAGCTGGTTTACCAAGTGGTTGTATACACACCATGCTAAATTACTCCTTTGTAAATGATTATCTGTATTCCCCACCAGTTCTACAACTTGATCCACATATATCATGTTAACACTAAACTCACTCCCTGCAGAAGAATAGTAACTATGGGTTGAAGTAATCACATTGACACCTTACTGTGAGTGTAATTCAGTCAAGATGCATTCAACTCCCCTTCTCAATTTGCTCTAAGAGCAGTGCTTAGCTTCTAAGTTAATGCAAATAGGTCAGATAAAACTGCACACCACTTAAATGTCATTGTTCTTCTCATTCACTGCCTAATAGAAATAAAGATTTAAGCATGCACACTGGGCTTTTGGATTTTGGCCCATAACCATACGTCTGAAAACAGTAATGATAAATGAAGTACCCTGTTAATCTTAGCGACTTGGCAAGCAGGATAAAGGCATCTCTACCTGCAAAATTAAATATATTTTCCTTTCCTAGCACAGCTCCACAAGTGAGAATCTATGCAGCGATTTGTTCCCAGGGACTCTCACACGATTTTGGAAGCATGAGCAAACTTATAGGAAGCAAACACAAGTCTGCACAGAACTGCAATGAAGTGTACCCACACTCATTTGTAAGCGTGGCATTTTGGATTTATGTAAACACAGAATATTTATGGTGTGCAATTTATGCACAAAAAATGAACAAAGAAAGTGTCTCCAGAAATGGTGCAAAAACTGGAACTGCAAAGCTGTAACAAGAGATAACAGAAGGAAAATTAACTGGATTAGGGCTTGTTTTCTGCATTAACTCTGAAGGATTCTAACTTTTTGTCAAGGATAGGTTACAGACAAAATTAACGCAGCACAGCTCAGGAAAGTGCATATAAAAAGTGTATAAAATAGAAGAATGGAGTGTCCCATACCATCCTTTCTCCCCTCCATTTTCTTTCTTCCTTTTCTTTCCTTTCCCCTTTCCCTTTTTTCCTTCCTTTCCATTATTTGTTCTATTTTGCTTGGGGTTTCTGATTTTTCACAGCTGAAAAAGCTGGATTTGGATACTACAGGACAATACAAGAACTTTTTCTTTCTTCTTCTTCTTTTTTTTTGGCTATCACAGGGTTTCTTTTGGATTGACTAAAGTCAGTTATAACTTGAAGGTACACAACAATGGAGCTACAGTATATGCAGAAGTAATGGAAATGCAGTTTAGTTGCAAGAATACAGTGAAACCAAAAGCTCTGAGTTCTTTGGAAGGACACCTTTTTTCTGGTCCTTCTAGGAAGGCCAAGATACAAAGGTGATGCAGACATCGAAATAAATACAAAGTATAATTCATGCTTCTCAAATCCCAGCTGTGCTTGTTTATAACTGCAGTACAACAGTTTTGTCTTTTCTCTTAATTTAAAATAAATTGCAGGGGCAGTTCTGCAGAGAGAAGCCCAGTGGAGTCAGAAATAACACAGAAAAAGGATATTTCTGCTAAAACAATTTCCAGATTCAATATGCTCACATATACTATTAGTCCAAGTGTGCATCTATACTTTGAAAGCAGTTTAACTGTTATGGCTCAATGTTATGGACTCATGGGAGCTATAGTCTTCTCAAAATCTTTAGCTTTCTTTACCAAAGAACCCAGGTCTCCAGCGCATTGAGCTATGCCAGTTAAAGTGGTGTCAAACTGCATTAATTCCACAATGTAGATGTACCCTAAGTGGGGCAATTAATCCATTCAAGGTTTCAGAGGGACTATCTAAGGTGCTGAACCTCTTTTGGGGAAAGGGCCCCACACATGAATCCTTTAAAGCTCAAACAAAAAGCTGGAATGTTCTCATACCCCAGAAGTATAGTACTATTACACCACTTAAACTGCCATGTTCCCATTTTATGAAATCCCGAGGTTTCCAGTTTAAGGAAGTCATTTGAATAGTCTCTTAGTGCCTCACTAAACTACAGATTCCAGGATTCTATATATGTTGCTAAGCCAGTCAATATGCATAGTGCTATGGTTCTATAGTATGAATAATCCTCTGGAACAGATGAATACTGTGGCTATCAGATACCACCACATATAATTATCCTGTACACCAGATTTTTTTTTCATATTTATGTTTTAAAGATTTTGTGGCATCTTAAAGAGTAACATGGTGCCTTCAAGACATTTTGAACTACAATTCCTATAATCTCTCACCATTGACTTTATTGTTTGGGATTTATGTTTGGGAATTTGTGTCCTTCTTCTAAAGACAAAAATCCACTTCAGAATACTAGCCTCTTCAAATAACTAACATTTGTCATATGGATTCTAGTTCACAAAGGCTTATGCAACAGTAAATCTATTAGACTTTAAGATACCAAAAGCTTATTCATTGTTTGTACTAGATCCATTACTTCATAATGAGCCCTAAATGCTACACTCACTGATACCTGTATCGTTCAGTAGTGATATCAGGAATGAGAGTGAGCAATGCATGGAGCAACCTGTTGATTCAGCATGGCCTATCAATCTTTGCTAGTGTTACTAGATGAAATACCAACTTTCCTATCTCTTTTGATCATGATATTTCTATTCTTCTTTACACCAAGAATTAGTATTTATCACTGCTGTTCTTCAGATTACTGTACTTCTAATCACTCCTATTTGAAACCAATGACTGGAAAAATGATTAGGTTCACAATGAAATCTACCCCTTCATAATTTGTTGAAAATTGAGAGCAAAACATTAAAAATTGAATGCTGTTCAATAATGCATAATTCCTCAAAAGTGAAATCCATCACCTAAATTCAAAGGCTTTACTCTTCTCTCGTAACAGCAATGATAGGGCTGCAGGAGCTCCAGGCCAAATTTACCAATAGTGGATGTTGAATTATATTTCCCTCCCAGCATTACATTTTGCAATATTGCTGAGAAAGATAGTTTTGGGGATGATCTGAAACAGTGCATCCTCTGGCCGCCCGAGAGACAGTGCTCTCAAATACCTCCTTTAGGCTACTTTTAAACTAAATCGAACACTAAGGGTTTCAGTTCAGTCTTTAACTAATTAATCTATATGACTAATTGATTGAAGCACTTTTTTGAAACTAGGGGCCCTTCCACACTGCCATATAACCCAGAATATCAAGGCAGAAAATCCCACAATATCTGCTTTGGACTGGGTTATCTGAGTCCATACTGCCACATATTCCAGATCAAAGCAGATAATGTGAGTAAGGACCTCGGTTTGTTTAGCTCAGAGGGGGACTAAAATCTCACTCTGAGATCTTTTCCAAGCCTGTGCTATGTTCAAAGCCTAGGACTTCAGGAAATATGAATCTGGAGTCTTATTCCAAATTTTGAAAGTATACAGTCCATTTAATAGTGTTTTTTTCCTTGCCTACAGCTACAAGTTGGATGTCTTTGCGTTGTGTGGGCCCTTCCACACAGCCCTATATCCAAGAATATCAAGGCAGAAAATCCCACAATATCTTCTTTGAACTGGAATATATGTCAGTATGGTCTCAGATAACCCAGTTCAAATCAGATATTGTGAGATTTTCTGCCTTGATATTCTGGGTTATATGGGGATGTGTGGAAGAGCCCCTAGTCTAATAAGAACACTGAAGCGGGCTTTCTGTGCTTAGTCCATAGCATCTTGAAAATCTTACCTAAATCAAGGGATGGAGCTGCCACAAATATTCTATTTTACTTTCTGCACTTTTAAGTAATAAAATCATAGACTGAATTTGGGACCTTTTATTTGAAAGATCGTTGAACAACGGCTCCTTCAGTAAAATGCACCCAGATGCAGGTGGAGACATGCACTTGGAGACATAGGGAAACCATGTTTGCATTGAAATCTGGATTAGGAGGATTAAATGCAATCTTATTTTTCTCTCTGTTTTTCTCTCTGAAGTTGAATCATAAACATCTCTACTATCAGACAAAATGTAAAACTACAATTCAGGGATTAATTGGTTTCAGTCTGGAAAATCTTTGAAATAGGGGGGGGGGGGGGTTGTGCCAAGGAAAAATGTTGGAAATTTGTTCCCATTTTGCCTTTGTTTTTCCCCCCAAATAAAATATATTCTATTATACCACCTTAACTAAATGAATAATAGAAAATAAATGCATTATTTCTAAATGCATAGTCTTATTCAGTTACAGCAGTTGGTGAGATTAAGTCTTCCTCAGATATTCAATATTGCATATTTTTCTATACAGTTTTCTTCATATTATAATCTGTCTATTAGCAATTAATTTTATATTGCATGCATAATAATATCTGTCACTGCTATTTGCATTTTGACACTTATTAGCTGGTACTAGCGGTGGTCAGTATGCAACTCCTCCCTCCATTTTCCTTCACTATACACAAGGATATTTTCTTGTTTTATTTTTTTTATTCACACTATGTAAACATAAATTTGAGTGGTACATTCTAGTCCTAATAATAATTCCACCCTTTATAAAATAAACTAATCTATGATTTAAATAAAACTATGGATTATTTTCAAACCAGCAATTAATTCTATAAAGTACTCCCAATAGCTCCTCCCCAATGTTTTACAAAGACAAAGAAGAAGATGAAATCAACAAAGGTGCCAATTGTACAAACCAGGTGTGTCTGGCTGTAATTTGAACAAATATCCTTGAACATTACATTGCAATATCAGAGGCACCATTGTTGAATAGCTCTGTGCTAGATAATCATTGCTTTGTAGCTGTATCTACATATAGACATACACGTGAGAGTGTGAAATACAGGAATGAAGCCATGGCTGCTGACCATTTTCCACTTGTGGTCGGGCACTGATTTTGAACATGCTTTTATAGGGTTTTATTTTAGTAACATTAAAATATTGTGATAGATGGCAGTTTGTTTCCATTAATTGCGCTAAAAGCAAAAAAGGGCAATTCCTTAGGAAAATTCACAGCTTGTGTAAATACACATCTCTCTGCCCCCCCCCTTCCCCACTTCTTTTCAATATATGTACTAAGCCTCCGTTAGTCTAAAGGATAATTCTGTCTGCAGTCACAGTCCTTGGTAAGCTGCCAAGCACAATAGGGCATTAATTAACATGTGCCAGGGATTCATCAACATGCACAGTTGTAGAGAGCCATTGCAAGCTCCCCCCTCCTCCCTGCCCCTCGTTTCCTTTGTCCATGTAATTCATGAAAGATCCTCTCCAGTATGTAAATCATTTCTTGCTAAACACCCAGCAATACAGCTCCCTTTTATTTTCCAGAACTATTGTTGGGTTTCTTACACATACAGGAAAGACATTGATTCTCTCTGTCTCCTTCTAAAAGAAAAGAGATAGCACGAGAAGAAATATTTAAATGCATGTTTAAAATACATTTGAGGAGTGCTAGTTCCAGCAAATAAATAAATAAATGCCATTTGTTTACTCACAGTACATTGCTCCATAAATAAAACTCTCAATGAACTACAAGTTTAATAGAAAAGAAATAGTACAAAATTCACTTGACTCACAGGGAATTGTGGAATTCTTCTGGTTAGCACAGGGTGAGAGTATGTGACTCTGCTAGCCCTGAGTCCCCTTGGGGAGATAGGTGTGGAGTAGAAATAAAGTTTTATTATATTATTTTTTATGGGAAGGCAGACAAAAATATCCCAAGTCATGGAACATCAATGGTTCGCTTAATGACTAAGCAAATAAATGTAAGGTGTAATTTAAATTTCTATTGGTTGTTGAGTTAACCTCATTCTTTTTTATTGCTGACAAGCCTATTCTATCTGCTCAGATTTATTTATATTCTAATAATGCTATGTAACAAAAATTGAAAATATTTCTGTTCCTGGTTTAAAAGTGTTATTTCCCATTTAATTGTGGGATACTTACTTTGAAAGTAGTTGCTACACTCCAGAAACTTTGTTTTTGTGGCTACCACAAACTATGTTGAATTAGCTGAGACTCTATGAGATATTCATTGAAAGACTATTACAAAATGTGCTGCAGGTTGTCCTGCAAACACTAAGCTTTTTCTGTTTAATAAACTTCTTCTGTGTTTTTATGATAGAACCAATTAGAAAATGGCATTTATAACCAAGGAGCAGCGCAAAGAACGACGCTTTCTCCATTACATGGGGGAGGTGTTGCCCAAACAGGGCAGAAGCATGTTGGCTCCATTGGAGCCAGCACAGCATGGAAAGGCCTCCATGTTTGGGGAGAAGTGTCCAAGGATGCTTTTATCCTGGTTGGAGGGTGAGGCCACACAACATCCTGTGATGGCTGACAAGGGGTTCCATCCCCGTAGAAGGCTTGAAGTGTAATAAGGTTGTAAGACTCTGAAAACCAGCACTTGCTTCCCTTCTCAGCCATGGAAACTCATGGGTGACCTTGGGCAAGTCAGAGACTTGGGCAAGTCAGAAAACCCACCTCATTGGTTCATCCTAAGGTTGCCATAAGTCAGAAATGACTTGAAGACATAAAACAACAACAATCAACTAAACTATATAATTACCTGATTGCCTTGCTTTCTCATTATTTGAATAATATCCATGTTTTTTTTTCTCTGAGAAAAGATTATCTGGATGATGTGGGTTAACCTGCAGTGTAGTTGATGTGTTGTGTGGATTTGGGTTAATAATACATAGAATATCCTGTTTTAGAGAAGGAGGCAAGTGCTATATTACCTTCAGGTCTTGAAATCTCCAGAAATCTCTTTTTCATTATTAAGCTGTGTAGATGTCCTTCATTCAGACTCTTGACCTGAAAGATGCAAGCTGAGAATAATACATAACTCAGATATCTGTTTTGCCTTTCTTGGATCAATTGACAACCTTAAACACAAACCTGTTAATTCAAAATAATTGGTTCCTAAATAAATTAAATATAGCACCATTCATAATGCAGGTACGAAGGAGACAGAGCAAATTTAGTAGTAACTCCTTTATCCCTCATTTTTTTACTGATCTTCAGAAATGTATTATCTGATAGACATTTTTTCTGCACTGCAATCAGGTTGATAATATAGAGACATCCCAAAGCAAGAGTAACTTTTCAAATTATGGATTTTAGAATTGAAAATATAGACCAGTCTGTATATAGTCATTTAAAACTATTTAGTAGTTGGCGCATAAAACCAGGTGAATTTACAGTAGCATATATGTAAAGCTTGGGGTTTTACATTTTAACAATGATGATATACCTTTATTGGTTAACCTATTATTAGGCCATGGCACTTAATCTACAATTGAATGTTTCATCTTGAAATGAGGGGAAATAATTTTCTACACGTTCACTTCAACCACAAAATACTTGAGAGAGGAAAAGGGTATGTCTTTGCTAAAGTCATACGGTCTAGAAACTTAATGGCCACAATCTAGGAAATGCTTATGTGCTGTTAAATCCTATGTAAATCAGTTGGGCTCATGCTGCAATCCTATATATTACACAGTTGCCTGGAAGAACCCCCTCTGAATTTGATATCTATCTCTATGTTAGTTTGTGGACAGTGCTTCTAGTTCTTTGTGTTTGGAGGATCTGAAAAATAATGAGGACAATAATATTATCCCAGAGTAAAATGGACTACTTGCTATGATATGAAGCACAAAATAGCTACTGTTTCCCAGCTGTATTAACTGTCTTCATGAACATTTTCAGGAAGTAAATTGGAGGCAGACCAATTTTTTTTCCAAAGTGGTTTACTGTGTTATATTTAACTAGAACAAGATGCTCTCCTGTCAACACTCATTTTCTCAAACTATTTATTTCAATTGTTGCTGCTACAAAGTCAGCATGTGCTTTCATTTTTTACACATGGTGATATATGGAAAATAATGCCAATGTCTTTTGTTTCCACTTAGAATAGCAAATAACTGTGGCAACTGTACAACAACAATGCTTATTTAAGGATGCTGTCTTGCATGTATGTTTCTGTGTGAGTGTTGGCATCCCCTTGGTGATCGGCTGTCTTCAGTAAGAAAACACCACATATTCATGATCAATCTTAATCACTTTAGCTGTGAATCAGAAGGGTGTATTTGAATGTCAGGAGAGTATTCCCACTTTCATATACATAAAAGAGCACTTTGAGAAAGATGACATAGCTGCACCCATATTTTGAGATGCCAGATCTGGCCATGGTAGTCCATGCCTTGGTGACTTTCCGTGCCGACTACTGCAACATGGACTAGCTGCCTTTGAAGATAGTTCAGAAGCTGCAACTAGTTCAGAGATCAGCAGCTAGGTTACTAATTGAAGTGCTGTTCAGGGAGAGAACTACTCCCATGTTGTGGCTGCTCCATTGGCTGCCAGTCCATTTCCAGGCTAAATACAAAGTGCTACTGTGTTTCCCCGAAAATAAGACAGTATCTTATATTAATTTTTGTTCGCAAAGATGTGCTAGGTTTTATTTTCAGGGGATGTCTTATTTTTTCACAATTCCTTTCTTGTACTCGACAGCTCTCGCTTCCTCTGCTGAGGAAGATGCATGTGGTGTGAAAGAGAAGGAGCGAAAGGTGTTACCTTTCCATCCTTCTCCTTCATGCCGCATGTGCCTTCCTCTGCAGAGGAGGAGGGAGCCCCGAGGCACGCACCTTTCCTTCCTTCTCCTTTGTGCCGCACGCGCCTTTCTTGGAGGTGGTGGCTCCCTCCTCCTAGGTCTTACTTTTGGGGGTCATATATTTAGCAATACAGCAAAACCTCTACTAGGTCATATTTTCAGGAGATGTCTTATTTTTGGGGAAACACGGTCATTATTACCTATAAAGCTCTAAATGGTTCAGGCCCAGACTATTTGAAAAACTGCATCTCCATGTACAAACCAGCACGAGCACTGCAGTCTGTGGAGGAGGCCCTACTTTTGGTCCAGCCTCTTTCTCAAGTGCGGTTGGTGGGAACGCGAGAGGGGACCTTCTCCATGGCCAGTCCCCGTATCTGGAACACCTTTCCTAAAGAACTCATAATGCCCCCCTCTCTCCTCTCCTTTAAAAAGCTTTTAAAGACCCATCTGTGTAATCTAGTTTATGGAGAGGAGGAGGATTAGCATTCCAAAATATATTCTCGCCTTGATGTTGGACACTTACCTCAGCCTGTTGATGTGATATATTATACTATGCTTTTAATATATTATGTTTTAAATCAAATTGAATTCTTGTACTTATTATGTTTATTTAACTTAACCCTTGGTTTTGGTTATTTATAAATTATATTGTGTTTATTTTATTTTGTTCTGCCGTGATTGTTATTATTTGTTGCCATTGAATGTTTGCCTTTTTTGTTATTTTTGTAAGCCGCTGAGTCCCTTCAGGGAGAGAAGGTGGGTTATAAAATTATTATTATTATTATTATTATTATTATTATTATTATTATTATTATTATTAAAGGGAGGTCTGGATTATAGCCATTGATACTGCAAGTGCCTGGGAAAGAAAATATGATGGGTCCCACACTAAAATGAGATTCCAGTGTGGAGGTGCAAACTGCAGAGTTTACAAAGGCTACTCTTTTGGAAACTCCCCAAAGCCCCATGCCAGCAAATCAAATAAAGTCCAAATGAGTAGCTTTTCCAAAATTTGGTGATCCATTTTTGAAAACAAGACAATTCTCCCATTCTCAAATTCTGCCTTCAGAGCAATACACAAAGTGCCAAGTTGGTTGTGTATGTTGTAATTTGTAGGCCATGACCATGAGGGATAATCGAATGAGAATATTTGTTTCTTTACTCTTGATTTGCAATGCTGATGTGTTAAAATCAGTGCTCATATGGTCCAGATTGAAACCATTAACTTAATTTGCACACTTGATCTTTGCCAAAAGGAGAGAAGTGATGGGCCCAGATACTTAATTTGGAGAAAGAAAACATTTTGGCAGAACAGTTAACAGGGCAGGTCTATCCTGAAAAGTAGAAATCTCAGAGTCCATGAAAACTGTATCTACCATCAATAGTCCATGTTCTACATATTGTTAGGCAAATGCAAAGGCACCCTTCCACAAACACTACCCTCCCTAGCTAATTGGATGGTTGAATAAGTGGAGTAATGTCAGAGTCCAATGTAGATATAGCGCCACATCCAAAGAAGAGTTCAAAATCAGTTGTGTTAATCCATCTCTTTCGCACACACATTCCTTGACCCAAAAAATAAAGTAATTCTGAAGCAGACCAAATGTATATCTTATCTATCATGTTGTTCACATTGTGGCTAATGGGTAGTCAATGGGAAGCCCGTCAGCAGGAGATTAGTGTAAGAACATATTTACAATAAGAAAATGTATATATACACACACACACACACACACACACACACACCCTCACCTCAATAATATATTTCTAGAGAAATTTGGACATGATAAGGATTTCAGCTGAGTTCAAAGAGAACAGGAAAACCAGAGCACAGTGAGAGGCTTATGATGTCATCATTCTTACTTATTTTAAAATGTTTTTTTGCTGCGTATCCTGGCTCCTCTAGGACAATTAAAATACTAAAGCACAGAGTATGATCCACTAAAGCAAAAGATGACACTCTGATTTACAGACTTCAGAGATTTAGGCCAGATTTAAAGATTAAGACCAGGTTTGTTAATATGTCTTGGACTAAGCACTATATAGCATTCAACCCAGGTTTACTATAGTTTGCCATAGTAGAATTGACTTGGACACTGTAGTTCTGTTTATACAAGCCACTTTGTTGTACTGTTACAGCTACATAGGCTTTCAGGAAGCAGAATGTGATGTATTGAAATGTTTCTTTTCCTAATCAATTTTTCTTTCATACATTTTAGCATACCTAGCAGCCAGGTCAAATAATTAATACTGAGGCAAACATGAAGAATATTTTAATAAAACAGATAAATGCTAGAACAAGGAAAGGCCCTAAACACAGTGCACAGTGAATTGCCATTGGTCACAATGGGCAATATGGAAAAGGATTTTTATGTATAGGGGGTAGAGCACTTGCATTGGTTTTCAGTTATAAAGGACATGCTGTTACAGAGAGTTGAAGTCCATTTGCAACATGCTTTGCTGTATAATAATAACTGAGAATTACTTGAAAGAAAAAACTGCCTGTGGTCTTTTTCTGGCAAAGGAAATGGAGTGGCCAGGAAATGAATATTAGCAGAGCACCGGATGTAGTAGAATCTGATTGCCAAGATAAGCAAAGGCTGAGAAGGCAGGCTAGCCTTGAAAGTGAAGTGTAAACAAATATAAAAAATAATGAAGTAAAACCAAGCAGGAGTCAAGAGAGAAAGAAAAATATATAACTAAATAGACAACAAAATGTAAACAGAAGGAAAACTAAATGGTAAGATGTACTTTATGGGAATAAGAATTGACAGAATTCACTTGTGCCCTTATGAATGCATAACCACCTTATTGATGTAGTCAAGTAGGGCTCAAACCCCTGGCATCTCTCCACTTGCTGAGCAACAGGTATCTAATTTCCTGTCAAATTGGAACCAGCTGGCTGATGATACCATCTCTCCTGTAAGTGATCTCTAGTGTGACAGTTAGAAGCCAGATTCCTATCCTAAATCCTCTTTTGCACCAGAGATGTCTTGTGTGAGGGGATAGGAGGGAACATGAATCAACTGCTTTCAAAGTGGCAGGGCAACTGACCTTGTTGATCATAGTGAATGCTGCCCAGTAAGTAAAGCCTGGGAGATTTTCACAGTTCCTATATATCTCTTAAACTAGAGGATACACTGCTATCAGGAATACAATATAGTCACAAATTCTGGGTTAACAGTCATAATTTGTGGCAGAATGACAATCATGTGTAGTTCACGTTTATCCAGTCCACACTGTCTTGCCAGAGAAAAGATATGCCAAGCAGATGATCAGTAAAAAGAAGTTTACTCTTCAAAATGCAGAGCAACATATATACAGTTATATGAACAGTTGCATTGACTCACACAATGTCCTTTGAGAGAGATTAAAATAGTCCTTAGATGTCCATGTAAATGGTCTTCTTCCAGCAGTCCAGAAGCAAAACCTCTCTTGGTAAGCTCCTGCACAGAAAACTACATGTAACTATTGCCAAAACTCCCAGGCTCAGTCAGCTCCCCGGGTGTAGCCCAACCAATCAGCTTTGTGCTTTGCATTTTCAGTTAACACACTAACCAACTGATTTTACATGCTCTAACATAATTGACTTAGTAGATTCCAGACAATGATTATGATATTGGTAGTTGTTGTCATCATCAGTACTACTAAAAATAAATCTGAACTATTGAAAATTATTCACCTACATTATTGTAGCATGGCAGCTTTACAATTATGATGTTTATTTATATCCCACTTTTTCTCTCTACAAAGGTAACCCAAAAGACCTCCTCACATCAATGAGGTCCAGTGTAGTAATTTGCCAGCCTCCATGGCAAATCGGGGTGGCAGTGGGACAATCTCAGCTCCCCGTCTACCAGCTAACCCTTTCCCATCCCATGTAGGAAAGCATCACCACCCCATCAAAACTTTGTTCTTCCTTAATGGACATGGCACAGCTTCTGTGTGAGCGGCAGCAGTGGCCTATCAGGCTGCCGCTCCAGTTCACCCATAGACCCTCACCAGAAATCTCCCTATGTTGTATGATGGATAACGTGGGACTCCATGTGTGAACTGGGGCAGAAGCACCCTAGGACACTGCAGCCCCACTTCGCCATGGAGGCTAGGACACTTCTTCCATTCCATGTGATAAGGATGATAGACAGCCTAGAATCAGACATTCCAGAATCCACTTAGGACTGCATTGAGTGAAACCATGGCTTGGATAAGGGGGTTGTACTATACATATTACTATTTCATAAATAGTAATTTTCATAAAATAGCCCCCTCCCCCAATGCACTACACTTGAAAGTAACAAGTTAGAAATCACATTTGTGATTGATTCCTTTGGACAGTAATGAAGATATGGTAAGTACATTACTTTACAATTATATGTTAATAAGGGATAACTTTACTTCTTTTAAGGTGTAACTGTAACAATTAGTTACTTTAATAACTAAAAGGTTATAGTTTCACTAAATGTTGGATAAGTAGTGCCACATGGCTCGAGGTAGCCTCTGTTTTATTGTGTGCTGTTAAATTATATTTTGTTACAGATGTTGAGATGACAATGAGCATAAGGGTATAACTTTCAGCATTTTAAAGATGGCATCTGTTTTTAATAGTTTTTAACTGAAATATTTAATTCCATTTTAATGTTTGCATATTTGTATATTTTATATTGTAGGCTAATGCTTTTATATTAAGCCACTGCGAGTCTCCTTTGGGAGAAATAAAGTGAGGTGTAAATAATAGGCTTGTGCCTGAACCACAATTCATTTCTTCTGGCTGAATTTTGGAAGACCCCCAGATCTGTTTTTGCGCACCTCCTGAAAATGGGCAGGTAGCCAAATAGCCATCTGGTCCATTGGTGGCAATGGCGGGGGGGGGGGGGCTCCTGGGCTCCCCTCCCCATCATTTTTAGGGCTATCAGGATTAAAATAACCACACTTGGAGAACACATCAACCACTGTTAGCCCACCAAGTTTCATAGCATTCCTGATTTTTTGGAATTTATTTTCTTTTTAGAAATAAAATCTCCTTTAAACATTCCCAAAATGTTATCCTCCCCGCTGGCCCTGCTCTGTAACTTCTCTAGGAGCAGCAGCAGGGCATTATTTCTTCCTGCCAAATGTCCAAGATACACTTCCACATTACACAGTCCAGTGCCCCACTATTACGCTTTCTTTTTCGATATTATTATTATTATTATTATTATTATTATTACTAAACTTTATTTGTACCCCGCTAACATCTCCCAAAGGACTCGATGCGGCTTACAAAGGCCAAGGCCTCAACACACAATATAACAATACAAAACAAAACAATTTTTAAAACAATTTTTAAAACAGTATAAACAGCAAGCAGTAAACAATATGCTAAAACACAATAAAACTGGGCCGGGCCAGAGTAATGGGTACAAGATTAAAAGTGCTGATGTGACAGGTGAAATATAAGGCTTATAGGGCAAGTGCAGGGTGTGATATGCAATCTAAGTTCTAATAAAGTGCTTATAGGACTTGGTATTGGAGATTTCCTATTAATCTGGGAAGGCACATTGGAACAGCCAGGTCTTCAAGTTCTTTCTGAAGACTGCCAATGTAGGGGCCTGTCTGAGATCCTTGGGGAGGGTGTTCCAGAGTCGGGGGGCCACCACAGAGAAGGCCCTGTCTCGTGTCCCCACCAACCGTGCTTGCGACGCAGGCGGGATCACGAGCAGGGCCTCTCCAGATGACCGAAGTGAACACGTGGGTTCGTAGACGGAGATGCGGTCACGGAGGTAGGATGATCCCAAACCGTTCAGGGCTTTGTAGGTAAGCACCTGCACCTTGAATTGGGCTCAGAAAATAAATGGCAGCCAGTGGAGCTCCTTGAACAGGAGGGTTGAAATAAAAAAAACAACAGCAAGCAATGTGTTGTTGAAGGCTTTCATGGCCAGAATCACTGGATTGTTGTGCATTTTCTGGGCTGTATGGCCATGTTCCAGAAGCATTCTCTCCTGACGTTTTGCCCACATCTATGGAAGGCATCCTCAGAGGTTGTGTGGTATATTGGAAAACTCAGCAAGCAACTTCTTTCAAAGTTTTTGCATTTCTTGTTCTCACAAAACTCACTAGAAGAGGCCAGCAGCAGCAAGCAAGCATTATGCTCTTATTTGAATGAGGCTTTTCTGTTTCTTTCCTGGTAATAAATATTATTATCTTTTAAAAATATTTTCTGAAGGAGAGGAGAAAAAGAAGCTAAAGGGTGACTCAAAGCTCTCAGAGCCACTCAAATATATTTTTTAAAGAAAAGCACACCAAGAGCAAAGAGATGCTTTCTTTCTCCCAAGTCCCCAAATGTGCACGTGCACCCCACTCCACCCACCCGTCCCACACTTTCCCAACTCCCAGTCCCACTAAATAAAAGTAATCAAGAAAACCAAGGAAAATCAAGGAAATCAAAAAGATTCAATGCTTGAGAGAGACCAATCCAAAAAATAAAGCTGAGAGCAAGTGGCATGATAATTGGACTTAAGCACCCCTCTAGAGCCAGGACACAACTGAGAGCAATTGAGGTGCTCACCCCATTAAATAGACATAGCTTGCTTAAGACACGTCACAGCATTCTTCTATTCTGATTAGCCCACCAGGCAGGGCTCACAGGGAAACCCTGTGCGAACACATGGCAGTGTGCTTGTGCATTGCGCAATGCCGAATAGGAGAGGAGGAACTGTGACCGCCTGACACATGGCCCGTTTTGGCTAGAAAAAACAATGCGGCTGATCCCTTACCGTTACAGCTAGCCATACAAGCCAAGCAGGCCAGATTGGCCAAAGGGAACTGACTAAACCGAATCTGTGCACAAGCCTAATAAACTAATAAACAACAACAACAACAAAACAACAACAAACAACTGAGGCTTGTGTGACCAAGCAACATTAGAGTATTGTTAAGAAGGATATACTATTGATGGAAAAGAACACACAAGGTAGGAAAGGCCAATAGCCTGGGGATGGAAAAATGAAAAAAAAAATAGACCATAGAAAATTGGAATAACTAGATTTATGATCAGGTCCAATCTGAAATGATTGCATATGTAATTAGGGAGAATAAACAGGAGAATAAAACAGAGGACATTAAAAATAAATGGAAGATATATATAGAATGGATAGAAAGAGGTGAAGTCAATGTAAATATTATACAGAAATTAAGGAAATTGTGTGCATGGTTAAATATAAAGATATATGGTTAATATGTGGTCAGAGGGAGGGGTGATGGTAGAGATGAGGGGTGTTAACAAAAATGTCATTAAAGAGAAGGCTGTATAAAAGAGAAGGTGCAGACAAAATAAAGGTTAGATGAAAATGAGGTATGCAGAAGTCTGAGACCAACGAAAAATAAGTGTAAATTGGATGTTGTAATAGTGAAATAATAAAAAATATTGGGTTGGAAAGGCTGTGGCAGTTTGCTTTTGCCTGAGCCTACCGGGGGCCCTGGAAGGGCCCTGGGAAGCAGATGATTCACTCGCCCTGTTGAGTTGAGTTCAATCTACTTTTGCACATGGAGCTTATTTTGTAGCAAGTGAAATAAACCAATAATGATGGAGGAGGAAAGAGAAACTAGAGCATAGTAAAGGCAGATGAAAAAGTGGGGTGGCAGAGGATTAACCAGCATTGTTCTTGCCAGATAGAGACATCTGGGGGGCATGGAACAGAATGAGCTTGTACTCCAGGCAGAAGCATCTAGCATTCAAATACTTTGTTTTTTAATAACCATTTTAGATATGTTTGAAAAATGGGACAATACAGAGGTACTTTAAAATATAATAATTATAATAGTAACTAGTAAAGTTTCTAGGGCCTTGAAATATAAGTTAAAAAAAAAACTCAGAAGCTTTACACCACACACCTCTCATTCCTATGTCAGTTATTTTTTAAGAATTCAAATTTTCCAGGTCAGGATTTATAAAGCTCAGCCTTCAAGCCAGATACACTATAATTGTCAGGCTGTAATGATTGGTACTTCAGCATATCTGGAGCACAGGGGCAATTAGATTACACTATTGTAAGTGTTTTAAGTGTTCAGTGAACTGCCTCATAATCTTCAAATCTTCTCTTGCTTCATTTGGAAGTAGGATCACAATAGTGTAAGTGTTTCGTTATGTATATGTTCATTGTACTGAGCAGAATAAGCCTTTCATCTGGATTACGGCATCTAAATGCAACTGAAATACAAACAATAATCAAAAAGAATATGACTAATGAATCAAGTATGCCCCATTTAGTAATACACAGTACATATTTTAAAAGGCAATGACATGAATGAATCAAAGTGCGGACTCAGTGCCGTTTCAAAGGTTTAGGTTCGCAAGCATGTAAGTGACAGGATAATTGGACCCTAGGACTTTTGAGGCTAAAGAAGAATCCCAGCTACTAGAATGATGGGCAATAAATATAGACAGTTTACTTTGAGTCTCTAATGACACCTTCTTTAGAAAAGTGCTAGCTTCCATGAATAAATGGATATCCTCACAACCATAATGGAGTGGCACGAGCAAATAATGGAGGAGTGTAGCTGTAACCAACAAGACAAAGACATACATTAGCATCAAAATGTTTAAAAAATAAAGAAATTATGGAAAATAGATTTCTTTAGCAGTATAAGAAAATGAGAGGATAAAAAAGTAAAGGACCGAGAAAGAACAAGAGTAAGAGTGGGATTGGAAAATATGAAGGCCCTACTTTAACCCTGGATTAAGCTGTTTTCATGTCATCTCTCCATGAATGTCATTATTTTGGGAGGGGGTGTTTCTTTTAAACACCAACTCTTTCTTAAAACAGGTGTAATCAGCTATTTGATGGGAATATAAATTAATGTGACACATTTAAGTTTCATCTATGGTCATTGATACTCAGCAGAATAAATCAGCATTTTTGCATAAATCTTTAACATACTTCTTAGCCTATTCCAGGGTAATTTTTGAAAGTAAGATCCAGGTGATTTCAATTTGTTATGAAAATCACAGTTGTGTAATAAGCAATGTCCCATTCCTGCCACCATATTTATTATTGCCATTAGAATATTTCTCATTTAATTTTAATAGTCTTAACTCAATGTGTTCAAGGCAATTTACACTAAAACGAGAAAGGGTCATCATGACCTATTGCTTTGGCTGTGAATAAATTGTGGTTTTACTTTCCTTGTAAAGATAGATAATTTCTAAAGTTATTTCCCTTTGAGGCTTCTTCTGAAAGAAGAAACCAAAAATCTTCTGTAAAGTTTTTCTGGGTTTTCAGCTCTAAGACAAACATCAAACTGCATGAGAAAAAAAGCGGCATATGATGGTGGTAGGAGTAATATTGACAATAAAAGCATTAGCAATGACAAATTTCTAAATGTTATCAAGAATCTATAAATGTGTTCAGCGTAGATTCAGTACCATTAGTTCATCCTTAGAACACAAATAATATGTATATATATTTTATTTTAAAAACCCTTAGATTTGTTTTAGGGAATTCTCAGTCAATTGTACTTAATGCATTTGACCACTGTTGCATAACAGTGTAATCCTATGCTTGGTCTCTTGGGAGTATATTCCACTATATTATATAGACAGTACTCTCTCTAAAGTGTTTTTAGGATTCTAGCCTTCAGGCAGGATACATTTAATCAGCAATGGATAATTTTCCATTAGATAATTTTACTTTGCTGATGAAATGGTTCTGTCAGAACAACAAAAGGAGCATAAATTTTAGCATTTCCACTTTGCCCAAAGGTGTATTTATAGGAGTTGGGGGATGACAAATTGTGGGCAATGCCCTTTCTCCAATAGGAATGGTTGATGTTGTTGAGGTGTGCCTTGAAGTTGTTTCCAGCTTATGGCAAGTTTAAGCCTCCGTGTCACCCAGTGGTTTTCAGGCTCAGTCCCTAGAATCATAGGCAAATGCTCAACCCACTATGCCATGCTGGCTCCTCCTAAATAGTAAGGCTGCAATCCAAATTTTCTAGAATTACAACTTCAATTCTACTTTTGGAAGTGCAGTTGTAGCATCCAAAGAAATGGAGCAGGCAAAGTTAACGAAAGAATCTGAATAAAGAAAATACAGGAGTTCTAAATACCAGTCATTGTCAATGCTGGAATTTGGGAACAGAAAGAAAGGTTTGTTTAAAGCAGTGGTTCTCAACCTGGGGTCCCCAGATGTTTTTGGCCTTCAACTCCCAGAAATCCTAATAACTAGTAAACTGGCTGGGATTTCTGGGAGTTTTCTAGGCCAAAAACAGTTGGGGACCCCAGGTTGAGAACCACTGATTTAGAGGGTCATCATTCAGATTTGGGGGAGCAAAATGCTTATTTCACTTCTTCCCCAACTCCATCCCTATCACAAATCTTACAGTTCCTTAAACTTCCTCAAAAATTTGTTCTTGAATAGTTCCTCTCTTTTCAGTATTGGTATAAGGTCACGAACAAATAAACAACAACAACAACAAGAACAACAACAACAACAGGGATGGAGCATATAGTTCTGCAGTGTGGAAGGAAAATCACAGAAAATCCTGCCCCTTCCTGTCTGCAATGGAAGGCTCCTATTAGCAGAGAGGAGATATTTACACATTTAGGCAGTCCTCACTTTCTATCCCTATGATGATTGGATTTTGAAAAAATTGGCTTGTTGTGGAAACACGGATTGGTGAGAAAGCTTCAGTAGACACACCTTTTCCCCATGATAACTCTTCCAAGAGTGAATTTCCTTTTCTAGGGATAGATTTTTATCATTTCCTGTTGTCTCACCCCTGTTCTACTATGAGTCATTTGTAATTCCGAGACTGCTTGTAACTCAGAGACTGCCTGTATGGATGCTTGTCTAAGAGCATATTCGTATGACACTGTTGATTCTGCAGGATTTCTCATACCTTTGCTTTAGAAAGCGTTTGTACAACTTCTTGCTTATGTAGAAGTATATGACTGAGTTTGTCTTCATCTGTCTCATCAACATTCTGGCAAAAGGTGAAAAAATGTCCATCCATGACTTTAAGACATTTTCTGCATGTGAAAGAAATCTTTAGAATCAACCCAGTAATACTGCTTTTTATTCCATTTTGTCATTCATTTGAATCATTGAGCTAAGAATAAGGGGAAAATCTTGCATCCCTCCTTGAGCCATTGAATCGGCTAAATCTGCCTGACATTGTAAAGGTCCTCAAATTCTGGGATCTTAAGAATTTTTTAAAATGAAGGCTGCTGTTTCTATATTGTTCTGTAATGCCATTGAAGTTCCTTTGACTCTCCCCTGTTCTTGCACTTTGGTTCATCCTACTTTAATAAAAAAACCAAGAGAAGTTAATAAAACCTAATACAAGGAAAGATTATTACAAACTAAGAGCTGTATGTAATAAAAGTTACAATCACTTCTTGTAGGGATCGGTATCTAGAGGGGACGGAATATCCTTCACTCTGCTGAAAAAATGGTATGGTCAAAATGTGCAGATAGAGATAGTTATACATTTTGTTTCTAAACTAATCCTTTTTTTGGAAATATAAAATACCCTATATACTCATCTATAAGTCCAGACATTTTAGGGGGGGGGGGTCAGCCCAAAAAACCTGCATCAACATGTCCATGACTCAGTTTGCATACTGGACTTCAACCCTTATTTCAAAAGGAATTATCCCTTTCTCTGAGTACAGTGTCAAAAGGCAAGAGTTTTAACCCATTAACCCTGTATCACTTCTGGTCTTTTTGAATGTCTGGCTGGGGAAATGGTGGCAACCAGGGCGGCTTGCCTTTGAAGCAACATTTGTGTTCCCTCTTCACAGAATGACCCTCAACTTATCCATGATTCAAGCAAGGAAAATCTTTTTAAATGTTTAAATGTTGTGGAGGAATGTGACTTTACTTCAAAATTCACTCACTAGTATCAAAATGATGAAAAGGTAGCAAAGAAGCAATTCAAAAAGCTAAAATAATGGTTGCTGCTACTTTGAAAAAAAATTTTTAGATGGAGTAAAAAAGGCTATTGGATGTAGGCTTTGATTCACTTATTGGGTTGTTTCTGTTCCTGACCCTGCCTGCCACCTGTTATTTACTCCAGTTTAAAATGCTGCTAATCTGTTGTCTAACATAAAAATTCAGGTGGCAGAGATTACTCTTATTAAAGTTCAAAACAGTATGAAGTCTGAAAGAAGGATGTTTTCCTATGGTTTCCCTTTTAAACTTGGTGTTTATTACTCTAGAATTGCTGACCCTTGTGATACTGACTACTGCAACATATCACAATAACTATAATCTGCTTAAAGCAACTCAAATAACATGGAGCATAAAGTGAAATCAGCATAGACTGTGTTTGCTGGTGTCATTTATTTCCAAATGCCAATTCAATTTTCATCAAAATTGAAAAACAGTCGCATTAAAGTTCAACCTGAAAAACTGTTCTGTTTCCAACTAAAGTTGGGGGCCGTTTTTCACACCAGACAATTATAGCACTTTAATACCGCTTTAACTGCCTGCCTGCCTGCCTATATAGAACTTTGTGATGTGTAGGTTCCCAAGGCAAAGAGCTGAGTGAAAAATCTAAGTACCCTTCTTCAAACTACAAATACCAGAATTCCATAAGATATACTTATGGTAGTTAATAGGATCAAAGTGCTGTAATTGTTTGGTATGAAATTGTATTTAATTATTAGTTGCCCTAGATCTCCCCTCCCCTCTCTCCTTGAGTATCAAGTGTAACGAAAAGGATAGGATCTTGCTAACACTAGTCACTCATTCTGTGATGATGGCAGAACCTTGATAGCAGTCAAAGGCACTCACAAGATATTCCTAGAATTATCTTTAATGCCAGGTTACTACACTACAGCAAAGTTATGACTAAAGAAAGTGCAGGCAAACATTCAAATTATTACCCCCCCCCTTGAAACCCCATCCCTTCACGAAAATTCTTCAGGCAGCCTCCATTTCCAGCCTAGGATGGTTCCCATTATCAGCTTCTTCCCAGACTAGGCTTAAATTATCAATTTCTTTCCCATGATGGCCTCCAGATGTTTCACATTCTTCAACCTGGGGTGAATTCATGATATGGAGATGCTCTGGTGTCTAGGGCCCCTTCTGCAATGCCATATAATCCAGATTATCAAAGCAAATAATCCACATTATCTGCTTAGTATTTGATTATATGAATCTACACTGCTATATAATCCAGTTCAAAGCAGATAATGTGGATTTTATACAGCTGGGTAGAAGGAGCCTCAGAGTCACCAGATCAGAATCCATGATACAATGATACTATTTTCAGAAGAAAACTACAAGAATATTAGAAATGCTCTATTCAGAGATTTGGTCTTGCAAGGTGGCAAATGGGATGTAAATTCCATCAAAATTGACAGGGAACCAGATAAACTTTGGACCGAAAGCAGGAACATTGTGAAGGAAGAATGCAAAAAGATATTATCTTAGCCCAAAACAAAGGAGAGCATCACTGAATGACAGGTGAAATTCTTCAAGCAGTTGAGGGCAGCTGAGAAGCAAAAATAAAAGATGATAGAAACAGGGGCTGAATCCTGAATGCAATTGTTCAGCGATGTGTGCATAGGGACAAAGAGGACTATTATAATCATCCATGCAAATAAATAGAATAAGAAAATATAAAATATTCAATAGACAGTGCTTTCACATGAACCAAGAAATCAAAGGGAAATTTCAATCAAGAGTAGGAACTTTGAGTGTGCAACAGGGAAACATATAGTATGATCAGGACAAAATTAAAAATGATGGAGTAAATATACCAAAGAACTATACAAAAGAAACAAAAGAATAACAGATAACTTCTAAAAAGAATCTTATAAAGAATTTAAAAATTTAGAAAATTAAGTGAAAACTGCTTTCGAAGAAATAAATAATGCAGTAGGAACATATGGCATGCCAATAGAGATATTTAAAAACAGAGACAGAATCCATCTACATTTTACCAATTTTGAAATCAGAAAGAAAGAAGCACTAGAGATCATACTGCAAACATCTGCTGGCTAACAGAATACACCTCAATGTTTCAGAAAAAAATCAGCCTAACATAGTCTTTGATTGTGTTGATCCTGAAAAATTAAAATTCACCCAGAAAAATAGAAATACCATAGGATTTGATGATTTTATATGTAACCTATGTTCTTGAAAAGAGGGCATTATTAGCACAAAATAACAAAAAGCAGAAATATTTTCAGTTGTTGCAGGGTCAAACAAAGTGGAAGCCGCTTAATGAAACATCCCTGGGTGCATTTTGGAAGAAGTTTTCAAGTGATCTTTAGGAGATCCAAAATAAATTTGTTTGAAAGGCTTCTAACCTAGTTGTTTTTGTTGTCATTAAACTTTTCATTGAAGGTTTATACTTTATACATGTGTGAAACTGTAGCTTCGCATTGTTGAACAAAATCTGCTTGAAATCTTCTCTGTGTGCATGTGTACGATTTTTCATGCAGAGGATGGAGCAGCCTTGTTTTCTATTCCAGAGGACAGGACACAAATAAGTGAATTTAAATTACAAGGAGATTGTATCTAGACATTAGGAAGAAAGTCCTGATGGTAAGAGCTGTTTGTCAGTAGGATAAACCACTGTTATTCAAAGTGGTGGCATCTTAACCATCAGAGCTTAGACCATTAACTACGGTTTTGAGGTCAGTTTCCAGGAAAGAAGAAAAATAAATTGTAGCCAATGGGTGCAAACACCGTGACAGTCAACCACAGGCAGGGGGAATCCAGTCTCTCACATCAGAAGTCCTGAAATAGACTGTCTTGGAAGGTGGTGGAGACACTTTCACTGGGGGTTGTAAAACAGATTAGAGTCCCAGGAGTGTGGATTCCTGCACTGGCAGGGGATTAAATTAGATGACCCTTGTTGCCCCTTCCATCTCTACGTGTATATGGAGCAGTATTCTATATCAATTTAGTTAAGTATAGTTAAATGGTTTGACCTGTAACACAAGCCTGATAAGAATGTTATTCCCCCATGCCTCAATTGCCAGCAGAATGGGCTTCCTTCTACCTATGCAGCTGATGCCCAGTAAAGTAGGTTAGAGTGGGAGTTACGGTCATGGCAGTAATGTCACAATAGTTGGGAATATGGAACAGTTATGGATGAGTAAATCTAGGTAACTGTTCTGTATTCACAACTGCTACCGAGACACAATTGTGATAAGACTTTTCATTGGAGTATAGGAGAAAGATCTTTTCATCATGTTTGGGGTGGTCAGGACAGGAGAAATTACTTAAATGACTATGCTCAATTAAGTAGCTGATATAGAATACTAGCCATGACTCTATACACAACTCCCCAATCTGGAACACTTTATGTCTGAGCAGTTAGCTTGGGTGAGAAGTATCTAGGATTGCTGACAAACCATTCTCATTAGTATTTGAAGAGAACAATTCCCAAGGTGTCTGACAACAGCCAATGGTTTTTAGAATTTATTTATCATCTGTTAATCTGAGTGATGTTATTCCTTTTAAAAATTGCTGCTTACAGCAATTAAAAGGGCCATGATATTAAATGGAAAATTGTCAGCTGTTTTAACATCCTTGTGGGAGGTTTCTCTCATGTCCCTGCATGGGGAGCTAAAGCTGACAGAGAGAGCTCATCTGCTCTCTCTCCAGTTTCAAACCAGACTGCTGATCTGAAGACTGGGTTGCTGACCTAAATGTTGCCAGCATGGATGAGCTCCCACTGTCAGCTCCAGTTCCCCATGTGGGGACATGAGAGAAACCTCCCACAAGGATGGTAAAACATCAGAACATTCGAGCATCCCCTGGGCAAAGTCCTTGCAGATGGCCAATTCCCTCACACCAGTAGTGACTTGCAGTTCCTCAAGTCACTTCTGACATTTAAAAAAAGATTAAAAACAGACAAATAATTCAAAAATCAATCTCTATTTTCAAATCACTGCTCTCCAAGAGACATCAAAGATCTCTAAAGGATTATGCAGATAAGTGTAAAAGTGTGATCTTTAATAACAATCTCTCAGTAGCTTGAGTGGTTTGAGAAGCTGCTCACCCAGAACCTGTGGAAAAGTCGCTGATAGCAAGACTTGCTTTAAAGGGGACTTGAAAGCCCAACTTCTTGTATCTGTCACTAAGTTGTATTCCTCTGTTGGGACAAGAGTTCTCAAATATTGTTTGATAGATTCTGGTCAGTGACATAAAACTCCACCATCTAGGCAGTCTGCCATTCAACAAAAATATTTCTGCAAAGAAAGAAATGTGGAAATGTAGGCATTCAAGTGAAAATGCAATCCTTCACAGTACAGAGCTTCTGTGAAGTCTTTTAAATGACCCTTTTTATCATGGTGCCACGTCTTTACCTTCCTCAATAGTGAGACCTGCTAAGAAAAATAGATGTATGTATACAAGTGGTTGAGTAATGTATTACTCATGTGCACTTTGTTCTTTTCGGCAAACTGACCTTATCAAAGAGAAGAAAGCTATACATTGTGACAAGGAGGGCTTTCTAGGAAGTCTGAACTGGAGCCCAGGGAGATTTACCTTTATCTTGTTTCAAATTACGATGAGTATGAAACACTTTGGTTCTTCCAGAAGGTAATAATATTACTATGATGTCCCACTCTATTTCCTCTTTATTTATTTATTTATTTTAAAATGTTAATAGGGATAAAAGGGAGAAAATATGTGTGTGTGTGTGTGTGTGTGTGTATGTGTGTGTTTTGTTTTTTAAATTCATAATGTTAGTGCCAGGTATAAAATAATGAGTCATTAAAATGAATATGCTGTGCTTTTATCATGTGACTCACACTTTTCGATAGTATACTGAAACTGGAAGATTGTGATACCCATCAATTAGATGGTCTTAACAATATGCAAAATAAACCAGTGCAAAAAATTCAGGATGCATTCAGAATGCATTCAAGTGGTTGTGGTGGTGGTGGTAATCAGAATAATTTACCACCATTTTAAAACAAACCATACAATAGTTATTGTAGCCTTGAATAAATTAAGAGGAAAAATCCTTCACATATGGTCCTAAAATTAGTAGTTTTCTAAAAAGTGACCATAAGCCACAACATGTCCTCTTTTTTACAGTTTTCTTGTATGACTTTGGTAGCCAAACAACATTAGAAATTATTGTGGGCAAAGTCAAAGAATAGAAACTAAGAGTCTAAGAAATTATCTAATGAATAACACATTCACATTTTAAAAACTTTGAATGTGACAGACACTTCTAGTTTTTGTTGTCGTCCCCCTTCTTAGCAATTTTTGCTATTTTGACCACATTATGGTATTGCCTGGCCACATAGATCTCAGTTTTCACCTGTGAATGTTGGAGAATATCAAAATAGTCTTGTCTCTGCTTTCTTTCCATGGGTGGCATTAACTTGTTGCTTTGCAAAGATCCATTAATTGTTTGGTGGATATGGGTGGGTGTGGATGCTATATTTTTTCCTCAGTTGTTATGCTTTAAATGATTCTAAATGTTTTGTGATTCATTGTATTTTTAAAAAATAGAACAGCGTGATGATTCGGATATTTTTAAGCAGCATTTTGTTTTAGTCAGTATTGTAAACTGTGCGTCCTACACAAGGTTAAGGATGAAATATAAATATATCAAACAGGAATCCTTACATTCTATTAAATATATTAATTTATTTACAGCATTCTCACTTCTAAACAATTTAGAATGAATTTCCCATTTCATCCATACTACATCTGGTTAGTTCCTGTTTTCCTACTGGTTAAAGCTTTTTATAGCAAAGCAACTACTTCTCTAGTGACGATCTGCTATGGTATCAGAGCATGATGATCTTACAGAATAGTTTTGTCATAGTGTCATTAGAAAGAGAACACACCAGTGCACTTATTATCCTCATACATCTTACTGTCTAGTAGAAAAATTCATGGAACAACTGATGTTGCTTAGTTATAGATCGTGGCTGTAATTCTCAAGTGCAGTTACAATGTGTGACCTAGAGTTACACATTTTTTTATTCATATTCACCTATTCAATAGAGACAGGAATAGGTAGGAACTGTAAAAATCCCACAATCCAGATTTACTGAGCAACAGCCACTGTCACCAATAGAGGTCTGTCGATAGGGAAGCAGCAGAATAAGGACATTAGGAAATACAGTAGAATCTTACTTATCCAACACTCGCTTATTCAACGTTCTGGATTATCCAACGCATTTTTGTAGTCAATGTTTCCAATACATCGTGATATTTTGGTGCTAAATTCATAAATATAGTAATTACTACACAGCATTACTGCATATTGAACTACTTTTTCTGTCAAATTTGTTGTATAACGTGATGTTTTGGTACTTAATTTGTAAAATCATAACCTAATTTGATGTTTAATAGGCTTTTCCTTAATGCCTCCTTATTATCCAACATAATACAAAACCAACCACCTGTTCCCTTGATCCGTGCCCCTCTTGGCTGGTGAAGAGCTGCCTGGAAGGTCTACTCGATCCGTTGAGTAATATAATCAATGGCTCTCTTGAACAGGGGGTCTTCCCGGACAACCTAAAAGAGGCAAGGGTTCATCCCTTGCTAAAGAAGCCTAGCTTGGATCCCATGACCCTTGCCAACTATCGTCCTGTCTCCAACCTCCCATTCTTGGGTAAGATGATAGAGCGGGCTGTGCTGGGACAATTGCAACTATTTCTGGATGATACAGCAGGCCTGGACCCTTTCCAGTCAGGCTTCTGCCCTGGCCATGGGACGGAGACAGTCCTGGTTGCCATTACAGATGAACTTCGTCGGCAGTCTGATAGCGGCGCATCAGCACTACTGGTACTTCTCGACCTTACCGCAGCGTTTGACACCGTTGACTACGATCTAATGATTCACCGTCTCGCCATGTCCGGAGTTCGCGGTCAGGCCCTCAATTGGTTCAACTCATTTCTGCGAAACCGGAGCCAAATGCGTGGAGTATATGGATCAAGTCTCTGACAGATCTCCCCTCCTATGTGGGGTACCCCAAGGTGCAATTCTCTCCCCTCTTCTCTTCAACATCTACGTTAGACCCCTTGCTAGTTTGGTTCGGAGTTTCGGCCTAGACTGCTATCAATATGCGAACGACACCCAACTCCTTCTGCGCTTGGAGCCTGGAGCAACGTCAATACCAGACAATTTCACCTTATGTCTGGAGGCTCTGTCGAACTGGCTACATGCTAGTAGACTGAAGGTGAACCCGGCGAAGACCGAGATTCTCTGGCATGGCCGCTCGACTGGTCTGACCCATTTGCTACCCACCTTCGATGGTGCTACCCTATCTCCTTCGCCTACCATTAAGAGCCTGGGTGTCGTTTTAGATTTGCAGCTGACAATGGAAGCTCAAGTCGCTGCTGCCAGCAAACAGGCCTTTTTCCACCTACGACAAGCGAGGCAACTGGAACCCTATCTATCTGATGAGGCTCTGGCAACAGTCATCCATGCCACGATCACGTCTAGGCTGGACTATTGCAATGCCCTGTATGTTGGCCTTCCGATGGCCACGATCCGAA
Organism: Anolis carolinensis; assembly: GCF_035594765.1. Classification (NCBI taxonomy): domain Eukaryota; kingdom Metazoa; phylum Chordata; class Lepidosauria; order Squamata; family Anolidae; genus Anolis; species Anolis carolinensis. The sequence continues at coordinate 281,856,880 of NC_085842.1, read as the reverse complement.
AGCTCCGTATTGTTCAGAATGCGGCAGCCAGGCTACTCACAAGAACACCCATGAAATGTCACATAACACCAGTGCTGCAGCATCTGCATTGGCTTCCAACTGATTACCGTGGTCTATATAAGATGCTAGTTCTGACCTTTAAAACTCTTTACAGCCAGGGCCCATCATACCTTAGGGACCGTCTCTCCTTCTCCCATCATCGGAGGTCGCAACGACCATCCCAACGAGACTTACTTTATGTACCGGGTCCTAGAGAAGTGCACTTAGAAAGGACCAGACACAGAGCTTTTTCTATTTCTGCCCCTGCCTTATGGAATGCCTTGCCGCCCTACATGAGAGCCATGCGTGAGTTAGGGCCTTTTACCCTATCACTCAAGACCTGGCTCTTTACTAGAGCTTTTAATCTATGTTAATTTTATTAATATTTGTATGTATGTATTTTTATCTTTACAATTTTATCTTGTAAATCGCCTAGAGCATCGTGGATGGAGGGCGATTAATAAGTAATTAAATGATGATGATGATGATGATGATGATGATATTCGCTTATCCAACGTTCTGCCGGCCCATTTATGTTGGATAAGTGAGACTCTACTGTACTCAGTTTCTGATAAAGTTTGAGAACAATTTTGAATGGGTCACATCACACGATGTTCACCCCATCCCATCAGTAATCCATCAAAATCCATCTGCAAAACATCAAAGAAATTGAGTGTTTCTACATAAGATTCTAATTGTCGTATTTGAAATACTAGAGTTTTCCATCGCTGAAGCGCTGTTTTTGTGTGTGATCGAAAAATCAGTATCCATCCCATCAGCAGCGATACAACTTGATCCTGGAATGTTCATGATGGAAGAAGAACCATTTCTGTTTGGGACATAGGAAAAAGATCTCTGGAATTAGAGAAAATGGGAATTGCCTAAAATAGTAACCGCAGCAGCAGCATCATTAGAAGCAGCAAAATAAATCAATAATCTATTGGAAATCCGATCAGATTAAATTTCTCAGAACTCCTTATTAGATTCCTCAGAACTCAGTAGCAGGCAGGCGAAGACATTTACTGTACAGACATCAGAATATTTTCAAATCTTGGAAGAGTAGTAGTTCAAGACTTCAAGGCTACGTTACGGTGCAGTTTTAGAAAAACTGCCACAGAATGATGTAGGGAGTCTTATTTATTTACTGATTTTCTACCCTGCTCTATCTCACCCCAGAGGGGACTCAGAGTGGCTTCCAGTTTTGGCAATTATTCAATGCCACATTGAACATATAAGGAAACAAATACATAACAGTTAAACTTTAAAATCAAAATAAAACATATAAATGCAATTAAAAAACTGTTAATTGTACAATCTTCCAAACAGATTATAAGGAGCCAGCCTTCTGTGCTGTAATGGGTAAATGCGGAGTATTTTCTGAAGGTAAAAGATTGAGTTTGATAGGGTCAGTATGCATCCTGTCAGAACACAGTATGCAATCAGTCAGAAAAAACTATGGTATGCATACTGATATAGATGGGTTATATCCCAATGTGATAAGGTCCCAATACTCTGACTCCTCATCACCTTTAGTGATCTCTGGTGTAAGGAGGAATTGTGATAGGGAGTGCAACAAAAATGTCATAAATCAGAAATGGGAATGATGGACCTTCTAGCTTTCATTGAACTGCAATTCCCACCAACCCAAACAAACATGGCCAGTGTTGAAGCATGATAGTAAGCTCAGTTGTAAAATTAAATGATCGAACTGGGGAGAAACTTGTCAAAAGTATAACTTTATGCTTTCTGATTCATTATTAGCTATGGGTTACCATATATATACTTTTCACAGATATGTATGATGAATTTACCTCAACCAATCCTCGTATGAGGACCATTCTCCTGAGTGAAGTCATGAGCTTCTGAATGTAGATCTTCATCTTGGCAGCAGCACAGCTTATAGGCTTGACAGAACTTGGCATTTCCAATACATGACCAGTGCTGCTATGAAATACACCCTGAAATACACTAATTCACCTGATTTTGTAAGCCCGGTAGATTCATGTTTATGATTTGCATGAGAGGCCACCATGAAGTATCTATGATCTCCAATAGGCTGTTCACACTACACAATGATAGCACTATTACTTTACTTTAAGTGCCTTGGTTCCATCCTATGGAATCCTGAGAATTGATATTTATGGAGCGGGATTAAGAATTCTTACCCACAGCACAACTGTGCCACACTGAACTGTAAAGCTCAGGATTTTTAGGATATTAATAATAGTGCTATCATTGTGTAATAAAAATTGCTTCCAGGTTGGAAAAGCTTGAATAGTCACTGCTAGTCACAGCTGACAAAACTTAACTAGAGAGCCCAAGTGCCCACTTTAATGTAAGGCAGCTTCCTATGTTCCAAGGACCACCAAAAGCCAATGAGCAGCATCATTAAGAAAAATGGGAGGTCTTCTTGTAGATCCAGCTTATCTTCCCTTATGCCTCAGGATGGTATTCATACACTGGAATAAAACAGTAAATTGGGTTGCTGTGAGTTTTCTGGGCTGTATGGCCATATTCCAGAAGCATTCTCTCCTGACATTTTGCCCACATCTATGGCATCCTCAGAGGTTGTGAGGCCATGGCCATACAGCCCAGAGAACTCACAGCTATCTAGTGATTCCTGCAATGTAAGCTTTTGACAACACAACAGTAAATTGCACTTAAGGTTGGATGATGTGTATTCTTCTATATGTGTATGCAGTTTGGAGAATATTCCTGCAGAATGTTCTCTGGAATCTCCTACATGTGCTGTAACCCCATAGTGGGCTAGACTGTGTTCATAATTTTAATGTAATATACAATATACTTCACAATGCACTATGCTGACAATATTAGGATTAAAGGAACCATACTAGTTCAACCTATGCCATCTGCATTGCAAAGGCATTAAGGCAGCAAAAGAGTTTTGAACTGAGGAGTAGGCTGTATGAAAATGGATTACAGTCATAGACTAGAATCATAAAAATTCAGTCTGGTTGTTTTCACACATCAAAGAGTTATACGGTGCCACAAGAGCCGTCCTGTTCAACCCCCTGCCTTGCAGGAATACAAAACTGCACATTTCTGAAAGATCGTTTTCTGGCCTGTGTTTAAAGACCTCAAAAGAGGAGAGACTACCACCCACCAAGGTTGTCTATTCCACTCTTGATCAGCTCTTGCCATCAGGAAATCCTTCTGAATGTTTAGGTGAACTCTTTTTCCCAGTAATTTTAACCTACTATCTCTGAGATGCTCAAATCTACTTGTATATTTTCTGAAGAAGTTGTGCAAATGTTGCCAAACAAATATTAGAGCATACAGCAAACAATAGATTTTTTGAATGAGACCGAAATGCTATTGTTATGTAATTCCAATTGAATCAATTAGATTTATTGTGTGTTGATTCTCCGATGAATACCTGATTCAATGATCAACTCTAGATGCAACTTAGCAGCAGGATTCATGTCTGAAAAGTCATTTTTGTCCCTATAATACATTTCACATTTGAATTACTGATGTAAGAGATTTTTAAAAGGCTCTTCAGAAACCACATTCTGATTCTAACTAAATTTACGTGGCTAGGATGTGAATCCCATTGATTTTCTTCACCATTCTCCAGTTAAAGCAACTGACATCCTGATCCTAAGTCCATTATTTTGACATGTTTCCATTTAGTTACAATGGTCATTTCAAATACGTTGTCTTAGGATCAAAGCCCAAATTGCCTTATATCCTAGCTCTTAAGTTCAATTGAGTTCTCTTCATTGAATTCTGGTGGGCTGAATGGGAATAATTCAAGTACATCATCTTTAATGGCTTGCAATTTGGGTTGCTGGATAGGTACCATTACTGTTACTGAGTCAATGTATGTGAAGCACTTTGCACACTCTAAAGGCATTGTATAACTGTTAGGCAGGATATTTACTTGTATTATCTCATTTATATCTGCTACTAGCCTTTTCTCTAAGGAGTCAAAGGCCAGGCGGCCTCCCATCCATGCACTATACAATTCTTACTTGCTTCACTGCAATCTAAACCAGAAAGAGTTATTGGAAAGTTACCTTTATAAAGATTGAATAAAATAACATACAGAGGCCATCCATAACTGAGCAGTCATAGAATGGCGATCTTGGTGCCAAGTCCCAAAGCACCATTCTATTGTTACTCAATAATTATTTCAAGTAGATTGGCAGGCATTTCTCATGCCCTGTTCCACAATCTCCCAGGTCTGAGTGTTTTCATCTGAAGATGGGTGCCTGTGACAGGATAAGGATTCTGTTGGTTAATGGACCATCCCACTGCTCATGTTGAGGGACACACATTGGAGATGGTCTTCTCTACTAGATCAGGTGATGACAATCTTGCATTGTAAATCCTGAACCAGGATTACTACTTTTTAGTGTTGGCCATGCATTTTGTGCACAATTAAGGGAGATGTTTTATCTGGCTTCAGTGACACATGCTTTAATTACATCTCATTCTGTAGAATCAATGTGATTTAGTAGTTTGGGTATTGGACAATTACCCTGGAGACAAGGGTTTCAATTCCCCTTGGGCATGAAACCCTATGATAGACCTTACCTTGGATGAAGGTAAGGGCAAACCTCTTCTGAACAAACCTTGCCAAGAAAACTATGTGATAGTGTACCCATAGGTCAGAAATGACTTGAAGGCACACAACAACACCAACAACCTGCTCCACATAAGAGCTGCTTTAAAGGAGTCTTTGGGGGGGAAACAGCCAAAAATAACAAATCCTGCAATCAGAATATTGTCCTTGCTACATGAAATGTGTTTCCTTTGTTAGAGATGCTATACTGGATACTGTAAACATAGGGCTGTGCCCTATAAAGCACTAGACAGATTGAGCTCAAGCTATTACATTTTCCCAGCATTGAGATCTGTGATATTACCATGTTCAAAAGTACATTTGGCAAAGACACAAAAAAGGGCCTTCTCAGTGGTTGCACACAGTTCATAGAACTTCTTTCCATTATGCCATTCTGTCTTGCCTTGCCTTCCATATTGACCAGCAGGCAAAAACCTTTTTGTTCAGGTGACCTTTTGGAAAATGACTTGGCTATTAAAGTCAGAGGTTAAATTGATGTGCTGGATTTTTGCATATTTTAATTGCTATGTATTATCGGTGTGGGATTTTAAATAGTTGTAATTTAGTGTGTGTTTTAATAGTGCAAGGAGTTTAATTTGAATTGAATATCTATAATTTATTGTGGCTTTTAGCATAACTACTTTTCATTATGTTGAAAGCTACCTTGTATTGTAGCTATTTGAGAAAGGTGTGTGTGTGTGTGAGAGTGGATGAGTAGACAGGGTGGATCACATTTGACATGAATCCAGTCCTTTAGGTGGGTTTCCAGTTGTGTTACTGAGAAAAAATTAACAGTGCTGAACCTATTCCCAATTTTTCTCATTTGTATATACACAGAAAGAAAACAAATTGTTCTAATTTTTTCATTTGATGTATATAAGTAATTCCATCCCTCAACACCTACCCACACATACACACACACAAAATCCAGAATGCTGACTAGGCTCCTTGCTGTGCTTATTTTGTGTAATTTGAGAATTGAGGAAGAATTCTGAGCATTTTCCACTAGATGGCATGAAAGCACTGCCCTGCAAAGAAACACTGTTAACCATCTATGAGCATTTGTTGTTTGAACAGCATTTAGTCCTGTATGATTTCTTGCTTTCTGGAAGAGTTTTTTTCCCTTGTCTGATTTCACACACATATATACAGAGGCACTCTCTCACACACACATACACACATATGACGAAGGTGTGGAGAGAGCTGTGTCATCTACATCCCTACATAAATTATTTTGAACTGTTAAAATTCATTAGGCAAATATCATCATGGAAAATAAATATTTTTTTCTTAACATTGTTCTGCATAACAAATAAAGCTATGATCTATCCAGCCATTTCTCACTTATCCAAACAGAGAGGTAAACACATCAAGAACACACTCTTTTTCCTAGCAATGACAATCCCCTTTCTTTAATATGGATTATATTTGAAAGGATGAAAGAACAGGCATTGAAATCACAGAGTTTTCCAACTCATTTTTTCTCAATCTTTTCCAGTCACATTTCTTAAATTTAGATTGACTTGCTCCCCATGGACTAGACTAGCCCAATCCAACATGGTTTATGACCTGGCCAACGATAAGAGAGGATTTGACTTAGTGTTTTTGCTGAAAATCCAGCAATCCCCTCTTCATCTTTTCCATATCAATTCTAGATCAAATTTTACTTTAAGATCTTGGATCCATCACTAAGAATAGAACCAGGCTGAATATTTGGTTTGTAGGATTACATACAACATCTGTAGTGTTTTCCTCCACCATGCTTTGTGGGTATTTTTTTTGTCCCATGACAATTCTCATGCTCTTTAATTTGAATTTCTAGTTAGAAAGTGAAAGGAGGGTTTTTTTCTATATTTCTGTTCGGGTGAATTTCAATCAAGGCTGATAGAGACATCTGGATGCTGAATGATGATCTTTAGATTACAGGAAGGATTAATTTGGCCTTGTGCAGAGTTTATGTTCATGGCATACCTATCAGCTCTTTACCAGTACCTATCTTTACTTCCGCTGTATGAAAATTACCATATTCCTACACATATTATCATTTCCCCCATCACAAAAATGTCCATTTAAAAGCTGTTTTGATCTTTTGGATAAGTGCCTTGATTTAAAATAATAGCAAAAAAAGTAAAATTAAGCCTCTATGCTCAGCAGTGCATGAATGACAAATCTGTTGTAGTTTGGAGTATATTTTAAGCAACTCCTTTTAAACCTCTTAAAGCAAATTTACATATGCTCAGAGAAGATATTACACCCTGGGAAAGTGAGCAGCATAATTTATTTCCCCGTGCTACTGATATCGTTCTGTTTATACAGAGACTGCATAATAAATTTTATACTTTTTTTGAAATGCTATCATATGAATTCTTAGAATCTAAGAATATTTTTTAAAATGCATCTCTATTTCAGGATTCTTGATATCTAAATGCAACTCCATTCCTTTCCAGTCCACTTAAGGATCCGAGCTAATTTTCTATGCCATTATGTTAGGATGAGATAGATATTATTAATTTCACCTGGTGGTGAATCCAAACAATATAACCACTGTACTCATATTTTTCTGAGCATCTGCTGGGTCGGGGGAAACAAAATTCTACACCAAGACAGTGCCATATGCATGCTGTGAAGAGTTTTACCCTGAAAAACAGATTAAAAAAACTATTGATTTTATGTGCCCTTTTAATTTTAAAAACATAAGATATGTTGCTATAATGCATCTAGCTCCTTAAACGAAACCTGCTGTCTGTTTAAAGCAGTCTGGCACCAGTTTTGGGGAGGTTCTTGATCATGATATCCCCAGTGGACTTTCCTCCAACAACCCCATGGGGCAAGGCTGGTCCTACCTGTTGGCTAGGTGAATGAGTGAATGATGAAAAGGCAATAGCATACTATATTGCTTCTTTTCAATGCAGCAAGAGGTAGATGATAGCCTATGATAAAGACAACAGGAAGTCGGGGAAATCTGCTGTTGAACAGTAATGTTGATAATTTGTGTCAGCCAGAATAGGAACCATTGCTGATGCTACCTTGGTTGGCTGTAGAAGCTCAAGCAGAGGCTTAAGTGGAAATGAGATGTTCTGAAGGCAATGCAGTATGGTAACTTTCAAATGAAATGAAAGGCTAACAGAAAGTTATAGATTCGAAATAGGCTATGCTCAAGATCACGCCATCAGTTTTCATCCCTTTTGTTGCCTCAGTTTTCCATTCGTATTTCTAAAAAATATCTGCTAAAGATAGACATAGGGTCAAACTAGATGGCAGGCTTAAAACTGTTTAAGAAGAGGTGAACCCTCAAATGATAAAAAGATGTTAATTGTAGCATATGAATTTTCCTCATCTGCCCATCTTGATGCAGCATGCATTGTTCTGTGACTAGTGTAAACATGGGCTGAATTGTCTTTGGACCAGCCGGAAGGCAGAGAAACATGTGTATGAATAATCCCATTGTGTGAGGGGAAAGATAGTGATTAGAGTCCTTCTAACATCAGTTTTCTTCCATAATTAGAAGTCAAAGTATACATTGGGGTGTTTGTTGGTGTTGTGTGGTTTCTGGGCTGTATTCTTCGGCAGCTTCATTTTTATGCAGATAAACTCAAGACCATTTCTAGCAGTTAAGAGTGCAGCTCTAATCTTAGTGAAATAATGTCCTAGAAAACAGTAAGTGGTCACCTCAAAAGTTATTGCAAAAATTGCATGAGGCTGTAAACAGCATAAAGATGAGCAGGAAAATGTTATATATTCCCTGCTTTCAACCATTTGTCTTTTGCTGAGGATAAGACAATCTCATGGTTTTTTTTCACCTTCACATTTTGTTTGTACATTATGATCTATTTATTATGATAAAAATGAAATGAAACAAATTTCTTACACATCCCTGGAGAACAGGCACATTTCTCACTAATTTAAAGATGGGTGTTGGCATCATTTTGAGTTTAACTGTAATTCCTAGAATAACCAAGTCACTAAACTACTGCTAAGGAATTCTATTGGGAATTTCAGAGCTATTGCCCAAAAACGTATCTGCACTTGAATCCTCAAAAGTGATGACCAGGAGAAGGATGGAGAACCTTCCCATGTTGTAACTTCTCACTGTTTCTTTCCCTTTGTAACAAAGTTTGCTTTGGGGAAAACTATGTCCTAAGTCCAATTGTTAGACCTAATTGGCCCATTAGATTAATGGAAATATGGCAAGCCGACACTAACCTCAGCCTCATTTATTCAGTGGATCTATTCGAATTGGGGAAGAAGCCATGGTGGCACAATGGGTTAAACCCTTGTGCCAGCTGGACTGCTGACCTGAAGGTTGGGTTGCTGACCTGAAGGTTGCCGGTTTGAATCCACGAGATGGGGTGAGCTCTCGTCTGCCAGCTTTAGCTTGTGGAGACATGAAAGAAGCCTCTCAGGCATCCCCTGGACAATGTCTCTGTAGACAGCCTATTCTCTCACACCAGAAGTGACTTGCCAAGTCACTTCTGACACAAAAAGAATTCTAATTGGGACTAGTAACTGTTTTAATAGGCCTATACTTGTAACCAATTACTACTTTAAACTACCTTATAAATCTTGGTTCTTTTATTTTACAAATGAGCCCAATACTCTGTGCTTCCTACATGATCTTGGAAAAGTTACATGGTACCTGGGGGAAAACCTGGACCATTTTCAAGCTCTGAACTATCTTTAGGTTTGATATTTTTTTTGGCAGTATATTTAATCAGGTAGTATATTTAATTGGATATCTGCGTATAAATTTCCAACTGACCAAATCCCTAGCATTTTCAAGCATAGTCCAGAGCCAAGAAACCATATTGTGTTAAGAGCTGCTCTCTCAAATCCATCCAGGTGTACATCATGTATGTGTGTGAGACAGACACACTGACTGGCTGGGAATTGAAGTCTCCTGGGATGGTTATTGTCTGTGTCCCACCAGCAAGGCCAATATATCATGTGAGGACATGAGAATGACCCCCCAACTTGTGGGTCCCCAGATGTTTTGGCCTTCAACTCCTAGAAATCCTAGCAGCTGGTAAACTGGCAGGGATTTCTGGGAGTAGTGGGCCAAAACATTTGGGGACACATTGCAAGCTTCATTTAGGTGCCAATTGAAAAACATTGTGGGGAATTTTACAAAATCTGTGTGATTTATATAAAGTCAATGTGATTCACCTCAAGATGTCATGATGATTTCGAAAATGTGTGTGTATGTGTGTGTGAGTGTGTGTGAGGGGGGGGGGAGAAAACGTACATGTGTGGGGGAATCAATTTACCCAAATCCACAACTTCATGCTTAGAATAGAAGTAGCTTGAGATTTTAAACATTCAGATATAAGGGAGACAGTGGAATGGACAGTTTTCTTCCACCCTTTACATACTATCATATTAGTATTTTTTAGTGGAACATGTTTTTGTAGGTTTTTTAAAAATTGAGACTGTTTCTGTTGAGGAAGGGTTGAATTAGTTCAGGATAACTTCTGCATGTTGATACATCTAAAGATAGTGAACTGGGATTACATGACATCAAGATACTGATTTCAAGGATCAGCTAGCAGTTCTAGTCAGCAAAACATGAAAAAAAAACCAGAAGTATATTTATGATATAGATTTTTTTGAATCAGCCTCAATTTGTTCTTTTCTTTTTTTATACAAATATGCACATCTCATGCTATGTAGTGGCACAGAATGGCTTTTCATTGCTAAGTAACTAGTCGGCATGGTATGTTTAGTGTAAACAGTGTCTCCTAATCTCCATCTGCATAAAACAAGGGTGAGGAAATAGTCCCTGGAATCTGCTCCACTGTGGCATGTATGGGAGAACGGCAGTATTGTCTAATAGTTGTTCACAAGTTGTCTAATAGTTTTACAGCTGCAAAGATGGTCTTAAGTTAGAAGTGACTCGAGAATTTGTTACACCGGCAACTGCCTAAGAGATCTCTTTGTGTGTGCAAGACAACAAAAGTCTTTGGTGTGACCTTGAAATTCCATGTTACAGTTTGAGAGGCAATGCTGATGAAAATGAAGAGTGATGCTAAAAGATATACATAGACAGCTGCAAAATACCTCATGAACATTTTTCAAGATGATAAGAATATAAATTGCAGTCTTTTATCGCAGTTCCATCTCAGGTGTTTAGATTTTCCCTTCCCTTGGAGGTCAGAACTGTATCTTTAACACAGCTTAACCTTGGTCTCAGATGTGGTGGAGGATGCACTCCCTAAATACTTGAGAAAGGAGATACTATACTTCATTCTTTGCGACGGACGGTGAGGTCGAGTGGAAGAGCAAAACATTCTTCCATTTTCATCACCACCGATCACCACCTGATCAGTTTAAGACTTACCGTGTCCCCAAACCTCCGCAGGGTGGGGGACCCATTAAGATGGTCCGCTTCAGGAGACTGATGGATCCAGATGGATTCCTGAGATCTCTTGGGGACTCTCCTGTCTTGGGTGTTGATGATCTTGTCTATGCCTTGGTAGATCGCTATAATAGCAAGATGTCCAGGGCAATTGACACAATTGCTCCCGAACGTCCCCTCTCATTGCGAAGAGTCATTTCGGCTCCTTGGTTCTCTGAGGAGCTGGCAGTGATGAAACGCTTGAGAAGGAGACTAGAGTGTGTCTGGTGGAAAACTCGTGGTGTATCTGATCGAGCACAGGCTAGAGCCGCCATTAAGGCCTACTCCGTGGCTTTGCGAGCAGCCAGGAAGGCTTTCTCGATTGTTCCGGGTTGTCGGGGAGCTCCTCCACCCTCCTGAGGGGGGAGGGGCACCCGAAGACTCGGCAACTCGGTGCAGCATTTTCGCGCACCATTTTGCAGATAAAGTTGCTCAGATTCACCTTGAGTTGGATGCTAGTTTAGATGCAATGCCAAATGAGGTAACCAAGGCACCTGTCTGTCCGAATTTGTGGGATTCGTTTCAGCTTGTTCACCTAGATGACGTGGTTAAGATCCTTGGAGCTGTGAGGACGACCACTTGTGCCATGGACCCTTGCCCCTCTTGGCTTATTAAATCGGCCAGAGGAGGATTGGGAGATTGGTTTATGAGTATAATCAATACAGAATGAAAGTTACATTTTTGGACTACGACTCTCAAATTCATTTGCCAGTGGTCACAGTTCTGGTCAAAGAATTGTAGTATTTTTGCTTGTTTATTTATTTACAGAACTGGGAAATGTTCTACTTTCCCCTCAAGCAAAGCTCTTTGGATGGTGGACATTAATCAGAAATGATCAAAAAGATAAATGCAACAAATAGAAGGTTCATATGGGAGGAGACAGGCCATCATTTATTCACATATATATATCCTGGTAATCTTAACAATCTTGAAACAATTGTTGTCCAAGCTATTTTGAACATTAACATGTGTATCCCAGTATATTTCATGTGGTCTGAGCCAAAGCATCACATTTAAAACAAAATGGTTCTGTTGCGTCCATGTTCTTGCCTAATTTGGGCAAAATTATTTATGCCCTGAAACATAAAGTTTGGGCAAATTTGCTTTCTCTTCTGAAACAAAGTAGGACTGGGTGCTGCTTGGTTAGCTGTGTTCAACACTGACATACAGCCCAGAGCAGGTTTCCAACTTTTCCTTCTTTTGTGATGCAAAGGTCCTAAAATATCAAGGACTACAGAAATTTGTAAATTTCTATACAATATCCCAAAATTGAAGAAGTGCATTGTGTATAATATATAGAATGGTAATTGAAAATAGTAGCGAGGACATAAAAATAAAATAAAGAGAGGTTAGTTTTGTGAATTCTTTACCTTCTCTCTCAGGGCTAATGAAAGAAGAGGAAAATGCCAGAAGGAATATGTTTTCCCTCCCTGTGCAAAACAATAGCAGCTCCAAAAATGGTGTTGCTTTTCGACAGCCAATTGTATCAGCAAAAGTGCTGCACAACATGAAGAGGGGGTCTATTATCCTCTCTCCCATTCACTTCTCTATACTGAATTAACAGTAAAATTTGACTAACAACAGCACTTGGTCCCCTACGCCTCTGTCTGAAACAATCTGCCAATCATTTTTTGTTGAAGGGTACAAGATCTGACATGGATTGAAAGGTAGTGTTGGGATGAATGAAACTGAGACCATGGCATGTCTTGCTCCATCATGAGGATGGTGTTGGGCGATGGGGGGAGGCAGGCAAATAACCGTGAGCAGCATCGGAGGCCATGGTCCTAGCTGCGTATTAGAATGTGTGTTTCTTTGTTGCAGTCATGTTTAAAGAATCCCTTTCCCCACAGAGTATTCTCATTGTCTAGTGGAAAACAAGTGCCTGATTTCCACCACCACCTCCCCAAGCCTCTAAATTCACACATACACACTAACTGCCTTCTGTGAAGAGAAATTAAGAAGGGAAATATCAAAGTGAAAAAGACCTAATCCGCAGATATTTGCACAAGTTACATCTTTTGAATATAATTTCCCAATAAATAGAAAGCAAGGTCAGCTTTGATACTTCTTTTCAGTTTTACTTTAAGTGACCAAATATCAGAATTTGCACCATTTATTTGGTCTATAGTGTGTGTGTGTTTGTGTCTGTGTGTATGTGTAGAGACATAAACAGTCAAAACATAGTCATGGATGTACACACAGAGAAAGACAGGCACACAAAATCATCATCTGACCCTGGATGTTTACCTTTTTTTTTACCATAATCACTCCAAACTCCTCTTTTTTCAGTGACCATCTCAGTAGATTTATTACATAACTTTAAATACAGCTTACTACACAGAAAAACTAAAAGAAAGCTTATAGACTCAAATAATACATTTCATTGTCTTCATAGGTTCCAGCTTGGAGTTTACTTGTGTAACATTGGTGGACTCATATGGAAGCAATTGTGGGTGAGTGTCACTGTTTGTTGCCTGGCATTGGTGCAGGAGTCTGTATTAGTCAATTTGCTCTGCTGCAGACTTGGTAGTAGGACAGGATCATTATTCCTGTTGAATTCAGTCAGTTTGACAGCTTACTTTATAATAGGCTGCAATCCTATAACCAGTACCTCTACCCCCTTCCCTAAGGAAAAACTTCTTTAAACATACAAGTATTTATTTCTGAGCCATATAGAGGACTGTGGGCTAAGTCAACCATTTTTACTTCCACTGAAATTAGCAGGACTTCCTATCAAGTAACAGTAGCAGTGGCAGTAGGGGAAGACGTAAATCTCACCAACAATGTGCATTGCATTATCAATGGTTTATGGATTGGAGTAATATTGTTTACTAGTTTTGACCACTTTTAGAGTTTGCATGAATGAGCCATGACCACTGCAATTTAATTGGGCAAGGCTGCATGCCAGGGCTGAATATAATGAACTATATCATTCAAAATAAAAATAAAAAAGAACATTTTGTGCTCCGACTACCATGGCTATACAAATCTGAACTTGCTTCCAAGTTGGGCTTTCAAAAACTGATCTGATCTCCTCCCAAAACCGTCGCAATCATTCTACAGTGTTTCCAAAGACCTCAAATTCCAATAGTTGACAAAAGGCTGTGCAACACTGCATGCTAATTGTCCCAATCCAGCCATTCGATTTGCGGTGCACTCTTCGTCTTTCCAAAATGTAGTTTAGATGTCATTAAAAAATTAGACATAAAAATTTAAACATTACAACAGTTAAAAATCATGCCAACCAAAAAATCATGGTCTAAAGCCATTTTAGGAACACCATGGATACCCGAAACTGTGGATAATAGGAAACGCTATATTTTGGCTACTCTTGGGCCAGCAGTATACAATCAAATCACATTAGAGGCTCTAGAGAGGCCCACAAACACTTCCAGAGGGGATTTTTTGGAGAATGGGTAAGATAAATATCAATATAACTAAACCTGATCCCTAAAAACATAGCATTGGAACCAGGCCTTTGATCAGTAAATTTGAGCAGTGCAATAAGAGATTACAAAGTATCAGAATGACTAATGGAATGGCCCTGGAATATGACTTGGATTGCGTGATTTTAATTGATATTTTAATGTTGATGTTTTTAATTGTTTTGGATTTTAATGTGTTGTTTATTTATCAATATGCATATGTGTGGCATCAAATCGTTGCCTTTGTAAGGCCGCTCTGAATCCTCTTCAGGGTGAGAAGGGTGGGATACAGGTTTGGTAAATAAATAAATATCATATCTAGGAATAAAAGGGTCATACTTTAATGCACACACACAGACATAAGCGCAAACATATATGCACACACACATACATGTCACATATACACACAAGCACATACCCACATATATCTTTTTTGGTGCACATATCTAAATTAGATACAATATGAATATATCAAGATATATATTATTACATTTAAATTTCTATCCTGCCTTATATTGCTATCCTGTTCCCAAAATGGGACTCAAAGCAATTTACAACATTTAAAAATCCACATAAAACAAGATTATATAGTCATTCATAAAATGCCTGTTAAAAATAGAACTGAAGCACCACCATGAAATAAGAGACCAGACAACAAAATATAGAACGATGGGCCATTTGTTGATCTATTTAAACTGTAATCAAGAGCAGTAAAAACTAATCTGGAGGGAGCAACAAAGAAATTGGTTGTGACGGAGAAACAGGTATCACCCAATGACTACCTCCTCATCTATCTCTGGACAAACACCTGACCCCAGTGGCAGTCCACTTAATGGCTTGCTGGCCCGGACGGTCATTACTGGAAGGCCATTCCAGGGGCATTCCCTCCTGAACCCCCAAATTCTATAAGAGAAAGGGGGAACCCCCCGGTCCAGCCCCAAGGGAGAGAAAATTCAATATGCCCCCAAGCCCCATAACTTGTAAGGGCCATTCCAGATATCTGCCTTCACCCCCAAATTGAGGGTGCCAAGGTGAACGCCAATGCTCTCCCCCCCAGTTCCTGCCACAGGAAGGCTCAGTTATCCACTTAGTGCCTTTCCCCCCGAACGAAAAATATTGGGAAGGGGGCAGTCTAACATCTCTGGGAGGGAATTTCCAGAACTTGAAGGCACCACCTGAGAAGGTCCTCTCCTGTGTCCCAGTAGAATCATAGAACTGGAAGAGACCACAAGGACTATCCAGTCCAACCCATTCTGCCATGTAGGAATACGTGATCAAAGTACTTTTGACAGAGGGCCATTCAGTCTCTGTAAAAACCTCCAGAGAAGGTGACTATGTGTACATGCAAGGGTGGTGGAAAAGCCTCCCCAGCAGATCTCAAAGCTGTTGCAACAAGAGAGTTCTTATACATGTTGTTACACACACACACACACACACACACAATTCATTAAGTAGGTAAGAAAAATCCATTTGCGGAAGTAGCTGATGCAAATTAAATTAAAGCTAGACAGTTTTGTTTCCAGGTAGATGTTTAACTATGCAAACATTTGCTTTTTATTAAGGTACAGTTAGCTTTTTAGAAAGATGGCAAAATATGGTGTGCACTTAATGTTTGTTTTCTATCCTGGTTGCTTTGCTTAATAAACATTTTATAGAATTAGTATTTTTTTAAAATCTCCTTTGTGGGGCATTTTTTTGGAAAATTATTTTACACTACCTCTATTTCCTGCATCAGGATGGTATTTGCCAGTAATTATAGCTCACCAGTAAGGCAGTTTAGTAACAGTGTTAAAGGTCCCTTTCCCCAGGGCAGAACAGCATCCCATTACATCACTGCCTCACACACACACATTCATTCATTCCCTTCGATACTGTTGGCTGCTTCAGGTTAACTACCAAAATTATTTGCCCCAAGAAGCAAGATTTAATTGTCTTACAACTACCTCTGTGAAACACAATAGGGATAACAAGTACCCATTGATTACACTATTGGATAGAATAAGGGACTCCTATTCTTGCGTTTCTCATTCATTTTGTCATTGCATTCTCTTTGAAAGAGACCAAATGGGTCTCAGCAGGTGAAAGCAAAGAAATGTGAAAGGGGGTCTTTGATGAAAGACAATAACACAACTGCCCTCCCCTTCCTTTAACACCCACCATTTTTGTAGATTATAAAACCTTATTAAATCATGCCCTGTTAGATATTGATTGAGAGGGAGCTAAACTAAAGGCAACAATAGTAGAATGGATCAGAGAACCGTGCTTTCCTCAATGGGCACTAAATCCATCTAAGCCTCTTGCCTGTGCTTTTTACTGTATACAAAACATACATGCATTTTCCCCCAATCACTTATAAGACATGTGTGCATTTATACCAGCTGTGTCAGTAAGTTGCAACTGTAGTAATTTGAAACTGTGGCCACAGAATTAATAGCTAAGAAATTCAATCTTGGACAGAAGTACAATTGGAAATACTTAGAACACCTGTTGCTGGCTTCTAGATAGCGGAAAAGCGGTATTAATGGGTAACATATAAATAGTTTTTAAAGACTGAGATTCACAATAATTCCAAGATAACATTTACTATCAAACCAATTGTTCACCTTGGCTATTTATACTAGACATCTGTGAACCTTTCTGCAAAGACCTCCTTTGTTACCATCAGTTTGGTCTAACTTGAATGTGTCAGCTTAGAAGAACATTTTATAATAACGCTGTGTGTTAATTAACTGTCAGTGGTAGATTTTTCTTTTTATCACAGCACATTTCAAACTGTAGCTGGAAATAACAAGGCAAAAAAGTATTCTTATACATTGCATCAAAGTCAGCCCTAGTGCTCTTGGCTGACTGCAGTGTGTCTGGGTTACGCTGCGCCTATACATTTGAGCTGTGAAAATCTTTGTCACAAACCTACATTTCCTTGCTTCAAGTACATTGTTTGTGTATTTTTTCTCTCTGCTAGAGGTCTATATGCTAGAGCTAGCTCCTAGGCACAGTTTACAGCGCAGGCAAAATACTGATTAAAGCAATCCTTTCCCAAATAGACACTGTATTATGCAAAGATAATATCTCATGGCTAGATTCAACAAACTGTACTGAAGCGATACTTCTCACATTAAGCATTAGTGCAGAATGAAATAATTGTCCAGATAGTAATGATACCAATATTAATTCTGCTCCTAGTATGTAAAGATAAGGACTTTTTAACTATTTATTATTAATAGACTGATTTGAAGAAAGAGTGTGTATATGTGAGCACGTGCACACACATGATATGAGCCCTGGGAATCAGTAGTCGAGCTATAAAAATTAAAAGAACTGAGCAATGTGGTCAGGCATTCAAAGAGACATGTGTGGCACCTTCTTGATAGCTAAACTGTTTTGATGTCTGATGGTTTAAAACCCCACATATATGCACTCATCAATGTGGTGGTTTATGATATCCATGCGGAAAATATATTAGGGCTTTTGTTGTTGCTAACATGCTGCATGTTTAAAATATTAGTATCAAAAACCATCTGACAGACGAAAATCCTTGGAAGGATAGAAAATGCAGCAGCGATAAAAGAAGTGTGATGAGACATGAAAGAGATGCATACAAAGTGAGATGCTTTTGAGAGGAAGGCATACAAAAGAAAAGAATTAATTATCTTTTCACCATATGTTTATGCCCGTATTGATTTTTTGTTTGACTGATCTATATGCTTTTTACTCTAATAGTTGCTTTGCCTCTGTTTACTTGTCTTCCCTTTGTGACGTCTATCAGTGTTCACCTTTGATTTCATACAATTCCTGTTGCAATCCTCCTCTTCCAGCAATAGCACCATGTATCCACATCTCTGTGGAACGTACATGGTGAATAAATATTTTGATTATGATTTGAGTGTGAAGTTTGAAATCACTTATAATTTTATTTGAGTCTAGCAGTGAAAAGGGTACACACAACACAGAGCAGCAGCCTTAGTCTAAGAGGGCTTGAAGCCCATATTGCTTAAACTGCAATGGAGATAGTAGCATAGCCTTTCCAAGCAAAAGTTATAAATAAAGCATGTCAGCTGCATACCTTTGTTTTGGTTTCTGTTTTTTAAAAAGCCCACTTAGGATGAACTCACTGAATTATCACACTAATTATATTTGAGTCGACTTTTAAAATGAAAATGCTGCACACTGTTTTTACTACTAATAATCAGGGTGGGGGGAGGAGACGCGATTCATGATCCTTATTTTTCAGGTGGCAAAACAATGTGCTAATTTCTCCATAATCTCTCACTTTGAAAATGTCTACCTATCCATGACCTACAGAGGCCCACAAAAATATAATAGACTGAGGATAAAAAGATGTTTTTGCTGTCTTTTTGTACCTCCCTGGTGAGAAAATAGATTCTCATGCACCTTTCTTCCCAATTACATTATGCATACTGAAAAATACAGTTGTCAACTAATTGAGGATAAGCTATAATGAACTATTGTGCTTGCCCTTATTGCCTACCAATTATCTACAGTGATTATAATTAGGGCCAATATTTTTTTCCTTTCCTTCAGAACTCATGGGCAATCATTTGCTTGTAGTTTTATTGTTTCGTTTTATTTTGATATTGTTCTCCAAACATAGTAAAGGGTAAGAAAAGTCTATGTCTCATATATCATTTTAAGAAAGCATTCTTGATGAGAACAAGTACCCATTTCATTCACATTTCAGTTTCTAAATGACATTTAATAAATTTAAAACAGAAATATCTAGTTTAGTGTGAAACATTTGCCAGATTTTTAAAAAATGTATCTTCCCCTTGATTACAGATTAAAAATGTATCTTCCTCTTGATTACAGATTATACAGATTATAAATTCATGTCAGTTATAAGACCCGTTAATTATGCAGGTGCTGAACCACGCAGTACCTTATGTTGTATTTTAAGGGCTTATCTCGCCATTGATATATGTAGCATTTTAATGATTTATATACAATTTTAATGGTGTATTTTGTGTTGTATATAATAATCTGGTTTTCATGTATTTAATTGTCTGCTTTATATGTGAAAGACCAATGGTCTAAGCATCGAATAAAACAACAACTGCTACTACTACTACTACACTATAGAATCCTGGATAATCAAGTTCTTGTATTTTATAGACAACCTTACTAAAGCATAGTATCAATTAGTAACACTATTAAAGCAGCCAATTACATTCAGACTAGGATTTGAACACAGCTGTGGCTTAAATATCAATTCTTTCAAAAATAAAATGAAAAACCAAAAAGGAGTTGTAATGAAGGTAACTGAGCCAATAATAATAATAATAATAATAATAATAATAATAATAATAATAATAATAATAATTGTGTGGTTTTCTGGCATTGTATATTTCTGCCGCTTCTGTGACTATTCATTTGTATTTTGATTCCATAGCCCACCTGTCAATGGATGTCCAGAATCAGCAGCATCCACCATGGTCCTTTTTATCCTGTGCGACGACCGAGCCAGTATAGACTTCATTTTGGTTTGATTCTCCTTAATGCTAATGGGTTAGGTGCTCTTAGTTCTACTCCTCAGCTGAGACCTCTCTGGCTTGGTTGGACCTGCCAGTAGATACACTACTGCCAGCACAGCTCTCAGTCATCATTAGAGTAGTTAAGCCCCCCCCCCCACCACGGCAAGGTAGCACCGACGAAATCGTTGATCATATCCTCAGCTGCTGTAAGAAAATTGCACAGACAGACTACAGACAGAGGCACAACTATGTGGCCCAAATGATTCATTGGAACTTATGCCTCAAGTACCACCTCCCAGCAGTAAAGAACTGGTGGGATCACAAACCTGCAAAAGTATTGGAAAATGAGCACGCAAAGATACTGTGGGACTTCCGAATCCAGACTGACAAAGTTCTGGAACACAACACACCAGACATCAGAGTTGTGGAAAAGAAAAAGGTTTGGATCACTGATGTCGCCATCCCAGGTGACAGTCGCATTGACGAAAAACAACAGGAAAAACTCAGCCGCTAGCAGGACCTCAAGATTGAACTTCAAAGATCCTGGCAGAAACCAGCGCAGGTGGTCCCGGTGGTGATCGGCACATTGGGTGCCGTGCCAAAAGATCTCAGCCGGCATTTGGAAACAATAGACATTGACAAAATTATGATCTGCCAACTGCAAAAGGCCACCCTGCTGGGATCTGTGCACATCATCCAAAAATACATCGCACAGTCCTAGACACTTGGGAAGTGTTCGACTTATGATTTTGTGAAACGAAATACAGCATATCTATCTTGTTTGCTGTGTCATACATTAATAATAATAATAATAATAATAATAATAATAATAATAATAATAATAATAATAAAAACTTTATTTATATCCCGCCATCATCTCCCCACGGGGACTTGATCAGCATAGTTTACAAAAACAACAGCATAAATACATTACACAATATACAAAAGATAAATCACAATAAGGCAATAAAACAAGAGTTAATACAACAGTAATAATATCAATCAACCACCAAGTACAATTCAGTCGACTTCATAGATGGGGGAACTGCAGCAGCAATATAAAAATTGCATCATCAGATTAAAATACCCAAATAAAAGGGACCTAATAAAATTCAGGATAGAATTATGATGTCGACTGAGGCTGGCCATTCAGTGACTGTCTCACCAAAGGCCAACCTAAGCATCCAAGTCTTCAGTTGTTTCTTGAAGGAGGATAGAGAGGGTGCCAACCTAATCTCCCTGGGAAGGGAGTTCCAGAGCCGGGGGGCCACGGCCGAGAAGGCCCTCTCTCTCATCCCCACCAGTCGTAACTGTGAGGAAAATGGAAGCGAGAGGAGCCCCCCCCCCACAGGATCTTAGAGATTGTGTAGGTTCATAGGAGACGATGCGGTCACGAAGATAGGCAGATCCCGAACTGTTTAGAGCTTTATAGGTAATAACATGCACCTTGAATTGGGCTCGGAATATTATCGGCAGCCAATGAAGCTGCTTAAACAGGGGGGTTGACCGCTCCCTGTAAGCAGCTCCAGTTAGTAACCTAGCTACCGATGGTTGTACCAGCTGCAATTTGTGGACTGTCTTCAAGGGCAATTCCATGTAGAGTGCATTACAGTAATCCATCCTTGACTAGAGCATGGACCACCATGGTCAAGTCAGACTTCTCGAGGTACGGTCGCAGTTGGTGCATTAGTTTTAATTGTGCAAAGGCCCTCCCGGCCACTGCTGACACTGCCTGGGCATCGATGAATCCAGAAGGACCCCCAAACTGTGGACCTGCGCCTTCAGGGGGAGTGTGACCCCATCAATCACAGGTAGCCACCCTATGCCCTAATTGGTCAAACGATTGACCTGGAGGACCTCTGTCTTATCAGGATTAAGCTTCAACTTGTTGGCCCTCATTCAACCCATCACAGCAGCCAGACACTGGTCTAGGATCTGAGGGGCTTCCTTGGAGGTAGGTGGAAAGGAGTAGTGGAGTTGAGTGTCATCTGCATAGAGATGGCACCGAACTCCAAAACCCCGGATGACCTCTCCCAGTGGTTTCATGTAGATATTAAAAAGCATGGTGGAAAGAATAGAACCTTGTGGGAACCCACAGGTCAAAGGCCAGGGGTCCGAGCAGGTATCCCCAGCTTCACTATCTGGGCACAGCCCTCCAGTAAGGAGTGGAGCCACTGTAGTGCAGTGCCCCCAATCCTCATTCCCGAGAGCCACCCCAGAAGGATACCATGGTCGGTGGTATCAAAAGCCGCTGAGATGTCTAAGAGAATCAACAGGGACACACTCCCCCTGTCACGTTCTCTACGGAGGTCATCCACCAAGGCAACCAAAGCCGTCTCAGTACCATGACCAGGCCTCAAGCCAGACTGGAATGAGTCAAGATAATCGGTGTTTTCCAAGAATCCCTGGAGTTGAGAGGCCACCGCTCGTTCCAGAACCTTGCCTAAAAATGGGGGCTTTGAAACTGGTCGATAGTTTAATAGAATAGAGGAATCAAGGGATGCCTTTTTTAGAATTGGTCTAAGAGTTGCCTGTTTCAGGCTATATGGAAATTGCCCTTGCTCCAATGAGGCATTGATAATCCTCAAAAACCAATCGCCCAAGATTTATAAGCCAGGTAGGACAAGGGTCTAGAGCGCATGTGGTTGGCCTCATCGCTCCAAGGATCTTGTCCACGTTATCAGGCCAAACAAGTTGAAACAAATCCATCAAAGTTGATTCAATAGATGCTCTAGGTACCTCATCTGGAACTGTATCAAAGTTGGCGTCCAAGTCGGAGCATAATCGAGAGACTTTATCTGCAAAATGATGCGCGAACTCGCTGCATTGAGCAACCGAGTTGTCAAGGGGCTCCTCCCCTTCATGAGGATGAAGGAGCTCCCGGACAACCCGGAACAACTCAGCTGGTCTATTTGTTGCAGACGCGATGCGGGCAGTCAAGAAAGCTTTTCTGGCTGCCTGCAACACCACGGAGTAGGCCTTAATGGAGGCTCTAGCCTGTGTTCAGTCGGTGACGCTCCGAGTCTTCTGCCACCTGCACTCTAGTCCCCACCTTGCCCGCTTCATCAAGGCCAGTTCCTCGGTGAACCAAGGAGCCGACTTAGCTCTGTGAAGCAAGAAGGGAACATTCAGGGGCGATCGTTTTCCCTCTGTTCCCAGTTTTCAGAGTAAAACTAGGTGATAACAAAGTTGAGGATTACTAATGTGTGTAGATCACCATATGTGCTATAGATTGGGAGTAATCTTGAAAATGTCTGTGTTGCTCTTACAAGTAAATTGGAGAACAGGAATTCATAAATTTTATTTTTATATGCAAGGAGAAATAATGTTACAATTTTTTCTTATCTCTGTCAGAAAACAGTGTGCTTTTCAAAGACTATTTGCAGTCTGGGGTTTATTTTGTGAAAATAAACACATGTAAGGCATGTAGGTTCTCAGATGACTGAATTTTGTGAGAAGAAATGGTATTTGCTGTTTAGAAGAAATTGTATTGTGTGTGGAACATTTGCTTTCTGATCAGAAAATACAATTTTCTGCAGCAAAAGGCCTACATACATTTTTTTCTCTAGTGTCAGTTATGAACTGTGAAGATCCTTACCTGTTATGGAATCTTCTCATCAAGGTTTCCTGACATTTGGGAAACTCATTTTTCATCTATTATTTGAATATATTTGAATATTCAGTTTGTTTCTAGTGATGAGATCCTTATCTATTATTATTATTATTATTATTGATTTTATTTATACCCCACTTTTCTTCAAGAGAGAACACACTTTGATCAATTTCAAACAAAGCTAATACAAAAAAATTAAAAAGCAATTAAATGATACTGTGTGTCTGGTTAAAAATATAATTAAAACATAATTAATACAATTAAAATGCATTTTAAAATACATAAACCCCCCAAAAATCTCATCCACAACTTTCACCAGTCGTTGATGAAAGCTCTTCCTCCTTTCCCCAACATATGGTGGATTTGGGACAATGCACTTTGGTGCCCTGATCTTGTCTCCATCAGATGGGGAAAAGGGCGGCAATGCGCATTGCCCCATTATCCTTTCCCACATCACAAGGGGAAAAGGAGATGAAAGTGTGGTTAGCTGAACTACCTGAAAAACAATTTCTTTCTCTCTCATGGAGGAGGAAGTTTCATCTGATGATGCTCAGCAGACCCCATCAACAAATGGAAGAACAGGTCCAATGAGCTGCATTAGGTTGAACAAGGTAAATTTTTATCCAGTGAAGACAAATGTGCTCAGTCCCACTACTGTCAAAGGCCTATCATCTTTCCATCAACAGGCAAAGACTATTTTATCTAGACATGCCTTTTGTCAATAACATTTTCTTGCAGAAGAGTCTTCTAATGGGAGAGAGTTGTACTTTTAGACTTCATAGCTATGTTGTACATATTTTAATCTTTTTCAATAATAATAATAATAATAATAATAATAATAATAATAATAATAATAGACAAAATCAACTATTTCAATCAGACCAAAGACGATTCTACCAGAGCCTGAACCAAACAACAGAACCAATAAAGCCAGAGAAAACTGCAACAACGAAGTTCTGGAAAGAGCTTTGGGAAAATAATAAGAACTACAACAAAAACGCTGGGTGGATAAAGGAATTTGAAGGAAAATTCTCACAGAACAAAATGGAACAGATGGAAATGACAACTGAAATGATGAGCAAACGAGTGCAAAAAGTCAAGAACTGGACATCGCCTGGTAGTGATCAACTCCGTGGATTTTGGCTCAAACATCTGATTAGTTTACATGGAAAAATGGCCCAACAATTCAATGAGATGCTGCAGAAAGGAAGTATCAGTGAATGGCTAACAACTGGAAGAACATACCTGATACAAAAGGATCCAACAAAAGGAGCAGCACCAGGAAACTACAGGCCAATAACGTGTCTGCCCACTATGTTTAAACTACTGACTGGCATCATAGCTGACAGAATTCAAGACTATCTTGAAGAAAAAAACATCTTGCCAGATGAACAGAAAGGCAACAAACGGAAAAGCAGGGGCACAAAAGACCAGTTATTGATTGACAAAATGATTCTGCAGAACTGTAAAAGCCGAAAAGCTAATCTTCACATGACATGGATTGACTACAAAAAGGCCTTTGACTCACTCCCACACAGCTGGATCATCAAGTGCCTGGACGCCATCGGGATTAGTAAAAACGTTGGCACCTTCATTGAAAACATGATGGAGCACTGGAAAACTGAACTGTTTGTTGGAAATGAAAGCTATGGACTTGTCAACATCAGGAGAGGAATTTTCCAGGGAGACTCATTGTCCCCTCTGCTTTTCATTATTGCCATGATCCCTCTGTCAACAATCTTACAAAAAACAAATCTCGGCTATCAAACATCTAAGAATTCTCACAAAATTTCGCATCTGATGTACATGGATGACCTGAAGCTGTATGGAAAAACGGAAACTGAAATCCAGTCTCTGACTAACACTGTCCGAATTTTTAGCACTGATATCAGCATGGAGTTTGGCTTGGACAAATGTTCGACAGTGGCATTGAAGAAGGGAAAAATCATTGAAAGTGAGGGCATAAATATGCCTAATGGCCAAACAATAAAGTATCACCAGCCAGAGGCCTATAAATATCTGGGCATATTACAGCTGGACAACATCAAGCATGAACATGTGAAGACTGTGGTCAGTAAAGAATACACACAAAGGGTCAGAAAAATTCTCAAAAGCAAGCTCAATGGAGGCAACATAAACACCTGGGCCATACCTGTCATAAGATATACTGCTGGCATCATAAACTGGACACAGATGGAACTGGACAATTTGGACAGAAAAACAAGAAAACTCATGACCATTCATCATTCACTGCACCCTCGCAGTGATGTTGACCGGCTATATCTGCCTAGAAGATCAGGTGGCAGAGGACTCTTGCAAGTAAAACAAGCACTCAAAGAAGAAGAACATGCCCTGGCAGAATATGTAAAGCAAAGTGAAGAACCTGCTTTGATTGAAGTCAAAAATCAGAAACTCCTCAAAGCACAGCAGACAAAAAACCAGTACAAGAAAGCCACACTACAAACTAGAGCTGACAGCTGGCACAACAAAACATTGCATGGAAAGTTCCTTGACAAAATTGAAGGAAAAGCTGATAAGAGAAGACCTGGCTGTGGCTCACAAATGGGACCCTGAAGAAGGAGACAGAAGGCCTGATCCTTGCAGCTCAGGAGCAAGCCATCAGAACAAATGCAATTAAGGCCAAGATCGAAAAATCAGCTGTTGACCCAAAATGCAGACTGTGCAAAGAAACCGACAAAACCATTGATCATGTCCTCAGCTGCTGTAAGAAAATTGCACAGACAGACTACAAACAGAGGCACAACTATGTGGCCCAAATGATTCATTGGAACTTATGCCTCAAGTACCACCTCTCAGCAGCAAAGAACTGGTGGGATCACAAACCTGCAAAAGTATTGGAAAATGAGCACGCAAAGATACTATGGGACTTCCGAATCCAGACTGACAAAGTTCTGGAACACAACACACCAGACATCACAGTTGTGGAAAAGAAAAAGGTTTGGATCATTGATGTCGCCATCCCAGGTGACAGTCGCATTGACGAAAAACAACAGGAAAAACTCAGCCGCTATCAGGACCTCAAGATTGAACTTCAAAGGCTCTGGCAGAAACCAGTACAGGTGGTCCCGGTGGTGATGGGCATATTGGGTGCCGTGCCAAAAGATCTCAGCTGGCATTTGGAAACAATAGACATTGACAAAATTACGATCTGCCAACTGCAAAAGGCCACCCTGCTGGGATCTGCGCGCCTCATCCGAAAATACATCACACAGTCCTAGACACTTGGGAAGTGTTCGACTTGTGATTTTGTGATATGAAATCCAGCATATCTATCTTGTTTGCTGTGTCATAATAAAATAATAGTAATAATAATAATAATAATAATAATAATAATAATAATAATAATAATAATAATAATAATAATAAGGGGTTACTGATACGATTTTTGCCTAAAAACATTTCAACATGCTGTTTTTAACTTTATTTTGTGTTAATCTGTGTTGTAAGTTACTTTCAGTCCCATGCTAAGACAAAAGTAAAATATCAAAGAAAAAAGAAAGACAGAATGACCAATGTGTAATTTAGGAATTAACCACATTGATGAGGTCCCCTGTGCTGATTCACCTGCCTCCATGGCAAATCAGCAGAGCAATCCTGGCACCCCTCACCCCACCCGTCTGGCAGCAACGCTTCCCCATCACACGTGAGGAAGAATTGCTGGGTGGCTTGTCCCTGTGTCCTAGGACTCTAAAATGTATCATGTAATGAGGCCATTAGTGTCTCTCTTCACCAGTGAAAAGCAACATGCAGTACTTAAGCAGATGTATAGAGAATATATTAAGTACACGTATACTTATACTTTATATTTATCTGTGTACTTCTACACAATCAGAAGTAAACATATACTGGGATCATCTAGAAATATTTTGGTTAGTATCCAATAAGCTATGTAGTGCCTCATCACACTAGAGCATGAATCCACTTTAAATCCATTTTCTGCCTCCCACAGAATTCTGGGATTTATAGTTTGGTGAGGCCCAGGACCTGTCTGGCTGAGCTGTTTAAAGCCCCCCCCCCCCAAAGTGGATTTAAAATGAATTTAAAGTTGATCCAAGCTCTAGTGTGATGAGATCTGTATGAGCAGAAGGCAAAATGAAGAGTCAGTGTGAGGTAGTGGTTTGAGTGTTAGATTAGGTCTTTAAGAGAACAGATTTCAAATACCTACATGGTCAGGAAAGTCACCACTGAGTGACTTTGAAAAATGTTTTTCACTCCTAGACTTAGAGGAAGGCAATGGGAAACCTCTGAATACGTATTACCAAGAAAAGCAACCTCATAATAAGTGCAGGTCAAGGTCACCATAGGTTGGAGTCAACTTGAAGGTGCACAATAACTACAACGGTCGCAAGGCACAAATACAAAACCCTGAAAAATGGGTAGGACAATCATCAGTTTATTCAAGTTTGGAAAATACAGTAGGTAAAAATTATAATAATTCATCCTTCAGGCTGGATGCTGGGGCCCTATAGACCAGAGGTCTGTCTCCTTCTAAGGATGCCACTGCTCATACATTAAATGTGGTGGCCTCCAAAGCCCAAAACAGAAAAAAGTAAATCCATCTCTTCTTCATAAGTAAACAAAGAAGATGGTTCTAAGAAAATTATATCTACTTTACCACATATCCACATGAGTCTTTTTGAACGAAACAGTGTGCTTCAAATGTAATCCTAGTAAAACATCCATTACATTTCCTGGAAGAGTCACTGGACTCCTTGGTGTGAATGTGAAATGAGAGAACACGATTCTGATTTTGCAGCCTCTCTATTACATTTCTGTATTACACCATTACATTAAAACAGTCTGTGCATTTAATTTTCTCTGTTAAAACTAAAATAAAGTTGATGATGCTTTTATTACACACATTTAATGTGAATGCTAAATTATACACTGTTACATTGAGTTAACATGTTTCACATTGATATATTTTTATTCACTTGCTAAAAGTTCTTCTTCCATGAATACTTGTGACGATGAAGCATTTATCCACTACTCTTGCATGCTGAAGAGATGGTTATTCAAGTCAAGAAACCCAATTTCCATACATTACAATTATTTGGGATTGTTACTAATGTATGATAATGTAAGGAAAATGTAGGCTTTCTTCTTCAGTTTCTAGGGAGGAGTTATTTTATATCATTAAGTTACAGTACTTTCACTTTGCACCAAATTCTCTAGATCAGTAAATTTATTGCTAGCTGATTATTCAAACAGAAAAGAACAGGAAATATATATCCAACTTGCTTTTCTGTTCCTCTGGAAGTAATGTTTAACTCCAAAGTGGCCATCATGATAGCATTTAGGCATTAAGTGTTATCTGAAATAATATTAACAGGAAAAAATGCAACAGCAACTGTGAAGGCATCTGATCTCCTGAATCTAATGCAGGCTGGCAAAATGATTTCAAATATGGTGAAGTGAGACAATTGAAGCCAACATTTTTCCTTTTTTTCTTTTTTTATACACACTCTTCTGCCAAAGACTCTTAACTACTCAAATGAAATTTGGAAAAGTTTTAGTGGTCCCAATCTCAATTACTTTTCTTCTCTATCTGCTATCAGTTTGTTGCTCGCCTTTCTGTTCAGCATTGACATGATTCTCAATGTCAGTGATCATAATAATTTTTTGTAATTCAGAATGGGAGGGAGTATCCATTGATTATATTTGGTTTCTTGTTGTGTGATTGAACTATGGCAACCCTATCATAGGTAAGATTGGTTCAGAGAGGTTTGCCAGTTTGACACCACTTTAACTGCCATGGTTCAATGCTATGAAATCATGGGAATTGTAGTTTTGAGTTCTTTGGCCTCCTCTGCCAAGGAGTGCTGGAGCTTCACCAAACTAAAAAATCCCAGGATTTTATGGCAGTTAAAATGGTGTCAAACTAACCAAGGTATTCCACAATACACAAACGGCCAAAGCCAGAAAACACATGTGATGGAATTAACATTCAGTTGACCTTTTTTAATTTGCAAAATAAAATAAAGTGTCCAACACAAATTTTGTGGACAATGTTTGATTAGTTTTTTTCACAATGTCATGTGACTGAAACACAGTGATCTCAATGAGACCAAAGTTATTCCAGAATGATTCTTAAGTCAGACTTTGATTGGATCATTGTTCAAACACAGGGCAGCTCTTTAGTGACCTCATCAGATGGGGCTGTTTTTGGCGGCATTCATCAGTCCAGCCCTAGTTGATTCATGGAACCCGCTGGCTCCCATCTCATGACACATGTGTACTTCCAGCGGGGCTCTAGAGCAGAGCTGATGTATGCACAGGAAGCAATGGGGGGAAGCATGTAGTCGATGCTTCCCCCCCCCCTGGGATCAGCTTCCTGCCAAGTTGGGCAATGTGGGGGTATGGGGCGATGGATTATCCACGCCCCCAACAGCGGTTGCCAGATTTGCCACAATACGTGGCAATTTTGGAGGCCTGTGCGATGAGGTCATAATGCATGTGTAAATCCTGTTCTCAAGATCTATATGTGGTGAAATGTCACTGTGATATCCATACATTCAGTGCAAAAAAGCTAAAAAAAAAAAGGAGCAGTGCACTTGCAAAACTGCTATGATCAAAAGCCTTGGTAATGCCAATGAGAATAGATCCATTAAATCAATGGAATTAATATATCTTTTGACTTATTCAGCTCCTACTGATTTGATGAATCTACTCTAGATGAGACTAGCAACAGGATTTAGGCCAGCATCCTTTCTCATTGGCTGTGCTGCTTGGATTGCTATGCCCTTCTACCTAACATCTTGGATGCTGCAAAATTCTCACCTGTGATTAAGCCCCCAAAATGGGGTGGGTGTGTAGAATTGGCTATAAGTCTATTTGTAGTTCTGAAAACACATTTACTTGTATTTTTATGTTATGTATTTTTAAATCACATATGACTGCAAGAAATCCAAACCAAGATGTTGACATTGATCTATTCTGATACACTGGGAAGTTTGTGTTCACTAGCCTAGAAGAAAACAAAATTGGGAAGTAAAATATACTTTGGCCAGGAGAAGAGTGCGTCTTTGTGCTATGTGGAATTGTGTACTATCTCAACCTCATGGTTGAACTAGCTTACTGAAAATTAGGCAAACTTCTCTCCCAAAAGATGGTGAAGGAAATTATAGAAAAATTAATGTGCTGGGGCAGCAGATTTTTTTTCTAGGTTCAAAAATCTAGAAAAATAATGACTGCATTTGTAAACACAGATTTTACAAACAACATTAATTGAAAATCTGGGAGAACAGAAATTACCTGGAGCCAAATAGTTAAAATGTTGACACCAGGAACACAGCAAAGTGTTTCTTAACCCAGGGGACAGGGTCACCACCAAGAAGTCCTTGTCACAATGCAGCACCTACCATGTCTCTGAAGGAGGGGGAATCTGAGAAATAGACTCACCAGTTAAGCAAGACCATTTGGAAGGTAAAAAAATCCACAGTTTGGTGATCATGGTTTTGAGCAGTTCGGCAACTATCTATTAGGAATCTTTTTCTATATTACACTGGAAGCAAAAACACATTGTTTATTTCCTCCAATATCTCTCTCTCCCTCTCTCTGCAGAGTATTTCTCCATGTGTCAACAACAGAGGGTAAAATGGATTTACAGCACCACAACATCAGCTGCCTCCTATTGACAAAGAAATTTCTGAAAGCTGCTGTGATCAAGTTGTTCTCTTTGATATATTTTATTGTGCCTTCTCTATATTTCTCCCCCTCTTTAGTTTTTTTATTGTTTCTGGATACCTTCTTCAGTAAATGTTACCTGTACCATGTATTAGGACCTCATCACACTAGAATATCTTCCACTTTAAACTGGGTTGCTGCCTCCTGCAGAATTCTGGGGCTTGTAGTTTAGGGAAGGGCCTTTAAACTGCTTGGCCTGAGAGGTCCTGGGCCTCGCCAAAACTACAAACCCCATTATTTCGCAGGAGGTAGCAACTGGATTTAAAGTGGATAGATACTCTAATGTGATTAGATTCA
This sequence comes from Anolis carolinensis, assembly GCF_035594765.1. Lineage (NCBI taxonomy): Eukaryota > Metazoa > Chordata > Lepidosauria > Squamata > Anolidae > Anolis > Anolis carolinensis. The sequence goes on along the minus strand of NC_085842.1, from coordinate 281,825,331 downwards.
TCCACTAGAGAATTCTAATCAAACCAAACTACAAACATAATTTCTTTAATTATTTTTTAATCCCAAGATTCTGTAAGATGGAGCCATGGCAGTTCAAGTGAGATCAAATGGCTATAAGTACTGTATCTCCAACAATTCTTACCGTATATACTTGAACAGAAGCCAAGTTTTTCAGCCCTTTTTGGGGGCTGAAAAATCCACCCTAGGCTTATATTAGGGTCACGCTGGCAGCGGAGCCTGAAGGTGAGGATCTGAAGCCAGCTGACCATGGAGGAGGAGGAGGATAAGCCGCGGAGGCTGCACAGGGGCGAGTATCCTATGCCACGAAGGCCACTCTTCTAGGCAGGCAGCTGGTGGATCGCAGGTGTGAGAGTCTCCTCTGTGCTTCCATTCCCCTCCCGCCATCCACCAGCTGCCTGGGGTTGCCTCCTCTTCCTCCCCCTCCTGCCCCCCAGAAAGGAGACCTGGGAAGCAGAGAAGCAAATGGAAGTGTGGAAGAGACACCCTCTTCCATGATCAACCCGCCACCTCTGCACTTCTATTTCCCCCCTCCTTTCCAGGTCTCTCTTCTGGGAACGGAGGAGAGGAAGAGAAGGAAGGTGGAAGGTGGAAGGTGGAAGGAGAGCAGACAGGTGGCTCTCCCAAGCAGCCAAAGGAAGGACCCCCATCCGCAATTTCCCTCCCCAAGCTTTCCCCTTCCTCCCTTACCACCTCAGCTTTTCCCACCCCAGTCTACTCTTTTTCTAGTTTCTCTCTTCTTATCCCAGTCTTTACTATCTCCATTCCCCAGCCCCTCTCTCTCCACTTTCCATCCCAGCCTTTCCCCGTTTCCAGCCTCCTTTCCCACCTCAATCTTCCCCCCTTCCCCAGTTGCCCCCTTCCCTCCCCAATCTGTCCAAATGTTCGAGCTACCCTCTTCCCACCTAATTTTCATTTTTTCAAATTCCCCTTCCCATTCCAAGTTTTTCTCATTTACAGTCCTTCTTTCCCACCACCTTCCCAGGTCAGTTTTTCCCATTTTTTTCTTATTTAGATACATACAGTACTTTCCCCAAAATGTATACTGTAGTTAAAATAATCTGTGGTGATTATTGGATTATTATTGTTTTTGTTGTTGTTACATTTATTATTATTAATAATATTATGACATTTATTATTATTATTACATTTATTATTTTTCTCTATTGTTATAATTGTATTCATCATTTTACTCATTATTATTACATTTATTATTTTTCTCTATTATTATTATTGCATATAGTATTTTACTCTTTATTATTATTAATATATTTATTATTTTTCTCTATTATTATTATTATTGCATATAGTATTTTACTCTTTATTATTAATATATTTATTATTTTTCTCTATTACATTTAATATTTTACTCTATTATTATTACATTTATTAGTTTAATCTATGATTATTGCATTTATTATTTTACTCTCTTATTACACTTATTTTTCTCTGTTTTATTACATTTATTATTTTATTTATTATTATTATTACATTTATTATTTTACCCTATTAATTATTATTGGAAAGGATACATAAGCAAATTTACTGGTACATTGAAGAAAGTTAGAATAATGATTTAATCAGAGGTGGAAACTGTAAAATTACAGTTTTATGTAAATATTCAAAAACATTTAACCTATTGATGCCTCACTTAATGTAATTTTACTGGTATCTATTTTTATTTTTATTCTTGAAATTTACCAATAGCTGCTGCATTTCCCACCCTCAGCTTATACTCAAGTCAATACGTTTTCCCAGTTTTTGTGGTAAAATTAGGTGCCTCAGCTTATATTCGGGTCAGCTTATACTCGAGTATATATGGTAAGTAATTTGATTGAGAGCTTTCCTGCCATTTGTATTGGCCATTCTCTCTTCCTGCCTATTCCCTCTCACCTCACCTTGTGCACTGGTAATGCATCCCTTTCTGGAAGGCAACTTATCTCTGACCTCATTTACACTGCCATATAATGAAGGTTCAAATTGCATTATATGGCAGTATAGATGGGACCCCAGCATCCTCAGAAAGACAAGGGCAGACTTATTTCTTGCATAACAATGTCATAGCAGAGGAACTTAACATTTTGATCTATATCTTGGTGTCTACATGGGCTAGAGACTCACTTTTCAAGATAGAAAGGCGATAGATAAATTTCAGAATACATGCTAGTTCAGAAATGCAGCAGGCATCATGCATATAATCTGAGTAAATCACAGCCAAACTGTGGGCATTACAATCCTATCCACATCTGAGTAGCCAGAAATTCAGAAAATGGTGAAATTTCAGCACCATCATTGAAGGCCTTATAATATGTGGTACGGGTTAAGCATTTCTCGTCCAGAATTCTGAAATTCAAAACACACTGAAGTCCATAATTATCCACATCTGTAGCTGAAATAGTGACATCTTCATTTCATACCCAAAAGTATTACAAATTTTGTGTATAAAATCATTAATATCTAAGCTCTGTATCATTTTCTGTGGGTTCTAGGTATGATCCAAAAACTGTGACTTTTGTAAGAAATCTTTTTTTCCTGTGATCATATCACAAAAGCATTAGTTCTGTTGGTTTGATTAAATTTTTTGGTCAGTGATTCTCTCTATTTATTTATGTGATTGGGTTGTTGTATGTCTTTCGGGCTGTGTGGCCATGTTCCAGAAGCATTCTCTCCTGACGTTTCGCCCACATCTATGGCAGGCATCCTCAGAGGCATCCTCACAACCTCTGAGGATGCCTGCCATAGATGTGGGCGAAACGTCAGGAGAGAATGCTTCTGGAACATGGCCACACAGCCCGAAAGACATACAACAACCCTGTGATCCCGGCCATGAAAGCCTTCGACAACATATTTATGTGATTCTTATCCACCGAAGTAAATGGGCTTTATCGTAGTGGCTGAAGTGGGATCTGGATTGAATCCTGACATCAAAATCATATACACATTGAGTCAGAAGTGAGTGTTTGATAGGACTGAAATCCAGGCAAATGCATGCACGATTAGCAGTCAAAGAATGCAGTCTCAAATTGCTGTTCAGAAGTAAACCCTATTAAATTGAATCACCTTACTCTCAGGTAAGTGGGTACAGGATTAGAGCTGAAGTGTTTTGCTTTTGGAATTAACCTGAACTGTTTGAAGAATGACATTGTGTTTTTGCTTTGAGAACAATTTGATGAATAATTTTCTAGCTTGCTATGATAGTCAGGAAAAGAAGGTAAGCCAATCTCCAGTTAAATGTGTGTGTCTGAGTGTAGTCATTAACAGTATTTGACACATTCAGATTTTCCTCATGCTTCCATATTATTTTCTGTTGCAGAGACTCCTCATATTTCAAGCTCCTGCTGTTTTCTCTGTTCTGTCAGCTAATTAAACACACAAACCTGTGAGAACGGCCCTTTAAGTCCTCCTTGCTAACAAAGGAGATTTCTCAATAGGGCTGATGTCAAATGCATTTTGAGATGTCTGGTGAAACCTCTTCATGGAAGCAAAATGTTTAGCTACTCTTTTGCCTCTTGAGATTCATGATTGTCCAGAATTACAAGGAAGGTGCTGGTAGAGGGAAATGCAAGCTTTGCAAGGCAATATCACAGCTCTTCCAAAATGGAGCTTCTAAAAATGTGTCATTTGCACACCGGCATCAATTTATAAATGTGATTTTAATGGGGGTAAGTAGACTACTGGGACCACAAGTCTGCTTGCCTGCAAGAATTGCTCAGTGCACACAGCCACATAAGTACAGAAACACCTTCCAGATGTTGGAAACGTTCTTTTTGTGGACTACAACTCTCAGAATTCCTATGCTTCTTATAACGGACTGGATTTGCCCGGCCATGCGTTGCTGTGGCTTATGGGAATCATTTGTTGGCCAGGTGGAATAGCAGTGAATAGCCTTGCGGCCTCAAAGCCTGGCCGTTTTCTGGAGTAGCTGGAGTAGTGTCAGGACCCAGGCTGCAGGGCACCAATAACCATACACAGAGGCCAGAATCTATCTAATATCTTTATTGAAGGAGTATATAAAGTTAATAAAAACAAGTGTAGAAAATAGTCCAGAGTTAGACCTTTCAGGAAAGGTCAAAATTAGTCCAAAGAAACAATGTCCAATATGAAATATTAAGGTCCAAAGTTGTAATCCAATAACCGAAACACTCACTTGCCAAGCAAGTGAGGGGAGATGACAAGGTCCTTTAGTCCATGAACTTGAGCAAGGCTAGGAAAATAACTTGATACTTGGCACACAAGGCTTGATTCAAGACAACAAGGTAACGAGGAGCAAGAACAAGATCCGTGGAATTACTTGGTAAAATCCGGGAAAACAAAGCGAGGCTGAGTCCTGGAAAACAAGGCAAGGTCCGCGAAGGTAAACAAGGCTGGAAACAGGAGCGAAGGCTTGGAATCAGGGACAAGGCTTGAAACAGGAACGAGGCTTGGAAACGGAGCGCGCTGTCCACACACAACTTACTCCAGTAGCTGACGAATTGACTCCGCAAGATGTCTTTGTGGGTAAAACACCTAAATAGGGTCTAGTTTTCCCACCAAAGAGCAGTTCTCTGGGGAACTAGAAACGAAAGCTAATCTCTGAGTCCAGATGCATGACTCCTTAAGGTTTCCCATGGAAAGCAGGCTTAATCAGCTGAATTCTTAGCAGCTATCCTAGCACTCCTACGAGAGGCCGCTTGAACCGCTCTCTGATGTTTACAAAACTCGTGGCGAGAAAACACAGGAGATTCAGGCTCAGGGCTTGTTTGACAGATTTCTGGAAGACAAATCTCTTGCAGGTGCAAGGTTCCCAAATCTGGCTGGGAAGGTTCCAATTCTGACTGAGACGGTGAAAAACCCAAGTTCTCCTCTTCATCTGGGACTACAGTGCCATGAACGGGACTACATGGCCCATGACTCATCACACTATCCCCCTCCTCAAGCCCCCCCTCAAACCGGGACTCTCTCCCCGAGGCGCGGGGCCGCGGCTTGGCGGGATAGGTCTGATGGAAGCGGCGGGTTAGATCAGGAGCATGGACTGTAGAAGCGTCTTCCCAAGAGCGTTCCTCGGGGCCAAAACCCACCCAGTCAATGAGATATTGTAGGCGGCGGCGGTGAAAGCGAGAATCCAAAATGTCCTGAACCTCGAACTCCTCCTCCCCATTCATCAAAACAGGAGGGGGGGCCGGTCGGTCTGTATCAGGACGCACACCATCCGCCGGAAGGAGCAGGGAGCGGTGGAACACTGGATGAATGCGCATTGAACGCGGAAGTTGGAGTTTGAAAGTCACGGGGTTAAGTTGCGCCACCACTGGATAGGGGCCAATGAAACGGGCATCTAACTTCCGGCAAGGGCGATGGGAGGGCAAAAAGCGAGTGGACAGAAGAACCCGGTCTCCTACCTTGATTTCGGGGCCCGGCTGGCGATGTTTGTCCGCGTGACGTTTATAGTCCTCCTTGGCTTGGTTTAATTGCTGGAGCAAGAGTTGTTGCACCGCTGCGAGTTCCTGCAGCCAGTCCTCTGCTGCGGGAACTTCTGAGGTTTCAATGACAGGGGGAAAGAAACGTGGATGGAAGCCATAGTTTGCAAAGAACGGCGTTTCTTTAGTAGAAGCCTGGACCCCATTGTTGTAGGCAAACTCTGACAGCGATAACAGGGAAACCCAATTGTCTTGCTGGTAGTTCACATAACAACGAAGGTATTGTTCCAAAGTGGCATTGGTGCGCTCAGTTTGCCCATCTGTTTGGGGATGATGAGCCGAAGATAAACGAGAGTCTATGCCCAATAGTTTTTGTAGTGCTTTCCAGAAACGAGAGGTGAATTGGGACCCACGGTCTGTGACCAAACTTTTGGGCAATCCATGCAATCTGAAAACATGTTGGAGGAATAGATCTGCAGTCTCTTTGGCCGTGGGAAGGCCATCACAGGGAATGAAATGGGCTAACTTGGTAAAAAGGTCCACCACCACTAGGATTGTGGTGAATCCACAGGAAGGTGGTAGATCAGTGATAAAATCCGCAGAGATTATTTCCCATGGGCGGGATGGGGTAGGGAGGGGGTGCAGAAGCCCTGAGGGCTTTTCTCTTCTTGTCTTGGAGCGCTGGCATACTGGGCAGGTGTTGACATATTTTTCCACATCCTTGCGGATCTTGGGCCACCAGAAATCTCTTAGGATCAAATGCATGGTTTTAAATAGCCCGAAATGCCCTGCTGGCTTGCAGTCATGACACAAACGAAGTGTTTTTTCCCTGCCCGGTCCTGGGGGGATGTAAACATGATTTCTATAGCAAAGTAGCCCATCCTTAAGCGAAAAGGGAAAACGTAGTCCTTGGCGAAGTTGGTCCTGTGCCCAGGCGTCTGCTTGCTGACTAGCCCTGATTTCCTGAGCACAAAGGGGTCCTGGAGTAGGGGAAGTTGATTCAATGGGAGTGGATTTGGTGTTTCCCACTGTGAGCGTGGCAAAGTTCTCGGGTTGTAGCAGCTGGGACTCAAAGGTCTCCTTGCGCCCTGCAGCGTATTCCGGTTTCCGTGACAGAGCATCTGCTTGCTTGGTCTGGGCTGGGGTTACATAATGAATTTGGAAGTTAAAACGTTCAAAGAATAAAGCCCAGCGTTGTTGTCTCTGATTTAGCTTGCGGGCAGTTCTTAGATGCTCTAGATTCCGATGATCAGTATGGACTTCAATGGGAAATTTGGCCCCTTCTAACCAATGTCTCCAAGTTTCAAAGGCTGCCTTTATGGCCAATAGTTCCTTTTCCCAAATGGTGTAGTTTCTCTCTGGTGCGGTCAATTGACGGGAATAAAAGGCACAAGGATGAAGATGATCTCCCACCGGTTGTAGGAGTACAGCCCCAATTGCTACATCGGAGGCGTCCGCCTGCACAACAAAAGGGGTTTCAGGATCTGGGTGCTGAAGGATTGGTTGGGACGTGAATAATTTCTTTAGTTGCTGGAACCCTTTCTCTGCTTGATCTGTCCAGCGGAAGGGCTGTTTCCCACGGATGCAGCTGGTGATTGGATCAGACCAGCGGGCAAAATCTGGAATGAACTTGCGGTAATAGTTCGCGAACCCCAAGAATCGTTGCACCTCTTTTTTGTTGGTTGGCGCCCGCCATTCCAATACTGCTGAAACCTTTGCCGGGTCCATGGAGAGCCCTAGTGGCGAGACGCGGTACCCCAGGAAATCTACCTCCTGTAGATCAAAAGCACATTTTTCCAGCTTGGCATAAAGTCCATGATCTCGCAATCGTTGTAACACCATTCTGACGTGGTTCTCATGCTCTGATTGTGATCTAGAAAACACCAAAAAATCGTCCAGGTAGATGATCAAGAACCGATCTAGATAATCCTGAAAGATGTCATTGACAAAATGCTGGAACGTTGCGGGAGCTCCACATAATCCATAATTCATAACTCGGGACTCGAATAATCCGAATTTAGTCTGGAAGGCGGTCTTCCACTCGTCCCCTTCTCTGATGCGAACTAGATTATACGCTCCCCGAAGATCCAGCTTGGTGTAGACCTTGGCTCCTCGAAGTCGGTCTAGTAGGTCCGAGATTAAGGGCAGGGGATAGCTGTTCCGCTTAGTGATATTGTTCAATGCTCTATAGTCCACCACCAAGCGTAATTCCCCTGACTTCTTTTTCACAAACATCACTGGGGAAGCGGCTGGGGATTGAGAGGGTCTGATGAATCCCTTGCGAAGGTTTGACTCTATGAACTCCCTGAGAGCTTCTTGCTCCAGTTCAGTCAGGGAGTAGAGATGTCCTCGCGGGATCGGGGCCCCCTCCACCAAGTCAATGGCACAGTCATAAGGTCTATGTGGGGGTAATCTCTCGGCCTCTTTTTCATTGAATACATCCCAATATTCTGAGTACTTCTTGGGCAAGGTAATAATGGGTTCAGTGTCTGTGGCATGGCAGATCTTGGCTACAAGGCAATGGTTTTGGCAATATTTTGAAGCAAACTGCAGTTCTCTGTTGGACCAGGAGATGCTTGGGTCGTGAAGTGTCAGCCATGGAATTCCCAAAATTACAGGGAAATGGGGAACCTCGGTAACAAAGAAGGAAATCTCTTCCATATGTTCCCTTATCCACATTCTGGTGGGTTCCGACCACTGGCTTACGGGACCCGTCTTGAGGGGGCGGCCATCGATGGCTTGCACCACACGGGCATTCTTGAAGTCATGGTATTGTAATCCCAGAGAGTCGGCATACTCTCTATCAATGAAATTGTTTGTAGCTCCTGAGTCTATCATGGCATGGACCATGACTGGCCCCTTTTTTGCTGACCACAAGGTGACCACTAGAAGAAATAGGACCCCGGTTGGCGGCTCTTGAGTGGGTTTTTTGACCGGGTTGGCGAGCCTCTCTACGCCCGGTCGCTGGCTTCCCCCGCCGGCTGTGCGCCAGCCGCCTCAGACGTCTTCGTCTCCGTGGAGGACGCCGCCGCCAGACGGGCGGCGGGCTGCCCTTTGGCTGGGCACTCTCTGGCGAAGTGGCCCCCGTTTCCGCAGTACCAACAGAGATTTAGGCGTTGGCGGCGGGTCTTCTCGGCGGTGTCTAACCTGGGACGCACATTGCCCAACTGCATCGGCACCTCCTCGCTCCCTCTGGGGTATGGGGCTGGTGGTGGGGGTCTCCATGCTGGACGCGGCTGGACGCTGGTGGGAGCGGGAGGTTTCACCCCAGTTCTACCGCTCTGGCCTCGGACCCATTGTTTTCTGTTGGCCAGCATGACTTCAGCCCATAAACATTGATCAATGAGTGCTTCAAGAGAGTGAGGGGGGTCCACTTTGGAAATTTCTTCCAACATCTCGATGTTGAGACCCTCCCGAAATTGTCCTCTGAGGGCTATATCATTCCATCCGGTGCTGTGGGCCAGCACTCGGAACTCGGCTATGTACTGGGACAGGGGTCTGTCCCCCTGAGAGAGGCGCCGGAGTTTATGGCCGGCTGCCTCCAAATTGTCTTCGATCCCCCAAGTCGCCTTAATGTGATCCAAGAAGTGTTGCGCTGATCTTAGGTGTGGAGAAACTTGGTCGAACAGTGCCGTCGCCCAGTTGGCCGCTGGCCCGTCTAAAAGGCTGTAGATCCACGCCACTTTGATGTCTTCTTGGGGAAACTCGGCATTGCGGGCCTCTAGATAAGCTTGGCATTGGCGACGGAAAACATGAACCTTAGAAGCTTCTCCAGAAAACTTGGTTGGCAATGCCAGGGCCGGGAGTCGGATTCCGCGTTCCTTCAATCCCTTTATTTCTCCCTCCTGCGCATTGAGCTTATCACGGATGCGGTCCACTTCCTCCTTGTCGATGGTGTAGCTGAGCGGCTGGCCTCCCGGTCCGGCTCCGGTAGACATTCTGGCCTTGGTTAATTGGTGCTTAGGGTGGCGGAGTCAAACTGTCAGGACCCAGGCTGCAGGGCACCAATAACCATACACAGAGGCCAGAATCTATCTAATATCTTTATTGAAGGAGTATATAAAGTTAATAAAAACAAGTGTAGAAAATAGTCCAGAGTTAGACCTTTCAGGAAAGGTCAAAATTAGTCCAAAGAAACAATGTCCAATATGAAATATTAAGGTCCAAAGTTGTAATCCAATAACCGAAACACTCACTTGCCAAGCAAGTGAGGGGAGATGACAAGGTCCTTTAGTCCATGAACTTGAGCAAGGCTAGGAAAATAACTTGATACTTGGCACACAAGGCTTGATTCAAGACAACAAGGTAACGAGGAGCAAGAACAAGATCCGTGGAATTACTTGGTAAAATCCGGGAAAACAAAGCGAGGCTGAGTCCTGGAAAACAATGCAAGGTCCGCGAAGGTAAACAAGGCTGGAAACAGGAGCGAAGGCTTGGAATCAGGGACAAGGCTTGAAACAGGAACGAGGCTTGGAAACGGAGCGCGCTGTCCACACACAACTTACTCCAGTAGCTGACGAATTGACTCCGCAAGATGTCTTTGTGGGTAAAACACCTAAATAGGGTCTAGTTTTCCCACCAAAGAGCAGTTCTCTGGGGAACTAGAAACGAAAGCTAATCTCTGAGTCCAGATGCATGACTCCTTAAGGTTTCCCATGGAAAGCAGGCTTAATCAGCTGAATTCTTAGCAGCTATCCTAGCACTCCTACGAGAGGCCGCTTGAACCGCTCTCTGATGTTTACAAAACTCGTGGCGAGAAAACACAGGAGATTCAGGCTCAGGGCTTGTTTGACAGATTTCTGGAAGACAAATCTCTTGCAGGTGCAAGGTTCCCAAATCTGGCTGGGAAGGTTCCAATTCTGACTGAGACGGTGAAAAACCCAAGTTCTCCTCTTCATCTGGGACTACAGTGCCATGAATGGGACTACATGGCCCATGACTCATCACAAGTAGCACCCTCAATCAAAGAGCTGCTTTGAAGCCTGGCTACTTCCTTTGTAGGGGAATCATTGTTTGGCCAGATTGAATTGCACTGAATAGTCTTTCAGCTTAAAAGCCTGGCTGCTTTTTACATAAGGCATCCATGCTAGGCCATGTTGAATGGGACGGAGTAGCCTCGTGGCTTCAAAGCCTGGGGGGATTTTCACCTAGGGGAAATCTTGGTTGGTCAGGATGAACAGCACTGAATAGCCTTGCTGCTTGCAAGTCTGGCCGCTTTCTACCTTGCGGAATCTTTGGTTGGCCAGTTTGAATAGCAATGAATAGTCTCGGTGTGGCAGGTATGAATGCTACAATTAGACACCTTGATTAGCATTTAATGGCCTTGCAGCTTCAAAGCCTGGCTGCTTCCTGCCTGGGGGAATCCTTTGTTGGGAAGTGTTAGCTGGCCCTGATTGTTTCCTTTCTGGAATTCCCAATTTCCTTGCTTTCAGAGTGTTGCTCTTTATTTACTGTCCTGGTTTTAGAGATTATATAAGTCTGTATATTATACCACAGTAATTATTTCATATTTATAATCTTATATTATCTGCTTAGAAGTGGATTATATGAGGCCCCTTCTACACAGCTGTATAAAATCCACACTGGACTGGATTATATGGCAGTGTGGACTCAAGATAATCCAGTTCAAAGCAGATAATATAAGATTATAAATGGGTAATATAGCTGTGTGGAAGGACCTTGAGTCTACACTGCCATATAATCCAGTTCAAATCAGATAAGATTTTACAGGCAGTGTGGATCAGGCCTAAGTGCCCTGGGTGCCATTTTGACTGAGGGAGTTGCTAGGATACAAAGGGGGCGGGGCCTAAAGGCAGTGGGGGGGGGGGGGGCTAAAGGCAGCAGAGCCTATCTTTCTAACTGGCAGTTAGGGGGAGAAAGGCTCTTCCTCATCCTCTGTAATTTGGACTATTTTTCTAGTTTTTTTTATTGAAAGACATAAGAGGCACTTGAAACGGCCAGCTTCTGGTCAAAAGAAATTTAGTATAATGTGCTAAGTTTTTAACTTTCTTTGTGCTTTTTTATACTTTGGAATTGTATTCCCATTTCACTTTTGACATGATTAATAAAATAAGCAAGAGTTTATTTATTTATATTAATACCACTTTTTTACTATTTCTTCTGTAGAATATGAGCCCAAATTCAAGCCAGGTTACATAGACATTTTGAAAAATGATGGAAAATAAATTAAAATTACGAAAGCTCAGTAAATGTGACTAGAGATTCATATTTATGGCTACTTTAAATATGGGAGAAGATACTGCAGTGTCAGATGTAGCTATGATGATGGAGCTGTGTTTTCACAGCTACATCTTGACTTCCCCAAAGCCACCTTAGAAAGCAAGCAGCTCCACCAACTGAAGCAATTCCAAGTCACTGGAGAGTGGGGCGCTAAATTATGATACATCTAACTCTCTTCCATTACCAAAGCAAAACAGTTGTGGCAATGGTGACTGTAAATGTGAATTGAAATATTTATAGCTGATGTTTGGGAGTGATGCCCTTAGGTGGAGTCACATACTCTCAGCTCCAGAAAACTTTCCCAGAGGGTTGCCACAAGTTGGAAACACCTAGAAGGCAAACAAAAACAAAATGAGAGGAAATGGGACAAAGAAGACAGTAATCACATTTGTTCACTTTTAATTTACCAAATGGCAGTCAGTCTTTTAAAAAACCTATCTGTTGAAATGCAGTTGAATTTAACATAAATAACTGAAAATGAAAAAGCGTTCGAGAAATGGTGTGGAAAAGATAGCCAGCATCACTCTGAAATAGAGACTGGATTTCCATTCTACTGTCGGAAACTAGATAAATAATTTCCCTTCAAAGGAAAAACTTTACTGCTTCAAGCACTCACACACCAACCCCTAAGCATATCAACTTGACATATTGAGGGATCTTCAGCTGAAGACTCTTAACAGGAGTAAAAGAAGCTGGAGCAACTTTTACTGTGCTCCCAAAATCTGTCTTTAGATTCATAAGTTTCTAGCTGTTCACCTGGAGTATCATATCCTGCACGGAGTCAAGAATGTCTTTTGCAACTGCTGAAGGGACAACTTGTCTCTTCTATCTCATTCAAGTAATTTGAAGCTGGGGAAGTAAGTTTAGAAAAGTAAACAAGCAGAATAGCGCTAATTCTATAATTTAATTGATAAGTTCTAATGTAATAAAGCCTTGCCAATCCTCTCCTGCACCAGAGACATGTAGTCCTCTGGATCTTCTTAAACTCCTTTCACCTTGATCTTGGGTGGATGGAGTTATAGCCCAACCACACTTAGAGGGCCACATGTTTTCCACTCTAGTTTCCTATTGATATTTTGCAGTAAATCTTGATTTCCTTCATCAATCTGGAACTTTCTTTTGTTCTTGCTTATGATCTTGCCACGGCGCATGCTGTCAAATTACGTATATGCCATATCTTCTGTCCTACTGTTCATAATATCATTAGATACAAACATTCACATTTAATGTGGGACTCACTGAAAATATTCAGCCATCCCCTTAGAGAATTGTTTGACAATAATAATAATAATAATAATAATAATAATAAATATATTGCAAATTATTACAACAAAGATAATTATTGGAAGTAATTACCTAATTCTGCTATTTATGGCCAAGAAGGATATATTTATGACTAACACTTTTGCTGGAGACATTATTGGATATATGTAACATATCCAATAAAGCATATAACACCCCTTTTGTCCCATAGCTACGGGGATAACTATCACCTAGAAGATACTGCTGTTCATTTAATATGACTTTCATCATATTTTCCCCAAACTTTTGTTTGGTCCACAGTGACTTCACACCTCAGGGTCAATGCACTGTATCTTTGGTCAGTGTCTTGATGGGACCCTATTATTCCTAATATACCATTCAGGACTCTCATTTATAATCAAGGTAGTGACTTTTCATTTTCTCAGTTTTATAGGGAGTCCCTGTTCTCAAGAAAGATAATCATTGTCTTTCCTTCTCTTCACATGTTCCTGTCATTACTTTGTTCCTGTCAGTGTCTTAATTTCTTGTGTCATTATAATTTTCCTTTCCTCCCCCTGTTCCAGTTTCTGCAGTTAAGATAGATTTAGGAAGTGCTCATAGGACTAGAAATTTTGTGTCACGGGATACTTTCTTCCTTCACTGCAGTCTAGTTATATGAGGAAGAGGGCACTACCCCCCAAATAAGAATTCTGTCCCACAAATGAAATTTTCCTTCAGCCTTCAAAAGTTTAAGCACTGTCATTATCCAAAACTTCAGTTGCTATTTAGAAATATGTTTAAGGCACCCAAAGAAAAAGGTCAGGCAGAATTACCAAGTTCATGTGAACACAGAAAATATAGAGATCTAGGTGTGAACCATTTTCATTGACTCATCAATGAAAACGGTACACACCTAAATCTCTAGATGGCCCATGTGGTCTCTTCCAACTCTGTGGTTATACAAAAATTTGAGGACCTTCAGGAAGACAAAACTCATATTGGGGAAAAGTCCTCATTTTGACCCTCCTGGTAGCTCCAACCCTGCTCCTTGATTGAGTACCTTACATTAATTTGTGTTTGTTTGTTTGCACACTGCATGCTGGAGTCCATGTCATGCAAGTGTGGAGAAGAACAAATCACAGACCACTTACTACAATGCAGTCCTGCCACATGCAAAATGGAGGACCTTCTTACAGCAACACCAGAGGCACTCCAAGCGAAGGAAATTTAGTATAATGCCAAGTTTTTAATTTTGTGGTTTTTCTATACATTATAAGTTTATTCTCAATTCGCTTCAGACATGATAAATGAATGAATGAAAGAATGAATAAATCTGTGAGGTTTAATATGTTACAACCTCATACCCTGGAAGCCAGGAAAATTGGGGCTTTTTTGACTGAAATACTCTCTATAAACACTATATTAATCTACAGTTTTAAAAACTCTAGTTTCTTTTGCTTTGGCATAGGCCTAATAGTTTTCCTTATGGTTTAGCAAAATAACTTGTAGTACTGGATGAGTCAGGGAGACTCATCCTCATAATAATAGCCTTCAGGTTTCTTGTGAATTTCAGGGGGGGAAAAGACTTAGAATAAACCCTTTCTCAATTTTGTGTATTCTGTTACCTTGGTAATTTTCTCAAAATTGAGACAAGCATCTGAAAGATTATGGAGATAGATATAGGCACTTGAGATCCCCTGAGATTTGGCTCCAGGATTCTCATTGATACCAATATGGGTGGGATGCTGAAGTCTCATTATATATAATGTAGTAAAATTGTGTCCCTTACATAAAATGAAAAAAAATCAAGCCATGGGTTGTTGAATCCATGGCTGCAGAATATGTGGGAATGGAGGGATTTCTCAGATGGAGAATATGGAAGTTGGGATGATCATATTTCATTCCGAAGTCCATGTTAAGTCCTAGGCATGCATAGCAAGGAAAGTTTGGTTCAAAACATATTGGTGAAAGCAGCCCTTTTCTATGAGTTTGTGGATGGAAAATAATAGGCTTCAAGTTTTGATTACCAATCTGATTCATAATCCACATAAACCCCTCTAGCGGATTGAATTAATTATATATATGTTTTAAAGGTTTTTATAATGTGTTTTAACAATGTTATTAATGGATTTATATGTATTGTTTTGCTTTTATGAATGCATTTTTGGACATTAAATGTTGCCAATTTTTGTAAGCTGCCCTGAGTCCCCTCGGGTGAGAAGGGTGGGGTATAAATGTTGTAAATAAATAAATAAATAAATAATTTACTTGTATCCCATCAACACCATAAAACTGGATGCCTGCTTCTGAAGTGTCTCTCCTTGGGGCAACCTTTCAAGACTATAGGCTAGATCCTGGACCCACCTTTTATAGGCCTTAGAGCATCCCACTATGGCCTTAGAGACTTCAACCTTCAATTTGTTAATTAAAACTTTGCCTTCAGACAGTGCCATGGACCTTCAATTGTGTTAAAACTTGTGAAAACACCTTCCTCACTACTTCCACAAGTACCACCGAACCCTACACTCTCCCAAATACTACTGCTTTCCTATGTGACCAAGTCACTTCCAGTTGCCATCTTGAGAGTATATGGGGTGGATAGCCACTATCCTGCACACAGGTAAAGGCATATTTACAGACATGTACACCAGAATGTCACCCATCCATCATGCCATTGGCTGATCATTCACATATTTAGCTCACAGACCTTCAGGAACATATCACAGAGAAACAACTTCTGTACCTCAGTCAATAGTAGCAATATGTGAAGATGCCTAAACCCAGATCTTCTTAACAAGCATATCATATTGCACATTTCTCAAAACCAGACTCTGATTTAAAAGATCCATCAGTTTCTTCCACTAGACCTGTATTTTCATTTCTGTATTTCACATTTAGCACGTAGCTAACAGGAAGCAAGTGGCGATTTCCGATTAATTCTGCCCTAGATTTTCCAAATACAATCACTAATTCTTTTTTGACTTACTTTTCCTCAATCAGTTACAGAAGCTTTGAACAATATAACATTTCAAGTACATTGTGATGCCTAATGAATTACAGACCTCTTGATTAATAGCACTTGTTCAGCATCACATCAATGGAGTATGAAATGTAAAAGAACGGAGGTGACGTTTCTGCCTAGTGTGTTTTCTCCTAAGAGACAGGCCAGACATTATCAGAACTGGGCGTATATTTTGAATTCCCTCCTATTCCTCTGCTGGTGTATTTTTTATTCTACAAGTATGCCTTTCTGTCTTAGGCTGATGCTTGCTATCTGAGTCTTTAACACTCAAGTGGTTTGCTGCAGATTCTGCTGAAACATCAGTACTGAACAATGACTGTTGCAATCAGTAAACCTCCATTCGCCCAGCCTGGCATGTGGTGTGAAGAACTGGGGTTGGAGAGGAAGCGGGAGGGAGGGAGAAGAGGAGAAGCCAGAAGCATACTGCTTCAGCCAGAGACATCATCAAACAAACAAGCTGCAGCGGCATATCTGTCACAAAGCCACTGGTGAATTGCAGTTGACGGAAGGCATACTTCACTCCTGCTGTATCAAAGTTTATGTATTTTGTGAATCTTATTTCACCGGGTGAAAGCCAAAGAGTTTTATGAGGGGCTCAGTCTTTTACCAGTCTGAAATAAATTCATTCTATGCTTTATAGCAGAACTTGACAGTAGTCTTTGGGCCAGCGTGTACGGGTGCTTATTGGTAATTTCTCTCTTACAGTTACTGTTGATGGCTTTCATGTTAGTGGGGAAATGGATCTGCCCTCCGTTTTAGTCTAAATATAAAGGAGCAAGTCAATGTGCTGAAGCCTCCTGCCCCCCCCCCCCCCCCACATATATATACATTGGTTCTAACTTTTTGATAAACTGCAAGACTAGGCTAAAAAATATTGCAGATTCCCACTTATGTGAACACCACCAGTTCCCACTGGTTATTTGTGGACTCAAATGGCTATGTGTTGGAAAAGGAGGTTGAGCATGGCAATACCAGCTTTCTCTCCTGTTGCATTCCCACAGATAGTTTATTGCTCTGTGATTTGGTATTGCCAGTAAAGCAAACATGTATTTGCTTTACATGTTTTTCTCTCCAGGGTACAACAGGATTCTGTGACATATTGGAACAGATGGGAGTTCAATAACAATAAAGCTGCATATGTTGTCATTAGACATTTTTCAGACCACCATTTATGCAATTTTGGCTTTTAAAATGCCATGCATGTGTAGAAGACAATGGCCACATTCCAGGGATCCTGTCAATCAGATGGTTAGTACTATTCTTTTGAACAGCATCAACCATCTGTTTGAATGTGAGGGAAAGTTGGATACCTATTCCCAAAAAGTGCTCTAAGTTCTCAACGCTCACAATTTTCCATTTGAATTTGCAAAGTGGATTCTGATCCTGCTATGGGAAAAGTCATACTGTAGGAGAAGTGGAAGTGGAAGTGGAAGAAGAAGAAGAAGAAGAAGAAGAAGAAGAAGAAGAAGAAGAAGAAGAAGAAGAAGAGGAAGAAGAGGAAGATGATGATACTATGGTAAGGTAAAGGTTTTCCCCTGACATTAAGTCCAGTCATGTCCAACTCTGGGGGATGGTGCTCATCTCCATTTCTAAGCCAAAGAGCTGGCATTGTTCGTAGACACCTCCAAGGTCATGTGGTACAACCTTGAAAATTGTGCATGCAACACTTATTCTAATGCATGCTTTCTGATCCAGAATACAATTAGCATTCATAAGGCTACTTCTGTGGTCATGTTGCCATCATTGGGTGAATTTTCAACTTATAATACTTTCATTTGAACAATTTAGTGCCAACTATTCAGTTTACAATCTATCAAAATTAAACTCATGTCTGTTTTAGCATTCAGAATAGTTATAACATGGCAAAAATGCACACAATTACAAGGTACTTTTGACAATTTGAGGTGAATTAATTTAATGACAATGTTTTTACAAATATAAATATGTAAGTAAGACAGGAGAGGCAGAATTTGTTGATGAATTTAATTTAGGGATGAAATGAACTGAAGCAAAGAAAAGAGTCACAGAATCATAAATCTTGGATTGGATCCTAAGGACTGTTTAGTCCAATCCCTTGCCAGTAGAGGAATCCACAGCCAAAGAGCACACACCTAACTTATGTTTAAAAACCTCCAGTGCAAGTAAGGGGTTTGTTCCACATAAGTACTTTGAACTTAAAGTACAACAACAATTTTCAGGAGTACATTGACTGTATATTCCTGCATGACTAGAAGGGTGGACTGGATGGCCCTTGTGGTCTCTTCCAACTCTATAATTCTATGATGCTGTGAGTCTAATAATAACAATAATAACAAAAATATATGTTATATCAGGATATTGAACTATATAGACCCCTTGTTTAACTGAGGAGGTACTTTCCTATGTTCAGTGGGGTGACAAATTGTCAGCAGTGACGTCTATTGTAGCTACATTATTTGACAATATATAATAGTTTGGGGGAAGGGTGGAAGAATGACTTCTATTGCTGCTGGTAAGTGCTCTCCTTTTCTATCACACAGGTTACAAAGTGGTTGCAGAATGTACTTTTATAATAGCAACAACAATTTGCTTTTAGCAGATAATAGAATGAGCTTTCTAAGGACTAGGCTGTACTAAAAATATAAGGCTTATGAAAGAATCAAGGTACAGCAACCTGGTTGTCCCTTGAACAAGTAACAACATGGCTTTATTTTGCTATATGGATGGGACCTTGGCTTGCATTGTATATATAGTTGGAAAGGTCAAGGTACCATCTGTGCAGCACAATAAGACCACATTGTAACTGGGTCCCCTGGCACAGCAGTATATATTTGTAGTAAAGTGAAAATCTTCAACGCACTGGCTGCTACAGATCACATTGCCTTTTTCTCCCTTTCCTCTTTCTCTCTCTACACATGTGCACACAGTCACACACATACACCATGCCCTGAGGACATCTCTAGAGAATCCTTCTCTTCCATTTACTGTGTTCGGAGGTCTTTGATTTAATGACAAAGTCGTTGTTTGTCAAAATCTGTTGATCTGAGGAAGTATGGTTAACCTTTCTGCAACACATAAAAAAGAATGTGCATATTGTGGAAAGAATGGAACAAAGAAAATGATCCAGGAAATTAATCACACTTGTAGGGTGTCGTACTATTTTTCACATTTAGTTGGGATGTTGTTGGGACTGATGGGTTCCCCAGTTTAAAATATTTCATGTTCTCTAAAGACACAGAGAGCTTTGTGGGGGAAGCTAGAAGCTTCCATATCTGTAGTGCTTTGAATTCATTCTGGGCTTTATTCCAGACTTCATAGACACTGAATTCTATTTCAGGTTCAGCACATTGGATAGCTCATTTAAAGTTTTGACTAAAACCCAGAGTTGATTCCCCATAGCCCTGACACAAACTCTTCCAGCTGTCCCCAGTTTCCAGAGATAACACTCCTACTGCTAACCAATAAAAAGGCATTGTATCCACAGTCCACCTTCTTTCTCTTTCATGAGTTTTTTTTTTGTTTCAAAGGTGGAAGAACCTTTGAAATTCATCTGAAGCTCACCTGTTTGACAAATCATTTCTAGTTGTTGCCAACCCTAATGCAGGAGGTACATGGGGTCAAATTTATGCCACCATTTTTAAAAAGGAAAATATCACCCCACCATGAAAAGATGGTGATGGAAACATCAGGTTAGAGTGAGTTGTATTCCAAACAAAGACCTATCAAACAACTTCCTATTTTAGAACCAGTGAGGTTCTTCACTCTCCCAACTTTTCTGAAAACAGTTTCACAGTTTGGCTTTGCTGCTACTTAGGAAACAGCAGGAGGGCTGTTCACCATCAGTTGGATATGAATACTATCAGCTCTGCCTAAGTGCAAATTTGGATGTGACAGAAATTCTCAAAAAATGAATATTGCAGTGTCATAAATTGGATCTTCCTAATTTATTCAAATCTGCTCTGGACTTTAAAGGATTCTTCCTTCCTCCCCCTCAACAGCCCTAATCACATCATCCCTTCCAAATTTAATTCCTTTAATGCTAAATGACGTACCAGGATTGTGTGAAAAAGAACTTGCTGCGTTTCGTTTTTTACCTTTTGAAATATCTTGTGGAGCTGTACAATGTTCCATTCTGCTGAGCAGATAAACTTTGCCAGTGGTCCTGTTGGCCAGCTGAGGTGGGGATCCAAGAGATGCTGGATTAGAAACAACGAAAAAGTTACAAGAAGCAAGAAAGCTTTCAAGTTTGTTAAAATTCATCCAAAAGGATAGGAAGCATAAAGATTTTGCTATAATTGACCAACCTAATTACCTGCAGTTTTTGTCTATTTCAGAGAATCCCAGATTAGGAAGGTGATCCTAGAATTGGGAAATATTGCCGACTCCCATTTGGGGGGAGCCCCGGTGGCGAAGTGTGTTAAAGCGCTGAGCTGCTGAACTTGCAGACCGAAAGGTCCCAGGTTCAAATCCTGGGAGCGGCTTGAGCACCCACTGTTAGCTCCAGCTCCTGCCAACCTAGCAGTTCGAAAACATGCAAATGTGAGTAGATCAATAGGTACCACTCCGGCGTGAAGGTAACGGCGTTCCATGCAGTTATGCCGGCCACATGACCTTGGAGGTGTCTACAGACAATGCCGGCTCTTCGGCTTAGAAATGGAGATGAGCACCAACCCCCAGAGTCAGACATGACTGGACTTAACGTCAGGGGAAACCTTTACCCTTACCCATTTGGGGATGAGATTTTGTTTATAGTGACATTACACCAGGAACATGTCTCCCATCTACTAAATCATCATACTCAATCAATCTTTTATTCAAAATATATATGGCATGCTTTATATGAAAATTAAGTACCAGTAGTGATGGTACTTTCAACTTATTCTGGGTTTCAGTCTAAATCTTGGAGGAGCTGTCCAAGGTGCTGCACCTATTATGGGGACAACTTCATTTACTCTGTAATTTTTTAAATGGATATTACAGATTGAATGTCCCTTAGCAAAAAATACTTTGGGCCAGGAGTGTTCCATATATCTGAGTTTTTCAGATTTTTGAATAATTGCATATCCCATATTTACTCACATATAATGCATCAACTAAGGGGGAGGTTAACCAAAAATAGTGAGCAATAGATTTGAGTAAATATGGTATATAATGGAGATTGGATCCATATCTAAGCATAACATTCATTTATGTTTCGAATGCAACTTATATACATGCATTTTATGCACAATATTTTAAATAACTTTGTGCATGAAACAATGTTTGTGCAGATTCAACCATCCAAATGCAAAAGTGCCACTATCTCCACCACCCAGACAAATTTTGATGTTGGAGTATTTTGGAATTTTATACCATATAGAAGATTTAGAAATTTGCTAGATAACAATGTCCTATAAGGAAAATTTGACTGGGATAATTACTTAGTGAAAGGTAAAGGTAAAGGTTTTCCTCTGACATTAAGTCTAGTTGTATCTGACTCTGGGGGGTGGTGCTCATCTCCACTTCTAAGCTGAAGAGCCGGCATGACACCTCCAAGGTTATGTGGCCAGCATGACTGCATGGAGCACCGTTACCTTCCCATTGGAGAGGTACCTGTTGATCTACTCACATCTATATGTTTTCAAACTGCTAGGCTGGCAGAAGCTGGGGCTAACAGAGAGCACTCATCCTGTTCCCCGGATTTGAACTGCTGACCTTTCAGTCAGCAAGTTCAACAGCTCAGCGGTTTAGCCTGCTGCACCACCAGGGGCTCTACTTAGTGAAAACTTGACCTCATTTGCCCTAAAACAGGGATTCTGAAAATGTCAGGGTCTGGGAGTGGCCACAAGTTATCTTACTAAGTTCAAAAGATCAAGACCAGAGACTTTCCTATTAGGTATAAATGACCAAAACTTAGGAAAAAATACGGACAAACTCCTCTTCCTATTAACCACGGCAGCGAGGATATGCTTCACAAAAAGATGGAAAGAAAAGGTAACACCAGAAGAAGAAGAATGGATAATAAAAACTTGAGAAATAAGAAACATGGATAGACTTACATACCTCATATCAAAAAACAAAGGAGAAACAATAAGAGACAAATCACCAATTATCTGAACAAAGGCTATGGAAAGATAAAATTCTAAAGAAGTTTAAAAAACATACACCATACTAAACAATGGAAAGTAAAAAGGAGAACAGAGAAAACAAGAAGATAAACAAATAACAGAAAGGCAGGATCCCCACGGAAGATAATCGGAAGTCATTTTTATCTCTTTTTTCTTTTTCTTTTTTTCTTTTCTTTTCTTTTTTTTCTTCTTTCTTTTCTTTTTTCCCCTTCTTATCTTTACTATCTGTTTTTAACATGTATATAAAATTCAATAAAAATTATTTATTTATCTTTCTAGTCTTCTATATAGTAAGATAGCCCCTTGAATTCCAAAAACAGTAGTTCCCAACCTTTGGTCTTCCAGGTATTTTGGACTTCAGCTTTCACAATTACTAACAGCTGGGAAGCTGGATGGGATTTTTAGGAGTTGAAGTCCAAAATAACTGGAGGGCCAAAGATTGGGAACAACTGTCCTAAACCCATCAAGTCAAACTAGAACCTATTGTGTTATCATGGAAATCTTCCCCTTTAACCAGCCATGCCAATCAATAAGCATTGTTTATCAAATTCATCCCACCCTGTAATTTCAGCCCCACCTCTCTGGGGGCTGAAAGGGGTGCCATGAATACAGGAGACGGTACCCAGAATTCATCCAACAAAATCTTTATTAAGTTTCCTACCACACCATGCACATACTATAAATTAAGGTACTTTTAAACCAATGGGATAGTGAATTATAACTTGCACCAATCACAATAAATATCCACCTTTACAAATGTCTGTACAATGTCTATAAAATGTCCATGTCTATAAATGAGACTTATGTCAGATTTGGAAAAAGTCCCCTGATACCTTGCCTTGGCCATTGGCACAACAAATCGGCTTCTGATCCTGCCCTCGGTCTCTGCATGTTTTCATTAGAGCAGATTGGAGCCAGCACACCAGGAAGCCGACCCCAGAGGCTTCGGACATTAACCTCACCAGCTCACCTTTTTATCCTAGCTTCCAGTACCTTTTGTCAAAAAAATCCTTTCTCATGTCAATGACACATAACCCCTCCTGTTCTTCTGCTTAGAGTGCAAAGCTCTTACAGCTTATTTCTAGCAGTTGCAGCCAGATAAGGATGCTACCCAGGTATGTTCTGCCACCTCTGGAGCAAGGTAAATCTGTATAGGTTGTAAATTATTTTCATCTGTTTAAACTTGAAATTTTAATGTTTTGTTAAATTATTTAATATGTTTAAATTACACCTCATTGTTCTAAGTTCAAATATTTCTAAATTGTTTTGAATTGATTTTGTATGCAGTCCAGATACTCTATGATATTGGCTTTGATATAAATAAATGAGATATAAATGAGATCTGGACTACTTAAAACTGAACAGCCAAATTCTATGGACGTGTTTCCTAAAAGAGTACTATATTTATTCATATCCAACACTCACCTTTTTTGACTAAATTACCTTGCCAAAATTAGGGTGCACCTTAGATTTGTGTAATAGGACAATCTTAGAGCTGAGCAAAAGCAATAGGGGAAGCTGCTTCAGGAGCACATGGAGCTTCTATTTGAGGGATGCCATCTGTAATTTAATTTGTCATAGCTCAATGCTATGTAATCCTGGGATCTATAGTTTGACAAGGTATCCACATTCTTTGGTAGAGAAGGCTCAAGGCCTTGTAAAACTACAGCCCCCATGATTCCATACCATTGAGCCAAGATAGTTAAAGTTGATTCATTCTACAGCATAGATATGCTCCAAGGTTTCTTTTCCATTGCTGAAAGCTTTGGTGTTCTAATACAATTGTTTTCAAAGAAGAATTCTAAGCAGGCAGCTTAGAAAGTACCTTTTGCTGCTGCGTATTACATTTGTCAGTATATATATATATATTCAGGGTTTTGCAAATTGAGGTGCACATTTGATTCGATGCTATGTATGTATGGGTAATTGTTTTCTTCTTGCTTGGTTTTGTAGTACTCTATAGACACAATATATGATACTTATCCAATATCATACCTATTTGCATGGTGTACTTGATGGATAAGTGGAGATAAGGCTCACAGGGTCACAGTGCCTAGTCTTTTTTATTAAAGGGGATGATGACATCACCTTTCTCCCCACTACTTCAGCTATTTCTTGAGCTTAGCTGCAATCTTCTGGAAGAGAAATGTCCCTTTTCTTAGCAACAAGATACTATTGTGGGCTGCCTTGTGAAACAAACTCTTTCTTCTTCTTCTTCTTCTTTTTGCAAATCATCCATGAATGGGTAATTCATCTGCTTGTAGAGATGACAACTACTAGAACTGGTTTGCTGATATGGATCAACACATGTGTCTTCAATTGTGAATGCTACTTGGTGGTGTGGGTTTTGGGGTCATTATGATGAATGACAGCTTTTCAAAATTTTACCACTTTAACACTTCTGTTAATGAGC
Source organism: Anolis carolinensis (assembly GCF_035594765.1). Taxonomy (NCBI): domain Eukaryota; kingdom Metazoa; phylum Chordata; class Lepidosauria; order Squamata; family Anolidae; genus Anolis; species Anolis carolinensis. The sequence goes on along the minus strand of NC_085842.1, from coordinate 281,800,917 downwards.
TGAAGGTAATGTAATATAGATTGCTGGAATGCTGTGGATCATATCTGGCCACTCAGAAGAAAGATCATATCATGTAACCTTTTGGCATATAGTTAAATGGTAGAATTCACTACACATGGCTGCCAATTTCAATTATTTTAAAAGGGGATGGACTCATAGAGGATGTAGTTCTCTCAATAGCTCTTAGTCAGGATGGCAAAATCTTACTTTTAGTGTCAAAGGCAGTGAACTTCTGTATAACAATTACTAGAGAGCATGACATGTAGTTGCACTCCTGTCCTGCTGTTAGGCTTCCTAAAAGTTATGTATTTGTTTGATCCAATATGACTCTTCTTGACTTCTGTTCATAGCTGTTTGTTTTTTCTAAAAATAATGGATTGATAATAAACAATTCTTAATTTTATCCATCAGAATGATAACAATATCAGCTGAAGTTATTAAAGTGGCCACATTCCACCAAACAACCTTTTCTAACTAGATTAGAACATCTATAAATCTGTGAACTCCACCAGGTTCTTATCTCTCCTTAAGAAATACGCACAATTCACAGGCTTATACAGACAGTCCCTGTGTTACAAATATCTGATTTACAAATTACTCATAGTTAAGAATGGGGGTGGGACAATAGGAAGTGGCAGAAACCTGCCCCCAGGAAGGGAAATTCACTCCTGAAAAAGTTATCATGTGGAAAAGGTGTCTCCACTGAAGCTTTATCACCAATCCTTGTTTCCACGACAAAATTTTCAAGGCTAGAGTTACACTTTAAAAATGTACCTGTTCCAACTTACATACAAATTCAACTCAAGAACAAACCTACACAACCTATCTTGCTTGTAACTTGGAGACTGCCTTGCCAAATGCAATTTAAATGAAGAAATCATTCCTTAAAGAGAAAAAAGTGTCTGACATGTGAAACTCTGCCTTCTTATACTCCACAGGTACAACGCATTTAAATCAAAAGTGTGGAATAATTTACTTGCTAATCATGAAAAATGAATTTCTATAGCACTTAACAATTCATTAGTATTCCTAATATTTCTATTTGTGTCACCATGACAGGGTGCTTGGAGGAATAACAAAGGAGAAGGAGGTAGGAAAGTTGCCGCTTGTATATTTTATCACTGAATTGTATGCTTTTTATTTTATGATGTTTTATTTAACGTAGATTTCATTGGTATTTATTTTTCTGTTGTATGCTCCTTTTAGACGGTTTTGATTCTGAAATCAAACTTCTGCTTAGATTATATCATTTCACACTACAGAAGCAGGTATCATGTAGGTGGGTGAATGCTTCTCCTGCTCTCCATGCATGCAGAAAACCAGCATATCAAGAAGAAAACTTTGATAGCTCTAAATTCAGATAAATTCAAAGAGATTAGGGCCATAGTGGGCTATTGTCCAGAAAACCATATAACATATTTTGTATTACAAGCAACACCCCTCTATATTAGTTTTTGTAAAATGTGAGGGGGAGGGTGATGTTGTGCTCTGCTTGTGAGCTTCCCTTTACATGGTTTGTTGACCGCTGTATGAAAAAAAATCTGGATCAAGCAGTCACTTGGTGTACTACAGCAAGCATTTCTTTTGTTCTCATGATGAAAATTATTCACTTCCAACCTCATCAGGCAAGGGAGGGTCATCTTCTCCCCGCTTCTCTCTGTTGTCAGAATGGAGTCCCACGGGACCTGTTACATGATGCAGGGCAACTTCAGACAGGGCTCTATGGGGCTCTGTTCTGGCAAGGAGGAGTCTGGTGTTTACCCGATTCCTCATTGAAGGAAGTGAAGAGGAAGTGGGGGAAGACTGATCTGATGTGGGAAATGACGTGGGAAATGACGGACCCCAATGGGAAGGAATAGAGCCTGATGGTTCCTCTGCTTTCCCCCACTTTTGCCCTGCCTGTCTGATGAGATCCTGAGAATGCTCTAGCTCTAGATTTCTTAAATGAAGTAAGGATCAAATTATATTATCTACAAGACCACTTCCAGCTCCATGATGCTACTTTGTACCAGCACTCAGCTAAGGGTATTGTGTAGTGGTCTGAGCATTGGACTGGGGCACTGGGAGACCAGGTTTCAGTGCTTCAACTATGGAAATCTATTGGATGATCTTCAGCAAGTCATATTATTTTAGTCTCAGAAAAAGGCAAGGACAAACTCTCTCTGATAGGTTTGTCTTATAGTTGCCACAAATTTGAAATAATATGAAGACACACAGCAGCAACAACACCACCAATGGTACTGCTAATTATAAGTTGAACTGATTATTACTGCATGCGTAAATAACATGTCCTTCCAATTTCATACAGAAGTGCACTGGAGTAGTAACTAAAAAGTTCTCCAAGAGAATGGGAATGCATTCTCCACTGTACCTAAAGCAGCAGACTGTATATTATGTGGCACATAATTCTGTTCTCAATCTTGTTGCTGCACCTCACTATACTCAATGGGAGCAATGACCCTGAACATACTGGTGTTTTTCTTCAGGTCTTTTTATTTTCCATTCATTTCAAGGTGGCTTGTACATCAAACTGCCTGTGTCAGCTGTGCCTGTAAGGTTATAACAGAAGGCGGACTTAAAGCAGAGGTTTCAAATGCAACACCCCAATATGCAAACCTAAAATGAGCCATTTGTTCATGGTCCAGAAGGAACCATACTATAGCTCATACTATAGCTACTGTTTAGGTAAGTGGGGTGTTTATCATCTAATTCCCAAATTCTTCTCAACCACAAGGGGATATGTGGTATTACATAGATGTGGCAATGCAGATGGTTGGGTGGAAAACTGCAAGTACTTAGTGACCCTCTGGCTCTATTTCTGGTGGCTGCCTCCTGCCCAACCTAGTGGCAAAGCCAGACTATCAAGGATGCAATTGGAAAACATGCTCCAGAGCCCTAAGTTCACTTAGGGAGCTCATATTGTTGCTGGTATCACATATTTTGAGTTCTGTAATGTTGCCAAAAAAGAAATGCTCTTTGGGAAATAGGGACTCTAGGGCCCCTTTCACACAGCTGAATAAAACCCCTCATTATATGCTTTGAACTGGAAAATATGGCAGTGTGGACTCAGATAACCCAGTTCAAAGCAGATATTGTGGGATTTTCTGCCTTGATATTCTGGATTCTATGGTGGTGTCGGTCCTAAATCTCCCTTCTCCATTGCTTCCCAAAGGTTGCTGATATTTACTAATCACCTTAGCCACATCAGAGCAGCTGCAAGTTGAAGATGCCAGCTGCAGGTTAAGGTCAGATCATGGTCTCAGTCACCATGGCTAGGGCATAGTCAGGGATTGGGCTTGTTTTGATCCAAAATCATTTCCAAACCTGCTTTATCATAGAACAAAGCTGTTGGAGGAGTTTATATATATTCATAAAGGGAGGCCAGTTTTTACAATTCTGGGGCTGATAAAGCCCCAAACAGTAAGTATCAGCTCAGTAAGTTTCATATGATATATTAGCTACACAGTTTAAAAAGTAAGGCTAACTTTCTGTGATTCTCAAAGAAACTCCCACCCCCTCCAGAACAAGTACAAATCTAGTGCTCAGAACTGGGGTGGGATCATTTGGGGTTTCCAATTTTGTAATGAAATAGTCCTGTCTAAATTAGACACACTGTGCCTCATCCTCCCTTGCCATTTAAGTAATTGAACCATCTTTATAGTTTCTAATAGAAGAAATGGGTCATAAGGTATGTCATTAAGCCTAAGAGTAATTTGTTCAGTTTCTTAAAGGTCCCTAAAGGATTTTCTAGGGGTACATTCTCACTCCATCTGTAACGAATCAGAGGACCATAGGAAGTTCTCTCCCTCAGTATCAAGTATGCCACAGTGTTTCTAAAAGCAAGGGGTCACATCACACTATTTAGCAACAACCATTTCTTTAGTCACTTCATTTCTATACTATTTTCCACATCTACCAATAGTTCAATGTGAAGTACATTTTTAAAAAATAAAACAATATTAAAACAAAACTTAAAAAATAAAATTATCAATTAAAACCATGATTCATTAAATGATTTACACACTGTCTTGGTAGTTTGGAAAAGTTATCTTTTTGAATTGCAAATCTCAGAATCCTCTTCCTCAAATGAACACTAATATTTTAATGAGGTAAGTTTGTTGGAGAATTGTATGTGAAGACCTACAAGCAGTGGTTGGACAATTCCAGATCTTAGAAAAGTTATTAATGTTGGCTAGGCATAATAGGGGTAAGGACATGGAAATCTGGGAGGTGTCATCCGAAAAGCCATTGTTCCAAGCTCTCTAAACCAGGTGTATTGTTAAAAGGACTTGTATCTTGAGTTGTTCCATCCATCTCCATTTGCAGTGCCCCCTCCCCGATATACTCCACACCATTATCAGTGTCTCCCAGACTCCAGTAGGAGATTGTTTGAAGGGAAGAAATTTAGAATCTGAAAAATAAACTACATTATTTATTCAATGCATAGTGAGCTGCTATTTTTTCCACTTTTCTTCTGAAGTAAACACTCTGGAACCCAATCTGAACAGGATTCACCTGCATAAGAGATGTGACTTGGATCTAAATTTACTAAAGCCACTTTCTCTCACATGGGAATTAATTTTTTTAAAATGGCTGCCTTCAAGATATTTCCAACATAAGGCATTCCTTCGAGAAAACCTATTATGGGGGTTTATTGGCAGAATTTGTTCATAGGGGGTTGGACATTGTAGTCCTCAGAAGTTCAGAGAGTGTGACTTGCCTACGGTCACTGAGTAGATTTCATGGCTGAGTGAAGATTCAACTCTGTTTTCCCGGTATCCTAATGCAATACTGAAACCACTACATCACACAGCTCTCATATTCCAAATACATATACAAATATAGATAGATATTAAAACAAAAAAAACTGGGAGAAGATGTAATTTATCCCATTTGCATGCTTTTGGACTGATCCATTTTGCAACATAGAAGCTTACTTTGAGAAAAAAAATAGTTGCACTTAAGATATTTAGCATAATATGTTGTTGAATTATATGTAGATAGAATATCTTGAACATCTTGCAAACATTTCTTTCTTCTACATAAAGTAAACTTAAAATGAAGCAATTGTACATTTCTGTTTACTCAGTATACAACAACCTAAATAATAATTGGCAGCATTAATTATTATCATGTACGCTGGAACTCGATCGACAGACCCAGTTTTTTGAACTGAACACGCCTACCTGTATTTTATAATGTGTTTTATGAATACTGATGTAAGTTAATAATTATTTAACTGATTTATATTGCACTGTATAATTTTATATATGCGTTTTATTGTAAGCCGCCCTGAGTCCCCTGTTGGGTGAGAAGGGCGGGATATAAATATTGTAATAAATAAATAAATAAATAATAAACCTTTTAAAGATCATCTTAACTGCTTTTAATCTGTATTTTAACTGTTTTAATCTGTATTTTCAACTTGTTACATTTTATGTGACAAGACATGTTATAAAGGGCATCTTCATTCCTATAAGGTGGCAATATATGCAGTGAAGATATCTTTCTTCTCTTCATGCATTGCATCTGCAGATTCACATCCCCTCCAAACCCATTGTTAGAACCTTCAGGAGCTCACTGTGATGCTTTTAAAGACCATTTTGCAGATAAAATCTCTCACATAAGAGCTGACATAGATGCTGTAATTGGAGCAAAGGCTAACAACAAGGTGTCCAACAACTCTGTAAGTAGGATTACACTTAAAAGAAGCAGTAGTTAGACTGCTGCTGAAAAAACCCTCCCTGGATTCCCTGGGCCTTAATAGTTACATGCCAGTGTTTAACCTTCCTTTTTTGAGCAAAATAATTGAAAAGGCAGTTACCCTCCAACTCCAGGCAATCTTGGATGACACACACTTCCTTGACCCATTTCAAACCGGCTTCAGAGTAGGATATGGAGTTGAGACTGCTATGGTCGCCTTAGTGGATGATCTCTATCTCTAGACCTCTCAGTGGCTGTCGATACCATCAACCATGGCATCCTTCTGGAATGCCTGGAGGGGCTGGAAATTGGAGTCACTGTGTTGCAGTGGTTCCAACTGTACCTCTCAGGCAGGTTCCAGATAGTGGCGCTTGGGGATAACTTCTCCTCAAAAAAGGAGCTGTTCTGGGGTATCCCACAAGGTGCCATTCTATCCCTAATGCTCTTTAATATTTACATGAACCACTGGGAGAGATAATTTGTAGGCATGGGTCAGGGTGTTATCAGTATGCTGATGACACCCAAATATATTTGTCCATGCCTGCAAAAACAGCTTCAACTAAGGATAACATGTCTCCTTTAAATGAACCTCCTTTGAATGAATGAAGGAGTTAATGGGTTGGATGAGGAAAAACAATCTGAAACTGAATCCAGCCAAACAGAGGTGCTTGCCATCAAGGGTCCCAATCTGGGGGTGGAGGTGTGTCAATCAGTTCTGGATGGAGTTACACTCCCTCTGAAAGATTGAGTTTGTAGCTTGGGAGTGCTCCTGGATCCATCTCTCCGATTGTCTGCCAATGTAGTTTTTTTTTTTCCGTGTCAGGAGCAACCTGAGTCGCTTCTGGTGTGAGAGAATTGGCCGTATGCAAGGACGTTACCCAGGGGATGCCCGGATGTTTTGATGTTTTTACCATCTTTCTGGGAGGCTAGTCTCATGTCCTTGCATGGAGCTGGAGCAGAGAGAGGGAGCTCATCCACATTCTCCCCGGGTGGGATTCGAACCTGGCAGCCTTCAGGTCAGCAACCCAACCTTCATCACAAGGCTTTAACCCACTACTCCACCGGGGGCTCCATGCCAAGGTAGATGTGACGGTCAAAGTGCTTACTATCAGCTTCAGCTGATATGCCAGATGCACCCCTTCCTAGATTTGCACTGGTAACATCAAGGTTGGATGTCTGCAATACGCTTTACATTGGGCTACATATGGACCAAGTTCGGAAAATCCAGTTTGTTCAAAATATGGCAGCCAGATTGGTTAATGAAACATCTAGGAGTGAGCATATTACACCTATCCTGAAAAAGGTAGTTTGGGTCCAGGTTACCTAAAGGATTGCCTTCGCCCATACAATCAGCCCCACACACTGAGGCCCTCTGGGGGGCATTTACAACAGCCTGCCAGAACCAGACTGGTGGCCGTCACTCAGAGGACCTTTTCATCGGCCACCCCACAAATGTGGAATGACCAGCCAGAAAAGCTCCAACAGCTAAATGAGCTGTCAAAATTTAAAAACCGTCTAAAGACCTATTTCTTCTGGCAGGCCTACCTAGCCAGTTTTAATTTTAAACATGTGTTCTTTGTTTAATCCATGTTTTGGGTATTTTAATATGTATTTTATAGAAATATATGTTAATATGTGTACTGTAGTATTTTTACAATATTTATGTGTTTTAATTATTATGTAACCCACCTTCAGCCACAAGGAGAGGCGGGTAAGAAAGAATATTATTATTATTATCATTATTATTATTAAAAATATATTTAGTTTCTTCACACTGTTTTAAATTAGATTAGTTTTTTATTGTACACTGAACTCAGATCTTTAGACAATGTAGGATATAAATGGAATTTATTTAATTCAGTAATTTTAAATCATTGGCCATCAGCCAAAGAAGAATAGAAGCCACTGACAGCAAAGGGTGAGTGTAATGTTGCAAGATACGTGGCACATAATGCTCCCAGCATCACGGTTGGCTAAAATGGAAGTGATGGTATGATCCTTCAGACCACCAATTTGGCTAATTTTTGGCCTGGCGTGCTTTTGGGGGTTTATGGTTTGGAATGGGTTTAGTGGGTCCAAACTATTCCATTTGTAGACTGTTTGAGGAGGTTTGGGCTGGTATAGGAGAGAGACAAAAAACTACACTTACATTGGTGCAAACTTTTTTTAAAAAAAAATCAAATGGGTGGTTTGGGGATTTTAGGGACTGTCAAATGCTTCATAGATTGCAAAATTTGGGAATGGAGGCTACAGATATTAAATCAATTGTTCAATGTTAAATCAACACTTGTGTAAATCCCATTTATTCCATGAGTCTACCCACTTGGGATTAGCTGTTGGAATTTAACTTTTGCAGTTTTTCCTAAACTGCTAATACTTGCTTCTTATGCGTGGATTTTTTGTTTGTTTACTGTCTGGCTTTGTTAACAATGGTGTAGACCTCTTAACCATGGGAATATAAGGCTTCCTGGATATCCAGGATATCACAGCTTCATAAAATCTAATAGATCTGGCTAGAGAAGAAGATATGTTTAAAGGTACGTCTTCATAGATACATAGAATAGCTAGCCTAGCTTTGCCTAACTGTTTACATTAGATTTCTGCAGAATTGGCTGGCACAACTGTGCAAAGAAATGATATCTCCACCAACATGCTCACATAAATGCCATTTAAATATGAAATGATTTTATGATCCTATAGAGTTTAAGTCTTAAAGTCTGGAATAAATGTCAGGATTTCTTTATTAAGGCTGTGAAAGGGCTGACTGAAGAATTTTTGTTTAAAAAAATGACTCAAGAAAAGCCACCTTGTACCAGACCAAATGCATGTCTGATCCAGCTTTCTCTTCTATTTCTTTTCCATTCCCTTAGGGAAGGACACAAACAAGACATGAGCAACACCACTTTCCATCTTGTGTTCTTCAATAACCAATACACAGAATCACGTTGTCTCTGGTAGTGGAGGTGATATACAACCATCATATAGAAAGTTGTCACCAAATATCTTTAGTCTGAGTTTTGTGTAGTACAGTCATATTAATTAAATGAAAAATAGCTTTACTATTGCTAAATACCTCAAGTTTATTATGATCTCCTGCTTCCAGTTTATGATGATTCCTACTTGATTTCTATGGCTGGATGACTTCTTTTTATTTAAATTTTATCTTTTGTATATCACATAGAAATCCTTTTATGTATGACAATACAGAAGTGTTTAAAACCGCAATCAAACAAACAGAACTAAAGATACAGTAGAAAGGGTTATGCACGGAAAACTGGAAGCCACTCTGAGTCCCCTCCGCGGTGAGATAGAGTGGGGTAGAAATGCAGTAAATAAATAAATAAATACATTTTCAGAAAATTAAGTAAAATATCATGGCTCAAATTATTGATGGGCTTTAAGACATTGTGGCATATGCTAAAGGAAAACAAATATAAACATATGTATCAATTTACACCGCTGATAATATTACAAAAAGGAATGTATGTTAGTGTCTTCATTTTTATTATTGTTTTGATTCTGATTTACCATACTATATCTATTCTAAACAACACATACAAGCAAACATATGCACAGTCATACATGACACTTCAGAGAACAAAAATTAGATTCATCTTATCCTATAATGGTTCAAAAGCCAACATTATAGGATATAGAAGCACTCCTGTATTAAGGAAAGTTGAACTCCATTGCATTCTGACATTATATCAAGAAGCCAAAAAGTGGAGACTTGGAAAGTTCATCTAGTGATGTCAGAAAAAGTGGGTTTTGGTGATATTACTTAGCATTGAACATGAAGCATCAACCACAATTGCTTGAAGTGTATCATTTAAATAATGAACACCAAGTCTAGCAATACATCTAGCATCAATTTTCCAAACTTTGCATCAAACAGAAAAAATATATCCTCAATCATTCAGTTTGTCACTTTTAAGGACACTTGGAGCCTATAGTCCAATCAAATACTGTTTATCAAGCTCTGCTTTGAATAGAAAATATTCTTTTGGGGTTGCAAGCGGTAGTGCCTGAATCATATTGGTTAGGAAATGGTTAAACAGATACATTGAATCAATTATGGAATGGTGAGTCAACACATAAATACATTTTTTTCAATTGATCTAGTCCACTGCTTCTTAAACCGTGGGCCCTGACCCCAAATGCTGTCACTTTGACTTAATGTTGGGGCCATGAAAAATTTGGCACCAATAAAAGGTTTCTGAATGCCACCCATTTAAACAAATCTGTTATCAATCATGTTTACAGTGGATTCTGCAGAAAATGCTTCAGCTGTACTCCACAAACAGGAAAACCAGTCTGTTTAGAAAGCTTTGCCATTGCTGGTGTATTATCAGTAAATGTTTGATTTGTATATTTATTTTATATGCTTGGGTTCACATAAAAAATCCAGGCAGAAAGAAGTCGCAAATGGGAAAAAGCCCTGATCTAGTCCAGTTGAGGCTACTAATTGGACTCAGCATAACTGTGAGTGTGTGTTCGAGAAAATGGTCTTACCCTGAGATTTGCCCCCTCCTTGGCCTGTGCATGGATGTCCCTAGGACTCTGAATGGAGAGTATGTGCCAAGACAAATGTGTCCTGCTATTCAGCAATGCCAATTGTGAAACAATTTTAACAATTCTCTATTTAAAAGATTAGTGACATGTCACAGCCTCCGTTCTATTGAGATCAATGATTCTTGGCTGTATATTGTGAACAAGTGAGCTGGTAAAAGCTCAGTGCTAAAAGTAGAGATGCTCCCTAGCAGAGCCGGCCCTAGGTATTTTTCAAGTGTAGGCGAACAGAATTTTGGCGCCCCCCCCCAACCAATCACTGAAAAATAAAAGAGTTGGATAAGCGAAAATGTTGGATAATAAGGAGGGATTAAGGGAAAGCCTATTAAACATCAAATTACATTAAGATTTTACAAACTAAGCATCAAAACATCATGTTTTACAACAAATCAACAGAAAAAGCAGTCTTGACTGCGCCCCCGAATGTTTTGCACCACAGGCGACTGCCTAATTCGCCTCATTGTTGGACCGCCTCTGCTCCCTAGCTTAGCCCTGAGGACAAATTCAGAGAGATCATAATTCTCACCACAAAAGTAAAAATAAACAGGGGCTCCAAATTTATACCAAGGCCTTCTACTTATAATCTTTATGCTTAATCATTCATTCATTAATGTGTAGCTTCTTTTCAGAAAGGTAACACAATTGTCTGTAATGAAACATTTGGCATGGTTTAAGAATGTAGTTAAGAATAAATATATAACAGCAAACTGAAGCTATCTATAACAGAGAAGTGATAGATGGTACCATATCATCCAGATATCTTGATTTGGCATAGATATATGTGATTAATTTTCTATCATGTGACTTTTTCAGATGCTTTTAAAATGTCCCAGTTTCTCTCTTCTCCTTCCACTTTTTGTCCACGGCTTACTTTAATTGCTACAAAGTGAGATCAAAGTGCAAAAGCAGGTGAAAGTCAACTCAGATGAAGGAGAGGAGATAGCAGAATCTTTGCCTTCCCAGTAGGCTTGGGCAATAACAAACTGCTGCAGTCTCTCCTAGCTTTTGTGCTCTTCCCCGTTAAAAGCTTTTGCTATGTTGACCACTGTCTGATGTTGCTTGGTCACACATGTCCTTGTTTTATTTGTAAAATGTTGTGGGGGTATGTGATGGTCCTAGCACTACACAGTTTTGGATGGCTTTAGCATATCTTTATATCCATTCATCTCAAAATGAATGATCCAAGCTCTGCTACTTTGTATCTAAACAATTTACTTTGTATTGAATATGGGAAGGGTTACTCACCCAAAAGATTTTCCCTGATTTTCTCAAGAACGCATTCTGTTTTTACTGCAGTAGCAGTATATGCACATTTCAGAAGCAGGCATTCAAACCATGAGAATGTATGAGAAAAAGCTGGGCCTAAATTCGACTCCATGGCAGAAAACCAACTGGTATCTCAACGTGCTACTCCTTGCTAAGTCTTACAGCTTTTACAACATAACTCTAATTCCAACAGATTCTATTGCTATTCTTTCTGTTTTTATTTGGGAGATTCATGTTGTCAACCACAATACCACTCCCAAACAACAATTTATAGTTGCTCCACAGGTGGAAGAATACATATATAAATTTTATTTATTTTTAAATTCTTTCTGAACTTCTGCAATCATGGAGAATGATATCGAAAATGGACCAGTGGCAGCAACTCCCCCACTTTCAGGAGGTGGGAAGATTGAGAGGCAGAACTGTAGTGTCAGTTAATAAAAGCAAAAAAGAAGACATTGGAGAGAGAAGGGGAGGGAGAAGAGGACTATTATCAACTATACTTTTCTTGGTGGGAGATAACATGGAAACATGCCATCATCTTTAGATATTCAATTGCTAGAGCTACTATATAAATAATGTTGACTTTAGCATTTGAAATATCCTCAAGATTTTGATCGATGGAATGATTTTGATGTCATATTTATTGCTGTTTATTCCAATAAATTCATTCCCATTTTTTGACACCATTTCAAAAGGTGACATTATTCTGGAACAGGAATTTCTTTTGTCCTAGCTCTACACCTTCTGGAGACAATTTCTATTTTGTTTGACTTATGCTTTCCATTATACAAATAAAGCAATAAATTTGTTTCAGCTTTTAATTTGAATATTAATGTGTGTCAAATTTTGATCAGATTTCTGATCAAAAGATTTCTTCACCTGTTAGTCTCACAGCTAATTAATGACAATTTAATTTCTTTCACATTTTAATAAGAACAGATGTTATCATGTGGCATTGTTAGTTCCTTTTTATTGAAACTATTTCATATCAGATTTTTTTAAAAGTTTGGGAATGACTGCTAGATCTTTTCTCTTCAATAAAGATTAAAATGACTAAAATGCAGAGATTGGCTGGCTAGTTTAAATAAATATGCAAAACCTGGTCATCAGCTTTTGGGAGAACTCATCTACAGAATGGCTAGAGTGAGTAGAAGCCACCAATGCCAAGCTTTTCCTATCAAGGTTCTTGATCTGAGTCCTCCAGCCTGGTGTTCATGTTCAAAGGAGGTGATATGGAATGAGATGTATGTACTCTGCATGTGTTTTGCCTGATAGGTGGATATAACTCTGAACATCATTAATGTGCCTCCTGTGCCTTGGCTATTTCATTGTACTGTATTGAACAAAGTATGCTGATACTTGAACAAGGCATACAAGTAGCAAAATCTAGTGATGCCCTTATGCCAGAGGGGAACTAATTTTGTCAGCAGAACTCAGGGGTGTCAACATCAGTTAGTTTAACCTAATGTAAATATGCCTTGGAGCAGCCCTGGGCCTGGCGCATTTGTGCCGAATTTGGGACCATTAGACAGCTGATGTGTGCATCCATTCCACTGGGACAGCATATATCTCACCTCCTCTGTGTTGCCACTGTTACCATTCCTACTTGACCACAGACCAGGAATACAGCGTGTACCAAAAGCCATGAAGGGATCTCAGTATTTAATAATTCCCTTTTTTGTTTTTAATTTACAGTACCATAACATCATATACAGTTTACATAGGGAATACATTTACATTGCATGTGAAAAATCAAATCTCATAAATGGCATTCATTGCCATAGCATCATATCCTGTATATATAGGACCCCTTCATGACTTTTGACCCACCCTACAGAAGGAGACATCACCTGGTCATGTGGGAGCCAATGTCAGAATGGGATGCCTGTGTGACCAGGGAGAATGAGGGGAGATTGCCCCCTTCATGCTGGATGTGCTAACACCCCTTTCTCATGTCAGCAGAGATGCCTGTGGTAGCCAGGAGCTCACATGAAGCTCTGTGGCCAACTAGAAGTGGTAGTCATGATCCATCCCCTTTCACTGCACTGATGAGTGCAGGGAAAGTGTGATGGTGTCAGTGTTCCATCTGGACAATGGATCAGGCTGAATCAGGCCTACGCTAGCTATCCAGATTGCCCTGAAGCCATGGAATCATCCTCTGTCCTCCTTTATCTGCAGGTGGGAAGGGCAAGAGAGTTTCCTTTTGAGGGTTGTCTAAACTGGCAAACCCCCCTCCTCCCCCTTGAATAGAAAGTTGTCTGTCTCAATGATACCCAGTTACATCCGATGAGTATCCTTAAGGGGTGGGGAGGTTTACATTACATTGGGAAAAATTGAGGGATGAAACTCCAGAGTATCCGCCAACATTGCCTAATGTAATGTAATGTAACCCCCCCCCCCCAAAAAAAAAAAAATTACTCACTGGATGTAGCTGACTGTCATTGAGACAAGAATCTTTTATTCAGGGAGTTTTTGTTGCTACTGCAGACAAGCCCTCAAAAGGAGAATTGCCTGTCCTTCCCACCTACAGATAAAAATAGGAAGGAGGAGGATGTGGGATAGGGAGATTATGTCAAACACTAGAGTTTTCAGTAACTTAAGCTAGTTTGACATAAAAACAATTTAATTTTAGTACTGTTGGTTGTTTTGATTATCACTTTCACATACATATTTAAAGGTAAAACAAACGAATGAATGAATGAATGAATCAGTAGTTTGTAGATATTCTAGCCTCAGTTTCATTGCATTTTTATTTATTTCAATATATAAAACAATTGGACTTCCGGTGTGTGGACATGGCGGAGAGTCAGATCCTCTGAAGCTCCTGCAGAGGACCAGCCTTTCCAGTACGGTTGGGTAGAGCGATCGCTCCCTCTCTCCCGCGATTTATCGCGGGGAGACTGCGAAACCCACGGCCCCGGCCGATGGCCTATAGAGAGGTCTCTCCATCAAGGAGGGGTCTCTAGAAAGGCCCGGTATTTAGGGAGCCCAGGGTACGGCGGACCGTGGAAAAGGGCGAAGACTTCAGCTTGTCTTCACAATCTCCAGCCCCACACATTTCACAGATCGAGAATGCGCCTCGGAAGAAGCGACTATAAGAGAGAGCCTCGCAACACAGAGGTAAAAGAACTTTTTAAATCTTGCAGGTCTTAATAAAGCAAGAAAGTAAGAAAAAAGTAAGAAAAAAGAATAGGAACGGAGGTAGGGGATAAGGGGACGTTTAAACACAGAAAAAACAGTCTAGGAAAGTAAAGATTCTACCATTTCTTTGGGTGGCTGGTCTCACGGAGAACGGAGCGGGCTGCTGCAAAGGAGGGGAGGATCTGGCGAGACGGAGGAACTGTGGAGGAGCCTCACGGGCAGGGCAAGACGGAGAGTCAGGAAACATGGCGAACCCGAGGGGCTGACCTTGGAAACGCCGACGGAGAAGGAAGAGGAGTGGAGATAGCGAGGGCGCATGGTCCTGGTCGGAGAGGCAGTCGGCCGGAGGGACCCAGTGGACATCGACGGGCACACACACACTCACGGACTTCAGCGCGAGACTGGCTAATCCCAAAGAGACTAGTGAAATAACGCGAGACCCCAACGAGTCCTGGAGGAACTCGCTGGCGGCGCGATACAACGAAAGCGAACCTTAACGTAAGGCAGCATCAGGTAATTAAGCCATAAAGAAGCCATAAAGAAAGCCATAAATTAAGCCATAAAGGAAGCCTACACAATCTATTTACTTAGTAAAGCCACAACGATAATTGCAGCTAAAGGAAATAAGGAAGGAAGGAGGTGTAGGTAAGAGAGATTGGAGGAAAGAGAAGATACAAATAAGGGGTCTGCTTTTGATTAATTAACAGGTTCTATTGACTTATAAGTAACTCTTTTGTATTTATCCCACTGATTAGGACAAAAAAAAAAGGAGAAATTTATAGGCATAATAAAAGGAGACTATTTGGAAGCCCAGCAAACAGGTCAAAAACCTAAAGAAACAAAGATGGCATACAGACTTAGAAGCGAGAAGGATCTAAGAGATACCAAAACATCACAAAAAAGAGCCTCCATATCAGAGGAGCCTCAGCTAAAGGAAATGACTGACACTATCTTAAGAGAACTACAGAGAATGCAGGAGAAACAGGAAATATACCAAAAAATCGCCCAAGAACAGATGGCAGATCTTAGGAGGGAAATAAAAACGGAACTGAAAGGAATGAAACAGGAAATTGAAGGGCTGAACCAGGAACTGAAAGAGTTAAAAATAGACAAAACAGATCTCCAAAATTCACATGAAAGGCTCCAGGGCGAGGTGAGAACCTTGGACTCTAAAACAACGAAATTAGAAGTCAAACAAGAATGGCTGGAATCGAAGGAACTGGAGTATCAGCTAAGATTTCGCAATGTGTGGGAGGACGCGAAAGAGAATATAAGGAAGATTATAACGGAAATAATTGCGGACTCTCTCCATTGCACAATGGAAGAAGCTGATGACAGAACTGACCGGATTTATAGAATTAACACAAACTACGCAAGAAGGAACAAGACTCCGTGAGACATCATAGTGAATTTTACAAAAAAGATTTTCCGAGACGAAATGTTGAAGGCGAATAATGAACATCCAATAGTCTATAAAGAAAAGAGGATTGTGGTCTTAAAGGAATACCCGACGGAAACTCTCAACAGAAGGAGAAAATATCTATTCCTAGTGGATGAATTAAAAAAACAAAACTTGAGATTTCGGTGGGAAAAAGCTGAAGGTCTTATGACTACTTACAAAGGTCAGAAATACTGGATAACCTCAGAAGGGAAAGCAGAAAACTTCTACAAAAAAAAAAAAAGGATAGGGAAGAAAGAGGGAAAGAGGAAGTCCGGGGGAAAGTTGGAGGATCAGAAGAACAAGAATACAGGTGGAAAAAGGCAAACAGGAAAACATGTGAAAATAAGGAAGAGGAGAATCTGGACACACTAAATTTGAAAGGAGCCACTAAGCAGACTATGGAAAGAGAAACACAAAGGAGAGACAAAGAAGAGTTAGAAGTTATGGAGACTGAGGAGAACCCTACTTACCTCACAGATGAGGAGGAGAAAGGGGAAAGTGGAAATGAAACTGACTCAACATGATAAAACAACTTAAAATTTATAGTAACAATGTAAACGGGCTGAATGGCCCCCAAAAACGCAATAAAATATATAATAAATTTAAAAAATCTGATTATGACATAATTTCTCTACAGGAGACACATATCAAATTAGAGCATGCTGACTATTTAACCCAAAATAAATTAGGACAAGAGTTCCACTCATTAGATACCCAGAAAAAGAGGGGGGTAGTTACGTATATTAGTTCCAAAATCCCAGCGCAATTGTCCTTTAAAGATAACGAGGGAAGGATACTAGGGGTAACTATTACCATAGAAAGGACCAAAATTTTGCTCTGTAACATATACGCTCCCAATGGGAACAAATCGGCATTTACCAAAAAATTAAAAGATCTAATATCAAACAAGGAATTTGATAATATGATTATAATGGGCGATTTTAACGGAGTTCTTAACTATGAGATAGATAAAAACCCAGGGAAGGGACATAGGAAAAAAACATACAAGGGAACTCTACCAAAAGACCTCCAAAACTTCAAGGAAGAATATAATTTAGTCGATATATGGAGATTACATCATGAAGGGGAAAGAGACTATACCTTCTTCTCTGAGAGACACAAAAGCTGGTCTAGAATTGACATGATCTGGGTGTCAAACTCCCTATCAATAAGAGTGAAAAAAACGAATATATTGCCAAGATCTCATTCAGATCACTGCCCCTTGGAACTGACCCTTAATCAAAATAAAAACAGTTGGAGATGGAGATTAGATAGTAATCTATTGAAAAAGAAAGAGGATATAGAAATCAACAGGAAACTAATAGAGGAATTCTTTATTATAAACAATAATCAAGAAACCCCCCCTAATATTATATGGGATGCCAGCAAAGCGACCATGAGAGGGTACCTCATACAGCAAGGTGCCCGAAAACAGAGAGAGAGACAAGACCAGTCCAATTTGATAATAGGGAAAATCATACAATTAGAAAAAGAGCTAAAAATTAACCCCAAGAACCAAAAAATACTAAAGGATCTCAAACTGTATCAAAAAAAACGAGAATACCTCGAGTTAGAACAAAGAGCCAATCAATTAAAATTTCTCAAACAAAACTATTTCGAGAACGCAAACAAACCGGGGAGATGGCTCTCCAGGAAATTGAGAAGGAAGAAAGAGGCAACCTATATAAATCAAATTAAACTAGAGGGTAAAATCTACGTGACAGAGAAAGATATCCTAGATCAGTTCCTTAAATTCTACAGCAAACTATACGAGAAGGATGAGGTGGAAAAAGAGAACATCTCAAAATATTTGGGTAAACTCTACCTACAAAAGATTAAAGAGGAAGACAGAGAAAGGTTAAACAAGGGAATTTCAGGGGAGGAAATTCAAAAGGCTATTAAAAAATTAGACGGGACAAAATCACCGGGTCCAGATGGTATATCCGCAATATACTACAAGACATTTGAAAAAGAATTGATTCCACACCTACAAAAAATAATGAATTTGATAAGAGAAGGGGGAAGTATGCCGGACTCTTGGAAAGAAGCTTTAATAACGGTAATCCATAAGGAAAATACTGACCAAGAGGACATTAAAAATTATAGACCCATTTCATTACTTAATGTGGACTATAAGATCTTTTCAAGTATTATGGCTGACAGATTAAAAATTCTTCTAGCAAACTGGATTAACCAAGATCAAACGGGTTTTCTGCCTAACAGACAAATCAAAGACAATGTCAGGATGGTAATTAATCTATTAGACTATTACGAAAAAAACATCCAAAGGGAGGTACTATTTATTGCGATTGATGCAGAAAAAGCATTTGATAGGGTCAATTGGGATTTTTTTAAACTCCTAGCACAAGAATTAGATATGGGTCACTATTTCCGAAATTCATTAGAAGCCATCTACCAAAATCAAAGTGCCAAAATTAGAATTAATGGACAAGAAACCAAACCACTGAACATCGAAAAAGGAACGCAGCAGGGATGCCCCTTATCCCCACTAATCTTTATCATGACATTGGAAATCTTGTTAATTAATATAAGAGACAATAAAGAATTACAAGGAGCAAATATACAAGGGATAACCTATAAGGTGAAAGCGTACGCAGATGATATTATCTGTTTTGTAGAAAATCCAATGAATACAGGGGAAAAATGGATGGAAGTCATTAAATAATTTGGCGCACTAGCAGGGCTAAAAATTAATCTGAATAAAACTAAGGCGTTAGCAAAAAATATATCCAAGAGGAGGCAGGAAATAATAGCTAATCAATTAGGCATCCAGCTCTCCACAAAACTAAAATATTTAGGAATAATATTAACATCAAAAAACATTCAACTTTTGCAAAACAATTATTTAAAAACGTGGAACGAGATCAAAAAGGACTTAGATCGGTGGAAGAACTTAAAAATCTCACTCTGGGGAAGGATTTCGACCATCAAAATGAATATCCTTCCAAGAATGCTGTACCTATTCCAATGTCTACCAATCTTACGAAATCAGAAAAACTTTATAAACTGGAATAAAGATTTAAGTAAATATATTTGGCAGGGGAAGAAACCACGAATTAAAATGCAAAATTTAACAGACGATAGGAGTAGAGGGGGCTTTGCAGCACCGAACCTCAAAATTTATTACGAAGCTTGTAATCTACTATGGATAAAAGATTGGATTCAACTCAGAAATAGAAAGATACTAAACATTGAGGGTTTCGACCTACGGGTAGGTTGGCATGCGTACTTATGGTACGAAAGAACAAAAATAGAAAAAAAAATTTATAACCATCCCATAAGGTCGGCACTAATAAAAACATGGCAAAAATACAAAACAAGAATGTACAGTAGGACACCAAAATGGATTTCTCCCCTAGAGGCAGTGCAAAGAAGGTTAATGGGGTGGGATAGCTGGCCAAAATATGAAGACTTACTGAAGAAACAGGGCCCAGAGTGGATATTAAAATCACATCAAGAACTGTTAGAAGGGAAAATCAAGGTATCTTGGTTACAATATGGCCAACTCAGGGAATATTTCAAAAGAGACGGACCAATAGGCTTCATGGATAAAAACAGTTTATGGGACAGAGTATTATTTACTGACGGGAAACTTATCTCCAAAATTTATAAAATACTATTGGAATGGGAGACGGAAACAAATTATATTAAAAATTGCATGACCAAATGGTCCAAAAACATTGGCAGACCAATCCTTTTAGAAGAATGGGAGGCATGCTGGACCAGGAAACTGAAACTAACATACGCCCTTGAACTAAAAGAAAATTGGATGAAGCTATTTTATAGATGGTATATGACACCAAAAAAACTTGGTTACATAAACAAAAATTTAAATACGAACTGCTGGAAATGCGGTAGGGAGGAAGGTGGCTTTTACCATCTATGGTGGAAATGTTGCAAAGCAAAAGAATATTGGTCTATGGTACACAACAACATACAAAAAATATTAGAGGTGAAATTTCTCCAATTACCGGAGACCTACTTATTAGGTATATCAAAACTACAAGCAGGGTCAAACGACGAGAAACTGATGATCTTCCTCACCACAGCGGCTAGAATAGTGTATGCCAGACACTGGCGACAAAAGGAATTACCCACAAAAACAGAATGGTTAGTAAAAGTTCTCGAAATAAAAAATATGGATAGACTAACATTTCTGTTAGCAAAACAAAAAGGAACTCCAAGAACAGAAACTAAGTGGCAACAGGTGGACAGATATATTAGTACAAACGAATTAAAAGAATAAAACAGAAAGGAGACGCAATTTAAATAAATAAATAAATAATATATAATAAAATAAATGTAAAGAGGGAAGGGAAAAGCTCGAGTCGAGCCTGATGGGATTCTAGATTTCCACATAACTCAAAATAAATAAATAGAGGATAAACTACAAAAAAAAATTAAAAATAAATTAAAATAATTAAGAAAAAAAATTAATTATAAATAAATATATAGACATAGGTATAAATAAACAGATAACTAAACACCCCAAGCATACTATAACAGACATGGAGGAAAGAAGAACTTGTAAGGGAACAGAAGAAACGAATGAAGACTGCAAGAAAAGATGGACTAAGCAAAATCCAAACCTCTATGATGCGTCGCGGAAGTTCCTTCTGTTTTTAATCCTCCTCCTATTTTCTCTCTTCTTGTTTTTTTTTTCTTTTTTTCTTTTTTCTTTTCTCTTCGGTACGTCTCTTATAGTAGCGTACAGCACTCTCTCTATCCTGGTTGTACTCGCCCATACAACCAGACTCACCAAATTTTATTGTATCCCATGTTCCCCTAGCACCCATTTCTCCATTCTCCAACACTTATCCAACCCTTCGTTTTATGTTTTATGTTGTATTTGTCTTTTTGAAAATCTTAATAAAAACTATAAAAAAAATATAAAACAATTGATTTATATAAGAACATTTTAAAAAGAAATTTTAGCCACTTCTCATCATGTTGCTGGAAATCTTTGTGACTGCATAATTGCATATATGAAAATCTATGGAAAAATATAACTATTTTTATATCATTGCTGCAAGTTGTCATTTGTCCTTTAAGTCAGGCCACTTCTGTCCTCTTTTGTCCTCATTTTTGAGGCTGCACTTCTTTTTCTTTGACAATGTATAAATGGCCCTCTGCCTCTTGCTCAGAGAGCAGAAACTACTTTGTATGGTAAAAGATTATCTGTGTGAGAAGCAAATGTTGGAGAAAGTAATGCCAAGGTGGCTGTGTGTGTGTGTGTGTGTGTGTGTGTGCATGCCTTCAAGTCACTTGTCGACTTATGGCAACCCTATGAATTTCATAGGATTTTCTTGTGCAACGAATACTCAGAAGTGGTTTGCCATTGCCTTCCACATCAAAAAAGCAGCAGCAGCAGTAAATGGCCTAAGGTTGATTCGTTATCAGGCTTTTAGGATTTAAGAATACACCCTAAAAAGAGAGAGAGAGATTATAAAAATCACAAGAGTTGTAAATCCTTTAGAGACTATCATGAACTGTAATGCAGAAATTTTCATGACTTGGAAGCAGGTATATTGAGCCGACTATACGAGAGAGATACCTTGGAGATTCAGGTTGAGCTCAAATATAAGTTGCACCCTGAAGGAACGAATGCCTCCCTCTACATTTGCACACATCAATTTTTAATTTCTTTAGCTGACTTCCAGATTGGTAGAATTAACTCCTTTCCAATTAGACTTGCCCTTAAAATAAAATGTCCTTGATCTTTGCTAATATTTGTAATGGAATCCAAATCCCCAAGGATAAAGATTTGAGGATTCAGAAGCATGTCTATTCTGCTTTTTTGTATTTACTCTTTATTACTATTCCATGGAATTAATTCATATATTTCAGGTTCAATTGCAATTCATCTTGGAAGACCAAACCACACCTACTGATCAGATACCGCCCCCCTCCTCCGCACACTCTTACCCACAAAGTACTAACACCATTTAAAATGTCATGAAAGCTGTAAGAAACGTGTGAGTTGTGTGCTTGGACAGGAGCATGCGAAGTTTCTGGAGACAAATCAGCAAATACTAGCTGCTACTAAGGGTTATTTCACATAACAAGAGGTTATATGCTTGGTATTAATTATTTAGGATATTTGTATGTAGTACAACCCCTATAGCCACAGAACTTTTGTCTCTGGTTTCATTTATCCACATCTGATTAATTATGTTATCTCTAGGCATTTTCCATGTCTTCCAGTGATATGGTATTCCTGGGCCAAAAGTATTTCATTTCAATAGAATTTGCTATCATCCACAACTCCACGTATCCATGTGAAGTCTGTGAACATATCCCACATGAAAATGGCAGTTGTAACATTTTTTTTCATGTTGCAGAGTATTTGCATATTTCTGTCTCCCTATAATGATGAAAATAGAAAGAATCTGGTGGGTAAATAATGGCACACATAACATTATATGAACATTTACTCTAGGTTCAGGAAGGGAGGGAGGGAGGGAGGGAGGAGGAGGAGGAGGAGGAAGAGGAGGAGGAGGAGGAGGAGGAGTAAGAAGAAGAAGAAGAAGAAGAAGAAGAAGAAGAAGAAGAAGAAGAAGAAGAAGAAGAATTTTATTTCTTATCTACCTCTCGTGATGGCTTGAGGAGGGTTACAACATCACTAAAACATAGTCACCTAAAAACATTAAGTAAAATACATATATTAAAACATATTTCTACAAAATACATATTAAAATACACAGAACAAAAATTAAACATAAAATACAAGTTTAAAATTTATAATTAAAACTGGCTGTGTAGGCCTCTTGGTAGAGATGGGCCTTCAAATGTGTTTTAAATTTCGACAGCTGATCTAGCTGTCAGAGCTCTTACGACATCTAGATCAGCAAGGGAGCAACAAGAGGAAAAGGCTGCTACATTTGAACAGCATATGTCTCTAATGCATGGCTTTCAGGACATATGCTGTTCAAATGTAGCTTTTTTGAAGAATAAATTTATTTCTTATCTACCTCTCGTGATGGCTTGAGGAGGGTTACAACATCACTAAAACACAGTCACCTAAAAACATAAGTAAAAGCATATGGGAAGCACTAGCAAACAATGGCCAAGATCCCATATGCTTTTAAGAATCTAAGCAAATTGGACTTGCTTGTGTATATTTATACATACTATGACATAGAAGTGGTACACTGCTGTGATTTTTCAAAAGTAGCCTATGTCCTTTTGAAAAAATATATTGTAAAATATACAAGAGCCATCCATATGCTAAGAAGTTCAGGAGGAATGGCTGCAGGCTGTTACTTCAGCTCCTGCCCCTCAATCTGCTACCTGAAGAAGTCACTTCATTCTTTCTGCTGATAGGGCCAGCTTTCATCTCTCCAGGATGAAAAGACTCCTCCTTCCAAACAACCACAAAACCAACCATAAGTAGTATGATTTAACTTTTAGGGTGTACACTGTAGAATTAATGGGATTTGGCACCACTTTAACTGCCATTGCTCAATGTTATGAAATTGTGGGTGTTGCAGTTGGCGGGTCATCAGCACTCTTTGGCAGAGAAGGTTAAAGATTTTGAAAAATTACAATTCCCATAATTCCATAGCAATGAGACATGGCAATTAAAGTTGTGATGGGTGAAAAACTTGGGGTTATGTTCTGTTATTATTGTTTAAAGCTAATTGTATTGTTTAATCGATTTCTGTAAACCGCTCCGAGCCAAATTGGGAGTAGCGGTATACAAGTCCAATAAATAAATAAATAAATAAATATTACATTAATTCTACAGTGTAGATGCAGGAGCTCATCACACTGAGATAGAGAAGCATCTTCTCCCTGCTTCTCTGCATTGCTGGCATGTTGCTGGCACAGGGTCCCCTGGAGCCCATCATATAACACAGGGCTCCTTCTGATGGGGCTTTGTGCCAGCAGAGCGCCAGCAGAGCAGAGAAATGGAGCCCAGAGGAGTTGTGTAAACGTCTCACTCCTCATACAAGAAAGCCGGAGGAGGAGGAGGAGAGGAAGCAGGGAGGTGAAGAGAAAGCAGGGGACAGTGAAGAAGCATCAAGGGAAGGGATACCATGACCCTGAATTGCCCTTTATGGTAGGGAGCACAGTGTGACGCTGCAACACAATTTCCCCCGCTGTAAGGGCCATCCAATGAGGTCCTTAGTCACCCAAAATGGTGGCCAGCATGCTGCTGCCCGCTGGGCTCTATAGCAGTGGTTCTCAACCTGTGGGTCCACAAGTGTTTTGTCCTACAACTCCCAGAAATCCCAGACAGTTTACCAGCTGTTAGGATTTCTGGGAATTGAAAGTCAAACATCTGGGGACCCACAGGTTGGGAACCACTGCTCTATAGTATCAATCTATCTTCTAAAGTCAAAGAGGTCCAAATAAACACTATCTCAAGACATTCAATAATCAGTGAAATAGTAAGTACAAATCCAGGCAGCCAGTAAATAGACAGAAGAGATATGTTCCTATAAATGCTGATCATGCTTGGCAATCTCCCAATTCTTTGATGGGCCACACTGATTAGTTTATCAAGATACACATTGGCTGAAACTTCAATAAACTCTTTCATGATCATAGTGGTGAGCACAATATTCATCATGAAGCAGTCATTGCAGTGAACAAATGATTCTCTAACCAGAACATAACTTAATACCATATATATATATATATATATATATATATATATATATATATATATTTGTTTTCCAGATCATAGGAATGAGGTTGAAATTTGATTATAAGACTATATATATATATATATATATATATATATATATATATATATCGTCTTATAATCAAATTTCAACCTCATTCCTATGATCTGGAAAATATATATATATATATATATCGTCTTATAATCAAATTTCAACCTCATTCCTATGATCTGGAAAATAAATAAAATTATTTTTACTAATAAAGCTGAATTTAAAAACAAAATATGGTACAACCACTTGGTATTACATTTATGATGACTAAACATGTACAAGCTAAATATTTAATTTAGAAGAATTATATACTGTTTGAAGTAACTTATCATTAACTCCAAAAGGAAATGGCAAGGTGAGCACTGTTTAGTCAATGATTATATCTAGTCCTCTATCTTATTCAAGGCGTAACTAGAAGTGAATTAGTAGAAACTTTAATATTTTGCTTAAAAGTATTTTAAAAATAAATAAATCCAAGAATTGCATTTAATCTAACCTGAGCATTGCAATGCTTTCACTTGTTCTGATGGCCTTGAACAATGCCCACAATGAAAGGGCATGCAAGATCAAGGCCTGAAATGCCAGATAACCTGTTGCTTCACACACACGGCTGAGACCTTGTCATTAATTCGCTGCCCTTTCACCTCTATCGAGGTGTTATATACACTGGGGACTCAGCTAATCAGTAGCACTTAGTACTTACACAGCCGTTTTGTCATTCTGGCTGCCTGACCACCTCTTCTTTCTGTTTTCTGAATATCGGCAGCCAGTGCACTGCCATTGATATATAAGCTATGCTCCCAGAGGGGAGAAAATGATGAATAGGGAAATAAACCCACTGATTTCAAGTGCATTCTTATTTCAAATCAACAAAACAAGTATATTTCACCTGATTCAAATTGCTATCAATTATCCTTTTCCTCTTCCAGTATTACATTTTCAGTATCCGTAAAACTAATAAATGCCGGTTGAGCTAAACTGTTTTAATTGATTTCTATGCATTGTTTAATTGTATTTTAATAATAACTTTTTAATATGTGCTAAGTCTCTTTTTTGTGTGACTGCTTTTAATTACATTCCCTTGAAATTTAGTAAGCTATCTTGGATCCCAATATTGGGGAAAAGGTGGGAGGTAAATGCAAATTATTATTCTAATTACAATTTTTCATATTCATTAAAAACGTTGCCACTAATAACATCTATAGGAACTTGCTTCCCATGGCTTTGTCAAGACAAGGCAAAGGAGAAAAGGGTTTATTCTGATATGCACTCTGCATTCTGGATCCCAAGAAAAGTCAGTCCTTTTCTGGAGGATTCATAAACATATCAAAATAGCCATGGAACTTCACATGATGCTTTAAGCATGTTTCATTTGACCCAGAGATTATTTAATGAGAATTATTTATTTTACTGATGCAAGATTTTAAATCTGTTGAGGTCTGTGAAGTGTTTGGGCAGATTAATCATTCAAAAATAAATAATGGAGAGAGAGAGAGAGAGAGAGAGAGAGAGAGAGAGAGGGGGGGGGAGGGAGGGAGGGAGGGAGGGAGGGAGGGAGGGAGGAGAGAGAGAGAGAGAGAGAGAGAGAGAGAGAGAGAGAGAGAGAGAGAGATGAATGTAGACTTTCTCGATTCAATACAAATAGATAACACAATCCAGATCCAAGATACAAACGTTAAGAATGTCAGAGTATAAAAGTGGCTAGGTAAATAAATTAAGCCACTATTTGTACCACCAGAGCTAGAGTGGACACAGAGGATCAGACTGTCTAATTTCAGTGGAGCTAAATCAGCTTAAATACAAGTGATTCAATTGAACCGAGATGTGAATGAGGTCGTGTGATTCCTTTGACACTCAGTTGGCACACAGCAGCTGCAAAAATGTTCAATGGAATTGAGATGAATTGACCAATGCATATTCATGAATGGAATTTTGTTATTCATGTGCTCCTGATCAAAACATGAATCCAATTTCATGCAACACCATTAGCAAAGGCTACAAAATGAATGTGCATTTTGCAATTTGAGCACTCATTCTCACCCACTTTTGCAGTTGGCTTACATTTCATCATTTATGTAGAATTAGCCATTTATTTGTAGACCAGTATATAGCTGTAGTGAACATGCACAATGAACCAAACAATCACTAGAACTATGAAAGTCAGATTTGGAAATTGGTCATCTTCTATCCCACAGACACCAGTATTATCCTTTAGACCCTCGCATAGTTGAAGTGGATTAATAATTCAGTCACACTCTGAATCCAGAGTTGATTTGCAGATCAATTCATTTTGAGTCCTTATATTTTCCATTTTATGTACCATAATTTCACCATCAGTAGGTTCAGTTTTATAAAAATCAGTAATTATAATAGAATTAAAAGAATACAGCAGCTTATGGACTACACCAAAACAACACATTGTGGGTATGTTAACAACATTTTGAATTTGAAATGAAAATGTGATTTAATGTGCTTTTCCCCAGAAGTTCCTTATTTAAGATTCAACAAAAATAAATATTTACATACCCAGGAGCTCAATATTTGTCACCCATTGTACCTATTTAGCTCTTTGAAAGAGTAGTCCATGTTTTCTCTCTCTCAAGAACATCATTCTAGAAAGGTCAGATTGGATTCTGCTGGCACAGATCTCCACGTTTTTATATCCACATGAACACCCACACTGTTCTTTCCCTTTGTCTCTCATTTAATTATGTTCCCATCCAAATAAGAGGCTTAACAGTGAAAGCTAGCAATTTTGAAATTGGTGGGATGTAGGCATCTTTGAAAAAAAGATTTCTCCTTAGCACATGTTTTATTTTTTCTATAATACAATAACTGTTTTGGACATATATGATATCCAATGTACCATGATGTCACCATCAACATTATCATTATCCTCCTCTTCCTCCTCTTGGTATATTGGCCAAAAAGAATCTCCCTCTAACAGCAGAGTCAAAAATGTGAGTGTATGTAGTAGAATGTCCCCAGTTAAAACCTTTTCTCATTCACAGAACCAGAAAGATATCTAGACACCTGCTGTTTCTTGGACTCTTTGTTTCTTTCCATATCACCAATGCCTGCTTAAATTTAGGCAGAGTTTATTAGAGTTTTTCTCTGAAACCTGTTTTGAATGCGAGAGATAGGCATCAGTGGAGATGAAATTATTATCATGGAGATTCCTTCTAATGATGACCTACAAGAGTTCTTTCCATAACTATCAAATAGCCACAGGCAGCTGTCATTGATTTAGATTTAGATCCTATAACAGGTCTAAGATCAGATATTTACATTAGAAATGTGGCCATACACAGAGAATATATGCACTGTTAGTACATACAGAGACACAAGATATTTAAATGTAGTATGTGCTACCTTTTGGTTTATACATCAGATTGTTAAGAATCTAAACTTGGATCCTAAAAGGAGGTTTCTTTTTAGCCCCAGGGTAGCTAGTGGATTTGCTATCATGGAGGCAAAAAAAAAGCCATACTGGATTTTACAGCTTGTTCTCCCACGGTTTCTCCAACCCGAACAGGAGGCTCAGTCAGGGCCCAGCTAGAATCCAGTAAGTATAGTGCAAAATGATATTATTGTCTCCCCTTATGAAATTTTAATTCCTTCCTAAAATTTCTAGTATTGCAGTAACTTAAAACCTCAAAATTGTTTAATCATACAAAGGAAAAGGTCAAGTAAAGTTGCCAAGAAAATCCAAACATGGGAAATATAAGGGTTCTAGCTGTGATCAGTGTTCAACATGTCACTCTCTGCAATGCTTGGAATTTGGGAAGCACAGGAAAATGTATTTGGGGAGCAGAATTCTTTTATAGGGGAGGCATTGCCTCACACTCCGTGACCAGCAGAGTTCCTGAATAACTTGCAGTGTCGGGAAGATGAGCAGCAGAAGAATCTGGTGTAGACATACTATGCTTGCAAGAGCAAATCAATCAACTTCCCTAATTCAGCAGTTTTTAAAGAAAACCAATTTAGACTCTTTCAGCTTCAACAATTATAGAATAGTCTCAGATTTATCCTTTTCTGAGCAAAGTATTCCCAAAAGAATCAGAAGCCAGACAATTCCATTTATTTATGTTTAATGGTATAGATCTGCAGCAAAGTGTGATCCTGTGAGCCCAAAGCTATTTCAGTGGCCACCAATACCTATGCCCTCCTCAGACTGTTCATATTTCTACCCACTCAAAGTGTGTGGTAACTCTCTTTTAGAAGCTTCTGTGAGTGGTAATTAAGCCTTAAATAGGTTGCAGTCACCCCCCTGCACAATTCAATATATTATAAAACGGTTTTTCAAAACTCAAGATAGACTGCTTGCCACTTTAAGTCTTTTCCTTTTAGGGGAATTTCTATCAGTTCATGTGGCAGTCACATAGGCTAGAAATTATGACTGGTGCTTAAGACATAATGCTTCAGATTCACTATGGTTGGCAACCCTTTGTTGTTGGTAGTGACCCATGCTCTGGCTGGACCAGCCATCTGCTCAGCACTTGCTCTATTTCAGGTTGCTAACGATTAAACCCAGTGTTTCTGCATCTAAAGGAAATTGTAGGATTTCCAGATCTCAGGGCCTAACCCTGAATCTCTAGTTTTAAGGGTCATTACCAGATGACAGACAACAGTGCAAGTTCTCCAATTTTGGTGAGCTCAGTTCTGAACAATAGGGAACAGCTCTGTGCAAATCTCATCTGACTTAACCGATTTCTTGCTCCAATGTACAAAGATCTCCACATAACTTAGCTTCTTCCTTCCCAATTGTTGTAGCATGAGGATTCACCCTCTCCCTTCTTCAGGCTAGATAATTTGGTCATGTCTGACATGGAACATTGTGGCCAGTTATGGGCAGCACAATTCAGCAAGGATGTTGAAAAGCAGGAATGTGTGAATGGTGACCAAAATGGTAAAAGGTGTGGAACCCAAACTTCGTAAGGAACATCTGAATAACCTTGAAAAGAAATAGTTAAGAGGTAGCATGACAGCCACATTCAAATATTTGAAAGGATGTCACATTGAAGGTAGAGCTGGTTGTTTTGTGCTGCCCCAGAAACTAGGACATGGAACAATATATTCAAACTACAGGAAAAGAGATTCCACACAAACATTGGGAAGAACACACTGATGTTAAGAGCCGTTTGACAGTGAAATATGCTACTTTGGAGTGTGGTGAACTCTCCTTTAGGGGTTTTTAAACAGAGATGGGATGACTATTTGTTAGGAGTGCTTTGTGTGGTCTTGCATGGCAACAGGTTCGACTGGATGGCCCTTGTAGTCTTTCACAACTTTATGATTCTAAATGTCGCCTATTCCATCTTTCTAAGGACCTCATTGGATGGCCTTTTGTAAAGCAGAGGACAGCGGAGCACAGTGGGGGAAATCATGGGGCAGCGTAGGGAATCGTCATGCTGTGTTCCCTACTGTCGGGATCCATGGTATCCCTTCCCATGCCGTTCTGCTGTCCCCCACTTCCTCTTCAGTTCCTCTGTGTTTTTTCTAAACCTGACTTCTCTGAGCTCTTTTTCTCTTTGCTGGCACAACACTACTGGAACAGAGCACCATGGAGTCCCACAAGAAGTATCCCTGTGTCATGTGATGGACTCCGGTCAGTAGCACAGAGAAGCAGGGAGAAAATACTTCTCTGTCTGTGTCTGATGAGATTGTAAGTGAGAATGAAAAGTGTCCTCATTTCACCTTGATCTCTAAACAATACCGTCTGCTCAGATATCTGTTTTACTTTTCAAACAGGAGAATATGTCTTGTATGTGTGAGTTTGAAGTGCAAGCAACTATGACTGGTGCTTAAGACATAATGCTTCATTACACAACCATGGGTTGTCCCAAGGTCACTGGTTTTGGCCCAGAAACTTCAGAACTTGAAACAATCCTGAGGAGAAAATATTCTAGTGCAATGGTTTGATTGGCAGCTGTCCGTTTTTCCCAGCAAATCCACTCAGTGAATGATGCGTACTCCAATTTATTTGTTAGTAATTCATTGTAGTTATCTCCATAGAATTGTTGAAAGAAGTTGCTCTCCTTCTGGAATAGGCTGGGTTTATGGTTTATGAATGCAATCATCCTGTGTTAGAAGGGGGATCGTTAGCATCACTATCTTCCTATTTAATAGAATAGAGAATTTGGACTTTTTCTCTATACAAAAATAAAGTATATTTGCGAGCTAATGCAGAAGGGGCTGTATTAGGAATGAGAGACACATGACCACTTGGCTGAAAATAAAACACCTAAGGATAATGAAGCTAATAGCTAATTCAATGAGTGACAGCAGCAAGGTATACATTGAATGACTGGTGGTCAGCTCTCTCCCTGACAGAGACAATTTAATTACGTTTCATTATGATAACATCAGCACTTGCTAGGCTGTAGTTAGGAGGCTGTCAGTTCCATTTTAAACCATGGGTTTCGGTATTTAAAGTATTGGCCCATTTCAAAATATAAGAGGCTGAAATCTGGCACATTGTCTAAATTGACAGCCAGATGCATTTTTTTTTATTTTTCTCCAAGAAGAAGGAATGAAGTAGTTATGGTGTGGAAAAGTTAGGAAACCATTCTTTGGAACAATCAAACAAAAGACAACTTTCAAGGCATTTTCATGTGCAGCATTTCCCAGCATTAAAAGCATTACAATTACTATTCAGCTTAAAGCTGGAAAAAAATATTTGTGTTGATTTTTGAGAGTACTGTTTATTTAATGCTTTTTAGACTAAATGGGATCTAGAACAGACTTAAAAATCTGATATCTGTGCTTCATTTTTCTAAGTTTACAAGATATGTAATTTTATTATTATTACAAATTAAAACAAATTATACATATTAATAACATTTTTATTTTGACAGCTTTAAGATGGAAGAGCAGAATGCATGTTTAAAGGCAATTCATGTCTCTTTGTTTGTTTTAAATATTTTCAAATTAGATATTTCCACATAAAAAGTGTTTGTTATTGTCTCTATACGGGAGTAAAAAAAAATAGTATTTAAAATACTCAAGGCTTTCCATACAAAATCAAGTTAGCAAAAAGTTCTCTTGAAAACATTGTGAATACTAAAACACATTTCACATGGAGGGCCCTAGGATCAGATCCCAAATTTTCAGCCTGAAATCAATGGACTAACATTCTGACATAGTCCAAGACAAGATGAACTGAATGTATTCATTTGCTATGAAATTACTGTACTAGCGGTCACGAGGGTATATGGGGACAGGAACACAGAGGTCCTGAATCAAGTTTGTTTTAAAAAGAAACTTTAAAAGAGATTCCCTATCCTAATGGACCCTAATGGAAAGTGAGATAACAAAAAAAAGGGAGACAGAAGGAAAATAAGGTCTATCCTGCAGCATCTACTTGTGCAAGAAAGTGATTGGCTGTTTAAGTGAATTGATGTTGTTCTTTTCTTGCTTTTTGAATAGAGAAATCCACTGCCAGTATTTTCAGACAAGTATTGTTAAAACCTGCTCCTGAAACAAAATTGAAATGTAAACAAGCTGTTTTTAATCACAATTTTGGGGGGAAAGGTAATTTATAAAGTTAATAATTATTATAATAATTAACTATCAACAAGAATACAGTATCTTAAACCTCAAGTCTGGAAAGGAAGAAAGAAGGAAGGAAGGAAGGAAGGAAGGAAGGAAGGAAGGAAGGAAGGAAGGAAGGAAGGAAGGAAGGTCATCATGACTAGTTCCTAAGTAGAGTGGGCTCTCCAAATTTGGCAGGGAGGAAATGATGAATAAAAATGGTTTCTTTGTTTCCCTGAGACAATCTCTATAGTCAGCTTACTCTGGACAGTAACCATGGTGGAATATTGAAGAATATAATGGCTTCAGTTTTGCATCTATTGACAAAATGAATTGTTAGGTTTAACCTGTTGTTTATTTGTTCAGTTGCTTCCGACTCTTTGTGACCTCATGGACCAGCCCACACCAGAGTCGCCACCCCCAGCTCTTTCAAGGTCAAGCCAGTCACTTCAAGGATACCATCCATCCATCTTGCCCTTGGTCGGCCCCTGTTCCTTTTTCCTTCCATTTCCCCAGCATCATTATCTTCTCCAAGCTTTCCTGTCTTCTCATTATGTGGCCAAAGTACTTCATCTTTGCCTCTAAATCCTTCCCTCCAGTGAGCAATCAGGCATTATTTCCTGGAGTATGCACTGGTTGGATCTTCTTGCAGTCCAAGGCACCCTCAGAATTTTCCTCCAACACCACAGTTCAAAAGCGTCTATGTTCCTTCGCTCAGCCTTCCTTACAGTCCAGCTCTCACATCCATAGGTTGGTACAGGGAATACCATTACTTTAACTATGCGGACCTTCGTTGCCAATGTGATGCCTCTACTCTTCATTATTTACTACAAGGTGTAGCCTGGGACATGGGAAAAGCTGTGTTCAAGTCCACACTGAGCCCTAAAGCTCAATGGCTGACTATGGTCCAATCACTTTTTCTGATCTACTGTACCTTAAAGGATTTTTCATGAGGATAGAACCTAGCTTGGACACATTGGAAGGGAGTCTGGATATAACTGTCAATCATTTTCTTCATCTTCATCGTTCATTTGGCAAATATAAAAATACGATCATTACCATTTTATTTGACCAATTGTTATTTGTCTACTAGCTCCTGATATTGATAGCATGTAGAAGAAACCATCAAAAAGTTAAATGGAGCTTTAAAGCTCATTCTTAGATTTGGGTTACGTCAAGCTAAACCATGAGCTAAATAAGTTGTACTTTTAATAAAGAAAGAGCATGAGACTAAAGTTTGATATTGTATGCTTTATTTTTCTCATATTAACCCACAACACTGGTATTATGTAGCTAATTGAAATGTCAATTGTGTGAATTATCCCATTAGATTAATAAATGTAAAATTCATTGTTAAGTGTGCAATTAGTTGGTATTTTTTGGTGTGTTTTTTATTATCTCAGTGAAAGCTGATTTCTAACAAACTCTTTCTCTATAATTTTGGAGCTGACTTTTCTTATATTGATGACAGGACTGAATATATTTTTGCATGGGGCAAAATTTACAAAACAAGAGGTGAGGAGAATGCTGGAACTAAGGCTCCAAGTGGGGAAAGGGGTTCCTTTTTTGCTCAATGTCAGCAGTAGAATAATTGCCACTTAATCATAGTGGAATAATCACCATCGTTTTCCATCTAGGGCCAGTAGTAATATAACAGGAACACAGAAATTGACATCTTGAAAGAAAAAAAACTCTTCTTTTCAAGCAAATCTCTTTATCCAGCACATCTACTGAGGAGGGGGGTGGGGAGATGAATATGCTTAAAATGGCCATGGTACTAAGCTTTAATGATTGCCTTCTCTCTGACCCTAAACTGGGCCTCTGAAGGTGTAGTATTTAGTAGGGATACCAGGGACAATGTACCTTCTCACAATTAATAGAAAGTGCTGTTTTGTAATTAAAGGGTGAAGTGGGGCATGATGAACATATGGAAAAGGAGACCCTTAATAAGTGATAGAGCCTTCAAAAGAAATTGCTAATTAGTATGCATTTGATGTGTACTATACCAATTTTAAGACTTTGCCTTGAATAAATTGTTATGTTGGGTGTTCGAAGGAGTGGTGAGATTAGCATTTACAAAGGGGGCAATTTTCTGTCTTCTTGACTCTGTTAAATAGAGGAAATAACTTTCAAGACTGAAGCAGTAGTTAACCCATCAATCATTCTCACAGCTGGAAGCTGGGGATCCCAAATGCTGAGATGAGTTAATCCGTCAGTTAATAAGTTCATAGTGGCACCATATGGCGCTGGTCCACTCCACATGAGGGCAGGGACAACTGTTTACAGAGGCACGCTGCTTTCTCAGGTACCTGTAGTACAAACAGCTGAATACAGGGCCCATTGTTCCAAAGGATCAATTTACTTTACACAGTAAATTGACTGAACTGATCAGTTCCGAGCACATAATGGTTGGCTAATCCTGTGGAATCATGTCCTACCCATATGGAAGGGACAAAAGGATGCTGACACCGGTCAGGTTTCTTGTTCTGTCCCTCCAGCTATTTCTTCTGGACATGATATGGACTGCATAAATCTGGCAGTAAGCAGAACACCCAATCGGTGTTCCTAAACTAACTTCACTTTAAACCACACTGGTAACAGAAGGTCCAGGGAGGCTGTTTTAATGTGTTTTTTAATATTAATGTGACATTACTAAGAAAACTGTTTTGCAAAAGGCCTGCTTTATGTACCTGAAATTCCCTCTCTTATTTTTTAACTTTGAAAGATGAATGCAGAAATGCAGATGAAATGTGCCTTGCCAAATCAGCTCATGCATCTATGGCATTTCTTAAAATAATAAGCACAAAACAACATGAAGCAAACACCACACAATCAGTATATATTTCAGTGGAAATTCTTAAGTCAGTTTAAGTCAAATTGCTTAATTTACAAAAAGTAAATTATTTAATTTACAAGAAGAAAATTACACGTAATACAATTTTCATATACAGTCTGGAACCATATTTTTTACACCTGAAATTAGAAATGTTTTGGGCTTGTAGCTGAAGCATACCATAAATTGCTCTGGAGAATTTAGCAGTGCCTAGAGAAGTGTTCTTTCTTGGCCTGCAAGAAACTATGGTCAATGTCTGATGGAATTTCTAGCACAGTGGTTCTCAATCTGTGGTTCCCCAGGTGTTTTGGCATACAGCTCCCAGAAATCCCAGCCAGTTTACCAGTTGTTCCAGCAAAACTTACAGTGGAAGTTGACCATAGAATTGTACTGGCAGCTTCAGGAGAACACTTCTCTAGGCATTGGTAGGTCCTTCAGCATGATTTTATGGTATTCAAAGTTCTGCATATAAATTGACATATAGATTCTAGACAACTATCTAAAATAATATTGTACTGATTTATTGACAAAAATACAAAACAGTTATTTAGATTTAAACTCCATAACTACTTTTCATTCACACTCACCACTTGGTCATGATTGTGACCTATTGCCAATCATAAAGAAATTTATTTTGCTGGTTACTGGAGCTTAGGGGAATGTTGTTTCAGACAGGGTCGGGATGGATGGGCCAGGATATAAGGAAGTAGTTTTTTGTGCAGTGTGCAGATTATAAACTTGGTAATCCTGGAACTACTTTAAGTAATGGATGGTGATTACACAAACCACAGAGATTGGCCTTGAATCTGCAGCTCCAGGATCCAGATTATTTGTAGCTTCACCGTCATGGAGAATGCTTACACACACACACACATACATCTGAAAAAAGAATGGTGTGCATTATGGACTCTGTTTTGGTGTATCCTCTAACCTTGCTTACCTCAAAAAAGGCTTGAATTGTGCTGTAGTGTACTTTTACGGCATGTATTATTTAACTGCTGTACTACAAAGCTGCTTCCAAACTGCATTAAATGGTCACTGTAGATGTGCCCTTACTGAAATATATTT
The DNA here is from genome assembly GCF_035594765.1 of Anolis carolinensis. Lineage (NCBI taxonomy): Eukaryota > Metazoa > Chordata > Lepidosauria > Squamata > Anolidae > Anolis > Anolis carolinensis. The sequence continues at coordinate 281,764,658 of NC_085842.1, read as the reverse complement.
GACTAACTAATAGTGGATTCCAGTCATATTTAATAAATTTGGGGTTTTCTGAGGTCCATACATGAGAGGAAATAAGTCATGCTCTTCAGTTATTGTGAATTAACTGAAAGTTAATTTGGCATTCCTAAATACCAGATGAAATGCCTGTTTTAAATTCCTTTGTTTTCACACACCTTTCAGTTCCAATCCACAGTAATAACTAAAATAAGAACTTGAAGTAAGTCAAAGGGGAATCAAAATGTGATATGTGCCAAGGTTAGACAAACTTAGAGATGTCAGAACGCCATTTTGAAAGATAATTTTATTATCCATCATTGGATAATAAAACCGTTTTCAGTGTTTTACTTTTACTTTTTCTCCCATAAGTGCTCACTACAATGTACTTAATTGAATAGACAATTCCTCTTAACTGTCATAAACACCTCAATGGTAAAGTGTGGAATAAAGTCTCCATTAGCCTTTAAGAAAAATCATCCAATAGATGGAAATAAATATTACCCCTGTGCTATTTTTTGAATTAAAGGTTTACCTCACTAGTTACTTTAGTGTCAATTGTACTGAAGGATCTCATCAGACAGAGGTCCTCAAGTCAGGGGATAGCGGAGGCATCCATGGAGCAGTGGGACAAATCCAGCGGGCAGTGGGGGAAACCATCACCCTGTGCCCCACATCGCCATCCCACAGGAAAAAGCATCATTGCCCGACTTCCCCACACACTTCTTCTGGCTTAATGGAGAAGAACACAGAAAGCCTCCTGGGTTCTCAGGGCTCCATCGTATGACACTTGGAGAACGGAGCCAGGACACAGCCCTGCTGGAAGTAGCTCTGTGTCATGTGATGGGCTCCTGTGGGCTACGTCCTGGCTTCGTCCTGCAAGTGTCGTAGAATGGGGCCAAAGACTATTGTGATGAGGTCTGAAGAGACAAAACATCATTTCACTAATTTTTCCATGTTAGATTGTGCTGTCAAGACAGATGCATACTCCAAACATTACAGTTTTACAAGCTAAATCCGAATTAGCCAATGAATGTAAAATAGTGAAATTATGAAATTGTGATATTTTCTTTTTACTTGTATTTTATATCAACATTTGTAAAACATGATGTACAATTCTGCAAAATCTATTTATTTGAAAGTGAGGAAAGCACACAACTGAAGTATCTGCTGTTTAAGTTGGATTTATATAAATATTTTTGCATAGAAGTATGGTTCAGCAATGTTTGCAACCACTTGAGAACCAGTATCTCTGATTAATGGATAAACAACTGAAGATGTGTATTTATGTTTCATCCATTCATTCATTTCCTGCCTTTCTCTGACATGAAACTCAAAGTATCTTACAGTAAATGAAAATGAAATATAGATTTAAAACCTATTTAAAAAAAAATAAAATGTAAACATACTAATACATGAAATTAAAACAGCTTGAAAACACATTAACACATAGTAAAAAGATACAAACATAGTATAGTCCATTAAAAAGCTTTTCTGCCACAACAAGTTAAAAATCAAAAGTTTTTCCTAGAGGAAAAAGCAGGGTGAGGGAGCATGCAGGTGAACCTCCATAAGAAGAAGTTTCACTTGGGGTCATCTACCAAGGGTCTCTCTCATATTTTCACCAAAATTTCTTGACATTGTGACAAAATGTTCATAGAGGGAGACATAATCTTTCAGATAACCTAGGCCCAGACTGTGTAGGGTCTTAAAGGTAATAAACAGCTGTTTGATCTCTGCATGTAAAAGGACTAGTAGCCTATGAAGTTGTTGCAACAAGGGAATTATATGCTCTTAACCTGCAGCAGGTAGCATTCTGGCCAAAACATTTTGGATCCGCTGCAGTTTCCAAAGGCAGCTCCACATAGATAGCACTGTAGTAATCTAAATGGGATGTGACACCATAGTCAGATCTGATATCTCCAATCATGGATACAGCTGACACACTAGCTTTAGATGTCCATCCAACACTTTCCTGGCCACTGCCAAAACATAAGCATCTATGCTCAGATTCACATCCAAGCTGTGAACTCGAAATTTCTTCTAGGAAAAAACTGAATCCCTATTCTTTGATTTGCCCTTCAACTAAAATATTTTAGCCATGGCTCTGAACTACTGGTTCCCAAGTGGCTGCAAAGTAAAAACATTGCTGAGCCACATTTTCAAGCAGAAATATATATATAAACCCAATTTCAAAAGGAGACATTTCTGTGTGATTTCACCCGAATACTTGCTTTCCTTTCCCAGCTGCAGAAGTGCAGTCACATGATGCGAGGTTTCCTCCCATTCTGCCGCAGCCAGTAAATGGTCAGAGGGGAAGGATCCAGTATTTCAAAGCTTCTTTCCATGGTGGTGGTGGGAGACAGAACTATATAGGCAGAGTGCTCCACTCTAGCACTCTTTTATGGCACTGCGCTGGTTTGCAAGTCAATTTCTGGGCACCAAACAGTGTGTGGATTATGACTTACAAAGCCCCATACAGCTTAGGCCTGTGCTGTTTAAAGGACTGTATTTCATGTGTGAGTCTTCTTGGGATGTAAGATTTTTTTTCTCATTCCCAGACACGTTCTTCAGGCACATTTAATGAGAAGAGGTGAGAGGGCCTTCTCAGTGGCTACTCCAAAGCTTTGGAACTCTCTCCTTAGGAAGAACTATGATGGCCCCCTCTTTGTTGTTCCTTTGCCAGCAAGTGTAAGCTGTTCATATCTACATAGACTTTCAGGGACAGACTGCCAGGAGCTGAAAGTGATGTCCTTTTTGAGTAGATTTTTATTTTGACTTTTATCAATCTTTTAAATGTCTTATAAAAGGTAAAGGTTTCCCCCTGACATCAAGTCCAGTCATTTCTGACTCTGGGGGTTGGTGCTCATCTCCATTTCTAAGTCGAATAGACAGCGTTGTCCGTAGATGCCTGCAAGATTAGTGGCCAGCATGACTGCATGGAGCACTGTTACCTTCCTGCCAGAAGGTATTGATCTACTCACATTTGCATGTTTTCAAACTGCTAGGTTGGCAGAAGCTGGGTCTAACAGCAGGACCTCACTCCATTCCCCGGATTTGAACCACCAACCTTTTGGTCAGCAAGTTCAGCAGCTCAGCAGTTTGATCCGCTGTACTGCTGGGGGCTCCTATATGTCTTATATTTATAGGTTATTTAATCGTTTTTAATAGCACACACAGGTATTTTACTCTGTAGCAGTACTGAAGAAAAAGCAGGATATAAATGAAATATAAATGAAAGAAGAAAGCATATGGGAAGGGTGCAGTTTGATATATGGTTTTAGTCAATGACTTTTAGATAGACTGGTCACAAACTGTGCAGTCTGGATCAAAGCCATACATTCAGTGCCCAGATTAGAAGAAAATCAAAGAATTAGAAAAACCTCCTTTATTTTTATGAATTTTTTATCAATTTTCTCAGTGATGCCATTATTAGAAAGAAGCTTATCAATATATTGGTAATAGTGATTTACAAACATATATGTGTGTATCGATAATGCAACAATTACCTGGCACAGAGCTCAAATCAAGAGAATTTGAATGTCCAGCAAGTGCATCTACACCATGGCAGTATTTTTTTTCCAGTGAGTTTATGAATTGTCTTATGCATTCCAAAGTAAATGTGTAAATAATACACCAAAATATGGATATTACCTATCTGAAATGTAATATTTGAGAGTTGTAATCTAGATAAATAACTTTTCAAAACTATAATGGATAACAGGGTAAGAATTATGTGCTGTTGGAGTGAAGGTCTCAGCATTCCTCACAACTATCTATGTTAGTTAGGTGCAAATAGGCATTGGAGTCCAGGAACATATTGTATGTATGCAGACCCCTAAATCCCATAGTTTGTTTCAACTATAGTAAATCCATTGATTCAGAGGAAAGTCTGCAAGCCAAGATTTATATAAATTCTACTCCGATTGAGAGTGACAATTAGCTCAGGGATTGGTGGGAATTGCATAGTCCTCCAGGTGTTTTTGAACTGCAACTTCCAACATCCCTACCATTGTCTATACCAGTTAGAGTTGCTGGTATAGACAATTGAACTTCTGAAGACAATAACATCTGAAGGAGCACAATATTCTTGCCCCTGATGTAGCCCAAAAAGAGGAAATCTGAAGGCACAAATGTAGCAACCAACATCTGGTGGTTACTGACTTACTGAGAGACAACTATAGGATTGCAGGTATGATACCATGAGCTCCCAGAGGAATAGCTGGATCTAAGTATACACAATAAATGAGTAAAAATTTCTGACAGAGTCCTGAGCAAACAAAGTAGAATACAATGTCATTGTAGTAGGCTCCCTGGAGCTGTCCAGCCTAAGCAATGCATAGCAACAAGTGACCTGTTAAACAATGACAAATCCTTTGGCTTGTGGCTTTAGACCTTTGACCCCCATGACATTCGGCTGTATCCAAGGTGCAGTCCGCCAACAGGAATGCAATAAACTGCTTGTAATCTCATGTTTTCAAAAGAAATTACATCAAAGACAGCTGTTACACCACTAGTCATTAACGGCTGACAATATGTTAGCTGAAATGGGGCCATTATATTTTTAAATGCTCCTTCCTTCCCCCAAGTACTAAAGGCTCTTTGCTGCACTGCTGAGAGAAACACCAGCAAAACACCATTTCACATACATTCTCTCTTTTCCATTTTAAACTTACATTTGTTAGTAGGTTGACACATTTCTGTTTATTGTAACAGAAATGTTGTTTTAATTGAGTGGATGCTATAGGATCTGGAAATATAGTCTACTGTCCTTGGTCCATCTAGCTCTAAGATAACCATGTGTCCCCACATTACAGGGAACAGTCCTGTATTTGAAGAGCTGTTAGTAGACCTTTCTCTGTTTAAAGATACCTGATGTCTGAAGACTTATTCAGTCAACTATGATTTCAAGACTTAGAAACATAATAAAAGACAGAACCTGCCCATCATCAATTAGCACCAGGATAATGAACTGAGTGAGCACACTGATCACATTTTTGCCCGCTCTGGTGAACTGTATTATATTTCTATTTAAAATATAATTATTATTCCGAAGTTTGCATTTATGCATATAAATTAACCTATACAGATTTTATGCAAATCCCTGTGCCAGAAGCTGAGGGACCTGGTAATGCAACCTGAGTAACAAACACTCACAGTTCTGCTAGTGTCAGCTTGCATCTTGCATTGAAGATCATGAACAAGGAGAAAAGGGTTACTTCATCTACTCCATATTTGTGAATAAATGAAATAGTCAGTCTAAGGATGATGGGAAATGCAGTCCAACAACAGTGGGGCACACATTCCCCAATTCTGCTCCAGAGTTTCCCTCTCCATTCAAAAGGGAACAGATGTTGCTTCCTGTCTTGGATTGTGTACCAATAAACTCATCTGTTCACTTGTATTATAATTTAAGTTCTACTCTTTAACATTGTATTTTTCATATAAAAGAATTGTACACATTATATACTGTGCAAGCCAAGCACAAACCCTGTGACTCCCCAAAGAATTGTTTCACAAACTGAAGAATATGTCCTTAGGATCAGTGGTGTAGAAACTGACAGCCGTCATGGTGCAGTCATCTCTGGCTGAATCAGTTATAAAGCACTGCAGCTAAATGGCAGTTTACCAGCATGCAAAGCCATTAGAAAGGAACATCTGACTGACTTGTAAATGTATTGCATGACATATCTGTTTTCATTTGCTGTTTATTTTACATGCTTATGCTTATCAGTCAAAGGCTATATGCACCAAATGCATACTGCAGAGTTATCCAATTGAAATCAGACTCCAGTCTGTCTACTCAATACAGCATAAAATAAAACACAGATGCCCAAAGTATATGTACTTTAATGCCCACCAACTATTAAAACAGAGTCCTATATAGCCATGAGCAGATATTCATCATCTCACACAAATATTAATTTATATGTCTATTTGTTTAGACTATTTATACTCTACCTTTCAACCAAAAAAGGATCCTAAAGCAGCTTGATAATTATTAATTTCTTTGCTTTTCAGGCTTACAATCTAAAGAAGACAGGGCACAGAAGGGCAAGATGATGGCAGAAGGGAAAGAGATTAGCTTTTAATCAGATGATGGCTGTTTCCTTTCTCCCTTAGAAGGCAGAGCAATGGCAACTGGAATCTATAGAAAGGGCAACTTGCCAGCTGTGAAGCTGTGCTCAACTGATTTTCCTGTTCTTCTGAATCTATAGCATAGCAGCTGGGATCTGTTTCTGACTTGACTGTTGAGGTGAAGAACATCTCACAAGGGTTTTAGTGTGTCCTTCTTGCTCAGCAAACTCATCATGAAACACAAAACATTGTCACAGTCTTCCCAAGATTGCTTGAATTCCATCCCGTGTCCCCATTAGAAACATCCAGATTCTGTTCCAGCTCTAAGCTCCATCTTTATGGCCAGGTACCATCCTAATCTTTCAGACAACGTTTACGCCTCACAAGATATGATAGCCCTTGTTCTACCAAAGTGTATTTGCAGAACTACAGCAGGAATCAGGCCCAGAAAGCAAACCCATAAATCAGTTTCTCTTAGCCTTTGAATTTTCTAAATGTTTTTTGAATTTCAGTTTCCAGTGATCCCTGATGATTGACCATGCTGACTCCGGTTTCTGAGAGCTGAAGTCCACAACATTTGGAAGATTAAAGTTTGACACTTGGCGCCTCAATATAACTCTTTTTTTGTTACTTATTATAAATGTTCAGCTATATCTTGCCCCACTGTTTTCAAAATATATCTATTAAATAATCTCTATCTCTAAACTATATAGTACATTAAAGGATTTGGGTATGCTGCCTTCTTTTCAAACCCGTTCATTTTAACCCAAACTTTCTATGATTATTTTCAGAGGTTTGGGCTTTTTGTTTTAAAAAAATGTGAAAAATCTACAGGTTGCCAAGAACATTTTGTACGTGAATTTATATTCATTGCAGCCATGGTTTTCATAAACCATTTTGTGTGCTTGTTCATATCCTGCCAGCATGAGCATGGAAAAAACAACATATTTTACAGCATTTGCCAAAACTACATCTAAATACACACACACACACACACACACACACACACACACACACACACACACAGACCCTTTTGTTTTTGAGTACCTAGCTAAGCTTTCACAGATATTTTCAGTACTGAAATAAAGTTGATTTGCTTGCCATAAATACTTATTTCTGACGGATAAAAGATGAGTAGGTGGTGCAAAAAATCTGTTTGTTGTATTTGTCTAATAAATTGGGGGGAGCAAATTTTTAGATACAGTTTTGTCAGGAATGTGAATGCCAGTTGCACAGAATTCACTTAATGTTTTGACAGCTCTACAAAGCCTCTCACAATGTCTCTGTTACAGAAATATCCCCCATTAATTAATAGGTGTACTTTTCTCACAGTTTTGATAGATCCATGGGAGTTGTTAACACAACACAAACAGATTCACAATTGCCCAGGTACATGTTGTCTGTATATATATATATATATAGCTCTACATTATGTAACATTATCTGAAGGAAACAAAAAATTAATGCAGGATCTTAGAAAGAGGAAAAATTATGTCAAGTTTCTTCAAGAAATGCATGGTGGCTATACATCGCAATACTATCCTGATTAATATAAAAGTCCAATATGTGGCTGCGTGAGAAAAATAAAGTTTAGGTTGGTCTTACTGTAATTGGAGAAAATTTGTAAAATCCTGCAAATATCCCAACATTCAAATCCTATACAAATCTATGGTATGGCCATAACATATACTGCTATATTTAATCCTGGTCATCGCATCTCAATAAGAATACTATAAAACATGGTGGGCAACTGTGGGTCCTTCGATACAATCATATATCCCGGAATATCAAGGCAGAAAATCCCACAATATCTGCTTTGAACTCGGTTATCTGAGTTCACACTGACATATATCCCAGTTCAAAGCAGAAAACATGGTATTTTATTCAGCTGTGTGGAAGGAGCCCTACAGAGCTCAAAAATATGGTGAAAAATGCTACGCGTGTTCTCTAAGGGCAATGGGGAGAAAGTCATGGAGCACACAAACAGTACTGGACCTGCATGTAGTTAAAAGGACATGCTTTTCCCACTACTGTTGTAGACATTAAAAAGTTAGAAAAGGACAAACAAGATAACCAATTGAATGAAGCAGATCATCTCATGAAAGATTACATTGTTTGGGGGTATTTGAGGTGAAGAGGGGGGGAGGGACATGAGAGGGGACAAAATTGGAAGGTTGTTTTAAAGCCATTGATTATTGTTGCAGTGCCATCACTAGAAATAGTGAGTTTCTACTACAGCTGCCACTTTTTTTGATGGTGATAAAAATTGCTCAAATTGCTCAAAGTGGTTTGTTGTCTATCATACTCAGAGTTCGTGTAATTAGGTATAATCCTAGGCTCACTCACCTAGGAATCTATTTAAATTATGAACAAAAAATGTACCTAAATCCTAATGAATATAGCAAACGGAAAGGAATTAGGACATTGTTATTAAGCACTTGGCTATACTGGTGTGGAATTAGCATTGTTTGCATGCTAACTGCATCATCATTCCAATAATTCTTGCTCAAATTATTACTAATGCTCCCAAATTGGTAGTGCTCTAAAAGAAGGTGACCTTGAAAGAGATGCCTTGAAGTTTTCAGAGGCAATCTTCCTCCAAGTTTTTCCCTAGTATATATTTCTCTGAAAATCAACATGAATGGATTTGTTAAAAGGGAAGGGGAAAGAAAAACCACTGAACTGCCAAACAGTGCAGAGAAGCAAGCGAACTGCCCGAGAGAGAAAAAGGGAGATACACATCAAATTTAAATTCCGCAAAGAAAGGTCAGTGGGAAGTTTACCCAGTTCCAAAGGACCTGGTGAGTAAATGGAAGTGAGTGCCTTTATTACAGTTTAAAGAGAATCTGGTTAAAGAGACAACACTCCAAAGACAAAGCTTTGCATTTAGACCCCTTGTTCATCTCTTTTTCAAAACTCCTACTGACAAATTGTCTAAGCACAATCCACTCCCAGAGTTTTTTGTCATCCTGGGATAAAGGTCAGCCACCTTTGACATGGAAAGAACAGCTGAGTGAATAACACCATGAGAAAGAAAGGGAAGGAGCAGGGCACCTTTAAAAAAAAAAAAACAAGCTTCAGAGCTATATGGACTGCAAATGCAAGATGTTGGTCAAAGGCCCTGGGGAGCAACACAATGGTCTGGCACCTTGTCCAGTCTCCTGGACATGGCCACACACCATCTGCAGAAGCACGTTATGGAAATGGTCACACACCCAATGAGATTTCAAACAACTCATCAAGACTTAAAACAACAGACAGCCATCTGGCACCTTGAAAAACTAACATTATATTAAAGTAAAAAACTAGCATGTCGTTAAGTGTGTGTGTGTGTGTTTATAGTTTTCTAATACTGTGTTTTACAGTTGTTATTATTGTTTGAACTTGGCATTGCATTATTGCCATAGTTTGTAAGCCACCCTGAGTCCCCCTTCTGGGTTGAAAAGGGCAGGGTATAAATACAGTAAATTAATACAAGATTTCCTTGTGAATGAATTTAATTGCTATCAAAATTCATCACAGTTAAAACCATCACAGTTAAAAACTAAAACTTGCTGTTGCTTTTAATTGTATCCTATAGTTTTCCCAGAGATACATTTTTAAAAAGTTAAAACAGTGACAGAATGCAAAAGTTTAAAAGTTTAAACTCATGCAGTTACTAGCAGATATGCCTGGCATTGCCACATCCCACCTGTGTTCTGTCTTCTCCAGCTCTGAAAAGGCCTACCTCACAACCTCTCCATGTCAATGCTCTGGCAATGGTGGGCAGACTCTCTTTATGGTTCCTGCTTCCCTTTCTCTATTTCTCTCATACACCCTCTTCCTTTCAGTTTTCTTTTTTCCCCTTCGTTCATTGCTTTTCCTCATATACCTTCCCCTCTCTTTCTTTCCTTTCTCTTCCCTTCTTTTTCTTTCTTTCCTTCCCTCCCCTCCCTTCCTTCCTTCCTTCCTTCCTTCCTTCCTTCCTTCCTTCCTTCCTTCCTTCCTTCCTTCCTTCCTTTTCCCTTCTTTTCTTCCTCCATTCCTTCTCCCTTTCTTTCTCTTTCTTTTCTCTTTCTTCCTCCCCTCCCTCCCATCTCCTCATACAAATGGCAGCAGCCAAGTCATTTCATTCTCTTTCTTTCTCAATCACATCATAGAGGGCCATTTCCATGTCAAGTCTGGAATTTTGTGTGTGTGTCAAGAGTGACTAGAGAAACTGCAAGTCACTTCTGGTGTGAGAGAATTGTTTGTCTGCAAGGACATTGCCCAGGGGACGCCCGGATTTTTGATGTTTTACCATCCTTGTGGGAGGCTTCTCTCATGTCCCCGCATGGGGAGCTGGAGCTTACAGAGGGAGCTCATTGTGCTCTCTACGGGTTGGATTTGAACAGGCAACCTTCAGATCAACAACCCAATCTTCAAGTCAGCAGTCTGCTAGCACAAAGGTTTAACCCATTGCACCACCAGGGGCTCCTGGAATACTTTTACACCACACTGGCCCTGTGATAAGTGGTCCGTGTAGATGCTCCCTAAGTCTATGAAAGCTTATGCTACCAACTTCATTCTCTCAGTTAGCCTCAAAGGTGCTACAAGATCCCTTTGCATACTATCTTTCATTTTCAGTTCACTTTCTTTCTGAATCACAGGAAAGTATTATAGGTAGGACATTCATTTTCCATGTTAAGATCTGGCATTCTGACTCATGAAGCAAACTTGTTTGATAGCTAGAGTTTATCCTGATGATACATAGTGACCCTTGTCACAGTAAGCAATAGTCAAGTCAAATCCAAGCTAAACTTCTGGAAAGATGTTCATTTTTAAGATGCTTTCTCAATACTTCTTTTTCAAATTAGGGTCAAGAATATTAAGGGTTAAGTGCTTTGAACAACTAAGTCCTGCTCCCAGGGGATATGTATAAGGACTGTCAGTGCCTTATTTTGAATGAATTAGATTTAACTACCACCACATCCCAGCAATAAAAACATCTCCCAACCACATCCACCAATGGTGAACTACTGTATGCTAGACATCTGGTCTAATGGGACAGGAGTGCCATTATTCCATATTTCTGTCTTTCTTATTATTATTTTATATTACTTCATTATTTTAAAATGTAGTAAGCCAAACCTGCTGATTAGATGTCCCTTCCACTCATTCTACTGGATAGGGACCTGGATATTTCTCCTATAAGGTTTGCCTTGATGGCACCATTTACAACAAACTTGGTTATTGGAGTACTCTGTTGAATTGGAGTACTTTGCTGAATGCCATTAACTGAATTCACTGTGGAACCAGGGCAAGGTAAAATATAATCCCCTGTTCATTAAGAAGCCAGTAGAAAAAATAATGATGGCCTTAGCATTTTAAAAATCTCCTGCATGAAATGACTGGAAATGATACATTTTCTTAATATGAATAAATATTTCATTAGCGTCATAGTTCATATGTTCCAGTTAATAATGACCACACTGACAAGAGAAAGTTCACTTCACAAATTCTAATCATAGGCTTAATTCTGAATCAGAAGACATTACTACAGGTGACCATACTGTATACATAATTAATATGTAAATCTTCAACAAACTAAGCACATAATTAGTGACGCCTATGTAGAAACAGCTGGTAAGATGAGATGGGAACTAACACTGATTCTTTATGGCATGGACTCAGAAAACGTTATGGGGTATCATGTATTACTAGTGAGATCACTCAGAATTTACACAGAAATACATTTAGATTTCTATGCAGTACCACAGTTTCAATGTTGTAACATTAGTTAACATTCTTAAGAAAGAGACTAACAGGCCAAAGTGAATTTCTGTTGAGTTTCAAATGTACAGGGTATTTCTAAGAAGACTACATGCTTTTGAGGCCAAAAAGTATACGAGAGTAATGACTTCTGGAACTGTTAAACATGGTCATATAAATGAATCTGTGATCTGAAAAGTACCACTGTAGGTAACCTGAAAGGACTCAATATGGATTGTGATATGGGGTTTCTTCCTTTATAGGATTTTTTTATTATTATTTACAGAACTGGAGTTATCATTAGCTGAAAGATGCTTCCAGTGCCAAATGTTTTGCCAGAGCAGTGAGCTACCGAGGCATTGAGCTGTTCTTGTCACTGTGTTCTTGTCCCATATGGTGACCCTAAGGCAATCCTAACACAGGGTTTTCTTGGCAAAAATGTGTTGAGAAGAGCTTTGCCATTGCTGTCCTCTGAGGGCTCATCCAGACAAGCCCAAAACACAGGAACTGTCTCGGGTTTATTTGAGACGTCCAAGTGATGCCTCAGGTGAATCTGATTTCCCAGTTTACTCCAGGATTTCCCAGTTTACTTCAGATTCATTAAACACCTGGAAAGATCTGGACCTTGGCTCCCTCCCCATCCCCCATTTACTCCCAAAAGTTACCTGAGGGACCTGACTGCATGCTCTGGTTCCTCTGTTGAAAGCTCCTGGCACATCAAAATGACACGTTGACAGGTTGGGGGGGGGGAGTTAATGCAACATCAGCCTGCAGCTCAGTTCACATGCTTTACATGCAATGGTTGTGAGGTTTTCATACCTATGTTAATTTAAAAAAAAAATAGTCAACCAGCTCAACAAGAAACTTAAAGACCAACCCATTTGGCATAGGTTTTCATAGGTGATAGCTCCTTGTTATTGGATGCCTGGAGCATTGCCACTGATACATGTGGATAGTTAAGGAATCTGTAACCTCCCTTCCCACAGCTGTATAAAATCTACATTATCTGCTTTGAACTAGATTATATGGCAGTGTAGACTAAAATATTCCAGTTCGAATAAGATAATCTATGTTGATAACCTGTATTATCTGACAGTGTAGAAGAGGCCTATGAGAATATCACTGTGTTTGTACATCATGGCTACATCACTGGAACATCTCTTCCATTTCAGCTGCATAACTACACTTCAACAAGCTGACACATTATTATAGAATGTGAATTGTGTACCCTTAAATCATGAAATAAAATAAAAATACATCTATCTTCCTTTTGGCAAGAAAGGTCTTTTCACAGCTGACCACAAATAAAAGTCTCTCTGCTGGCAGGCTCAGCAATGTTATGGTAGGAAGAAACAATGCAACAGATTTGACATCTAAAGGCTAGGTTACAGTCTGTATGCCAAAATCAATATGCGCTTCTGAGCCAAGACTGAAATACCCTGGTAACAAAAAGTCTTGGAGCTACGATGGTCTGTTTTTCTTAACCTTGGAATTATTCTCAAGTCTGGTGACATTTCTCTTCAAGAATCAGACCCATGCGTCCAAGACAGATGGTAAGGGTCTAGTGACTATTAATAATGTTAATGAAAAATGCTGTCTGTTTTCCCGCCAGTGTAATTAGAACAGATATTCACTTAGCCGTAACAGCTGACAGAGCTTGTGTTTCAATAAGGCTTCACAAAGCTCTCTGGTGAAGCTCTCAGTGAACCTTTAAGGGTGGGACATTGGGGGCCTCTTTAGTAATTCCCCAAAGAAAAAGCATGCCGATCTTGCTTAATATGTTAACTTCATAATAGAAATGGAAATGGAAATGGAAACAGAAGCTGATCTGACCTCATCTTTCAGGACAACAGAAATATCAAGAATGCATCTCAGGGTGCTTCCAGGCTGCAGTTAAATAACACTGAAGCAAGTTTAAAAACCCACTTTGGCACGCCTTTAAGCCCCCATCCTCACCCGCAAAAACTGGGCTTTTCTGGTGGGGAATCTACATACCATCCCAGTAACTACCAGGATGATATCCAGCCACCCCAAAGCCTCCCCCCCCAAAGCCCTAAAACTGTTAAAAACAGTTAAGATGGTCCTGCAGTCCTGCCATTAAGATGATCCTGCAGTCCTCCTGGCACATAGAAATGATGCACCAGGAGATGGGGGGTGAGGAGCTTGAAGAACCAAGATGGCTGTGTGGATTGGGCCTGGGGATCACGTGACACGGGCTCCGGACCCAATCCATACTGAGCCCACACCTGATAAGGCTTGAATCTAACCTAAGATCTGGGTCTTACCAGTTATCTAATTACCTGCTTTGTCCAAAATTAATTTTATTTTACCTGAGGAGTTGTTTGGATGCCTCAGATAAAAGCCCAACAGATCCCGCATTTTGGGCCTGTCTGGAAGGGCCCACAAGAAAGGATTTTTTATTATTATTATTATTATTATTATTATTATTATTATTATTATTATTATTATTTATACCTTGCTTTATCTCACCAAAGGGGACTCCTTGGATTCTGCCAATGATTTTTATAGGTAAAACTCAAGTTCAGCTAGCTTCTGAGATCCATTACTCTTTTTTCACCAGTAAGTCAAACAGCATATTAACATTCCCAAAGGAAGGGCAGTAGCTCTAGAATAGATATGGACAAAATGTGGCTCCCCAGATGTCATTGGGACACAACTCCATCATCCTCACCACTAGTTATGCCACCTGGATTTAACTCCTGTGGAGCTACATTTTCCTCATTCCTAATCTATGAAGCACAAAAAATCTTGCATCCTTATTACAACATGAATATTGTCTTCAAGGTATGGCACAAATAATGACATTTGAGAATTATAGTAAATCTACCTTATAAATAATGCAGCCCTCCACCTACAAAACAGCCAGAGAATATGAGTAAGAATGTATTCAACTCTATTCCACTAGTTGGGGATGTTGCAGCAAGCATCAGTAGGAATAGAGCAGAAAGCATTATTTCCTATTCCCTTGCTCCCTGGCAACATGGAAATGGCTGGAGATGATGGTGGTGTGAGGTGCTTAAAAGGCAGATTTTGAGGGTTACACCAGGAGACATCACTGCAGAGATCTAGCTACCTCTCCATAGCTACATCCCCCAATACAGGATCACGGTCAATATACGTTATCCTACCCTTATCAAAAAAAGTATCTTTATTCTGCCACACCACCACCCCATATTTTATCTTCATTAAAAAGGGATCTTTATTACTTTCAGCTTAACAAATCTGAGAAAGAAAGGCATGCAAATATTCACAATAGCTTGGAAATTAAGCAGGACAAGCCTTTGTTACTTCTTGAATGGGTCATCGCCAACAAATACCAGGTGCTACAGGCTATATTTCAGGAAGGAGCTGGCAAAACCACCTCTCAGAGTGTTCCTTGCCAAGGTGCTTGAAACTACTTACATGCCCCACACACAGAAACATGTTGAAATAAATGGCTGGAAACAAGGATTTTTTTTTCAAGTATATCCTGGTCTACCAGAAGCAACAGCCTAATATGCAGGGATACTGCTTTTGGTTAGGAGTGGGAATCATAACGCTTTTCAAATGTTGTTGTATTGCAGCTCCCAGCATTCCTAGCAAATCATAAGGGTTACTGAAAGTTGCAATTGATCAACATTTAGAGCATTACATCATTCCTGTGTTTTGTTCATTTTGTCAGATATACGAAGTAGGTTAAAATAGCATTGTGGATTGTTTGTGGAACTGTTAAGCTTGCCTTGTGGCTTAATTGCTCTACCCTCACCCCACCCCAATACATCCCAGATGTATTATTTGCTCATTGTCCCCCATCCACTTCATCACTATACTGCTGGATGAATGAGCATGGCCATAGGAGGCATTCATTTCTCCAGGGTTGAGGGAGAGATGTTTCATCAAGGAAGGAGATGGGTGTACTGATTGGAGTGGAGTGGGAAATGGTGCAGTTGAGTATAAATACTCAGATTCTAAGAAGATCAATAAGGGAATTGTGTCAAAGTGGAAGCTCCCGAAGTGCTGGGTAATTGCACATTAGTACTCATGCAGTGCTTGCAGGAAAGCAGTTAGTACAGATGTAGAAGATCTCATGGTTTAATATTTTAAAAATTGTTTTAAACATTTATGCTCCTCTCCTAGCTTATCAGTCCCATCTTGAATCAAGCTAGAAATAGGACTCCCCACCCCCACCTCTCTTGCTGAAGTACTGTTTCCTGACTGCTATAAAGCAATGATATTTTTTTTTTCTTTTAATAACCAACTCCAACTCAAAATCTCCAAAGCACTTTACAAGCGCACAGTATGAAGAGTTCACAATACAGCTCTGGTGTGGATGTTTTGCAGCTACTTTTATTCACTGTATTTATTCATTGTCATTTTTTTAAAAGTCCAAGATTGGAAAAATATACTTTTTGGACTGGAGCTACTAGAATCCCCCACCAAGTATGACTAGTTGTGGGATTCTGGGAATTGTAGTGTAGAGAGGTGACTTTTCTAAACTCTGCTGAGAGCCCAATATTCTGTCCCAGATGCTCAACAGTGCTTTTTAGCTGTCTCCACCAGCCACTTGAGAACTGCTTTTCCTTGAATTGATCCCACGAAGCTAGGAGTAGTAATTGTATGACTAATGGTCACATATACAGGGCATGTTACAATGAGTTTCCATGACTGAGTGGGGATTCAAACCTTGGTCTCCCAAGGTCCTCATTCAACACTCAAATCGTTATGCCAAGACTACTTGGTTTTCCTGCCCTATTAAACTAGACCATCAAAAAGTCCCAGGTTTAGCTCTGCTGTGTTCTGGTTTATCTTTGTTATTGTTCAGAGTTAATGTTATTGTGTCTTTATTTAAATGTCTTAATATGCGAAGAATATGCTACATTTTGGTGTTTTTTTTTACTTCCTTCTGGAATATATGACAGCTCTAGGAGAAGCATTATAGTATTGTGTTGGATTCAAAGACCAAGTGAATAGAAAGACCTTCTTTCCTTCCCATTGCAGCTTCCTATACAATCTTCCTGCATAATAGTGATCCCCAGAAGACTTATCATAGAGGTCAGGGGGTATACTTTACTTACTTAGGCGATCCCTCATAGTTCGAGGATGATTGTCTTCCATTTAATCCAAGATTTTATAATTATATTTTTGTATGTGATTTTTTATTGCTTTGTTTTTATATTGTTGATGACTGGGCTTGGCCCCATGTAAGCTGCCCCAAGTCCCTTCCAGAGATAGAGCGGGGTATAAAAATAAAATTATTATTATTATTATTATTATTATTATTATTATTATTATTATTCCATTTCTGTTGTCTTGGGAGTATGTCCCTAGGTGGCTGAAGAGACCTATTCTTGATCTGCATGTTCTACCATAGTGAGGACATCAGTTTTCAAGTTGAAGGCGGTCCCGGTCAGGGTTGACTTGACAGGCCTTTCTCTTGGCACATTTCTCCCTTAAGCCCTCCATTCATGCCTCTTCGAATTCCGCAGCACTGCTGGTCACAGCTGACCTCCAATTAGAGCGCTCAAGAGCTAGGGCTTCCCAGTTCTCAGTGTCTATGCCACAGTTTTTAAGGTTGACTTTAAGCCCATCTTTAAATCTCTTTTCCTACCCACCAACATTACATTTCCCGTTCTTGAGTTCGAAGTAGAGTAACTGCTTTGGGAGATGGTGATCGGGCATTCGGACAACGTGGCCAGTCCAGCGGAGTTGATGGCGTAGGAGCATCGCTTCAATGCTGGTGGTCTTTGCTTCCTCAAGCACGCTAACATTTATCCGCCAGTCTTCCCAAGAGATTTGCAGGATTTTTCTGAGGCAATGCTGATGGAAACGCTCCAGGAGTTGAGTGTGACGTCTGTAGACCGTCCATGTTTCACAGGCGTAGAGCAGGGTTGGGAGGACAATGGCTTTATTAACAAGCGCCTTGGTATCTCTACAGATGTCCCAGTCATCAAACACTCTCTGCTTCATTCTGAAAAATGCTGCGCTCGCAGAGCTCAGGCGGTGTTGTATTTCAGTGTCAATGTTGACTTCTGTGGAGAGGTGGCTGCCAAGGTAGCAGAAATGATCGACATTTTCTAATGTTACACCATTAAGCTGTATTCCGGGCATTGCAGAGGGATTAGCTGGTGCCTGTTGGAGGAGCACTTTGGTTTTCTCGATGTTCAATGAGAGGCTGAGCTTCTCGTATGCTTCTGCGAAGGTGTTTAGAGTTGTGGTGACCTTGGTTTTGGCTTTCAGTCTACTGAGGTTAAATAGCTTGCCATCTGTCCGATAGATGATTTCCACACAGGTGGGAAGCTTCCCATCAACAAGGTGAAGTATCATATCGATGAAGATGGAAAATAAGGTAGGGAAAATGTGTGATGCCTCATGGGCCTTGTAGTCCTGTTCCTAGTGCTATCGTGGCAGATGAAGATGAAAACATGGGGTTTTCGCCGGTTCAACAAGAACTGGAGTCCTTTCACCTGCCGGATGTTGATGTTTGTCCTCAAGAATTCAGTAAAACAGACCTTGGGCATTCCTCACCTCCATTTCCCAGGAGGGAATCTTACTCTAGAGACAGAGGAGTCAGAGAAGCAAATCGCAGGAGTTTACGGATCACTGCCAAACAACAGGCTGATTAGGCCTGCTTCCCTTGGGAAATTCTAAGGAGTCTTGCATCTGGACAGAGTTGGGTTTCGCTTCTCGTTCTCTAGGGAAAGAGATTGTTGGCGGGAAAACGGGACCCAATATAGGTGTTTGACGCGGGAGATTCTTTGCGGAGTCAACAGAGCTGCTTCAGGAGTGAGATCATGTGTGGACTTCGTAACCCCAGTTCCTTGCTTCCCGGATCAAGAATTCAAGTACTGCCTTGCTTAGCTGTTATCCACGGACCTTGTTCCAAGATTCACTGTTTGCCTTGTTTCTAGTCACGGACCTTGTCAAAGAACCAAGTCTATTTCCAGCCTTGTTGTCAAGCTTCCTTGGACTTCTAAGACTCTGACATTTCCCCACACTATTGCTTGGCAATAGTGTGTGTTTCGGTATTGGATAAAGAACTTTGAACTCTAATATTATTTATTGGACAATACATTTTTGGACTATATTTGACCTCATTTGAAAGGTCTGCTTCTGAACTATATTCTTCACTTGATTTTATTGCTTTTATATATTTCCTTAATAAAGATATTAGATAGAGATTGGCCTCCGTGTATGGTTCTTGGTGCCCAGCTGCCAGGGGTCTGACAAAATAACACATCCCTTCTTGACACCTGATTCCACCTTAAGTGGGTCACTTTGGGAGCCGTTGCTGTCCAAGACTGTTTCCATCATGTCATCATGGAGTAGCTGCAGGATGTTCACAAATTTGTCAGGGCACCCGATTTTTTGGAGGATGGTCCAGAGAGCGCTGCGATTCACTGTGTCGAATGCCTTTGCAAGGTCAATGAATGCCATGTACAGAGGTTGGTTTTGTCCCCTGCATTTTTCTTGGAGCTGTCGAGCAGTGAAGATCATGTCCACTGTTCCTCTGGAGGGATGGAAGCCATTCAGGGATTCTGGGAGGGTGTCTTCTGAGAAAGAAAGAAGGCGGTTTGCAAGGATTTTTGCGAGGATTTTCCCAGCAGAGGTTAGAAGGGAGATACCGCGATAGTCCCCGCAGTCTGTTCTATCCCCTTTCTTGAAAAGGGTGATGATGGTGGCATTCTTGAAGTCTGCTGGGATTTTCTCGGTCACCCATACTTTTTCGATGAGCTGGTAGAGTTGTTGTATCAGCTCAGGTCCACCCTCTTTGAAGATTTCAGCAGGGATCCCATCAGGCCCGCTGGATTTGTTGTTTTTTTGTAGGCTGATGGCATTGCTAACTTCTTCCAAACTAGGCAGTGCTGCAAGCTCATCCCTGGTTTGTTGTTGCAGGATTTGTGAGAGGGTCTCTACGGCCACATTGGAACTGCGATGCAGCAGGTTCTGGTAGTGCTCTTTCCAACGAAGTGTAATTGATGTTTTGTCCTTCAGAAGTTTGGTTCCATCTGATGAGCGTAGAGGCTGTATGCCATGGTTTCTTGGTCCGTAGATGATCTTTGTGGCTTTGAAAAATCCCTGAGCATCATGGGTGTCTGTAGTTGGATTTCTTCAGCCTTCTTTGTCCACCAGATGTTCTTGAGTTCTCTGGTCTTTCTTTGGATCTCAGTTTTTGCACTAACATAGGTCTTTTTCTTAGCAGCACAGCTGGTCTCTCTGCCATGTTTGGAAGGCTTCCCTTTTGTTATCAATTAACTGTTGGATCTCTTTGTCTTTATCGTCAAACCAGTCTTGACGTTTCTTAGTTTGATATACAATGGTTTCTTCACAGGCTGTGATAATGGAGGTCTTCAGTTTGTTCCAGTGTTCCTCAACGTTTTCGGGGTGTTCTATGGGTAGATGTTCCTTGAGTGTTGTTTGGAGAAGGGCTCGTTTGGAGGGCTTGGGTGTTCATTTTACGCCTTATTTTCCATGCTTGGAGTCTGCGTTTGGGGGCGATCTTGATAGCCATCTTGGATCGGATTAACCTGTGGTCTGTCCAGCAGTCATCAGCACCCGTCATGGCTCTTGTGAAAAGCACATCACGGCAGTCACTGGCACGTGTAATAACATAGTACAAGAGGTGTCAATGCTTTGACCGGGGGTGCTTCCATGATGTCTTGAGTTTGTTTTTCTGGCAGAAGAGCGTGTTGGTGATGAAAAGGTTGTGATCTCCACATTTGATGAGAAGCAAGATGCCATTCGAGTTGCTGTTTCTGACCCCATCTTTTTCTATGATCCCTGGCCACAGATTGGAGTCCTGTCTGACTCTTGCATTAAAGTCCCCCAGGAGGATGATTTTGTTCTCCTTAGGTATCTCCGATAGGACGGTGTCCAGCTGACAATAAAAATTTTCCTTGATGTCTTCGTCAGCATCTAGTGTTGGTGCATAGGTACTTATGATGGTTGTCTGTTGGTTTTTGGCAAGGTTAATTCGGAGCATTGAGGGACGTTCATTAATGCCAGTGGGTGCTTCAGTCAGGTGCTTCACCAGGTCATTTCTGATAGCAAAGCCAAATCCATGTATTCTTCACTCTTCTTCAGGCAGTCCCTTCCAGAAGAAGGTGTAGCCTCCTTTTTCTTCCTTCAGCTGTCCCTCTCCTGCTCTCTGGGTCTCCTGAAGGGCTGCTATGTCGATCTTAAAGCATCCAGCTCCCTTGCAATGATAGCAGTCCTGCGTTCGGGGCGTTCGCTGTCAGTGTTATCCAACAGTGTCCGTACGTTCCATGTTCCAAAGTTCATTTTAATTTTTTGTCCTCAGAGTGGTGACCCGACTGGACACAGAAGTCCAGTCAGGGTAAGAGAGGCAGACTATGTTTAGGGCACCTTTTCTAGCCTCTTCCCCGTGTGGGGTGAGCAGAGGGGATCCTAATAAGGGCTGCACAGTCATAGATACAGCTGCTGGACTACTTAACTGCCTCGGACCTTGACGTAGAACGACTGAGTCCATATCCACCACCCATGTGCCAGTCTGTGACTAGGAGCTTCCAAATTTCACAGTCCTGCCCCCGTCGCCACTCGCTGATCGCCATGGGACTATTGTTGGTTTGTTTTTATTTTTCTTGGAAGACGCCTGTGCGTGATTTTTTTTTAATGTGTGGAGGTCGGTGCACGGCCAGTCAACACACAGTCTTCACAAAGTGAGGTCCCAGCAGTGGTGTGGTTAACACAACAAGAGTGGCTTCTTAGTCTGTTGCAGCCTTCTTCCGCCTTCACAGCCGTTGTAACATGTATACATGTTACATGTTGAGGGGGTATAACAGTGTTTTGAAATAAGAAGGGGAAAATTGACCAAACCTTGAACAAGGCAATGTATGCAAGCAGACCTTCAGATCCAATTCCTTGACACAGATATAACATACAAACAAAATGTGTGTAGTAGATTTTTTTAGTTAGTTAGTTACAGTATTTATATTCTGCCCTTCTCATCCCGAAGGGGACTCAGAGCAGATCACACTGGACATGTATAAGGCAAACATTCAATGCCATGACATAGAACAGAGACAGAGACAAACGCAGGCACGAGCTGGCCTCGAACTCATGACCTCTTGGTCAGAGTGATTTTTTGCAGCTGGCTGCTAACCAGCCTGCGCCAAAGCCTGGCCTACTATTTATCTAACTATTTTTCTATATCTAGACTGTGATAGGCTTTCTCCATGACAAAATATGTTTCTGTGAATGATGACAATGCTGTGCAATCAACAAGGGAAAACAACTGGATGCTTCTGTCATGTCTGTTGCTTTCCATCATCCAGGAAGTGGCTGTGTTGGAGGGGGATGTAGTGGGGGTTGGGGAAATTTAGAGTGTTGCCCAGTTTGTCCAGAATATGGCTTCAGATCAGCCAAAATGAGTTACAATGGCATAAGTTAATCATATGCCATTGTAGCTCACAAACAGTATGCAAGCGCTTGTTTTTAAAAATGTTATGCCTAATGCATCCACACTGGCACCATATGAAGATCTTATCCTTCTTCATGAAGACCTAGTTTATGTTCTCAGGTCTAGCCATGCTAAAGCTAACACCAGATCAGTGGCCCTATCTGATTTGACAAGGAGTGCCAGCTGAAATAAAGAACCTTAAGAGATACTTAACATGGCTACAGAAATTCTGGATCCAGTTATCCACCCCTACCTTCTTTCAACTAAAGAGGGAATGCAAGTTCCTTGTAGGGCAAAAGAAATGGCAACATGGACACAACACCTAAGCTCTACTGCTGAATGCTACAATACAAGACTTTGCCCATGTAATAACCAGGTTACTGAATGTATGTATCACATCTTATTCTCCTGTCGTTTTTACGAACAGGCTCAACTACATATTAACCCACTACTGAGCAACCTACCCAGTAGATCAGCCAAATTCCATATAAAGATTTTACTAGGTGACAATTTCCCCTGTTGCCAGGTTTCTCTCTGAGGTAGCCAGAATAAGACAATTTCCTGTATTAGACCCAAGTTGAAACTTGCCTTGTATATATTTGCAGTGTTTTTACCCTTGTTCATATGCAGTTAGCATTGCATTTGTCCTGTTTTTAAGTTGTTTTGTTGGTTCATAAATCTGCTGTGCACTTTCCCTGCTGAGCAAATTGGGTCTTTGGACCATAATAAAGATTGATT
Source organism: Anolis carolinensis (assembly GCF_035594765.1). NCBI lineage: Eukaryota > Metazoa > Chordata > Lepidosauria > Squamata > Anolidae > Anolis > Anolis carolinensis. The sequence goes on along the minus strand of NC_085842.1, from coordinate 281,741,701 downwards.
GATTGATTGATACTATAATGAAGAATAATGTATTTAATAAAAATATATTTTATTTTCATTACAGTTAGGATTGTTGGATCAGAGCCATACTGTGTATTAGTAATGTCTCTTTGGGCTCCTCCAGACATGGCAGGAACTTGTGAGGACACGGGTTAAAACAACTTATGATGAAGCAGGTTAAAACAACTTGCTTCCTCCTGAGTTTCTGTCCCCACTCCCAACAGAAACCCTGGGCTTTCCCTCGATGGGTGGCTAGATGCCATCCTGAGTCAACCAAATGTTGATCCAAGATGGCATCCGGCCCCCCTCCAGCCTCCCATTTCCTCCTCAAACTTACTGGAGGAGCCTGCCAGCAGTCCAGGCCCCTCTGCACAGTACTCCTGACATGTAAAATGAAGTCCAGAGGTGGGAGAATGGAAAACCCTCCTCCCCCTACTCTTGACATGTCATTTTCTCATGTCAGGTGTATTGTACAGAGGGGCCTGCACTTCTGGCAGCCCCCTCCAGTAAGTTTGGTGAGGGAATGGGTGCTGGAGGGGATGGGGGTGGGTGCCATCCTGCTCCTTCAGGCTCCAGGAGTCCAAAGAACCAGGATGGCTGTGGGTATTGACCCCCCGGGATTGCAGAAGTAGTCATAGGAGTCAATCCCCACAGGCCTAGCACCCGGAAAGATCCAAACCTTAGCTTAATGTACCAATCTTTCCAGGTGTTTAATAAATCTGGGGTAAACTTGGAAAACTTACTTTTATCTGGATTAATCGTACTTGAGGAGTCTTTTGGATGCCTCAGGTAAAAGCACGTCAGGTCCAGCATTTTGGGCATGTCTGGAAGAGTCCTTTCTCTCACCACTTTTTTCTTATCTTTTTCCTTTCCTTTCCTTTCCTTTCCTTATTGCTTTTATTATTTTCTGAATGTACTCTCTGAAATCCAATTTGGAATTTGATTATAAATTAGATTATCAGTGTTAAAATCAACCAATTAATTTTTTTAAAAAAAAATACAGTATGAAACGTATAGAAATTAAGCACTTCTGACTGTACCACTGTACCTGAGGCCCAAAATAACTACATTGTATGGAAACACTTTCCAGCTGTTTCAGATACCCATCAACTCAACTCTCTAGTGTAAAGGCAACCTGGTAAAGAGCTATGTAATAATCATTTTGTATCTATCTTGCCAAAGGCAAAAAAATAGGAGGCTTTAAAAAAGATCCTTTCTCTTCTTAAATAATTAAATTTCTAAAAGCAATACAAACTTTTCAACATCAGATAAGGAATTAGCAGGCCATTAAGTGCCTCTGGGCTCTGCATGTTTTACCCTGGCTGAAAACGTAGTATCCAAGAAGTTAGACTCCAAAAAAGCACCTATATTATCTCTTTTATCTTCTTTTAAAATGAAGGATTATTTCTCTAGATTCTTGTGCTTCATTCTTCCTATTGTACCCAGTGTTCAAAATGGAACTTGAAATATTTTACTGAGAACTATCACCATATGATAGGCATAACTGCAAAGTATCAATGTTGATCTTTCTTTAAAAATACATATATGTACGAGCTTGTTTGTTTGTTTAGAGAACTAAAAATGTACTGATTTCCAAATTATAATTATTACATATGTAGGTGTTTAAGTCAATCCTACCTTGAGAATATGTAGTAGGTCAAAAAGTACAATGTAATTTTATACTGATATTCAGAAATAGCTTCTGGTGTGCCACTTGTGAAATAGTCTTGTCTGTCATGTTTTATCCAGATATACAGATGTGTGAGTCAGCAAGTAGATTTGCAAACTCATAATAAATATAGCATTTGTATCACCATTTTGAAAGGAGCTATAATATAAGACTCAAATGAGATTTAAGTGCATATAATCAGATCATCTTTTGAAAATCAGAATGAAATTTTCAAAGTGAACATCACAATAAAATACCACCCTTTTGGTCATTTTCTATTAACCATGTTATATTAGTCATAAATTTCATTTATCTGACATGTAAGTTCTTGAAACAATTGCATAATTATATTCTGTTAGGAAAAATCAAATGAAAAATATTTAAAATAGGCTAAATGTTAGTTCCAGTATTAGTTCCAACCAACATAGATCCTCTGAGATGAATTGGACTTCTTAGTCACCACTTAGGACTGAAATTGGAATCAACTCTATGTTACTAATATAACATGAGAAAACATGATTCCCACTTTTGGGGAAAGGTGGGGTATAAATAAAGACAATGCATTAAAATAATGGCCAACATTATTCTTCTGATGAGAAGCTATGGTGCATAACTCTTTGGTGACAAAGCTGAACTATGACACAATACACATTTTTTGTGGACTACAATAATGTACGGCTGTGCAAGAAAGTGTGCAATGGGAGAAATGTATGATATCACTCTTAGGCAATAAAAATGAAATGCACAGTATAGGGGTGAAAACAAAATATGTGAAAGGGATCTAGGGATCTTAGCAGACCACAAGCTGGATATGATTCAACAGTATGTTGTGGCAGCTATAGCAGCCAATGCAATTCTAGGCTGAATCAATAGAAGTATGGTGTCTAGATTGAGGGAAGTCATATTCCCACTCTATTCTGCTTTGGTCAGACTTTATCTGTAATATTGTGTCCAGCTCTGGGTGCCACAATTCTAGAAGGATATCAGCAAGCTAGAACGTGTCCAGAAAAGGATGACCAAAATTATTAAAGGTTTGGAAGCCAAGACTTATGAGGAGTGTCTTAGGGAGCTGGGTATGTTTAGCTTGGAGAAAAGAAGACTGAGAGAGGACATGATAGTCATGTTTAAATATTTAAAAGGATATCACATTGAGGAGGAGGTAAGCTTGTTTTCTGCTGCTCTGGAGACCAGGACACAGAGCAATGGATTTAAACTGATAGTCCACCTAAACATTTGGAAGAACTTCCTGATGGTAAGAGCTGTTTGGCAATGGAATATGATGGGTTCTCCTTCTCTGGAAGTTTTTAATCAGAGGTGGATGGTCATCTATCAGAAGTGCTATGATTGTGTGTTCCTGCATGGCAGGGGGCTGGACTGGATGGTCTTTGTGGTTCTTCCAGCTCTAGGATTCACAACAGCACCATGTGAAACAGCCACACTGATGGCCATGATGGTGTAGCATGCCCCCTCTCCCCTCTAACGAATATGAAAATTCTGCAATCATGCCATTCAGCATTACAAAATTGTAAGCCTATAGATCAGTGGTTCTCAACCTGTGGGTCCCCAGATGTTTTGGCCTTTAAGAAATCCTATCAACTGGTAAACTGGCTGGGATTTCTGGGAATTGTAGGCCAAAACACCTGGGGTTGAGAACCACTGCTATAGATGATGATATAATTTTCCAACAGAATTCTAGCCTACAAAGAGGAGGAGGAAGAGGAGGGGGAGGAGATAGTTCTACAACTTATGGTCTTCTCTAAGAATGTAGCAGCCATTCAAATTATTGGATTAATTAGGTAGCATCATCAATGTACATGACAATGTACAAAAATAAAAGAAAGAAATGTGGCTCCTAAATCTTTTGTCCGTGTTTGCCAACAATGACATTATGTTTTCATGTTTGCTTCTTTAAAACTTCAAAATGGAATTTATCCTATAATGACTTTCTTGGTTCAGCCCTACATTTGGAAGCAAAAATAAATATATTTCCTGTTTATTGCTATGCACTGAATTTGACACACTTTAATAGTTTGCCATAAACAAGCATATGTGCATATGCTTGTGTGACAGACACAGCCTTTTCGATGATTCCTCCAAAATTTTAGCTTGCCCAAAAATGGGAATCCATGTAATGAATATATATCTAGTACAAAATTATAACAGTTTGATGCTGGTTTTAGCTATTATGGTTCTATCCCGGGCACCATAAGATTTGTAGTATGCTGATATATTTAAAGAGCTCTGGCCCAAGAAAGTTGATTAGGATTCTCTGGACTGGTGGTTAATGTGGTATCAAACTTCTATAATTATGCAGTTCAGATACACTTACACTCTTACTTTTAGCTTCAGTCTATTGTACTTTCAAATGACAGCTTTTTCACTGTGAGCGTTTGCAAGAGGCAACTTCAAAATCCCTGATGTGGCAATTCATCTGCAGCCATTTGTATTCTAGCCCTTGCTTGTAACTTTTCATAGATGGAAAATTATTAAATTCATAGTGAATTCTCCCATTGACACCAATGAGACTTAATTTTGGCAGGATCGTGTCTGGTATTAGAAATGGAACTTATTCTTGTTAATTATTTCAGTATTTATATATACTTATTCTTGTTAATTATTTCAGTATTTGTATATACATGTGTTCTATGCATTCCTGTTCATGCAATCAATGAAAAACTGAGCATAAATTTAGTGGGAAAATTATTTTTTTAAAAAAAATTATAGACATGTGTTTACTTCTTCCCATTTTACTTCAAGATACTCATTTTAAACCCTGATAGATTTTCTTTTGAAGATTAAAATCCATCTAAGAAGGTTAAATTCTAATATTTATTTTAACATATTTTTCATACATACAGGGAATTTCCATACATACAGATGAAATTATCAAGGGATTTACAATATGATTATAATGATTGCTTTGGAGGGCTTGGCTTAAGAAGTCTAGAGCTGACACACACTATTTTCTGAAGAAGAAAAAAAGAAAGTTCTCAATTGGCTCTTAATGCCATCTGAAGAAGGGAACAATTTAAAATTAGCTGCTAGACAGAAATAATCTCAGTTGAAATTTTAAATATATTTCAGAAAGGATGAAGTGACTGAGCTGAATTTGGGGCATTGCAAGTCTTCCGAGACCTCTTCTAACCTGGGGTATGTTAGGCTCACTACTTCTAACCTGGGAGGAGAAGAGATTAAGAGAAACTATTGCTTCATAGGGGTGTTGAAAGGTGGCTTATACCAGGATCAGGCAAATTGCGTCTAACCTTGAACTATCCAACCTACTGGGCAGTATTGCTCTCTCTAAGGTCTCAAGCAGATTTTTTTTTTCACATTACTTCCTTCTTCCTCTTCTAATCTTAAGGAATGAACCTAGGGCTTTCTACATAAAAAATATGATGGAGCAAAAGCTCATAGGATTGGAACAGCAACCCATTCTGATTAGCAGTGACAATATCTTCTGGCACTCTCCTTAAGCTCCCCTATTCCCTGTGATCTTCATAGTAATTGAAAGAAACTACTTTGCAGATTTGATTATTTGCAGAGAGGTTTTCTATAGGAATTTCTAATTTATCCAGTATGACTCTATGGTCAATTTCCAGCTTCACCTTTTTGGGGGGAATTGACTCCTAGTTAGTCATATCACACAATTTTCAATATTTCTTCAAAACGGCATCAAGAAATTAGTTCTACATATTCAAGTATTCTGTTTCTTCCACTGTTCAACTATTTCTAAGGGTTAAATAATATTAACCAAAATATCAACAAATCCTCTACTATTCTTTAGTCCTCGCTTTGGATCATGAACATGAAAACAAACTGATGTATCAGCCAAGATATAGAATATCAACCATGTCTGTCTTAGCTTGAATATTCATTCTTACAAGACTTTGTGGCTGAATCATTGCTAACTGTCTGCATATCCAGATCTGCACAACCAACATGTACCTTCTTATATTAACTGACTGACTGGCTGATTTTGTTAAATCTACTCTTCAGGCCAAATGCTCTAGAGCAGTGTTTCTCAACCTGTAGGTCCCCAGATGTTTTGGCCTTCAACTCCCAGAAATCCTAACAACTGGTAAACTGGCTGGGATTTCTGGGAGTTGTAGGCCAAAACACCTGGAAACCCACAGGATGAGAACCACAGGATGAGGATACAACTTATCCTCAGACCACTCCTTTAAAATAAAATGGCTTGAGATAAAAACTGATTCAATGTTATTCAAAGGGAATGGGGATGTGAACCCTACTTTTCCTGATGGTACTTTGATTCTGTGCTACACCAGCTTTGGAGTTGGAGATTCTATTCAGACATCCAAAGAGAGTTCTGCCTCCACAAATTTTGGAAATGCAAGAACACTACTATATTTGCATTAGCTTGATAACCATTTTAAAAGCCCTTGTTATACAAATACAGATAAAGAAATAAGAACATGATGGATATGTGAAATATTTTGAAATATTATATTTTGTTTTTTGGGTGAGCGGCAGAACAAAATATTTCAGGCTTTGGATCAGGGTCAAATGTTTTAATCCCATTTTTCTTTCGGTGCCTACCAGAGGTGTAAATGTGGTCTGATCTAACAATTAAGCCTAAGGCAAATGGACATGGACTCCAACACTGCATATTAAATTTTCAGCAGTTTGAAGTAGTCTCAGTGTCTCTCATATGAGATGTGTTTTCCATTAGGAATAAAAATCCCACTTACTGGGAAGCCCAAATCCCACTTACTGGGAAGCAGCCACTGCAATTAACAGAACCCTATTTCCCTGTCACTGATTGATATGTCCAAGCCCTCTCCTGAATTATCTCTGGTGTTACAGATAGTTGCAGTGGGTAGAAATGTCAGTTGGCTATCTCGGGACCTTGACATATTGAGGTCCAAAAAGTGGGCAATAGAGGGGGGATTCGCCAGGCAGCATAGTGAATCTGGCAGGCAGTGGGGGAAACCATCACCCCGCACCCTGCATTGCTCTCATCAGCACTTTCCCCATCCCTTAGGGCAGTGGTTCTCAACCTGCAGGTCCCCAGATGTTTTTGGCTTTCAACTCCCAGAAATCCCAACAGCTAGTAAACTGTCTGAGATGTCTGGGAGTTGTAGGGCAAAAACATCTGGGGACCCCAGGTTGAGAACTACTGCCTTGGGGAAAAGTGTTGCCACCTGGCTTACCTCTGTGCTGGCCCCATTCTTGTCAATGATGCTACCAGGATCCTGCTGGAAGTAGCTGTGTGTCATCTAATGGGATCTGGCAGGCTTCATCCTCCCAGCATCCTGGAATGAGGTCCTTGGTGTACAGAGGAATGGGCACCCACAAATTGCAGTAGCTGCTGCCTTGTGGAGTAGGAATTTGGGGACTTTCACAATCTTTATGTAGTCCCTAAGCTAGGGCCTATGAAGGGCCCTAACAGTCCTAAATGGGTCATAAATGAGTAACTCTAGAGCAGTGGTTCTCAATCTGTGGGTTCCCATGTGTTTTGGCCTACAACTCCCAGAAATCCCAACCAGTTTACCAGCTGTTAGGATTTCTGGGAGCTGAAGGCCAAAACATCTGGGGACCCACAAGTTGAGAACCACTGATCTAGAGTAAGCATTCATAACTGTCATATAAAATTCCATCAGTTCTGTGACTTTAGTAACGTACATTTTTAAAAGATGCCCATACAAAGATCCTTATATAAATGCATATTCAAATACATTTTATTGACTTAGGTTGTAACAAAATATGTATATCTAAACATGTTTCATCCTAAAATGCACATTTTAAAAATGACTTTTATTGAGAACCGCAGCCCAAAGAAATCCAAAAGCCAATGTATAATTGCTCTCCAAACAGCAGAGTCATGTGGGAGTTGTTCTAGTCAATTCACACCAAAATTTACAAAGATCAAATTGCCCTCAGCTCCCATACTAGCAGATCAATATTTGTTCCATGTAGAAGTTCTACTCACAAAAGCTTTTCTCTTAAGGTACATCATTGCAAGATCGTTTGTTCTGTTTCTCTTGCAGCAGAGTAGCTGTGAAACAATGAAGATCAGATGTCCACATTCCAGTGTTGTACTTTGTTACAGAATGCTTTGTTCCACTATATCTATGAAAGACTTTACTGTTCATTGATTAAATTATTGAATTGTTTGAACTAAATTACAAAAACCCTACCACCAGATGAAAACTATAGGTAGTCGAAAACGGTTGTGGACCAGAGGCTACCCATCTTTTATGAAGAATCAAAAAATAAACAAGAAAGTTTACTCCATTGTGAATGCAACTACCACTCATCATACTGTGAATGCAACATTTTGATTGTGATTTGTAGTCATTTATCTGACATTTATATTCATTTATTGTACACAATGCAGTGTTTAATGACATCTAATACATTGTTATTTTCCCATTAGTGGGTACTTGTTAGTTCAGGAGATCAAAGAACTCACTCAGAACTAGTTGCTTTGTATCCAAAGCCAGCCAGGTTATTTGGGTACAAGGGATAGAAAATATCTCTCCCCATAAAAACAAAGTATATTCTGAAAGCTGGGTTGCTGGCTGAGGAATATTGCAAGAACAAAGACTGTGTTTGTGGAATTAATTTGAAAGGTAGAAGTAATTTTTCATTCCTGTGTAATGTACTCTTTGAATTTCTACCAATACCAGAATTCCTTGTGCTTAGGCAAGTGGGAGGGGATAAACACCACTAAAATAATTATTGATCCAGCAACAGGAGGAGCCCGTATCACTGACAGTATTTACAAATCTCTCTCTCTTTCGCTCTCACCCATACACATGCATATGGGGGCAGGACTGTGAAATCTGGAAGCCCCTAGTCACGGACTGGCACATGGGCGGTGGATATGGACTCAGTCGTTCTGCTTCAAGGACCGAGGCAGTTGAGTAGTCCGGCAGCTGTATGCATAACTGAGCAGCCCTTTTTAGGATCCCCTCTGCTCACCCCACAAGGGGAAGTGGCTAGAAAAGGTGCCCTAAACATAATCTGCCTCTCTTAACCTGACTGGACTGCCGCGTCCAGAGGGGTCACCACTCTGCGGCCAAAAAAGAGAAATGAACTTTGGAACATGGAATGTATGGACACTGTTGGACAACACTGATAGCGAACGCCCTGAATGCAGGACTGCTATCATTGCAAGGGAGCTGGGACGCTTTAAGATCGACATAGCAGCCCTTCAGGAGACCTGGAGAGCAGGAGAGGGACAGCTGAAGGAAGAAAAAGGAGGCTACACCTTCTTCTGGAAGGGACTGCCTGAAGAAGAGCGAAGAATACACGGAGTTGGCTTTGCTATCAGAAATGACCTGATGAAGCACCTGACTGAGGCACCCACTGGCATCAATGAACGACCCTCAATCCTCCGAATTAACCTTGCCAAAAACCAACAGGCAACCATCATATGTGCCTATGCACCAACTCTAGATGATGACAAAGACATCAAGGAAAATTTTTATTGTCAGCTGGACAGCATCCTATCAGATATACCTAAGAAGGACAAAATCATCCTCCTGGGGGACTTTAATGCACGAGTTGGACGGGACTCCGACCTGTGGCCAGGGATCATAGGAAAAGATGGAGTCAGAAACAGCAACTCAAATGGCATCTTGCTTCTCACCAAATGCGGAGAGCACAACCTTGTCATCACCTACACGCTCTTCTGCCAGAAAATCAAGCTCAAGACATCATGGAAGCACCTCCGGTCAAAGCATTGGCACCTCTTGGACTATGTTATTACACGTGCCAGAGACCGCTGTGTTGTGCTTCTCACAAGAGCAATGACAGGTGCCAATGACTTCTGGACAGACCACAGGTTAATCCGATCCATGATGGCTATCAAGATCGTCCCCAAACGCAAACTCCAAGGAAGAAAAACAAGGCATAAAATGAACACCCAAGCGCTTCAGGAGCCCTCCAAACGAGCCCTTCTCCAAAAAAACACTCAAGGATCATCTACCCACAGAACACCCCAAAAATGTTAAGGAACATTGGAACAAACTGAAGACCTCCATCATCACAGCCTGTGAAGAAACCATTGGATGCCAAACTAAGAAACATCAAGACTGGTTTGATGATAATGACAAAGAGATCCAACAGTTAATTGATAACAAAAGGGAAGCCTTCCAAACATGGCAGAGAGACACTAACTGTGCTGCCAAGAAAAAGATCTATGCCAGTGCAAAACCTGAGGTCCAAAGAAGGACCAGAGAACTCAAGAACATCTGGTGGACAAAGAAGGCTGAAGAAATTCAACACTTGGCAGATACCCATGATGCTCAGGGATTTTTCAAAGCCACAAAGATAATTTACAGACCAAGAAACCATGGCATAGAGCCTCTACGCTCATCAGATAGAACCAAAATTCTGAAGGATAAAACATCAATTGCACTACGTTGGAAAGAGCACTACCAGAACCTGCTGAATCGCAGCTCCAATGTGGCCAAAGAGACCCTCTCACAAATCCCGCAACAACAAACCAGGGATGAGCTTGCAGCACTGCCTAGTTTGGAAGAAGTTAGCAATGCCATCAGCCAACAAAATAACAACAAAGCCAGCGGACCTGATGGGATCCTTACTGAAATCTTCTAAACGGTTGGACCTGAGCTGATACAACAACTCCACCAGCTCATTGAAAAGGTGTGGGTGACTGAGAAAATCCCAGCAGACTTCAAGGATGCCACCATCACCACCCTTTTCAAGAAAGGGGATAGAACAGACTGCGGGGACTATCGCGGTATCTCCCTTCTAACCTCCGCTGGGAAAATCCTCGCAAAAATCCTTGCAAACCGCCTTCTTTCTTTCTCAGAAGACACCCTCCCAGAATCCCAGAACGGCTTCCATCCCTCCAGAGGAACAGTGGACATGATCTTCACTGCACGACAGCTGCAAGAAAAATGCAGGGGACAAAACCAACCTGTGTACATGGCATTCATTGACCTTGCAAAGGCATTCGACACAGTGAATCGCAGCGCTCTCTGGACCATCCTCCAAAAAATCGGGTGCCCTGACAAATTTGTGAACATCCTGCAGCTGCTCCATGATGACATGATGGCAACAGTCTTGGACAGCAACGGCTCCCAAAGTGACCCATTTAAGGTGGAATCAGACGTCAAGCAGGGATGTGTTATTGCCCCTACCTTATTTTCTATCTTCATCGCTATGATACTTCACCTTGTTGATGGGAAGCTTGCCACCTGTGTGGAAATCATCTATCGGACAGATGGCAAGCTATTTAACCTCAGTAGACTGAAAGCCAAAACCAAGGTCACCACAACTCTAAGCACCTTCGCAGAAGCATACGAGAAGCTTGGCCTCTCATTGAACATCGAGAAAACCAAAGTGCTCTTCCAACAGGCACCAGCTAATCCCTCTGCAATGCCAGGAATACAGCTTAATGGTGTAACATTAGAAAATGTCGATCATTTCCGCTGCCTTGGCAGCCATCTCTCCACAGAAGTCAACATTGACACTGAAATACAACACCGCCTGAGCTCTGCGAGCGCAGCATTTTTCAGAATGAAGCAGAGAGTGTTTGATGACTGGGACATCTGTAGAGGTACTTGTTTATAAAGCCATTGTCCTCCCAACCCTGCTCTACACCTGTGAAACGTGGACGGTCTACAGACATCACACCTGTCAGGACCCAGGCTGCAGAGCACCAATAACCATGCACAGAGACCAGAATCTATCTAATATCTTTATTAAGGGAATATATAAAGTCAATAAAAACAAGTGAAGAATATAGTTCAGAAGTAGACCTTTCAGGAAAGGTCAAATATAGTCCAGGAAATCAATGTCCAATATGAGATATTAGAGTCCAAAGTTATAATCCAATAACCGAAACACACACTTTGCCAAGCAAAGTGTGGGGAAATGACAGGGTCCTTTAGTCCAATGGAGCCTGACAACAAGGATGGAAAACAAACTAGATTCTTGGCAAACAAGACTTGATTCGAGGCAACAAGAAGCAAGAAGCGAGAACTGGGTTCGTGGCGAGGTCCGGGGAACAAGGCAGGCTTGGAACAAGAGCAAGGTCCTGGAAACAAGGAACAGGAGTAGCGTAGTCCACACACGATCTCACTCCCGAAGCTGACGAATTGACTCCGCAAGGATCTCCTTGCGGGTAAACACCTATATAGGATCTTGTTTTCCCGCCAAGGAACACTTTCCCTGGGGAACAAGAAGTGAAACCCATACTGTGTCCAGATGCATGACTCCTTAAGATTTCCCAAGTGAAACAGACTTAATCAGCTAATTGTCTGGCAGCGATTCTGGCGCTTCGGCGATTCGCCTCCCTAGCGCCTCTATCTCGATTATAATTATCCTTACGAGAGAACGGGGGAGAATTCTGCCCAAGGCTTGTTTGGCTGACTTCTGGGGGACAAACATCCTGCAGGTGCAAAGGTTCCAATTCTGGCTGAAACGGTGGGAAACCCAAGTTTTCCTCTTCATCTACCACAATAGTACTAGGAAGGGGACTACATGGCCCATGAGACATCACACTATCCCCCTCCTCAAGGCCCCTCTCCAAAATGGGCCCTCTTCCCAAGGTGCGGGGCCGCGGCTTGGCAGGGTAGGCCTGATGGAAGCGGCGGACTAAGTCGGGGGCATGGACTGTGGAAGCGTCTTCCCAAGAGCGTTCTTCGGGGCTAAAACCCACCCAGTCAATGAGATACTGAAGGCGGCGGCGGTGGAAGCGGGAATCCAAAATGTCCTGAACCTCGAATTCCTCCTCCCCATCCACCAAAACAGGGGTGGGGGCCGGGCGGTCTGCATCAGGACGTACACCATCCGCCGGAAGGAGCAGGGAGCGATGAAACACTGGATGAATGCGCATAGAGCGCGGGAGTTGGAGTTTGAAAGTCACGGGGTTAAGTTGCGCCACCACTGGATAGGGACCAATGAAGCGGGCATCTAGCTTCCGGCAGGGACGGTGGGAGGGCAAAAAGCGAGTGGACAGCAGAACCCGATCTCCTACCTTGATTTCGGGGCCCGGTTGGCGATGACTGTCAGCGTGGCGTTTATAGTCCTCCTTGGCTTGATCCAGTTGCTGGAGCAATAGTTGTTGCACCGCTGTGAGTTCTTGCAGCCAGTCCTCCGCTGCGGGGACTTCTGAGGTTTCAATGACAGAAGGAAAGAAACGTGGATGGAATCCGTAGTTTGCAAAGAACGGGGTTTTCTTGGTTGAAGCCTGGACACCGCTGTTATAGGCAAACTCTGACAGAGGTAACAGGGATGCCCAATTGTCCTGTTGATAGTTTACATAACAGCGAAGGTATTGTTCCAAAGTGGCATTGGTGCGCTCCGTTTGTCCATCTGTTTGGGGATGGTGAGCTGAAGATAAACGAGAGTCTATGCCCAGTAGTTGTTGTAGTGCCTTCCAGAATCGAGAGGTGAATTGAGATCCACGGTCAGTGACCAAACTCTTGGGCAATCCATGTAGCAGGAAAATATGCTGAAGGAATAAATCTGCAGTCTGTTTGGCCGTGGGAAGGCCATCACAAGGAATGAAGTGGGCCAATTTGGTGAAAAGGTCCACCACCACTAGGATCGTGGTATATCCAAGGGAGGGTGGTAGGTCGGTGATAAAATCAGCAGAAATTATCTCCCATGGACGAGATGGAGTAGGAAGGGGATGCAGTAGTCCTGAGGGCTTCTCCCTTCTTGTCTTGGAACGCTGGCATACCGGGCAGGTATTGACATATTTCTCTACATCCTTGCGGATCTTGGGCCACCAGAAATCTCGTAGGATCAAATGCATGGTTTTGAAAAGTCCAAAATGTCCTGCTGGCTTGCAGTCATGACACAGATGAAGTGCCTTTTCTCTGCCTGGACCTGGAGGGATGTAGACATGATTTCTGTAGCATAATAGCCCATCCTTAAGTGAGAAGGGAAAGCGTAGTCCTTGGCGAATTTGATCTTGAGCCCAGGCATCCGCCTGTTGACTGGCTCTAATTTCTTGAGCACAAAGGGGTCCTGGAGTAGAGGGAGTTGGTTCAACTGCAGTGGATTTGGTGTTCCCCACTGTGAGCGTGGCAAAGTTTTCGGGCTGCAGCAATTGGGATTCGAAGGTCTCTCTGCGCCCTGCAGCATACTCTGGTTTCCGTGATAGAGCATCTGCTTGCTTGGTCTGAGCTGGGGTTACATAATGGATCTGGAAGTCAAAACGCTCAAAAAATAAAGCCCAGCGCTGCTGCCTCTGATTTAGCTTGCGGGCAGTTCTTAGATGTTCCAAATTACGATGGTCAGTATGAACCTCAATGGGAAATTTGGCCCCTTCTAACCAATGTCTCCAATTTTCAAAGGCTGCCTTTATGGCCAAAAGTTCTTTCTCCCAAATAGTGTAATTTCTCTCTGGGGCTGTTAGTTGACGGGAGGAAAAAGCACAAGGATGAAGATGTTCTCCCACTGGTTGCATGAATACAGCCCCAATTGCCACATCGGAGGCGTCAGCCTGCACAACAAAAGGGGTTTTAGGATCAGGGTGCTGTAGAATTGGCTGGGACGTGAATAACTTCTTTAGTTGCTGGAACCCTTTCTCTGCTTGCTCCGTCCAGCGGAAAGGCTGTTTTCCACGGATGCAGCTGGTGATTGGGTCAGACCAGCGGGCAAAGTCTGGGATGAACTTGCGGTAGTAGTTCGCGAACCCCAAGAAACGTTGCACTTCTTTCTTGTTGGTTGGCGCCCGCCATTCCAATACTGCTGAAACCTTTGCCGGGTCCATGGAAAGCCCTAGTGGCGAGACACGGTATCCCAGGAAGTCTACCTCTTGTAGATCAAAAGCGCATTTTTCCAACTTGGCATATAGTCCATGATCCCGCAATCGTTGTAACACCATTCTGACGTGTTTCTCATGCTCTGATTGTGATCTAGAAAACACCAAAAAATCATCCAAGTATATGATCAAGAACCGATCTAGATAATCCTGGAAAATATCATTGACAAAATGCTGGAATGTTGCGGGAGCTCCGGATAAACCGAAATTCATGACTAGGGACTCGAATAATCCGAATTTAGTCTGGAAGGCGGTTTTCCACTCGTCCCCCTCCCTGATGCGAACTAGATTGTAAGCCCCCCGGAGATCCAGCTTGGTGTAAACCTTGGCCCCTCGAAGCCGGTCTAATAGGTCCGAGATCAAAGGCAGGGGGTAGCGGTTCCGCTTCGTGATATTGTTCAATGCTCTATAGTCCACCACCAAGCGTAGGTCCCCTGACTTCTTTTTCACAAACATCACCGGGGAGGCAGCTGGGGATTGAGAGGGTCTGATGAATCCCTTGCGAAGATTTGACTCTATGAACTCCCTGAGAGCTTCTTGCTCTGGTTCCGTCAGGGAGTAGAGGTGTCATCGCGGGATCGGGGCCCCCTCCACCAAGTCAATGGCACAGTCATATGGTCTATGCGGGGGTAGTTTCTCGGCTTCCTTTTCATTGAAAACATCCCAAAAGTCTGAATATTTCTTGGGTAAGGTGATGATGGGCTCAGCGTCTGTGGCATGGCAGACCTTGGCTACTAGACAATGGTTTTGGCAATATTTTGAAGCAAACTGTTGTTCTCTGTTGGTCCAGGAGATGTTTGGGTCGTGGAGCGTCAGCCATGGAATTCCCAAAATCACAGGGAAGTGGGGCACCTCGGTAACAAAGAAGGAGATCTCTTCCAGGTGTTCCCTTATCCACATCCTGGTGGGTTCAGTCCATTGACTTACTGGACCCGTCTTTAGGGGGCGGCCATCGATTGCCTGCACCACCCGGGCGTTCTTGAAGTCGTGATATTGTAATCCCAGAGAGTCGGCATACTCTCTATCGATGAAATTGTTTGTTGCTCCTGAGTCTATCATAGCATGGATCATGACGGGTCCTTTTTTCGCTGACCACAACGTGACCACTAGGAGAAATAGGACCCCGGTTTGCGGCTCTTGAGTGGGGTTCTTGACCGGGTTGGCGAGCCTCTCTAAGCCCGGTCGCTGGCTTCCCCCGCCGGCTTTGTGCCAGCCGCCTCGGCCGTCTCCGTCTCCGCGGAGGACGCCGCCGCCAAACGAGCGGCGTGCTTTCTCTTGGCTGGACATCCTCTGGCGAAGTGGCCCCCGTTTCCGCAGTACCAACAGAGGTTTAAACGTTGGCGGCGGGTCTTCTCGGCAACATCTAATCTGGGACGCACATTGCCCAACTGCATCGGCTCCTCTTCGCTTCCTCTGGGGTATGGGGCTGGTGTTGGGGGTCTCCATACTGGACGTGGCTGAATACTGGCGGAAGCGGGAGGTTTCACTCCTGCTCTTCCACTCTGGCCTCAGAGCCACTGTTTTTTGTTGGCAAGCAGGACTTCGGCTCGTAAACATTGATCGATAAGTCTCTCAAGAGAGTTTGGGGATCCACCTTGGAGATTTCTTCCTGCATCTCGAAGTTGAGACCCTCACAAAACTGTCCTCTGAGGGCTATATCATTCCAACCGGTGTTTTGGGCCAGCACTCGGAACTCGGCTATGTACTGGGACAACGGCCTGTCCCCTTGGAATAGGCGCCGGAGTTTGTGGCCAGCCGCCTCCACATTGTCCTCGATCCCCCATGTCGCCTTAAGGTGATTCAGGAAGTTTTGCACGGAACTTAGGTGCATGGAGCCCGCATCAAATAGCGCCGTCGCCCAATTGGCCGCTGGCCCTTCTAGGAGACTGTAAATCCACGCCACCTTGACATCTTCTTGGGGAAACTCGGCTTGACGGGCTTCTATTTACGCCTGGCATTGGTGACGGAAAACGTGAACCTTGGAGGCTTCTCCAGAAAACTTGGTTGGAAGCGCCAGGCCAGGGAGCCGGATACCTCATTCCTTCAAGCCCCGTATTTCTCCCTCCTGCGTATGGAGTGTATCTCAGATTCTGTCTAATTCATCCTTGGAAATGGTGTAGCTGAGTGGTTGGGCTTCCGCCCCGGTTCCTGTAGACATTCTGGTCTAGGTTAATTGGTGCTTAGGGTGGCGGAGTCAAACTGTCAGGACCCAGGCTGCAGAGCACCAATAACCATGCACAGAGACCAGAATCTATCTAATATCTTTATTAAGGGAATATATAAAGTCAATAAAAACAAGTGAAGAATATAGTTCAGAAGTAGACCTTTCAGGAAAGGTCAAATATAGTCCAGGAAATCAATGTCCAATATGAGATATTAGAGTCCAAAGTTATAATCCAATAACCGAAACACACACTTTGCCGAGCAAAGTGTGGGGAAATGACAGGGTCCTTTAGTCCAATGGAGCTTGACAACAAGGCTGGAAAACAAACTAGATTCTTGGCAAACAAGACTTGATTCGAGGCAACAAGAAGCAAGAAGCGAGAACTGGGTCCGTGGCGAGGTCCGGGGAACAAGGCAGGCTTGGAACAAGAGCAAGGTCCTGGAAACAAGGAACAGGAGTAGCGTAGTCCACACACGATCTCACTCCCGAAGCTGATGACTTGACTCCGCAAGGATCTCCTTGCGGGTAAACACCTATATAGGATCTTGTTTTCCCGCCAAGGAACACTTTCCCTGGGGAACAAGAAGTGAAACCCATACTGTGTCCAGATGCATGACTCCTTAAGATTTCCCAAGGGAAACAGACTTAATCAGCTAATTGTCTGACAGCGATTCTGGCACTTCGGCGATTCGCCTCCCTAGCGCCTCTATCTCGATTATAATTATCCTTACGAGAGAACGGGGGAGAATTCTGCCCAAGGCTTGTTTGGCTGACTTCTGGAGGACAAACATCCTGCAGGTGCAAAGGCTCCAATTCTGGCTGAAACGGTGGGAAACCCAAGTTTTCCTCTTCATCTACCACAATAGTACTAGGAAGGGGACTACATGGCCCATGAGACATCACAACACCAAACTCCTGGAGCGTTTCCATCAGCGTTGCCTCAGAAAAATCCTGCAAATCTCTTGGGAAGACAGGCGGACAAATGTCAGCGTGCTTGAGGAAGCAAAGACTACCAGCATTGAAGTGATGCTCCTACACCATCAACTTTGCTGGACTGGCCACGTTGTCCGAATGCCCGATCACTGTCTTCCAAAGCAGTTGCTCTACTCCGAACTCAAGAATGGGAAACGTAATGTTGGTGGGCAGGAAAAGAGATTTAAAGATGGGCTTAAAGCCAACCTTAAAAACTGTGTCATAGACACTGAGAACTGGGAAGCCCTGGCCCTTGAGCGCTCTAATTGGAGGTCAGCTGTGACCAGCAGTGCTGAGGAGTTCGAAGAGGCACGAATGGAGGGCTTAAGGGAGAAACGTGCCAAGAGGAAGGCCCATCAAGCCAACCCTGACCGAGACCGCCTTCCACCTGAAAACCTATGCCCTCACTGCGGGAGAATATGCAGATCAAGAATAGGTCTCTTCAGCCATCTACGGACACACACCCAGGACCCCACGACTGGAAGACCATCGTCCTCGGCCTACGAGGGATCACCTAAGTACACATGCATACATGTACCAGTATATCCACCAGTTTTCAAAACAAACAAGTCTCTTCTGAGTATGATTGTTAGCCAATACAACAATTAGTGTAGGAAAGAAAAAAGGAAAAAGGAAAGAAGGAAGGAAATATAGAGATTAAAATTATGGCTCTCAATAGGGAAGTGCCCAGGTTAGCTCTAATATTATTGAGAATGAAATAAGTATCTGAAGCAGCAGATAAGAAGGGAGTTTGATAAGGGAAGTCTAGTGTGAAAGTAAGTGTCAATCATCAGTCCAGGTTGTTTGTTTCTAGGGGTAGAAGAAGGACACCTTGTTTTTTGCCCCCAACAGAAAAATGTCTTTACTCTGTCATGCAAAGAACAATAGTATCATATATTTGGGAAAGAAACTATAGTAAGAATGTTCAAGGGCTGGCCCAAGACTTTTGAAGCTTTAAGGGTCAGTAGCAACTGGAAGTTTTCATATCACTGGCATAGTGGATATTGTTGGAGACTTTGATGGAACTATCCAAGGAGCTGAATCTATTTTGGATATTGAATCATAGAGTTGGAAGAGACCACAAGGGCCATCCAGTCCAACCTCCTGCCATGCAGGAACACTCAATCAAAGCACTCCCTTCAAATGACCATTTGTAAAGTAAAGACTCTGTACATATTATCAGATTTCAAAAATTGGTTGAATGGTTTTACACAGGAATTGTGCTACAATAGAACAGTAAAGACAAATATCACTTAAGTAAAAGAAACATTAAATATTAAACAACCAAAAAAATAAAATAAGGTGTAAAGACTAAGCTAATCTGAAAATCTGCTATTTAAATTAGACTCAGTATATTGCATAACATTTTAAAAGTATGGAATAAAGCAAAATCACTAATTCCTTAGCATAGGAGTCATGGCAATGACTGAACAAGATGGTACCCTCCTCCTTTCTATGTGCAAAGCTAACCAGATTGGGAGTTGAAACTTGCTTCAACCTAGATATGAGAACAGCATTTTTCACCACTTCTGGGCCAAGCAGAGTAGCTTAAGGACTACACTTGGCTGGCATTTCCAAGAATCACAACCTGAACTGCCTCGCTTCTTTCAGTTATAGCTGTCAGACTCCTCCAGATCACATAGGGAGTAGAAATATCAGCTAGGGGAATCTGGGAACTGATTCAGACCTAAAAAGTACAATTTCTAAGCTCTGACCAATTTTATTAGTGGGCAAGAAATGTGTTTGTGCCTTGTTTGTAGGTGGGATCAATTTCAACACCTCAAGACAAAACTTTCTTCTTATGGTTATCACAGGATTTTCTTGGCAGAATTTATTCAGAGGGAGGTTGCCTTAGCTGTCCTCTGAGGGTGAAAGAGTGTAACTTGCCTAAAGTCACCCAGTAGGTTTCTGAACAGGAATTTGAACCTTGGACTCCCAGTATCCTAGTATAACACTCAAAGCACTACATCAAACTGGCTCTTACTAGTAGCATTAGCCTCCTTCAAAAGACAAAATATTGTATGATTGAATGATTTCAAAAATCTCTTTGACTAGTTTATTGCTCTAGCAGCTGGAAAAACACCAGCTCCTATAATAAACCAAACAGAAACAAAATATGTTTTATAGGGAAACATTACATTAATAAGAGATTGGAGAAATAATAAACATGAACTAAATTTGGCAAACTCAAAATTGCTGGGAAACATTCCTTTTTGATCCAGCTAGGTGCGTCAATGCAGCCATAATGAACTCTTTTTTCATTTGTGCTCTTTCCTTATGGTTCCTAAAACCTAGAACATGGATGCCTATCTTTCTGGCTTTAAGGGAGAAAAGAAAAATAATTGAAATGTATGTAATCAATTACTCAGACTTTCTCAGCGCTAGCCAATTACCATTTAAAAAGACATGTGCTGTCTTGTCAGTTTTCACACAAGATCTGGTTGGTGGGGTGCGGGGGACGGGGGAATGTCAGGTCTTAAATACACCCAGTCATAGATTCATGATAATCCATACAAATCGTGGGACAAATTCCAAACAGCCCTGTTTGTTTCAGCCAGGACGACCTTTCATCATTTAGAAATATCGCTCACCAATCTGTCAAGTTTCGGAAATGCATTTTTTATTTATTTGTAAACCTCCAACTGCAAATATATGTGCATGCCTGTTATTTTTTTAAAAAAATGTATTTTAAAAAACTGAGGAGAAAAGATTATGAATATTGACACAAAAGAGGCTTTTGTTTATCCATGTCTTGTTTACATAAAATTTCTCCCCACGCTCGGCCCCACTCCCTGAGACTACAGATCCTAAACCCATGTCAGGGAGCTGTCTGGGTATTTTTTTCCCACGTATTGCCCCACTATTCCACTAACAATAGAGACCCATTAACGTTTGGCCTTTCAAGTTAGTACAGCCCAAGCCTCAGTTTCAGGACGTCTGCCCAATATGTAAAATAATGGAATGAATGGATTCCTTGGAAACAACGATAACAAGACCTGGCTGAGCTAACTCTGACAGCATGTGGTAATTTTCCAGCCCACTGACTTTGCAAAAAGAGCTCAAACACAATGCTTAGACTGCAGGGCGGGTTGGCTTGAATAGCAGCAAACAAGTGCAGACTATCTGATGATGTCATACGTGCAATTTGACAGATGGGACAGGATTTCTTTCTCTTCCCTCTCTCCTCTTTTCCTTCTTCCCCCTCCCCCCCTTTTTTGAAACCCAACTTAACTATTCTGTTTCACACTCATTGAGCTCCATCCCATAATCATCCCGCCCATCAAACACACAGGAAAATAGCATTATCATGTGTGAGATTTTAAACAGCAACCTAATTGCGTTAATTATGGATGGAGTGCATGGCAGGAGTGGGAATGGTGAGAGACTCATGGGAACACCACCTCTGTTTTTAGTCTGAGCCTGCATTATGAATCTTGCTCTTGTTCTTTTTGTTTTTTAAATGAATACTAATCTTGCCAAACACTTTGAAACTCAGAAAAACATACAGTTGTTGCCTAAATATCTGGTAAATAAATAAAAAGCTGACATGACAATCCTGCTGAGAAGTAAGTTCCACTGAGTTCAATAGGGCTTTCTTGTTGTGTGCCTTTGAGTCATTTCAGTGACTCTAAGGCCCCTTCCACACAGCTGTATAAAATCCACATTGAACTGGATTATATGGTAGTGTGGATTCAGATAACCCAGTTAAAAGCAGATATGGTGGGTTATCTGCCTTGATGTTCTGGGTTATACGGCTGTGTGGAAAGGCCCTCAGTGTTTTCTTTGCAAGATTTCTTCAGAGGGGGTTCACCTTGCCTCACCTTGAAGCTGAAATATTGTGCCTTGCTTAAGATTACCCAGAGGATTTCCATGGCCAACAGAGATTTGAACCCTGGCTTTCCAAAGTCCTAGTCCAATGTTCAAACCATTACACCATGCTGAATCTCTTGTTGAGGCTTATATATATTGCAGCCTTACACAAGTAATGGAAAGTAATATTGGAGCTGTATTCTTGTTTTCTTGCCTTACCATTTCTTGCCTTGAGTATGGAGGGAAAGAGGCTAGAAAATTATGTCTATCAATTTTTAACATGGTACCTGTGCAAATCAATTTAAGGATATATGTGTATATAGATGGCTGAATCCAGTGTCTCCCATTTTTTAAAAAAAAATCCTTTACAATTGTCTATTAGTATGCATACTTCAACTTGCATTAATACTTTAGGTTGGTTCAGCAAAACAAAAAGTCTTCAGCAGGCCTGCTAAAATGTGTGCAACTGTACCTGAGATCATGGTTTTCCAACAATGTCTGTTTAATGGCTAGACAGCAAATGTTGGATGATGGATAAAAGTGAACTAAAATTCTGAAAAAGTGATAAACACATGGCACACTTGTATTCATAATCTTTTAATCCATAACTTAGACTCTGGGAATGTTTGGCATCTTATATATAGGCAAAAAGAGGAGGTTTTACTGTAATCATCATATGTCACCAAGACACATATTCCTTTCAGATTAGGAGAAATAATATTTTGAACAACTCACAGTGCAGTGTTTTTAAGGCTATTTTATAAAAATAATTTGACCAAAGTGAATAGTACTTTATTACTAATGAAGTCTATTCAACAAACTTGAATGTAAGCTTGTTTTCTGCTGCTCTGGAGACTAGGATGCAGAACAACAGCTTTAAACTACAGGAAAGGAGATTCCGCCTGAACATTAGGAAGAACTTTCTGACTGTGAGAGCTGTTGTTCAGCAGTGGAACTCTCTGCGCCCTGAGTGGTGGAGGCTCCTTTTTGGAGGCTTTTAAGCAGAGGCTGGATGACCAACTGTTGGGGGTGCTTTAAATGCAATTTTCCTGCTTCTTGGCAGTGGGTTGGACTGGATGGCCCATGAGGTCTCGTCCAACTCTATGATTCTATAGTGAATATGGTATAGATAAAATAATCTTGACAGTTTTCCTTAGAAGGAACATGTGTATTTGATATGGGTATCTCTGCCAGAATTATAAGATTATCCTGCCAACGCTGATGTCAACAAAGGATAACATGGCTCATGAGAGAGGATTATGAAATTTTATCCAATCCAGATTAAAAGCCCCAGTATTCAAACATTCCATCCTCATCTTCTTCTTATGATCCCATTTTAAGCTGGGTAACAGTTATGCCTTTCTTGTTGGCTGGGAATAAGCAGGTGGGAGACATGACATCTCTTCATTCGAGGACAAAATGTCAAAAATAGATGAAATAAATACTTATTTTGTAGGTATGAAAGTCATTTTGCCAGAACCCTGAGTATTTAGAGAAGGTATAATCATCAGAGATGGCTCACTTAAGGCTGTTAATGTATAAAATGTCTCCTGCTGTGTGTTGCTAGGATGTAATTTTCATCTTGGGGTTCCTCTGACTAAACAGCTCAACTTAGCTCTTTGGTTTGTGACATCAGAGAAATCCTCAGTGAAATTATAGCCCTGGGAATACCCTGTGGCTGCTTTTATTTCCACTAAAGATTTCTGGACAACTTACATATCACAAAAGAGCAAGTTAACAGTAAGCAGTAAAAATACTGTAATGTTTATTTAATGTACACGATTTCCTACTCTGGGATATAAAATTAAAGGTAATCTCAGAAACCGAGTTTTGAAAGGAACAATCCTGCCGGTTTTTGTTTGGTGTGCACAGCTGGTTCAGCTTTTTCCTGAGAATAGCATTCATTATGAACTATATATCAGAATACCCTGACCCAGGAATGGGTTGCAGACTGATTGTGATTAAATTCTCTCTTGTGCTAGAGCAACATGTAGATAGTGGCAGCCAGGCAGGCAAACAATTATAGGCACATTCTGCCCCCTAACTTCTCTCCAAGGTCTACCAGAATAAATGGGGCAGT
The DNA here is from genome assembly GCF_035594765.1 of Anolis carolinensis. NCBI lineage: Eukaryota > Metazoa > Chordata > Lepidosauria > Squamata > Anolidae > Anolis > Anolis carolinensis. The sequence goes on along the minus strand of NC_085842.1, from coordinate 281,718,234 downwards.
TGCAGAGGGCCCTTTGACACTTTATTTCTGAAGGTTAACTCTGCTGCACATTAATCGTGTATAGTTTGGGGGATGGGCCTGAGCTCACTGGCATAACACACACATGGCATGCAAAAGGTCTCATGTTTAACCTTATGGCACCTCTAAGTTCAGACAATCAGGTAAGAAGTGATAGGAAAGATTTCTGTCAACAACAACAACAACAACAATAACAACAGCAACAACAGCTTTATTTATATCCCACCCCCTCTCCCCAAAAGGGCATGAGGTGGCTTACAACAGAATAACACAATACAGATAATAATAAACATATAATAAACATACAACCAAATCAAACATTAAACTCACTCAATAATTAAAACATAAAAAACACCATGACATATTAATAAAGTTCAGAAGGGTGTCACCAATAAGCAAAAGTATATAACAGTGAAAATGTACTGAGATTAAAAGGATTACAAAACTGACCCTTAATAAACCAGTCAAGGAGGTCTGTCTATACTGATTGTCCTCGCCTCATAGCTGTCTTGATTCTGACACATGGCATGCACTCCATTTAGCAGTGAAAGGTCTTCTTTTAGGCTTGAAGCTGACATACCAAAACTCACTTCTTGCTCCACAGTTTCCAGGAAAGTCCGGTCTGATGCTGTTTTTTTCTACATATGCATAATCTAGATCAGAGTGGCATCACGGGAAGGGAATGGAACAGGGCAGTGCTGCCATTTTTTGTGCTTTATTTGTTAGTCTGTTTTGTTGCATTTGTATAATATAAGTGAGTCTTCCTTTATCTGAAATGCTTGGAACCAGAAGCTTTCTGAATTTCAGATTTCCCCCCACCCCTAGAATTTAGAAAGAATGCCTGTATTTGCATATACATAGTGATTGAAGGATAGGGAAAGGGGGCTAGTCATGCATCTAGCACTTGCTGAGTTTTTCCTCAAGAAAAGGAAAGAGAAGAGAGAAAATGGGATAGTACTCAGCTTAAATACGGCATCTATATATAACAAAGGTCTTAGACACTTCTCCAGCTGTCAGCATACTTTTCCCATTTTAGAAAAATAACTGCAAGGAAGGGGAAAATCTCTCCATCCCCTGAGTCCTTTTTTGGGCCCCTTGCAACTAATTTCTAGTGTCCCTGCCCTACTGCATGCTGCCATTGACAGGCACTGGATATGTGAGTAGCTTCCAATCCTCAAATGTGGAGGTGGGCGGATGTTTTATAAAGGTTTCGGGTTTTGGAGTATTTCAGATATCAGATTTCCAAATAATGGAGACTCAACCTGTAAAATCCAAGTCAATTCATCCCAGAGATTCTCAGTGTTAAAGTATTCATTGTGAATACACTAAGCCCCTTGATGCTCTATGTAGTTGCCATAATCATACAGAAAATATGGCTTGGTTGTTCCTGGATGACAGTTTCAAGATGGAAGGCCATCCTTTATGCTTCATTGCCTTACACCTCTCACTCTCTTTAGAAAGCTAAATTTATTAACATACACAAATCTCTATAGCTTTTTCAGGCCAGAACCTTCAGGCCAGAACCTTTATTTCTCACAATAGCATGATTCAACATCTAAAGAGTTAAATTTCCCATGCAAAATTAGAACCCACCAATGCAAGAGAATGTAAATGTACCAGTAAATATCAGAGGTGCAATCATCACTGCACATTACAGATATCATTGTGGATTATTCATGCTGCTATTAGCTGGAGTGGTACAACACCTGAATAATTAGATATATAATTGCATATCCAAATAATATGACTTCTGTTTCAGATTAACAAGCACAGCAGCTTCAAGAATGGAAGCTGAGTTTGTGGCGGCTTCTTCCTTTCTCTGTGCCTCTCCCTTGAGATACATGCACTCATCATTTTGCTTTTGCTCATTATAGAGGTTTGTTTAAAATTATGATTCCTTGGAAGAACGTTTACAGAGTGCCTGTGAAACCATATGACAGGCATTGCCTCTTTGAAGAGGATTTGGTCTGAAAAATCATTGAGAGGAAATGAAGCCGTTTTCTGTTCCAAAATGCATAGGGTTGATTCTGTGAGGCTACAGATAGAGAAAGAGGCTAAAGAAACATGAGTGGGGGAATCTTTCTACTATCAAAGTATAATGACATCCCAAGGCAAAGTCACTTGGGGACTATAAGTGATTGTGAGAGGAGCAAGTGCTGCAAAATTTGCTGCACTGCAAAACTACTTAGATCTTCTGTCTGTACAACCTTGTTCTTTCTCTGCCTCCTCTCACTCCTGCTCACAAAAATATAGTATCCAATCCATGGGGAATATTTCCTAAGCTTAGTGTGGATTCATGACACTACAGATAATAGTGGACTGCTTTGAGTCCCTTTTGGGGAGATAAAGTGGGGTATAATAATAATAATAATCATCATCATCATCATCATCATCATCATCCCCCCCCATCGGGTGCCACCTTGTCGTTGGCGGGGGGCTTAACTGCTTCTATGATGCTGAGAGCTGTGCTGGCAGTAGTGTAAACTACCAGCAGGTTCAACCAAGCCAGAATGGTCTCAACTGAGAAGTAGAACTAAGTGCACCCAATCCATTTAAATATGGTGAAACAAACTCTAAAGAAGTTTATACTGACTTGGTCGTCACCCAGGATAATAAGGACTGCAGCGAGTGCTACTCCTGGGCACCCGTCAACAAGTGGGCTACAGGAACCAGGACCCATTGCTGAGCAATCAGGGCATGGGCCTGTAGGGCAACTGGAAGAAAAATAACTACAGAAGTGGCAGAAATTTTCAATGCCACAGAACCTAACTGTATGGAATGTTGATGTAGCAATCCCAGGTGACAGCAGGATTGAGGAGAAACAACTGGAAAAGCTGACATGATATGAGTATTTAAAGATCGAATTGCGAAGACTCTGGCACAAGCCAGTCAAGGTGTCCCAGTGGTGATCGGCACACTGGGTGCAGTGCCTAAAGACCTTGGCCTGCACTTAAACACAATCGGCGCTGACAAAATTACCATCTGCCAGCTGCAGAAGGCCACCTTACTGGGATCTGCATGCATTATTCGCCGATACATCACACAGCCCTAAACACTTTGGAAGTGTCTGACATGTGATCCAATACAACAGCCAGCAGAGTGTCTGCTGTGGGCTCATCGTGTTGTATTTCAAATAATAATAATAATAATAATAATAATAATAATAATAATAATGACAAAGTTCTGCAACACAACACACCAGACATCACAGTTGTGGAAAAGGAAAAGGTTTGGATCATTGATGTCGCCATCCCAGGTGACAGTCGCATTGATGGAAAACAACAGGAAAAACTCAGCCACTATCAGGACCTCAAGATTGAACTTCAAAGACTCTGGCAGAAACCTGTACAGGTGGTCCCGGTGGTGATGGGCACACTGGGTGCCGTGCCAAAAGATCTCAGCCGGCATTTGGAAACAATAGACATTGACAAAATTACAGTCTGCCAACTGCAAAACGCCACCCTACTGGGATCTGCACGCATCATTCGAAAATACATCACACAGTCCTAGACACTTGGTGTCACGACCCAGGCTGCAGAGCACCAATAACCATACACGGAGGCCAGAATCTATCTAATATCTTTATTAAGGAAATAAGTAAAGGCAATAAAAATAAGTGTAGAATATAGTTCAGAAGAAGACCTTTCAGGAAAGGTCAATTATAGTCCAGGAAAACAATGTCCAATATAAAATATTAAGGTCCAAAGTTGTAATCCAGTAACCGAAACACCCACTTTGCCAAGCAAAGTGAGGGGAGATGACAAGGTTCTTAATCCAAGGAACTTGATGTGATGCTAGGAAGTAAACTTGATTCTTGGAACACAAGGCTTGATACAAGGCAACAAGGAACGAGGAACAAGGACAAGATCCGTGGTAAATACTTGGCAAGGTCCGGGAAGCAAGGCAAGGTCCTGGAAGTCAAGGCTGAGTCCTAGGAAGCAAGGCAAGGTCCGTGAAGCAAAACAAGGCTGGAAACGTGAACGAAGGCTTGGAAACGGGAACGAGGCTTGGAAACGGGAGTAGTGCTGTCCACACACAACCTACTCCAGTAGCTGACGAATTGACTCCGCAAAATTCCTTCAGGGCAAAGAACCTAAATAGGGTCTCGTTTTCCCACCAAAGAACACTTCTCTGGGGAACCAGAACCGAAAGTCAATCTCTGTGTCCAGATGCATGACTCCCTAAAGTTTCTCATGAAAGCAGTCTTAATCAGCTGAATGCCTGGCTGCGATTCTCAGGCTTCTGCGATTAGCCTGTTGAACTCCTTTTTGTTGTTGATAATAATTACGGCGAGAAAATGGGGGAGATTTTGACTCAGGGCTTGTTTGGCAGATTTCTGGAAGACAAACCTCTTGCAGGTGCAAGGGCTCCAAATCAGGCTGGGAAAGTTCCAATTCTGGCTGAAACAGTGGAAAACCCAAGTTTTCCTCTTCATCTGTCACAACAGCGCTAGGAACGGGACTACATGGCCCATGAGTCATCACACTTGGGAAGTGTTCGACTTGTGATTTTGTGAAACGAAATCCAGCATATCTATCTTGTTTGCTGTGTCATACAATAATAATAATCATCATCATCATCATCATCATCATCCCTACTGAGATTAAGGATTTCCGGTGCAAGAATAGTCTACATATGCCTAGAGAAGACATATTCTGTCAGATGTGTATAAATGAATCCATAGGTACTATAGATATGGTGGATCATACTGCAAAAGACAGCTAAATTCTCAGAGGACCACCTGACTCAAGAGTGGGTCCATAGCATGCAAAAAGTCATGAGATTAGGTTAAAAGTCACATATGTCCGAAAGACTAAGATTTCTCAGTCTAGGCTACATCTCTTTCCCAATTATGACCAGAATTTGAAAAGGGGGGGGGGACGCATTTTAAACTTCAGCGTCCAGACACAAGCCATACTTTCTGGGAATATTTCAATTGAATTCACCCAAAAAGGAGCACCTGAAGATGGGTGTCTCTCCAAGTCCAAGGAACTGTAGCAGAGGTAGAAGTTTGCAGATACTGGAGACTCTTTACCATAATGCCTTGAACAACAAAGAAAGATCCCAGCAACTGTGAAGTAGGAGGCTCTGACCTAAGTAATTAGGCACCTGTTGTTTTGGAGATAACCTGCTTTAAATCTCCTAACCAGTTTCTGGCAATGTTGTTGCTTTTAACCATCATTCTTGGTAACTAACAGTACACTTCCAACATTTGTGTTTTCCTGGCCTTGGACTTGTTACAGTTTAGGGCTCTGTTTTACTTCTTTCTGGTTGTGATTATCTGGTCTACTGACTTGCTAAACAACCTCTGGACTGGTTTATGACCTGCCTCTTGCATCTTACTTTATTCTGCTCAGTGCTATGTGACTCACCTGGACTGAATTAATTACTCATTCTGAACACTTGGTTTTTTGGGACACTTGTTGCCTGGAGCACACTATAGTTTCTTTAAGCTATGATTCAGAGAAAAGAACTAGTTAAAATCACCTCTGAGTATCCCTTGCCTTAAAAAAAGAACCTTATGAAAAGCATAGGCTTATCCACAAAATGTTCTGATTGAACAGGAATTTGAACCCAGGCCATCCTGGTCCATTTTCATGTCACACATTGTGATTCCACTTTAATTGCCATGGCTTTATCCAACAGAATGTAGCCATGGCAATTTGTAGTCTGGTGAAGCATTAGAGTTCTCTGAGTAAATGTTTCTCCCTAAACTACAGATCCTAAGATTCCATAGCAAGGAGCCATGGCAGCTAAAGTGAAATTATAGTGCTACAACTGTGCAGTACAGAAGACCTCTAGGTCTAATATTCTAATTAATGCAATGCACTGCCAATTTTACTTTTACTTTTAAATGCTAATATCCACTGAAGAATCAGTGTGATCAGAATACAGTACTGGTACTTATGATATCCATGTTCTAATCCTTACTGAGCCATGAAACTCAGTGGTTGACCTTTGGCTTGTATCTCCATCTCAACCAGATCTTGCTCACAGAGTTGCTGTTCTGAGGATAAAGCAGAGAGTTGTATGCATTGCCTTTTGCCCTTTCAAGGAACTTTGGACTAGAAATATATTTAATAGATTAAGTAAGTACATACATTCTTCTGCATATACCAATCCAGAGATTTTTAAGGCAGATGTAAAACAAACTTTGGAAGAAAAATGCATGTGCAATGTGTGCTCATTGTATTAAAAAAAATAGCACTGATAAGAATTTCATTTTGAGATGAGACCTGAAGATTTACCCCTGTACACCCCCCCCTTTTCTTATTCCCAAAATATATTTGAATCCCAAGGAATTCCAAGCTGTCCTCATAAATGCCCATGAAGCTCTACTTTATGGCCGCCCATATAACTCTTTACATGACTGTTTAATTTTCTATTTAGAACAAATTAACTGTTGCATGCTCTAACAAGCACAAAAAAGAAGCCAGATCCTGTCTGCAAGAATATGGAGGTTACTCAGAGGTTTTTCAGATTGATGGTTTCACTTGGTCTATGACCTTAAGATGAACTTTGACTAAACTCTGCTCTTTGTGTACTTGCCAGTCTACATTTGGAAAAGTCTTCCTTGTCTATGACTGCATGTTCAGTTTCGAACTCCTGCCACGCATAGTTTCATCTTTTAAAAAAATAAAAAATAAAACCAAAACGTTTGTCAACAGAATTGTATGTAAGTTATATCCATTCAAGCCAGCTAAAAATATGAACAATGTGTTACAACTACAACCACTTTCTATAGCTTAAAAAGGACTTTCCAAATTCTAGATTTAATTAAATACTACATTTGGTAATATCACATAGATTTTACAATATTATCTCCCACTAAATGGTATAGAAAAATCTTTATCATGTATAACACCCAGTCTATGATAATATTATGGTTCAATTCTGTATTTTTATTTGCTTGGGGTTTTTTTTCTGTTCTGTTCTGGATTTTTGTTTTTCAATCTCTGTATGGAAACCCACTGGATGACCTTGGGTAAGTCACACTTTTTCAGCCTTAAAAAAAAGCTAAAACCAACTCAGAACAAATCTTGCCATGCTAATCCTGTGATAAGTTCACTTTAGATTCTCAAGAAATCAGAAACTACTTAAAAACTGTTGTTGCATGTCTTCAAGTCACTTCCAATTTTTGGTGACCCAAAACTGGACCTGTCACAGAGTTTTCTTAGTAAGATTTGTTCAGAGAGGGGTCATTTCTGCCTTCTAGGATTGATGGAGCATCAACAAATACTAGTCTTGGGATAGACAACTTCCGGTAGTGGCGTTAATGGCGGACGCAGCAGAACGCTGAGGCTCCTCAGCGTTCTGACCTCTCCGAGAGCTCAGGTAGAGCCGTGGCTCCCACTCACCAGTGGCAAGATACCGGTGAGTTGCAAAACCATTGGACTTTCCCAGACAACTAGGGGAAACTGTACCAGTCCCAGCACGGGGAAAGTCCTTGGTGGGCAGAGCGAGGCTGAGGTTTCCTAGCCGAGGCTAGGTTAGAACGTCGTCACTATTTTAAAACTTAAGAAGAGAGAGGGAAGAAATGTATACATAGAAGTAAAGCGAGCCTACATTGCAAAAGATAGACCGCGGCACCAAGAAGCGAGAGAGAAGTCTAGGAGAAGGAAGGAGAGAGAGTACTCTCGGTCCTTGGAGAAGGAAGAGGAAGAGGGGTGCATGGCGCAAGAAGAACAATAATATAAAACAATATTAAAATACCCTTAAGACTCTTAAACACTCTTAAGACAGAGACAGAGAAAACCACTCTACCCAGTGAGATTGGAGGGACTCCTCCGGAGGAGCGCCGGTGGGAACACGGCCGGTGGTGGAGGGCGAGAGGTGACGGTTGCGGCGCGGTGGCGATCAGGCGAGGACCAGGAGGAGAGACGCGCGGAGGGCAGCACGCACGCGACGCACGCGGCGTACGCGACGCACGCGCGGCGCGTGACGCAAGCGACGCGCGCCGTAGGGACGAACGGCGCGACGACGTCGTGCCGCGCGGTGACGCGGCGCGCTTAACAGAGACAAAATACAAAGTACATTCGAGTCGGACCCACCACAGAGTCCCCAGGTGCGTCCAAATGGAGAACGGGGCGAGGATTGCCTAAACTGGTTTTTACAAAGCAACCAAGGCCAGCCCGGCCAAAATAGGATCTAAGCTGCTTTTCTGAAGAAGATTAAGAAAGAGGACCAACCTGCCGGCCCCATAAAGGTTGGCTTCATAACGCTTAACAGACTCTACTTATATATTTACACTTAATTTATACTTGTAGACATATGGTTGTTTTCCTTTTTTTTTTTTTCCTAACCTATCTCCGTTTTGGTTGCTATAGAAAGTGTCAGTGTCAGAATTGATTTATAGGATTTATAGGATGTAATTGGATACCCCATCTACTACTCCCACAGCTTCCAGTTAGCCCGACTCGACTTGACAGCACAGTCCCAGGGTGTATTTAGACAGCACCTACAGTACCAGTTTTAGATTACTTTTAGATTACTTGCAACAGGAACAGGGCCCAAGCAAAGGGGGCAGAAATTAAATAAACAAATAAATAATACGGGTGACTCGCAGACCAGACTAGACTAAAGCAATAAGCAATAGGATAGAGATGAATTCATCCAAAGCGAAGATGGATAAAGATAAGGAGAAACGAGGAACAGCTAGGAAAGATTCGTTACCAGACGATTACAGTATCAAAGATGTAATGTTAGAGATTCTGAAATTACAAACTGAGGTGATTAAGATTCAGGAAAAGCAAGACAAACAATACACCCAGATTAGGGATGAGATGAAAGGAATGAAAGAGGAAATAAAAGAGGAAATCCAAACACTAGTTAAAGAGGAAATTAGACTGATAAAAGAGGACATAGAACTTATTAAACAGGACAATAAGGAAAGATCTAAAGAAAATAAAATAATTAAAACTGATCAAGATAAAACAAGAAGAGATTTAGGTGAAATAGAAAAAACAATAAGTGCAATCAAAATTCAACAAGAGATACTTGAGACAAAAGAAAAGGAATTCCAGTTAAGATTTCGTAATCTACATGAGGCCGAAGATGAAAATTTAAAAGACCAAGTTGTAGAAATCATAACAAATATTACCCAGAGACCCAGAGAAACGGTGGAAGGGAATTTAGACAGAATTTATAGAATTCATTCGAACCATTCAAGAAAATTTAACACGTCAAGGGACATTGTGATCCACTTCAGTAAGAAAAGCCTTAGGGATGAGGTCCTCAGAGGTAATGCAAAAGTTCCATCATACTTCAAGGGAAACAAAATTGCCATTCTTAAAGAACTCCCTATGTCTGTCTTAGAAAAGAGGCGTAAATACTTCTTCTTGACAGACGAGCTGAAGAGAAGAAATATAAGATTCAAATGGGAAAGGAGGGAGGGAGTGATGATTACCTGGGAGGGAAATAAACATTGGATAACAAGTGAACCCAAAGCACACGCCTTCTATGAGAAATACCTAAACACAGGATCACATGAGAATAGTAAGAGGGAACAGCAACGGAAAGAGAAAGAAGGAGAGGAATTAAAAGAGGACAGGACACTAGGAGTAGATGGAGAATGGTCCAGACTAAAAAAAAGACTCAGAGAAAGATCGCCCGAAGACTTATTGGATCTGATGGATCTGGGAAAATGGGATAAGGTTAGGGAGGAGGAGGCAAACAAGAACGATGGCGCGGAGGCTTAAACTGTATTCTAACAATATAAATGGTTTTAACTCGCCTAGTAAAAGAAATAAAGTCTGGCAACAAATAAAAAAAGGCAAATACGACATAGCATGTCTCCAAGAAACTCACATAACACACAAGCACGTGTCACACCTAGTATACGATAAACTGGGAAAGACGTATTATTCATCTGGGCCCGAGAAGAAAAAAGGGGTTGTGACCTACGTAAATGAGAAGCTGCCATCAAAAATAGCCTTCAAAGATCATGAGGGCAGAATACTAGGCGTCTCGGTAGAAGTGCATAACAGGATACTCCTGATATGCAACATATATGCGCCGAATGGGTGTAAATTAAAATTTGTAGAAAGACTCTATCAAAAAATAATCGAACAAGAATACGAGGACCTCATAATAATGGGGGACTTCAATGGGGTGCTCAATGCAGCACTAGATAAATCCAACTCAGCAGAGAAGTCTAAAAGCATTAAGGGTGGCGTATTACCCAGATATTTCCTTAAAATGAAAGAAGATCTAAACTTGCTGGACATCTGGAGACACCTATACGGGAGTGCAAGGGATTATACATTCCTGTCTAACAGACATCTGACCTGGACCCGAATTGATATGATATGGGGTAACAAATCAATAGCAAACAGAATAACTAAATGTAATATACTACCAAGGATAAATTCGGACCATGCTCCCTTGGAGATTACATTAGATAAGGAGGATCCGAGAAGCGGAGAATACAGATGGAGACTAAACGAATTATTGTTAAAAGATCAAGAGGATCAGGACAGATATAGGAAATTGCTGATAGAATATTTCAATCTTAATAAGGAGGAAGACACTGCAATAGAATTTATTTGGGACGCCAGCAAAGCTTATATGAGAGGCCAGATAATACAACAAAGTGCTAGGAAGAAAAGGTTTTGGAGATTAGAGTACCAGAAGATAGAAGGGGAGATAGCAAGATTGGAGAAAACACTCAAAGGAAATCCCAAGGATAAGAAAACCCAGCTTAATCTCGAAATTCACAAAAAACAACTAGAGACACTTCAGGTTGAGGAAATGGGAAAGAAGCTAAGATACGCAAGACAGCATTATTTCGAGAACGCGAACAAGGTTGGGAGGTGGTTGGCTAGGAAAATAAACAAAAAGAAACAAGCACAATATATTAATAAAATACAGGAAGATGGGAAAACATACTATAGTTATAAAGACATAGGCCAACAATTCACCGCTTTTTACGAGAAATTATACAAAAAGGACACAATCGCCGAAGAAAAAGTAACGCAATATATAGGGAGGCAGGACATTCCCAAAATTTCGGATATGCAAAGAGAAATTCTAAATAGGAAGATCAAGGAAGAAGAAATAAGCAGAGCAATTAAGAAACTCCCTTCAAATAAAGCACCAGGGCCCGACGGGTTCTCAATGTCATACTATAAAATATTCCAGGAGATACTCATCTCACCCCTACAGAAAGTCATGAATAGAATACTGGAAGGAGGGAAAGTGCCGCAAACATGGACTAGCGCTAATATCATAGTAATACCAAAAGACAAGGCTGACAACACACAGGTTAAGAACTATAGGCCTATATCGCTTTTGAATGCGGACTACAAAATCTTTGCCAGTATCCTAGCAGAAAGGTTAAAAGAGGTATTAAAGGCAAGAATAGAAGAGGACCAATCCGGTTTCCTCCCCGGCAGTCAAATGAGAGAGAACATTAGGAACATCCTAAACGCCATAGAATATTATGAAAAGAACAGACAGAAGGAGATAGCCTTCCTTTTTCTAGACGCCGAAAAGGCATTCGACAATGTCAATTGGTTTTGTATGGTTGAAATCTTAAGGGAAATGGACGTAGGATTTTATTTTTCGAATGCTATTAAAGCAATATACTCTCAGCAAACGGCGAGGGTCATCACAAATGGCCAGATATCCAACACTATAAATATAAACAAAGGGACAAGGCAGGGATGCCCCTTATCCCCGTCTTTATTCATTCTGACAATAGAGGTCCTTTTGAACGCGATAAGGAACAACAAAGAATTAAAAGGCCTCCAAATAAAGAAATATAGCTATAAAACGCGTGCATACGCAGACGATTTGGTATGCCTAATTGAAGACCCAACTGACCAATTCGAAAAATGGTGGAAGGTAATTCAGAACTTCGGAGAAGTAGCAGGACTGAAAATAAACAGAGGAAAAACTAAAATATTAACAAAGAACATGTCACACATAAAAAAAGACAAACTGCAAAGGGTCACAGGCATAGAAGTTGTCAAGAAAATTAAATACCTAGGGATAGAACTAACCGAAAGCAATGCTCATCTATATAAAAACAATTATGAGAGGAAATGGAGGGAGATAAAAGAAAAAATGAAGAAATTGAGATTCCTCCAGCTTTCACTTCTCGGGAAGATTGCAATAGTGAAAATGAAGATACTACCTGAAGTAAACTTTCTATTCCAAAATTTACCAATTCTAAAAACAAAAAAGATCATAGCAGAATGGCATAGGGATTTACAGAAATTCATATGGGAGGGTAAAAAAGCCAGAATTGGGTTTAAACAATTAAAGGATGATGTTAAGAGAGGGGGGATGGGCTTACCTGATTTTCAACTTTATTATGACGCAGCTGCCCTGACCTGGGTTAAGGACTGGACCACACTATCTAAAAGGAAAACACTAGCCTTAGAAGGTCAGGATCTAAGGAAAGGGTGGCACAGCTATCTGTGCCGAGAGAAATCCAGCAAAGAAAGAAATTTTAGAAACCATTTTTTAAGAGCAGCACTCATAGGAACCTGGGATAAATACAAAAGAAGATTCTATAAAAAGATACCAATGTGGTGCTCCCCTCTCGAAGCAGATCATATGAGAGAAATGCCAAGGGAAATATGGTTAACATATAGGCAAATATTAAAAGTAGAAAATCAGGAGGTTTGTCTTAAGTCATATGAAGAGATTAAGGGAATGGACCCCACAATGACTTGGTTAAACTATTGGCAAATAAAGGGAATCTTCCAAGAGGATAAGAGATTAGGCTTTGAACTAAAGGAAACATGCTGGGACAGACTACAAAAAATAGATACTAAAACAACAAAAATATTATACCAACAATTATTAGTTTGGGACACAGAAGATGTGCAGGTAAAAACGGTAATGACTAAATGGGCGAGGGAGATTGAACATACGATCATGTTTTCAGAGTGGGAGGAGATATGGAGGAAGAACCAAAAACTTATATATGCAACTGAATTGAGGGAGAATTGGTTCAAAGTTTTTTACAGATGGTACCTCACCCCGGAGAGGCTTGCGAAGTTCAGTAAAGGTAAAGGAGACGGGAAATGTTGGAAATGCCAGAAACACAATGGAGACTTCATGCATATGTGGTGGGGATGCAGAAAAATAAAAAAGTACTGGCAGGAAATAAAAAAAGAAATGGAGAAAATACTGCAAATTAAATTATATACAAAACCAGAATATTTCTTGCTGGGTATGGTGGATTTTCAAATGGATGCCAACATGGAAAAACTTTTTGTATATATGGTAACAGCAGCCAGGATATGTATTGCCAAAGTATGGAAGACGCAAGAAATACCCTCAACAGAACAATGGATGCTGAAGTTAATTGACATTAAAAACATGGATTTACTGACACAAAAGGTATCACAGAACATTTCGCCAAAACAACGGACCGACTGGAACAAACTCAGACAATACTTAGCAAGAAGTAACATAGAACTTTTGTGACTCTGTTTTCAGGAATTCAGGAATTCCTAGACTTCTGGGGCATACGGTAGCTTGCTGCAAAATATTAAACATTAATAGGATAATGTACCAAGCAATGCAGATGAGCTGGAAGTGGACCGGGTTTTGGGTTTGTTTTTGTTTCAGTTGTTTTTGTTTTTGTTTTTGTTATTTGTTTTTTGTTTTTTTGTTTCTGTTTTTGTTTCTTCTACTTCTGTAATTATCTGTTTTCATAATCTTGTGTACATGTCTAATTCATAAATAAAATATTAAAAAAACAAAAACAAATACTAGTCTTCATGGTGGTTATGTAGTACCTCCATTATCATAATACTTAATACTAACTGCTGGAAAACATAATTGGAAGGCTTTCATTGCTTCAGTATCTAGTTGGTGGACTTCATACTGTGGGAACAGACTATAGGCCCAGACAAGTTTTTGGTTTGATCTAAACACAATGTTCTGTTGCTCTTTTTAAAAGAGTTGTTAAGCTACTGTGTCACACTGCTTTTCATGTACATCATTAACTATCACCTATTATTTATTGTAATTCAGATTTTACTCTATTTATCTCAAAAGGCATCTTTGTTTTCTTATACCTCTAACAACAAGTCAGCACAACAAAGTAATACCTACAGTTTTGTGTACAAGAATAAAATTTGTTTATGTCTGATATACAAATTTATTTGATTTGCGTTCAGCAATAAAATTATGCTTTGCTTTAGGGGAAAAATGAGCAAGCAGTCTTTGGTGTTATTTTTCAATCGCGCTCTTTTTTTTCATGCTTTTTGAGAATTTGAAAATCTGTCCAATCTGGAACCTGATAGAAGGACAATCTGGTTCAAAGATCAATCTTTGTCATGCAGTGTCACTATTTCAAATCACCAGTCTCATAAAAAAAAAACCCTGCTTTTACTGTGAGCAATGCAAAGAACCTGGTTAAACTTTTTTTTGGGGGGGGGAGGACACAGAGTATGAATCTTCTGCAGCTCAAGCCAGCTGTTTTTCTTCTACTAACATGGAACCATACAAAACAAAGGTAACAATTATAATACAGGGAAGGGAAACAATATCTTTTCCCTTTCTTCAAGGGAAAGAACCAGTCATCTGTCTACACTAACAGCGCTATTGGGGAGAAAAACACTGGCACCCTACTACATCATAAAGTTTTGTTGCCACCCTTTGTCTCAATAGTGACAAATCATGTGGTTAGTCCTGGCCTCGTGTTATTGAAATCATCACATCATGTATTAAAAGACTGAGTCCTAAATCATGCAGACCAGTTCCATATAAAATTACATTTCACATCATTCTATTGTCCATATTTAAAACCTAACTTTTAGCTCAATCATCTTTTTATTGTTATAGTTTATTTCCAAATGGATGATTCCAATTAGGCACAGGAAACTTGCAAGCATGGCAGACATTTTCTGATGTGAATCATTCAGTAGTGGTAAGTGGCTTTCATGTCAGCAGGATCAATTATCTGCTCCAGGTTTTACTCTAGACTTTAAAGGAATTATTCAAGGAGTAATGGGAGTAACATTTTGGGACTAGGGGTTCAGGATCTTGGCAGTTCCTTTATTGTTCAAACTAAAGCTTCCCTACTGACACACAAGCCACAAAGCTCTGATTGTTATCCATAAGCAGACAAGGACTTAGGTAGTTCTCTGGCAACTGAACTTGTTTACTATGAAAGTGACTTTTCATTGGCTGTTTTGTTTTCCTTTTATGTGTTTTTAAATAGCATTTTGCTTTAAAATGCAATGCTTTTATTTATTTTGTATTTTACTGTATGTGTTTTATATAATTGTACCCTGTCATAAGTGCTCTTTATGAGAGAAAGTTGAAGGGGAAATTAACTGAACTGAAATTAAATGAATAAAAAGGTATGCACACACAAAAACACTACCAAACACATCCATTGCTCTAATTGGTAGGACTTCTCACATTGAACCAGTCCCTTCTACAGATTGTTCTTACTTTGCGTTCCAAAACTGCAGCTATTCAAACCAAGCATAACATAAATCTCCTAATTGTCAATGTCCTGTTCTGAATAAGATACCAAAAAAAACCAAAAAGAAAAGCCACACATTGGTCTAAATCCAATGTTAGTTATGATTAAAGTAGACATATGTATCAAATGAATTTGTCTCCATATTGACTTACCATTCAGTATTTGATTCGACTTTAGTTGGGACTAAAGCTACTGGATTCCAGCCAAAATGATTTACTTTTTAATGTTTTTTTTCCTTCTTGGCTAAATATAACATGTACTTGTAATTACATTTTCAGTTATTTGGCAAGAGATTTGTGACACTTGATAAAAGCCTCTGCTGGGGATTTGGATGTATACGGTAATTAGCTAAACCAACATACACATTATCCATTGCTTCTCCAGAATCCCCATCCATCAATGATCACAACTTAGTTTTTACTCTCTTTTGCCTCCACAGATGATTCTAGAAACAGATTAATCAAGAAAAAAGGATGTCAGCAGGGATGAGGTGATTTTTTATTTTTCTTAAACCTGCTGTTGAATTTATTTAAGATTAAATCAGAAAAAGACAGTGTGTTTTCTAGAACATTCATTATGGTTGGTCTTTCTCTTTTAAGCATTTCATCACTAGTCATATGTATATAGGATAAGCAGAGTTTGAGCATACACACTGAGTTCTGCCTTGAGCCTTAAGTCTTCTTTCTTCAGAACAACAGGCATGATGCCTGGTTTCCTGTAACTAGTGAAAGCTCATCCCTATAGAATAAACTATTGCTCAGGCTCTGAGGGACAAGAAGAGCAGCCAAGCATCTGATAGATGTAATCCGCTCTCCTACTGCCATCCCCTTTTCTTTGTGTTTGATAGATTGAAGACAGCATTTATTATACCTAGGAAGATTCAACAGCTACCTATCACTGTTGTAATAGTTTTCAGTGCTTGAACATTGAGTACAGTTTTCATAGATACTTCCTAAAAAAAGCTCAGCTACATTGGCATTTTGGTGGTCCAATTTTGCTTCTTCATTTCATTGGGGGAGACTCAGCCAAAGTCACCGAATGTGTTTGCATGGCTGAGCAGGATCTCCCGGGGTCCTAGTTCAACACACAACACACTGCATTATGCTGGCTGTCAACTGATAGCTGATTTTGAGATGTTACTATACATTTATTTGATATGTTAGAACAGTGTCCTTCAAGTGGTACCAAATCTGAATAAAGGCCAATATATAACACAACCCAACAAAAATATTTTATTGGTGACTTGGTTTTAGGCCTATTCCTGGATTATTTGGGGTGCTGATTCAGAAAATTACATTGGATAGACTGCATCAGCTCTAGTTTCAAGGATATGGTTATCATGATTTTCTATGGTGAGTAGATGGTGACTGGTAATGGCATATCTTCTGTATCTCAAAGGCTAAAACTGATAGGGAAAACTGGTGCCATTTTTGGAATCAGCAGGTGAAATATACCCAGAAGCAGGTCTAACATTTGAGGAACTAAAGTGTGTATTGGCCGGTATAATAAAAAAAACCCAGCAATTAAAAGAAAATGAATTTGAACCTCAAAAACTTCAGGACCTGACACAAGAAAGACAGCTTTGCCTAGAATGAAAAGGATAGTATAGTAGCGAGCAGGTGAGCCTCTTTAGCCAGGCTGTTCAAATGAGCTGTCATTGACATAAAGCCTCCCTCCACCACTTGTTGTTACCTGCTTTATATAGCCATATCAACACTCCAAGGGGGAGTCCTACAAAAAGTATCAGAGGGACCAATTCCTCGAAGAACTTATCTTAGGCCTGTACATTCCATGATCAACAAGTTAGATGTAGGCCCTTAGTCTACCCGTCTCAAATATCTATGATATTTTTATTTACAGCATTTATATTCCGCCCTTCTCACCCCGAAGGGGACTCAGGGCGGATCACATTACACATATAGGCAAACATTCAATGCCTTTTAACATAGAACAAAGACAAACAAACATAGGCTCCGAGCGGGGCTCGAACTCATGACCTCCTGGTCAGAATAATTCATTGCAGTTAATTGCAGCTGGCTTGCTTTCCCGCCTGCGCCACAGCCCGGGATAATCCTATTTTGATTTAGCAGATTAAGGTGTAAAACATCTCTTTGTTTCTCCTATATTTTAAATATCGCCCACTATTTGCAGTTCCTGCTACATTATCGTAAAAATAAATGACCTCAACAATCAATGACACATGTTGACACTGAAAAAAGAACAGCAAGTAATCCAACTTTGTCTACTTCATTTTATTTCTTTTTGAAGTCAAGTCAGGAGTTCTAAAGAAAGAAGAGGCTTTTTAGAAGCTTCTATTCAAAACAGACGATATAGTTTTCCAGACTAACTCTTTTTTTTACTACCTAATGGTTGTGGAATCAGGAATTTCCTTATTCTATATGATTTGTGTCATTAAGAATTTCAGCAGAGGAGAAAAATTATACCAGAAAGGCCACAGAAGACAATTCAGGCCATATTCATTATACAAACCTTGGTTTAGAAAAATACTTTCATTGTAAGATACATTATGCTGTTTTTCTCCTTAGAAACCTTTATCCATTGGCCAACTGATTTCAGAAGAACATCCTTCAGTATTCCAATGGAAAAAGGTAAAGGAACTTCCACATCAGTAGGACAGCATTTTCACCCTGGGTTTTATTTCAGACAGTAAAGAATCTTTCCAAGGTGCTGAATCTTAGCTTAGATGGCTTCTTAGAGAGTACACTGGATCTACACTAACAAACACTGTTTGGAACTGCCTTATATGGTCAGAGAAGATACAACCTCAGATACCTTTTTTCAAATCTGGGATAAAGCCCTAAGGAAAGACCCCGACATTGAAGCCACCAATCCTTTGGAAAAGTACTGCTCTTTCACATCCAATATTCACTGCTATGTTGCCATGCTGGTAATCAAATGGTAATTCTACATTATAAGTCCCTCCACTTTACCTTACATCACAGCCTTCCCATGATACATTCATGCATCATGATGTCACAGAGTTGCATAACACTTTCTCAGGCCAATTTGTAACCATATTTACAATAAATATTATGGGTTGATTTTCTGTAAGTAAGATCCACAAATGCAAGTACCTGCCTAACTCACTTTTTGGTCACTGCAGTGGTCAAATCCTCTACTGACCATTCAACAACCAAATTCCATCCCCAAACCCCACCTTTTAGCTGCTGTAGCCCCCCACAACACAACCATTTAGCAGTAGAGTAGGGAGGGCAGCCCATGCAAAGCAGCCTGGATAGAAGAAAAATGGATGTATTTACACAAATAACATCACCCCCCCATAGCTACAGCAGCTAAAAGGTGAATTAAGGGAGAAGCACGGATGTTGTCGTTCTGTCAGTTCCATCCAATCTCAACCTTAATTTAAATAGAAATGCAACACTTTGTTGTGGGGATCACCATGACCTGTTTTTTTGCCTGAGTAGCCTGCTATCTATTGATGGGTAACTTCAAGATCTCAGTTGAACATTAACCAGAGGGAATCTTCATCCTCTGACATTTTTTTTTTCAGAACAGAGCTTGGGAACATTACTTTTGTGCATAATAAATAAAAATTTCCAAAAACAAAATGAAGAATTGGGTATGATTAAGTGGTATATAACTGGCACAGATTTTCAAGTTACTGAGGAAGATAAAATAAAGTTCACAATTCCAGCTTTGTAGATTGCACATTTTAACTTTGCAGCTCTGATATTGACACTGCAGACTGAATGAGGTATCAGTATTCACATTGATGGTGCATCTCATTAATGGTTTCTCTCTATTTTCTCCAACTAGAGAACACCTTGATATCCTGAGAATTGTTCCTTGCCTTTTTCAAAGGTCAGAAGTGTCTTTATTGTCTTAAAGAAGAGGCACATATCAATACATCAGTCTTGTAATCAATAAAGTTACGCATTAAATTTCAATTCAGATCAATTTTGGAATGACAACTATCAGAATCCTCCAGCTAGCTTGCCCGCCCTAGTTGCACTTTTCATCTCCATCTGTAGGTTTGTCAAATAGTGTTGCCTCCAAATACACACAAGCACACACTCAGAAATCTAGGAGATGGCTTTGGCACCTCCTACCATCTGTTTTCCTGGACAGTGTGCAGCCCTACTTAAGTTAATTGTCATAAAGACAGCACTTCATAATAAGAGTCCTCCAACAGAGAGGAGGGAACCCAAATGGAAGAAGAGAAATCTTTAAATAAGCAAACATGTATACAAAGTCTTCAGTCTTTTGAGGAGCCATAATTTCCTCCTTAGCAACTTGAATACAGTACCAGCATTTTGAAGTAGACCAGAGACTGATGGCAACATTCGATTTTCTAAAATGGCTAGACACCAAAGGGAAACACATTTCAAGATGTGAGGAGATGGGAAAAGTGCCTTTTTATTACAAGGGTGGAACTATTTTTTATGAGAGATTTATTTCATTACTTGACTTCTCTTGTGTGTTTGGACCATGCTGCCTCTCTTCATCTAAAAACATAGCTCAGGACCCTGATTATCTGTCTCCCCAGCAATTGCAGGTTCTAGAAAACCTGACTTGTTTCTTCTCCATTTCCTCTCTAGACAGTCTGGTTTACTTATTTGTTATCCTGTTTTCCATAAGATCCTGCAGACCCTAAATACATATCTAGAAGCACTAGTGTAAAAACTAGATTAAAATGTTATGCACTTAAACATAAAAAGGAAAAGGACAAAAAGAGAATCTAGTAGGATCCTCGAAACTGATTTATTTTAGCATGAGTTTTGTGGAATTCCAGTCCATTTCTTCAGATGTGTTGACAGTAAGTAATAAACCTACAGGAATTGAGGCGTTATTTTTTTCCCTTTTATGCTCAACTATTTGTTTAAAAAATGATCCACAAACATACCAAATTTTGCCCTAAAACAAAGGAGAAAAATTGGCTTTTCTCATTTGTTTCAGGCCTCAAGTCATAGGATGTGTGAATTAAGAGCCACATTGTCTTGCAGAAAACAACATAAGAAATACAATGTACACATCTTGTGGTATTGTGTCACCACAACAAACAATTTCAACAATTTCAGTTATTTTATAGACAAAAAAACAGCTTGACAAAACATGACTTGTGAAATCTATTGATTTTTGTTATTGAGGTACTTTTTTGACCCAGCCAATGTAATATACTAGGACAGAAAATGATTGCCCCATGCTGGGTTTTGCTACTTCTTTTCCCATTTTGTGGTGCCATGGCAAAAGCAGCTCTTTAAATTGCATAAGTCCGACAACATGAATAAGTGACATTGACTCTCTCCTCTGTCATGTTGCCACTTTGAATAAAAATTTTACTTTCCATTCTGGCAAAAAAAAAAAATTTACATGCTTCAAACTTAACTTCACTTGCCTACATCTTAACATCTTTTGTTCAAAGAAGATTTATATTTAAGCAGAGATGGTATATTGGATAAGATTTGCAAACTGGTATCCTTTAGAGGTGGAAATGACTCATTGTGACACTGGAGAAAGAAGGAGAGAAACATTTCAAATAATCATTTTACTTGATTTTGTGAATCCTGACAATAACCTCTCCTTATCTATGAAGATCAGTTTTCAGTAAGATAAGTCAGTTAATCACATAATCTGCAGGTTTTATCAAGAAACCCTTTATGTCCCCATAGCATTGATTAATAGCTCAAGGAGAAAAAATTTGGGGAACAAACTGACAGGTGGTACATTCTGCCTGTACATAACTACCTCCCTTTTGGGAAAAGGATTCTCACAAACAACAGATGGGTGGTACAATCAAGGCAGACCCATAACTGGAACTGCTCTATAATCAGAAAGAGGGAGGGTTTTCTTTGTTTTAATATAAGAGTGCTATGATAAAAGGATCAAATCCTTGGGGGGGGGGGTCTGTGTTGGTATTGGTGGAAGAATTACAGCATGTCATTCAATCTAGCAGCCATTACAAACACAAACTTCAGTAGGCTGATAAAGCATATTATCCAAGGGGAGATGGAATGAGTGTTTGACAGTTAATTTGGATAGTCTTGGAAAACAGGAATATACTTTGCATTGCTGTCCTGTTGCTTTTCCAGGATCATACAAAAGCATAAACCACACACATGATGCTACAGACAAAATGACTGAGCTGAATGATAGCAATCCATATCTATCTATCTATCTATCTATCTATCTATCTATCTGGATTCCAACTGGATGAAAAGTTGTGAGAGTTAAAGGGGAAAGGGGTGAGTGCTGTATTTAGGACTTTTGGGGATGGGAGACAAACATTTCATTTAGCATTTTGCCGAGTGCCTCGTCATCCACAGTATGTCATTCTGCTGCCACCCAGACTTCTATTCACTGGTTTGTTTAAGCTCAAAGTGGGAAAGTAACTAACACAAATACATTCATTGTCCATGCTCTAATAGAATTAAGATGCAGAAAACACTTGCTGCATTTCAATGAGATGTGATATACACTGTGTGTGTTGTTTAGTTGTTCTCTTCCCGCCTGGCCAGCAGTTCCTAAGAATAGTAACAGAGAAAAGCCTAGAATATTTAAGCTCATAAATACAAAGTACCCTGTGTTTAAAAACTGTTCAGATTTTGACACAAATGGACAAATGCAAGGAAACACACAGTTGAAGCCAGCAATTCGATCTTTAATGATTCTATTGTGAAGAAAGACAGAGGGAGAACTAAAACATCATATCACTGAGAGTTGTATACTCTACCCACCAGACTGAAGCAGCTATTGAGTCAATATTGTATAGCATTCTCAAATGCTTGCCATTCACTCGCCAGACAAAGCACCGCCATTTTTCCTCCTTAACACTGGGCAGATTATTTAAAAGGGCAGTTTATAACGTCTTGGATTTAAAATGTACATTGTTGTACAGCTACCTCTGTACTGACTTGGGAGGACATAAAATTTGGCCAGAACAGAGGGTGTCCTGATCAGAGAATGGCAGTTTAGAGACACAAAAAGGGGCCATATCAGAATACATTAACTAGATTTTGTATACAGAAATCTGGGAATTGAATTTAGAAGTATATCATAAGAAGCAACAATTTAGAACTAGTGTATACTAGTGATTTGGTATTGTTAACTGTTGGCATTACCCTGCTTACATTTTACAATAAACTTATATCGGTGCAGAGACTTTCATGAACTTTTGAAAGGTTGACTTTTCAATTTTAATAAAACTTGTTCTCCCCAGACTGTGGTCTGTATTGGATAGTCTAATGAGGGAATAGGGTTATGTGAATTGTATTTCCCTTTACACATGAAGCTATATTGAATGACATTTGCTTTCTTCCTACTATGGAACAAGAAAGGAGAAAGAGGGAATGCTCTACAATGCTTAGTTTTCATATTTTCCATCTGGGGGAATCATGCCATGCCAGTCTCACCAGGGCCCATCATAGCCAAGCTAGCTTGCCATAATCGGTAAAATCGTGTGTTGCGAATCCTGCTGGACCGTAGCCACATCAGACATTAGGAATGCCCTTCAAAAGAAAATTAATGTGTACCTACAAAACGTAGGAACATATAACACTTCTCGTGCTGAGTCAGACCATAGGTCCAGCTAGTTGACATCCAAGCATGGTTAGCTCTTGACTGGCAGTGACTCTTAGTGGTTTAAAACAGGATTCAATTCCTACTTCTGCCAAGAAATTTCTAATATTCCTGCCAGCTTCCCATCCAAATACTAAGCAAGTCCATTCTTGATTAGTGTGTTATGGTAGAAGGACAAGATCCAAAGAAAACAATTCATCTCCCTCTGTGTTAGTATCTTATTTTCTGAAATTATTTATTTTCTGAGGTTTTCTTTTTCCTTCACATGACAGAGTGTTCAGTTATAATCCTTGCACTCACAGGCTGAAACAAAATAATCTAGCAAAAGCTGTGCTTGATGATCCTCCCAGTCATGAAACTAAACTCTTGAGCTAATCCAGAATCAAAAAATCCAAACACGTTGCAATGAAGAGAAAGTGGCATAGATAAAATCTGGGGTGGAAAAACTGCAGCCTCAAGGACATTTTTGTAGACTCTTAGAATTTATAGCTTTTCCAAGGGGCATGGGTGGAGAATGATTTTGTCATGTTTTTACCTGCCAGGCTGTTTTGAATTCCCATCACTTTCTGTTTTGGAAAAGAGTCTCTGTTTTTCCAAAGGGTTTACTGGGCTTGGTGGGACAGGTGATCTATGACAAAGCATTTCTGAAAGTAAATCTGCTGAGATACCTCCAAAAGACATAACAATGATAGGTAAAAACCAGAATGCTCTTCTTTTGAATCTCAGGATTTTTCATTCCACATTTCTATCCAGAAGAGGGCACATATATCACAAAATGTTTTTAACTGCCTTCCAATTCAGTGACTTTATATATCCAGTGGTGTCTGGTAGCTTCCACACTAGTGGGGTGGCTAATCTGCTCCAGACTTGAAAAGTAATGTCTCAGCATTTTAGATAACACCTTTAAATCAAACTAGCACCCACCCTAACCACATTCTGAAGAAGTCTGAAAACATGGCTGTTTCAATGTGCTTTCAAATAATTTAGCTGCACTTTCACCACACAGTCCAAAAATCGCCCTGCCAATTCCTAGCACTTTACCCAAACTCTGGTTTTACTATTCATGTTTGCACAAGTCTGCCCCTCCCATGCAATCCTAAACAGCCCCTCCCCCTTATCTAGCTGATAAGCCTTGTTTATTTTAAAGTTTTAAAATCATTTGGTTATTGTTATGTATTTTAATCTTGTAACATGTACTGTTTTATGCATATGTTAATTGTTGTTTTTAGGGCTTTGCCCCGTGTGAACCGCCCTGAGTCCCCTTGCGGAGATGGAGGCAGGACATAAGAAATAAATATTATTATTATTATTATTATTATTATTATTATTATTATTATTAAAGTTCAGACTAAAACCCAGAGTGGATTCACTATCCTATGGCTGTAGGAACCTCTAGACACTGTGTGTGTGAAAGAGAGACAGAAACAGAGACAGATAGAGAATATCTGAGTTTTTAGTCCATGCTGGCTATTAAAAAGTTCAGTACAAGATGTTGATTTCTTTATGCTGTATCTGTTGTTTGCTTAGTTCAGTGGTTCCCAACCTGTGGTCTGTGGACCACCAGTCGACAGCAAGAACTAAAATATGGTTCTCGACCTCACCGTTACTACTACGGATAATAACACAAGCCAACCAAAGAAAAAATTACTTGGTGTCTTCATTTTTAGGCCTGTTCTTGGGGTTATTTGGGGTTCTGATTCAGAAGATTGCATTGGATAGATCATGGCAGCTCTAGATTATTGATTATGGATTTCTGTGGGTGAGCAAATGAAGACTACTGAATGGCATATGTTCTGTATCAGAAACTAGAGCTGATGCAGTCTATTCAATGGAATTTTCTGAATCAGAACCCCAAATAACCAAACTGAATTTAAAGTTGACCAAAAACTGATTTTTAACCCTTTTGGTACTAATGTTGGAGAGTGGACCCTGGTCAAGTGGGCCCTAGTCAAAAAAAGGTTGGGAACCACTGGCTTAGATCAGTAACATTATGTGGGTACTTTTCTACCTATTTATTGAAAAGTTCTTTATTGAAATTCTAGCAGTCTTCGACTTGGTGGTGATAGGCTCCCATACAACATAAGTCTTACTCAAGTGTTTTTCTAAACACACTTGTCAAGCTCAACCTAAAGAGGGAGGAATGAATATGCATGTTAGCCCTGCCCACAAAGGTCACAGTACACCTGGAAGTAATACAATATTTAAATGCTAAGTGTGAAGAACTCAGGAGATAAATATATCTGTCCAGTTCTGTGTAGCTACAGATACCACATGACTTAAACCTGTATAGATTCAGATTCCTGAGTATAAGAGGTCTGAAATACCAGTCTAATGCTTGTTTCGGTACTTTGTGCTCAATGCAAGAAGCTCTAACTCACTTCCAGGTCCTTTGTGACATTTGGAACAAAGGTTTATATACAATATTTACATTCCCAGTTTAGTTCTACATACCTGGAAATGTCTATAGATGAAAGCAAGATGGGATAGTGGTGCCTGGGCAACAGATAATGGTTGGAAATATATTTGCCACATAATTTGAGAAAACAGCCAGCCCTAAGCATATTTGTAAATATATTTGCATTTCATAAAAACTGACTGAGCCAATATTATGATGAGCAATATTCCCTTTAGTATTTAACAATAAGTTCATACTGAGGACCATTCACATCACCGCCCATACAGTCTGCAAGAGGTAGGTTCTACCTGGTGAAAGAAATAAAATCCTGACACTGATGCATAAATTTTAAACATTTTTCCCCTTGAGGTTTGAAAAATCTTACTCATGTTGAGCTACAGCCTTGACTACTTTGGCACTGGAAAACATTCATGACTGCTGTCAAGGCAAGAGTGAAAATGATGTATCTGAACTTGGGTTTGCTGCAGTGTGCCTTGTTACAACTGAGTTTGGCCACAGAAGTTAGAGCTATCATAAACATGTTGTGAATTGTCTGAGAGCCAAATGTGTTACCTGGGCCTGAGGGAGCTGGGTAAATGGAGAGGAAAAATAATATCCATGAACACTGAATGCATTTGCCTTGGAGGAATCATTTGGTGGACTATGGTTTACATAATTCAGGTTAAATGAGACCTGACTCAAGAAGACCAAAGACTCTTCTTTGCTGCTAAGGGTAAGAGACCAGCAGGAGACAAACTGGTTTTAGACTCTCAGTTAACCAACACTCATGGGAATTGGTAGAGATCAGATAAATGTAGCTTCTGGTTGCTTGAGAATTACTATCTATAATAGGCCTAATAATATACCACATACTATACCATAAACTCTGTATTGACTTGATATTAATATTGAAATACATTAATTAAAAGCAAATAAAAACAAACTCCATGTAAAATTTCTGCTAAAATGATTTTACTTTAATTTTTATTTAAAGTATTGTTTCTTCATTTTTTTTGTTAGTTGCTTCAGAGTTCTGGTTGCTTGAGCTCTTCTGTATTTCATACATTTCTATCCTCAGTTCTCATTTTCTTCTTGGGAACATCTAAAAACAGCTTTGTAATATCTTCCTTCCTTGGTAGCAATGGGGAACTGGTAATCAATGCCGTGGATCCAGGGTCCAGGGTCCATGCCACCATCTCACCTCACCAATTGTGACAATAGCAAAGAAACCATAATGGTAAACCTCCAATCAGAAAATCAGAAACATCGGAGGCAAATTTCAGGCAAAAATGGGCATGATCAAAAACAAAGATGGCAGGGACCTAAAAGAAGCTGAAGAGATCAAGAAAAGGTGGAGAGAATATACAGAAGATCTGTATAGGAAGGATAATAATATAGAGGATAGCTTTGACGGTGTGGTGAGTGAATTAGAACCAGACATCCTGAGGAGTTAGGTTGAATGGGCCTTAAGAAGCATTGCTAATAGCAAAGCAGCAGGAGACGACAGGATCCCAGCTGAGTTGTTTAAAATCTTAGAAGGTGATGCTGTCAAGGTGATGCATGCCATATGCCAGCAAATATGGAAAACACAAGATTGGCCATCAGATTGGAAAAATCAATTTATATCCCCATACCAAAAAAGGGGAATGCTAAAGAATGCTCAAATTTCCGTAGAGTGGCCTTTATTTCCCATGCCAGTAAGGTAATGCTCAAGATCCTGCAAGGAAGACTCCAACAATACATGGAGCGAGAGTTGCCAGATGTCCAAGCTGGGTTCAGAAAAGGCAGAAGAACAAGAGACCAAATTGCCAATATCTGCTGGATAATGGAGGAAGCCAGGGAGTTTCAGAAAAACATCTACTTCTGCTTTATTGACTATTCCAAAGCCTTTGACTGTTGGATCATAATAAATTGTGGCATGTTCTTGGTGGTATGGGGATACCAAGCCACCTTGTCTGTCTCCTGAGAAGTCTGTATAAAGACCAAGTAGCCACAGTAAGAACAGACCACGGAACAACAGACTGGTTCAAGATTGGGAAAGGAGTATGGCAGGGCTGCATACTTTCACCCTATCTATTCAACTTGTACGCGAAATGCGGGACTTGGCGATTCCAAGGCCTGAGTTAAAATTTCTGGAAGGAACATTAACGGCCTTAAATATGCAGATGATACCACTCTGATGGCCGAAAGTGAGGAGGAGCTGAGCAGCCTTATCACCAAGGTGAAAGAAGAAAGTGCAAAACGTGGAGGCAGTGACAGACTTTATATTTCTAGGCACGAAGATCACTGCAGATGCAGACTGCAGCAAAGAAATCAGAAGACGTTTACTTCTTGGGAGGAGAGCAATGGCCAACCTTGATAAAATAGTGAAGAGCAGAGACATCACACTGGCAACGAAGGTCCGCATAATCAAAGCAATGATATTCCCCATAGTAAAAGGAAAAGGAAGAGAGGCCGACCAAGGGCGAGATGGATGGATGGTATCCTCGAAGTGACTGGCTTGACCTTGAAGGAACTGGGGGCGGTGACGGCCGACAGGGAGCTCTGGCGTGGACTGATCCATGAGGTCACGAAGAGTCGGAAACGACTATGCGATTGAGCAGCAGCAGCAGCAAACCTCCAATTCAACACTACTCTAACTGCCATGTCTCAATGCTCTGGAATCCTGGGAGTTGTGGCTTTGTAAAGTCTTTAGGCTTTTTTACCAAAAAAAGCTTCACAAAACTACGAATCCTAGGATTCCATAGCACTGAGCCATGGAAGTTAAAGTGGTGTCAAACTGCATTAATTCTACAATGTAGATGAACCCTCTGCTTAATTGTAATGCCCCCTGCTTGCCTCCAAGTAACCTTGCCTACACTTGGTTTGTGTGATGGTCTGCCACAGTGAGGCACTTGCCAGTTAGGTCTGAGAATATCATCTGAAGATACTCATCCGACATGTCCTACACACAACAGGCACCTTCAGTAGTAAGTTGGCAAAAATGGGTTTTGGCTTCACATTCACCCACTATTGAGCGTGGTACCCCAAATTGAAATTTAGCCCTCAGCTGTCAACCTGCCTTGGTTCTATAGTAAATAATTGGTTTCTTATAATGCAACATGGAAAAAAAAGAAAGAAACTGAAACACAGATAGAGCAGTGACACATTATAAGTTTTGAAAACTCCCTGTTGGTGTTTGCAAGCCAGCACAGACTGCAAAAACCTAGCAAAATTCCAGAGATCTATGATGTTTGCTCTGAGATTTAGAACAATACACTTAGAATAATAATAAAGACCCTGCTTTCTCTTTGCTTGCTTGCACATAATTTCAGACAACATGTAAAAACTGATAGAACACCTTTCAAAACAGAGAGAGGGAAAATATTGCAGTAATTTTAGCATCCACCTTTCAAGAAATCCCCATTGAAGAGATTGGAACAATCATTGCAAGGTATGTCCTTTTGGAGGAGTGGGGGAGGTGAAACCCTGGCAAAATATAATGAATCTATGGACCAAATCCATAGAACTGATGACTGATAACCACCAGTTGTTATCAACCCCATTGAAAATGCTATATAACTTAAAGAAAAAAAATAAAACCCGGGTAAATTTGTTTACAGTTGATAATGTACAGAGTTCTCAGAATTTAGTTCTTGAGTAGCACTCAGTTTGGAATATTTTGGTGCTTAATTTTTAAAACATTCTGGACTATAGTAATGATTAAACACCAAAGATTTTGAAGTGCGCGTGTACAGTGTGTAATTTAATGCCCCAGCCTCCAATAAAAAATCATTTCATTTTCTGTACTGTGTTTATTAATGCCCATTCTGATCTGTTCTGGGTGTGACTTCCAGATTTATGATGCTCTTGCTGGGAAAATTCTGTGTCTTACACACACATTGAAATCACCAGGTGACATTTCTGTTGTTCCAGTGGAAGGCAGCTGTTTGGTAGGTCATGATCATGCAGGGAGTGCCAGCCCGCCACACTAATACCCCATAGAGAGTGTCTAAGATAAGGTCTAAAACCATCAATTTGATCTGTTGTTTGGCAGGGAGCCCGTGTAGACAGTGTTCTTTACCATTGTCAGGTCAAGAGCTTCATACCTAGACACTGAAAATTACAATAATCAAGATGAGGTCACAAAATGCATAGATCAAGATTGCAGGACCCAAACTCAGCAGGTGAGCAACTGCTTCCTGTCTGAAGCAGGACATCTATCGTATTTGCATTTTCTCTTTGCTTGCTTCTCTTTTCCCAGCAAGTACCAAACTGTGCAGAAAGGCTGGTGTTTGAGAATTCCAGGTTGGCACAGACAATTAAATCTGGCAGTAGATAAATAAAAGCAATATAAACTGATGAGTTTAATCATCCTCTGTTATTGTTTATTTGGAGACATTTGTCTTAAGACAGGAGAGGGGGGCTTTCTTTTCAGAAATAATGCCTCATAAGACAGCTGACAATCACCAATGATTGTAAAACTGACTATGAACAGGGGAGGGGGGATACAATTTGCTTAATTAACAGAGCAAAGGGAGCTTTTCCTTTCTGGTGATTAATTGAAAGCTTCCCATTGTCTCCCACATTAAGAGAGAAAGGAGAAGGTATGGACAATCCCATCTGCCCCTCCACATGGGATGAAGGAACTGCCATCCATGCGTCATTAGGAATAGAGACTGACTGGCTATTTAAAGACAGCTGTCCTGCCACTATGGTGCAGTACTTCACCCCTCCCACCCAAGTTTCTGTAGTGTGGGATCAGAGGTGCTAAAGGAGAGGAGACACCAATGTGTCTAGAACTTTATACAGACCACAATAGAAAGCACACTGTTGTGCTTTCCCCCCCAAATTCCCCTGGGGAGTGTCTTTTCAACCCTTAGAAAATCTGAAATGGAAACCATGCTTTCACACTATGCAATTGTGGTGCTATAACTCTACTTTGCCTGCTTATGGAATTCCAAAGTCTGTGCTTTGATGAAGCAATTGAGCTCACTGATAGAGAATAATGCATCATTCTCATTAGACAGCAAACCAAAGTATTCCATAGGATGCAACCATGGCAGTTAAAGTGGGACGTAGTGTTATAAATACTAGGCATGGGCGAAAATACCGTAAATCTCGGTAATCGTAATAAAAAACCTATTTATTCCTACTCGCGAACATGGTTCCGATGAGGGTTATCGTGGTGGATCTAACCCGCGATTTCAAACAGTTATAGACAATTTTTGTAATTTTTTTGTAATTTTATCAGCAATAAATAAAGCAATTTTTTAATGCAACCAAACTTGTTTTGGAGGAAAGCGCAGCCTAGCTTGGGCTTGCCTCCCTGACCAATTGCAGTGCATGTTCATGTAAGGGGAGGGGTTTATACATCCTCCATGTCCCTCCATACGTGCCTCCTTGAAAAGCGCTTGTGGAGCGCCACGAGGCTGTATTCGCGTTGGGGCGTTGGAGAGGGAGGTTGGGGCTGGCTGGCTTGCTGGCTGTGCTGTGTGGGTGCAGTGGGTGGCTATTTCTGCTACGACATAGCCTTGCAGTGCCTTGCAGCATGGCAGCATTGCTGCCTGAGTGCCTGCCTGGCCTTGGAGTCCGGGCAGCCATTGAAAAAGGGGGTGTTGGAAAGGAAAAGGGTGAGGGGGTCCTTTTTTCTTTTCAAGTTTTAAAAATAAATAATTAGGAGAAGTTAACTAAATAAAAGTTTTATTTTTGATAAGAAAGGTGTGGGTTGGGACCGGGAGGGAGAAGAGTGTGACACATTTTTTTAATTCAATAGCATAGGCTATAGCCGTAGGCAGGGGCCAGGGCACTTAAACGCCAAGCGTTTTGCATGTGTTTCGGTGGGTCTGAGTAAAGCAAAGAGTCTGCCAAGTTACATTCTCTGCCTGGATGTTTGCTTGCATAGTTGTAGTCCTACAAGACCCATCATCACTCCAGAATCCCAGTCATCAGTGGCCCACTCTCAAGTCAGGAGTGGGCTCCAAGTTACATTGATTCTCTACCTGGGTTCAAAAAACAAGTCACTTTCCGGTTTGTGCATGTTTGCTTGCATGGGGTTGTACACTACAACACCCATCGCTCCAGAATCCCAGTGATCGGCCCACTCTAACATCAGGAGTGGACTCTAAGTTACATTGATTCTCTGCCTGGGTTCAAACAACTAGTCCCTGAAATAAAGACAACCTAATGAAGCAGGAAATAAGACTTTCAAAGCAGGAACAGATTTCTGCAATTATTAAAAATGGTTTCTTATATAAGCTATGAAAATTTGCCAAAAATCAGAGGATAAGGGAAACGTTCTGCAATTTGGTGAGCTAGCAGTGTTAAATGTGTTCTACCACTGTACCAAATTTGATCAGGATAGCTCAAAAATGAGGGTGGGAGAGTCCTCTAAATTTCCCCCAGAGCTGTTTTTCGTCATTGCACAAGCGCATTCGCCATTAACGAATTAATTATGAATATTCCGAATTTTCGTAAAGTTTTTTTAAAAATGTTCAAAATTCGGAAATGACTTTAGAAACAAAGCACCAACACCCTCTACTTTTGGAGTGAGTATTGAACAATTTTTTTTCATGGATCGCACATGCCTAATAACTACGGAGTGTGAAAGGGCCCTGTGTAGGGACCAAAAATGGGTTCCAGATTTCAGCAGTTCCAGATTACTATACTGGAAGATGTACAGGACAGGAGAGAGATATTAAATTCAAAGGCTTACAATCTCATATAAAATAAAGATGAGAATAACAAAACAGACATTGGATCCAGAAAAAGTCAATGACAATGTGGTTTCCACATTCCTATGCACTTCCTTTACTCCACATCCACCTAGAATTGATCCAACAAAGACCAAGTGTGGCCTGAAAATCAAAGCACTTTCCCCAGTGGTGCAATGTGTTGTGCTGGGAGACTACTGACTTGAAGATTGGGTTGCTGACCTGAAGGTTGCCAGTTTGAATCCAACCTGGGGAGAGCACTGATGAGCTCCCTCTGTCAGCTCCAGCTCCATGCGGGGACATAAGAGAAGCCTCCCACAAGGATGGTAAAACACCAAACATCCGGGCGTCCCCTGGGCAACATCCTTGCAGATGGCCAATTCTCTCACACCAGAAGCAACTTGTAGTTTCTCAAGCCGCCCCTGACACAAAAAAAGCTAAAATACAATGCTGTATAAGACTGATGAACCAAGATAATAAAAGGTTCAAATCATTCAAATAACCATCTCAGGTTTATCAGACTTTAGTTTAAGCCATAAATGTGTTTGATGTTGTTTTCAAATTTTGCCGTAGCACTAATACCTATGTCAAAGCTCTAAAACCTGTTATTCCATTCTTACCAGTCTTATATCACTTTGCCATACCAAAGGCAACAAAAACGTTAGTTTAGCTTTCAAAAGCCTATCATCTCTGTGTTAAATGCACCTGGTAGGGCATTGATGTGAAATGAATCCTTAATATCATTAGTGTTTCAATCTGGCAGACGGGCACCTTTTGCTATGGAAATGCAAGTCCAATTAAATACAATGGCATATTAAAGTGGTATCCCTCATATCCAAAGCAAAATCAAGGTTTCCTTTGGGGGCTTTTTTAAGAAGAAATATTTTCAAGCCATGGATACTTGAATCCATGAATACAAAGGTCCAATTGTACTATCATTGTGTGTGTGTGTGTGTGTGTGTGTGTGTGTACCTTCAGGTCGCCTGTCAACTTATGACAACCCTATGAATTTCTTCGGCATGGAATGCTCAGTTTTGCCAACTCCTTCTTCTGAAATAAAGCATTCAATGACTGGTATCTGTTGATGGTTCTCCATTGAAGTACTAACCAGGGCTGGCCCTGCTTAGCTTCCAAGGTCAGATGGGATCTGGTGCCTTTAGGGTCATTAGCTTCTGTTATTTATCTGATTTATTCCTACAATTTCCTCTGGGGTATGTGTGTATGTACCTAGGTTTCAGTGTGTGCATGTATCCATCTGAGCTTCAGTAAAAACTTTTTTTCTCCCACACAAAAGAAATATATGTTTTATGAACTTCTGCCCCCAAGGATTCTTGAAAATTCAGGCTGTGATAGTCTAGTTCAAACCTACATCCCATTGCTTCAGCAACAGAAACCCTCCAGTGCATAGGTCAGTTGACTGTAGCTTTAACGAGAACACTCTCTCCATAGGTGGTCAGGGTTTTATTCCTATTTGTACTTTTGTGTGACTTTGATACAAAAACCCAAATGTTTCTTTTTCTTATGGTGTGCTGCTTTCGATTTCAAAACTGGACTGAAAAAGCCAGGGTATAAGACCTCCGCTTTCTAAAACTCTCCGGATCTTGCAAAGCCAAATGTATTCTTCTTCTTCTTTACAGAATGGTGTTGATTTCAGAGCTAAGACTACCCTTTGGCCATTTACCAGACAGATAGTACATTGTATTCAAGCTTTCCAGCCCTGTCGCCCTCCTAGGATCACCATGGCATGCTGTACTAGCAATAATATTTACCATCTTGTCAAGCAGCCAGTAACAACAGTCTTAACAAAAAAAGTTGCTATTCAGCTGAAGCCCTGGTTATATAGGAGTCTGTCCTAGGAGATATGTATTTATAACAGTTTTATTATCATCATATGTGCATACTGAAAGCTGAAACAGATAAGTTGGAGAGTCTGTGGTTGGAGAAACCAATTGATCTAGTTCAGTGGTAGGAAACGCAAGCGTCATAGGCTGCATATGCCCCCAAGATATTTTTGTGAGTTGCTTTTTGTTGTTTGTACAGCACAAAAATTGTGCAGCCTAAAAAATCCTTATAGATACCTTAACAAGCTTTCAAGCTGCTTCTTTCTTTGTCCTTCCTGCCAAATCCTTATTCTTGTTTTCTCCTTAATCTTCCCGCTTCCTCCTTATGCTTATTTTCTTTATATATTTCTATAAAGAGTCACTGGAATTGCGACTAAATTTGGGCACAACTGTGGTTACCAGTTGGACAGCTGCATGCTCTCCCCCAGATTCTGGGGAAGACACACACTGTGGGAAATTGTCTAATACCAATGCAGATAAAGGAGCATAACTGGGCGTGGATGAAGTTATATTCATCCAAAGAAGCAAATTTGCATAGGCACCAACTGTCCCAATTTGGTGGAGAAAATCCTGATTAATCTTCTGCGATCCCATCTTTTCAGCACCATTTCAAAGGTCCCGTTTCTGTCTCCTCCTCCCACCTTCCCTCTTTGTCCACATCTTATTTCAATTGTTGTAAATTTATTTCAAAGTGAAAAAGTGATTTGTTGTCAACTCAGCAGAGAGAGAAAAGATGGTGGCTTCTCCTAGGTTGTGTATCCTTTGTCATTAATACATTTTGCCATCCTGACCACACTCTGACATTACTTGGCCAAACATGTCCTGGTTTTCATCTGGTTGATTTGAATTTGTAGCAAAGAGTCTCTTCTGGACATGGAAATATGTGTAGAAAAATAGGTTGCACCAATAAATGATACACCAGTTGTTGACTACATAGGAGTCTTGGCCATCAAATTTGGCCTGATCTTCTCTTCAGGGAAACGTTTCCCTAGTGGTTTGAGCATTAGACTATTGGCATTAAAAACTAAGGTTGGAATCCCTGCTCTGTAATGGAAATCTAATATGTGGTCTTGGGCAAGTCACACACTCTCAGTCTCAGGGGAAGTCAAAAGGCATATGACCTTTGATTGATTGATCCCCCCTGCATCTGACCACAAGTTCTGGGTAGTAGTTTAGAATCACAAAAGCAGCTCCAAGTTGCTTAACTATATAGAATGAAAACTGACAAATATTTTATTTTTTTTATCAAAGGGTGTGGATAGACAATGAAGTTTTCCAATGTAACTATCTGTTTTTACTGCTACTAGAAATGTATGACATTTAAAATAATGTGCACCTAGAGACAAACAATAAAGAAAGAATATAACTCAATAATCTTTGTAGAAGGTAACATTTAAGAAAGCTTTCCTCTGTTTGCTTTCTGCTTTTCTAT
Source organism: Anolis carolinensis (assembly GCF_035594765.1). NCBI lineage: Eukaryota > Metazoa > Chordata > Lepidosauria > Squamata > Anolidae > Anolis > Anolis carolinensis. The sequence goes on along the minus strand of NC_085842.1, from coordinate 281,682,845 downwards.
GGCACTTAATTGATCTCTTGAGTATCTTTCCAGCATAGGAAGGCTCTCTGTTGGCATAGAGAATTGAACACAACCTTGAACCAAGGCTGCAAGCAAGCCCCAGCTTACCATGGTGATAAGAGCATTCTCTCTTTTTCCCCCGGTTTCTGTCTTTCAGTCAGAGATGTAGGCCTATATTAATCTTCTTTGGTTTTCCCCTTTGTCAAAAGTCAAGTTAAAGAAATAGGCTTCACATAGCAACAATGAAACGAGTTTCAGATTACCAAGATGGAGAATGTATATGAAGATATTGATCCTAATTAATTTTTTTTTGAATAAGTCTGTAAATTTCAGCCAGTTGAGGAAATATATTCCTTCTTGAGCAAATACTGAGTAGTTAAATAGTAGACCCATGTGGGTGTACTCTCTGCTGCACAGCTCAAAAACATTACATTTTGGATTACAGCTCCAAAAATCCCTCTACTTGGCTAGGAAATCTGGGCAGCTTCAGTCCAAAAAGCAATTTCCTTAAAGTTCATATCTGCTCAACAGTTCATTGTTCTAATTTCTATTGCCATTGATTTGTTTGATATCCACCTACTATTATTGAATGACAACCAAAACAACTACATTACATTCTCACCATTGAAAATTTTCTGTTGATGGAAAGCTAGTGTGTCGGGATGATGGGGTTTTGCATAATCTTTCCTTATTGCATTAATTTTTCATTTACAGGAAGATGAGCACTTGTCCGTGACTGTATGCTGTTGTGGTATAGCTACAAGAAGATTGCACAATGTGGGTGGTTTTTTTTCTAAGTACAGGTTGAGTATCCCTTATTCAAAATGCTTAGAACCAGAAGACCTTTCAGATTTTGAAATACCTGTATTCACATATACACATATATTAGGATATCTTGGAGATGTGACACTAAATATGAAATTAATGTATGTTTCATATATACTTTACACACATAGTCCTAAAGTAATTTGATGCACAATACTTTTTAAAATGTTGTTATGATGTTTGTGTAAACTGAACCATCAGAAAACAAAGTTGTTGCTGTCTCTGCAACATGGACAATTTTGAATTATTTCAAATTTTGGAATTCTGAATGAGGGTTACTTAACCTGTATAGTTTATCTCTCATAGTTACTTTCATATGTGGTTTTAATTCTGTGAAAAAGAAAAGATTGATACTGCATAAAACAAAAGATTGTACAGTCAAGCATCTAGTATCAGATCTTTAGTTTCTTCATTGTGTTTTCAGTGGTGTGCTAATGGTGATTAAGGTAAAAAGGTAAAGGTTTTCCCCTGACATTAAGTTCAGTAGTGTCCAACTTGGGAGGTTGGTGCTCATCTTCATCTCTAAGCCGAAGAGTCAGCATTGTCCATAGACATCTCCAGGGTCATGTGGCCAACATGATTGCATGGAGCATTGTTACCTTCCCACCAGAGTGGTACCTATTGATCTACTCACATTTGTTTGTTTTTGAACTGCTAAGTTGGCAGAAGCTGGGGCTAACAGCAGGAGCTCACACCATTTCCCAGATTCGAACCACCAAACTTTCAGTCAGTAAGTGCAGCAGCTCAGCAGTTTAATCTGCTACATCACCAGGGGCTTAATTAAACCGGTGATTACACTGTTCTCCAATCACTTTTGGTTGAAAGAATCAAAGTTCTTAGACTGCTTGCAGCCATTGCACCATAAAGAGGCACGCATGACATAGATCAGAAGAGTTCTGGGTGATTTTCAGTAAGCAAAAGGCAAGCTGGATCAAATTAAAAACCTATCTAGTCTGGCATTCTCTTCACAGAGTTAACAACCAGTTTCCCATAAGGAGGACATGAGCGCTACAGCACTCTTCCACTCATGTTTCTTAGCAACTGATAGACAGACAGATACTGCCTCTGTTACTGAAGGGGGTATGCATGCAGGAGATTGGCAAGACATTCTGATTCCTAATAGTTTAGCAACAGCATGTAAAACTGTTTTTTTTATAAAGGTCCTTGTCATGGCTGGCCTTGTGCTAACCATTTATATTTCAGCCCCACTGTTCTCCATCCGTAAAGTATGAGCACTAATTGGCTGCCTTGGATAGGTCTTTGTGTAGCTTTGCTCACCACTTCCGGAGTTTTGTGCTGGAATCTTGAGCTACAATAACTCATATGGATGCTTCTATTTGTATATACAGTGTGCAACTCATATGGCACAGTAGATCATCTCTTCAATACAAGTCTTTAAAACCGTATATTTGATTATTCTACCTTGGGGTTCTAGTGTTTTGTTTTAAAGTTACAAACCAAGCTTATACTTGCACTAAGAACAGAGCTTAGAAGTTTTCCTGTTTTTTCGGACTACATCTCCCAGAATCTTCTGGCACCCTCTGATTTTTTGTCAGGGAATTTTGGAATTCAAAAACTGATCACTCTGTGAAAATATACTACTATATTTTCCCTGTCCTGTCTTGCATCCTTCTCTGGGACCATGAACCTCATGTGACAGTACATTTCAGACACATCCTCAATGGTATTAGAGGGTGGGGAGGGAACCACAAAATTGAAGAGTCCTTTGAATCCCCACAATACATCTTGTCAGCTTTAGAGTTTGCAAAATAGTGTGGCCAATAGAAAAGTGCCAAGACAGGTGCAATTATTGCTGAATTTAAGTGATTAATGGTGAATTTCACCTTCAGACATCTGCAGGTCTGCATTGTTGGCGATGCTGAATGTACTGCATGCTACCTTAAGCTGTTGTATAAAAAGTTGCTAGGATACACAGAGCATCAGGAATCCAACGAACAATGCATTTCTTTCTTTCTGTATTTTGCCCTTTCTATTTTGGAGGGGGGAAAATAATAAACATAAAATAGGTATTGACATAAAATACAGTGTGGCACTGAAGTAATTCTGCAGTGGAGAGATGAGAGGAAAGGAGTCTTTCATCTCGCTGACAGCGGTTTACTTCATGTTGTGACTTACAGAGGGCAGTTGCAGGACAGCTCGCCGGGACGTCGTTCTGAAGGAGAATGGCTCGCAGCGGCTCTCTGCCCTGGCAACTGCTTCCCAAGTCAGGCTCTCCAAGGAACAGAACAGCCATGGCTCTGAGTGATATCAGCCCAGTCCTGCTGAAGCCCTTGACAGTTCTAATGATGTCTGCACTCGGGATTGAAGAAACCAGTCCTTTCATGCTGCAAAACAAATCTGACAGATCAAGAGGAGGATCGTGGCCTAGCGGCACTGTGACTCTAACGTTATTATTCTTATTATCATCATTCTGCTCAGAGATAATGTTATAATTTACACTCAGGCATTGTGCAGCCCAAGTGATTGATGCGTCTTTGGCATGAATAACGACTTTAGTAGTTTTAATAATGGACCTTCAGTGAAACTCTGCAGGGGGGGAAGGCTCTCTTATAATAGCGATCTTTGATTCCCCATCCAGGATGATAAACTGAAGTCCCCAGAACCTATGGGTAATGGCCACAATCCAAGACTGATCATCAGCAGAATGGGTTACTGCTTCAATCCTGCTAGGAAACCGAAAGCAGTGGATTGATCCCAGGCTTATCCTGAGCAAATATGTCTAATATTTGCTTGTACAAGGACTGCTATCTCTTTGAATTTCTGCCTTATGTTGCCAAAAAAACCAAAACAAAACCGTGTGCATATTGTGCATCATATTAGTAGCAGACATCTGAATTGCCATCATCCTTGACCTGAAAAGGATGGGGTCCACCATACTGTCTTCATCCCAGTAGTCTTTGCTAAATTTCATGTGATACCTATTCACCTATCAGATAATTCATCAAATTTACATTCCCCATCTTGGGTTTGAGTAGGAGCACAGATACCATTGATTTAAAATATCTAGCCCCTAAGTGGAAGAAGATGGTTGACAAATGTGATCTTCCAGGCAGCATTCGATGTGGCTGAGGCCCCTTCTACGTTGCCATATAATCCATATTATTAAAGCAGATAATCCACATTATCTGCATTTAACTGGATTATATGAGTCTACATTGCCATAGATTACAGTTCAAAGCAGATAATCTGGATTTTATATAGTAGTGTAGAAGAGGCCAGAGTTAGGTGTAACTCTGGAGCCTAAATGCCTTAAAGGTACCAGATCCTGACTGATAATGGAAGCTAAGGAGGGTCAACACTGCTTAGTACTTGAATGGAAGACCAGCAAGGAATACCAGGTGCTGTAAATCATATTCCAGAAGAAAGAATTGGTAAAACCACCTCTGAGTACTTCTTGCCTAAGGATGGATCTACACTGCCCTATATCCCAGGATCTGATCTTACATTCCTTCTACACTGCCATATAATCCAGATTATTGAATTAGGTAATCCACATTATCTGCTTTGAACTGGATTGTATGAATCTAGATTTTATATGGCAGTGTAGAAGGGGCCTTATATAATCCAGTTCAAAGAAGATAATCTGAGATCAGATCCTGGGATATAGGACAGTGTAGATCCAACCCAAAAAAAACTTGTAACTGCTCCAGCCAACTGGATCATGCTCTTAGAATCTTTTTTTCATTTGGGTTCAATGCGTTGTTGTTGTTGTTGTTGTTGTTGTTGTTGTTGTTATCTTCCTCCTCCTCTTCACTATTTCATCTTTATTTAGATCCCTTCACCCCAGAACAAAGCCTAAGATTAATTTATAAACTTGTTTGGGATTAAATGCCATTGAACTCACTGGAGTTTGTTTGTGATTAGATTTGTGAATGATTATCAATGGCCTTGTTGTCTCAGCAAATAAATTTTGCAGAACAACTGCAAACAAAAATGTTCATGAGGAACAGAAAATTGTTTTCATTTACTTTATGGAATTTCTTAAATATTATCAAAAACCCATGTGATAAGAAACATTTACAGTGAATAAAAACCAAAGACACAAATCATTAGAATAAAAATCAAAGTAGAATTCTGGAAGGTCTTCCAATGGCATTGCCATTTACTCCAAGTCAATAGAGTAATTTATTGCATTGAATCTTACTTTCTATGGAATTTACTTTGTCAAAAGTTCCATAGAGGGGATTGTCCAGCTTTATCCACAATTCTCTCCACAAACTCTCATATGAAATTTATTTCTAATTTCAAGGACTGTTTTCTTGATCAGCTAAACTAATAAGTGAAAATAAAGTTATATTAGAAATATCTCTGTGTGTTTGTGTGTTTTAATGAACAGACAACATGGTCAAGATCCAGTACTGAGTTAAGCATGCTTAAACCTATTTAAGTCAATAATCTTAAGCCACCTTAACTCTTTTTTAAAAAGTGATCTATGTTCTTAATAGTTATCTCATTTATAATAATGAGATTAAGCATGTTGACTCTAATCACTGAAGAAGGCATTTCATTGAGCTTTCAACCACTTATAAGACAAGCAACATAACTCTCCCCCCTCCATTTGGGGAGTGGAAAGGAGATTGACAGCATAAGCTAAAAGGCTGTTACATTTCATATGGGAAAGCAGGAACTAGATGTTTTAATCGTGACTGTGATAGAACGCATTACTTAAGAGACCAAGCTGCAGGCAGTGTTATTCACATCCTCAAGTTGATATCAGAGTCAATATAGGAAATTCTGACTTTTCAGAAGAAGTTATTCACTGGGGAGATCTGTTGACATTCTGCAAAGCAAACAAGAAGTGTTCTTAAACAGAGAAGTAAAGCATTAAAATTAAAAATCAGTCGACGAGCTGCTTTCTCAGCAAGCACCTTTTCTAAATGGCACTAAGAACTTTACACAAGCCATAGGAAGGAACCTCTCCATTAAATTCCTGAGGATAGCAATATCCCGACAGCATTATGAGTAGCAACCAGGTGAAACAGTGTCGAGTCAACCTAACTTTAGGGATGACCCTATTTGCTCATCCAGTTCACAGGTTTGGAGAGACCAGTACAGTTGGCCTTTGGTTTCTACCAGGCTTTGGTTCCAGGACCAACTATGGATATCAAAATCCATGGGTACTCATGTTCCATTATATACAATGGCAGAGTAAAATAGCATCTCTTATATAAAAAAGTGAACAACTCAAAGGAGTGCCAGTAAGAGCTTGACAATCTGTGAAATGGTGGGAAGCTACAACAGGATATTCCTACATATCAACATAGGCCCATTCCACACAGCTGCATAAAATCCGCATTGAACTTGATTAAATGGCAGTGTGGACTCAGATAATCTAGTTCAAAGGAGATATTGTGGATTATCTACTTCAATATTCTGGGTTATATGGCTGTGTGGAAAGGCTCATAATGCTCTTTGAATGACAAAATCAGGTTTGCTTTTTACATTTATTTTACCTGGATATTTTAAGACATATTTGGTTGACTCTCTGGATGCAGACCCCATGGATATGGAGGGCAGACTATATTTCCCTCTTATACCAGGGTAGAAATGACTTCTGGATTATTGCATTTGTAGTTCAACAACAACAAAATTCAGTTTTCTAATGCTGAAATCAAAATTTCATGATCTGAATAAACTAACAATTTCCCTAAACAAGGCTTTTAAAATCATTTTGAAATGGTAAGAAAATCACCTTTTTCCTAACAAAAGGTATTTAAGAGAGAGAGAACAAGAAAAAGATTACCACAGTTATATTTTAAGTGATGGTTGAGACTTGCTTTTTTTTACACCAGATATGCTTTGTTTTATACAAAAAGCAACAAGATTTCTCTTTATGACTGTGAAAAATGGACAGTTTAAAATCCCACAGAAAGATTAATAATCTCATTTGAAATGTGGTGCTCGAGGAGAGTCCAATTAGTATCATGGGCTGCCAAAAAAGAAAAATAAGTGGATCAAAAGCAAAACAATCCTCAACTTTTTTTAGAAGATAAAACTGATGTGATTGTGCTTTGGGCATATCATGACATGACATAACTTGTGAGAAAATGCTAAAATGCTTGCTAAGATAGGAAATAATAAGAAGAAAAGAGGTCCACAATGAATGGATGGACTCAGGGTGCATCTATACTTGTCTAAGGAGGAGACATTGCACAGGAAACAGACTTATGTGGTAATCTCAATTAACCCATAACAATTGCCTTGGTAATTTTGCCTATTTATATGTAAGTATTTGTAGTACTGAACAACTAGGAATGACACCGACCAAACTTAATGGTGGAACAATCCTACACATGTTTATTCAGATGACCAATTCATTATTTTCATATAATTTTTGTTGCAAATATATGAGTAATGGGGAAGGGTACACACGTGGATACAGAACGCAGGCATTTTTAATATCTTACATTTTCATTTTCTTCCATTGCTGTCTAATACTAAAAAGGTTTCTATGATGTTAAAAAAGAAAATAGAAATAAATAAAAAGAACATTTCTTTTCTAATCTAGAACAGAAGGATAGAAAAGTGGCTATGCAGAGTTTTGAAACAAAGGAGATAGAAACATTGAGAAATGAAAAATAGAAAACCCTAACTAATGCTTCCTACCCTGTCTCTACTCTCCTCTTAATAATCAAAAACCCTATTCTTCTGTCATAAAAACTTCTTATCTCTGATAGATTAATTTTCCAGGATCACTTAGATACCATTGAGAATTTTGTTATTCTTGTCACTGGCTTCTCTAATTTTTTTTTTCTTTTCTTGTTATTCCTACATCCCTGTACTACTAATTTTCCTTGATGCTACAGAAAACCTGATATTTTCATTTGCTTTTCTTCTTTTAAATAGTTGAAAAAACACTGCCATTCTTCTTCAAATTTGGAGTCTGGCAATTGTAAGCTTAGTAAATTGGTCCATCTCTAATTATTACAGTACTAGATTTCTTCTTTAAGTTTGATTGAGTCTAGAGATTGTATAATCCTGACCAGTTTGTCAATTTCTGCCAAATCCATCATTTTTGTAATCCATAAATTTGAGTGGGAATTTATTTTTTGTTTCCAGTAATCACAAATAATGAAAACCTCTTCTCCTCTTGTTTAGCAGGTTTAGTCTGTTTATATTTAAAGACAGCATTATCAGTGCCCTCATTCTTGATCATCCAATTCTCCTTCACCATGTGGAATGACCTTCCATTGTAGTTGAACAACTACTTTATCCAGGATCTATTGAGGTTGTCATCTCCTCCTGCCCTCCCAGATGTTCCTTTTCTCTTTTGTCCTCTGATCTTTCCTCTGGGTCTAGGTCTTTTCTGGACCTCTCATAGAAGTCCTGGGCTTTCATGGCTGATGTTAACCAATATCTTTCTCTTTTATAAGATATCATCAGTCCTTCTGAATTTTCCCATCTGAATCTATAGCCTCTCTTCTTACTGTTGGGAAAAGGAATTTCTTATTTTCTTTATTGTCTGAGATGGAAGTTCTCTTAATACTGCAATCCTGGTATTTCATATTTCAATAAGATATTTGGCATGGGCTTGCAAAACTTGGTCTCATACTTTCTTTCTTACAAACAACACAATCACATCACTTAGAATCCTTATTGTATGTTAGGATTGGAGCCTAAAGATCCTGTCAATTTGAGACTCGACCATGTGCTCTGGCCTACCAAGGATTCCAGCCACAACTTCTGTTATTGCCATATCAAGTTCCTGCACAAATGTTGGTATTCCTCTCAACATCAAAGAGTTTTCTCTTTGTGCATACTCTAATCTTTGGAGTTTAATTGAATCTTTTTGGAAATCCATTTGCACCTTATTTTGCAAATGGATTATTTTTACTTTCTGTTTTTGCTTCTTCTGCTGCTTCAAAATATCAGTCATTGTATTTGCCATCTGTTTCATATTTTTCTTCATATCTTGTTGCCCTTTATCTAAATATTCTTCAGCCTGTGCAATTTTTTTGTCAGTCCTGGCCTCCAAATATTTCATTTCACCTATAAGAGTTCTTAATTGGGTCAGTTCCTCTCATTGGATGCTCTTCTTATGGAAGAGCTTCTTCTTGGTCTTTCTAATCTTTGAATCTTGGTCTTGTTGACCTTGTAGTCATTTTTGTAATCAAGCTATCTTTTAAAAATAAAAAACCCAGATATCTAATTTTCAAAGATTTATTGTAGTGTCTCTTTCAGCCACTTTCACTTTTAGTACACTATTGCTTACAACACTTTTAGTTGTTTTCTTGCTTTCTGTATCTCAAGCTTTGTGGTTTTCTCTATGGTTTTATCTCTAGGGTTCTCAAGCTCTGTGGTTTTCTCTATAGTTTTATCTTTAAGGTTCATCTCTAGGGTTACTTCCTGTCTTATTTGCTGTTTGTCCAGAGGCTTCATGTGATCCTGGGATGTTGTGGCTATCAAGTTGTTAGGTATGTTAAACATTTTAATTCCCACAGTTCTTATGGCATAATATTTTAAAAAATCAATTCACGTACACCCTTTGTAAACATCAAAACATCCAGGCATCCTCTGGGCAACATTCTTGCAAGTGGCTAATTCTCTCACACCAGAAGTGACTTGCAGTTTCTCAAGTCACTCCTGACATGAAAAACCTCCTTTGTAATTGGTCTCACCAGATAGTTTCATCTTGAAGAATACTTCCTCTAATTAGATTTTAAAGTCCTTTTTTAAAAAAAATCTACAATTTCCAAGAAAGGAAAGAAAATACAGTTCACCTCTCAGACATGTTTTTAATAAGTTTTTTTGTAAACAAAGCAGATTTTCAGTTTTGTGTAAATATAGCATTTTAAGAAGTGAATTGGAGTTGCTTTTGTCTGCATCTACTTACATAACAACATTACAGGAGTGTGCTGTCTCTCTCTCCTGTCTCTCCTTCCTCTGTTTTGGTGGGAAAGATGAGGTCCTTTGAGTCTTGAGAAGTTTGCATCTGTTCTTTTCCTTTCTGAAAGTACAGTGATACCTTGACTTAAGAGTTTAATTTGTTTTGTGGCTGAGCTCTTATCTCAAAGCATATTTCCCATTGAAATTCTATTAATAATTCTTCTTGCCCCCCTTTTTTGTTATGTGTTTTTCAAATAAGAAAATGTACTTCATAAATAACAAATAATGTTTAAATGTACAGTCACATGGAACAATAAAAAGAAAGATCAACTTTAAAATGGTAGAAGCACAAAGTTGAGGCAAGGAAGCACAAAGTACAAAGTGAAGAGGCAGAAACATCATTTTCTTCATACTGGACTCATTCCAGCCTCCTTCTTTCTCTTGCTCTCTCTACCTCTCTCTCTTCACGAAGCCAAACATACCAGGAATAAAAACCACACAAAATCAACTAACCCAAAGTTCCTCAAAGCAAACAAGAGCAAAGAAAACGGCAATCTCCCAAAGTGGACAAGAGCACAAGGCACACAGGCATGAGGCACTCTGTCATTTGTTGTTAAGGGCCAAGCGATAGCTCTTAATTCAAAACGCTTATGTCAGGATGCTCTTATGTTGAGGTTCCACTATACATCTCCCTGGCATTAGAGAAGATGGATGGGGAAAAAAAACTGAAACCTCTCCCCCAATACAAATTCTGCCATCTGCAATGAAATTTCCTTTCAGTTCTCAAATTTCTATTCTTGCATTAATCCATAACTTCTGTTCAGGGCATGGTTTAGGTATCCAAAGACAAGGTAGACCTATCAAGGGAATGGAAATAAAGAGTTCTAGGCTACATCTACATTGTGGAATGAATACAACTTACCATCACTTTAACTGCCATGACTCAATGGTATGGAATCAGAGGAGACATAGTTTGGTGAGGTACCAGCACTCTTTGACAAACAAGGCTAAAGATGCTGTAAAACAGTGACTCTCAACTTGAGGTCCCCAGATGATTCTGACCAACACCTCCCAAAAATCCCAGCCAGTTTACCAACTGTTAGGATTTCTGGGAGTTGAAGGCCAAAAACATCTGGGGACCCCAGGTTGAGAACCACTGCTGTAAAGCAACGTTTCTCAACCTGGAGGTCAGGACCCCTGAGGGTGTCATGAGGGGAGCGTCAGAAGGGTCGCCAAAGACCAGTATTTTCTATTGGTCATGGGGGTTCTGTGTGGGAAGTTTGTCCCAATTCTATCATTAGTGGGGTTCAAGGGGTTCTTCATTTTTAGGTGAACTATAAATCCCAGCAACTACAACTCCCAAATGTCAATGTCTATTTTACCCAGTGTTAACATTTGGGCATACTGAGTACTTGTGCCAAGTTTGGTCCAGATCCATCATTGTTTGAGTCCACGGTGCTCTCTGGATGTAGGTGAACTACAACTCCAAAACTCAAGGTCAATGCCCACCAAACCCTTCCAGTATTTTCTGTTGGTCATTAGAGTTCTGTGTGCCAAGTTTGGTTCAGTTTCATCGTTGCTGGAGTTCAGAATGCTCTTGATTGTAGGTTAACTATAATTCCCAGAAACTACAACTCCCAAATGACAAAATCAATCCCCCAGCCCCACCTGTATTCAAATTTGGGTGTATGGGGTATTGGTTCTAAATTTGGTCCAGTGAATGAAAATACATCCTGCATATCTGATATTTACATTACGATTCATAACAGTAGCAAAATGGCAGTTATGAAGTAGCAACGAAAATAACTTTATGGTTGGGGGTCACCACAACATGAGGGTCACGGCATTAGGAAGGTTGAGAACCACTGTTTTAGAGTATTTGAGAACACCTAGGCCATTGTGGGAGCCTCTGGTTTAAGGTAGCTCATTGTTTTTATGCTCAGGGCCCAGCACTGTAGCTAGTTTGTGGTGTAGGAGCAAAGTTAAGACATTTCCACCACTCATTATGTGAAACTGTTTTAAGTGGTCATGGCATTAGAAAGGTTGAGAACTACAGTAGAGTCTCACTTATCCAACGTTCTGGATTATCCAACACATTTTTGTAGTCAATGTTTTCAATATATCATGATATTTTGGTACTAAATTCGTAAATACAGTAATTACTACATAGCATTAATGTGTAATGAACTACTTTTTCTGTCAAATTTGTTGTATAACATCATGTTTCGGTGCTTAATTTGTAAAATCATAACCTATTTTGATGTTTAATAGGCTTTTTCTTAATCTCTCCTTATTATCCAACATATTCACTTATCCAACATTCTGCCGGCCCATTTATGTTGGATAAATGAGACTCTACTGTACTACTGTAAAGCTACAACTCCCATGATTCCAAGGAATTGAACCATGGCAGTGAAAGTGGACCCCCGGTGACAAAGTGGGTTAAACCGCTGAGCTGCTGAACTTGCTGACGAAAGGTTGGTGATTCGAATCTGGTGAGCGGAGTGAGCTCCCGCTGTTAGCCCCAGCTTCTGCCAACCTAGCAGTTCGAAAACATGCAAATGTGAGTAGATCAATAGGCACCGCTCTGGTGGAAAGGTCAGGGTGCTCCGTGAAATGGAGATGAGCACCAACCCTAGAATCAGACACGACTAGACTTAATGTCATGGGAAAACCTTTACCTTAGTGAAAGTGGTGTCAAACTACATTTCATTCTGCAGCGTAGATACTCCTTCTAGAGGTGAATGATTCCCTGACTCTGGTCTCTGCAATACTAGCAATTTGGGGACTGAAGAGAGGAAATCATATTGGAGGATAGAATTTTTATCTGGGGACACAAAATTGTGTTGTTTTTTATCACTGAAGTTCCTCATTCCCATCAGCTAAAGAAAAGGCGAATTTATCTGCGAAGGAGGGGGTTAGGTGAAGAGCCAGCGGTGCGCGCAAAGGTTGATTTGCATCCTTTCTGGCGATTGGTTACTGGACATGGGGGCGTGGCTTGGAGTGCCTCCCTCCTTATCTTTGGTACGAAGGGCGTTTCCCCCTCTGATGGAAAAAATGGAGCAGGCGAGGTCATTTTCCCTGCAGCCGCTAGGGGGAGCGGTGCCCCAATTTTGTGGTCTCTTCCCTAGTCTCTCCCCAAATATATTTTGGTAAGGAATATGTTAATGCAAATAGATTATTGCCCAGTGAACGCTTTCCACGTCTGAACCCACCCCCTTTGTGTATGTGTTGGGCTTTGTATGGGGTTGGGGGCGTTGTCTCATAAGCTAAATGAATCATTCTCCGTAGACGGAATCGGCCAATAAGGAGAATCTGTCATTCCAGCGAGAGAGGGAAGGAGAGAACAAGCGAGAGAGAAAGCTTGCGCATGCGCATATCCCCACTAGGAAGCCAATATCTATGTATATCTATTTATCTATCTAGGGAATGTGTTAAGCATCATTGTAAAACTGCTCATGGCTTCCAAGTCCAGAGTTGCATCTACACCGTGTTATGAATGCAATGTGGCCCCACTTTAACTGCCATGGCTCAATGCTATGAGATCCTGGGAGTTGCAGTTTGGTGAGGCACCCCCACTTTTTGGTAAAGACCTTATAGCATTGATCCCGGGAAGTTGAAATGGAAGCAAATTGCTTTAGGTCAGGCCTGGGCAAACTTGGGCCCTTCCAGGTATTTTGGACTTCAACTCCCACCATTCCTAACAGCCTCAGGCCCTTTCCTTTCCCCCCTCAGCCACTTAAGCTGAATGGAATGGTGGGAGTTGCAGTCCAAAACACCTGGAAGGGCCCAAGTTTGCCCAGGCCTGCTCTAGATGGACCTGGCCCTACCTTTAGGTAGGTAGATATAAACCAAGGCAGAAAATACACTCTCTATCCACGAGTTCATCCACCCACAGCTTTCAGATATTCAAAATCACCCCAAAAGGCAAACCTTGGTTTTGCCATTTTACATATGCTTCTATATAATGGGATTTAAGGCATCTGTGGGTTTTACATCAGGAACACCACTTTACTATTGGGTTGCTGTGATTTTTCCAGGCTGTATGGCCAGGTTCCTGACCTTTTGCCTGCATCTATGGCAGGCATCCTCAGAGGTCTCTTGGAAACTAGGCAATTGGGGTTTATATATCTTTCCAGTGTGAGAGAAAGAACTTTTGCTTGTTGGAGGCAAGTGTGAATGTTTCAATTGGCCACCTTGATAAGCATTGAATAGCCTTACAGCTTCAAGGTCTGGCTGTTTCCTGCCTGGGGGAATCCTTTGTTGGCAGCTGATTAGCTGGCCCTGGTTTATTCAGGTCTAGAATTCCTCTATGAATGTTTAAATTGGCCAACTTGATTAGGATTGAATAGCCTTTCACCTGCAAGGTCTGGCTGCTTACGGCTTGGGGAAATCCTTTGTTGGGAAGTGTTAGCTGGGCCTGATTGATTCATGTCTAGAATTCCTCTATTTTCAGAGTGTGGTTCTTTATTTACTGTCCTGATTTTAGCATTTTTTAAAATACTGGTATCCAGATGTTGTTCATTTTCATGGTTTCGTTCTTTTTGTTGAAATTGTCCACATGCCTGTGGATTTCAATGTCTTCTCTGTGTAGTCTGACATGGTGGTTGTTAGAGTGGTCCAACATTTCTGTGTTCTCAAATAATATGCTGTGTCCAGAAAAGCTCACAGCAACCCAGTGATTCTGGCCATGAAAGCCTTCGACAAAACATTTTACTATTATAGATTAGGGCTTGATTATCCATTGGTTTTGGTATCCATGGGGCTCCTGGAACCAAACCCCAGGGGATACGAAAGGCCCAATGTAGCTTATTATTTATTTGGTTGTTGCATTTTTTTCTTTTTCAAGAGCTGGCCAGAGATGCTTGATATTTTTGCTCCCTCTATAAAGATATTGATTGTTTTTGGGTGCTGGGTGTCTTAATTTGGGTGGGGGAACACCACCTCAAGCAGCAAAATATCTTGGACCAGCTACCCCAAGGTATTGTGTTGTATAGTTTGTAACATGCCTTATGGCTTGGGGTGAAAGTTGTAAATGTTATTAACATGGTGTGATAGTTGCTGTGTGCCTTCAAGTCAATTGTAATATATAGTGGCCTTAAATCATTGGGGGGGGGGGGGGTTCTAGACAAGATTTATTCAAATGAAGGTTTGCACCATTGCCTTCCTCTGAGGCTGAGAGAGTGTGGCTATGTTCCAGATTACCCAGTGCGTTTCCATGGTCTCGAACTCTAATTTCCTCCCACTGTTCTAGGGTGCATCTGGACTGTAGAATTAATGCAGTTTGACGCCATTTTAACCTCTCTGGCTCAATGATATAGAATCCTGGCACATGTCCCTATACTGATTGTTTTTGGGTGCCAAATCGTGTTGTCGAAGGCTTTCATGGCTGGAATCACTGGGTTACTGTGAGTTTTCCAGGCTATTTGGCCATGTTACAGAAGTATTCTCTCCTGATGTTTTACCCACATCAAAGGTTGTGAGATATATTGGAAACTAAGCAAGGGAGGTTTATATAGCTATGGGAGGTCCGGGGTGGGAGAAAGAACTCTTGTCTGTTGGAGGCAAGTGTGAATGTTCCAATTAATAAACTTGATTAACCTTGAAGTATTGCAGTTTCAAGGCCAGGCTGATTCCTGCCTGGAGGTATCCTTTGTTGGGTGGTGTTGGCTGGCCCTGATTGTTTCATGTCTGGAATTCCCATGTTTTCAGAGTGTTGTTCTTTATTTAGTGTCCTGATTTTATTTAGCCATCTCTTCCAAAGAGGGCTGGCGCCTCACCAAACTACAAATCTCATTATTCCATAGCATTGAGCCATGGCAGTTAAAGTGGCATCAAACTGTATTAATTCTACAGTGTATGCAACCCAAGCCCGAGACTTGAAGGCTACATAACCCTGGCTCTTGGTTTTTGGTGATGTTGCCAAAGTCTAATCATGAACAAAAGACTAAGAAAGTGTTTGTCCAGGCACAAATCACCCAATATTTATTTGTCGTGTGCAGCATCATATATGGCCATTGAAGTCAGGTTTGAGCCCCAGGACTGTAAAAATATAACATGCCCATGAAGGACAACATTTACTCTGCAACAGTGCATTTTCTCTCGGTGTTGAAGTTAATTAAACCATAACTCCTACATTTTCCTTGTGATTCGGCAACATATTTATAAAGGGGCCCAAATTAGAGAGCGGCTAATTAAATTTATTCTCCCCCCCAAAAAAAAAAATTGAATATGTTCCAGCAACCCAGAAAGAAGAGTGAGACTGGCATAGTGGTTTGAGTGCGGGACTAAGGCTGCATCTACACTCTAGAACGAATACGATTTGAAACCACTTGAACTGCCATGGCTCCACAGTAAGGAATCTTGCAATCTGCAATTAGTTGTGGCACCCTGCTCTTGGGCAGAGGAAGCTAAAGGTCCTATCGAACTACAACTCTCATGATTCCATAGCATTGAGGCATGGCATTTCAAGTGGTGTCAAACTGCATTCATTCTGCTGCCCTGTAGATTGGGACTCGGGGTAATGGGTTCAAATTACAGGAAAGGAAATTCTACAAGTCCCGCTGCATTAGACATCTTTCTGAGTAGATCAATATAGGAGAAAGCCGGCTGGTTCGTACATTATATGGGTGACGATCCTGGCCACCTAAAGTTCCATATTTGTTCTCCTTTTTTTTTTTTTTTTTTTACTCTTTGGAAAGTTCAGAAGCGGAACGTAAACCCGATTCTTTCTGAACCAAGTAACTTAAAAGTCCTAAACTGAATCGAGCTCACTCTTTACTCTTCACGTGTCCAAGTGCAATCCGCTGGTTTAAAAAAGAAGAAGAAGAAAGGAAAAGTTGGCCCTGATGTTTATTCTAAAGGGACAGCAAGGCTGCGCTGAACTGATCTCTCGGAAGAGAACAGAGAAGTTTAAGGCGCTACTGAAGAACCCCACATCCAGTAGGTTTCAACAGCGGGGTGTCCATTTATCGAAAGAGGAGGCTTTAAAATCAGTTGCCCAGATCAGAGCTATTAAAAATGTAGGTCCTATTGGCTTCAAGGTAATTTTTTTCCCTAATACATCCCTAAAGAGATGGGGACTCGGCAAGATAACTTTTTCAAACTCAAGAAGAAAAGAAAGAAAGAAAGAAAGAAAGAAAGAAAGAAAGAAAGAAAGAAAGAAAGAAAGAAAGAAAGAAAGAAAGAAAGAAAGAGAGAGAGAGAGAGAGGGAGGGAGGGAGGGAGGGAGGGAGGGAGGGAGGGAGGAAAGGAAGGAAGGAAGGAAGGAAGGAAGGAAGGAAAGGAAAGGAAAGGAAAGGAAAGGAAAGGAAAGGAAAGGAAAGGAAAGGAAAGGAAAGGAAAGGAAAGGAAAGGAAAGGAAAGGAAAGGAAAGGAAGTCAAGAGAAACTGCTTAAACAATTTGCGGGTTGCACTTGCTGGGCATTTTGTAGAAGGATGAAACGCCTTTGGGTTGATTTAATATCATTCTCTTTAGAGAACCAACCTGGACACAGCATATTATTTGAGAACACAGACATGTTGGACCACTCTAACAACCACCATTTCACACTACACAGAGAAGCCACTGAAATCCACAAGCATGTGGACAATTTCAACAGAAAGGAGGAAACCATGAAAATGAACAGAATCTGGCTACCAGTATTTAAAAAAAACAACCCCTAAAATCAGGACAGTAAATAAAAAACAACAGGCATGAATCAATCATGGCCAGCTCACACTTCCCAACAAAGGATTCCCCCAAGCAGTAAGCAGTCAGACCTTGCAGCTAAAAGGCTATTCAATCCTAATCAACGTGGCCAATTGAAACATTCACACCTGCCTCCAACAGACAAGAGTTCTTTCTCCCACCCTGGTCCTTCCACAGATATATGAACCCCACTTAACTAGTTTCCAGCATACCTCAGTACTTCTGAGGATGCCTGCCATAGATGCAGGCGAAAAGCCAGGAAAGAAAACTTCTGGAAAATAGCCATTTAGCCCGGAAAACTCACAGCAACCCAGTGATTCCGGCCATGAAACCCTTCAACAACACATAGAATTGCCATTGTTTATTAATTTTTGTGCAGAGCCCCTCCCCAATATTATTATTATTGTCATTAATATCCTGCTTTCCTCTTTTTGGGTGAAAGGTTTCAGAAAAAGAAGGTGGAAGATCTGTTATAAAGACCAGCATAGAAAACAAAATCCTGTGGGATTGGGAAGATTTTGCGGGCAGTAAAAACACACTCATCCGCTTTCGAGACGGGTTTGTTTTTTACTACGATTATTTGCAATTTGCCCTAGGAATAGGGAAAATTAACTCCTCCTGGCCGTTTTAATACCTGACTCGTTAGTCTGTGCTCCCTTTTTATTTCCTGCTTGAGCCTTTTGCCGGCGGAAAAAAAGTTTAAAAACTGTGACTCCAGGGCAATGCCATGTTTGGGGTTTAAAGTGATCCGGTGCAGTGCCTCGGGCGTTTATTTTGTTCGCGTTTCTCAGTGTAATTAATTACGTTTAATTAATGCATTCATCAATTTATTTTTTTTAAAGAACACGAAGCCGCACTTGAGAGGGGAAAGTCTTGTCTCGAGATCCTTCGGAATCAAATCATTATCCGTAAAATTGAAACGAATGGGATTGACTTTCGAGCCCGTCTATTTAGGATTGGGAGCTCAGTGGGATCGGGACTCACGGTACCAGTTTATTGACCCTGATTCCAAGCGATGCAGTCTAATGAAATGCCACTAAAATCTCTTTTGGAAGTATTTCCAAACTTTAAGCTACGAGAGGAGATTTTTTTTTTAAAAAAAAATAGCTTTAAATTTTACTGCAGTATTAGGACACCTCCTGTCCAGTTGGTTTCAATGGGATGGATAGATGCGAGTTTCAGGTGATCACAACGACACTTGTGTCCTCGTGGTGTTTTGGACTTCAACTCCCACCATTCCTAACAGCCTCAGTGGCTGAGGGGCAAAAGGGCCTGAGGCTGTTAGGAATGGTGGGAGTTGAAGTCCAAAACACCAGGAGGACCCAAGTTTGTCCATGCCTGTTCTATAGCAGTGAGTCATGCAGTTAAAGACGTATCAGACTGCATTTATTCCAGACGCAGGGCTATGAGAAAACAGAAGATGCAGAGAGTCGCAGCTTTTACAACAGCCTCACAAACTTATCCCAGGA
The DNA here is from genome assembly GCF_035594765.1 of Anolis carolinensis. Lineage (NCBI taxonomy): Eukaryota > Metazoa > Chordata > Lepidosauria > Squamata > Anolidae > Anolis > Anolis carolinensis. The sequence continues at coordinate 281,664,014 of NC_085842.1, read as the reverse complement.
TCGCAACCGGAGTGTGCAAAAGTTCCTTTGTGGAAGGATAGCTATTTCCCTCTGGAAGTAATTCGGACAGGGCGACTATAGAGGGACTTGGCTTCTGGAGCTTAGAAAAATCGCCTTCCTGGGACAATTCCTTCCTTCAGTCCCATCGCCGTCATTGGAAAAGTTCATCTGGGGATTAAAATTGGGAGAATTGGGGCGAAAGAGAGCCCTGAAAATGATTTCAATACCTCCGCTCGACTTCCAGTCCTAAAGGGACCTTCCTCCCGACTTCATGGTCATGTTTGTCGTGGATTCAAATCCTGGCTCCTTTCCGATCCTGATGCACCAGAGAGAGAAAGAGAAATACGCACCACATTCAAAGATCAGTGTAGCATTTGAAATCTAGTGAGAAAAATATACAGTCTGGAAGTATGCATGTATAATAAATGCCAGCCGTGGTAAAAGGACTGACTCTCGCAGCAAAAGTCGTCGGTTGTGTTCCGGGCTGTAGCCAAAGGGGGGGGGGGTGTTAGGGGTTCAACCTTCCCCCCGAAAATTTTCAGGTTTTAAAAAAAATCCTGGTATACTCATGAATTTTAACTGGTTAACCAAATCCCCTCGAGTGTCCACTGAAGTTTATCTGTCTCTATTGTCCACTTAATGGAGCCCGATTTCTAGATTATTTTGAGTTATGGAACAACTCTTCATGATTCACTAAAAAAAAAAGTTTCAACCCCACTCCGCCGAATTTAGTCCCAAGTCTACATAGGGACCACCAAATGCAGCATTGCCCAAACAGACATCAAGGAACATGAAAGGCACTGCAGACTAACTCAGTCAGAGAAGTCATAGCAGCCATAGCAGAGCACTTGAGGAACCAACCTGGACACAGCATATTATTTGAGAACACAGAAATGCTGGACTATCTAACAACAATGTCAGACTACGCAGAGGAGCCACTGAAATCCACAAGCATGTGAACAATTTCAATAGAAAAGAGGAAACCATGAAAATGAATAAAATCTGGCTACCAGTATTTAAAAAAACACTAAAATCAAGACAATAATAAAGAACAACACTCAAAAACAGGGGAATTTCAGACATGAAACAATCAGGGCCAACTAATAACCTCCCAACAAAGGATTCCCCCGGGCAGGAAGCAGGCAAGCTTTGAAGCTGCAAGGCTATTCAATGCTAATCAAGGTGATCAATTGCGACATTCACACTTGCCTCCAACAGACAAGAGTTCTTTCTCCCACCCTGGACCTTCCACAGATATATACAAACCTCACTTGCCTAGTTTCCAACAGACCTCACAACCTTTGGGGATGCCTGCCATAGATATGGGTGAGACGTCAGGAGAGAATGCTGCTGGAATATGGCCATACAGCCTGGAAAACTCACAACAACCCAATGATTACGGCTATGAAAACCATCGACAGCACATGAATACTAAATAAATTCACTTTACTATGGGATTAGTCTACATTGTCGAATTAATGCTGTTTGACGCCACTTTAATTGTTTTGGCTCAGTGCTAAGGAATCCTGGAATTGTAGGTGACTTCCTAAACTACAAACCCCCAGATTCACGACTATTAGATTCAGGACAGCAGTTAAAGTGGTGCCAAACTGCATTAATCCGACTTTAAGGGACTTCCTGGAGGGGCGAAAACGTGGCTTCTAACTTCAGCACCTTCGGAATGTGACAGCAACCCGGCGGACCAACTCCCGCAGCTTTGGGGACATTTGGTAGGAAGGAAGGCGAAAGAATTAGAGGTTTAGAAACATCCCTAGGAATTACAAGCTCTCCTCTGTGTGGTAGTTGTGTCCGAGATTGGTCTTCACGGAGTTAGTTAGGATGGAAGGAGGATCCGGTGTGATGGGAAACTTTCTAAGGACCTTTTGTGAATAGAAACCAAAGGAACATGTAGAATGGAAATACAAGATGGGAAACAGCGCGATGTAGAGAGTCTTTGGCTTTCTTTATCTCTCATAACCTTAAGCGATCTACCACTACACGCTGTGGAAAAAATAAATATCAGAGATGGGCTGTGTGTTTTTCGGGCTGTATGGCCATGTTTCAGAAGCATTTTCTCCTGACGTTTCGCCCATCTTCAGAGGTTGTGAAGTATGTTGGAAACTAGTCAAGTGGGGTTTATATATCTGTGAAAAGTTCAGGGTGGGAGAAAGAACTCTTGTCTGTTTGAGGTAGGTGTGAATGTTTCAATTGGCCACCTTGATTAGCATTGAATAGCCTCGCAGCTTCAAGGTCTGCTTTTTACTGCCTCCTTTGTTGGGAGGTGTTAGCTGGCCCTGATTGTTTCCTTTCTGGGATTCTCCTTTTTTAGTGTTGCTCTTTATTTACTGTCTTGATTTTAGAGTTTTTTTAGATACTGGTAGCCAGATTTTGCTCATTTTCATGGTTTCTTCCTGTCTGTTGACATTGTTCAACAGAAAGGAGGAAACCATGAAAATGAACGAAATTTGGCTACCAGTATTTTAAAAATCCTAGAAGTTGGAGCTTCACAGGTATTTCTCCTCTCTGTCAAAGAGTGCTGGCGCCTCACCAAGCTACAACTTCCAGAACATTAAAGTGGTGTCAAACTGCATTAACTTGGAAAGGACTTGGGAAGGCAATCCCATCGCTTTTTCCTGGAGCTTTAACCCAGTCCACGTCCGTGAGTTAAAGACACTCAAAACTCAAAGTTTAAGTTGAGGGGAAGGAAGTTTCAGTTAAGTCTTTCTCATGGAATTCAATGAGATTTTCACGCTGCTTAGTTATTGGAGGCTGATGCCTAAGACTCATAGCAAAGTACGCAGCCGCCAAAAGGTGGCATATGACCTCCAATAAGTAAATAATACACGTGTCCTTGCGTTTATAGGTATACGTGCGTAAAAAGTGATAAATGATATTTGATCCTGAACTGAGGTGTCCTTCCTTTGGACTATTCAGCCACAGTCAGTCCTAGGCAATCCTCTATTGAGAAGTATCTAAATGTATTGATGTTAATGAGACCGACTCCTAGGTAAGGAAGGACAAGATCACAGCCTTGCTAGAGTAGCCAGGCTGCAGTTTGGTCAGCTTCCAGCAGAGATAATCAGGTTCAACGCTGCACCTTCCTCGCTTCCACCGCGTTATTACATCCTTCTCCCATCCGATGCCTTCCAGAGAGGTCATCCAACAACTCCCATCATCCCAAGCACTAAAGCCTTCCCTAGTTTGGGTCCCCAGATATAGTGGAACTCAACCTCCGCCAGCTGGAAGTAGTATGCTGGCTGGATATTCCTGTGCAACCAAAAGTACATCTAAACTGTAGCAGTAATGCAGTTTGACACCCCTTTAACCGCCATGGTTTAAGGCTATGGAATCATGGGAGTTGTAGTTTGGTGAGTCCCCTACATTCTTTGGTAGAGAAGGCTAGAGACTTTTTTAAACTGCAGCTCCCATGATTTCATAGCAATGAGCCATTTTGGAAAGGCATAACTTTTTAGAGATGATAACCTTTTGGAAAACCATAATCTCCATAACCTTTCTGGAGAATGGCATTCACACCCATTTGAAAATCATAACCTTTGGTATAAGTATGATCTCCCAGAGAAGAGCCAAAAACTCATTGGAGTAGTATCTTCTCTTTAGTGGTGTACAACTACACATACTTATGCAAGGCAATTTGGTTTTCAGTTTTTACACTGCTAACTTAAGTTGTCTCAGAGATTATGCCAAAGCACAAAAAACAGCAGAGTTTCAGAAGTGTTTTCTTTTCAGTGCCCAAAAATGCATCTACTCTCCATAAAATACCTTGTTTCTATATCATGCTCTCAAGAGACAAAAATAAAGTAGACTTTGTTAAAAGTAACATATCTGGTTTACTCACAACCTTCATGTATTCAGCATACAGGTACACAACTTGTCAGTCCAGTTACAGATACATTTGAAGTAGTTTCTCTGTGCAGATAACACAGGGCATCTTTCTTATAATCAACAGCAAGAAAAGTTTGCTTTTAACAGTCCATAGTCTAATGGCATCTCTGTGTTCTAAAATGGAGTCTGAGATTAGAGCAGCAAAGGAAAATATGCCAATGTGAGTAGATCAATAGGTACCGCTCCGGTGGGAAGGCAATGGCACTCCATGCGGTCATGCTGGCCACATGACCTTGGAGGCATCTACAGAAAATGCCATCATTTTGGCTTAGAAATGGAGATGATGAGCATCACCCCCAGAGTCGGACACGGCTAGACTTAATGTCAGGGAGAAACCTTTACCTTTACTAATGCACACCCATATTTCGGCAAGGCAAAAAAATTAATATTCTATTCTAGTAAATAGGGTAGTCAAAACAGACAGATACAACACTATTCAACTACATATACCAAAAGACACACAAGACTGACACCAACTCTAATAAAATTCAGGTTAAAATTCACAGTTTAGAATTGACTGTTCCTAGAGAAGAGAGGTCTTCAGGTGTGTCTTGAGTTCTAATAGCTGATTTAGTTGTCTGGACCTCTTCTGGCAGGTCATTTCACAGTCTTGGGGCAGCAGATGAAACTGGCTGGACTCAACACCCCCAGGGAACCTCAGTGTCCCAGTGAGTGGAGAAGGTGATCCTGTAAGTAACCAGGACCCAAACATGTAGGTCTTTAAAGGTCAGAACCAGCACTTTGTACTTCACCCAGAAACTAATTGGCAACCCAGTGGAGTTACTTTAGCATAGCTCACTGCTAGATCTTCCCGTAATTAATCTGGCTGCCATATTTTAAACTAATTGGAGTTTCCAAACTTGGTACAAAATCAGCCCAGTGTATAACCATTGCAAAAATCCAGCCTTGAGGTTACAAGCACATGCACTACCATCTTTAGGTATTCTAATTTTCATAGATGCTTCATATATATCTTGTACACATAGGAGGTAATTTCATACAATGTTTTCAATTATTTTGTGCATTAATGTGTGTACCTGAAATCATCAGAAAGCACAAGTGTCACTATCTCAGATCCCCATGTGGACATTTTCAGATTATGGAGTACTTCTGATTTCATAATTCCTGATAAAGGATGCTCAACATCAACTGATAAAATAATCTGCAGTTGAAAGAATGGTATCGTATTGATTGATTGTAATGTTTAACTTGTAATTAAATACATCATCATGGGGTTTTAAAATGATTTATTTATTTAATAAGTCTTTACTCTGCTTTTCTAGATGAGTTATTTAAAGTGGGTAGTGGACATATCAAAGTATCAGATATATTAAATGCAGTAAAATAATAACTACAATGATATTGAAATTTCTCTCTAACATAAACAGTTGAAAGTTCATGGAATATATAGGTTTTACATTCTCTAAAATTATTATTATCATAATTATTAATTTATTTCTATCTCACTTTTCTCCAGGATTCAGAATCAAAGCAGCAAACAGCATATTAAAAGCAAAGACAATAACACAAAAATAAACAGTACCATCATAAATGTAATCATATCTAATAAAATTATTTTTTTTAAAAACCTACGTCAAAAGTAAAAATCTGGTTCTGTGATCAAGTCTTTAGAGAACCTGTGCAATAAACAAACAGATATGGATCAATATGTTATGACTATAGGGACAGCCTGGTTTCTGCTTGTGGATCATGTGATTAATTATGACTGTGATTTTAAATGTTTTCATTGTTTTGCTTGAATTTTATGATTTTTAAAATGTCTTTTACTGTTGTATTGTTGTCAAGATATTGAATAGCTGCCTTCTATGTAAAGCCGCCTTGAGTCCCCTTCGGGGTAGAGAAAGGCGGGATAGAAATATCACAAACAAACAAATAATAAATAATAATTTGCAGCTAACCAAAAACACATTAAGCATTCAATAGATTAAAAACCCATCTAATATCAATCCATTTCATTTAATTCATTCATTCATCTCATTTCATGTATGTTGTTGTTTTGGACTATAATTCCAGTCAAATAAATTAGCATTCGTAGTTGTAATTCAACTATAAATTGTTCTCAAAAGCAGTCCCATGATAAGTACTATGGCATGAATGAACCAATTCATGAGTCACCAGCTGTTGGATTGTAGTGCCCAGAATCCCTGACCATTGGTAATGTTGGAAGGGTATTATTGAGATTATGGAGGTCAGGTACCATTCTGCTGGTTTTGTCTCCCAATAAAAGGCAGGTATCTTTGCCATAGCTTATCAAGCACATAGCCAATGCCATCACATTTGGTTGTATAAGACTAGTGCAATATCTAAGCACACCTCTGAGCTGCAAACTTGGCTTTTAATATCTGATATCCTCTCCAATTTCTGACAACCACCAGTTTTCCAGATTGAGCTTCATAGTGTGCAATGTCAAGTCCAAGTTCCACCACAACAATTACCTAACATCCAAAGATACATTATTTGGGTAAAATCAGTTCAGTTTTGAGCCTGGGCCTTTCCATTTCTAGTCAGAAGTACATTCTTGTGACTTCAATTGAATTAATTACACATGAGTAACAATTCTGCACAACGTGGACGCAATGATGGACTGAACAATGAAAACTATCATATCTTCATTGTTCTGCTTTCTGTGGCATGGTTGCAGTTAGTGACTTTGTCTTTCCAAGTCATATGGGTGTCTTTGCAAAGGTGACAAGCCATGGCCAGGAGTTCTCCAGAACTCTGCAGGTGCTGCTACAGCTACAGCCACAAAAATGACAAAGGTAAGGTGGCTGTACAGCAGAGCCAAACTAAGTTCAGCCAAACTGGATAGTGATGATTACACTCCTGCCACTGCTATGGTTTAGGAGCAGAGTGGTATAAATACAATGATAGAATCCATGGCTGGTTTGGAATAGCAATGCTTTGGACCAGCCCTAGTTTTTGTGGCCCATGGAGATGGCTCCCTAATCAAGTTATGATAGTAGTACAATGGTATAATGGCAGAGGTTAAGCCATCGCAAGGGTGGGATGAGGATGAAGTGATGATCTCATTCAGATTTCTTTTCTTATCTGATAGTTTCCTTTTGATCTTCTCACGGCAATCGCAGGAAGGAAAGTAGATGTCAGAATTAACATGTAGGCCCTGGTAACAGTTTGCACTCTCTGCCTGAGGCAGAACATTGCTGAATAGGATTTTGACTAATCAAGAACTAAAATCAGTGGTCTTCATTATTTCTCCACAACAACAGGGTAATATAATAAGTACAGAAGCTAAGAGTGCTCTCATGTTGCTCATGCTGCTAGGTTCTAACTAGACAAGAATAGTTTGTGATTATGAGGAGCTGAGACCAACTAATTTGATGAGATCTAATTTGTGTGTGTGTGCTTAGACAATTATGACAATTTTTTCTTCCAGCATGGAAGTCAAGACTGGGTTTTCAATTTGCATCCCATCTGATTGGTTCTAGATTTGTTTGGCTTCAGCAAGGTGGTTGTATCAAGACTGTCTTCAGTATGAAGCTTATTAACGATGAAGTATACATAGGAATTCAGCTATGACTGAAGGTTATAGTAAGAGCTTTCCTTGTCTCTCAATTTACAGGCAGAGAGAAGAACAGTTAAGATTCAGGAAGATTAAATCAGCAATCCATCCTAGTAAGGATGTCAGATTAAAACTTCCAAAAAGAGCAACTATCTGTGTGGGCTAAACATGGCAGAAGAACTTGACACATTTAAATTGACAATGTAGTTGTGTACTAAGAAAAAGGGAGAAAACCTTTGGACAAAAGCAACACATTACCAACAGAAGGATAATAAGGGTGTTAAGTATTTTTCAGTTTTGTATATGTCAGAATGTGTTTTCCTTAGGAATACAGAAAACAAGAAGAAGACTGAATAATGTTGATTATGCTTTTTACATCGAGTGAGAAATGAACTCTGCTAGACCTATGGTTCATTGTATGATTGATGTTAGTAATGCTGATTATGATGAATATTGTCTAAATCAAGAGTGGTAAACTCAAAAATGCAGCTGGAAACATTTGGTAACAGAACACAAACATGCATATAGATAAACAGTCAGCTCACCAACCAGCTACAGTTGGCCCTCCAATTTCATAGGTTTTATACTAGTGGTTTTGTGTGTTCATGAATTTGAGAGATTGCCACCTCCCAAAGTTAGGGCAGTCCCATCCTCAGGAAGTGAGCAAAGGAGCTGTTCAAGAGGCCTGAGGTTTTCATTCTGCCCAGTATTTTCCTTCCTTTCCCAGGTAAAACATGTAGATGAGAGAAGGAGCCAGCCCATTGCATCACTTACCCGGTGGCTCTAGCTCTTCTCCCCCTTCCTGCATTCTGTGAATCTCTGTTTTACCTGGGCAAAGAAAGAGGAGCACTGAGGCAACAGGACCATTCAGCACACAAGAAGAGGAACTAGATCTGCCAGGTAAGTGATGGCATGAGTATGGGCAGGGCCAGTTTGCAAGGGGCCAGTTTGCCAGGAGTCTCTGTTTCACCTTGTATCTCCCTTCCTTTCCCAGATGAAACAAAGATTTATGGCACACAGGTAGAATGAGGAACCAGTCTTGTGCTGCTTAACTTATCCCACGGATCCAGCTCTTTCCTACTGTGTCCTGCAAATCTCTGTTTTGTCCAGGAAAAGGAAGAGGAGGCACACAGGAAGATTGGGATGAAATAGATCAGCTGGAGCTGTTTCCTTCTCCTCATCCCTTTTGCCACATGTTTCTGATCCCTTTGGTATCTACCTTTGCTCAGGGGAGAGATTGATGCCATGCAGGATGAACAAAAGCAAGTGGCTTCTGTAGAAGCGATGCACAAAATTCCCGCTCTAGGGACCACAGCGGTGGCAGTCCATCCCCACGCACCCAGGCCCTAGGTAATTTTCGTGTGTAGGTGAACAGAATTTTGGTGGCCCCCCCAGCTGGCCCCGCCCCCTCCAACTCCTCCTCCTATGGAACCCGGTGCGGACAATGGCAAGATAGGGACGCCGCGGCGCAAGGAGAAGGAGGGGGTGGGGTGTCTGGGAGAGGGCAGTGCCATGCCCCTAGACCCTACGGTGATGGAGTAGGGCCACCGTAGGGCCTAAGGGCCTGGTGCTGCCCACTCCCAGTCAGCCCGACCCCCTCCCCTCCTCCTCGTGCTGCGGTGTTCCTACCTTGCCATTGTCTGCACCAGGCTCCATAGGAGGAGGAGGAGGGGGCAAGGCTGGCTGGGAGTGGGCAGCGCCAGGTCCCTAGGCCCTATGGTGGCCCAGCAGAGCCACCATAGGGCCTAGGGGCCTGGCGCTGCCCACTCCCACCCAGCCCTGCCCCCCCTCCTCCTCATGCCACGGTATCCCTACCTTGCCATTGTCCGCACCAGGCTCCATAGGAGGAGGAGGTGGAGGAAGCGGGGGTGGCTGGGAATGGGCACACCCTCCTGCATGCACGCATGCGTGCAAGCATGCGTGCGCACTCCTGCCTCCTCCTCCCAGACTTGCTGCCAGAGGCAGGCAGGTGAGGAGGGAGTCGCACCCCGAGGGACAACAAGAGAGACCTTTAGGGAGAGACCAGCAGGGCCACTGTAGGGTGTAAGGGCGTCCCCACCTTGCCATTGTCCATGCCGGTGAAGGTCTTTCTTATTGTCCCTTGGGGCGCACCTCCCTCCTCACCTGCCTGTCTCCAGCAGCGAGTCTAGGAGGAGGAGGCGGGGGTGTGCGTGCATGCGGGAGGGCGTGCCCCTCCCAGTAGGGTGGGAAAAAAAGAAAAAAGAGACAAGAAGCTGCTCAACTTGGAGGCACCTCAGCTGCGCCCCCCAGAGCATGGCGCCTTCAGCAACCGCCTAGTTGGCCTAACGGGTGAAACAACTTGGAGGAAGAGGTCAGTGGAGCTTACTTTAAGGGACCATCCTGCCTTTGGCTACAGCTCTGCAGCCTCCCTCCCACACTCCACGCCGGTGAGTTGATAAGAACGGAGGGGAACTTCGCAAACTCCAGAAACAACTTGGAGGAAGAGGGCAGTGGAGCTTACTTTAAGGGACCATCCTGCCTTTGGCTACAGCTCTGCAGCCTCCCTCCCACACTCCACGCCGGTGAGTTGATAAGAACGGAGGGAAACTTCGCAAACTCCAGAAACAACTTGGAGGAAGAGGGCAGTGGAGCTTACTTTAAGGGACCATCCTGCCTTTGGCTACAGCTCTGCAGCCTCCCTCCCACACTCCACGCCGGTGAGTTGATAAGAACGGAGGGAAACTTCGCAAACTCCAGAAACAACTTGGAGGAAGAGGGCAGTGGAGCTTACTTTAAGGGACCATCCTGCCTTTGGCTACAGCTCTGCAGCCTCCCTCCCACACTCCACGCCGGTGAGTTGATAAGAACGGAGGGGAACTTCGCAAACTCCAGAAACAACTTTGAGGAAGAGGGCAGTGGAGCTTACTTTAAGGGACCATCCTGCCTTTGGCTACAGCTCTGCAGCCTCCCTCCCACACTCCACGCCGGTGAGTTGATAAGAACGGAGGGGAACTTCGCAAACTCCAGAAACAACTTGGAGGAAGAGGGCAGTGGAGCTTACTTTAAGGGACCATCCTGCCTTTGGCTACAGCTCTGCAGCCTCCCTCCCACACTCCACGCCGGTGAGTTGATAAGAACGGAGGGAAACTTCGCAAACTCCAGAAACAACTTGGAGGAAGAGGGCAGTGGAGCTTACTTTAAGGGACCATCCTGCCTTTGGCTACAGCTCTGCAGCCTCCCTCCCACACTCCACGCCGGTGAGTTGATAAGAACGGAGGGGAACTTCGCAAACTCCAGAAACAACTTTGAGGAAGAGGGCAGTGGAGCTTACTTTAAGGGACCATCCTGCCTTTGGCTACAGCTCTGCAGCCTCCCTCCCACACTCCACGCCGGTGAGTTGATAAGAACGGAGGGGAACTTCGCAAACTCCAGAAACAACTTGGAGGAAGAGGGCAGTGGAGCTTACTTTAAGGGACCATCCTGCCTTTGGCTACAGCTCTGCAGCCTCCCTCCCACACTCCACGCCAGTGAGTTGATAAGAACGGAGGGAAACTTCGCAAACTCCAGAAACAACTTGGAGGAAGAGGGCAGTGGAGCTTACTTTAAGGGACCATCCTGCCTTTGCTACAGCTCTGCAGCCTCCCTCCCACACTCCACGCCGGTGAGTTGATAAGAACGGAGGGGAACTTCGCAAACTCCAGAAACAACTTGGAGGAAGAGGGCAGTGGAGCTTACTTTAAGGGACCATCCTGCCTTTGGCTACAGCTCTGCAGCCTCACTCCCTCCCTCACTTCACCTTGGAATGAATAAGAACAGAGGGGAAAGAACTTTGTATAGCTTCTGTCCTATTGAGCTGCTGTCTGCTGAGCACTTTAAAAACCAGAAGTTTGTCAAATATTTTGGGGGGACAGTGTTGTCGTCATTAAAGAACTTTTAAGTGTAGAAGGGACACCAATAAGCACTTTCCAGTAGAAGTGAACTGCTGCACTGCACTTTATGAACTAAACCGCTTACCACCTATATTACATCAAATATTTATTATGATAACATCAAATACCTATTGCTGGACCCTCCTTTGGACTTGAATTAAGCACTATAGCACTTTGACACTGTGGTCGTTATAACCACAGTCAACATCTGTAGTGATCAAGGTGTGTTAGTAGCTAGGGTATTAATTAAGGGTCAGGGAGGCTAATAGGAGGGTGGGAAGGAGGGCAGTGGTTAGAGGCTATTGGGCCAGTGCAATTACCATCCACAGATAATACAAACAACACTGAAGCACTGGAGCACTTTTATAGGGGTTGGGGTAAAGAAATTAACATCCTATCTCCTTATGCTTAGTATACTACTGCTTCCAATCAGAACATCAATATAACCCTCAAGGAGGTAGGAGTAGGAAGCAGCGGTAATATGATCCTCGGATGTGAAAGTGAGTCTACCACTATGGTAGACCATGTAGGGAGAGGGTGTGCATTTAGCAGCTGGGGGGCCCTCATCGAAGTTATCCAGGGGAGGGGGAGATATGGGAAAGGGAGGCATAACTTAATTCGGCCTAGGGTGAGAAATAGAGTGCTTGTAGATCTAAAACGGCCTCCTGACATAGTAAAGTTGGGTGCCCAGGTTGGCGGACCCTCCGATCTGAAGGTGGTGCTGCTGAACGCCAGGTCTGTCAACGGTAAAGCTGCAATCATCCAGGATCTCATTCTGGATGAGCGGGCAGACCTGGCATGCATAACTGAGACCTGGTTGGATGAGGCTGGGGAGTTAACCTTACCCAGCTTTGTCCACCAGGATATACCGTGCAGCACCAACCAAGATCTGGAGGGAGGGGAGGAGGGGTTGCAGTGGTCTATAAGGAGTCCATCCCCCTGACCAGGTGCCCCATCCCGCAGTCTACCTTGTTTGAGTGTGCTCATCTGAGGGTAGGGAGCCGGGACAGTTTAGGGATTCTGTTAGTGTACCGACCACCCCGCTGCACTGCAGTCTCCCTGCCTGAGCTAGCTGGGGTGGTCTCAAGCCTGGCTTTGGAGTCCCAACGGCTCATTGTGCTGGGGGACTTCAATATCCATGCCGAGGCCACTCCCTCCGGTGCGGCTCAGGACTTCATGGCCGCCATGGCAACCATGGGGCTGTCCCAATTAGTATCTGGCCCTACCCACAGAGCGGGGCACACACTTGACTTGGTTTTCTGCCAGGGATGGGAGGAAGGTGGCGGTGTGGAGGAGCTCACCATCGCTCCATTGCCATGGACCGACCATCACCTGATCAGGTTTAGACTCACTGCACCCCCCAACCTCCGCAGGGGTGGAGGACCTAAAATGGTCCGCCCCAGGAGGCTTATGGATCCGGATGGATTCCTGACGGCTCTTGGGGAATTCCCCGCCACCTCGGCTGGTGATTCTGTTGATGCTCTGGTCACCCTCTGGAACAAGGAGGCGGCTAGGGCAATAGACACAATCGCTCCAGAACGTCCCCTCTCGAGTACCCGAGCTAAACCATCTCCTTGGTTTACTGAGGAGTTGGCAGCGATGAAGCGAAAGAAGAGGGAACTAGAGGGCGTGTGGCGTTCGGAGCCAAGCAGGCCAAACCAAACACGGCTGTGTTCCTATCTTAGGGCATATGCCGAGGCAATAGATGCTGCAAAGAACGTTTTCTTTGCAGCTAATATTGCGTCGGCAAAGAACCGTCCGGCGGAGCTGTTCCAAGTTGTCAGAGGTTTGTTATATCCCGTTCCTCAAGACGGGATCCCTGACAACTCGGCAGCCCGCTGTGAAGCATTTGCTCGGTTCTTTGCGGACAAAGTCGCTTTGATCCGTTCTGGCTTTGACACCATATTAACGGCAGTCTCCGAGGATGTAACACGAGCACCTGCTTGTCCTATTTTGATGGATTCATTTCAATTGGTTCAGCCTGAGGACGTGGACAAGGTGCTTGGAGAGGTGAGGGCTACCACATGCATCCTAGACCCCTGCCCATCCTGGCTGGTGAGAGAAGCCAGAGGGGGATTGGCCGAGTGGGTGAAGGTGGTGGTGAATGCCTCCCTTCGGGAAGGCATATTTCCAGCAAGCCTGAAATTGGCTGTGATCAAACCGCTGTTGAAGAAGCCATCACTGGACCCCACTCAATTGGAGAACTTTCGGCCTATTTCCAATCTCCCCTTTTTGGGCAAGGTCATGGAACGTGTGGTGGCCGCACAACTCCAGGCATTCTTGGTAGATACCGATTTTCTGGATCTGGCACAGTCTGGCTTCAGGCCAGGGCATGGTACCGAGACAGCCTTGGTCGCCTTAGTCGATGATCTACGCCGGGAACTGGACAGGGGGAGTGTGTCCCTGCTGGTTCTGCTGGACCTCTCAGCGGCCTTCGATACCGTCGATCACGGTATCCTTCTGGGACGCCTCGCTGGGATGGGTCTCGGAGGTACTGTTCTGCAGTGGCTCCGGTCCTTCCTGTAGGGTCGTTCCCAGATGGTGTCATTGGGGGACACCTGCTCGGCCCCACAACCATTGACTTGTGGGGTCCCGCAGGGTTCAGTACTGTCCCCCATGTTGTTCAACATCTACATGAAGCCACTGGGAGAGATCATCCGGAGTTTCGGGGTCCGGTGTCATCTGTACGCAGATGATGTCCAGCTCTGTCACTCCTTCCCACCTGTCACTAAGGAGGCTGTCCAGGTCCTGAATCGGTGTCTGGCTGCTGTGTCGGACTGGATGAGGGTGAACAAATTGAAACTGAATCCAGACAAGACTGAGGTCCTCCTGGTCAGTCGTAGGGCTGAACAGGGAATAGGGTTACAGCCTGTGCTGGACGGGGTCGCACTCCCCCTGAAGACACAGGTTCGCAGTCTGGGGGTCCTCCTGGACTCATCGCTGAGCCTGGAGCCCCAGGTCTCGGCGGTGGCCAGGGGAGCCTTCACACAACTAAGACTTGTGCACCAGCTGCGCCCGTTCCTTGGGAGGTCTGACTTGGCCACGGTGGTCCACGCTCTGGTTACAGCTCGTTTGGACTACTGCAACGCTCTCTATGTGAGGTTGCCTTTGAAGACAGCCCGGAAGCTCCAACTAGTACAACGGGCGGCAGCCAGATTAATAACTGTGGCAGCTTACAGGGAGCATACCACCCCCCTGCTAAGCCAGCTCCACTGGCTGCCGATATGCCACCGAGCCCAATTCAAAGTGCTGGTCTTGACCTATAAAGCCCTAAACGGTTCTGGCCCAATCTACTTGTCCGAACGTATCTCCTCCTATGAGCCAGGAAGATCCCTAAGGTCATCTGGAGAGGCCCTGCTCTCGGTCCCACCTGTCTCACAGGCGCGGCTGGTAGGGACGAGGGACAGGGCCTTCTCGGTGGTGGCTCCCCGGCTGTGGAACACCCTCCCCAGAGAAATACGGCACGCCCCAACCCTTCTGAGTTTTAGAAAAGCCCTGAAAACATGGCTATGTGCCCAGGCTTTCAAAGATTAAATGATAAAAGACAACCCTGGACTGATTTACGGCTACAGCACGAGGATTTTGGAGGAATGGATTTTAATCATATGTTTTATATTTTTCTATTGTTTTAATTGTTTTATTGGATTTTCATTGCTGTTTTAATTATGTGCAGGCATTGAATTGTTGCCAATTTGTACGCCGCCCTGAGTCCCTTCGGGTGAGAAGGGCGGGATATAAATGTTGTAAATAAAAATAAAATAAATAAATAAATAAACCTCCCTTGCATGTACCCACACTTTTCAGGAGGGGGGCTGCATTCCTAACCCCTGTAAAGTTGGCAGGACAACTGTACTTTAATGAAACCTGCACTAAAACCAATAGTGTGGTTACTCCAAGGAAGGGGAAAGAAATGAGGGCATGACTCACAAACAATAATTCTGCCCCCTTCCATGAAACTTTTTTTCTGTCTCCAAATTATGTTGCAGATAATATACTACTGAAAATAATTTACATCCAGACTCTTATACTGTATTAGCTGTGCTCATATCCCTTTGGTAACTTTGTCAGCCTCTTTTCTTGAGATGCCTAACCTGTATCCTAAGTACTGCAGTATTCAAAATTTAAGGAGTGATGGAAAATTTCACAGAGAGGCAGACTTCTTATTTGGGAGAGTCTATACCCTAAAAGTATGTGATCCTATCTGATTTTGGAAGCTAAGCAGGGTCGGCCCTGGTTAGCACTTGGATGGGAGACCACCAATGAATATCAATTGCTATAGACTATATTTCAGAGGAAAGAACTGGCAGAACTATCTCAACATATTCCTTGCCTATGAAATTCATGGGTCACCAAAAGACAACCTAAATCCATATACATGAATACATGAATATGAATACACGGTACATACATTCCTCTTCTCTCCCTAATAGTACATCTCTGCTCCATTGTAAATACATTATCTATACATCCTAATGCTTGCTCTTTGGCCTTCTTTTCACATTAAAACAAAATCCATTGAAGGCACACCTTCCAGGGAGGGTTATGGACTACACATTTGAAATTAACCTCACAATTAAAGGGCTTTAGAAATGAAGGCTTAAAACTATCTTCTTGGAATAACTTTAGATTAATTTTCAAGAATTAATTTTCAAGAAACAATGCAATTTCAAAACATTTTGAGAGCATAGTGATTATTGTAAAATGTGCTGTCTCCATGTGAAAGGACAGATCTAGGGTAATTTAAGGTTTCTTATTTTGGATGGAAAAGAGTTTTGATCATATTTGGTTCTTTCACACACCTTCACTTTTAACATACATCAAATCTGTCAGGACCCTGGCTGCAGAGCACCAATAACCTTACACAGAGGCCAGTCTCTATCTAATATCTTTATTAAAGAAATATATAAAATCAATAAAAACAAGTGAAGAATATAGTTCAGAAGCAGACCTTTCAGATGAGGTCAAATATAGTCCAGAAATGTATTGTCCAATATAAGATATTAGAGTTCAAAGTTTTAATCCACTTGACCGAAACACACACTTTGCCAAGCAATAGTGTGGGGAAATAACAGAGTCTTAGAGTCCAATGAAGCTTGACAACCAGGCTGGAAATAGACTTGATTCTTGGCTAGATTCGTGACTGGAGACAAGTCGAACATGAAGCATGAACAGAGTCCGTGGTAAAACCGTGAGACAGGGCAAGGCTTGAAGCTTGATCCGGGAAGCAAGGAACTGGGATTACGAAGTCCACACACAATCTCTCTCCTCAAGCTGATCAATTGACTCCGCAAAGAATCCCTCGCGCCAAACACCTATATTGGGTCTCGTTTTCCCGCCAACAGAACTCTTTCCCTAGAGAACGAGAAGCGAAACCCAACTCTGTCCAGATGCATGACTCCTTAGAATTTCCCAAGGGAAGCAGACCTAATCAGCCATTTGTTTGGCAGCGATTCTCAGGCTTCTCCGATTAGCCTCCCTGACTCCCCTATCTTTAGAATAATTTTCCCTCCTGGAAAACGGAGGGGAGTTCTGCCCAAGGCCTGTTTGGCTGAATTCTTGAGGGCAAACATCAACATCCTGCAGGTGAAGAGACTCCGGCTCTTGCTGAACCGGCGAAAACCCCATGTTTTCCTCTTCGTCTGCCACAATAGTACTAGGAACAGGACTACAAGGCCCATGAGTCATCACAAAATCTCATCTTTTGGGTGTAAAATTAACAGGGAACTATCCCAGAAATGTGCATTCACCAGAGGGCACCAATCAAAACAATCTAGGTTCACTGTGTTGGCCGCCATTCATCTTCTTTTTTTAAGAAAAAGATTTAACAAGCTATTATGGGGAACAGGCTATTCACGACCATCCATTCTAACAGGTATGGCAACTCTAGTTTATAGAGATGAAACAGGTCAGGGAGCTGCTTTGTAGGTCTACAAACACTGTGTGAACTGAAGGAGAGCACGCAGCCTTCCCTGGGCCATCGAAAAAACTTTTTGTTTCAGTAAATGCAAAGGATTGTGCAAGTTCATGGGAAAGGTCTGCAGTGTCAGAACTGTAGGCTTTTGGAAATGGCTGGGAAGTATTCAGTCAAGGGATATGTCACTATAGTAGATGGAGCCCAAATTTGGAGAACTGTGAGAAACACTCAGCAAAAGGCACAGTTCAGAATCACGTTCTTAGAACTGTATTGAATGTCAGCGTCCATCTGCATGTTGAAAGTGAACCTCAGTTCAGCAGATGTGTGTGACAGAATTATTTGGTTAAATCTACAATTAATTGTGTATATGAGGTTCCTCATTATTTCCGAAAGACACAAGTACATATCAATCATCTTTGTTTTATCAGATTTGGCTGGGGTGCTGGTTGTACCACTTTCTGGAGAAGTTACACATTAACTCAATCATTCATACCCTGTAGAAATAATACAGTTTGAGACTACTTTGATTGTCATGATTCAATGTCATGGAATCATGGGAGCTGTATTTTGGTGAGGCACCAGCACTCTTTGGCAAAGAAATCTAAGGTCTTTCTAAAACTACATCCGGGGAGGCTCTTCTCACGCTCCCACCACCGTCTCAAGTGCGGCTGGTGGGGGCCCCCGGCTCTGGAATGCACTGCCAAAAGAGATCAGGCAATCCCCTACATTATCCTATTTCCGTAAGGAACTGAAGACCTGGTGGTGTCGGCAGGTTTTTGAGTAATTACTACTACTGCCGATTTCTGGGCCTGAATATATTGCACAAAATTTCCCTAGCCTAAAATGATACATTTTAATATATTGGGTTTATGGTTCCCGCCCCCTTGATCTGGTCATGTAAGTGTGATTTATTGTTATAATTGTATTATTTTACCTTGTTTAATAATGTGTATTATGTCGTTATGTAATGTTGTGTTGCTTTTATGACTGTAAACCGCCCTGAGTCCCATCCGGGAGATAGGGCGGTATATAAATTTTTTATTATTATTATTATTATTACTACAACTATCAAGATTCCATATCATTGAGCCATGACAGTTAAAGTAGTTTCAAACTGTGTTAATTTGACCATGAATATAATAGAATAGATTGCTCCAAAGCTTCATTTCAACTTCATTGTAAATGCTAGGGCCTGTACATTAACAGGGATTTGCACATCACATAACAAGTTCATGATATTACATCCTTTTCAGTGGCTAAATCAGGGATGCCAAACTCATTTTCATTAAGGGCCACATTAGCTTTATGGTTTCCTTCAAAGGGTCATTGGATAGAGAATCCGTGGATACAGAGGGCCAACTATATATTTTTTTACAAAGTGGTCAGTGCTTTTCAGTTTTTACCCAACTTAGGTCCCCAGATATTATTGAATGACAACCCCATCTCATGTTATTATCTGCCACACAGATTGGGGAGAATGGGAACTGCAACTGAATAGCATTTGTGACTCTGAGTTTGTGGGAAAGCTAAAGGACATTTTAAAGTCAGACATCATAGCCACAAGTCTTGTATCTAAATCCAAATCCCACTCTCCTGATGAAAAAGAACAAACAGAAGCCTTCCAGACAGCCTAGTATCCCAACTCCCATCAGCTGTAGTCATGACATCTAATGATAAGGAATACAGGAGTTGTAGTCCAACATCTGAAGGGCCACATAAAATGAGATGGAGGGCCTGATTAGGCTCTTGGGTGTTAGTTTTACACCTGTAGGGTAAATTGTTTGTTTCAAGGGGAGCAGGAGGAAGAGGAAAGGGGAATAATTGGATATGTAAATATAGAAATGTAAAGGACAGTAAACAGGGATAAATATATGGATTTTTAAATGGTGACTGTGATATATATATATATACACACACACACACACACACACACACACACACACACACACACACATACACACACACACACACACACACATACACACAGAAAAGGTAAAGGTAAAGGTTTCCCCTGACGTTAAGTCCAGTCATGTCTGACTCTGGGGGTTGGTGTTCATCTCCATTTCTAAGCCAAAGAGCCAGCGTTGCCCATAGACACCTCCAAGGTCATGTGGCTGGCATGACTGCATGGAGCGCCATACATTAGAGGCTCACTTATTCAACATAAATGGGCTGGCAGGACGTTGGATAAGCGAAAATGTTGGATAATAAGGAGGGATTAATGAAAAGCCTATTAAATGTCCAATTATGTTATGATTTTACAAATTAAGCACCAAAAACATCATGTTTTACAACAGACAAAGCAGTCCAAAACACAGTAACGTCATGTAGTAATTACTGTATTTATGAATTTAGCACCAAAACATTGCAATATATTGAAAACATTGACTTCAAAAACATTGACTACTAACAAATTGACTACAAATAAAGATAGAATTGCATAAAATGAACTTACAGTAACTACATTGTCAGAAATTAAATCCATAAAAAGTTCAATCCTTGCTGTCTAGAGAAATAGCTGTGGATTGGGGCAGGAGGTAAACTGCGTTGGATAATCCAGAACGTTGGATAAGCGAATGTTGGATGAGACTCTGCTGTGTGTATGTATGTATACACACACACACACACACACACACACACACACACACACACACAGGGAAAATTCATGTTTCTGATCTTGCAAATTCAATATGATATAGGCAAGGATCTCTTCAAATCATTTCTTCCAGTGTTCAAGTCAGTTTTGGATGCCCTTTTCTGTTTTCCTCTCATGCAGGAAGTGGTATAATACCATCGTAAAGGCTGTTTTGTACTATCTCTGTATACTTTTCAGCATGAAGTCATAACATCTTTTTTCAAGCACTATATTTGATATCAGTGTGCGGAGACTGCTATCAATAGGTTTTTTATTGATTGCTGCTATTTTTTAAAATGAGTAAATTGCACTGTTATGAAATTATTGTGTAATTGAAGACAGCTGCATGGCCAATACGGCTACCTCTGAATATATGCCTGGTGGGTATGGTCATTGTAGAGGATGAAATTCTCTGCCTCCCTTTATCAATAATGAATTCTCATGAAAATCCATATTTTTATAATGACCTCTCTCCTCACTCCCACCATGGCTATGTAATGGTCAATAGCGAGTAGAGCATGTCTGGGGAGCCTTTGGTTATATGACTATAGCCAAATGCACAATGATGAAGGGATGTTCTTGTGGTGATCCTCCATGATATGTCAGATCAAAGTCACATAGTCAGATATTTCTCAGTCATTCTCCACCCACCACTAGCCAAATGGCTATGGAGGGGGAGTACACAGGGAAAAAAATCTTAGGCCACAGCGATAGGAAACATTAGAATTATTTGCTGAATTTGCTTATTTGAGTGCAAATAAATAGTGTGCATTATTGTTATAAGCAACATAAAAATAAATGCCCAGATCTGAAGGGCTCCTGGTGGCACTCTAGCCATCACATCACTGTATGGACCTTGGTAGTCCAGTATATGGAAACCATAATGCATAGGGCCATGTGTTAAGATTTTTTGCAGCAACTTGAAAAGCACAGTGAGTTCTTTAGCTTCAGTTTCAAGCTGAATTTTTCTAATGGATGGCTTTTATTCCTGGGCTTTATTTAAAAAGAGGGGGAGAGAGAAAAAGAGATTTCAGGAAATAATGTGTTTTTGGTTTTGGAATGCACTAGATTACATAAATGGCAGGCATTTTCAGTAAAAGCTTTCCTTCTCCCCTTGGTAGACAAGTTATACACATGGAACAGAAGCAAAGTGGTAAAAGCATGGCTACAAAAGTGCACTAAATATAACCTGGTTACTTAGTACTATCATTTCCCTTGGCTAGATGATGAACACTGCTCCCAAAGACACGTGGGCTTTGGTTCATGCCCATTGTTTTGCCCCATGTTTATATGAACAACTGTGTTCCTTTGACACACATCTTCTTCAACATCCATCACTTTTGTCTCAAAACGAAGGTCATGTTTTACAGACAGCCAATGGTATAATGGTGATTTCTGTCATGGAAACCAGTGACTACATTGGAAAACTCAACAACCAATCTCTCTCTCTCCTTTTGTAATTTCTGTATAGGTATTTAAAGTTCACTTTAATTGCAACCACTCCAAAATATTGTGTGTTATAATATAGACTGAGGAACTGTATTGTACAATGTAACTACGACATCTCTTGTAACTACATTTGATGGTGCCACACACACATACACATACCAACCCCTACATTTTTAGCATAGTAGTACCTCTACCAAAGGGTTTCCAATCCATGGGAAATATTGCCTACATTCCCCTGCCCCCATCACAGGGCACGTTGAGAACACACCACTAGAGACACCCTTGGAGTCATACCGTGACCACTTCTCTCAGGGCAGACCTCAGAAAAGAGTGCACTGCAAACACTGGCAGGAATTTAGTATTACTGATCCATGTTCACAAACTCTATGTTGTCATAACCATGAATGCTCTCCCAAATCTACTTTACTAGGCAGTTGCTGGATTGACTGAAGAAGGTTCACTCAGTTGTGATTTTCATGCAGTAGGATGACATTTCTGCTACCCCATCTTATCAGTCAGTGAGGATGTGACAATCAGAAGTATAGCAGAGCCTGTTCCCAGTCCTCACTGCAGACCCATTGTCTGGTTGGAGGAGATGAAAAGGTCATCCTCCTCAAGAAGAACACGTTTAAAAGAGCCACAGTATGCTCAAAGTCAATAGTGACATGTCATTTTCTTTCAACCCTATGATGTGCTCCAATCTAATGGCCCAACTAATGATAATTAAACGAATTTGATTATTAGTGTTGATGGTAATGAAATCATTTCCCAGTTTTGAATATTTAAAATTATCAAATTGATTTTTCAAACCTAACATTTCAACATATGACACATTCACATTTGCACACACACCTACGTTTTCCTCTCCTTTTATTCAATAATTTTGGAGGCAAGCTGAGATTCTCTCTCTTACATACACACAAATACACACAAAATTGTCCCATCCGCAGAGGTGGATGGAAAAGTCTGATGATAAGCTTTGCTGTAATTCCTTCTCTTCCCTTTTTAAAATAAGTTTGCCCTGGTTAAGAGGACATTTCCCCATATCTTTTTATGCCACTCCAAAATGAGCAGTGCCTTTGGCAATTTCCCGGCAGAGGCAAAGCACATTTTTTGCTGACGTTAACAAGTGTGTGACTAATTCCAAGCCCTCTTCTTCCAGCATCTCTTTTAAATAGCTGGATGTAACAACTGGTCAGTGAAGGAAGCAGATCACAATTATGCATACACACACACACACACACACACACACACACACACACACACACCCAAAGAAGTGAAGAATGAGGCCTTTAAGGTGTATTGCATATACGCATAAAACTCTGGATAGAGAAGCATATCTGCAGGACACAACATTAGCAATTACAGGATAACATTTATTTCTGTTAAGTTGCTTCTTTAAAATCATACACTGAAGAGAAAAGCAATTCTTTCCTTCCGGAGAATGTTTGAAATACTCTTAGCCCTGAAGCTGATGTATCTGTTTACATTGAATGAAGAGCTTTAAGAGTTTGTCACTTATTAGAAACAACAAATTTGTCAATAGATGCTTAATGAATAAGGAATTCCAACAAAAGTGAATATTAATCAAGTACCAAAAGAGAACATCTGGAAGCAATGTGTGTGTGTGTGTGTGTGTTTAAAAAACTGGTTACATAATTATATAACTAAAAAAAGGACCCGTGAGCTGTTTGTATATGCAGGTTCATTTAATGCATAACATTGTGATATCACCTGCCTGAAAAAATTAAGTTTGTGAATGAAATGCTTTTGAGGGTTTTTTTGGAAAAGTCACAGAAAGAGTCAACCAAGATAATCAAGTAACTGAAGAGTGAAGAATCTTTGGAGCTACTCATCTTAGAAAAGAAAAAAAATGTGTAAGAGGAAACAGAACTAGCTATATCAGATCATATATGATGTGGGAAAAATAGATCAGGAGAAAGGTGTTCTTCTTCTCCCAAACCCGGGATTTTTCACAGAACAAAATGGTCAGAAGTTCAGATAAAAGTACTCTGTATAGCAACTTGTAGGTAAACTGTGGGATCCATTCCATAACATGCACTGTAGTTGCCAACCTGATTGACTTTAAAGGCAGATTGGACAACAGTTACTAATCATGATGGATATGCAGTTTAGTATATTTCAGAGGGAAACATGACTTAGCCACTACAGTTATACTCATGTTTTATTTCACTTAGTCATCTGCTCAGCCACTAAATGAACAGAATAGTTGACTTAGAACCCCTTCACACATCCCCTGGGGCCAGCAGTTGCTGATGAAACAGCAGGTGTGTGGGGCGCCTCGTGGTGTCCCACACACCCTCCTTCCTTCCCCCATCAGATGGGGACAATGGGACAAGGTGTGTTGGTGCCCTATCCCCATCAAATGGGAAAAGTCCTTTCCCCCATCACTTTAGGTAGCATCCATTGGAGCTACCCAAAACTCACTTACCTTTCCGTAGTTGCCAGTGAAGCATCTTGCAGAGTTTCCTTGGCACATAAGAGGGGAAATGGGACAAGGCCTGCCAAGCATCATGTGATGGCACTTGACAGGCCCCGCCCCCAAAGTGCTCCAAAGGGGCAAAATGCCCCAGTGTGATAAAGTGGTAAGATTTTGGTTCAACCCAGCATAATTTTTCTTAGATTCCTAAAGAGGCTGTGTTACATATTTCTTGCAATCTTGTGATAAATGAGATGAAGGAATTATCTTAGGATCTGTAATAGTTGCACGTAAGGAAGTCATAAAAGATGTCTACTACAAACCATCTCTCTGGGCGCTTCTAGACAGCATCAAAATGTGAGTTTAAAAACTGGGGCTAAAAATCCCGAGACCTGACAGCAAGTCCAAACACAGACCTGTCAATCCTGGGAAATGGTCCTCTGCTGTCGTCACATCTTCCTTTGAAGCAGATCAAGATAGAAGAGGGATGAGAAACATCCAGTTGAAGTTTTGTTTTTAAAAATTCTCTACGCAATGCACTGGACCTCATATGCATATATGTGGAAATCCCAATGTACATACAAGTAGATTTCTTATATCTCTCTTCACCCAACTGTTAAGTCAAGCTGTTTAATGTTATAAGAAAGAAATAGTTATAAAGAGTTCTAATTGCTTTCCAATTCTGCTTCCATGTAGCCACCTGTGTGTCCGTGGCTCCATTTTTTGGCAGCCCGATCAGCTGTTTGGGGCTTTTAAAACATGTATGCTGGTGCAGTCCACACAGGGGGGTAGGAAGGAAGTCACGTGTTTTGCATGACTGCAGGGATATACAGTCATGTGAAGGTGTGAATGTTTTAGGTGGAAATTGGGTTTGAACCGCACCCTTTAAAAGCTTTTCAACTGTTAACCTGATTCCACCCACAGTTTCCCCAAACGTTGTTTAGCCACCCTACTTTTATCCCAGTTACTTTTGGGTTTTACTGCATGTGTAGAAGGGCCCCCCCCCCTCTCTCTTCCTCCCTTCCTCCCTCCCTCCCTCCCTTCCTCCCTCCCTCCCTTCCTTCCTTCCTTCCTTCCTTACTTAGTTCCTTCCTTACTTTCTTCTTCTTTTCTTCCAAATGGTTTGACATACAGAAGATCAAAGTATTTGTTGAGGAATCAATTCAGTAAAAAGTTTGATTGTACAACTGTACAACAACCAACTGTGCAGGAAGAATCAGGCATACTATTTGTGTGTTCTCTTGCTGTTTTGTCTAACAGCAAATCAGAAAAGGTTGTGTTGTGACAAGAGACATGTACACATGGAGATTTGTGGCCGGGGTGGGGGGGGGGATATTGTTTGCACAATTCCCTGAGCACTTTGGTATTCAAAATTCATCCATGATTTGAACGCTTGGAAGATAGGAAGAGCTTTAATCCACATAAATCAGTAACCAGTTCAAAATCACAGCAAGATCTGTTGCCCATTGTCAGCAATAGCAACAAAGAAGCTAAGATACAAAAAACTTTCACAGTTTTTGAACTTTCTTCAAGTTCCTGTATGGTACTCAGACAATACTCCCTCAGTGTAGCTTAACAGATAACATGGAAGAAAAGGAACATGATTACTTTGGAAGGGCAGGAGAAAGACATGGAGTGTAAAAAACTTACTCTTTGGGGACTGAATCCAGTTCTCAGTTCTGATTAGAGTATACCCATTAAACCAATTATTTACAATGAACAAAAC
This sequence comes from Anolis carolinensis, assembly GCF_035594765.1. Classification (NCBI taxonomy): domain Eukaryota; kingdom Metazoa; phylum Chordata; class Lepidosauria; order Squamata; family Anolidae; genus Anolis; species Anolis carolinensis. The sequence continues at coordinate 281,638,516 of NC_085842.1, read as the reverse complement.
TGTTTTAAATGTGTTAAACACTATAGATGGTTTCATTTATTTTAAAACAATGCACACATATATAATTTTGTTTTTGTAGGCAGGATATACATGAAGAAAAAACAGTGTCAGCAACCACAGTCAGGTTCTCACAGATTTTGCTCTAGTAGAGACTAACTATTGGATTTAGACTAGTGATTACAAGTCTCAGCATTTCTCATGGTAGCTGCCTAAAGATTTGAGTTGTAATTTAAAAGCTAACTCTTTCAAACTCTAGATGCACATTTTAAAATATCTGTATTTACTCAAGTCTAATGCACCACTGAATATTATGTGCACCTCAATATTAAAAACCCTGAAATCAAAAAAGTATTTGCTGTCAAATGTTATGCACAGCACCAAAAAGTGTAATTTGACCATTACAATTGCTGACTGCTTAGAATTCCTCCTTTAAAAACAAACGTGTTACAATACCAAAGCTTCTAGTGATTGAAAAAAACCTTTGGAATGCATCTATGCTGTAGAATGGATCCACTTTAACTGCTTTGATTCAATGCTATGAAGTTATGTGTACTCACAAGGTCTTGAGCCTTCTCTGCCAAAGAATGCAGATGCCTCACCAAACTACAAATCCCAGGATTGCACAGCATTAAATTTGAAATGACGTCACTCAAAGACAAGCTCTGAGTGCAGCTCCTGAAGCATCTTCCCTTTTGCTTTGGCTCAGCACTAAGATTACTGTATTATGTGAATCTAATGTGCACCCTAATATTGGTAAGTTAATTTAGCCAAAAAGGTGAGCATTAGACTCGAGTAAATACGGCATCTTAAAATGTGGGATGGAGGCATATTTTCATTTGAGGTTTCAAGCACTTCTCTTATCATTGGTTTGATTTACTTGGACGGTTTTAAAAGAATGTGTTGGATGCAGACAAATTTGAGCTTAGATTTTATTAAAATCAATGGGCCAAAAGCACACTCCCTTGTCCTGTTGATTTCAGTGAGAATTAACTTCAATTAACTTAAGCTAGATCACATGCTATACTTTTGCTATTTGCAAAGATGATTTATTATGTTCAGCAATCAGGAGATGGTACACATTTTGGGGAAAAAGTTGAGTTACTTGATATCTAACAGAGACAGAAGATCAAATTTTCTAAAGAGCATCTTAAATAGACAGTCTCTTTACACCTGCAAGGATCCTGAATACAAGATGAAGCGATAAGTGATATTATATACTTGCAATACAGCCGGCTGCAAAGACAATAGGTGGGTAACTGAAGAAAAACACACTCTTCAAATGTCCCTGTTACTCTAAAAGCGTAAACCTTGTCAGTAGTCATCTCCAAAATGTCTTCAGAACAATTTAAAGTAAAAGCAAAGTATTCTGAATTTAGTATTTTAAAGCCTCTTCCTCCTACATAGTGAATGACCAAGCAATGCAATCATTTTTGAAACTATGGCAAGTTTCAATGTACATATCTGGAAAAGCTTTAAAATATGGCTCATTTGACAAGCACAAAAGATTAATCTGTCCAACTCCAATCACCAAACATAACTAGTAAGTGGAGAAATCAATCTGACCTTTACAAACTTTTGATCAAGGTATCCAAGGGGATGGCTCATAGCTTCACTGCTAATATATACAGGTTGGGTTCAGATTCAGAGGCAGCAATGCTATCAGGTCAGGAGAGTATCAATCACTTGTTTGAGGCAGAAACCTAGGTTTCCATTTAGTGAAAGGAGTAGGATCAGCCCCAAATGAAGCTTCTTTCCATTAAATATTTTGTTATTCCTCCTACACTCTTGTCTTTCAGTCTGTCGTTATAAAAGTACTGTATTTGTACAAGCTATGAGGGGACTACATAAATCTTTGATTCATCTTCTGTGGCTACAGATAGTAAAACAAAGAAGAGCTTGTATGGTACAGTGGTTTGAGCATTGGACTATGGAGACCAGTGTTTGCCTTCTCCACTCAGCCATGGAAACCTTTCTGGGTGGCCTTGGGCAAGTCATATCCGCTTAACCATCAGAACTGGATGGTGATTATTATATAAACCACAAACTTACATAAAGGGCTTTCTTTCATCTATTATTGTGGGAATTTACTGTCTGGCCACCAGAGTTTGAAGCTAGCTGCAAATTGCTTTAAATGATCAGTATAGATCTCTTTTCCTCTAAACTAGAAGTCCCAAATGCTTTGTCCTTTTCCCGGATATCACTACTCCAAATCTTGGATAATTTTTGTCACCTTGCTAATTTCCCCAATAGTTTCCATCAGTTTTGTAGAAATATGACTGAAGCCACAGGGGGGTAATCCATATGTGCTGAAGCGATATTTATTGAACCAAACCCTCCCCCACAAAAACAGAACTTGTTCATTGAAGGACTTTTCACAGGCAACTTCTTTTGACTTCAGTTACTTTTCTTATTAAGACAGGCTTGTCTTTTCTTATGAAAAACACAGGACTTTTCATCACATAGATCAGTTTCTGGCCCAATGCATCTCATAATTCTGAGGAAGGTTCCAAGCAAAACTTCTGGGCTGGAGGAAAAGGAAGGGGCTCTTCCTCCTTCCCACAAGACTATCTTCCTTCGCCTGTGCAAGTAATCAGATAAACTGGGTCAGCAGAAATGAACAAGGTGAACCAGCTGCAGACTAAACGGACAAGGCAGCAATAAGCAAGATGGCTTGGAGGGCATATGCACAAGAGTTCAAATCTCTGGGGAACAGGTTCATGCAGCACTAATCAATTTTTAACTGTGCTTACACCCTCCCTTTTTTGTGTGCAACAGAGCTGAGACTAAGTATTTCACACTAATTTTGTAACCATTTTTGGCATCAAAAACATGTTAAACCTGTCACTTAAATTGCAAGCACTTCAATTAAAGTTTTCCTTTCCTGATTATTACAGCTAATCAAAATTTCTTCTTTCCCCCTTTTTTCTTGTTCCAGCAACTCTGCCTTGGCATCCAAGCCTGCATCCATTTCCCCATGTATTTTGGTGGCAGGAGAGACATCCTGAATATCCTATAAATAGTTGGTATGAAATATACAAGCGGCTGACTACTGAATTGCAGAAGCAGCTTTAGGCAGCTTTAGTGGAAGATCTAAGGTGCTAAGCAACCATGTTCCTTAACAGCTCGAGGGCAGCTAGTCATTATGCAGGAAAGAACATTTCACTTTTCCTATCCCAGGGCTGCTCTGGCCCATATGCTTACGTTGCCAGATATAGGACAACATAGTGGTGAGAGACTGAAGGCCCCCAGCCTGTTGCTGTACTTGTCAGTAGGGTGGTGGGTCCAGTTTAGGGTATACAGTCCAGACTTTAAAGGAACTGTTTAAAGTGCTGATGTTGTTTTGGGGATGGCATTTAGCACCATGAATGCTGGTGGGCAAAGGTGCTTCTAGAGATGTTGTGGCCTCCAAGGCCCTCTGAAGTTTAAATACAAGGTTTTGGCATTTTAAGGAAATGCTCCAAACCCTGTCTAGGGATCATGGCAGCATAGGCCATGTCTTCACTGGCTGGTAAATCCAAAGCCAGTCTGAACAAGAAATGCTTCGGAGGTGGCCACATACATCCTTCCATGGTCCAGCTGGGCTAAGGCCACATCATCCCTGCTGTACCATCATCTTCTGTGTCACCTTCATCACTCTTAGCTGGCCACAGAGATCCATGTGAGCTCCTGGTCACTACTGCAGCCTATGCTGACACCAGCAGAATTGCCCTTGCAACTAGGAAGAACCGATTTCCCACCTTCTTCTCCGTCATCTGGGTAACTCTCTTTTTTATATATGTTTATTGAATATTTCCAGATTTTTTTTCATACAAGAGAAGAAAATGGAACAGTCAGGTAAAAAGGAAAAAAGGGTGGGTGGGGGTAATACAGTTATTTTTAGTAGGTTAACTCTTTACAAATATCTGGTATTTTGCCAGGGAAGAGGGAGGGAGTTGAGGGGATGGAGGGAAAGACATTGTACAAAATTATAATTGTTACATCTAATTCTTCATCTCTATTACCCTTATATACATTACTTAATGTATTAAAATATTACAAATTCCATATACCCTCTATAACAAAAAGAGGAATAGTATTTCATCTAATTTTAAATTAAATAGTAGTATCTTCTTATATTTTCTGTATGGGTAGCTCTCTTGATGTCAGCATGGAGCATTCATAATAGACAAGAGATGATTCGGAGTTCTGCAGCTATTTGGGAGTGGCAATGACAGTGATATAGGCACGTTCCATTCAAATTGAACCTGATCCATTTTGGATCAAGTCCAATTTCAAACTGTCCCAAAGCCATCGGATACTCTGGAGTTTAAAGCATAGTTCAACACAAGGTGGGTCCATATTTTAATGCTGGATAGATGAGCTCTAGGTCATAATTTTTGGCTTCCTTGGGCCATTTTAAGCCTGGGAAGATATATTTTTAAGAAACAGTGACTATGGAAAAGATATGTCTAGCTAAATTTCCATAGGAAACTTCCATAGGATATAGACCATTAGATGCATTTAATGAAGTAGACTGTAATCTACAAACGTTTATACTAGAAATTGATTTTCCTCTTTTAGTCTCTAAAGTGTTGCTGGATTCCTTTTATGCAGTTTTGTTTCTTCTAGTCCCTCACAGCATTACACAGAAATAAAACACCAATTTGCATGAAAAGAGCTAAGAGAATGAAACCAAGACTAGAAATTTACATAAGTGTAGTCTTGTTACAAAAATCTTAGAAATAATTTGGGGAGAGTAAATACAGGTTAAGTATCTCTTTTCTAAAATACATGGGGCAAGAAATATGGGATTCCTCCCCCCCCCCCCAAATACCCATATTTGCATATACTGTATATACATAAGTAGATAACTTGGAAACATGGAATTCATTTGTTTCATATAGACCTTATAAACATAGCCTGAATGTAATTACATACAATATTTTTTAAAAATAATTTTGTGCATGAAGCAAACTTTATGTACATTGAACTATCAGAAAGCAAAGGTTCACTATTCCAGCCACTGTTTGGACATTTTTTCATTTTGGAATTTTTCAGAATTCTGGTTTAATGACATTCAACGGTGTATGACCATCGATCTAAATATTTTTATTTTTACTTTCCAGAGGCATTCCCACTTGTGTAGACTATTCGTACAGTCAATTTTTTTGGCCCATTTTAGCACACATTCTTTGATATATTCATCTTCCGTGTGTAGTTTTAGCAGCAAGGCATAGATTTTGTATAGCTGTATAGGATTTTGTATAGGACCCCCCAGTGGCGCTGTGGGTTAAACCACTGAGCTGCTGAACTTGCTGACTGAAAGGTCGGTGATTCGAATCCGGGGAAAGGGGGTGAGCTCCCGCTGTTAGCCCCAGCTTCTGCCAACCTAGAAGTTCAAAAACATGCAAAAAATGTGAGATCAATAAGTGCCTCTCCTGCAGGAAGGTAATGGCGCTCCATGCAGACTTGCCGCCTCATGACCTTGGAGGTGTCTATGGACAACACTGGTTCTTCGGCTTAGAAATTGAGATGAGCACCAACTCTCAGAGTCGGACATGACTAGATTTAATGTCAGGGGAAACCTTTACCTTTTTAAATTTCTTTTCTTCCTCAAATCCTATGTATATGTCCTTTTGATATTGATGATATATTTGTGTAAATTGAAACCAGTTCAGGTTGTAGCCTTGTTGGTTTATTTCCATCCTTATTTTTAGTTGTAGATTGCTTTGTATATTCTTGAGTAAATTCAGATAGGTTAACCACCTTCTGTTAACCTTGGGATTTCTATTTTGCTTAAAGGCTTCCTGAATCAAAGTCAATTGTGGTATTTTTGTATAAAATTTTCTTTTGCACTTGTTCCAAGTTCTTATCAAAATTTTCCTAATTGGGTGTTTATTAAAGTTTGGGTCTTCTGCCACTTTTCCATAAATTAGGTATGCCTGCAAGCCAAATTTTAAATCTGCTTCTTCCAGAACTATGAGGCTTTGATTATCAAGATAGATCCATGCTTTTAACCAGTTTAGTATAGATGCTTCGTGGTATAGTTTTAAGTTTGGGAGGACCAATCCTCTTCTTTTTTAGCATCTTGTAATTTTTTCATCTTTATTCTAGGTTGTTTCCCTCTCCAAATAAATCTTGTAAATTCATCATTGCAGTTCATGTATTCTTTTTCCTTATTATCAATTGGGATATTTTGGAACAAAAAGCATAGTTTGGGTAGGATGGTCATTTTTATTGTAGCTATACATCTAGAAGAGACAATCTTCAAATTTATTCATTTTTTAAATCTTTATTTCATTCTAGGTTTTCTTCAGTTATTTTTATATTAATCTTAATTATTCATCATTATTTTTATTCCTAAAAATTTGCTTCTGGGTGGTTTCAATTATTTTTTTGTCTTAGTTCTTCTTCTGTGTTATTTAACTTTGCCACTAATATTTTTGTTTTGCATAAATTGATTGAGAATCTAGCAACTAGTCCAAATTGATTAACCTAGTATGTCATTATAGGAAATTCTTTCAGTGGGTTTTCCAACATTAGCATACTGTCATCCGCAAATAACTTTATTCTGTATTTTTGGATGTTGACTTTTATTTCTATTAGATCTTCATCTTGGTGTAATTCCTTGCTTTGATTTCTATTGCAATTATAAGTAATAGGGGTGAGAGAGGACATCCATGGCTCATGTCTCTCTGTATTAGAAAAGTTTCAGCCATGTCTCCATTGATTCTTATATTCGTTTTTTGTTCTGTGTAAATTACTTGTAGTCCATTGATAATTTTTTCACCATATCTTTAATTTTTTTAGTAATTCCATAATGAAATTTCAATTTAATGTATCAAAAGCCTTTTCTGCAGCCAATAATAAAAGTGCACCCTTTTTAAGTTTTGCATCTTGAATATATTCAATTATGTTTAGGATTATCCTTGCATTGTCTTTAATTTGCCTTTCAGATAGGAAGCCTACCTGAACAGATTTAACCCAATTGCTCAGTGTTGTTTTTAATTTGCTTGCCAATACTGATGTAAATATTTTATAATCTATATTTAACAAGATAGGACAGTAATTTTGAACCAATTCTTTGTCTTGCTCTTTAGTGATTAAGATAATGCTGGACTCTTTCCATGTTTCCAGTATTTGATTTATTTCCAGTACAGAATTCATGTTTTTTTAAAATAATATTTTTTATTATTTTGTCTTTATAATCTTGTAGTATGTTGCTGTGTAGCCATTTGGGCTTGGAGATTTATCTATTTTAACATTCTGAATAGCCTTGTCAATTTCTTGTATTGTAATTGATCAGTCTAATCATTCTTGGTCCACTTCAGAGAAGGTTGGTAGCTTTCGATTTTCTATGTATTCTACTACTGTTTCTGTTGGGCCTTCTTAATTTTCGTATATATCCTGATAAAAATATTTAAGATATTGTTTTACCTTTTGGTCTTCCTTAATTTCTATTCATTTTGATGTTGATTTTTTAATTTATTCATGAGTCATCTGCCTGGTTTATTTGCATGTTGTAAAATTTCTGCTTACTAAATGTTAGCCTTTTGTCCATTTGTAGCAGCCTTGGATGCCTCTCCAGTTTTTCTGTTTACTCCTCAAATTAGGAGCCAGAGGTCGTAAATGCAGAAATACAGAAATCAGAGGAATCTGTGCAAAGCCCCTCTAATTCTCTCTTAGACCAGAGAGAAATTGGGTTGAGAACAAAGTCCCTGTACTCGGCTGACTACCTTGCAAACAGTCTCTGAGCAGCAAGATCAGAAGTAGCCTTCACACTGCCATGCTTCCATACGTTTTCAGGTAGTTTTCATAGTATATTAACTTGCTTGTCTATATCTCTTTCACTTGCGTACAGGCCGAAATTAAATTTTCTCCAATCCAGATTGTTTTTCTCTTTTAAAGCAGCAGCAAAACTTCCACAGAATTTTTTAAAACAGTGATGAGGAGCAGCTTAAAGAGCTGGGCATGTTTAGCCTGCAGAAGAGAAGGCTGAGAGGAGACATGGTAGCCATGTACAAATATGTGAGGGAAAGTCATAGGGAGGAGGGAGCAAGCTTGTTTTCTGCTGCCCTGGAGACGAGGATGTGGAACAATGGCTCTAAACTATAGGAAAGGAGATTCCAGCTGAACATCAGGAAGAACTTCCTCACTGTGAGAGCTGTTTGGCAGTGGAACTCTCTGCTTCGGACTGTGGTAGAGGCTCCTTCTTTGGAGGCTTTTAAGCAGAGGCTGGATGGCCATCTGTCAGGGGTGCTTTAAATGAGATTTTCCTGTTTCTTGCAGGGGGTTGGACTGGATGGCCCGTGAGGTCTCTTCCAACGCTACGATTCCATGATTCTATGAGCAACTGCAGAGCTTTCAGCTTTCAGAACTACAGTAGAGTCTCACTTATCCAACATAAACGGGCCAGCAGAAATGTTGGATAAGCAAATATGTTGGATAATAAGGAGGCATTAAGGAAAAGCCTATTAAACATCAAATTAGGTTATGATTTTACAAATGAAGCACCAAAACATCATGTTAGACAACAAATTTGGCAGAAAAAGTAGTTCAATATGCAGTAATTCTATGTAGTAATTACTGTATTTATGAATTTATCACCAAAATATCACAATATATTGAAAACATTGACTACAAAATGCGTTGGATAATCCAGAATGTTGGATAAGCGAGACTCTACTGTATATATCAAAAGTACAATTGTCCCTCTACATTAGCAGTTTTGATTTTTGTGGATTTGATTATTCATGGGTTTGATTAAAATCTTTTGATCCTCCAGTTTGGTTCTACAGACAGTTTCCGATGGAGGTCAACTATAAAGACATGCTGAAATACCTAGACATTCCTAGATAGGTGTTATCTCAGGTAAAAAAGTAGTAATTTCTTTATTCAGTATTTCTCTTTTATTGGGGTCCTATGTGCCAAATTGCAACAAATATGGTACAGATAATGCAGACTTTGCTGTTTAATTATACACACACACAGTTCCTTCATAGTTGGCCTTACAAGTCTTAAGCCTCTTCTACACTGCCATTTAAAATCCAGATTATCTGCTTTGAATGGGATTATATGGCAGTGTAGACTCATATAATCCAGTTCAAAGCAGATAATCTGGAATATCTGCTTTGATAATATGGATTATATGGTAGTGTACAAGTGGCCTAAATCTTCTGGTTTCTTGAGTGGTCCACATTTTGATTGATAACTGAATCAAGATATAGAAAAGTCTTAACTATTTCAGTGTCTTCATTATTTTAATGCTGTGTAAATCTGTGGTGATTTAAAATATATTCAGCTATAGCAATTTCTCCCATAATGTTCATCAATAGTTGTTCCATATCTTTTATATGTTCTATTAAGACTGTGGTATCATCTACATATTAGAAATTATTACAAATAGATTATTGCAACACACTCTACGTGGAGTTGCCTTTGAAGATTGTTCAGAAGCTTCAAGTAGTCCAACCAGCGGCAGCCAGATTTCTCACCAGAGCAGGGTACAGGAGCATTCAATTCCTTTGTTATGTCAGCTCCACTGGCTGACCGTCTGCTACTGAGCACAAGTGCTGGCTTTGGCCTATAAAGCCCTAAATGGTTCTGACCCAGCTTACCTGTCCAAATGTACCTCTCTGTATGAGCCAGCTAGGAGGTGAAAATCTTCTGAGGAGACTCTGCTCTCAATTCCAGCTCCTTCACAGGCACGGTTGGTGGGGATGAAAGACAGGGTTTTCTCAGTGTTGGCCCCTTGGCTGTGGAGCTCCCTTCCTATTGAAATTAAATCAGCCCTCTCCCTCCTGATCTTCAGGAAAAGCTAAAAGCTGTGGGCCCAAGGTTTCAGCTGGCAATTTACCAATGCAATATGTAAACTCACAATAGAGCAATGACAATTGAAACGGCCTTAGACTATGGTACTGGAGTACGTGATTTTAATTAATGGTTTTAATCTTGATATGTTTTAGTAGTTGTATATGTGTATATATATGTTTATTTTATTGGATGTACATTTTTGGCATAGAATTGTTGCCTATATATGTAAACCGCTTTGAGTCCCCCATGGGGTCAAAAGAACAGGGTATAAATGAGGTAAATAAATAACCTATTTCCTTTTCCTGGTTTTCACCCTTTGCTCACCTAAATAAAATCCCACTTTATAAACTCTGTTTATAAATTAAATGAGAAAGAGTGGTTTGGGTGTTGGACCAGGATTCTTGGGACTGAGGTTCAAACCCCACTCAGCAATGGAAACCTACCTTGCAGAAGTCACACTCTCTCAGGTTCACTGAGTAGCAAAGAATCATTCCAAGAAAACCTTAAATATAGGTTCACCTTGGGGCTGCCATAAGTTGGAAACAACCTGAAGGTAAACAACAGGAACAAAAATAAATTAAACCAGTCCAGCAATCAAATGCAGCTTTGTCTGACACTCTTCACAACTGGAAATCATTTTATTTCATCGTATTCTCTTCCGACATTGGCCTCTTACAGGTTATGCAACAAACAAATTGTAGCAGTCCTATTTCTTTAAGATATATGCATAGTTTTTCATGATCTACAGACTTATCTATAATCTAAAAAGCACAGGCTGGTTTTCTTTTGAAAATCTTATTTTTATTGCCTTACTAGCCAATTTCATAATGCTGATGTAAAATTTCCTTGTGTGACTTATTACTTTCATTATCATATGGATCTAATCACAATCCCGGTGTTGAAAATGAGAACTGATATAAAAAGTGTGCTAACTGCAAAAAATTTACACCTCTCAACAAACTACACTAATGTCATATCAAATAGGTCAATATTGCCAGTTTGTAACTGAGGATTTGACTTGTTTCTGCTGTAGAATGGGCATCTTAGTATACACACCATCCAAATTTTTCAGACAAAGTAGTGAACTAAGTTGGTGGTTCCTCAATCTGTCTTTGGAAATAATTATAGTGGCAGCTACTGAAAAGGAGAGCCAGTGTGGTGTAATGGCTTGCCTGCTAGACTACGGCCTCCTCTATACTGCCATATAATCTAGATTATCAAAGGAGATAATCCATGCTATCAGCTTTGAACTGGGTTATATGAGTCTACACTGCCATGTAATCCAGTTCAAAGAAAGTAATCTGGATTTTGCATGGCGGTGTAGATGGGGCCTGGGACTCCAGGGAGATTGAATTAGAGATGAAGAAGACCTTGCCAAAGTCCACGTTTTTGCAAGGCCATCCTCTCATAACTGTTAGTTTGCTTTAGTGTGGTAAGGTTTTCCTATTCTAGACAAGTTTAGAAGGAGATATTGATTGGATACTATGACCTCGAGTGCTTATGGTAAAGAACATTTTGCAGAAAAATATGAAATAACAGCTATCATGACTTACACAGATGCTGTAGATTAGCCGTAGGGTTGGTTCATGTTGTTACTAATCTACACCTTTAGATACCTAATTCATGACACAACTACTGTCTCCATACACATGGCAAAGTAATCTATGTATGGGCTCTTGCATTCTAGGGTTGCTTGTTACCAGGTCAAAAAGGATTTAGAATTTTATGACAAAGGTGTGGAGGAAGCCGTGTACTTAGAACATTTGTAAAAACAGATTATTATTGTCTGTTTTGAATGACTTTGTTTCATGTTTCCTTGGTAGCCTTGGTGAGCAGAAAAGCAATGCTATTAATACCTTATAAATAAATGGTATTCTGGAATGACCATTTCTGTCATTGACATTCACTTCACTTTTCCTGCTAGCCTGCAGTCTTCTGTTTTCTTCTTAGGTTGGATCTATAATGCCATATAATGCAGTTCAGTGCAGTTAATCTACATTATGAAATTGCATTATATGGCAGTATTGATCCAGTCTTATTTTGCAGAAGAAGAAAAACCCCAGTAATTCTTGAAACTGGTCATCTTAAGTAAATCTATACAAATGAACCTCATTTCCATGATTTGTTGCAATTACAATATGTGGAAACTCAAACCTCCACTTCCCAGAGCAATGTATATGCAATTGTGTATGCATGCAAGAGAGTGTGTACATCCCCACTGATGGTGTCTGTGAAGTAACTGAGTTCAATGGCTGAACCGAGATGTATCTCAATTCTTAAATACAATGGGAAGTGTATAATCATTTTCTCTTTCTGAAGAAGCTTAGACTAGCACACTGAGGTGAGCAAAAATGAAATGGGATTTAAAGGAAACAGTCCCTCCCATGTCAAAGTCCACCCTATAACATTTAACACATTATTAATAGCCTGTTAAAGATAAGTTATCTAAGAAAAGGACTGAAGAAGGGCAGCAGCAATATGTCAGGATGAGTTGAGCGGTATCCATACAGTTTATTGCTATCTGGCTACTCATGTTAGGAACTTTAGATTTGTGTAGAAGAAAATGTTTGATAGTAACTGTAACCACAATGTATTGTGACAAATCTCAAAGAATGAACAGATGCTATTCTCACATTACAAATCTTGTTGACATAAACCTAAATGATGTATCTTCATTTAGGCTTTTCTGTTATGAAAAACTGGCACTCTACCGTACTTTTTCCCCCTTGTTTCCAGCATAGACTGAAATGGTTTTGTTTGTGTTTAACAAGGTAATAGATACCAGTCAAAAGAGTTTTTAAAAACCAGTTTTGTGTTTTTCCCTCAACAGAGTTTCTGCGATAAAATGATGATAAAAGAGTGATACTGGGATGGTTCCACATGGAAGACAACTTCATCCAATTTCCCACTCACCCCACACCTTTCTGTAACTAATAATCATAATAACTTTAATCCGCCCTCTCTCCCCAACGGGACACAGGGCAGCTTCCAAAGGCGAAAATGGCAAACATTCAATGCCATGTGCAATAAGGCACAAAACCTGCTGTAGTTGGAAGCATTTTTTTTGTAAGCATTTATTTCTCCATTACTGGATATGTGGTTATCAGTAAATTTAAACTTTTAACAGAAAAGGATAGGACAGGGGAGCCTGAATAATGTGGTCCATCTGCCATTTAGGGTGATGGAGTGGCAGTGGCCATTTTTATTCAGGGCTTTCTGTAGAAGCCTCTCTGCAGAAAAACTGCCACAGCACATGACTTATACAGTCATGCCCTTATTCAAAATAAATCATATTTGTGTTTGTGGAAGAATAATAGGAGCCATTTTAGTGTCCATGGGAAAGGAATTCCTGAGCTCAGGGACAATCTTTGAAAAAATCCTTCTCACAACCTTAACAGTTATGCTTGTGGGTCTTCGGAAAGCTCATATGGAAAGATATAGTCTATCAAATAACCTTGAAGTAAGCCATGCAATTCTGTATGTTATCAACAAGCACTTTGTGCCTGGAAACATGTTGGCAGCTAGTAGACCTATTGTAATAAATAATTGTATGTGTTGAGAATTGGTATTTCCCAAGATGATAGCCCTTTTTGGGAAATGTATGAAAAGTAAAACTTTTGGAATTAGCTTTCATTTAGCAAAGTAATGGGGAAGCATGCCTCCATTTCTGTGTTGCTCTACTGAGTTCCTTTGCTGACTCAAAAAACAAATAAGTTAGGCAGATATAGGTTATAAACTTTTAAGTTAACATCTACTTATGTATGCAAAAACTATTTCCTAACTAGATTAGATAAAGTCTGCATTCTTACCATTTTTTGATGGAAAAATAAAAAACGACTGGAGATTAGTGGAGAAACAGAAAGAAACCAGAAGGGCAAGGAGTTTATAAAACCAAAGGCCCCAAGGAAGAGACCAGGGTCTCTTGGTCTTCTTGCAAGGTATTATAACCATGCATTTTAAAGGATAATAAGAACAAATGTGGAAGTTTAGATGAGAGGAATAAACAGAAGGATTTGCCATACAAGAACTCCTATTCAATCAAAAACCCCTGTTGTTCTAATGGTATTAAGAGGAGTGAGAGAGAAAGCTAGAACTTTCCAACAGTATAGTCTCTGGAAGAAGCTAACAATCTGGCTGCAGACTCTACAATTAGCCAGTTTTCAAACATTTTTCAAGGCAGCATTACATAGACTGATTTATGACCAATCAAATGGGATGTAAACAAGGCAATGTGTCACAGTGGCCAGAACAGGTGTTTCCAGAAAGGGGCAGTTTATTCAATTGCTTTATATATGTTCTCTAACTTCGTTTTGTTTTAACTTGTAATTAAAATATCTTTGGTTCCATAACCAGAGAAAGTTTGGATAGAAATTAAACCTTTTTTATGAATTATACTTTTAAGTGTGTATTGAGTTATAGTGTTTATTACACTGGCATCAATACACCAAAGGGAATATTGTAATTTCTACAAGCACTCCAGCATACAAAAAGGTTTACAATTCTTATTGCAACTAGCTGTTATCCTTCCCCACCATTATTACTCAAGTGCTGCCTGACATGCAAAAACATAAAGTAGATTAATATATGGTTTTTATTCCTCAGAATAAAAGGTAGCTATAAGCAAGAGAGCTTTCTAAAAACAACATGACATAAGCATTTCTAAGTTACAGAAGATCCCTTGGCCCTCATCTTTTATGTATACATTTTGATATGTCATTGATAAAAATGTATAGGCTATCCTTTATCGAGGGACTGGACACTTTTTATGGAACAGTTGAATACTAGACAAATTGCCACAAGTGACGAGTCAAGAACTGAGCATGCTAAAAGCTCAAAACATAGAAGAGCAATTATTTTCTTTGAAGGCAATTTTAATTTAATCCAGAGCTCTTTTTAATGAAATCCTGCATTTGATTTATAAACTGATCCAATTTCCAGAAGCCAGGAAAAAGGGGATGGTGGTAGTTAAAGGGGCTCATTTTTCTTAGAATTTTCCAAATATAGACATTTATGTTTGAAAATTGAAAAGATAAATATTTGCTGTATAAGACTACAAGCTTAAGCACAATTATTTTCAAATGAAAACGAAAGGAGAGACTTCAGTCCAATAATTGGATCTATTGTTTTAGTCCAAGAATATTATTTATTTATTTATTACAACATTTGTATCCCACTCTTCCCACCCAAAAAGGGACTCAGGGCGGCTTCCAATTAAACACACATATAAAAAAATATATAATACAATACAAATCACTGGTTCAGGACCTGGACACCCTCCTTAGTGACAGGTGGGAAGGAGTGACAGAGCTGGACATCATCTGCGTACAGATGACACTGCTCCCCGAAACTCCTGATGATTTCTCCCAGCAGCTTCATGTAAATATTAAACAACATGGGGGACAGTACAAAACCCTGCGGGACACCACAAGTCAACGATTGTGGGGCAGAGCAGACGTCCCCCAATGACACCATCTGGGACCGACCCTCCAGGAATGAGTGGAGCCACTGAAAATCTACCTCCCAGACCCATCCCGGCGAGGCGTCCCAGAAGGACGTGATCGACGGTATCGAAGGCCGCTGAGAGGTCCAGTAGAACTAGCAGGGACACACTCCCCTTGTCCAGTTCCCGGCGAATATCATCGACTAAGGCGACCAAGGCTGTCTCGGTACCATGCCCCAGCCTAAAGCCAGACTGTGCCAGATCCAGAAAATCAATGTCATCCAAGAATCCCTGGAGCTGCGAGGCAACCACATGTTCCAAGACCTTGCCCAAATAGGGGAGATTTGGAAATAGGCCGAAAGTTTCCAAATTGAGTGGGGTCCAGTGATGGCTTCTTCAACAGCGGCTTGATCACAGCCATTTTTAGGCTCACTGGAAACTTGCCCTCCCAAAGGGAGGCATTCACCACCACCTTCACCCACATGGCCAATCCCCCTCTGGCTTCTCTCACCAGCCAGGATGGGCAGGGGTCCAGGATGCATGTGGTCGGTCTCGCCTCTCCAAGGATCTTCTCCACATCCTCGAGCTCAACCAATTGAAATGAATCCATCAGAATAGGACAAGCGGGTGCTCTCGTTACATCCTCAGAGACTGCCGTTAATATGGTGTCAAAGTCAGAGTGGATCAGAGCAACTTTGTCCACAAAGAACCGAGCAAATACTTCACAGTGGGCTGCCGAGTTATCAGGGCTCCCACCTTGATTGGTGGGAGTTAACAACCCTCTGATAACATGGAACAGCACTGCTGGACGGTTATTTGCAGACACAATTTTGGCCGCAAGGAAAACTCTTCTTGCGGCTTCGATTGCCGCGGCATATATCCTAAGATAGGAATATAGCCGTGTTCAGTCTGAATCGTTATACTCTGATTGCCACACGCACTCTAGTTCCCTCTTCTTTCACTTCATCACTGCCAGCTCCTCAGTGAACCAAGGAGCTGGTTTAGCTCGGTTACTCAAGAGAGGATGTTCCGGAGCAATCATGTCTATTGCCCTAGTTGTCTCCCCATTCCAGAGAGAGACTAGAGCATCAACAGGATCACCTGCCAAGGAGGGGGGAAACTCCGCAAGAGCCGTCAGGAATCCTTCTAGATCCATAAGTCTCCTGGGGCGGACCATTTTAACAGGTCCTCCACCCCTGCAGAGGTTAGGGGGCGCAGCGAGTCTAAACCTGATCAGGTGATGGTCAGTCCATGGCAATGGAACAACGGGGAGCTCCTCCACACCGCCACCTTCCTCCCATCCCTGACAAAAGACCAAGTCCAGTGTGTGTCCTGCACTGTGGGTAGGGCCTGTTACTACTTGGGAAAGCCCCATGGTTGCCATGGAGGCCATGAAGTCCTGAGCCGCCCCTGATAGGCTGGTCTCAGCATGGACATTGAAGTCCCCCAGCACAATTAGCCATTAGGACTCCAACGCCAGGCCCGAGACCACCTCAGCTAGCTCAGGCAGGGAGACTGTAGTGCAGTGGGGTGGTCGGTACACTAACAGAATCCCTAATCTGTCCCGGTCTCCCACCCTCAGGTGGACACATTCAAACAAGGTTGACGGCACGACGGGGCACCTGGTCAAGGGGATGGAATTCTTATAGACCACCGCGACCCCGCCTCCCCTCCCTCCAGATCTCAGTTGGTGCTGTACAGAGTAACCTGGCGGGCAGAGCTGGGTGAGATTAACTCCTCCCATCTTGTCCAGCCAGGTCTCCGTAATACATGCCAGGTCTGCATGTTCATCCAAGATGAGGTCTTGGATGAAAGATGTCTTCCCGTTCACAGACATGGCATTAAACAGCACCACCTTCAACCTGGAGGGACCGCCATCTGGGTACCCAGATTAGCTATGTCAGGAGACCGTTTTGGAACTATTAAAATCCTACTGGAAACCCTAGGCCGAATTAAATGATTTGGTCTCTCTTTCCCGTATCTCCCCCTCCCAGACACCACATCAATAGGGACTCCCCACCCATCGAAACACCCCCTCCTCTGTCATGCTGTCCTCTCTCTGCCTCTTTCACTGGTCCAAGCATTGTTAATTGGCTTATTAATCTCCTATTGTCAATTAGCATCCTTTCGTACCCATTCCCTCCCCCTACCCTGCAGTCCCCATAACCCTCCAGCCTCCCCCATCCTTCTCCCACAATACAAAGTGCAAGTGCAATTGTAAAGTGCAGGGGTTTCATGAGAAGCATAGGTATTGGGTCTGGACTAACTAAAGTGCAAGTGCAGGCAGGCAGAAGGGATTATGATGCAAAAACTTAATTCAGTATGGTACAGTATAGATTTTACAAGGTGCTAAAACCAAGACCAGTTAGGGTTGATATCTTAATAGATAACGAGGGGACCAGACATCGCAATATATAATAGTTGTTAAAGCAGCATTTGAAGGTTATTATAGCAGCAATGTGTACTCAACAAATGGGAACTCGGTAGGCTCAGTAAACAAACACTCAATATGGTATAACCGGAGTTAATTCTGATGTTACAACAGAAAAAAGGGGGATCGGGGGGAGGGGGGGGAGGAGAACTTCCAAGGCTACTACAGCTTGGTGAGAATTGTTGGTGATATCCCACTGCAGCTAGCACCAAAGTTCTAGTAGGAGTCAGTAGCAGTCAGTGGGCCAAACAACCAACCCTGCAGAGCGGCCCTCTCTGCCGACCACAACCACCACCGGTCCCAAGGCTCCCCGACTTCTCTCCCACTCTGGCCTCGCAACCCACCAGTCTCCTAGGCCGCACCAGATCGAACCAACCCCGGCAGCAACCAAGTGAACCAGCTGGTTACCCCAGCTTAGTAAGGTTGAGCAGCAGGGTCGATGGCCGGTGAACAAGGCAGGGGCAATGGTCGGCCAGCAGAGTGGGTCCGACGGGAAACACCAATTCTCCTGCCTGCAATGCAACGCAGCCCTGAGGCC
This sequence comes from Anolis carolinensis, assembly GCF_035594765.1. Taxonomy (NCBI): domain Eukaryota; kingdom Metazoa; phylum Chordata; class Lepidosauria; order Squamata; family Anolidae; genus Anolis; species Anolis carolinensis. The sequence goes on along the minus strand of NC_085842.1, from coordinate 281,620,315 downwards.
CAACGCAGTGCAGCAAGGCAGTTGGCAGGAGGCAAGGTGGGCCCGATAGCCCCTCCACGGCCAAGTGGGTTCCTCCGACCTACGCAAAGGCCTGTGATCTTCCCAGCCAGCATGGGACCCCGAGAACTGGCCAAAGGAAGTGCGGCAGGTCTGGCGGCTTGGCCAAAGCTGAGCAACTCACCTGGCTACAGAGAGATCCTTCCTCGCTCCAATCCTAAACTGTAGCAAGCGCCAGGCCCGGGTCGGCAGGAACAGTCACTTCTCGGCTAGGCCAATGGCAAGACAAAAGAGGCCAGGCGACAGGCCACAAGGCCCAACAAGGACGCTCCGCATTCCGCACTCCCGCCAGCCAGAGACCAAAGCTCACCGCCAAGTATGGAAGGCCAGAACGGTAGGGATGGAACAGCAGAATGGAGGAGATACCAGCTGTAGCAGCATGGTGTTCCAGGCGCGCTAACTCAGTCCTCAATCCTCCTTCCTTAATCCTCCTTTCTCTTCGGCAACTCGCCAAACGTAACGAGGTAGGAATAGTTTAAACTATTTGTTATTCTTAATCTTAATCGCTCTTGGTCTTCACAAGGATTTTCGGGTTTCAGCCACATTTCAGCCACACATCCATAGGCCGTAAGGTATAATGGCAGCCGCACAGCCCAACCTTCCTTCTTCCCACCTTCTTCTACCAGAGCCCCCCTCTGGCCTCCCCCTGGGAAATTACAACAGGCAATTGTACCAGATTGGAAGCAACTGGGGTCAGTCGGGAGTTGAAGGCAAGAATTGGGGGGTAGGGATGTTGGTGAAAAAGGAATGTTGAAAGGCCTTCCGGAGCTCCTCTGAACGCATCCTACTTCATCGGCGCCATCTTGTTATCTCACAAAGCAACCAATTTTCTTCCTCCAGATGGTTTTTGGAGTTTCCAAAATCTTTCCTCCCTTCTTAAATCCACTCACCAAACGCTGGGGAAGGCAGGGAGGGAGGGGAGGAGGCAAAAGGGCTGCAGCCAGGAGACAGAATGTTTGTAAGTCAGCTCCTTTGCCTTCCTCCTCCAGATGGAGTACTAAGTATGCTCCACTTGGCAGAAAATGGGGAGCTGGTTTTTCTGATTCTCCATTATCTCTGTAGGCTTCACTCTCACTAAATCTCCAGAGCAGATCTAAGGAACATAGGAAGATGTGAAGGGGAAATTACCATACTGTCCAGGAAGAACCCCCTTCTCCAAGCCACAAGTCTTCTGCAAATGGAGTTAGTGGCAGCGGTGAGATTCCGTCAGTGGGATAGTGAATCTGCTCTAGGTTTTCCTTCAAACTTTAAAGAAAATACCCAAGCAGCAGAACCTACTTTGGTGATAAAGTTCCATACATTGGATACCTTCTAGAAAATACAGAGTAAAACTCACAATAGAGTCACCAGTTGCTGGCACATGCTGGATTCAACATACTGTGCAGACTGCTGTGAAAATAACTATGGTATAAATCAAAGTTAGAAAAGTAAAGTATCTGAGGATTTAAGGACTATTCATATATTTTCTTATTTTCAATGAGAAAGGCTATCTTTATATAGTGTGATATCCTGTCAGTTTTTAAGGGCTCAAGTCACTCAATCATATGATACACAATCATAGGATAACCCATAATTCAAAAATACTGCCCACAGAGAAGGGGTTATATGGAGCAGTTTACAAAGAGGTATCTTAAAATCCAGGCAACTGCAAGAATCTGGACCTTTTGACATAGATACATTCTTCAAGTTCTTTTCAGATAGCATACTTTTTATTCAATTTTTTCAAGGCAATACTAGATTTTAGTAGCTGCTCACAACCCAAGTTGTTACAGTACTGCTCTCCATACTCATGTAATTATTTTGCAAGCACTTCCCCTTGCTTTATATTCTCCAGCCAACACAGATCATATTAGGCATTTGTACTACCATGACATTCTGGTTAAACCTGCTGTTTTTTTTTTATTTGAACGTAGGGATCAAGGCTGGTTACAACTTGGATCAGAGACCCCTTATTAGGACTCTCCTGGCAGGACTGGAAATTAATCCTGCCTAAAGCACATCCGGCTAGTATTGCTAAATGGAGCCATGGTCTGAATCAGTATAAAGTAGCTTTCTTGCCATCATGTACAGGGTCAGACTTGCAAGTAACCAGCATAAAGAAATCCTATGAAGGCAAGTTGTCTCACACGTTTTGATGGTTTCATGGAAAGGCAAGTTACATTTTGTTTTTGTTTTGTTTAGCCTGATGAAGAGTGATTCAAGGGTGTCCAAAAGTGTCAAGAGACATTTAAGCCATCTTACACCTAATAGACTACAATTTTTTTTTGTGTTTAAATCTCTGGTGCTGGAAATTAGGCTTCAGAACAATGGCAGAATATCTGGATGGTAGACATACTGTTCAGATTACCCTGACAGGCTTCATAGTGTTGATCAGACATGACCTATGCTGAATAGGCAGCCAATTTTATGTACAAATGTATCACTCTTCTAACACCAAAAGGAAGGGAAGTATTTCCAGCAACAATGGATCCCAAGTGTTGTAACTGACAATACCATAGTTTAATTTGGCACTTCCTGGGAAGACCTGAAGTGTGACATTTGCAGAAAGTTACAGAAGAGGAGCTATAATGTGGGCAGGAACTGACACATATAATCTAGGCTTGATCGATCCACGAAAAATTTGATTCTAAACTCGTTGCAAAAGTAGAGGGGGGCAGCGTTTCGTTTTTGAAGGTATTTCCGAATTTTGCCCCCCAAAAAATTCGAAATTAACGAAAATTCGTTATTTTCTAAATTAATTCGTTAATGGCGGACGCGCATGCGCAATTCCCAAAAACAGCACAGAGGGAGAGGACTTTACAGGACTCTCCCACCCTCATTTTTTGAGTGATCTTCTTCAAACTTGGTACAGTGGTAGAACACATTTAACACTGATAGCTCACCAAAATTTGGAACGTTTCCCTTATCCTCTGAATTTTGGCGAATTTTCATAGCTTTTATAATAAACCATTTTTTAATAATTGCAGAAATCTGTTCCTGGTTTGAAAGTCTTATTTCCTGTTAAATTGGGTTGTCTTTACTGTGAAAGTCATTGTTCTACTTCAGAAACTTTGTTTTTGTGGCTGAAACTTTGTTAAATTGGTGTGTGTGTGATATATACTGTGTATATATATATAGTCCCTGCATATGTGTGTGTGTGTTTGTGTGTGTGTGTGTATAGGTAAAGGTAAAGGTATCCCTTGATGTTAAGTTCAGTCATGTCTGACTCTGGGGGTTGGTGCTCATCTCCATTTCTAAGCCCAAGAGCCAGTGTTGTCCATAGACACCTCCAAGGTCATGTGGCCGGCATGACTACATGGAGTGCCATTACCTTCCCGCCAGAGCGGTACCTATTGATCTACTCACATTGGCATGTTTTCAAGCTGCTAGGTTGGCAGAAGCTGGAGCTAACAGCGGGCACTCACTCTGCTCCCGGGATTTGAACCTGGGACCTTTCGGTCTGCAAGTTCAGCAGCTCAGTGCTTTAACACACTTCGCCATCGGGGCTCATGTATATAATATATATATAATATACATACACATACACACAATGTGGAGAATATGTGGAAAGGCACAGCGAAGGCACCTTCCTGGGAGCAAGGTCTAATAATAATAATAATAATAATAATAATAATAATAATAATAAAATCCCTTACAATATCCAAGATGGGTACCATTATTGGCAGAGAAAGCCAAGCTGTAGGAGTTGAAATCCAATCATTTATCCTCCCTATAGAATCAATTTTATATGCATTTTTAGCTACAGAAAAGCTAAAATCAGGACAGTAAAAGAACAACACCCAGAAAATGGGAATTCCAGACAGGAAACAATCAGGGCCAGCTAATACCTCCCAACAAAGGATTCCCCCAGGTAGGAAGCAGCCAGGCTTTGAAGCTGCAAGGCTATTCAATGCTAATCAAGGTGACCAATTGCAACATTCACACTTGCCTCCCACAGACAAGAGTTCTTTCTCCCACCCTGGACCTTCCACAGATATATAAACTCCACTTGCCTAGCTTCGCACAGACGTCAAAACCTCACCGCCGGGCCCCTCTCTGTCTCTCTCGGTCTCTCCATTCCCGGCTCCATCCGCCGCCTTCCCGCCTCACAGAGAGACACCAGGCCTGAGCTGAGGCGAGGCGGCGGCGGCCATTTCCCCCCTCCGTCTTCCTCCTCCTCCTCGGCCTCCTTCCCCCTCGCCCCCTCCCATTGGCTGAGCCCGTGACGCCCCTTTTGCTGAGGGGCAAAAGGAAAGGGCCTGAATGGCGGGAGTTTGGGTGATTTGCAAAAGCTTTTTTTTCCTAACGAAAAAAACGACGAAATAAGAAAAAACGGCCTCTCGCGAATCGAAACCGCGATATCCAGACGTGTGGACAATCAAGGCCGTATATTGCTTCAAAACAAATGAAAATAACGAATTAATAACGGGTAACGGGGAAATCGAATTATTTGAGCAAGCCTAATATAATCATTGGAAGAAGCCTTTATAAAATTCAGCACCAGGAAACAATTTCCATTCCTCATTGTTTTAGGATTTTGTCATTCTCATGTGCTTGCCTTTAAACCTAACTCAAGAATGGGACCTCATTCTCATTTTGATGACATTTTTCTCTCCTCTAACCTGAGGAGAGACAAAAGCAAGTATGTGGTACTAGCATGACTCATGTTAAATCAACACATTATGTATAAACATTGAACATTGCAATTCACCAACCATGCCAATCTTTTAAACAGAAATAATATACTGTAGTTTACAGTATACTGTAGTTTACAGTGTATTTCACCATAAGCTATAATAGGGCTGTGCGATCAATGAAAAGAAATGTTTCAATAATCATTACTAAATTGGGGAGGGGCAAATTGTTATTGAAGGTTTTTCAGAAATTATGGACCTAAAAATTTTGTAACTGTAACAAAGTAACAAATTGTTTGTTACTTTTTTTGTTAATTGAGCAGGTGGGGAAATTGCAGAGGCACATTTCTCCCTCATTTTTAGAGCTATAGTGATGAAACTTGCTGATTGTACCACACATTTTCCATTGTTTCAATAATTTTATTTATTATTATTAGATTGACACTAAACGGCTGGCTGCTGAAGCCCTCATTGGGGCTTTCTGATGCTGAGTGCTGCATTCTGGGAAATGTAGTTTAGGGCAGGATCTTTTGAATTCTCTGCCACAGGGGGCCTTGCCTTCCTAAACTACATTTCCCAGAATGCTGTGTTCTCAGTCTTCGGCGCAGCTCAGCTAGTCCCGCCCCAGCTGTCCTTTCTTATGGCGAATGGTAAGCAGTCTTAACAAAGAATCTTAACAAAAATTATTGGTGTTTTGATTCTTAATTTTTTCTCCCTTTCCTGTATATTTATTAATAGCAATTCATTTGCATGGATCTAATGAATTACTACGATTTATGAGAACTAACAATAGTTTTGCACAGTCCTAATAGCTAGGGTTTTGTGAACTGTAATCCAGAAACATCCAAAGGGCCACTCTTTGTCCACCCAAACTTGAAATATCTGCAACAGACTAAACACATCCATCCTAACATAACCACTGATAAACTGTTTATTCCCTGGTGGCAATCTGTTGGGTTAATTGGCCCAGATTCCACAACACAATCTCTCTCAAGTGTGCATGAACACCAACAGTAACAATTGGAAGGAAAAATCCCATTGCAAAATAAGAAATTCACTTGCTTAATATTGAACATAGTCCAGTAGTTGGTAAGAAGATTATAGCAAGAGCTGCTGTTATCCAATGTGCTGTTGCTATCACAGAGAAAATTATACCAGTACCATAAAACCATCATTCGGTTTTTGAAGAATTTTTTACGATACAGGTAAGGAACCTGTACCACACCAGATGTTGTTGGACTAATATGTGTAAATACATAACCATTAGGCATGCTAATTGAAACTGATGGGATTTAGTCTTCAATATTATCTCGAAGACCAGTTTCCTTGCTCTTCCTTTAAATGATACTGGGAGACTGGGGGTCCATAGGCCAAATGTGGCCCACAGAGGGTTCCTTCTGGTCTTCCAAGTCCTACCCCTTCCTTTTCCAAACTATCAGGAAAGAACCAGAATAATATTTCCACATTGGCACTAAGGAAAGAAAGTCTCAGCCTCTGAGCCCAGCATGGAAGGAAAGGAAGCTGTCAGCGCCCAAAGAGATGGCTTTGCTTTTTTTTCCTGGCAGCAGGCTGCATTTTCTTGCTGTATGTAAAGGAAGCCCCCTGCCTATGAGAGATGTGAAAGAGGTTGCTCATGGAGGGAGAGACTTCTTCCTTATTCCAAGCCTTACTAGACTGTTTTGGCATACAAAGATATAAGGAATTCATTCCTGAGACTAACTGGAGAAAAAGCATAAGCTTTGCTGAAGTCGACTGTAGCCCACAAAAGCTTATGCTACAAATTTCTGTTTCCAGGTCAGTCTCAAAGGTGTTACAGCATTCTTTTCTGTATTTTTGCAGTTTTTATCTTTATGAAAAGAATCCATTTCTCTTAGCATTCAGCACAGAAAGTAGATGAGCTGCCTTCAGGGGAACTGAAAGAGGATGGAAAAGTTATGCTCAGAATCTTTCAGCCAACTGGAGAGCGAGGTTAGAAGAGTCTGGGAGTTGTAAATTCAGAACTGCTCCATGGCAGATCTGGAACTCTCTTCCTATGGAAGCTTGGCCTCACTTGTTCCTTGTCTTTTCACTGGCAGCAAAGTTCTTTCTATTTGCACAGGCTTGTGGAAAGTAGTTATTTTACACGTTATTTTACACTTTTAAAAAACCTGTATTTTTATTCCATGCTTTTAATTTAATGTTTTAAATGTTTTTTTCCTACTTTTTAAAATCCAACTTTAGTTACCCAAATGTGATCTAACTTGTATTTCTTTTAATCATGTGAGCCACTTTGGTTCTCATTTTTGAGAAAAAGCCAGAGTATAAATAAAACTATACATTGTCTAAAAATAATCTCCCCTAGCTCTGAAACTGATTTTTCTGTGTATAGACCTGTATAGGGGAAGTAGGAGGAGCAGCTGTTAGGAGCAAAAGGGGATGGAAGAGCTTGAACAGGAAAACATGTGAAGGGCAAGAGAATGAAGAAGAAATCAGAGGAAGGGACTGAGAGAGAGAACTTTCAGGTGAGGGAATCTAGTATTTGACATTTTTCAAAAATGATTGCCATTATGCTATATAGTGAAATGGCAGCAGCCAGGCAGAACAGACTGAAAAGCATATAATTACCTGTAACTGCAAGAGTGAATTACACTGACCTTATTTTAAGGTGGCTAACAACATGCTTTGCAAAGGATAATCTTAAAAACATGGCTCAGTGTCTGTTCTGTAGTACATGTTCATATAAAAAATCCAGTAGTATTCTAGATGCACTCATGATTGGCAGACAGTGATCATTATCAAGATCCTTCAGTCATTGTTAAGGAGGGTTTGTCTACTATCAGGACATTAAAACCCAAATAGATTTGGTGAACAAATATTAGCATCAGTACTAAACATCCAAGTATTCATATGGCATTTATTATTTTTAAAAAGATTGTTAAGACTGAAACAATATATTTATAATATTACTCTTACAATATGAAAATTATTCAGGACTTCCTCACACATTACATTAAGGGGTACAGTGCCTCACTAAGAGGGTGCCGCAGCATATTATACCACTTTGCATAGCTTAATACATGAATGTGCAGGAGTGAGGTACATGTAATAAGCTGCCACGCTATTTTTGGACTTCCTACTAGTCAGTTATAACCGCTAAAGAATCCATTTCAAGTATGTGAGTGCTGAAAAGGGGGAAAGCTTTTAAATCAGGTAATTGCACACTCCTGAACATTCATCTATTAAGGGAACAGTGACATAATATTGTATATTGCAATACAATACCCTTGCTGTATAAGTCCTTCGGCATGTACACTTGCTGAGGCCATGCATTTTATTTACAATACACTTGATGCAAACCGCTTCCTTTACTGTAATATACAGTATTTCTTTCGTCCTGTTGGATTAATTTGCTTTTCAGTAGAAAAGTCATCCATGATTTCCCAACAGATAACTTTTCCTGCTCCCCTATATGGCTCAGTTGAAAGTTCATTTTCTAAGCAGTCACCATAAATATTTCCCCAGTACCTTAACACCACTAAGATCGGCCAATCTATAACTGAATACACAATGTATTCAGGGCAGCATAGTTCATGAAAACAAAGGTACTTGGATATATTTTAAAATAGCTCACCAATTCAGCAGTTACCTGCAATTTAAGGTAACAGTTATAAATTCACAGCTTCCAACATCACCCACCAACATTGCCCAGAACACAGAAGCATATAAGGAAAAACAAGTATGTTTTCCTCTTCATCAAGTTATCTCATTCCGTTTTCTTCTGCCTTCTTGAGGCATAAAGAGTTCCTAACATTGAAGACCTGCCTTGTTAGGTCACGCTACTGTCAGGTATTGATGATAGAAGAGCCCAAAAAGGCTTGTGGAAAAAAGGCAAGCAGCAATCCACCAGGTGAGGAAGGACAGGAGTCCCCTGAATAGGAGTGGAGTGAAAATGTTCTTCAGGCTAGCCAGTGCCACTGTTAGCTGTATAACATTTGCCTTCATCTTCCCATCCTCAGAGGAAGATTCAGAGTTTGCTGAACGGCTCAGTGGATTGCTCTCCACTGATAAGTCTGAAGGTGATTCCGAATAAATGCCCCAGGAATAGTTTCCTAGAGAAAAACAAACAATCAACATGTCAAGATTCAGAGACTCTTCACTCGAGCTTTTAAAGGTACCTGTTTATGAGCAATGATATGACTGATGTCACATATTGTAAAAAGCAGAATCTAGTTTGAAGGACAGAAGAAAATGGCTGCCATGTGAATTTGGACATTTCACAGTAAAAACATGAAACCCTTTGTTCTCTTTTGTTATTACTTTGTTGTGTGAAAAGCCTCAATGAAGAGAAGGAAATAAATATGACTGCCATATGGATTTTAGGATATTTTAAAGCATGGGACCCTCCTGATATATGTGTGCTCCTCACATACATCTCAGTGTTATACATTTCTATGCCAAGGCCAGTAGAACATTAAATTCTTTCAACTGTTTTTCACCATGAACTTTCCTGATCACAGGCTATGTTATATATGGACATCTTGCCAGGCATTCTAGGATCAAAAACAGAGGAAGGAACTAAGATGACAGAGACATGGAGGAATGCATGATGTGCATTCATAGCTGTATTTTGTCCTACAACCTCTTCTCAAAACCCAAAACTAAGATCTACAGAGCCTTGACAAGCAGGACATTTGTGAATAACTTGTTTTTATTTAAGAATTCTTACCTAAAGTTTTCAAAAGAAGAGTCATATGAAGCAGCATAACCAGAGGTGCCACATACTGGAGGGCAATTATACAGAGGTAATAAAATACCCTGGCCACCTGAAGACAACAACAAAAAAGGATAATTCAGTGTACACCATATGATACCATGATTTTCATAGAAGTTATGATAGCCAGAAGTAAAACCAACAAAGAAACTTTGCCTGACACTATAATATGTATCAGATACAGGCTGGATCCACATATCCTTCTGTGGAGGCAGGGTAGTAAGCTATCTCTGAAAATGCTGCTTTCCTCAAAAGATGAGGAATCTTACTCAGTAGATTGTAACATAGACTGAAGCATCTTTCATGAATGCCATCTGATCTTCTTCAATTTTCCGTTTCTACTTCAGTTTCCTGCTCTCTAGTGTATTCTACTCAGCAAACCTTACATTTTTTAGGAACACTTTCAGTAGGTTGGAGAAGAAAGGGCAGAAAAGTCAGCATCGACCTTCCACACTCTGAAATCTGGATCCAACCCGATTTTAGCAATTTTATTAATGATTCCATTCTAAAAATCATTTTCTAATCTTAAATTTGTCCCAAGCAATTCTGAAATATGAGTTTACATACAGAATATGTTTCCCCTTTATTTTCTTGTTAGTTAGTAATACTTCCTGAAAACAAATGAACAGAAAACCATTTGGATCTCCTCACTGGTATCGGAGAGAAAACCATTTCTCCAAGTAGAACACACAGAGCAGTCAAGTTGCCAATTTCCATTATCATTTTGGCCTGTCAGCTATTTGCACTGACAACCAAATTCAAACCTACTATGTAAGTGCTTCCATTATCCCATTAAAATAGGAAAGGTAGAGATTCTAAAGTTTTCTTCAGATGTAATCTCCACCTTTAATCTATCCAAACTGAGAGCAGTTAAGTATTCCCCCACTTTGAATTGCCTATATGATATCACCACATAATCACACATTATGTAATTCTAGATTGGTGAACATCCCTAAAGGACAAATTAAGCCAAAATGAATGGATATAATTGAAGCTGTAGATGATAAACAATTGCCATGAACATCAGCAAGAGGCATATTTTATTTCCCATATCACATTCTATTTTCCTAAAGTACTCCTAAACATTTGTCTTTTAATGTTCAGTACAGTCCTAAACTCTCCCTTTTAGAAATCTGTTTCTTCTCTAGAATGGCAAGGGAAGTTATGCCCAGTCCCACTTAGATGAATATTTAGCTATTGTATTGTTCTGAAATGTGATACTTAACACATACACATAGCTTTAAAGAACAAGATAGTTTAGAAGGAAAACCAGTAGAGAATGAGAGTAATATTCCTCAGGGCTAGTGAAAAATGAATTAAGTAGTGCCACGATTTCTTAGATTTAAAATATGTGAAGAATCAGTGTTATGGTTTCTGGATTCTCTTCAGATTCTACTTCAGACTACAAAAAATGTTTTATCCTATGCTCAAGCATCAAAACATCATTTCCTTCTACGTACTATTATTGTTTGAGAGGCTTACCATTTTCTGCACTTCTACTGTACTTATTCTTCCAACTTCCTTTTTCATTTGATCCACAGATTTCTGTGCTAAATTCAGATAGGCTTGGAGATGACTGCGCATCATGGCTAACCTCAAAGCACACATGAGAATTATTATCCACAACCTAATAGTATCAAATGTAGCTTCTGACATTCTGTAGATTAAAAAAGGAACATGATTTTCAGAGGTTATTCACAACTGTACGAACAAAAAAATCCTATTTTTTACAAGATGCCAAAAATACTAAAAGGAACAAAAAGCCATTCTAAATTCTGTCACAGAGTAAGAGAGGACTTTTAATAATACACACTCTCAACTTTGCAAACACTATGGACATATGTGGAGATGCTAATGATTATGTATTTTGTGAGGAGTGGGAGTAGACGGCAGAGAATGAACAGATGAATGAATGGATGCACGAGTGTGCAAACCTGTGAGAAAAATGAATAGCTGGAATATGGTTAAATGAAGAAAAGGAAAGGAATGCATTTCTCTCTGTGTGTGAGAAAAATAATAATTTAATGAAGGGAGATATAGACAGAAGACATGGCCATCTCACAGTGCCATTATATTTCTCTCAAGCATATTCCCACCAAAGAGATGTTCCTCTATATTTGATACACTAAGCTTAAAAACCAAGGCACAGGCTGTCTTTTTCTCCATCAATACAGCTAAAATTGTATTACTTTTCGGCATACAGAGGCAACAACATTGTCCAATATAGGTTTTCAAAAGCAGCTTACAAAGGCACACTCTCTTTTCCCAGTGGTGGATTCATTATGTAGTCCTTGGTAATGGGCTTTACCCACAATAAGACCATAAGCAAAGGTGCCAGGAAGTTTATGTGCAGCAGGGTTCTGAAATATCAAGAAACAAAATTGGTACATTATAACTCTTACAGAAAAATCTGTTATTGACGTCCCAAACTACCATATGTTGAAAGTAAGAAAAACAGATTATCAACCAGTTTATTACATGTCTACTCCAATAAGAATATTCTGCAACACTACAGAGGCTTTGTAGTAGGAATGCAGAGGTATGCAACGGCTAAGCAAGTTACAGCTATAACGATAGGTAGCTTAATGAAAGGCCAGCAATCAAGTTCAAAAACCATTAAAAGAACTGAAACAGTTCTAATTCAAACATTATACAGTAACAGATCTGTTAACTGGTTGGCGAAGAAGAAAACCTGATAAGTCAATTTGGACAGCAAACTAAATGGAATAATCCAAGTGTTCGTTCCGTCAGTATAATCCACTGAATCAATGGGAACTTTATACATCACCCCTCATATAAGTTCTGTTGATTTCACAGATTTACTTGTAGATAATGCAGGTGACATAAGAAAGTAACTCTTCCTTTGGGTTATATGTGTAAATGTGGCCATGTAGACCAAGTAACAATGCTAGAGATAAGTTCTGGCCACCTTCTTTCTGTGAGTATATCTGATAATTAAACCAAGCCTTCTTCAATGTGAATAACGAAGACATTTTACAGAAAAAGGCTATGCCTTTGTGTGATATATGATGGTATTTTATGTGTTATGTTTAATAATGTTTAATGTTTTATCAGGGGAGGGTTAATTTTGATGTTTTATACTATTTTTTATCGAGGGCATTGAATTGTTGCCAACACTGTTAACTGCCCTAAGTCCCCTTCGGGGTTGAGAAGGGCAGTATATAAATACCACAAAATAAATAAATAAATAGACCTAGGCTGACCAGCCAATTCCATCCCTGTCGGCACATCCTCCTAGATGGCTTTATAGCAGTCCTTCTCATCCCTTGTTCAGTCCTCAATCCCTTTTCCAGAATTTGGCAGCAATGTTGCTTACTACTTTAGGTACTTTAGGAAATACTTTGTTATTTCTGTTAAGTATGCTAAAACATATCTCTAGAATCTCAGCTTCTCACCTCAATTTGTAGTTTGTGTCAGTTTCTTAAAATTGCACAGACCATTGTGCTTCTGCTATGGCAGTCCGCTTGATGACAGATATCCGCTATCTAAATGCTCACCTTTAAATACCTGGGCATAATCTTATTTCTTTACATATCTTTTTAATGCAAAATACAACACCTTTTAGTTCCTCTCCTCCTTTATTCTCCCCCCCTTCATACAATGTTCAGAAAACATCAACTGGCAGTTTGGTTGGAAAAATAGAATAGTGCTGCATGAAAAAAATCAATAATAGCAGAGCAGAGCTATTTACATAATTTTGCTTACTGGGTGATTTTTTCTGTTGTTAAACTCAAAGCATCCAGATGCATCTGAGCCAATCTCAATCCAGGGAATGTTAAAAAAGCACCAATAAGGGAACAAAGAATAGCCAGGAAGAATTTGAATGTTACTTTAGAAACAGGACCCCTGGAGAAAAACAAACAAGAAAGAGTTATTGTTTTATTTTTTAACACTTTAATGATATGGGACTAGAGTATCAGCATACTTAAAAGAAACATTTTCAAAAAAACCAAAAGGTTTGGTGGATTAAGGGGAAATGGTTTGTTTTTATTAAATTTTCAAATCTGTGGTCTCTGATACTTGTTTTGCTTTACAGCCTGACACCAATTAACAGTATCATTTTAGAAAGCCACATATTATCTCCAGTTGTTACAACAATTAAAAGCGTTAACAGGTTTCTTGATAACAAATACTTGTGATAGGAGACATTGACTACTGTAAAAGGGTCTGCACTGTTAATATTATTCAGTTCTTCATGTTGTATTCAATTATTCCAGTTTTCCAGCACAGCAGACAGCACTGGTGAAATGGATTTCTCCTCTTTTGCCCATTACCTCCCTCACAACCCACAAATCTATCCTTCTGAACTGGGGCTCCTTCAAAGGAAGGGCAGAATTTGGGGAAGGAGCAAAAAAAGGGTCATCACATGAATGGAAGTTCATTTGCATAAGATGGGATCTAGTCCATTAGGTTATGAGCTGCTACTATCAGATGTACTGTTGCGCCCTCAAAGGAGATTACACTGTACTCTCCAAAAAAATCCTTCCACATAATTCCGTATTTAGAAGAATACAACAGGGATGTGAAAAGTTAAGTCCATACAACACATGTGTCCCCTAAACCTGGTTTTTGTTGCTTCCTGGCTCCCTTGGTATAATTTCTTTTTTTATTATTTAAAAAAATGCATATGTGGAAAGGGAGGAGGGCAAGTCAAATTCCTCACTGTCTTTAAAATCATGTAAGCAACACAAAAGGAGAGCATGGGTAACATTTTAACACAAAAATGCCACAACACTCTTGTGCTTTATACTTACTTGGATTCTAAACCTTGCTTTTCAAAAAACTGCACAGCACTTTCTGAAAAATTTGAGAAGCCTGCAGAGGGGGGAATTGTAGAAGGTAAGCATAGAACTAACACTGAACCCAGAACCCAGTTGCAGCACCCACTTTGTATAATGGCCCATAATGTGAGCAGCTATACGTTTCCCAGAGGTCTGCAGTGGCAAAGAAGAAAGGAAGGCAACATTATAACATTAGGAAGAGGGGGAGGCTGCTTCTCCAAGCAGTCTATTTCTCCTATGGCTGGCCTTGTGATGGAGGCATAGAGAAAACTCTGGAAAGGCCGGCTTGGACAGTCATCTGTCCGGTAGGAAAGGTGATTGTCCAAGCCAGTCTTCCCAGAGCACATTGCTTCTGAACATATATCACCTGTCGCCATGGTAGGCAGCTTAGATATCTCCTCCTGAAAATGACAACTTGCTTCCTTCACTGTTTCTGTGCCCATAGCCTTTTCCATGCTATATCATTGCTTATGCTGATGTAATTCTCAAAAGAATCTCTATCCAAATATTTTAGAATTTGTTATCAAATGTATGGCCATTTTTAATTCATTAATCAGTATACATCAATTTACTTATGAACAAGCTGCAATTTTGAAGGCATCCCTTCATTATCTCTATATTTCATAAATATCTGTATTAACTCTTTAAGAGAGCAAGTCACACTGAATAGAAATCAATAGCTAAGAACTCACTCATCTTGTAGTTCTGAAAACAACCTAAGCATAAACAATTTTCAGAAAACATTTTACAGGTCACATACAATGATGGGGAAAGGTTTAAGAAATCAAAATCAAAACAAGTTGAAAAGATGGAAAAAGTAAACAAAACAACAACAATTATGTATAGAATTGTGCACTTTTAAAGCTATTACCTGATTCAAGTCCAAATTCTAAATAGTTTTCTGTTACTATCAGAATTGTCATGGCTTTAACAAAGAAAAAGAAGCCAAAGGTTACACAGACTGATCTTTCACCACCTTCTTCGACCTTGAAGTAATGAGTGGTTAATGAGAACAATATTTTGCTACATAAGAAGAGTCAAGGGAAAAAAGTAGTTTCGGCCTAGCCTAGATAAGCTATCAATTTTAATTAAATTCTAAATCCAAATGCCAAAATACTATACAGGCAGTGTTATAAACATCTGACTTACAAAAAAGTCAGTTACAAATGGGAGTAGGACAACTGAAAGAGTTATTATGAGGAAAGGGTGTCTCCGCTGCAGCTTTATTACCTTATTTCCAAAGCAAGCCAAATTTTTCAAAATCCAATTATCACAGGGACAAAAAGTGAGGTGAAATTTTCTGAATAGGGGCACAGACAGGAAAACGAAGACCACAGGGGTGTTAACCTTTCCTATGATATCCAATGCTATAAAATATATATATTTGGCGAGAGTTACAGTTTAAAAATGTACCTGTTCCAACTTATAAACAAATTCAACTTAAGAACAAACTAACAGAACCTATCTTGTTCGTGACTTGGGTACTGCCTGTCTATGTTAGCTATATAGGGTAAATTATATTTCAGGGAGTCAGGAGTATCAGTGAATTGCAACACAATGGATGTGTTTAAATACAACAGCTCTCATTACAGGCAATATTAAACGGATGTCCAAAAAATGAGACAACTAGTACTATAGGTCCAAAGGGAATCGGGCTGGAAAAAAGCAATGCTAAAATTTCAGCTAGGCCATTTCTGTTTACAATGAGACAACTTCAAAAAGCAGTGCAGGGCATAGAAAAAGGAAATTGTTTGAAGAGGGCGGTAATAGAAAAATCAGACATAGGGCACTTAGAATAGCTCTTTTGATCCCAACTACAACATGGAAATAAATTCAATTTGAAAGGCCTACTACCAAGGCCTTGTTCAGAAATCAAGTATAAGATGAGGCATCATAACTACATTTGATTTCTCTTTCATTCAATTATATTCAAGACTTTTATATCAAATACCAAAAATTCAGTAGCAAGTAAGCAAACTTTGCTCAGTTGGATATTTAATTAATTTCACTTACTAAAGGACACTGAGAATTAAACAGATCTATTAGCTAATTATGAGTTTCAGTGTTTCTTATCTGAAGTTACACAACTGAGCAGCTTCATTTGCAAAGGCTGAACACAAAAAAGTAATGTTAAACCATGATCACAGTCTTTTTTCTTCTTCTCTCATTAATCACACTAGTATCACTTCCAAAAGACTAACATACTTTAAATGATAAAATAAAGACTTCTTTCTGTTATTGAAAATCAATAGAAACCTTCAGAACACTGACTGCTAATCAATTAGTGCAGATGTACAGCAATGAAATTAGACAAGTCTTTTAATACAAAGTCAGTGGTCAATGAGTTCAAACAAGTACATATATGAACTCCACCAGAAACCGCAACTCCAGTTTTCACTGTCATACATAGAATCTGTATTCAGGAATTAGATTTATGGTTTGGAATGTTTAAACATTGTTTTATAGCCTGAAGTAGGTGAACGATGACAAATTAACACTGACGAACCCTAGCTTTCATTACTAGGGTCTCTTAATGCAGCTGCCTGAAGCACTGGCTCTAAAAGCATGGGTTACTTTAATTATATATTCTAAAATACACAAACAATAGAAAGGTGCCCCCCGTGCCCACCCCCAGTTAACAACACTGTATTTTAGCATAGAGCAGGGATTTCAGCTCCCACAATATCTTACTACTGGATGGGAGATGTGATTAAAAAACAGAAGGAATCCTTTCCCATCCACTTCAGAGCTCTCCAAACCCATAAACCTTGAGAAAGAAAGAAAAAACTGACAGAAATGAGCCAAAATGGCATCTGAAAGCAACACTTCATCGTATCAAACACACAGAAATGGTGTGAGCCATGACAGCATTAGGGAATGGCCATTTCTTAAACAGAATTACACCAATGGACCCTAATCATAAGCTTCAAGCAATTATCAAGATAAATTTGACTGCACTCATTGGTGTTCAAATAGTACTAATATGTTTATTTTATCTTTCTTTTAACAAACTAATAATTTGAAATAATTTCCTAAAGTTTTTGAGAAGTTTTTAGGGCGATGGAGCTACCATATTAGGAAAACTTTGCAAAGATGACTGCAAATAACTGAAGTGGTTGTTAATAAGCAAGCAATGGCTTCCTTAGCTTCCTGTGTTTCTATATTATTTAATCTTTAAAAATGCACAAGAGTGCAGACCGAAGATAGAAACGGATGTTTATTCATTTATTTAAAATATGTATATCTAACAACTTCCCTGAAAACATTTAACAATATTTGTCACCACCACCCCATATTCCACAGATTAAATCCTGCCATTTTAAAAAGATTTTTGCCAAGCTTTTCTCTTTGACAGTAAAGCTACAGATAACCAGAGGCTGGCACATGCTGCGATCTTTTTACAAAGGAAAAGAAAAGTGCTATATATAGCTTACTGCTGGGGGTACTCTTCTACAATAGCTATCTGCACCTTTTAGTATATGGCATTTATAGGTATGACTTTTGCTGCATGCTGTGCCATATAGCCAGCTGTATACAGAAACCCTAATTTTATTGCAGCTCAGTTATTTAGTCCACATTTATATTTAGATTCAAATGAGAAAAAAACGCACATAGAACTGCTATGTTGGAATCCCATTTTTAGCACGTAATGATTTAGTACCTCATAACATTCCCTATGCAAATAATTACAAAACAAGCTGTAGGGCAAGATTTTGAAATCATGCCCTTGACAGATATACAGTCCACAAACAAGGACAGTTTTACAACATATCATACTATTGTTTAGTTAACTTGCTTTAACAATAAGGACATTAAAGCCAACTATCAGCATCTTGCAGTAACTCTGGGGGTAATCTTGATTCCTAGGACTATAAATATGTTTTATGCAACTTGCGTCAGCAACCAAATGTTATCATAAGAAATATTTATCAGTCTCTCAGTAGCAATGACTATCATTACAACTAGGCAGAAGAATATATTTGAAAAGAATGTATTGTGAGCACAAGAGCCAGCCAGATGAAGGATGCTGCTTCTAGAAAGCCTGCAAAAATGACCCTCTTTTATAATGTGGTGTGTTTGTATAATGGGAAAGAATATCATTGACCACTGACTTGGCATGGGATACTCAACAACTCTGCAAGGCACAATCAGCATATGCGAGACAGTGTAAGCATTCTTTAGACATTTGTTTCAACACTAGTCCTTCATAATAGTTAAGCAAAGGAAATTTATATTTACTGCAGAAAAGCTATTTAAGTATTATTACACACATAATAAAATAACGTATAAATAATTAAGACTGGGGTGGCCTTACACATGTAATTGGGACTCCAACTCAAATTAGCCCTAGCAAGCATGGCCAATGGTCAGACAGGATGCCATCTGCAGGTCAAGAACATCCACTTGCCGACAGCATCCCTTATCACTGTTCTACAGGAATGGTTTCATAATATTCCTATGTTACAATTTTTAAAAAATGTTTCCTAAGGCTTTTACAGACTGCTAGGCCAGCAATGGATTCAAACTGCAGGAAAAAAGATTCCACCTAAACATTAGGAAGAACTTCCTGACAGTAAGAGCTGTTCAGCAGTTGAAAATACTCTCCTTTTCTGGAGGTTTTAAAGCAGAAGCTGAATGGCCATTTCTTGGGAGTGTTTGTGCTTTTCCTGCAAACCAGGAGGTTGGACTGGATGGCCCTTGTGGTCCTGTTCAACTCTATGATTCTATCTTCTTTGATGAACAGATTAGCCAAAGCAAAGGATACATTGCAAAAGCCAGAACAAGCAGACACCAAACAATGCTGATATTCATTTCTTGTGAGGGCTTCATCCAACTGTAGTAGGCTTCAGTTACCAAATACACCACTGTAGCTGCAACTGTGAAGTCCACCAGCCACTGATATTCAGGAAAATAATGCAAAGCTGAAACAGAAAATTGTTGTTTTACATTAATTAAGTACACACACAAAATTTTCAAACATTACATCTACAACGGATGCTTTACATGTTCTAGAAAGTTTGTTCATATCTAAAATGGCTGTATTGTGGGGTTTTTTTTAATGTACACCCATCCAGGTTTAGACTGCTGGGAAGGCAAATTAAAAAGAGAAGTAAATACAATGCATCGGCTATAGCCATAATATTTTTGATAAGAGGAAATGCTGCAATCACATTATGTTAATAAAATGTGTTCATTCATATGAACATTCTACACAAAGTTAAACCAATGCTCTATGTGGTATAACATTGTCCAAAGAGAGTTCTTGTCTGGGTCTCAAAAAGAACTTATATCAGGACAACTTCTTCTTCTCCTTCTCCTTCTCCTTCTCCTTTTACAAAGTATCAAAAATTGGCTTTGGATCCTGGCCATGTAAAGCATGTCCTCTAATATAAAGTTACCAAAACCATTTTAACATCAGAATGACCAGTTTAAAAAAAATAAATTTAGTTTTTCAATGTATAGGAATACATAATGTTGAATTCAGGGCATTAATATTTGCTGAAACCTTAACAAGCCAAACAAGCAAGAATTATGTATCTCTTATGTAATACGACTGGAATATTCAGATGAATTAAACATTTAGCAGAATCAAATGAAAAACTTTGGCTTAAGAAGTAAGATTCCCACACTGTGACACTTGCAAATAAAAATACTTCCACCTAACCGAAGGATTTGTCAATGAGTTGTCTTTTTCAAGACTGCAAACATGGAGAAAAGGAGGGGAAGGTACTAACGGCAAAGAAAAAAAATATTTATGACTCCAATAATGAGTGGTACTAGCAAGGAACATAAGGATGGGGAAATCCAATATCTACTTTGTACCTATTAAACTCCTACCTAAATCATGATAGAGCATTTCATGTTGCCTGATTTTATTTATTTCTTTAGATCCACTATGAAAACTGAGTGTACATCCTATGTATGTAAAGTGTGTATGAATCCTGAATCTTTTTTCTCTGTGTATTAATCATGAAATGTCCTAGTTTCACAGAAAAACAAATATTTTCAATATAGCAGGATTTATAACTCCTTTCATTATGATAAATTTAGAAAAATTCAAAATTGTAACATTATATATTATATTGTGGTCACATCTTCTTACCTAATGCATCTATTTCAGTGATAGTTTTTGTCTCCAGACGAAGATCAATGTCCTTAGGAATGGTTAATGGTTTATTTTCAATGTGACCATTGTATTTCCTGTAGAAGCACACAGATATTAAAAACCACACCAAGGTTGTCTCAACTCCTACGTATACAGTGTGATCAAAGCTACCAAATTATTAATTCAAAGTAAGACTTAAATATATAATCTGAGTCACAGAAGAACAACCCCCCCCCCCCAAATTTGTGCAGAAAAATATTGGAAAGTAGGCCGAACATAAAGTACTGTTTTCATGAAAAGACAGGAGGCAGCAGAGGAAGTAGTACCAAGCCTGGGCTAGAGGCATACAGCGAGGCAAACATTCTTCAGCCTCATCTGCTCCGCTAACATGTAAATGCAGCAATAGTATGTGTGTGTGTGTGTGTGTATATCTCTCTATATAAAAATCAAAGTCTGTTTGTCTATACCACAAAGGCTGTTGCTAGGTGAAGGACTGGCCCTCTGTGATGTCACTGGATTAGTGGTTGCCAAGTGAAGTGGCCCTCTGTGATGTCACCGGGAAAGAAAGGTGACTTGTATATGTGGAAAAGGGAGAAATAGCTACAAAGAAAGCCATGTTGCCATGGAGACATTGTGAGGTAGGCTCTCTCAGCTGGAGAAGGGAGGAAAGGGGAGGGATGGAAAGATAAATAAAGGAATGGAGAAGGAAGGGACGGAGAACAAGAAAAAGGAGTGAAGGAAGAAAGAAAGGGAGAAGCAAAGAATGGAGACTAGAGGGACAGAGAGAAAGAGATTTATTGGAACCTGCCTGAGAAGCAGTTTCAGAGCAACAGCTGAGAGGGTGGCAAGACCCAGGTGCCACGCTGACACTCTTAGGTATTGTGATGTGGCAGGCCCATGCTCCCTAGAGGCAATGGATAATGAAGAATGCTCACTTCTTGGTGAAGTTGCCACTACGTCCCCTTGGAGCCTAATGCTTTTACATGCCAGAAGTTTGTAAATGGAGAATAGAACATGTTCAAAGACCTTATAAAATTGATAGAGATAGCAAACACAGCCTACAGTTGGAAAACAGGTTGAAAAAGGAATTCCTTGTCCAATTTGTTTTCCTACCTATCTTTCTTGCTTTTCCCTTTTTGTTGTTTTCCTGCAAGGATACGTAGCTCTTCTTCTGTGGGATGGAGGTACCATCGCAAACTAAAACATATCAATGAAAAAGGCGTAAAAATTACAATTTTCAACAGACTGCACATCCAAATACTCCCTTTTCAATTACAGTAGAGTCTCACTTATCCAACACTTGCTTATCCAACTTTCTGGATTATCCAACGCATTTTTGTAGTCAATATTTTCAATACATCGTGATATTCATAAATACAGTAATTACTACATAGCATTACTGTGTATTGAACTACTTTTTCTGTCAAATTTGTTGTATAACATAATGTTTTGGTGCTTAATTTGTAAAATCATTTGATGTTTAATAGGCTTCTCCTTAATCTCTCATTATCCAACATATTCGTTTATCCAACGTTCTGTCGGCCCGTTTACGTTGGATAAGCGAGACTCTACTGTAGCAAAATTTTTCTATATATTACCTTCTAGTATGTAGGCCCAATAATAAGAAACAGTTTATATAACGGGACTATTACAGCTGCTGGATGTCTTCAGGACATTTCCAATTTATGGCAACACTATCACAGAGGTTTTTTTTTAGTAAGATTTGTTCAAAAGGGTTTGCCTTTGCCTTCTTCTGAGGCTGAGAGTGCGACCTGTCAAAGGTCACCTAGTGGACTTCTATGGCCAAGAGTCATAGTCCAACAGTCAAACCACTACAACATGCTGGTTGTCTGTACTTGGATTAGTTTTGTATGTGTAAATCTATAAATAATTTGAGACCAACATGCATAGAAAACATTAATAGAAGTTCCTTTAAAAATATTAGCAGCTCAATTGACAAAATTCAAACTTAATTTTAAAGGCATTCAATAACTAAGAAAGCTTCTTTCTGGTTCCTGGGGATAGAGTATCCACATTCTTTTCCCTCTCAGCTTCAAGATGTCTATCTACTGACCCATTTTCTGTATTTCTCTTCTATCAAAAAACTACTGGAACCAACACTACCCATTCTAAAATCAGATTAAAATTGGAGAAGAAAGGATAGCTAAGGTATAACTATTTGCATATCCTATTATTTACAGTAATGACGTTGGACAGACATCAGGAATGGCTACCAGCAACAGTCTAGATGTCTACTATGGCACAGAATTAGGAAGAGAAAATTTCTAATCCTAACATCCCACCTCTTTCAAAGCAATCGAAACCAGCCTAAAACTTATATCCTGAACTTCCAGGATGTGAAAACCAGTAGTCATTTCTCAGTCTATTTTGGGTCCCAGCAGTTCGCCATCCCTGAGTTAAACTATATGACACCATTGCAATTTCTAATATTCTATTTCCATCAGACATTCATGAGCTGTTGTTAAATTCTTGAAGGATTCTATAAAAAACAGCAAGGAGGCTATTATAACATTTAGCAATCTCTCTTTCTATACTTTACTTCCATATGTCTTCTCTGGTGAACAACGATATGGATTGAAAAGCAGTTACTGGGAAAGAGTGACAAGCCCACACAATCCTATGCATTTCCTACCCAGTCAACCAGCTCTCAAGAATTGTTCAGTATATCTAAGATTCACTCATCAGTTCTTGTTGAAACAGAAATTTACATTGAATATAAAGGCCATCAATTATGTGTTAATGATGCTGTAATACAGTAGGAACTATATATGTGTAAGTCTAAAAATTATACTAAAACAAATCCCCTCCAAAAAAATAACAGGTCAATTTATCAAACTGTCAATGTATATACCATATCTCAACTGTTATCAAGAAGTAGAGTGGTGAAAGCTTAGTCTGTTTTGGGAAAATCTTTTTTAAAAACCACTGCTCTATCCCTCTGTTTTCTTGAATGCATGGGCAGGAAATGAAAATGGCAGCCAGGAGCAGCTGACATTTCTCCCTCTGCAGAATGACCTTCAACCTATCCATGAGTCATATAAAAATCCATAGTTTTGGTCCCCAAACATGTTGTCAGTTTATACATGGGTTGCCTTATACATGGGAATCTGTGGTGCGTGTGGCATTCTTAAATCAGCATATTAATTTATTTCTTATTCTGGAAATTCAGAACATTTATACTAACAGAAAAGTACCAAACAGAAGATAGTGTTTCTAAAATATGACTCCTCTTTATGAACTCTTTCTTGATAAAGGTATGTACTTAAAGAACACACTCAGATAGAAATTCATGACTAATCCTGAAGACTTTGGGGACTAGCTGGTAGCTAAAATATAGTTGTTGTTTAAAAAAAAGAAAGAAGAAAAATTAAGGAACATGGGGAATTTAATTATCTTGAATGTTATTTTAAAGTTACTAAGGAATTTGTCACAAATAGTATGGTTGTCACTAATCATTATTTTGTTCTGAATAAGCTATCTCCTTTTTTTCTAATTTAAACTCTGATTTTCATCAATATAAGGTATAATTGTTAATTATAGGTACAGCTATGCAAGAAATATATTTGCACATTATTTAAGTACTTAAACAAAAGATTGTTTCTGCAAAAATGAACATAGCACCTGTCAAGAAGTCTACTACATCAATGCATAATGCTAATCTTTAGATGAGACTTCAAATGATTTAAAGCTACCATTCTATTGAGGACTCAACTTTCCAGATCTACCCATCACTGTAATTTGTATCCAGACAAGCTTAGACATATGATACAATAGGGCAATTACAACAAGGAGTCCTAGGACACCTTATGGTCTTATCAAATTTATTATGGTGTAAGCTTTCATGGGCCAGAATCCATTTTGTCAGATATTCAATTTGTTCCTCTTATCTTACCTGCCACTACAGAGAAGCCACCGGGCCAGAGAGTAGTGAGGTATGATCTTCTGTATAATACTAGCCATCACCATGGTAACCACCAGCTGCACACCTATCACACCCTGTGGAAGAATACGCAGGTTAAAAATGCCGAAGAAACTTTGCTCTTTCGAAGCCTGATTTCCACAACAGCTCTAAAATGAAATTTTATATGCCACAATTTTATTGTAACTGAATTTATGTTAATTAAATCCAATCTTCTTGGAAAGGCATTGATGAAGGTTTCAAAAATATGGCCTTTTAAGGAATAAGCCTACACATTTACCTGTTCGTTCACTGCAGCCATTCCAAAAACATCCGCAGATTACATAAATGCTGACATTACTTTTTTAAAATGTATATATTTTTAAAGGACACTGTACTGTATTTGACTGAAAGGCATCAGTCCAAGGGCCAACCCAGACACTAAGGGTGCATCTGCACTGTAGAATTAATGCAGTTCGACATAATTTTCACTGCCATGGCTCAATACTAGGAAATCATGGGAGTAATTGTTTTACAAGATGCCAGAGTGCTCATGCCTCACGAAACTACGACTCCCAGGATTCCATAACATTGAGCCATGACAGTTAAAGTGGTGTCAAACTGTATTAATTATACAGTGGATATGCAGTCCAACCCACCGGATCAATTGGGCAAGGCTTGCAGTTCATCACTGCTCTGCAACAATTGTTTGAAGGTTTATCTCTGTTCTTAACACGCATTTTGGAAATGTGTAACCAAGCAACATACTTCTGAGACACATGCCCAGTACACCTGGAGACGAATTCTCTCTGGCCAGACAAAATACCAGCCTATACTAGCTCTTTAAGAAAATAATGCCATTATTTATCTGTAGCTTCTACCTGTGGCTTGTAATGGTTCAGGTCCTGCTTATCTTTGTGACCATATCTCCCTCTATAAACCAGCAAGCTGTAAGATTTGCTGGGGAGGCCCTTCTCTCCCGCCTCTGTCACAAGCACGGTTGGTGGGGACAAGGGAGAGGGGCCTTCTCATTGGTTGTGCCCCCCCCCTCCCGGCTCTGGAACTCTCTCCCAGGGCGATTAGATTAGCCCTTACTTTGTCCACTTTCTGCAAAGACTTGAAAATTCAGATGTTCCAATGTGCCTATGAATAACAGTTTAGGTCCCGACTATGACAGCCCAGCCTTAATTTATTGGTTTGGTTTTCCTACTCTTTGATTCCAGACCTGGCCGTATTGTTTTGCATTCTGCACAAGCTTTGCCCTTCCGTCTCAAATCTGAACATGCCCACTTTCTCCATTTACTGGTTGTGATGTTGATGATGTATGTTATGGTGTTGTTACTTTTCCGGTTTAAATATTGTAATTATATTGTTTATATTTATATGTTTTTAATTATGTAACTCTGAATACCATGTTTACACTGGGCTTGGTCCCCATGTAAGCCACCCCAAATCCCTTCGGGAAGATGGTGCCGGGTTGTAAGAATAATTATATATTATATTATTATTATTATTATTATTATTATTATTATTATTATTATTACTTTTCATACAAAAAACATATGTAGCATTTACACTTTTAAGATCAGAATGTTCTGTTTCCAGGGGACTATCAGAAAAGAAGGTCTAATGAAATAAGCCATGTATTCATTAAGCAGTAAATTGTTTTAATGCTACTGAACCACACCTGAAGCAAAAGGAAGAGGCAAGGAATATTATTCTTATTCTTATTCCTTGTAAAACATAACCAGGGGTTCCAAATCAACTTTTGTGGATTGGAAATAGTGAAGATGTATGTGAGAGTTCCTTTTATCTCACATCTTTCTATACAAAAACCAATTACTGCAAAGGATAATTGTATACTTCTTTATTTCTACCTAATTGCATGGCATGACAACAGTTGGCTATTCACCAGAGAGGTTAGTCTTGAAAAATCTTCATTATAAATCTTACTTCAGTTCATCCCTCATTCTGTATATCACTTTCTTCAACTTAAAGCAGGTGTGAAAAAGTGACAGTGCCCAAATCATCCTCCAATGATTGAGTATTATACAATTGGGAGTAACAGACACAAAAGAGGGATGATGCTCTGAAACCAACCTATCATTAAATGAACTATCTATCATACTATTGAGCTAACAAAGGACTGAACATGCAAAAACAAATGAAGCAACTATTTAGGGGTCAGAGCTGTAGGAAAATAATTCAAACAGTAGAAAATGAAAGTTCTAAAAAATAAGCTAAAAATAAGCTAATGAAGATGCAACATCAGATATACATACGTGTGTGTGTATATCTGATGACATAGTAGATGAAGAAAGCACAAATAATCCAAACCAATGGACAGTGCAAATGTTTTCTGTAATCATTGACCAGTAATATCTGAAAATGGTCAAGTCAGGAGTAGCATTATACAATTCCGTATTTTCTTGAAAATAAGCTTTAATTTTCTAAATGTTTCTTAAGCACTTCAGAGGTTGTTAGCACTAGCAAACAATTCTGTGTTTATAAGCTGTAATACTTCTGAGAAGCAGTGTACGTAACTTGCTGCAACGATGCTTCAACCACAATGTGTCATTGCTGCCATGCTGGCTCTGTGTAGCACTGTCATTTGTTCCACATAAGAAGTGGTCAGTGATATGTCAACACTGTACAATGCATAATCATTCACTCTAATAAAGATTAGTGAAAGTACAAGAAAAGTAGATGTTCAATTTTGCAAGCGTAAAGAATTTAAATTGGACAGGTCTGGCATCTTAGGACTAATATGGTATGCTGAAGATCAGGATACACTGGAGGAAAAGAAAAAATTAAATTATCCCAATTGGAAAGTAATTTGTTCACCATCCAGTTCTAAACACTATTACAGAACACAATGACAGTCTTCCCACTAAGAGGCACTTGACATTGGATAAGGAAACTGGATTGCATCAGCGATTCACATCATAAACATATGAAGTATGCCAGAGAGATGGCACTCCCTTAAACTTCTGCCACCACCATCCTAAAACAGATGGTCAATTACTACATAACGAAGTCCAACAAACTTATCTGTCCACAACCCAAGGCTGTAATTAAAGATTACTTAAAGTTAAATCATACTTAAAATTAAAAGAGACACATCACTGTGCTAGCATATCTCCCCCTTCAGCTCAGAAGAGAAAGCATGCTAGACAATTAAGCAAACTGCCTTTCTTTCCTCTTGGCTTCTGTAGTTACAATCATTGCTTCCACTAGATTCAGTATATATCCGTTCGTCTTGCTATAAAACAATGGCAGCTACTCAACACCAAGTTTAGAAAATAAAGTACCCAAAGCCAATGTCATGACATGCTATTTTGTGTTCCACAGTCTCTTGTCATGCACATCACGATCAATGTTACACTACACTCTAGGACAAGCCCCAACCTTCACTTCAAACAGAGATCCAGGAAAAAAATGAGGATCAGCCCCAGATTTTGATAGCAATCTCTATCCCTCAACCAAGTTTCAAGATGGTAGCTCTTTAAATAGTGCATTAACAAGTTGCTTGTATGTACATGCATGCCTTCAACTTTCCTATTGACTTATAGCAACCTCATAAATTTAACACGACTTTCTTAGGTAAGGGACATGCAAAGGTGGTTTTGCCAGTATCTTCTTCTAAAATGTTTGTTCTTGTGTGACTTCAAATTGTTTCCAACTTATGGTGACCATAAGATGAAACTATCACAGGGTTTTCTTGGAGAAATATTTCAATGAGGGTTTGCCTTTGCTCTCCTCTGAGGCTGAGAGAGTACATCTGCCCTAGGTCACCCAGGTTGTCATTGCTGCACTATTTACATATTTGATACAGATATGTGTCCTTTATGCCATTTATCCCAAGGCAGAGTGTATTTGATAAAACTATACAAATTCATAAAAAACAGAAGTAACAAATGAACAACAAAATGAACCCAATATACAATTAGAAAACATCAGTTAACATAGTACAGTCCTTTAATTTCCATGTTTAAAACTCTAACATCCTTCCAATAATTTTTTAAAACATGAATTGGTAACTTTCCTGAAAATATCTCAACCTAATTCAATATTATTATTAATAATAAAATACTGTACACCATTTCCCCTTCTTAAGCCAGGGTTAAAAAAAAAAAAACACAGATGCCAGGTGTACAAAAATGCTTTCCTTTGCTGTCACCTACTGAATGGTAGTAGCATTCAAAAATGAGTTTCAGTTGAAGATCTCAGTGCACAGAAAAGCTAATATCAAAGACAATCTTTAAGGAATCTGTGATGGGATTAGACCTTGAAATGAGCCTAGAAATATAATTTAAAATGAGAGAAATGTCATTATATTAACCTGTCCTAGTTCAAAATCACAGCTTCTGCATTTTGAACTAACCACAGTTTATCTTCAAGGAACTCCTACAGGCAAGTTATTGCAACAATCCAAACAGGTTGGTGTCAAAATGTGGTCCAACGTTGCCAGATTATATCCAGGTGAGGCTGCAATTGTAAAACTACCTCCTGCATCAGAGAAACTCCCTGCCACAACTGGCAGAACTGCATTCCCAAGCATTGTACCTGGTCTTCCACAGGGGCTGTAACTCAAACCAGAGTATGTTTAACTTCCCTTCTAAGAAGGAGGTTTAAATAAAGAGAATCTGAATTTGTGCAGCCAATCACTCAAGCAAAATTCTCAATAAAAAGAGCTGGAATTCTAAGTACAAAACCTGAATAGTTTATATTTAGGAGTGTTTCTATGACCACTTCCTTCAAGGTAGCAAAGACCACCACTTCCTGAAAAGAGGCATTAAATAACTTTAGGATCAAGCCTATCAAGACCTTTTTTAAAATTACTGAAACATAAAAAGGGTTGAGCACTGAAGTGGTAGGTTACATCCCTCTGAGAACCTTGTCTACATCTCTAGGTACAGCAACAGAAAACAATGCAGTACTTTCTGCATGCATTTAATGAACAATTTCAAATATAAATCTAAGAGTTTGTCTACAAATGGCTTGACTGATACCCCAAGTCTCACTGGGACATCCAAGGACTTCTGGTCAACAATGCTGGGTAAAACCCATTAACATTAATTTACTTTGGATTAGAAGCTGGGAAATGCTCCAGAGCTTTGGCAGAATCCCAGAGCAGCATGGCACTTTGGGTTTGATGTGGACACCTGGGTTGACTCTGAACTGCCCCACTGTCCACATGGCCTGGCACCACCATCCCCTTTTTGTGTTTTCCATGGAGCAGAGAAAATGGAATAGATTGGTCCTGTGTTGCCCTCTCACCACCAGAGCAGATGGCCCAAGTGCTCTGGATTGTTCCTCATCATTGGCTATCATCTTTGGCGATATCAGCAAAGGCATCTGTGTGACCAGGGAGCAGGTGGAGGATGACTTGGGATACTCTCTGGAGCTCTGTGTCAACTTGGCAATGGCAAAAGAGGACCACTACGGTAAAGTGACAACCATGCTGTGGGATGCAGACAGGGAGTGGATCCACTCTTGGGCATAAACTAGAGTACTGCTATTCCAGACCAGACTTGAATTAAATGGCTTACATACATAAGCCCTAAAGCATAGTAGATGTCACCAATTTAATTCTCAGAAATTTTGCAAGTACATTACAGAAATAGGGTGTTTCCAAAAGATGTGCCTGATTTGAAATCACTTGGTAAAGGTAAAAGTTTTCCCCTGACATTAAGTCTAGTCATGTCCGACTCTGGGGGTTGGTGATCATCTCCATTTCTAAGCCGAAGAGCCGGCTTAGACACCTCCAAGGTCATGTGGCCGGCATCACTGCATGGAGTGCCGTTACCTTTCCACTGGAGCGGTACCTATTGATCTACTCACATTTGCATGTTTTCGAACTGCTAGGTTGGCAGAAGTTGGGGCTAACAGCGGGTGCTCACTCAGCTCTCCGGATATGAACCTGCAACCTTTCGGTCCACAAGTTCAGTAGCTCAGTGCTTTAACACACTGCGCCACCAGGGGCTCCTTGAGATCACTATATATTTGTAATTATGAACTGGCCATGAATGAAATGCTTACCATTTGAAAGGGTGGCAAAATGAGTTTTAAACTATTACCACTAGATACTTCTCCCAGTGCACAAACAACCCTAGCCTCAGTCATTCATATTATGGTGACCCTACAACATAAAGTCTAATGAGATTTTCTCCATTTGCAGAATTATTTTTTAGATTTGATTCTGGCTTACAATAGTGAAAAAAACTTGATAACTCATTAAACCATTTGTAACTTTTTATGTAATTGTAACATGTTGCTATTGAAAAAAAATATGCTGCTTTGAAATTTGGTTCATTATTTTGAAACAGCCTGTAGTTCAGTGGGGAAAGGTCAAAATGTGTGTATGATGTCCCAGCTAGGTCCAACCTGGCAGAAACAGGAGATTGTGCTTGATTCCTCCTACAGCTAAAAGGTTAAAGATAAAAGGAGGGTCAAAATTTGAAAAGTCAAACTTGAAAGGTTTTTTTGGGATTATATATACAGGTTATTTGTGCATGCATTATTCACAAGCAGCATTTGGGACCCATACCCAAATTTCTATAAACCTTTAAGAATGCACTTTTAGAATGATAAACAACCCTACATGGTCATGATCCATCAAATAGGATGGGTTACACAAGCATTTTCCTTCCTTTCTGAACTCAAAATACAGGTGATCTTAAAACTTTTTAAAGCAATGTCAGTAGTGCTGATTAAGCCAAGTTAGAAATTCTTGTTCACCAAAATACTGGTAAATCACAAAGTTTACCAGACAGCAAACATGACTTTACTGTTTACAAAAACTATTTATATTGGCTATATCTATTCTATGTTATAATAACACTGTGTAACACTTTTTTATTCCTGGATTATAAATGTCATTTCCTAATTGGTTCTATCATAAAAAAAACATTTTAAAGGTTTATTAAACTGCAAAAACTTTGTTTTTACAGGACATCCTGCAGCACATTTAACAAGAGTCAAATTATAAGAGGACTTCTAGGAAATGACTTATTTTGCTTATTCAAGGGCAAGAAAATTGATTGTATAAACGTGACTTAATATTTATTTAAGGAACAGCACTTGCTTTGAAAAGAATTTGACATTTACATTGTAACAATATCTAGAGACCAGCTGGTCTGGAGTTACATTATATTAGTATAATGTTTCTAGATAAGCATAGGGCAGTTGACAAAGTAGATTAAATATGAAGGACAGACAGAAAGCATGAAAATCAAGATTAACAAGGAGAAGTACGTGCAAGTAACTAAATGGTAAATGGAACCAAAGTGGCTACCTCTTCAAAAACTGGGGGGGAAATCACTACAGTTCAGGACCTGCTTATCTCTGTGATCGCCTCCTCCCCTATGAACCCACATGGGCCTTGAGATCTTCTGGGGAGGCCATTATTGCGCTCTCGCCTCTGTCTCAGGTGTGGTTGGTGGGGACGAGGGAGAGGGACTTCTCGGTGGTAGCCCCTTGGCTCTGGAACTCCCTCCCCAGGGAAATAAGACTGGCCCCTTCCCTGTCCACTTTTCATAAGCACCTTAAAACGTGGCTGTTTCAATCCGCCGCCTTCGAATAAATTGTTCCAGTCAGATGTTTAACTTGTTATAAATGCTCCACTTTATCAATTTCCCTCATTCTTGTTGATTTTTAATTCTTTAATGGAGCCCCCGGTGGCGTAGTGGATTAAAGTCTTGTGACTTGAAGGTTGGGTTGCTGACCTGAAGGCTGCCAGGTTCAAATCCAACCCAGGGAGAGCGTGGGTTGGATCCCTCTATCAGCTCCAGCTCCGTGCGGGGACATGAGAGAAACCTCCCACAAAGATGGTAAAAACATCAAAACATCCGGGCATCCCCTGGGCAACGTCCTTGCAGACGGCCAATTCTCTGACTCCAGAAGCGATCTGGAGTTTCTCAAGTTGCTCCTGACACGAAAAAAAATTCTTTAATGAGACTTCCTTGCCTTCCCTGATCACCCCTTTATTATTTCCTCGAGCATCACGCAGAGTCTGTACAAGCCCACCCCTACACATTCCGTACTATGTTTGAGTTCTAGCATTTGATATGTTCTATGCTGTTTTATATTGTCTTATATTGTTTTTATTGTTTTATATTGTTTTAAATTATTAATTGTATTTTAATGTATGTTGATGTTGGGCTTGTCCCCATGTGAGCCTCCCCGAGTCCCCTTGGGGAGATGGGAGCAGGATATAAAAATAAAGTTATTATTATTGTTATTATTAAAAACAATAAAAAAAATCACTACAGCACAATTATTGTGTGTTTGGGACCAGTATCCTCAATTTCATTTATCCACGTTTTACAAACTACATATGTCCTCCCATGACACTGTCTAAGTTCTCTAGGTATTCTTGAGCCCGAATCTCTTCATATCAATAGTGTTTACTATTATCCATGGTTCTGCATATTCATACTAAGTTTGGGAATGTATCCTACATGGACATGGGGTCATACTGTATTTTGTAAAAAATAAATTTAGCACTCTTGCGCAAATTTGCCATACTACGTTCGAGACTTAGTAGGAAAGCAAAAATGCAGCATTAGGAGCTTCTGTAAGTTCAGAACCTCAGGACTGGATAACAAAGTTTTCCATACCTACAAAACTTACATACTATTGATTCTCCATCATGAGAAGGTGTTATTTTCATTAAGGGCTACATTCTTTGATGTGTATGAAGCACAGGAAATGTAGAACAGGGCTGAAAGAATTTGGCTGAAACCAGTTCACTGTCTACTGCACAGTTAACTGCCCAAAGACGGACAATTGCACCTATCAGAGCAACAAAATGATCTCATACAGAGGACTCCTGAACATAGGCTAAGGGTGGCAGCAAGCAGGACTGAAAACTACAGGTTGTCCTCTTCAGTTTTATATAAGGAATGGAATTTGGATACGGCTTTTAACTTTTTCTTTTAATTCTGTGTAATTTGTTAATTATTGTTCTTACGAAATGGGTTTTTTATTGTTGAATGGGTTTTTTTTATTTATTGGAATTGTTAAGTTTATTGTGGTACTTTTATGGCATTTAATGTTTGCCTTCTATGTTACGAACTGTCCTGAGTCTCCATGAGGAGATAGGGCGGGGTAAAAATAAAGTTTTACTTACTTACTTACTTATATGAAAAGATAAGTCAGAGACAGATGCAGATTTACACAGTATAGAAAAACATGATAAACTAACTTCTAATGCACAAAAGAGCTATCTAATTTTTTCTATACAAATTGTATACGCATCACACACAAATGAAATTTGACAAGCTAACAATGCATATAGAGTTGTACATACTTACAGTATTAGTATATGATTTGAGTATTTGACACAAACTGTTACCTACCATGCACAGAGGTATAAGGTATTAAACCTGAAGAAATGAACAGCTTCTCTTCTTAACACTGCCCCAAAATTTACATAATAGTGAAAAAAGGAGAAAATTAAATCCTGACCTTTTTTATTAAAAAAAATGATAGACATGTAAACTGATTTACATTGTTTAGAAACCAGTGGTAACCTTGAGTTGGAAATCTGCTATCTGCCTCTTTACTCTGCTAAAATGTGTCACATTTAGAACTCAGAATGAGTTCTAAAACTAAACAGATCCTGACAGAACTCACTAGACTCCAGGTATACAGGAGTGTTTCCCATTATCTAAACCAATGGAACCAAATAAGCAGTTGAGAAGACTGCTGCTTAGTGACCTAGTTTCTGAAATATCACTGGCTAAGAGGTTCTTACTTAAAGTACGATAACTCATGTTGTTCATGCAACATTTATCATGCCTACATTAAGAAGTTTTGCCTCTAAAAATACTATGCTGTAAGAATTCTACGGCTCTTCCAATATTCGCAGCAGCATGGAAGCCTTTCAGTAGCTCCAGAAACTCCCAAGTCACGGAAGAGAAGCTGAAACCAGAGCGTTTGCCCATTCCAACATCAGCCCAGTCCCCAATAGAGCAACATTAAAATGAAAGGAGCTCTGATGAGACACTGTCTACAGAGACGTTGCCCAGGGGACACCCAGATGTGTTACCATCCTGCTGGGAATATGTTCTCAAGTTGCTTCTGACACAATAGAAAAGTGTGTTATACTTTGTGTTTCCTTGTTTAGGGTGTTGTGATTTACTTTATTTCACTAGGAAACATCCAGTAATGCCCAAGTAGATTTTGGTTCAGGTGATTCTCAGATTTACCCTCTGCCTCCTGCATTGCAATCTATTTAAGAATTTCCAAATTTGCCTCAAAGGATTTCCCACTCTGAGAAAGGTCCCGTAGAAGGAGGAAGAATCTATTCTTTCAATAGTATCTGTACTGGATGAACACGAGTAGATTTCACTCATAGTTTTTATAGAAGGAAATTAGGTTGGTATTATTTGATGCAGGGCGGAATATGAATTCTATAAAGAGTCAGACACACAGTTTCCCTAGGTCATAAACAAGGCCTCATTCAAATTGTTTGTCCTAACTACAATAAACCCACTGAATCAATGGGACTTATGTAAGTGTTGGCTTACCATTTGGCAACTGACTAAGCCTTACTGACCAAGAGCCAAAAGAACTGAAGCATGGGTCACTGTTAGGGTGGAATGCAAAAGGACACTAATTGCAGCCTCAAAGAAAGAGAATGGATGGACGACAGATAAAACTTTTCAAGCAGTTAAGAAAAGTCTAGAAGCAAAAGTAAAAAGTGACAGAAAGATTCAGAATCTCAAAATCATTAATCAGAATTGAGACTGGAATCAAGGAGTCAGAAGACGACTATGACGTGGAAGGACAGCTATGAAGGAACAAGACAAGTTCCTGAAGTATAAAGATATATTAGTGCAGGGGTCCCCAAACTAAGGCCCGGGGGCCGGATGCGGCCCTCCAAGGTCATTTACCTGGCCCCTGCCCTCAGTTTTTATAATAGAATATTTTATATCAGTTTTAATAATATAATATTGTATATACATATAATATTGATAGAAATATTATAATGTAATACAATGTAATACTAATAATAATACCATATAATAATATTAATTATATACTATATATTACATGTAATATTACTAATAATATTACAATATAGTGGTATAATTCAATATAGTAATATATAATGCTAATATTGTTCTATGCTAATAATATAATATATTGTATATAGATATAAATTGTAAGCCGCTCTGAGTCTCCTTCGGGGTGAGAAAAACAGGATATAAATGTAGCAAGTAAATAAATAATAAATAAATAAAATTTTGACTTAGGTTCGCCCAAAATCTGAAATGACTTGGAAGGCACACAACAACAATAATCCTAATTAACTTGACTATCTTGTTGGCCAGAAGCAGGTCCACACTTCCCATTGAAATCCTGATTGGTTTGAGTTGGTTAAAATTGTTTTTATTTTTAAATGTTGTATTTTTCTTTGGTTGTTGTTGTTTTTGCACTACAAATAAAACATATGCAGTGTGCATAGGAATTTGTTCATTTTTTTTCTTCAAATGATCATTCAGCCCCTCAACAGTCTGAAGGATTGGGGACCGGCCCTCTGCTTTAAAAGTTTGGGGACCCCTGTATTAGTGGATACTAAAATTAGGATTATTTATGCCATTGTATTTCCAATTTCTATATGCAGTAGTGAAAGTTGGGCATTGAAAAAAGCTGTCAGGAAGGAAGTCAATTAATCTGAAATGTGGTTCTGGAGAAGGTTGTGAACTGTTAAAAAGACCAAGAAATGAGTCCAAGCCTAAGCTCATCCTAGAAGCCACGATAACTAAATAGTGACTATTGTACTTTGGACACATCAAGAGAAGACATGACTCACTAGAAAAGGCAATAGTGCTTGCTAAGATAAAGGAACCCAATTAGGTTGGTGCTGGCAGAAGGACAGTCATTTGATGGGCTGGAAAGTTGTCTAAAATTTGGTTGGCTCCTTTGAAGAGACAAGAGGTTGAGAGAAGGGATTGGGAGGAAAAGAGTAGAAGGAGATCAATGGGTTGGAAAACGGTTTAAAATTGGGCTTGCACTGTTGGAAGGTCAGAAGATTGAAAAGGACGGGATTAGGAAGTGGAACTAATTAAGTGGCAGCTACAAACTCATGAATAATCTAATCCGCCAATGGGGGGGGGGGGGGGTGACTGCAGTTGCTGGTCATCTCTCTTGACTATTGAGTCATCCAATATCTAGGTGATATACTGCAACTAGCCACAGTAATTTTGTTTACTTATCATGGCTAACAATCTTTGACAAAACTAGCTATCCCATACATTCCTGAGAAAAGCAGAAATTT
The DNA here is from genome assembly GCF_035594765.1 of Anolis carolinensis. Classification (NCBI taxonomy): domain Eukaryota; kingdom Metazoa; phylum Chordata; class Lepidosauria; order Squamata; family Anolidae; genus Anolis; species Anolis carolinensis. Next base: position 281,583,779 of record NC_085842.1, on the reverse strand, counting down.
TGCAGGGGCTGTAATTAGGGCCGTAAACGGTGCCATTTTTCAAAACAGGATCCAGGACATTCAGCAGATCCAATAACCAAATGTCTAGAAAAAGGGCAGGTGGCGGGGCTCGAATTTACTTGGCCAAAATGGACCATGTGGCAACCGAAAACAGCTTTTGGTTCCTTTCGGCTGCGCCATGGCAGCAGCCACACATGCAGGGGGTTTCCCCCTTAGCCTTGCCTGAGCCAATCAGAGCAAGAAAGTGGATCATGTGTCTTTTTGCCAAGCTGGAACCAGGACAAGCCCCTCCATTTTCCTGTGGCATCCTGGCTTCCGAAAGCAAGTGATCATGTGCTAGCTAGCTCCGTGTTCTTCTATGTCAGTGCCATCGCTAGTAGGATATTTGCTTTTGGATTCAATTTGGATAACATTTCAAATATTTTCATTTGTAATTTTAATTACGTTTTCTTAGTTAAACATCTTTCAGTCCTTTTAAAAACATTTTGCTAGGGAAGTGAGGGTGGGTGTGCATTGGGGTGGGGTTGAGAAAGGACACTGGGGGTTGTTTAAATATTGGGGTGCTTTAATGAAGGAAAGGGATGTAAAAGCCAGAGGGAGAGGTACTGAATCTCAATAAGATTCTCTTACGGGATATCTTTTTAGTTTTTTTTAAGTTTTTATTTCTAGAAACTTTAAGAATTTCCTAAAAATTAGTGGATGACCAAACATTCTGAACCTTGGTGGGCTTAGAGTGGCAAATATATCCTCCAAGTGTAGCCATTTTCGTCCCAATAGTCCTAAAATGATGGAAGTTCCCCCAGCTCTTGAAAAAACGGGATTGGGGCAGCCAAAAATTGGACACCGAAAACAGCATGGCGTTTACCTGAATTGCACACAATTAACTATGATCACTGGTTGCTTGTAGCACTTTAATGAATAGTGTGTAGATAAGTAACTAAGACTTCAAAGCTTCAAACTGATACAAAGATAAGTTTCTTCTTAGGGAATTTTGTATGGAGACTTAAGAGCCATTGAAGCAATTTATTTGCACAGATCCCTGAAGAAAATGATCATAGACTGACCATATACTTCACATGGTCACGTCAGTGAAGTACAAAATATTTACAATCATAATTGTTGCCTTTGAGAAAGATTCCCCCAAAAAATATACACACTGTAATCACAACATTGTCACTTTTTCCTGCATGCTTTTTTACACCTTTATCTGACGAAGAAGCCAGTGAACTTCAAAACCTATTGTGATGTGTTTTGCCTAATTAAGGTTATCACAAGATTTGTTTTGTTTTACCCTGTTTCCCCAAAAATAAGACATCCCAGAAAAATAAGACCTAGTAGAAGTTTCGCTGAATTGCTAAATATAAGGCCTCCCCCGAAAGTAAGACCTAGCAAAGTTTTTGTTTGGAAGCATGCCCAGCGCCTGCCAAACAGAACACCAGAGCATGCAGGATTGGTAAATGTACATTCCAGTTGTACATGGAAATAATGGTAGTAACAAGAAATTCTTGATAGGATTCAGAGTTTGTCTGGTCATGCTGGTTTGTGATGATAACTACTGTACAATATATAATAAATGTTCATTTTTTGTTCAACAATAAATGTGAATTGTTCTTCATGGAAAAATAAGGCATCCCCTGAAAATAAGACATGCCCTGAAAATAAGACATAGCACATTCTTGGGAGCAAAAATTAATATAAGACACTGTCTTATTTTCAGGGAAACACAGTATGGTCATGGCTATCCCTAGATATTTTTCATGCAAAGATATTACACTTAGGCACTGACAAGGCAATTCTATACAGCCGCCCTCTATTTTTGCAGGGGTGATGAGTACAGCTCCCTATGAAAGTGGAGTGCCCCCGCCCCTGGGAGGGGGGCACTGTTGCTGAAAATGGAAAACCAGGAAGGAGGAGGACTACTAATCATGGTTTGCAAAGGAAGGAAGACACTATAGTGAACAGAAACTGATGGCAAACAGGAAGGGGAGAGGGAACTGGGCCCATGCATGCCTGTAATTTATTTATTTATTTTGTAATGTCACTAAACCTGCAGATCCAGCTCCCCCTCCTCTTCCTGTGTGCTGTATGCTTCTGTTCCCTCCAGCCTTTCCCTTCGCATCCTTCCTATATCATTTTAAAGTAAAAACATAGATGCTATTATCACAATACAGTCAGCTTTGTGCCCATGTATGGCCAAATAAGACTATTATCACAAAATGAACTAGGAGCTTACTTTTTATTTCCAATATGTGTTATTAAAGAAGCTAAATATCTGCATCAATCTCTCTCATTCGCATATGTAAATTTGTATGTAAGGAAGAAGTTTTGCTTCAGTATCTAGCCTTGAAATTATTAAGCATAGTGCAAGAAACATACCAAGCAGAACAAATGATGCTTCAGAACACTAAGGAAACAGATGGAATGTCCACATACTGGAACCTGAGACCTTCTAACACAGTACTACTGACAGTGACTACCTAGTATTTCAGGCAGGATTTTTTCCTAGTTCTACCTAAAGGTATTGAAAATTGAACATGGTATGTCTAGCAGGCAAAAAATGTGTCCAGAAAGTAAATATTTCCCTTCCTTTGCCTAGGCAAAACAGACATTTGCAGAGTCTGATCCACAAGGCAAGTGAAATAATGCATAGGGCCAACTTAGGGTCTCTGGCATGCAAAAATATGTTCAGGAACTAAGTTTTGATACACTACAGTATTTAGCACCAAAAAGTTGCCAAATTGGCTCAAAATCCTTTAAAAATACATTTCCTGTTCTTAGACCAAAATCCAAAAGACACAACACCAGCAAGAATGAGATTAGGAAGGATATATTTACTTATATTAAATAACTGGTTCAAATGACGATCTGCCCAGGCTCCATAGATGTATACAGAAGCACATTTGGGAATAAAGCAAACTTGGGCACCACTTCTTACTTACAATTTTTCTGTAGTATTGCTCCTGATATGAAAGGATAAAGTCCCTGCCAGCTGCCTCCTCACAAACTGATAGATAAGGCTATAACATTTTCCTGAAATGTGATGAAGTAGCTGCTCACTGACCCTGGGTCCTCTGCCTGATTACGAAGACCAAATGTGTTTTTCCATAGAGCAAGAAAAATGGCAACTGGCATCATTAACAGGTCACCAGGAAATATATGTTCCCCATATTTGATCTACATATATATATACTCCATTGCACATAACTTTCCCTCAGTATTTATGAAATGCATGAACATCTTAACAATGACCATCTCTTGAAATGAAAACCTACACCGTAGTAATAATGGGGTAGCTTTTAATACTTCATCTGTTAAGTCTTTGAGGTATCGCAAGACCCTTGGTTTTGTTTCAACGTGGTATGTCACTCATAAACAGACCTTAGATTGTGATTGGATCAGACTAAAATCCAACTTTGTTTCAATCTCACCCATCTCACCTAAAAAGGAAAAGGAATAGAGAGAGGCAATCTTGGACTGCTCCAGGTACGAAATGAATTAAACTAGTGAGTTTGAAGGCAGAAAATCCCTATAGCAAAAGAAAGGTTACGAACTTATGTAAAACATGCTTCTAACATATTAAGACACCATCCAATCAACATGTCAAAATGTCCCCTTCACTTTCCCCTGCCTGCTTATTGTAAAATCTTGAGGAAAGACCTCGCACAGTGAACCCTAAGTATCCAATGGGGTTTAGTTCCAGAATATTTGTTGGACGTTCTAATACAAGTACATCATAAACCGGTGTTCCTTATATAACATAGAAAAAATCAAGGTTTGCTTTTTAGAATTACACTCAACCTTCCACATTTTTGGGGAGTTTGGGGCACTGGACCCCTCGATGCTTTTTTTTTTAACCCGAGAGAAAACTTCTCGAGGAATCTCTACATTCTCCAGCATGACTCTATGGTCAACTCATGTTGAAAGTCTGACTACAAAATGGCACAGGATGATCTTTAGGTCCTCCAGTACGACTCTGTGATCAACTTTCTGAAGAAGCTGACCATGCAGTGGCCAAAATGTCCTAGAGATTCCTAGAGAGAACATATTAAGCAAATCTGAGAATAATCAAATTTGCAAAACTCAAGCCTGCAAATGTGGAGGGCTGATTTTGGAATATTGAGCTCATTTCACATTATACCGCCCTAAATCCCTCTGGGGAGAGAGGGCAGGTTAGAAATAAAGTTTTCTTATTTTTATTATAAACCTTTAAGACATCTATGTGCAACCTGAAGAAGAGAATGGATTCAGAATCCGTGAAATACAGACTACACCTACACTGCCATATAATCAAGATCAAACTGTTTTATATGTTCAGTCTAAACCTGTTTGCCATAATACTGATAATACGTCTTGCAATCTACCAGACTTTTGTGACTGATTGCTCTCATATTTAATCCCCAAGTTATGAACAAGACCAGTTCTGTAGGTTTGCTCTTAAGCTGAATTTGTATGAAAGTCGGAACAGGTACATTTTTGAAGTGTAACTCCACCCAAAACAAAATCATTTCAGTTTTGGATTGCACAGAGAAGGGTTAACACCCACGTAATATTTGTTTTTGTTGGAAATAGCAACTTCCCTCCCATGCCTTTCACTATTTATTTGTTAATGTATATATTTGCTAACCTGTATTCTATGTGTATGTTGATTTGCCAGTTTAACTGTACCTCTTTGGTGTGAAATGGGTTATAGACATGTGATTGTACTGAGCATGTTCGGACTCGGGACTCCATTTTATATTAAGTGTTTGCTTAACACAGTGGTTCGCAACTTATAGGTCCCCAGGTGTTTTGGTCTACAACTCACAGAAATCCCAGCCGGTTAACCAGCTGTTAGCGTTTCTGGGAGTTGGAAGGCTAAACATCTGGTGACCCACAGGTTGAGAACCACTGGCTTAACATCTCAGTGGAAGTGGATGCCTGTCTGTTTCACACCTCAGTGGAGGTGGGTGCATGTTGCTGTTTAAACTTCATTAGAGAAGTATGACTTATGGCTCTTCATTTTAACAGCTGAGTTACCTGTGCGCCATTACATGAATGCTTATGAATATCACTTGTTCAAAGGGTTGACTTCCAACAAGGACATGCTTTTCTTGACTAGTGGGTTTCAAAATATGGTCTCCACGTGTTCATGAAGATTCACATTTGCCAAATGGATATGACATCATTTTTTCCTTTCAATAAGGTTATGATTGCCATTTATTTCCAAGGGATATGTGCTTAGAGACTGGGTGCAGTTATTTCCAATATTTTTGCTGCATGTGCCCCTGTTGCTACATTTTCTGTCCCTGTGATAATTGAGTTATGAAAGTTTTGGGGTTGCCATGGAAACAAGGATAAAGCCTCAGTGGATACACCATTCCCCCATGATAATAACAACTCATTTTTGGTATTGGGTTTCACTTCCTGGCCACCATGGTTATGCAGAAGTTTCAAACCACCTAGACCTGGCGTTGTGCTTTTTTAAAAATATGCCCCTAACCCAGGCATGGGCAAACTTGGGCCCGCCATGTGTTTTGGACTTCAACTCCCACCATTCCTAAACAACCTCAGGCCCCTTCCTTTTTCCCTTCAGCCGCTTAAGGAAGGAGCCTGAGGATGTTTAGGAATGGTGGGAGTTGAAGTCCAAAACACATGGCGGGCCCATGCCTGCTCTAACCCCTTCCCTGCTTCGGCTTCCCCCTTAAAAGGAGGGCTCGCTCCTCGCCCTCCGGACTCACCATGCTGTTCCAACGGGCGGCGGCGCCTCGCCCTCTCGCTCCGCGCCCTGCTCATAAATCCTCCACACTCGGAAGCCCGGGAGCCCTCTCCCTTCAATCAGCACCGGCTTCTCCTGCCCGGCGCACGCCTCCTGAGCCTGCAGAGGTCACAACAGGACCCAGCTGGGAAAGGACCCCAAGGAGAGCTGTCCCAAACAGTGCCTGAGTAGAAAAATGAAAACCACCCTCACTTCACCCGCTCCTACGCCTTCCCCGCTACGCTGCTAGAGAATTGAGAGAGCTACCACCTGGAAAAACTCTAAATGTTACCCCACAATAAGCCGTATCGGGGAGGGTGTTTAGACAGGCGCGAGTTAGAAGCCCGGCGCTTGGAAAGTTCAAAGCACGAACGAGCGCACGTCACGTGACAAAAGGGTCGCCCTTTCGAGGGTCTGAGGAAACAGGAGAAAAGAGGACGCTGCGTTTGCATGGGCAACTATGTGCTTCCGAGTCATCGGAGGGTTGGGGAATGTTAGGCTCTGGAAAAGGGCGCCTTAAGAAGCGAGGAGATGAACACCCAGTAATATCCGAAAGAAGGGGGAGAATGAACAGTAGATAGGCTGGTGGAAATTGCGCATGCGCCGCTGGAATCCCGGGATTCCAGCGGCGCATGCGCAATTACCACCAGCCGCTCTACTGTTGTTAGAATGGTAGCCATCAGTCGCCTTTGATGAGAGTCGCCCTGAACCCGGAAGTTGTGGCTGGCAGGTCTCGTGCCGCCTGAAAAGGGAGAGAGAGCGAGAGGGGGAGGGTGTTTTTTTAAGTCAGGAGTCTCGCGCGAGGTCCAGAATCAGCAAACGTTTCGCGGGAAGGGAAGAGAGGAGGAGGAGGAGGCGGCTCGCGCGGGAAGCAAGCAAGGAAAGAGGGCAGGGCCGCTCGCGCTTCCCGCCTCGCTCATTGTGCGCGTTGTCTTTAAAGAAGGGCGCATGCGCAAAGGCAGCTTCGTCAAACGGGTGAACAATTGACTCCCAGACTCCAGGCCCTGGGAAGTAAGGATGGATCACGGCCTATAGGTTAGGCCTCGTGTTGCTAAATCACGAATGTTTGCCCGCCCAGAGGGGAAATTTTTCCCGCGGTGCTTCCACGCTGTAGAATTCATGCATTTTGATGGCATTTGACCGCTATGGCTCAATGCTTTGTAATCCTAGAATTTGTAATTGGTGAGGCACCAATTACAAGTAAGTTTCTTTGGCAAAGAAACTTAAAGACCTTCTAAGGACCTAACAACACTTTAAATCCACTTTAGGGAGGGGGCTTTAAACAGTTCAGCCAACAGGTCCTGGGCGTCACCAAGCTACAATTTATTTATTTACTACATTTATATCCCGCTCTTCTCACCCCGGAGGGGACTCAGAGCGGCTTACAAATCAAATGTGCATACAATATATTACTAGCATAGCACAATATAAGCATTAAATTACTATATTGTACTATATCATTATATGGTAATATTATTAGTAATATTACATTTAATATATATTATATTATTAGTATAATATTGTATAATATTATAATTATATACAATATATTATAAATTTACAAACCCCAGAATTCTGCAGGAGGCAGAAAGCGGATTTAAAGTTGATCCATGCTCTGGTGTGAAAATACAGTTCCCATGATTCCATAGCTTTGGACCATAGCAGTTAAAGTGGCATCTAACTGCATTAATTCTAGAGCAGTGGTTCTCAACCTGTATGTCTCTAGGTGTTTTGGCCTACAACTCCTAGAAATCACAGACTGTTTATCAGCTGTTAGAATTTCTGGGAGTTGAAGGCCAAAATATCTGAAAACCCACAGGTTGAGAACCACTGCTCTAGAGTGTAGATGCACTCCTTAGGGTTGATTGTTTAACTGGGACCCCTTCCACACAGCTGAATAAAATCCCACATTATCTTCTTTGAACTGAAATATATGGCAGTGTGAACTAATGCTATTGAATCTAGACCGCAATAATTTGAGGATTCTGCCTGGCAAAGAATGCTAGCAATTAATTCAGTTCCCAGATTAGAATTAACTCAACAAAGGCAGTTGAAGACATAAGACAGAGGCAGATTTATTCATCCATAAGAAGAAGACCTGTGGGCTCATGCCTAAGAGAAGTCTGAGCAACATGTGCTCCTGCAAGGAGCTAAATACTCTGTTTCATTGTTAGAGTTTGAATCCTCCCTCCCTTGCTTAAGATTGACTGAGCCTTCAGTGATGCAGCTAGAAATTTCCTCCCAGCCAGGCTAGGGCTAGGCTTAGGGGGTGGGGGAAAGGCCAGAGGGAAGGTTGGCATATACCCAGCAGAAGATGATGGGGTTACCCTGTTTCCCCTAAAATAAGACATCCCCAGAAAATAAGACCTAGTAGAGGTTTTGCTGAATTGCTAAATATAAGGCCTCCCCTGAAAGTAAGACCTAGCAAAGTTTTTGTTTGGAAGCATGCCCAACTAACAACACCAGAGAATGCAGGATCGGTAAATGTACGTACCATAGAGTGTTCTACATGGAAATATTGGTAGTAACAAGAAATTCTTGATAGGATTCACAGTTTGTCTGCTTATGCTGGTTTATGATGACAACTACTGTACAGTATATAATAAATGTTCATTTTTTGTTCAACAATAAATGTGAATTCTTCTTCATGGAAAAATAAGACATCCCCTAAAAATAAGACCTAGAGCATCTTTTGGAGCAAAAATTAATATAAGACACTGTCTTATTTTCGGGGAAACACGGTATGAAATCCAGGCCCAGGAGAACAATGGAGGGTCTGGTCAGGAGGAAGCTTGACTTGACAAACCAGTTTGGAGAATATATGAATGTCTCACCCCTGGCATTGCAGTTCCTTTGTGAGTTATTGCCTGGGGCTAGTTCACAATAGCAGGGTTGTTTAACATGGATTACACAGATTGAACATGGGAAGGGGATCCTTGCTGCCTGTTACTCCTTTTGCAACGTGGCCAAGACTTAACCTCTTTTATAACATTTCAGCTTGATGCCCTTTAGCAAACTACAGATCCCCAAACTATAGATCCCTTTTTATTTGGGGGGGGGGGGGGTAGTGGTGTTCGATAACACTAAGATATTGTGGGATTTTCAAAGCAGATATTGTGGGATTTTCTGCCTTGATATTCTGGGTTATATGACCGTGTGGAAGGGCCCTGGTTTCTACTCCCTTTTGATGAAAGAGGCAGTTGGCCATTTTTCTTGTAAGCGTAGAAGATAGATCCTTTCTCTTTCCCTCCCCTTATATCTTTCCCTCTTTCTCTCCATTCCTTCCCTCCTTTTTCTTTCTTTGGCCTGCCTGCATTTCCTTCTTCGTTCCTTTCTTTCTCCTCTTTTTCCTTCCTTCCTTCCTTCCTTCCTTCCTTCCTTCCTTCCTTCCTTCCTTCCTTCCTTCCTTCCCCTCCCCTTTCTCCAGCTCTGAGAGGGCCTAACTCACAGCGTCTCCATGGCAACATGGCTCTTTTCCTAGCTCTTAACTTTTAATTGTATTTAATTTGTCTTTTCCTGTGTTGATTTGGAATGCACTTGCTTCTTCTTCAGTTCTTTTTCCCCATATGCTGAAGTTAGGGGTACACTATGAGTGAAAAACCACAATTTTTTTAAAAAATGATATTTTTTTTGCTTCAGAGAACATCTTCCCAGGAATCTCTAGGTCAGGCATAGACAAACTAAGGACCAGGGGCGCATGCGGCCCCTTGGTGCTTACTTCAGGCCCTCCTCATTTTCCCTGTCCTCTTAGCATAAGGACATGCCAAAAATATGGGGGAGGAAGGTACATAGTAGCGGAGAGTCCTCTGGAGCACTCTTAGCCACTGTGTGTTTCACCCTCCTTCCAGCATAAGGATGGAGAGACCCCATCCTTATGCCGGGAGGATGGCTAGAGGCAGCCACACGGTGGTTGAAAGCCCTCCCACCTTCCTCCTAGCATAAGGATGGGACGAGCAGCCCTGTCCTTATCCTGGGAGGGCAACCTGAGGATGACCTGGGCCCTGCCCTGTTCCCTCCTGGCCCTGTCCTTTCCCGGGCCCTCCCCACCCAACATGTTCCTGGCCCCCCTTCCTCCTGGCCTGGCCCTCCCCGCCAGGCCCACAATGTGGCCCCCAGGCAAAAACATTTGCCCATGCCTGCTCTAGGTCCTCCCGTTTGATTCTTTGGTCACACGGTGGACTGTACAATTGCACTGAAGGGTCTAGAGCAGAGATATCCAAATTGTGCCGTCACATGTTATTGTCCAGGTGTGTTGCGTGAACACAACAAGAAACCTTTGAGGCTATGTGAAATAAGCAGTAAATCATATATATTTTAAAATATAAATGAAAAGTTTTCATGAGATATGGTGTCTCCTTATATATTTCATTATTACAATTTATGTATATGTCCATATATCTTATAAGGAGCTGGTTTAACCTCTGGTTTGCTAGTAAAACTGAATTACTGTGTTGCAAAATGATGCATGTCTAAAAAGTGTGTCACCAACATGAAATGTTTGGAAAACTCTGTGTTGACTGCAATGTGTAGATATGTAATGAGAACATAACAAGAAACCTCAGTCTGTGTGAAATAAGCAATAAATTACATATTTTAAAAAAGAATGAAACGTTTTTATGAGATATGTTGTGTCTCCATACATTTTATTATTACAATTTAGATATGTGTCCATATGCATGTATATAAGGGGTTATTTTAACCTCCAGTTTCCTGATAAAACTGGATAACTGTGTTGTGAAATGATGCATGCCTAAAAAGTGTGTCACCAACATGAAATGTTTGGAAAGCTCTGGCCTAGAGATTCCAGGAGGGAATGTTTTAATCAACTTGGTGTATAATAAAATCTGCATAAGTCAGACCTACAAATATGAAGAGCCAACTCTACTAGGAAGCAGTAGTGACAGTTTAGTTGTTGCCTTGCATCAAATATTCAATTATATGCCTTCATTTGCCATTGGAAGTGCTTTTCCTGTTGTAGACACCACCCTAGCTAGAATCCTAAGAACAGCATGTCCCATAGTATGCTTTATGTGTACAAAAGCTTTTCATTCGTATCTTCTTTTAACAATCTAGAAAAGCTGCTTGTGCTCAGAAAGCACGCACAGGCTTAGGGGTCTTTGAATCCCAGCCTTGCTATTGGGCTGCAGCCTTATTATGGGGAGGAACCCTTTTTGAATACACAGGGCATATTTCCAAATGGCTCATAAGCTTATGGTGTTTACTGTTAAATAGAATTCCAGAGTTTGATCATCTATTGCATCTAGTTAAAAAGTAACTTTAAAAACTTACTAGTAGTATTGCAATGAAAGTCTCTGGTCCTTATTTGCCAGACTTTATTTTTTGACAAATTGTGAATCATTTTACATTTTTAGTGTCTGTGTTCTGAACACAATCAACAGTCTTTTAAAATTGATCATGACTTACCATGGTTATCTTTATCATGGAAAGTTTTTAGTTTCAGTGGAGAAATAAATATTCTCTTGTTCTATAAATGAAGAAGACTGAAAGAAAACAAGATCAAGAATTGTTTAAAGGAATTGTAAAATAGTAAGGAAGTATCTAATATTAGAATACATTGAAGAATACATGCACATAGCACACATAATACAGGCTAACTATTATCTGAAATGCTTGAGACTTAGGAGTGTTTTAGATTTGACATTTTCTTTATTTCAGAATATTTGCATTTACATAGTGAGATGTTTTGGAGACCAGAGGTAAGTTTAAACACAAAATTCATTTATGTTTCATGTATACCTTACACACATAGCTTGAATACAATTTTATAGACAACATTTTAAATAGTTTTGTGTATAAAACAAAGTTGTGGACATTGAGCCATCATAAAGCAAAGCTGTTGTTATCTCAGCCACCCACGTAGACCATTCTGGAGCATTTTAGATTTCAGGATAAGGAATATTCAATCTGTAGTATAAAAATCAAATTAGTCAAACATTTATTTTTCCTTCCCCAATTAAAGAAAGAGCTTCAGAGGCCAGCCCAGTAAAATAAGATGTTTGACCTCACCAGATAGGCAGGGGGAAAGCGGAGGGAACGGTCCTCCATTCCCTGCCATTGTTCCTCTGGGATGGCCTCTCATCCCACATTGTTTTCCCGATTCCTCCCCGTGTTCTCCAATTAGGGGTCGGATAGCATCCGACTCTTAAAATGGAGTCTTCTGTCCATTTTCAAGTGCTGACGACACTGGGGATGTCCTCAGTTGCCCTCCATTTTTGCAGCACTTGAAAATAAAGAGATGAGGCAGAGAAGACTCTGTCTGATAAGGTCTGTAGTGCGCATTTAGAATCATTGCTTAGTTAGAAATTGGCCTTAACATGGCCTCACTCTGCAATAACAAAAGTTGGGGGATAGTTTGAATTCTGGCCTAGAATTCAAACTATCTCTCAACTTTGGATCCCTTTGAAGAGTTGAACTGACTGCAACTGTTCTCACTGCCATTCTGTGCTTCCCAAGCTCGGGGGGGGGGGGCACAGGGCCATGGGATAGCACTTACCATCCCTCCTATCCTCTATGTTGCAATTATCTTTGGCTGTAATATGGGACCTACCTGTCAGTTGTTGCCTGCAGTGAATTTGGATGGGGTGAATGAGGATGGGGGGTACTCTGGCTTTCTATTAGGAGACTAACTTTTGTTGCAGTTCCACTCATCCATTAGGTTTTTTAAAAAAGAAAAGAAAAGCAACTTCACGGTTTCTGTGAATTTTAGTTTTAAAAATAAATTAAAACCTCTCTTTTATTACTGGGAGAGGGAAAAGGAGGACAACCTTACTCTCTGACATTACTTCTTTACTGCCATGCCAACAGAAAAGCAGCTGGAGGTCATCACATCTGGTGAGTTGTGGCGTTGTAGTAGGATCAGGAGCTAGTGACAAGTTTTCTTGTCAATAGTGGATAGATTTGTCACAGGGAGGTAGCAGGCCAGCAATGGATTGAACATGGTACCATGAGATAGAAACCATAATAATAATAAAATAATAATAAGGAGTAGTTTATTTACATCCCGCCTCCATCTTCCCCGAAGGGGACTTGGGGAGGCTCACAGAAATATCAAATAAAAACAATAACAGTATACAATACATCAATAGACAAAATCATGCACCAATTATAAAATCTAAACATTAACCTATGAAATAAAAACACGCTTAATAAAACATAGAATTAAAATCAGCGAGGTTACAGTAATAGATAAGCTAAAGTGCGCATTATAAGTTGTAAACTCAAGATAACAGATAAAGTGCAGCAGATTCGTTTGAAGTCAGTTTGGGATGGGAGGAGCCCTAAGCTAATGTCAAGTTAAACAGGAGAAGTGTGACCAGTGCAAAAAAGATCAAGGAACATAATTATTATGGGGATGGGCAGTCTTTAACCAAAGGCCTGTGTGAAGAGCCAGGTTTTTAGGCTCTCAACCATCCTACTTCTGGGCCAGTTTGAATAATAATAATAATAACAACAACAACATCGTTATTTTTGTATGCCGCCTCCATCTCCCCAAGGGGACTCGGAGCGGCTCACATGGGGACTTAATTTGTGTGATAAAGTCTCTCGTCCAAAATACCTCAATATTTTGCTCTAATATATGTAACTAGCTGTACCCGGCCACACGTTGCTGTGGCGTAGTCCTTAGTGGGGTTTTCTTCGTGGCATGGAAGGTGGCATAAAGAGGATTCCCCGTAGGTATGAAGCAGCCAGGCTTTGATGCTGCAAGGGTATTCAATGGTATTCAAGTTGGCCAACAATGGAGTCCCCTAGGTATGAAGCAGCCAGGCTTTGATGCTGCAAGGCTACTCAATGGTATTCAAGTTGGCCGACAATGGAGTCCCCTAGGTATGAAGCAGCCAGGCTTTGATGTTGCAAGGCTACTCAATGGTATTCAAGTTGGGCAACAATGGAGTCCCCTAGGTGTGAAGCAGCCAGGCTTTGATGCTGCAAGGCTATTCAATGGTATTGAAGTTGATCGACAATGGAGTCCCCTAGGTATGAAGCAGCCAGCCTTTGATGTTGCAAGGCTATTCAATGGTCTTTAAGTTGGGCAACAATGGAGTCCCCTAGGTGTGAAGCAGCCAGGCTTTGATGTTGCAAGGCTATTCAATGGTATTGAAGTTGATCGACAATGGAGTCCCCTAGGTATGAAGCAGCCAGCCTTTGATGTTGCAAGGCTATTCAATGGTCTTTAAGTTGGGCAACAATGGAGTCCCCTAGGTGTGAAGCAGCCAGGCTTTGATGCTGCAAGGCTATTCAATGGTATTGAAGTTGATCGACAATGGAGTCCCCTAGGTATGAAGCAGCCAGCCTTTGATGTTGCAAGGCTATTCAATGGTCTTTAAGTTGGGCAACAATGGAGTCCCCTAGGTATGAAGCAGCCAGCCTTTGATGTTGCAAGGCTATTCAATGGTCTTTAAGTTGGGCAACAATGGAGTCCCCTAGGTGTGAAGCAGCCAGGCTTTGATGCTGCAAGGCTATTCAATGGTATTGAAGTTGATCGACAATGGAGTCCCCTAGGTATGAAGCAGCCAGCCTTTGATGTTGCAAGGCTATTCAGTGGTCTTTAAGTTGGGCAACAATGGAGTCCCCTAGGTATGAAGCAGCCAGGCTTTGATGCTGCAAGGCTATTCAATGGTATTGAAGTTGATCGACAATGGAGTCCCCTAGGTATGAAGCAGCCAGCCTTTGATGTTGCAAGGCTATTCAGTGGTCTTTAAGTTGGGCAACAATAGAGTCCCCTAGGTATGAAGCAGCCAGGCTTTGATGCTGCAAGGCTATTCAATGTTATTCAAGTTGGGCTGGAGGAGGTACCTGTGGCTTCCTCGTTGTCGGTGTGCTTGGCTGGCATTTTCCCTGAGTTGGGGAAGAAGCTGAGGAGGGTGCTCTGGTGAGAGATCATGATGATGGCGGTGAGTGAGGGGAAGGAGGCAGCCAGAAGGAGAAGCTGGGGCTCCGTCTCCCAGGGGGGCGGGGCTTGCAAGCAGGCCGCGCGCGTGGGAAACAGCCGTTGTCGGCTGGCCGGGGAGTGACGTCATGGGAGGAGGGGTAACAGAGAGAGGGAAAGGCAAAGTTTGTTTTGGAGGAGTGTGGGCTGCGCAGATCCTGTGGAGGTTCTGACCCGATGTTTTGTTGTTTCAACCTGGAGGCGTGGATAATGGATTCTGTTGTCAAATTTGGAGTTTGGAGGGTGTTTAGTTTTGCTGTTTTGGTCGGTGCTCGAATTCCATCACTCTTTTATATATATAGATTATGTATAAGTCTAGACATTTTAGTAAAAAAAATTAAACTCAAAACCTGGGTCTACTTATCCATGGGTCAATGTACCTTATAGGAACTGCCCTTTGAGTGAAATGGTGGAAGGTGAATGTTTAGTTTCTCCTGGGCGAGCCTACTCTCAACTGTGCCACTGCTTCTGGCCTTTTTGAATGCCTGGAGGAGTGGCCAGGGATGACAGAGCCCTGCAGGTTCTTTCAATGGAATTACCCTTGACTTACGCACAAATCATATATACATCCATAATTTTGACCCCCAAACCTGCTCCTGATTTATACATGAGATCGTCTTCTACTTTAGTATATACAGTACTTCACTAGTAGTTTTCCCCTGAAAACCAAATGGTCAGCAAAAGTTCAGAAATGAAATTTGAGGCTGAAGGAATTGTTTAATTTTTCTATAATTTAATTTCAAATCTAATAATAATAATAACTTTATTTATATCCTGCCCCCTCTCCCCAAAGGGAGTTGTAGTTAATTGTTGTCAAAAACCTTCTGCCACCTCCATGTTTTTAGTTCCTTTCTAAAGGTCATTAGAGTAGGAGCCAGTCTGATCTCTTTGGGGAGAGCATTCCAGAGCTGGGGGGCCACGACCGAGAAGGCCCTTTCTCTCGTCCCCACCAGCCGCACCTGTGAAGGCGGTGGGACCATGAGTAGGGCCTCCCTGGTGGGCCTCATGGCCCAAGTAGGTTCATGTTGATCCAGTTGAGATGTAACCAAGGCGTGGACCACTGTGGCCAGATCAGGCTTCTTGAGGTACCGGCATAGCTGGTGCACATGTTTTAATTGTTCAAAATCCCTCCCGGCCACCACCGACATCTGAGCTTCAAGAGTCCGTGTTGAGTCCAGGAGGATCCCCAAGAACCCTGTGTCCTTAGGGGGAGTGTAACCCCATCAAGCACAGGTTGCCTCCCTATATCCCGATTGCCCCTCCTCCCCCCGACTGACCAAGAGGACCTCTGTCTTGTCAGGATTAAGTTTCAGTTTATTAGCTCTCATCCAGCCGATCACAGCTGCCAGGCAGAAATAGGCAAATGTTGTTTTGATCCTTTCTGTATCTAAACACAGTTCACCAGAGTTGCAATTATGTGTACCATCACCAGGATACAACTAAGAAATTGTCAGCATAATCCTGTAATATTTACTCTGAAGTAAGTTCAATTGAATTTAATAGAGCTTAACTGTATTGGGTGGATTGCAGCCTTAGCTTCTAAAATCAGTTTTTATTGCAGTGTCGAAAAAGTGCAAAATCTCTAAAGCAGTAATATTAAACTAAGATGTTTTTTCTTTCAACAGGAAAAAACAAATGTGAAACCATTAGGTTTTCTCTTTTGGTAGTATAGACTAGTATGCACGTTTTCCAACCATTCCTTGCTTTAGGGAACAAGAAGTGATGCAGCTGAGCATAATTATAGTTGCCTGTACTGTTCTGTTCTCAGGGAGATTATTAGTGTTCTGTAATACACCTCCTTTATGAGGCGCATTTCCATAATAGCACATAGCCTACAAGGTTAGATGCAGAGGTGTCAGCAATGACAACATTATTGAATCTAAATAATTATGGAATCCATCTTCAAAATGTGACCCAAACAATCAGAATGTTTTTAGTCATTAACAGGACAATGAGTATTTTTATATTAAAATATATTTTTATTCACAAAGAATTCTAAAATTATGGCAAATAATCACTGCTATACTCTTGATGTCAGAGATAATAGCAGATAATTAAAAGTGAGCTTGCTTCTGCTGAGCAAGTGTAGAGAAGAGCTTATGTAAGTCTGCAGGAACTTGACCACTATAGGTCACACAGGTCAGAAATAGATTTTAAAAATCAAGCCATTGCTTCATGGAGAACTGGTATAATGAACTAAATAACTACAATATGTTCTGAAGCTTGGGAGGAAGTTAACAACCTGCCAGCAGCATTCTTCAAAAGCACTACAAAAATGCCATAGGCCCTGTCTAGTTCTAGAGTTCAAGGGGCATCTGCGAAGCATACTTCCAACTATGGGGACATGACTATTACTTTTTGACCATGAAACCTATGCACAAGAAAAGCAAGTGGTGCATCTGAAAACTATATCACTCTCATGCACATGACCTAAAAATATAGCACTGTTCTATTTTATAAATAGAAGAAGTTCTCCATCATAATTACAATGCTTTACACTTTGAGTGCCATTCAAATGTATGAATTTGTAGAGCTCCATGCCAGAAAGAAGAATACTTAGAATGAAGGAAAGGCAGAGCATACATTTCAGTGGCGGAAAAACCTCTGATGCCAAGGGAAGGCAAGGGTCAAAGTGGGAAACCAATGTCAGACAGTGAGTTTCCTATTTTTCTTTCTTGTCTTCTAAAGTGAGAGAACCAGCTCATTAATTATAGTACCAGATTTAAAGGGTCACTCAAACATGTGGGAGACTAAGGGGTCAGATCTTTGCGTTCACCTGTACTAGCCCCTGATTCTGCAATAATACCAGAATATGCATAATGTATCATATTTCCTTCTCCCCAATCCCTTTGAAAGTACACAGGTGGGATCCCTTTATGATTTCAGTGCCGCAGAAACAGGCAGCCGCCACATCCAGCTGAGGACACAATTGCTACCTAATGATAGAGTTAAATAAACTGAAGTGGTAAACCAACATGTGAATTATGAAGGTCTTTCCTCACTGATGGGAGTTGTGTGGTGTCCCATAGATGCTCATTATGTATTTTTTATACCCAATAGTAAAGTCTGTCACTGCTTCAGTAGCATTAGCTGGAAGTAATGCTGTGTGATCATAGAATAAAAGCTTGTGAGAATTTTTGCTGTTTGAACTTATTACTCACTGAGTGTCTCTGAGAATTCTGTTTATATGACTGACTATTCACTCTGGTTCAAATGCAGGAAACCTTGAAAACGTCTTGATGCTGGCTGATTTGGAGAAGCAGGGATGTTAGCGCCAAGAAAATAAAAGATCATCCCTGGTGCAAATTTGTTGACTTCAGCATTTACACCAGCGAGGAATCTGGGTTGGTAGCTCCCCACCCACCCCCTTTTTTCATTTTCAGGATATGCAGCTGGAATGTCAGGTTCAAATTAAAAAACAGAACATAGCAAGGCATGTCTTGAGTGCTTTCAACTATGCCCTAGTGTGCCTTAATGTGAATCCAAAGTAGGCCTAAGGTAAAAATGTGAAGAACTCTCTTCTCTCTGCATAATAAGAAGTGTCATTGAGGCACAGGAAGCCTGAGCTTGCTGTTATGTAAAGGAGAGAGGAATAAAGCTGATACACTTCCTTTTGCAAAATGATGCTGAAAGATGCCTCCTTTAGAACAGACGATGACAAAAATAAAATATGGGTCCCTTTTGGTATAATCCCAGTTAAGTGGATTATTAAATTCTTGACAGCTCACCTAGCTTAGTTTGACAAGACTGCAGAATTGAGGCCTGCAGCAAATGGCTGCAGCATGGAATATTCCTGTTCTGTGTTAGTCAGCCATACTTTCCTCCTGGATACACTTTTCCGTTCCCACTTCCACCTGGTTGTTCTGCCCATTCCCCTCATGTCAGGCAGCACTCCATAACCACCAAGTTTGGCCTTTGGGCGATTAGTACAGAGCTTTGCTCCATTTAGGGTTTACATTTCTAAAAGACAACGACAATTTATTGATTAGCCAGTTGGCCTTATCAAGGACAGACAGGACAAACACAACATACAACATACATCTAGTTCACTTAAAATGAAATACAGATATACAGGAATTTGCCAGCTTGGTGCCAATGTAGCTTTTCTAAAAGGAATTCTTGTACAACTACAAAACTTGGATTCTGCCCCCCTCCCCATTCTACTGCTAACTTCTAGTTACATTCATTTAACTATTTGGGAGACATAAGGACTGTCACTCATCACTGGACTTTGGAAACACAGCAGTTGATGATGGTGAATTTCTAAGTTCTTGGGATCAAGTGAACACTGAGGTTGAAGCAAAAAGTGTGCTTGTTTAGAATGTAATCTGTATTTTGTTTAGAATGAAAGTTATACTCAAAAAATATAACAGAATTTAGATGGCAATCTCTCTATATAAAAATGTTAGGTTCATTTTATTTTGGAATAAGCAACAAAGCCACTGAACCAAATCACGCCAAATTTGGCCACAAAAGACACAGTCCAAAACATGTCTTTAAAAAAAAAAACAAGAAAAATAAAGTCCTAATTCGAGAAAGAGGAATAACTGTTTTTTTCCCCATTGCTGCCAGTTAGAAGGCTAAGCTCCGCCCACTTTGTCTCCTAGCAACCCACTCAGCCATTTAATGGCGCCCAGGGCGTCTTCAATCAGGTCTCTTGCACACTGCCTATAAAATACAGTTTATCTGATTTGAGCTGGATTATATGGCAGTGTAGACTCAAGGCCCTAACACACACCTATATAATCCTGAATGCCAAGGCAAGATAATCTGCTTTGAACTGGATTATCTTGAGTCCACACTGCCATATAATCCAGTTCAGTGTGGATCTTATACAGTTGTGTAGAAGGGGCCTCATATAATCCTGTTCTAAGCAGATAATATAAGATTATAAATATAATATGTAATAATTACTGTGATATAATAATACAGAACAATATAATCTCTAAAATCAGGACAGTAAATAAAGAACAACACTCAGAAGACAGGGGAATTCCAGACAGGAAATAATTAGGGCCAGCTAACACCTCCCAACAGGTAGGAAGCAGCCAGGCTTTAAAGCTGCAAGGCCATTAAATGCTAATCAAGGTAACTAATTGCAGCATTCATACTTGCTGTGCTGAAACTATTCATTGCTATTCAACCTGGCCAAACAAGAATTCCACGAGGTAGAAAGCGGCCAGGCTTGCAAGCAGAAAGGCTATTCAGTGCTGCTCAACCTGGCCAACCAAGATTTCCCCTAGATAGAAAACCCTCAGGATTTGAAGCCACAAGGCTACTCCGTCCCATTCAACCTGCCCAAGGAAGGATGCCCCTATATAAAAAGCGGCCATGCTTTGAAGCAGGCTATTCAGTGCAATTCCAATTGGCCACAGCAACATGTGGCACAGCGAGTAGTTCTATAAGATAGCTAGAGTGTAGTTGGAGTGCACTAGGAAGATTAACATATGATTCAGAGAGCAGAATTATTGTAGCAATATTCCTACCAACCCACCCATTTTTTCTGCCATAGGCCCATTGTCCCACCAATTAATTTATAGGGTGTCTCTATGTACTAGGAAGAAGATGGGTGGATTGACAAATGGATATCTCTGTTTTTTACATCCTAAAACTCAAGGTAACTTGCAAAAAGCATGCACCAGTAAAACATACAAAAGGTACAGTACAATTAACTGATCAGTAAATTTAAAGGACATTTGAAAACCACATCCACTAAAAAGCAAAAAATAGAACTTCTGTGCTTCCAATAATATGCATTTTGAAGGGTGTCTACCTTTAAAACATAGGTTTTGAAGCAGTGGAGACTGGAATATAAGGAAAACCTGAAGCCTGCTATGGTAGTTCTTCAACAGAGTTTGATGGGCTGGGAAATGAACTTTGTGGTAATCCCAATGTGAATTACTGCACGGCAGAGAACTAACTACAGTAGTTGACTGTTGTACTGAAATCTGCCCCATCATATGTTGCTTCTCTACATGGCTGCTGAGCAACATTCGGCAGGCCCGGTCTCTTTTGGGCTTCAGGAAGTATTTAAAAACATGGTTGTGTGTGCAAGCATTTATTGAATAAATTCTATGACTCGACATGGTCCGAATTAAGGTTTACACGCGAGGTTTCTGGATGGATGGATTTAAGTATTTTATGTTTTAAGTTTTGTATACTGTTTTTATCAAGTAATGGTTAACTGTTTTAAATGTGTTATGTTTTATTTTACTGAATTTTCTTATTGGCATTAAATTTTGCAAGATTTGTAAGCCGCCTTGAGCCCCCTTGGGTGAGAAAGGCGAGGTAGTAATGCTGTAAATAAATAATAAATAAATTGGCCTATATCTTGTCAAAAATTGGGATAGTAATGTCAAGGGCTTGTTTTTTGGATTTTGGTGAAGTTTTCAAAAATATTTTCAAGTTGTCAGTGTTTAAATCTGTGGATACAAAGGACCATATAAAAAGCTTTCCCGAGGTGGACTTGAGATAGCAACTTGCTAGAGCACATAGGTCAGCATTAGCCATGATGAAAAGTGAGATAGATGCGGCAAGCAACACCAGAATGTGACAATGGCAAAGATTAGTAATGAGCAAGAACACATGAACCAGGAGAGGTTGCAGCTGTATACTTTTGCTTGAGCCTACAGAAGAGAACAAGATTTTGTCCTATCCTTTCTTCAGCTGCTGAGTTAATTGAGTGCAAAATATTTTTGTACTTTGAACTCAGTTTGCAACAATGGGAAGTAGGTTAAGGCCAAAGGGAGAACATAGGAAAAGGAGAAACAGGGATATTTTAAAAACAGATGGAAAAATTGGACAGCAGACAATTAACTGAGATTGTCCTTGCCAAATCAGAACAGAGTGTATGTACCAGGTCTGAGATTTTGGAGACAGTACTCTAAACCACAATCCAGATCAGAGAGGGAATAATGCAGCCTTAAGATGGTGGACAGTAGATATCAACATTAGTCACAATTAGTAATGCTGGCTAAGGCTGCTGGGGCTTGCAGTACAGCAACTGCATGATTTCTGTCCCTTGTCTTTTTTTTTTTTTCGTGTCAGGAGCAACTGGAGTTGCTTCTGTAGTGAGAGAATTGGCCGTCTGCAAGGACGTTGCCCAGGGGACGCCCAGATGTTTTGATGTTTTTACCATCCTTGTGGGAGGCTTCTCTCATGTCCCCGCATGGAGCTCGAGCTGATAGAGGGAGCTCATCCGTGCTCTCCCCGGGTGGGATTCGAACCTGGCAGCTTTCAGGTCAGCAACCCAACCTTCAAGTCACGAGGCTTTTATCCCCTAGGCCACCGGAGGGTCCTGTCCCTTGTCTGAGCCAAGGCCATCCATGAAATGTGTTTTTAGTTTCTTTTTTCTTAATGGACCTACATGACTACCTATGATTTTTCAGGTGCCCTATGTCAGAAGTAAGAATGATACAGCTGTGCAGAAATCTTTAAACTATATTCCAGTAGCCCTAAGCACCATATTCAGTGGCAAAGAGACCTGAGAGTTCATAGCCCAAGAATATCTGGAGGACAGAGCCGGTCCAACAATGAGACAAATTAAGCGGTTGCTTCGGGCACAAAACATACGGGGGTGCAGTCGAGACTGCTTTTTCTGTTGATTTGCTGTAAAACATGATGTTTTGGTGCTTAATTTGTAAAATCTTAATGTAATTTGATGTTTAATAGGCTTTTCCTTAATCCCTCCTTATTATCCAACATTTTCATTTATCCAACGCTTTTATTTTTCAGTGATTGGTTTTTTTTGGGGGGGGGGGCGCCAAAATTCTGTTTGCCTACACTTGAAAAATACCTAGGGCCGGCTCTGCTGGAGGATCACATGGTCCCTACCCATATGAAGGGTGGAATAGCTTTATTGGATGGGAAGAAATGAGTGGTAGAATTGTTATTATTAAAATAATATTTCCCCAAGTTTACACTGGCCACGTCAGGATGTATGGGAACATTATATGTGTCCTTCCTTCCCATCCCTATAATATCTTACCAGCAATACAGACAGGGGTTTCTTGCCTCCAGTGGGAGTTAATTGACTATGTCATCTCTTAGATCATTGTAGGTTTTGGCCTTCTTTGGCAGGAGTATAGAAGTATTGTGTTGAAATAATGAGGGAGCTTCTCCTGTCTTGAAATGGCCCCAGTTCTTGGCCCTAATGTAGGCAGAGAGCCAATAGCAGGACAACCAGAGTAGGAAAAAACCCACTAACATTTGGACTGGACCTCAATAATTGGCATGGCTGTCTGCGTTCAAAGTTTCTTCTTCTCTGGCAAGAAAATGAAGCCCCCGTATTCAATATTTCTTTGTCCAACTTTACATAGAATGTAATATATTTCCATACATGTAAGTCTGAATACATATGCAAAAAAGCTTATGCAGAACATTGAAAAGCCCACAAAGGTATGAAAACATAGCATTTCATTTAAAAACAGGAGAAATTTTTCAGCAACTTTCTATGGCTACATGTCCAAGATTATAGTACCACTGGGCTTTGTTTTTCCAGTTGGCTTCCACAAAAATGGTGACATCATTAAAATTTTAATTATTAAAATTATTAAAATAAAATTTAAACAAATTCTGTTATGAACTCTGGCATCCGCCCCCCTCAAATGAGTTTAAGGTATTAGTTGATTAACTGCAGCAGGATTAATTAAACACCCATAGATTTACACTGAAGTGTCAGTAACACTGAAGAATAAGACATCTATTGTTTTGCTTGCCTCTCTATATATGCATGCACACACCCTTGCACACTGCTTTGGTGGGGAGTATGGGAAACGGGCTTTCAAATGCACATCTGTCTCTTCTATCAAACTCAAAACAGGGAAGGATAATATCATGGAAGGAAGTAATACCATGGAAGGCATTTTTAAACTTTCATTCTGAAATGGTTTCATTCAGATTTTTCATGTAAATCTAAATATTTAATGTAATAGTTGATTTCTTTCTAATGTAAATGTAGTTTAATTATATATTTTAGCTTATTAATGATTAATTAAATCCATTAACCCTATTCTAACTTTCCTACCTTTGATTTTAAATATTTTATTTACACTAGTCATACAAAACATTAGACTTTGGAAAATGTGGTAAGAAATCTGAATTGTGTCTTGAACATCAAGAACTGAGTAATGAATCCAAAATAAATGTGGGAATTTCAAATATGGAAGAGAAATGTGTGTTTAAATACGTATGGTCATTTTTCTTATGTCTCTCCCAAGCACTCCTGTTTCTGAAGATCTATGAATTTGTAATGATATAACTGTAACATATTGTGTAACTATCTTGGAAAGAAAGCAAATATAGTAAGGGTTGTGGCATTGTTGCATTCTCTATTATAACATGAAGTTAGTGCTGTACAATTGCTAAACAGTAGAAATTCATGTATCTTTGCTCTGAGAAACATATGCATATACTACTTGATTTATTATGTTTTCCTGTGTCTTCAGATATTATGGAACTTCCCTAGAATACCAACCTTTTCTCATGTAGAGAAGGAGAAACCCAAAACATTTTCTTTCAGAGAAGAAAGTGAATTATTGAGAGCCAAGTTGAACCGGGAGGATGGTGGATTGACCTAGAAACAGGGAGAAGGTGTTTGAGTCCTACCTGTCTTCTATTTAGAACCACTTTGTACCTGCATATATGCTTCTTCAGAAAGCCAGCATGGTGTAGATGTTTGAGCACTAAACTATGACTCTGGAGACTAGGAATGAGCCACCACAAGTCAAACCTCACAGCAGGTTTGTATTCTATTACTTCCCAAGATGTTTTCAAAGGAATCACTTGAAACATTTGGAATAAAGTGATGAAAGTTCATCATATACTTTTGGGTTCTCTGCATTCTTGGGCAAGCCTGCCCCGAATCCAGAAGGATCATAGCAATGTTGGAACAGCTCAGAGTGGGCCTGCTGATGAAACCAGTTTTCTCATTTTACTAGTTTTCTCTATTGGATGTGTATAGACTATGAGTTTTTTGTAGTCTACAGACCAGCCCAGTCAAAGGTGAACTGAGAAGCAAGGTGTGTAAATAGAAAAACACTCTTGAATCTGGAAGACCTTGGTGCTCCAATAGGACATTTTATTGTCCTTACTATCTCAACAATCCAATAACCTGTTTGGATGGGCAATATTACATCAGAGGTTGAGAATACTGCATTAACCGGAAGACATTTTAAGTTATAGTTCAGATAGCTCACCATTTGGAAAGCTGTGTACAGAGCATGGATTTTTCCAGTATTTGCTTGGCAGCTCCTAATGCCAGGCAACTTTTTCTTTAATTTACCTCTATTTAGTCTTCTAGGAGAAATTGAAACTGCATTATATGATCAGTGTAGACTCATAAACTGCATTATATGAATCTACACAGACTATACAGTACAGTTCCAAACTGCATTATATGGCAGTGTAGATGATACCTCAGGCTGAACTTTGAACATGGGAGTGTCAGAATGAATGTTTGCGGCATAATTATTCCTGCATAAATTCCACATTGTGACATTTTTCAGAAAGGGGAGAGAATTGCAAAAACAATGTGATGGTTGTAATTGCAATATACACTGCTATTTATTTATCTTGGAAATGTATAAGATCAGGATGTCCTAAATGTTCACAAAGCAATTGTTCAGACAGTAGTTGTGAACATTTAGGACAACTTTCTAGTTTGATCTTATGCATTTTCAAAGGAAGAAAAATATATAATACAGTGGAATGCCTGCATCAGATAGAATCTTGCTTATGACATTATTTTCTTCCTGATATGAACTGTGATTTAGCATACCTGCTTTTGAAAGAGACAGAGACAATGGGCAATTTTAGACAGCCCCAAAATACAGGGCCTGTCGAGCCTTTATCAGAGACATCCAATCAGCATCTCTAATAAAAGAGAATTAATTCAGGACAAAGCAGGTAAACCCTGCCTTGTCCCAAATTAATTAGATACCCCATTAGACCCTCCTGAAAGGTCTGGGTCTAATGGGGCATTGGGCCTATGTGGACTTACTCTTCGGTACTACTGGGCGGTCAGTCCCCACTGTCCTCTCAGTTCTTCGGGCTCTGGCGTGTCATTTCTATGTGCCAGGAGGCCTGCCGGAGGAGAGTCATGGGGGCCCTGTACATTTTTATTTCTTTTAAGACCTGGGGTTTTTTTTTTGGGGGGGGGGGGGGTGGAGTGGCCCCATGCCATCGTGGTAGTTGAAATGATGCACAAACTTTTTAAAAATATTTTAAAGAATTTATTTTTTATTATAACATTGATAAAAAAATGTTTTATACTAGTTGGGACTTCAGATCAGTACACATTATAATGTTTTCATTTCTCAATTTAATAAATTACTGCACCCATTTAATTTATGTAAAAACCTCACCTAGCCAATTTAAAATTTACTAATTGCAATCACTGAAAACACTTTTAAAATAAGGATGAAGCAAAAACCCCGCACAGTTCAATTTAATCAGCACAGGAGCTGGTCAACGTTTCTCTTTGCTATAAAATAATCCTGCAAAAAATGAAGAGTAAAAGAAAGAAAAGAAAAATGTTGTTGAAGAATATTAATTAGGTTTGGAACAGCTGCAATTAGCATTTCAGAGAGCTTTTTTAAAATTGAAGTACATTGTAATCCAGATACAAGATTTCTAGATAGTTTAAATTGCTAGATAAGCAATGAGATTCACTGTTATTGATAAATCCCAGAAGGAGGGCCATTTCTACTGTTCTTAGAACTTGAAAATGTTACTTTCCAGACTACAACTTCCAGGTGCTCTCAGAACTGCTTTTGAGGCAAGAGGGCTCAACATTATGAAATAGGTGGTTATTAATATTGTCTAATTGCAGGTACTTCAGGGGCAAGAGCAAATTACTTTCCCCATTCATTATCATTCAAACATACTTAAACTATGAAGATGGTTACAAGCACACTGTACACTTAGAAGTGCTCTCATGGGCTCCATGTCTCCTACTTTCATGCAAGTATATGTTGAACAGATTGCAGGCAGACGTCTTACTCCTGCAAGGACTCAGTTGCACAAATGGTCTTAATTGTTCTTAATGCTTGAACATTTAGAACAAATCTGAGTGATAAGAGCCTGAGGATGCTCACCTACATAGGGGTCTTGGTGGGCCCAATTTTGCCAAAAAGGGGGATAGTTACAGATGCTCAGACTAGGTTTAGGAGCCTTGAGGCTTCCTTGCCCACTTTCCAAGGACTTTGACAACTCCAGACTATGACTACATTAAGGTGAATTTATCACAAGGGGTTTTTTTAATAGCTGGGAGTGACTTTGCCAAGGTCACATTGTGGGTTTGTATGGCTGAGTGGGGAATTGAACCCTGCTCTCTAAAGTCATAGGCCCTATCTACACTGACCACTTAGTGAGACAGACAAACATCACACAAGGCTGATCTGGGATAATGTGGGGCAAGTCCACCTTAATGTGGCCTTGATCTGTATTAGCCAATATTGAAGGAAAGTCTAAATTCTACCACAAAACCCAAACTTTCCCCAACTTAGAGCTTGTGGAACAGTTGGGTGATTCTGAAATGGAACCAGATGCAGCTATCCACAATGCCATCCTGCGATTTCTGGGCTCGAGTGGCCCAGGGACATGGGATGGAAGTCTCCTCTCCACAGTCCTCCATGTCACAGGGGTCTTCGGCCATGATTTGGGTCCTCCCTGTCTACCACAGGGACTCCATCCTGCTTCTGCAGCAGCTGGGGAAATCCCTGTACGGACCATAACCCAAGGCTGATCCATCATTTGGCATCATATTGGCCTCTGATTGTGTCAGTGTAGATCCACCCATAGTCCAACACTTAAATCGTTATACCATGCTGGCTCACTGGAGAAAATTATAGTCCACCCCACCTTCCAAATTCCACAAAACTGCTCTGTTAATGGAATTAACCCTGTTAATGGAATTAACACATGCCATTTGAAGTGTTGTTAGGTCTCTCAATAATTATTGGTATCAATATGTGAAAGACTGAAATGCAGCTTTAAAATTCTTCAATACTTTTTATCTAATGGGCATGTAGGATGATACACTAACATGCCATATCAGCCTTTCTACATTTATTGTTTCATCACTACTGAAGACATATAATCATTAAAGGATTTTTGTAATCCGTTAGCCATAGTAGTTTTTCCCCACAGATATCTTATACATTAGAAAATTATTTTTCACATATCTGTCCCCTGAATATTTGGTAACCATTATTAGGTGTAGCTTCTGTTTCCAATTCCTCACTTCTATCCATGACTGTCCTGATGAAAGAGAAAATTTCCAGAAATATGGGGCCATTTAGAAAGATGGGGTTTCTCTACTTAAGATTTTTCGAGGTTATTTGGTATTTGTCAGCAGTAACATTCTGAATCATCCCAAAATGGGTACAAAGTATCTTTTGAACTTGCTCATATAGTGTTCTACATAGTGCCACTCAATGGATTCAAATAGCAGCACCAAGTAGTCCAGAATTTGAAGGGCCCTTTTGGACTACAGCTCCCAGAACTCTTCATGGAGAATCTGGAAGTTGGGATCTTTAAAAAGACACCTTCCCAAGCTTTACACTGAGCTTCCTGCCTCCCAGCACACAAGTGGCTAAAGTCTTTCATGTTGACGCAGAGCCAACTGACACTTCAAAAGAGCTCATATCTAGAACTGTGTTAGTTGAGTTCCAGCAGCTCAGCAGTGATGCCTTCCATGCCCGTGATGTTAATAATCCACTCCAGATTTTAGTGTAAACTTTAAAGAGGTTATCCAGGGTGCTGAACTCTATGGTTTGGTCCATTCATTTAAAGTAGAGAGTAAAACCCAGAGCAAATCCACTCCCCCACTGATACAAAAGCCATAATCTGCCTCTGAGTTTGAGGTAGGATTTTCCTTGTCTTCTCTTTTCCATGGCACTGCGTCTCTGGGGCAGAAATGTTTAAGGCTGAGTAAGGAGTTGAAGTTGTCCCATTCTGTCCACAACACCACAACTATTGCATCCTGGCCACTGTCTCACAAACAAATGCCAAGCAGACAGATTAAATCCTAAGACACACTTCACACATCCAATGAGAACAAAAAGTCATTTTCTAATTGATGCCAGACTCATGCTCTCCTCCTAAGCCTGAGCCACACATGCAGGAGAGAATGAGGCTGTTGACTGAAGTGGTAGATTTCTGGCTTGGACCACTTCAGGCTGCAGGTGGTATTTAACATTTCTGAATGACCTCCCATCTAAATAAGTAATAACAATTAAAAAACCTCCCCTCCTCCCAATTATAAAACACAGTTTACTGGGGAGGGAACAGTCTAGCCCAGACCTCTTCCTGCTCTATTTTCAGGAGAGCATAGGAGGAGAGGGGGATAGATTTTGCACCTGCAGTCTCAAGTGGTGTGGTTTGTCCTACCACCTTATTTCCATTTTAATATGTCGTTATATGTATAGACTAGTTGTTACTTCCAATAATTGGAATGAGGTGTGGTGGGTGTGACATTAATCAGGCTTATTGAAAGTTTAAAATTATTTGTTTAATACAAGCCCTAATGTATTTGGAGGGAGAACAGATAAGCCCTACTCCCCGTTCCTTTTTTTTTTTTTTGGCTAGGAAAGGGTTGTACTTCTAACTCAAGGAGAAGGCCATATTTTTATCAGGATATCTAGTAGATTCTACCATAGCAGAGGCCAGACCATTCTAACAAAGCAGAAAGCAACAAAGCCGACCTTTCAGGCCTATAGGCTCATATATAGATAATGCAACATGCATGTCCAGTATGTAGTACATTATTGAGGAATATATAGTACATGATCAAGGATAACATAGTATATTATCAATCAAAACAAGCTCAGGCTTGCCAGGGACATTAAAAATAATAAAAAGGGCATCTTTGCTTACATCGGTAGAAAAAGGAAGAACAAGGAGGCAATAGGGCCTCTGCGAGGAGAAGAAGGGTGATGCTGACAGGGGACAGGGAAAAGGCAGAACTATTCAGTCTTCTCACAATAAGAAAGCTGTCCTCAATCTCAGCAACATGGAGTGGATTAAGGATTAGGGGAAATCCAACCCCAAATAGGGAAACAAGTTCATCAAGGAATACCTGGCCACTCTAAACGAATTCAAGTCCCCAGGGCCAGATCAACTACATCCAAGAGTATTGAAGGAACTAGCAGAAGTTATTTCAGAACCACTGGCAATCATCTTTGAGAGTTCTTAGAGAATGGGGGAAGTTCCAGCAGATTGGAGGAGGACAAATGTGGTCCCTATCTTCAAGAAGGTAAAAAAGGGCGACCTAGACAATTACTGTCTGGTGAGCCTCATGTCGACATCATGCAAGATTCTGCAAAAGATCTTTAAGAAAGTGGTTTGCAAACTTAGAAAGGAATGTGGTCATTGCTAATAGTCAACACAGATTTATCAAAAAAAAAAGTCATGCCAGACTAATCTGATCTCTTTTTTCGATAAAGTTACAAGCTGGGTAGATGCAGGAAATGCCATGGATGTAGTGTACCTGGATTTCAGTAAGATGTTTGACAAGGTCCCCCATGGCCATCTTGCAAACAAACTAGTCAAATGTGGACAAGGGAAAACAATGATTAGGTGGATCTGTAATTGGCTAAGCGAAGGAACCCAAAGGGTGTTCACCAATGCTCCCTCTTCATCCTGGAAAGAAGTGATGAGTGGTGTGCCAGAGTTCCATCCTGGGCCCGGTTCTGTTCAACATCTTTATTAATGACTTAAATGAAAGGTTATAAATGAATGGCTTGAATAACTAGGGGCACATTTTAATTGATCAAAAGTATTTTAATCAATGATTTAGATTAGTTAATCAAATTCTAATAGTTTGACAAATAATGTTTTGTCTTTAAAGGACAGGACTGTTAATCTACCACAGAGGATAGAAGTGTACTGCAGAAAGGTTTTTTAAAGATGAGTAGATTGCAGTACTCTTTTACTGTCTGATGTTTCTTAATATTTCTCTTCTCATTCTTTCAGTATGTTGATAGATTTAATTGTTTTAATACTGTAATTTATTTTGTTTTTAGCTGGGTCTGGTTTTGGTTTTGGTTTTACTCATTTTGTAGGGAACTGCCTTGCATCCCAGTCCTAGGAGATATAATTGAATCACTTTTTTAAAAAGGCATAAGAGCATAAGTTTGCTCTGATTTAAATCTTCTGGGTTCTCTCAAAGGAGAGGGGACAAGTCCCGTTGCATCATTTCTGCATGTTTTTTCCATTCTTCCAAAAAAGGCCTTCAACTTTTCACAAGGCAGACTCTCGACTCCTATGTTTCAGATTATAAACTTCTGGGCCTGAAGCGAAAGTCTTGACATAAGGTTGAGCTGGGAGGGTAACCCAGTTGTGCTCAACAGAAGTGGTCTTGCTCTTTGCAAAAACATTCAAATCATTCTATGATGTTTAAAACCTGGAGAAATTTTTAAATCATGTTTTGATGAGATGCAGAGGGAAGACATGTCTAATGGTTGCATAGTTAGAAGCTTTTTGAGAAAGAGAAACCAAAACAGTAGTGGGTGTAGTGTGTGAGTGAGTAAGAGAGTGAGAGAGTGAAAGTGAGTGAGAGTGGCAATGTGGACATGTCTTTGAGAGAAAGAGGGTGAATGAATGAAAGTGTATGTATATCAGTGAAAAAAGGAGCTAGAAAGCAAGATGTGTGAGAGAAAGAAAAGTAGGTGTGTGAGTGCAAGAAATAGAGGGAGTGCGAGTAAGAATATGTTAATGAAAGAAAAAGAGAAAGTGTGAGTAAGGGAGGAAGGAAATGTGTGAGTGAAAGAGAAAGAGGGAGTGTGAGTGAAAGAGAAAGTGTGTGGGTGTGAAAGAGAAATGGTAGAAGTCTGTATGAGAGAGAAAGAGGAAGTGTGGTGATAACAGGAAAGAGTGTGCAAGAGAGTGACTTTCATACTGAAATCTGAAATATATACAGAAAGTCTTTATGTATGTGTGAATGGGAGAGGTAGAAAGAGGAAGCCTATATGAGAGTGAAAGAAAAAGGGAGTGGGTCAGTGAAAGGGGAAGACTATGTGTGAGAGATAAGAAAGAAAAAGAGGTTTTGTGTGTGAGAGAAAGAGAAGGATTGGGTGTCTGAATAAAAGAGAAAAGGAAACTGTGAGACTAAGTGAATGAGTGTGGGAGGGAGTATGAGTGGGAGACGGGGGCGGGGGGGGGGAGGAGTATATGTGTGTGTATCTATCGGAAAGATGGCAAGCTATTTAACCTCAGCAGACTGAAAGCCAAAACCAAGGTCACAATAACATCTGCTATAGAACTCCAATATGCCAATGATAACATAGTCTTTGTGCATTCAGAAGAAGACCTACAAGCTGCTGTAAACAGAAGCATACGAGAAGCTCGGACTCTCATTGAACATCAAGAAAACCAAAGTGCTCTTCCAGCAGTCACAGCCAATCCCCCTGCAATGCCAGAAATACAGCTTAACAGTGTAATGATAGAAAATGTTAGAAAATTGACCATTTCTGCTACCTTGTCAGTCACCTCTCCACAAAAGTCAACATTGACACTAAAATACAACACTGCCTGAGCTCTACGAGTGCAGCATTCTTCCAAATAAAGCAAGAGTTTGAGGATCAAGACATCCATAGGGATACCAAGGTGCTTGTTTATAAAGCTATTGTCCTCCTAACCCTGTTATAGGCCTATGAAACGCTCCAAAAATCCTTCAAATCTCAGTATGCTGGATGAAGCAAAGATCACCAGCTCTGAAGCAATATGCCTGGGAAGCCCTAGCCATTGAGAGCTCTAGTTAGAGGTCAGCTGTGACCAGCAGTGCTGTGGAATTTGAAGTGACACAAATGGAGGGCCAACCCTGACTGGAACTGCAGTCCACCTGGAAACTGATGTCCTAAATGTGGAAATGCATGTGGGTCAAGAATAGGGCTCTATGGTCACCTACGTATCCGGACACCACACTTGGAAGGCCATCATACTCAACAAGGAGGGATCACCTAAATATGTAAGTAAGTATGTGAGTCCAGAGATTGAGAAAGAGAGCGACACTTTGAAACCCTTATACACGGTCTGTATATAACATGTTCTAAGGCCTATGACCAGGTGGATTTGATTAAAGTTCAGGAGGGCGCACACACAGGGTGCACCTACACCTAGAAATGAATGCAGTTTAACATCATTTTTTCAGCCATGGCTCAATACTATGGAATCCTGCGAGCCTGAAATCTCTTTAGCCTTTTCTGCCAGACAGAACAGAGATGTTCTACCAAACTCCAACAGTGAGGTTTCCACAGAACCGAGCCATGGCAGTTCAAGTGGCGTCAAACTGCGTTCATTCTACGGTGCAGATGCGCCGGTAGGCAGAGTCAATGGGCGGCGGGCTCCTTTGTTTGGGGGCATCTGGAATTGGCGGGCAACTCCAGCCGTCTCCTCGTCGAGCCGGGTGCGCATGCGCGTGTGCTGTGCGAATGTGTGTGCGCTTTCTCCCGCCCGCAGCAATCAGCCCCCTCCCCTCCTCCTCCTCCTCCGGAGGCTTTGATTGGAGGCGTTGCCTGATTTGCATTGATGAGGCCGAGGCAGCTGCTGGAGCCGAAGGAGAGAGAGAGAGAAAGAGAGAGAGAGAGAGAGAGAGATGCACCTGACGCACAATCAGGGAGCCAAAGAGGAGCCCCCGGAGCCCGCTCTCTCTCTCTCTCCCGCCGATTAGAGTCACTCAGGCAAAATGACCCAAATTTGCAGCGAGCACAATTAGCAAGCCCCGATGCATGTTAATTTGGGAGCTGACATTTCCTTGCCTTTTACTTATTAAATATCATCGTTACGCGCGGTTTGCGAGGCGAGCGGGTGAGGAAGACCAGGCAGGCTCCTCCTCCTCCTCTTCCTCTTCCCATCCCCTGATCATGCGGACTCAATCTCTAACTCCGGTTCTGCCGGGCACTCAGTCCACACGAACATACACGCGGGTAGTCTCTCCTTGTCTGCAAGCAGTTCGTCAAGAATCGGGCGGGAACCTTGCAGGATTTGCCAGCGGGAAGACCCCGCCCCCGCTTTTGGGACAAGCGACCCGCCCGTGGTGGCCCAAGACGCCGCTTTGCCACCGGGTTCAGGGCAGGAAACGCGGAGAGCAGGAGCGCATCTCCTGGGCGAATTGTTTCCCTTCCCCGGAGATACATCTCTGCACTGCATGGTACACACAAGCAGACACGGCCCCAGAGACAGAGATGCATGCACAGCCCCATATTTATAGATGACAGATCATACACAGTCATATATGTGTGTGTAGAGAGAGAGAGAGCACACATTTGTAGTCAGATAGAATACACAATCATATGAGTGTATGTGTCTGGGTATACACACACACATAGCCAGAGATAGATTGAGATCATGCACAGTCATATGTGTGTGTGTATATGCATTACACACATAGATAGAGGTCATACACAGTAATATATGTATGTGTATATATATGCACACATATATATCCAGATAGATAGATTGAAATAATACATATATACAAATACAAATAATACATATATATACACACACATACATTGTACACATATACAAGTCAGATAGATAGAATACACAATCGTGTGTGTGTGTGTGTGTGTG